>NC_138861.1:84343703-85620183 GCF_965194805.1 Balaenoptera borealis | reverse complement strand
CTTTGCCACATCTAGTCAACACTGTACTGGAGATTTTAGCCAGGGCAATTAGGCAAGAAAAAGAAATAAAGGGCAATCCTATTGGAAAGGAAGATGTAAAACTACATATATTCACAGCTGACATGATCTTATATGCATAAAATCCTAGAGAATCAACTAAAACACTATTAGAACTACTAAACAAGTCTAACAAGGTTGCAGGATACAAGACCAATATACAAAAATCAATTGTATTTCTACACAGTATCAATGAACAATCCCAAAAATGAAATTAACAAAATAGTTTCATTAAAAATAGCATTAAAAATAACAAAATAATATGAAAACATCAAAACGTTGTTGAAATAAATGAAAAGAGGATCTAAATAAATAGAAAAACATCTCATGTTCATGGATCAAAGATGTAATATTGTTAAAATAGCAGTACTCCTCAAACTGATCTATGTATTCAACACAATCCTTATGAATATCCCAGCTAGCTTCTTTGAAGAAATTGATAAGCTGATTCTAAAATTCATACAAAAATTAAAGGGGCCCAGAAGCCAAAACAGTCTTGAAAAAGAAGACCAAAGTTGGAGGACTCACATTTCCCAATTTCAAAACTTACTATAAAGCTATGGTGATTAAGACAGTATAGTACTAGCGTAAGGACAGACATATTGATCAGTGGAATAGAACTGACCGTCCAGAAAACAGGCAAAAAACCTCAAACTATCTGTCTACAGTCAATTGATTTTTGACAAGGGTGTTAAGTCCACTCAATGGGAAAAGAATAGTCTTTTTAAGAAATGATGCTAGGGACTTCCCTGATGGCACAGTGGTTAGGAATCTGCCTGCCAATGCAGGGGACACGGATTCGATCCTTGGTCTGGGAAGATCCCACATGCCACAGAGCAACTAAGCCCGTGCGCCACAACTACTGAGCCTGCGCTCTAGAGCCCGTGCACCTCAACGAAGAGTAGCCCCTGCTTGCCACAACTAGAGAAAGCCCGCACGCAGCAACAAAGACCCAACACAACCAAAAATAAAATAAATAAGTAAATAAATATATTTTTTAAAGAAATGATGCTAGAACAACTATCAAATGCAAGAGAACGAAGTTGGACCCGTAACTCATACCATATACAAAAAGTAAGGGACTTCCCCAGCAGTCCAGTGATTAAGACTCCATGCTTCCAAGGCAGGGGGCACAGGTTCGATCCCTGGTTAGGGAACTAAGATCCTGCATGCTGTGTGGCGTGGCCAAATAATAATAATAATAATAATAATAATAATGGGTCAATCACCCAAATCTAAGAGCTAAAACCGTAAAACTCTTAGAAGAAAAAATAGGTGTAAATCTTCATGACCTTAGATCAGGCAATGGCATTTTAGATATGACGGCAAAAGCATAAGCAACAAAAGAAAAAAAATCATTAAATTAGACTTAGCCAACTGAAATGTTTTTGTGCCTCAAAGGACGTCATTAAGAAAGTGAAAGGTGGACTTCCCTGGTGGTACAGTGGTTAAGAATCTGCCTGGCAATGCAGGGGACATGGGTTCGAGCCCTGGCTGGGGAAGATCTCACATGCCGCACAGCAACTAAGCCCGTGCGCCGCAACTACTGCAGCCCGCGTGCCCTAGAGCCCTAGAGCTCGTGCTCCACAAAAGAGAAGCCACCGCAATGAGAAGCCTGCGCATCAAAACGAAGAGTAGCCCCCGCTCACCACAACTAGAGAAAGCCCGTGCGCAGCAACAAAGACCCAACGCAGCTAAAAAAAAAAAAAAAAAGTAAAAGGATAACCCACAAAATGGGAGAAAATATTCGCAAATTAGATGTCTAATAAGGGACTTGTATCTAAAGTATATAAAGAACTCAATAATAAAAAGACAAATAACCCAATTGAAAAGCAGGCGAAAGATCTGAATGGACTTTCTTCAAGGAAGATACGCAAATGGCCAAAAAGCACATGGAAAATGCTCAACATAATTAGCCACCATGGAAATACAAATTAAAATTGTAATGAGATACCACTACACACCCACCAGAATGACTATAACCAAAAGGGCTGATCATAACAAGTGTTGGAAGGATGTGCAGACATTGCAACCCTCATACACTGCTGATGGGAATGTAAAATGGTACAGTCACTTTGGAAAACTGTCTGGCAGTTCATCAAAAGGTGGAACACAGAATTACCATAACCTAGCAATTCCACTTCTAAGTATATACCCAAGAGAAACGAATACTTATGACCATACAAAAATTAGTACATGAATGATCACAGCAGCGTTATAATAGCCCAAAAGTAGAGTCAACTCAAATGTCTATCAACTGATGAATAAATAAAGATAAATAAAATACGTCTATTCATACAATGGAAAACAACTACTAGCAATAAAAAAGAATGAAGTATTGAGACATGGGTGAACCTTAAAAACCTTAAGCTAAGTGAAAGAAGCCAGTCACAAAAGATCACATATGGTATCGATTCCATTTATATGAAATGTTCAGAATAGGCAAATCTATAGTCAGAAAGTAGATTAGTTTTGTACAGGGCTGGACTAGGGGGTGGGAAGAAAAGGGAAATGATTGGCAATGGGTACAGGGAATTTTTTTAGAGAGGTGATGAAAATGTTCTAAAATCGATTGTAATGATGGTTGAACTACTCTATAAATATACTAAAACCCATTGAATTGTACACTTTATTATTTTTTTAATTAATTAATTACTTATTTATTTTTGGCTGCATTAGGTCTTTGTTGCTGCACGCAGCTTTCTCTAGCTGTGGCGAGCGGGGGCTACTCTTCATTGTGGTGCGCAAGCTTCTCATTGCGGTGGCTTCTCTTGTTGCGGAGCTCAGGCTTTAGGTGCGTGGGCTTCAGTAGTTGTGGCACATGGGCTCTAGAGCGCAGGCTTAGTAGTTGAGGCACATGGGCTTAGTTGCTCCATGGCATGTGGGATCTTCCCAGACCAGGGCTCGAACCCGTGTCCTCTGCATTTGCAGGCAGATTCTTAACCACTGTGCCACCAGGGAAGCCCCTAATTGTACACTTTAAATAGGTGAACTATATCCCAAATAAAGCTGTTATTTAAAAAAAAAAAAAAAAAAGCCAAGCATGTGATAGTGGAAGGATGGCAGATGCTACACTCACCACCCCTGCTTCAGGAGGATCTATTTCAAAGGCTTCCCCTAAATCTCTCCCATTCCAACCCTCATGTCCAAGAAATAACATGCAGACATGCAACTGTGGGAACTGTGATGTTAATGTTACATATTCTCCCCTGCTTTCATCTCAAACTAGAACCATATAGGTAAAATCTCACCACACAGAATAACCCTACAGAGAAGGTTCCATTATGACAATGATTTTTTTATGTCCTGGTGGACGGCTTAGTGCTCCAGCTCTCTTGTTATCCTCACAGTGAACAGCTTCCCAAGAAAATGCTTTCTCTGGTCCCTGCTCACTCAGACTTTGTCTGCGACGCAGTCCCTGATGGTGTCTGCATATGCGTGTGTGCGTGCGTGCGTGTGTGTATGGACGCACGTGCGTGTGTGTATGGACGCACGTGCACTGGGGACGGGAGTGCCGGGGCCAGAGCACTGCTAAACTGAGCAATGTATAATTAACCTCCCTTCCCAGCCCCAGCAAGCAACGACTCTCTTCATCGTTCCCTTATATTTCCCCTCCTCAGTCATCCTCATCACTCCAGCCAACCTTCCTTTCTAATAATCCAGAGTGGTTTAGCAGAAAGAAAACAAGACAGAGTCTGGTATACATGAGCTCAAAAACTAACCTTATCACTTTCCACTTAGTAACCTTGGGCAAGCCTCAGATGTTAATTTGTAAAATAAAGATCACACAATACCCAAATTGTTAAAAAATATTTCTAGAGTTCCCACTGTGAGCTGGGTACTGAGAGTACACACCTGAATAAGACAGACTCTGTAGTTGAAAAATTCACAGTCTAGTAGGAGGCATAGAAATACAAACAAATAATTATTACAATACAGTGTGATAAATGCCATAATGGATGGTATCATGAAGGAGGGAATGACTGATTCTCTTAACAGTTGAGAAAGAGGAAGAAGGATTTATGGTATGGCTGTGGGATTCACTAAGACAGTGTGTCCACAGAACACTTGGCACACAGCAAGTGCTCAAAGAGTGTGAAGTTCTTCCACAAAGTGCCCTAGGAATGTACACGAAAAAAATTTTAAGTTTTGTCAAGAGAGATAAGAAACTGGAAAGGGCTGCTCACTGTTCTGGCCAGTTATTATCAAGGGTTAATTCAACTAAAGAAAGGTGGGCATCAGTGTTTTATTTCTTCCTGCTCATAAATATGATAACTAAAAAGATATTAATTATAATAAATCTAAATTATAACAAATAAATGTGGATGTTCTGGGGTAATATTATGAATTTTAACATATAATTCTAACTTTGCCAAATTAGAACATCCAGTAAAATGATCCAAAAATTCTTGACTCTTCATTCAGTCATTCAATAGATATTTTTTCACTCCCTATTATGTGGTACCACGCAACAGAGATATAAAATTGAACTTACCACAAACTTCAAATGACTAGGAAAGAGAATACAAATCCGTAATAAATATAAGGCTGACAGAAGAGCATGTTGTATTTATTCCCCCCCAAGAATTATTCAGGAGGTTTTCTTGCTCTTGAAACAAAGCAGGGAGATAATAATGTTCATAATACTGGTTCCTTCCTAATCAGATCTGTACTCTTATGCCAATTCTAGAACTAGATATTTGCAAATGGGCGTCCCCTTGGTGGAAAAAAAGGAGATGATAAAGTTTCTCAATAGAGACAAGTCAAGTACTCAGTGTTCTGAGTAAAATCTTGCTGAAATGATAAAACCTCCAGCAGTTATCAATAGGCTTAGTTACACAGATAAACAACCCTGAGAGTTGTAAATCCATGCTAGTAAATGGAAGTGCAAGGAAGGTGGTGTAATTCAACTTTGGAGTCTGAGGCATAAGATGTGGGAATCAACGAGGCACCTGCACTGAGGGAAGGGAGCTCAGGAGTACAGCAGACACCTACTTTCTCCTGCCCATCCACCCTCTCACATCTCCTATCAACAGACCCCTCCATGTCCCAGGACTCAGGGACTGGTCCAGGTGTGGCACCATGCTGGTGAATCAGAGTCCTTCTGGGGATGCGAAAAGCTGTGCGGTTTTCCATAGGAATGAGAATTGTTAAAAACAAAACACCAACACAGAGGACAACAGAGAGACAGAGAAAAACAATCCTGATGACTTCTTTTGACTCCTTTGATTTAGTCATGTTCCACCCCTTGGAATTTCCAGCTAAGTAAGTATATATGTATATACGTAATTTTATGTATAGAATTTAATTTGATATATTTGTTTGTTGATCGATTGCTTAAGCTATTTGGGATTGGATTTCTGTCACTTGCAACCAAATGAATCCTAAGTAGCAAAGGGTCTCACTACAGCTCTCTTCCCTGGTATGTATTATCATGGGATGGGGTAACCAAGGTCACACAGTAATCTCACCTAACCCCAATTCACTCTTCTCACTCATTTTTCCAGTTCAACAAATGTACTCTCCAGGTCTTATAAAAAGCTGTCATTTTCCCTCCTTAATTCCTTTAGTAAAATTTTACTCTATGCCTCTTTGCCCTTACTGAAAAGGGCATTTCATCCTTTTTGGTGTAACAGAAGAGTGGTGCTAATATGACTTATTTTTGAAGAGAAGTGCTGACACTCAAACAGAAAATTAACAAAGGACATTCCAATAAAGAAGGCTCCTCCTAGCAATTTCGTTGTGAAAAGTGGTCAGGTCTCTCTCTCTGTAGTAAAAGTTTATAGAAAATTCTCATATTCCTGGAGATAGTTTTTTTTGCAATTATTACAGCCAAATGTCACTGAAGTGCAACCCCTTAAAGGCCCTGTTGCCTGTTGATTCCGTGTCTGCGCCTGCTGTCCTGAGCTGTGTTAACTGGGATCGCTCAAAGGAATAGAAACAGGCCTCTCGCCTTCCGAGATGGCCCACACTCTGTCTTCGGAGTGTGTTTCTGCCATGGCCGCTCTCGCCTTTGGAGACGGACCGCACTCTGTGGAGTGTATATCTCTCTCAATAAACCTACCCCTTACCTATTTCACACACACACACACACAAAAGCAACAGAAACAATTGATCATCTTCATTTTTCTATTTCCTTTTATTTTATCTGCCTTCTCCTGCTTCCCTCTTAGGAAAAAAAAAAGGGCAGATAAGAATAAAGAACAAAACCTGTTGGGAGGTAACTTTTACAGCAAACTATGGAAAATCTGTAAGAGAAGTTTTGACCAGGGTTGAACCAGATCCGCACCTGTGTGGGCTAAGCAGTGGTTCACTCATAAACCTGTTTATCTATAGCACAAAGCAAGGCTATCAGCAGAAACGACGGCTTCTAAACTGTCATTTGGTCTAAACTATTATACATCAGCCTTGGCTGAACAACCTTGGCTAGAGATCTTTAAAAAAAAAAAACAACCTAGAATTTGTGGAGGGTCCCGGGTCTTGGCAGTTTTTAAAAGCTCCTTCTGGTGATTCTAATATGTAGCCAATGTAAAAACCACTCATCCAAACAGACATCCAAACAAACTCTTTATCCAACCATCAGAATTGTCCTGGGCAGCTTGGGCTATAACCAAAATGGCCACTAACAATGCCCCGGGTACTTCCATTCTTTCTTCTCCACGAGCAGATAATTAAAGCCATCAGTTCTGAAGTCTTTACTGCATATCAGTTTGTACTAAGCACTTTACATACATCATCTCTAACATTTGCAACCACCCTAGACAGTAGAACCATTTCCAATTTCAGCACCAGAAATGGAGAAATGTAGAGGTAAAGGAATTCACTACACAGCAAATAAGTGGCACAGCAAACCCCAATCTAAGCTTGCTCTGTCTCCACTATAAAGATAGCCCCTCGTCACTGTGTCTTTAATCCAAAATTGGTATCCTTCTAATATCCCACCACGTGTGCAAATATATGACTATTTAAAAACTGGTGACAACTCAGAGAAATATATATAAATTCAAAACAAGTTTCCTTCATTTTATATGATAAACTGTAAATGCTTATTGTTTTTAAAAATTTCTCTAATTCTAGAAAGAGACAAATGTCGAGCTGTTACCAGCCTACCTTCAAAACTCTATTGTCCATTTACAATTTGAACTTACTTTATTGAGCAAGCTGGTTTTACTTAGTCTGGTGAATACACAATTGATTTGGGCCATATATCAGCAGTGAACTTTCTAGTAATACATATCCCAGGATACCAGTTACCTAAAATTGATGCTTCTTCAAATTCCTTTTCATGAAAAATGCTTAAATTACTGGTAAATCTAGAAATTCCCCTTAGGGATCCTTGGAAAGCAAACTACAGTATAGCATTCTATTAAAAACTGTTAAGTATGACAGCTGATATAATAGCTTCTACTTGCTAGGAAACATAAGGCGTGCGCACGTGCGCACACACACATACACACAGAGGTTTTCATTTCTAACACAACGTATAAATGTGACTGTGATTTGGTACCTTTACAAACTGGAGCAGAACTTACAGTTAGCTTCAGATAAGTCTTATTCAGTTAGTTTACACCTCCCTGCGGTATTACCACCTCACGCCTCATGTTAATAATAGGTACTTAAGAAATACCTGTTGAATGAATACATAAATGGGGGAGGGGACTGAAATGCAAAAGTTAGGGAGAAAGGCTACCTCAGACAGAAAAACAAAACTCCACATATTCATTCAAAAATAAACCAAAAAGGGTGAAATTTAAGATCTACAGCATATGGATCCTATACTCTAACAACAGGGCTTTTAGATTCCAAAATGTATCATTTTACATTTTCAGGTACATGGAAATACATACATGGAGAAGTTTTCCTACATCAGAAATGTGACTTACTGTTTAGACTTTCTTTTCCTAAAGACTCTATGAGGAAGCAGTTACTACTTCAGAATCACATCTTATTGAGTCATTCCTCCACTGTTCCCCAAGCACAGAGTCTTTATTACAGCAGACAGCATATTCTGCTTACATTACAACTGGTTGTAGACCTATCGGTAACCTTAGCTACATTACAACATTCTTGACATTGGGGGTTTTGCTTCTATTCATTAATTCATTCAATTCATTCATTCATCCATTGACTATATTGTGCTTTGCCCAAGAGGAGGTACACCATGAATCAGCAATATCACAGACACTTTACAGCTGGAGAACACCATTTGGCACTCCTACATTGTGAACAGAGTGAAGACCAAAAGATATGTCTTATTCCTAACTGTGCCCTCAAAGCTTAGGACATATTTGAGAAATGGTTAATGACTTGAACCACACCTTAGAGATCATCTCGCTCAACCCCTCATTTCCTTTTGGTGACTGGATTATTTCTCAAGGTGACAAAGTTACTAATTAGTGGTAGGGCTAGCACTAAAGGTCAGATTTCTTTTCTCCCAACCCAAAGTTCATGTAAAATTCACTTTATGATTGACTCCAGATCAATTCACAACTCAAGTGGATAGTTATTTTCCTGTAGCTCAAAAGCCCACTAGTGTCTTTACAACCACATCCCTTCAAAGCTCCAATTTATTGCAAAACTCTGCATTTTCATCAGAATGCTCTTCTTAATTGAACACTGTGAGTTTTTCCGCTTAGGTGAAGTCCTTAACATCATAATAATGAAGATTAATAATAAATTATGGAACTTCCCTGGTGGTCCAGTGGTTAAGAATCCACCTTCCAATGCAGGGGACGCGGGTTCGATCCCTGGTCGGGGAGCTAAGATCCCACATGCCACGGGGCAACTAAGCCCATGTGCCACAACTACTGAGCTCACACCTCAACGAGAGAGAGAAAACCCTCACGCCACAACTAGAGGGAAGCCTGCACACCGCAACTACAGAGAAACCCGAGCAGACCACACAACGTAAGGAAAAAAATCCCTCATGCCTCAACAAAGATCCTGTGTGCCACAACTAAGACCCAACACAGCCAAAAAAAAAGGAAAATAAATAAATATTTTTAAAAATGAATGAAGATTAATAATAAATTGTGGGACTTCTCTGGTCGGCCAGTGGTTAAGAATCTGCCTTCCAAAGCAGGGGACGCGGGTTCCATCCCTGGTAGTGGTACTAAGATCCCACATGCTGTGTGGCCAGAAAAAAAAAAAAAAAAGAATCTGCTGAGAATAGGAGAATGGATAAACAAACTGTGATATAGTCATACAATGGAATATTGCTCATTAAAATCAGATACATGCAATATCATGGCTCACTAGCTTATTAGCATAGATCATTAGCAGAAAACATGCTGAGTAAAAGGAGTCTTACACGGAAGAGTACATGCTGAGTAAACTCCATTTATATGAAATTCGAAAACAGGCAAAACTAATATGTGGTAGGAAAAATAACATCAGCGGTTGACTCTGGGAGATAGGGGTAGGGGCAGGGATTGACTTGGAGGGGGCATGAAGAGAACTTTCTGAGGTGATGGTAATGTCTTTATCATGACTGAGGTTTGGGTGACACCAGGGTATGCCTTTGTTAAAGCTCAGTAAATATACACCTAAGATTAGTGCATTTCATTTTATGCAAATTTTATCTTAAAAAACTATAAACAAATATTGAACTTTAGTTAATGAAGTGTTTCAGGGTAAGTATCCCGAAGTTCAGCACTTTGTTTTTGAAGGCCATCAAAAAAATATAATGAATATATGGATTGAGGAATGAATTAAGGGGTAGATAATGATAAAGCAAGTATAGCAAATGCTAATGGCAGAATTTAAGTTTTGGGTATGTGGGTGTTCATTGTAAGATCCAAATTTGCTGTATGTTTGAAATTATTATAATAAAATAATAAAACGTTGGTGAAAAAAAGAGACAAGCATTCTCTGGGGGCCTTGTTCAAAGCCTTAATGAAGAAACCAACTGTAAAAAGAAATTATTAAGACAACTAGTGCACATAATTTTTCAAATTATTCGAGTTTATTTACTTTGAAGTAAACAGTTAAAAAAAAAAAAAAAGAAGCCTGAGTTTGGCATGAGTATAACAAAAAGGGAAATTGACAAAAGAGGGCAGTATACATTCATCTCTATTTTTAGACTAAAAAAAAAAAAAGCAAGTTCCTAACATCATCAAGAGACACAGTTCAACTTTGCAAACAACTTACATAGCTGATAGCTGATGAAAGACAGGTATATAAGGCAATGCGAAGTCTTGAATCCCATCCGTCTCCATAACAAACATGAGCACTCTGGGGAGGCACTACTAATCCACCTCCTCCATGGCGGGACCAGGCCCAGAGCCACCTCTGGGGCCTGAGCGCCAAAGCCGCCAGCCCAGTGGCCACCCCCTCCCTGGTACAGTCCGCTGATGATGGGGTTACCCACCTGCTCTACTGATGTGATATCACTTATATGTGGAATCTATAAAAATGATGCAAATGAACTTATTACAAAACAGAAATAGACTCACAGACATAGAAAACAAACTTATGGTTACCAAAGGGGATGGGGGAGTGGGGGAGATAAATTAGGAGTTTGGGATTAACATATACACATATAACATATACTCTACATCAAATAGATAAACAACAAGGACCTACTGTATAGCACAGGGAACGATAGTATCTTGTAACACTAATGGAAAAGAATCTGAAAAAGTGTGTGTGTGTGTATATATACACACACACACACACACACACACCCCTTTATGTATATACACCTTTATATATACCTTTATATATACATATATATATCTGAAAAGGTATACATGTATACATATATATATATGTACGTATAACTAAATCATTTTGCTGTACACCTGAAACTAACACATTTTATATTAACTATACCTCAATTTTAGAAAGGTTAAATTTTAAAAGTGAGGGGCATTAGAAAACAGAAAAAAAAGACAACTGGGAAATGTATATGTGAACTGGGTATTAGACGATAACAAGGCATTACTGTTAATTTTGTTGGGTATGATCATGACATTGTGGTTAAATAAAAATATCTCCATATTTTTAAAGATGCATGTTAAAATACTAGAAATGAAAATAATATGATATTTTTATTTGCTTTAAATGACTTAAAGGAGGAAGGGATAGATGACACTGAAGCAAAAACTTAAAAGCTATTAAATCTGAGAGACAGGCATACTGGAATTTATTATATTTATTCCCTCTAAATTTCAATGTAGATTAGAAAATTTTTGAGTTTTTTTGAAACCAATTAGTAAACACATATTAAGACTACAAAAATCAAAAGGCTAATTTCAAATGTTTGAAATTATAACATTCTGTAATTGATGTAACAGCATACTTCTTTCATTAAAAGATTGATTTGTTTTCTTGTTTATTTAGCCATGCTGCACAGCTTGCAGTATATTACTTCCCCGACCAGGGATTGAACCCAGGCTACGCAGTGAAACAGTCCTAACCACTGGACCACCAGGGAATTCCCCTAGATTTCCTTTTTAAAATTAAAGTGGGGCTTCCCTGTTGGCACAGTGGTTGGGAGTCCGCCTGCCAATGCAGGGGACACGGGTTCGAGCCCTGGTCCTGGAAGATCCCACATGCCACGGAGCAACTAAGCCCGTGCGCCACAACTACTGAGCCCACGAAGCACAACTACTAAAGCCTGTGTGCCTGGAGCCTGTGCTCTGCAACAAGAGAAGCCACCACAATGAGAAGCCGCGCACCACAACGAAGAGTATCCCCTGCTCACCGCAACTAGAGAAAGCCCATGCGCAGCAATGAAGACCAAACACAGCCAAAAATAAACAAATAAAGTGAATAAATTAAAAAAAAACTTTAAAAAAATAAATAAATAAAATTAAAGTGAATCTAAGTTCGATTTGTTACTAGAATTTTTAAAATTCTTATGACTCCTTTGAATGAATTAGAAACACCCAAGTCATAACTGCAGGTCTTAGAATTACTGGGTTAGTCATATTAAATAAAGATAGCATTGTTATTCATTCATTCATTCAGTGAATGTCTCTTTTGCAAACTCCGTAGTAATATAATTATAACTATGAAGAAACACTCTGTATATAAAGAATTCCTAAAACACCTTTAGGAAAAACCCACAGCCAGGCCCAAACAGTTCCAACACATAAGGTGTGGCATTTAAAAAATACAACCAGTAAGACTCTGCGCTTCCACTGTAGGGGGCACGAGTTCAATCCCTGGTCAGGGAACTAAGATCCTGCATGCTGCGTGGCTCAGCCAAACAAAAATAAATAAATAAATATATATAAAACCAATAAAATTTTCATCTACTTGATCCTAAACAACTCGACTTAATTTTGTATTTAATGAACTGATCTGAGATCCAAACAGACTGGTTATGTAGGTATAAGCCTTACTGAGATAACCACACAACACATGGGCATCTGAATTTACCAAACAGATGAATTAGAAGGTGATTTAGGTCACGTAACAAAATAACTTTTTTCTTTACAAAATGATCTACCCCAGTACTCTCTTTTGCTTCCTCAACACATTGAAAACTCGATTGGTTTGCTAGATTTCCCTTTAACCACAACTTTTTAGTAATAAACCCATCACAGAAAACATGGACTATGGGCCTGTGGTCTATTCTTTGGTCTATGTCATGTCTCTTATTCAGGTTTCACTTGTTGATGAATTTCAAGTTCTAAGTTTTTGAAGAAATGTCTGCAAGGGGCATACGTACTTAAACTGGGCTCTGGAACAATTATGTTCTTCACTGAATTCCACAATGTCAAAAAAATAGTAGTAATATAAAACAAAAGCTCCAGGTGACTGAAGGTTTAATTTGGAGTCCAAATGTGCACAGGAGATCAGATGATGGTTTCATTTATGATGAAGACTAAAATAAAAACAGGGAAATACTCCTGGTCTTAATTCGAGCATAATCAAAACTTGAACTTGATCGTTGCAACCTAAGGCCACACATATCTCATATAACATGAAGATAAAAGTTATAGTGAAGGTTGTATGGCAAAGAAGATGTGGAAAGCAGAAATAAGGGTGGCATATAAAACAAATCCAGGAGTTCTGTTGCTTATCGTTCTAATCTCAGAGGGTAGAGGGATGCATGGCCTTTACTTCATACTCTCAGATCCTGAACAGGTTATCTTGATCAGTGCTGTCCAACGGAATTTTCTGTGATGAGGGAAACATTCTATATCTGCACTGTCTAATACAGTGGCTACCAAGCAAGTGCTATTAAGCATTTGAAATGTATTGGTACAAACAAGGACCTAATTTATTTATATTTAATTGATTAAACTTAAATAGTTGCATTGCATGTGGCTATTAGCTACTGTATTGGACACACAGGTCTAGATTCATAGGGTAGCCCCCAGACAGAAGAATAAGAGATTTGGGGCTGATTAGTAAGTCTTAGAAATGTTTTATCCAGTCTGGTAGAGGGCAAGGAGCTAATCAACACCCTTTCCATTCAAGTGGTGAGTAGAAGGCACCAATATCATTTAACGTGCTATGAATATCTGAGGTCATCTTTTTCAAGATGCAATAAAGGTTCAGATGAGAGTCAAATGAAGCTCAGTAGCTCAAGTGATGTTACTTTAGTCTTTTAGTTCTTCGTTTCCAGAGGCAGAATTCCCTTCCTGACACCGATATTAAGTAACCACAAAACCACTTCCACCAATTACACACACACACCTCCACCACAAGCCCCAGCACACACACATACTCTTTCTCCCATCTCCTGCTTCCCCCAGCTCAGTTTCCCATCCAGGCAGTCTTAAGCATTAACACAGTCTGCAGCAAAACCCCCTGATTCTGGCCTGTCTGCTCACCAGAATGAATACACACAAAGATCAAGTTTGGGCATTTTTAGCTCTTTTTGGTATGCCTGAAGCAGGTCTGCCTGTCTGGCTTCTAGGGTGGGTCTGCCGAATTGGACAAATCGCCTGTTGTATTGTAATCATGTTGACATTATTTCCCAGAGGATATTTGTTTGATTGGTCCTTGTTACTCTGTTCAGAAAAGAGTACAGAACTTCATTCAATGAATGAGCCTGGTCTGAATTGAGAAGTCAAGTATGAATGAGGAAGTGGACAGGACTCTCCAAGTGTTGTTGAGAAATGAATGCCCTGGCTAAGCGCATGTTTTTCCCATCTCTCTGATGGGGGGCGGGGCGGAGGAGGAGAGGCGCGGGGAGTTGGGGGGGAGAGATTAATGACTGTGTGAACCAGTCACTGTTCAATGATATAGAACTTGAAAACAGTTGAATTTGTTAAGCCTGAACAGACATAGGGCAGTGTTGCATCACAGGCTCAGAACCGGTGACTAAAATCTGACCTTTACATCTTCCCTCTTCTTTCACTCCCTGTCTTTGAAACAAGAACTACAAAGACTTGAAATCAGAACCTAAAGCTGAGAGAGAAGAACAAATGCAATAGAAGTATAACGAGTCTGCACTGGGCAGGGGAATCCTCCCTACAAGGTGGTCTCAAGGTAGAGGGAGGCTACATAGAGGTGAGGTCTGCAGAGGTTTTGGTGGCTGCTGATGGCCAGCAGTGGGTGACAGGAATTGGAAGGAGAAGCTTTCCTCCAGACCATGGAAGAAGATCATTCATGAAAGGTGAACTGCATACTCGCATTTTGGGGAGGAGGCAGTGGAGGAGAGCTGTGGGCACAAGTAACACCAGTCCTGGGCATTCTGAAAAGACTCAGAGGGTGCAAGAGTGCAAGAGTTCTTACTAGCAGCATACAATTGGAAGGTCAAAAAGCTTCTTCCCATGGTCACTGCTTTCTGCTCCCTTCACCTTGGACAGTGTTTACTCTCTTTATCTTGTAGCTCGGGCAGCAGGAGACTTTGAATTTCAGTGATCTTTAGAAATAACATTTTCATATGCTTTTTCTGATTATACAAAAAAAATCAGTGTTCACCATGGAAAACACAGAAACATCACACACACACGCACACACACACACACACACACACACACATTGGGGTAGATGATTTCTTATTAAAGGCCATAGGGAAGAAAGAGGACAGGAGATGGCAATATGGATAATTAAATATAAAATTGTAAACCCTCTCTCTCATCATGGGTGGGAATTTGGGTGTTTGATTCTTCAGTGGTGTTCCTCTACGTTCTTCTACGTTATCTCTTTCAAACAGAATCCCATCCATGGGATTACTGGATTGAGCATTTCTAAGGTTCTTGATATATATTGCCAAACAGTTTTCCCTACTAGGTCATACCAATCTGCGTGGCCACCAGACATATATAAGGAAGTTGGCTTTCATGGCAGGAAAATGGTACCTCACTGTTGTTTTAATTTGCAGGTTATCTGCAAAACTGACTTTCTTCCTTATGTTATATACCAGTATTTCTCTTTTGTGAATTAGACTGTTCTTTTCTACTTTTTTCTGTTGTTTTACTTCTCAGATTCCATGATAAGACCTTGTGAATAGAATACTGAATTAATAAAATACTGAATGACTTCTTTGTGTTGAAAATCCTTCCCCATCAAAAATTATCACTATTAACTTAATTTGTTCACATTCCACTCAAATTTCTTATTTTGGTCACCACTTTTACGTGGCCCAGAAATAGGCCATTTGTGAAATATCTGTATGCAGCAGGTTTTTTACCAAAGAAGTGCTTAGGGAGGGCAAAGGACAGTCAACTTCTGAAGGCAAATTATAAAAATGAAAAAGGTTGTTTGTTGTTTTTTTTACTTTTAAGAATAAGGAGATGCCTTAATTTTTCTTTTTTTTAACATCTTTATTGGAGTATAATTGCTTTACAATGGTGTGTTAGTTTCTGCTTTATTCCTTAATTTTTCTTATGGCAAAGACAAAGAAGGGTTGGACTAAACTTCATAGGCCAGAATCTTCTGATATTTAATTTTTTTTCTATAGAATAACAGTACAATATCCAAATCAGTGTCATTTCCTAGAATTAAAAGCAAAACAAAACTTTTACTGCACAAACAGCAGAATGCTCCTGAGAGGCATACAGTGTGACAGTACACAGATGAGACAGCAGCCAGAAGCATGGAGAAATTCCTCTAAGTCACAGATGAGGTGGAAGAAGGCCCAGGCATAAATCAATTCCTTGATTCCCGGTCAGTGTTCTTTCTATAGCACCCCAATTCCTCAGAGCCTGACATCTTCTACAAAATATTTCATTCAAAAATTCCAATGAAAACACCTATCCTATTATGTAGCAAGTAAAGCCCTTATCATTTTATGAATGGGATTATATTCAATCATCTGTGATGTGTGCAGATGCCCTGTTTAACACCCTCATTATATGATCTTACTCTCTCTGACATAGCTATTCAAACAACAGCAGGGACTGTGCCTATGAACTACTCTACTATTTGTTATTAAAAAATGAAAGAGTGGGCATTTCTTACACTTTATAATAAGAAGTCATTTAATTAGAGGAGTAGAATAAAAGCCTTTGTTTTGTTTCTACTCAAAGTTTGCATTTGCGATTGACACAGAGATCGCCCTCCCTCCAACAATGGGGAATTTAAATGGTGAGGTTTCACAATCCTTAAGGGGGAAGAAAGTCTATGTGACAATGTTCAATCCACTGAATTCACTATTAAGTAAGAGTCCAGCTCCATTCACATGTGCCAACTTTCTTCCAGGAAATCCTGTTTGAGAGGAAGGCAAACTAAGATCACCCATGATGTGCCAGATACTTTCATATACTGCATGTTATCTCAATTAATCCTAACAGTAGCTGCAGCTCAGCTGCTGGCTGGCTCTGATTTTATCACACAGGACAAGACCAATATGTAGTCAACCTCATGACGGTGTTTTTTTGTACCCAACTGGCATCCAAGGTACCTTTTTGGCTGACTCAGTTTCTTTGAGACCATCCTATCTGCAGCCACATTATAGTTGTTTTGGGTGCTGGAAACCACTTGATTCCACTTCAAGACGTGGCTGTTTGGTGAAGGAAAACAATAACTCGATGGAGAGAAATAAGCAGTGGCTTTGAACACTTCTCTCCCATTTTCCATCATGGAACTGTTTTTTAGACCACAACAATCTTGAGACTTAGAGAGATCTTGAGAATCACCTGGACCAATCACCTTTTCAAAGAGCTGCCCTTTCATCCAGCATCCCCATCAGGGGTCCCCCAGTCTCACTGACGAAGAGAGGACCCTCTGCACTCAACACTTGACCACATGGCAACCAAATCTAGTTTTCCTACGGCTCCAAGAGTTAAAAAGAAAAATTTTTTTAACTGAATACAACCCAGTACATGTCTTTGTTAAGTTCTAAAGAAAATGCCCATTTGTCAGGAAGGTGTGTTGAGGTGAGTTAAGGCTTGTCAACAATTTGTTTTAGGGCTCCTGCACTTGTCTCAATTGTAATTGAGAAGATAATGGAAAGACACTATTTACTGATGAGAGGCAGGATGGCGTGGGGAAACTGAATGGACTTCGGGGTCAAACTAATCTGAGTGTGAAGGCAGATTCCAGCATTTACTAAATGATGTGGCTTTATTCAAGGCTCTTGAGCTCTCAGTGACTCAGTTCCCCCAATTGTAAAGGGGGTTAATGATTCCTAGCTTGCAGGATTGTTTCAAGAATTGGGGATAATATACATATAGTAGCCAGTGCAATGCCTGACACATAGTAAGTACACAGTCAAATGGTATGATTTGAGAAGGCATCACAGACCAAAGACGGTTTTGAAGGAGAGCTATTTTTAATGGCTGATGCAGTTCACCAAACACTACTTGGGTGGCAACGTGGGCAGTGGGAAGAGGTGGCAACATGGAGGCCGAAAGTCTGGATGTCACCTCTTTCACTAACAAGGTGTGTGACCTTAGGTTCTCTATTTCAGCTTTCTCATATACAAAATGGGTATATGTTACATCTCAGAATTTTTTTTAAAAGATAACTATAAAAATTTGGGAAAGTATTTTTTAAAGTGTACAAGATATTGTTCCTGTGGTCGTTCATAAAGTTAAAAAGAATCAAGTCAAATCTTCAACGACTGCTTTCAAGCATCCCGTATGAAAGGGGATTTCTACTAACTGAGAAAATGATACCTTTGAAGCAAAGAATCTGGGCATCTCTTGCTTTTTCTAAAAGTGACTTAAAACAATTGATTGCGACGCTCAGGGTATTCTCTTATCTTCCACTGGGCATAGGGGGCCGCTTATCCGTGGCCTCACTGAAATGATGACCTGATCACACTGATCTGCCTTACAATATTAATGCAAAATTTAAAACATAACCTCTTTTATTCCCAACTAGAAAAAAAAATCTAAAGGGTGTATGCTCCCTTTTGTTAGTCTAACTGAAGGACATTCTGAGCAAGTTTCTGGTAAATTTTGAAGCAAGAACGGAACATTTGTGAATGCCTATACTTGTAGGATGGAAAATCAAGAAAGGTAGTAAGGAAAAGGAAATTTAGAAATTTTGTTCATTTCCAAGATGATCAAATGAGTCAGATAATTCAACATATAGACCCTTCTGGGAGTTAGAATTTAAAACACTTCAAACCCCACATTGAGAGATGTGACTTTTGCCTCCCAGGAAATTTCTCAGCAATTCTGACTTGAAATTCACCTACCTTACTTATGGTGATTGAACATTTCTTTATGCATTGATATTGAAACCTGATCTTAAGGAGTTCCCTGGTGGTCTACTGGCTAGGATTTGGTGCTTTCACTGCCGTGGCCAGGGTGTGGCACAGCCAAAATTAAAAAAAAAACAAACAAAAAAATACCTCAATAGTTGCTAAATAGATTTTAGATTATACCATGTGCAACTCAAAAAAAATTCATAAGCCACAAAAATTTATTCATAAAGAAAAGTTTGCTTGTTTTCAAAACAAAACAAACTTTGAAGGGAAAGACAGAGAAAATGACCTAAGAAAAGTCAGGTCAATGGCCAGCTTTCCAGCAGGAGGCACACAGGTCTGCACTACTGTATAAAAGCTGAGTCTTTGTTAATGAGGTGGCACAGCCTCAGCAGTCACCTGGCATAGTCTCTGCCAGGACAGGATTGCTCTCTACTGTAACTAACCACTTGCGTGTTGGTTCAGACCAACTGTGAAGTCATGAAACTCTCCTCAGGCTCAGTTTCCTCATCTGCAAACCGTGGGAGTCGCCTCCTAGGGTGATGGTTTCACTTAAACAAACAGCCTATGCACAGTACTTAGCAAATCCACTCCCAGAAAGACTTCTCTCCTTGAGCCCTTTCAGGTGATAACATTTCCAACCCACCTTTTATAAGATCATTTAACTTGAAAGGGCTGGCACACACAGGGAGTAATTTGCAGCTCATAGAGTCATGTTTTTAATCCCCCCCACCACCAAATTTATTAAATTGTGGTGTATTCTTACAAAGAAATACTATGCAGCAATGAAGGAATATATTATAGCTACATGAAGTAATGTTGAAAGAAGCCGGATACAAAAGAGCACATACATATGACTCCACTTTTATGAAGTTCAAGAACAGCTAATGTATGGTGATAGAAGTCAGAATAATGGTTACCTGGAGCAGTGTGGGTGACAGGGAGGAGAGGCACATGGGAGCCTTCTGGGACACCGAAAATGTTCTGTACCTTGAACTAAGACTGGTGGTTACACAGGTGTATGTAAAAATTCAAGCTGTATACTTAAGAGTTGTTCATTTTACTGCCTTTATGTTATACTTGAATAAATAATATTTGAAATAATATTTTCTAAAGCACTTACTTGACTTAATTTCATTACATGGAAGTTTTTCTCTCATGCATTCTTCTAGGCTCTTTTTGTATTTTGTATAAGTGATAAATGTATTCACTGGTACCTCATAATTGTAGGAATAAAATATTACTCATATATTAAATTTTCCAAATAATTGAATGTATCCATTTAAGTAAGAAAACTATTACTTTCTTGGATGAAAATCCTTATAAAATGATTTGTAGTCCTGACTATCATCTTAAACGCTACTGAGCACATTCTTCTCGGTGAACCAAGGCTATCCTTAGAAACTTATATGGTTGAGCTGAGCTGAGAGGAAATGATGGCTTCAGGGGCCATTGCTTCTAAACTGGGTGACAGTAATTTTTGCCCCTTCCCTGTTATCAGGGGCTATTTTTCACATGCCTGCCGCTAACCTTCCTGGTTCTTATCATTTGCTTTCTTTCACTCATTTATTCATGTATCTGGTACCTGTCTTTAGAATGCCTAGTATGTGCTAAGCACTGGAGATATAGTGGTGAATAAGACACTCGCAATCCACAATGTAAGGGGGACTTATTTTTTGGCAGAAGAGGCAAGTACTGATATAAAACAAGGGTGATGACTAACTTAAAGGGGCAGGGGTATAGGACCTAATTTAGAGGGTCTGGGAAGGTCACCTTGAGGAAGGGACATTTAAGAACTGAGAGATAAGAACCTAGCCTAGAATGAGACCTCAGTAAGTACTTGTAGAATGAGTGAATGATCATTAGCCAACAAAGAAGAGTTCTGATTTATTGTGCACTGAGAAAACAGGAATTCTACTGAAAGATGTCTAAACCAAGAGCCAAAGGCACAGAGTGAGGCCCGGACGGACATAATGGCATTAATTTTTTGACTACTGTGAGGACTGTTTTTTGCCTTAACTCAAGACCTTGAGTTACTAGACCAGTGAAGGATTTTTAACCGTTGCTGGGTTAACCTATACAAATTCAGTTTTTACCAAAACAAAACCAGCCCAAAATAGCCCAGGTCTTTATGATGATTCCTCTAGTTTGCCTGCATAGTTCTGATCCCAAGTTCCCATGAATGTGACTTTCCTGGCACGGTCACCCAAAAAGGTGGGTGTCACCCACCCACACCTTCCGTTGACAGCTCTGTCCAAGCAAGCCAAAACAACCGTGACTCCTTGGGCATTACTGCATGTTGCAAACCACCGCCTAATTTGGAGCCTATTATTGTCCCTAGAGACTTCACCTCTAAGACATATTACAAACCAAGAACTTGCAGTCTAAAGGACAGAAAGAACAGATGACAACAATCTTTGTGGAGAGACTTCACTCAAATATACGCCTTATAAAGCCAGCCTGATATAGAAGCATTATTAACATATCACATGGAATAGCAGCAAAGTTTAAAATGCCAGAGATAGGGGCCAATGTACGTAGGGTTTAATTTGACATCTGAGTTGATCAATTAACAAACTACCATGTAACTGCAAAAACTCCTAATGAGAGATGTAAATGTAGCCTTTGCTGACCTTAGTTTCTTACAATTCCATACAGATCTTTGGGACTTCTAACTTTAAAAAGCCAAACAAAGGAACTGCACTGAATAGGATTTTCCCAGTGAAATAAAGGGAAACAGGGAACGACAAGTATCTAAAGGTGATTTATTTTTAGAATTTTTTCCAGTCTTTCTGTTCCTCTGACAAAATTTCAAACGTAAAACTGTATCAATCTACTTCAGAGACAGTGGAATTAACACATGAGTTCCTTCACTGGTCAGGGTCTATTTTGGATTTATGAGGTATCACTGAAAGTCAAAAGTTTGACAGACTCTTAAGCAATCTAGGTGTATCTATAGGACAGACAAGTAGAGAGCAAGTATTCTTACCCCTGTTTTGAAATTTTAAAAGAGGTAAGAAAAATATTAATCTGATTGTGGCAAGTTACATAAACTTCCAGTAGCCGGGGTAGTGAAATGACTCAATGCTAAATTCAATTTTCTGATACTCATATAAAAATAATTAAATCTGCTCTCCCTCAGGTGAACTGGATGTCTTTGGCCCTCCACAGTTGTTAGATTTAGTTCCATTTGCCTAAATACACAAAGCCACAGGGACGTTTTTCCCATGAAGGAAGTTTCCTCTAATTTTGAAACAATCATTTATTCCAGCCATTTTGCAATGACTGGGAACTTGTCAGAAGACTCTCAGCTTCTTACTGCCAGAGTCACTGGGCAAAAGAGTACCCAAATCACATTCTTTCATAATCAATACGCTTGCAGTCTAATCTTAACTTTAGTTCTCTCTTTATGCTGAGGTTTCCCACCATAAGACAAACAGACTAAAGATTCCATATGCTTGTTACACCGCAAAGACTATACTGCAACTTCTTTCCCCAGAAACTGGCCATTACAGAAATCTTTTGCAGCTATTCTTTTTCTAGATTTTCCTATCTCCTGTTTGGGTTTTAGCCACTAATAACACAGTTCCAGGTATCTGTCCAGGATATCATTATTAACACTTGATCAAATGTAAACATTTGATTCCGGCTCTAGTTTTACCATACACGCTCATATTTTCTACAAAAGAAAAAAAAAATAAGCTAGAATAGAAATACTTAGTATTCCCAAGAAATACTGAGTCATTAGTTTCTCCAAAACTATGTATGACCAGTATATAAAGTTACTCCTAGCAACTGCGTTCTAAAAACAAAATTTAAGGATAAGAAGCAGTCTTTCAAACTGACCTTTAATCGGGGTAGGGGATGGGGGAGGAAAGAAAGTTTGAGTATTTTCAAGCAACCAGAGCCACCATTTAGCGAAAGCTTTTCATGGAATGAGTCACGGGGTATAACGAAGCGCAAATCACAAGGTTACACGTCGTCTCCTAGAAACGCCGCACCTGGTTCCGAATTCTTTGCTAAAGCAAATGCTAAGTTCTGATTCAGGCCCCTGGAAAACCTCAAGCACAGGTAGATTTTACCTCCTTCTCCATGACACACACCTCCCCCTAGTAAAACTGAAAACAACATTTGACTGAAACTGAAGATTACAATTATCCGGGGACTCCAGGCTACGGAAAAATAAGAGTTTGCAAAGCAATCACTTGGCCCCCTTCCTCCCCTCACCATTCCCGCCCCTTCGGCAGAAGGGAACCCGAATCGTACGCAATCTGAAATTCTAAACATGTATAAATTCTAAACTATGAAACAAGTACCTGCCAAACACCTGGAGCGCTCTTTCCCCGGCTCGCTCTCTCCTCCCACACGCTCTGGCAACGGAATGCCCTTCAAAACCATGGCTCAGTGCTTTTGGTAAATGTTTTACGAGACACTAAACAGCCTTGAGTCCCACCCTCAGAGCAAACACCATTGAGAGAACACAATATAATGGTCGCAGAGATATCGTGTGATGTGCAATAATGCAAATGAACAGGCGGGCTCTATTTCCACACTTCCCCTTAAGGGAAAAAAAAAATCCCAGACTTGCAAGGGGTGGGATGGAGGGCGGCTAGAGGAAGGGCTCGCAGAAATAAACCTTAACACTAGAAGCATTCGAGTTTTGTGTGGTGTTCTGTTTTGTTTAAAGCGGCATTATGATAAGCTCATTGTTCTAATCCCCAAGCAAGTCTTGGCTTTCTAAATGAAAAAGTGTTAAAGGCAAGAGTTAACAGAGGGTAGAGTCCCCCAGTGAATCTGTAGACACCGTTGCAACTACACATGTACCGTAGATTTCTATTTTTCAGAGCAAATCTGACGCCAAAAAAGCTTTTCATAAACCATCTTCCACAAAACACAAAATGTACTCCCCATTTTCCATATCCCTCAAGTAATTCACAGTTAAAAACCAACTCTGCTCCAAACCAGAAGTTTTGCATTCCATTCGAGTTAACAATTACAACTGGAGGATAACAGAAACTTGCTGGCACCGAATTATTAGCATACCCAGAATGTCAGGTGCCTCTTGGTACCACCAGGGTTAACAAGATAAAAAGAGAGGGTGTCCAGGGATCGTGGGCCTGGTTTTACAGAAACTACATATGGACATGGCTGGAGTCTGGAGCTCAAGTGGGCCGCTTGCACCTACCTGCTCTTGGAACTGAGAAATGAGAAAACAGAATTATTGAGTGACCATCAAGCCTGCTCCATGAAAAGAGACCAAGGCTGTAGAGAGGAGAAGAAAGAAGTGACTTTGGCTTTGGAATCTCACACACAGCCAGGTTAGGCAACTACGAAAACCATTTCTCTCGGCCCTACTCCCTAACCCAGTCCCCATGAATACTTAGAATTCTGCATTTCATACCTTTAGTATAGCCAGTGGGGAAAAAAGAAAACTGAACATAGAATTGCTGTCATGGCTTTTCTTCACACCAGCTGTGTGATCTTGAGCAAATCACTTAACCTCTCTGAGCCTGTTCCCTCATCTATAAAGTAAAAATGTCTAGAAACAGAAAAGATTTGCCAAAGAACTGACAGCACTCCCAATCTGAGAGCCTAGAAGATGGCATATACACATTTTCAAAGCATTTTAGGGTTGCTGTCCATTTTTTTTCTCCCCCCTATCTCATGTACATAAGTCTTATCTTGTTTTCCATTTCCTTGTATCACAGATGCCTCAGGTTAGTGCTATGACTGATCTGCCTTGGGTGGGTATCCTAAATGCCCGGTTATCTGCCTCTCAGGGGCGTGGTGAGGGGGCCTCCCCAGCCTCCAGCCCAGGCTGCCAGCGCCTGTGCTTTCACAACATTTCTCCTCTTGAATTCATCTTGCCCTCTAACACAGATACCTGCCTGCCTCCCTTTCGTTTTCCTTCTCTCTTCTTTTTTTTCTCATTTTCTCTTTCTTTTTTCCCTTTCTACCCTCCTTCCTTTTCTGCCCTGCGTCCTTGAGAGAGAGATGTGGACAGCGATTATTCTCATCATCCTGTTTCTTCTGTTATTTTACATGATACATCAAACAAGCCGGTGAGGGAGGTGAGACAGATGTGTTATCATCCAGATTCTACTAAAGAGAGATCCAGAAAGATTCAACAGCTGGCCTGAGGTCATGGGGCTGAAGCTTGGCTCTCCTGACAGGCCAGGGTTGCCCTACTGCTGTTCCTGGCCCTGACCACCCGACTCCCCACCCTCAAATGTACCTCTTCTCAGTGCCCCCAAGTCCCCACCTGGTCGAATCGGGTCTCACTGCTAATTGTGGCATATTCCCCTCTCAGAGCATTCTTCTCCTCATCTCCTTTCTTCCTCTCTCTGGACTGTCAAACTCTCATCCTATTTTTAGGGTCTATCTCACTTGACCCCCATAACCCACCTCCTGGCTACTGCTGGCCCTGTGTGCCCTTCTTTAGGCAAACTCAAGAGAAGCAAATCTCCAAAGTGACAAAGCTGCATGACTGGGGAATAATTATTCACTTCATAGGAGTCTTTCCTTATTGGGTACCCATGCCACGCTCACTGCACCAGCATATTTGTGTGTACGTCAAAAGTTTTCTAGACCATAAGAGTATCCACCTCTGCACCCTTAGCATGGTGTCCAGTGCTTACTGTGAAGGAACATATTTGAATTCTGAAGGAAAAAAATGTGAAGACATAGTATCAGAATCCAAAGTAGTGCCTCCATGGAGTAAACTCCAGGAATGCCGGGAGGCCCAAGAGTTTAGGGTTTTGATGTAGTAGGTTTGTTTTGTTTTTGTTTTGTATTCAAAGAGAATGAGAAAAGTGGATTATAAAGACAGGGTAGCAAATAAACTAACCATCAAGTCACACCATGAAACAAGAACCAATGATGATTAAATGCCTACGATTTACCAGGTACTTGATATACAATCTCATTTAATTTAATCAAACAGAGAAGGAGGAGGAGATAGGTTCAAAGAGCCCGCCCGAGGGCATGCGCTTTGCCAATAAGGGCAGATCTGAGAATCAAAGCAGGTCCAATCCTCGTCCTTGCTCTTCACCTGAGCCACACTCTCCCGACACAAGGACCCTGCAGCCTGCTCAGTCTAGGGACTAAGTGTCTGTTGCCCAAATCCAGAGCCACCTGTGTATGCTTTTTAGACTCTATGAGAACCCGTTCGGCCCTGTTCTTCAACTCCTTTTCCTTGAGCTCCCCAATCCCTCCCTTTCACCTTTTCTTTTTATCCCCAAGACAATCTGTCCTGCTCACTTTGAAATCTATTGACAAACTCTATTATTGGGGCCCTCATTTGACCACAAAAACCACCCAGATAGCATGGATTTCCCTACTTCACGTAAGCCTTTATGTTCATTTTTTTCCTATGGTCACAAATTTGATACTTGACTTTAAACACTGTAGGCTGTGTTAAAATTCCCTGTGTTATATATAGCCCTTGGTGTGCTACTGTATTCAAATAATCTACCTCTTGCTGCTCAGAGACTAAATTCTGTGTCCCTGAGGAAGAACCGTGCCTTCTATACCATATAAATGTTTTATAATAGCATTTTCCCACTTCCAGCCAGGCAATTCTAAATCGAGTTTTGTGCTATTGTTTTGGGTATGCCAGCATGCGGGTGTGCCCCTAGTATTTTTAACTGCCAAGTTCTGTTAGGGCAGAAAAATCAACCTCTGGCAAGTGCTGCTCTGTCACCATAGGCCTGTTCCAGAGTGTCTGTGAGTTCCAGGGGCCCACCTCTAGCTTAGGTATATTCGAGTCTAGCATATATTTGGCCTGCAAGATGATTCCAGATTCTGAAAGGAGTTTTGCGCTCTCTCAGACACTAGTGACAGGAGAGGAAGCAGCAGCAGGAGGTGAATATTTTATCTGGAACTAGTAGGCCTCCCAGAATCTTGGAAAGGTCTTGAAACTCCCCTGAATCACTCAAGCCCCTTCAGTTTTCTGGAGAGACCTCAGAAACTCCTGGTCCCCTAGTCCAGCGTAAACCAAACCCTAAGGAAGGTCCCAATAGCCCCTGGTGTGTTCCCAAACTGCTTCAGGAAGGAGACGGTGGAACAGATGAGGGGAACACGTGATGAATCTACACTGTCCAGCAATGTCTTTCACTGGGACATAAGCCACTAGATCAGCAGTTCTCAAAGTGAGGTCCCTGGATCCCCTGGGAGACCCTAGGACTCTTTCAGAGGTCTGCAAGGTCAAAACTATTTTCATAATAATACTAACATTTCTGCCCTTTTTTTCACTGTGTTGACATTTGCACCAATGATGAAAAGGCAGCAGAAGGTAAAACTGCTGGTACCTCAGCACAGAATAAGACAGTGGCACAAATGTGTACTAGTAATCATAGCATTTTTTTTATTGCCAGGCACTAGAAGTTGTTTCTATTTTATTTTTTTTAAGAGGCAGTTTTTCTTAAGAATGTACTTGAAGCAGGAATATATTAATTTTATTATGTCTTGAGCATATACCTTTTTCAATATTCTATGTGATGAAATGGGAAGCAAGTACAAGCACTTTTGCTGCATAATAAATTATGATCATAGGCTCAAGGAAAGTCATGTGTGTGACTGAGTTACAGATTGAGCTACAGCTGCTTTCATCATGGAAAGCATGGAACACTATTTTTACTTGAAGCAATGACTGACAGATAAACTATGGCTATCCAGACGTGGGTATTTGGTAGACAATTTCTGGAAGAATGAGTGAAGTGTGCCTGTCACTTCAAAGAACACAACTCATAGTATTACTATTTGTTTCCAATGATAAAATTTGAGCTTTCAAGCAAAAGTTAAAATTTTGAAGAACTTGAATTCACCACCATGAGCTTGAGAGCTTGCCAATAATTAAATGCTTTTCTGATGAGATTAGTTGTGACATTATTAAATGTGATTTTTTTTAATATTGTATAATGAAATGTGTCAATATTTGGATCATCTTCACAACTCAGTAAACTAATATTTTCCAAATGACCAATTCACGATGTTACAGAATCATGCATAGTAAAAGATCCATTCAAAGTACAAGATAAACCAGTGGATTTTAATATGAGTATGAAAAGTTCATTGATATGGTTTCAGATTCTACACTGCAACTAATCTTTAAGAAACTATCTCTTGTAGAGTTTGGGTTTAATATCAAAGAAGAATGTTCTCAATTATCTGAAAAGGCTATTACAATACCCCTCCCTTTCCCAACTACGTATCTTTGTGAAGCTGAGTATTCTTTGTTTACTTGATAAAAATAACATATCTCACCAGATTGAAGGCAGAAGCAGATATAAGAATACAGCTGACTTCTATCAAGCCAGTAATTAAAGAGATTTGCAAAAATATAATGTGCTTTCTACCATCTACTTTTTATATAGTTTTTCATAAAATGTCATTTATGTTAACATAAGAAATTACGATTATTTTTTAAGTACTTAATAAATAAATAAATATTTTTAATTTCTTAGTTTGAACTTCCAATGTGGTAAATAGTAACAGATACAACCCACATAAACAAAAACACTTCAGGTTCCTCAATAATTCTTAAGAATGTAAAGACAGGGTTGCCGGATTTAGAAAATAAAAATGCAGGATGCCCAGTTAAATCTGAATATCAGATAAACAACAAATAATATTTTAGCATAAGTATCCATGCAATATTTGGAACATACTTATACCAAAAAATTACTTATTGCTTATCTGAAGTTTACATCTCATTGAGTGTCCTTTATTTTACTTGCCTGTTAAGATGTGCTAAGCCCAAAAAAGTTTAAGCTGCAGTAGACCATGCCCCTCACACATGTACTAACACACTAATACCAACACTTATTAAACACTCACTGTGTAACAGACCCAGCACTAAATTCTTGACAAATATTACCTCTTCAATCATTCCAAAATCCTATGTGGCAAGTACTATTATGATCCCTAGTTAAGTAAAGCTAGTTATTGGGGGAAGGCAAGACTGGAACTCACTCACTCAGACACCAAAATCTCAGCTTGTAACTATTAGGCTTACACTGAACTCTGAATAATGGAGAATCCCAAAGATGATGGGGTTTTCTGCGTATTTGCATCTCAAATTTTAGCAAATCGATTTCTGTTGCTTCTCTTCTCTCTGTCTCATAGTTGTGTGTTCTGCTATCAGAGCAATGATGAAAACCAAGGCTGTGTGTCAGGGAATTCTATCCAGAACTGGCCATCAGCATTTGACTCGGAGCAGACTTTCCTAATGGATGCTTCCCTGGGCATGACAACAGCATTGGTCCAGGCTGAGAATTCTAGAATGCAGAAATGGTGCACAGGCACTGCTCATTACTATTAACTGGAAGCTGCTGGGAGCTTGGTGCTGGGCTAGGATCATCCTTGAGAATAAATTGGTAATTTCTCCAAATGAATCTGTACCAACTGAAGCAAATGCAACCATTGTTGTAAGTGAGCCAAGGTCCTATTTTTTGTATGATCATGACCCAGGCCACTGGATATATTTAATGAGCTCAGGTTTGACAGTAAACAAACCAGAGAAAGTAAATTTTTTTATGATCCAGCATGGGGGCAAGGAGGGGCCTCATGATCTGCAAATACAAAAATGAATTTGCTTGCAGCCAACTAGGGGCCCGCCCCCAATCACCAAGGGCTATAATGAAATGTAGAAAGTGATAAACATATAAGGTAGGGAGGGAGGGAGAAAGAGAGATACTAGTCTTTCATTCCGGAACATTTCTTTATTTCTTTAACAAAGGGAAGATTTACCTTTCAAATCTTTTTTGTTTTGTAAATTTGGATTTTTATTAGATGTGAGGCACACTACATTATACTAAAGGCAGTTGTGTAACCAGAAGCCAAGGGTGAGAGAACTTTGAAAATTAGCCTGGAGGAGAGAATGAGACAAGGGGAGGGGAAAAAAAGGGTCGATCAGAAAAGAAAAGATGCCAAAACTGGGGTGTTGGATAATGAAGATGTGCATTTTAGGGGCTTCCCTCGTGGCGCAGTGGTTGAGAGTCTGCCTGCCAATGCAGGGGACACGGGTTCGAGCCCTGGTCTGGGAAGATCCCACATGCCACGGAGCAACTCGGCCCGTGAGCCACAATTGCTGAGCCTGCGCGTCTGGAGCCTGTGCTCGGCAACGAGAGGCCGCGATAGTGAGAGGCCCACGCACCACGATGAAGAGTGGCCCCCGCTTGCCACAACTGGAGAAAGCCCTCGCACAGAAACGAAGACCCAACACAGCCATACATACATACATACATACATACATACATACATAAAAAGAATGTAAGCAGACAAGAATAGCATTAAAAAAATAAAAAATTTAAAAAAAAAAAAAAAAGATGTGCATTTTAGAAACCAAGACTTAGTGAGAGCCTAGAGAGCAGGCCGAGGGAGAAAGAGGGTTTGGGGAAACCCAAGGGCCCTTGCTGTGGGGCATCTGAAGGAAAAGTAAAAGAGTCATTTTTTACTTTTAAAACTGTCAACTTTGCCATTTGCCTCAGGCCCACCTGGCAGGGCTGCTGTCTGAGTTCAGATACTGGCCCAGTCCTGCCCTGGTGGCGGGGTCTGCCTTTCCAGCAGTCTCTCTATCTGCACACTCAGTCTAGATAACTCAAGCAATGAAAGGAGTGTCTGCAGAGAGAGGAAAAAGAAAAAGAATAACAAGCTGAGATGCAAGCACGGCTCCCTCCTCAGATAAGCTTGGGTGACCAAGGAGTGTAGCTTTCCCCTTCAAGGAACCCTCAGAATTTATTCTTGTGAATGCTGAATGTCAAGGAGGACACAGCCAGAAACTGTGACTCATCAAATTTCCAACGTCAAGACCAGAATGCACAGTCTGGATCCAAGGACTGGCTTTGCACTCAGAACACTGAGAGTCAAGGCCTCTGCCTGCCTCAGATACAAAGGCGGTGGAACCACGGGGCCCGGCCTTCACCCCACCAGCCCATTGCTTTTCCCTGCCTTCAGTGCCTGGAGAACAGGGAGTTTTATCCCACTGTGTTTGAGCTACAGGCCCTTATGACATCTCAGAAAGCGATCTGCCTTGAAAAGTGGTTGGATCTGTACATGACGGTCACTGGCCATTAGTATAGAGCCAGATAGTAAATATTTTCAGCTCTGCAGGCCATATGGTTACATATTTTTCTTTCTCTTTCTTTTTTTGGAGAAACCCTTAAAAATGTAAAAACCATTCTTAGCTACATACAAAAACTGGCAGCAGGGCAGGCCATAGTTTGCTGATCCCTTACTTAGAGCAAGGGCAAAGGATGGGCAGCATAAACTGGAGGTTTCTGCATGCAGTCTGGTTGTCATAACATGAGACAGCTGTTACACTGCCTTCTTACTGACAAAGGCTACCTAATTCTCCATCGCACTTGCCTAGTCTGACATTCTCCACTTGTGGAGGCATCTTCCCTTTGCTATGATCCTCTTCAAAGAAAAATTTAGCTGTAGATCTGGCAGGAAATTAAACCTTCAAATGATAGTGTTATATAGTCAGAAAATTAGATAAAAGGCATTTAAAATAAGCTAGAATATTTTTTAACAGGCTAGTTTTCCATTCTGAGTGTGTGTGTGTGTGTGTGTGTGTGTGTGCATGAGTGCATTTCTGTTTAAAATGAACACTCCATATGTATCACAAAATTCCAAACCTGGAAAAATCTTCTGATGTAGCCTAGTCTATAACTGTTTACATTTGAGGAAACTATGACCTACTTTGGTTAAATGAGATATTTCAAGTTACATACTAGCTGGCGGAAGAGCTTGAGCCAGAAACTTGGTTTCCCGATTTCCAAATTAGTTCCAATTCTTCTACTCTACTTCATAGCACATTGCCAAGTTAGTACTAAAAATTCAATTCAACAAATACTTATAAAGTATTTCCATACATGCCCAGCACTGGCTCAGTGCTCTGGGATACAAAAGAAGTGTAAGAGAAGAGTCCTGCCCATGAAAAGCTTTTGAGCTCACTGAGAAAACAAGGCACACACACATGAAACAAATATATTCTGTCTTACATTGTTACGTAATTATACAGCTAAAACAGAGCTGATGATTCTTCCTGTAATGACAGAATGGTTCTTTATCTTTGCTGTTCAATATGGTGGCCAGTATAGCCACGTGTGGCTGCTGAGCACTTAAAATGTGGGTAGTGCTACTGTTACCAACCTGGGTTCTTGGACCCGTTAAGCAATAAAAATTGATAAGAGGCCAGAAAAGGAATTTAGGCAAGGCTTTATTGGGACTCCTGCTATAGCACAAGGGAGCAAAAACAGGTAATAGGTTCCCTTGCTCGCTCCCCGAGGTGGGGTGAGCTGGTCCCTTAAATGGGGTGAGGATGGGGCAGATCCGTGGGTCAGGCCGGAGGCGGTGGCTTGGGTGGTCTGCCCACCCCCTTGGTGGTGCTATGTGCAGGGATCATGCACAGGACCCTGCTTTTGCTCCCTGCACCTCAGAAGTGGAAGTTGGGTTTTGGTCTTTTTGTGACATGTTCATAATTTGCCCCAACTGCACATGCTTGCAGTTATTTTTAGTCCCTCATAGTTTCTTTGTATTTTGTTGCTCGAGGAGACGTTTGTCCAGGTGCAAGCACTGCAGTAAAGGGTCCCAGGTCCCAGCCTGTCTCGTGACTAAGGAAGTAAACTTTTAATGGTATTTAATTTTAATTAGTTTAAATAGCCACATGTGACTAGTGGCTACTGTATTGGACATCACAGGTCTAAAAAAATGGTTATAGATCTGGATGGAAGATAGGTAACAAATATTCTGTCACTTCTCCCTATTGTGCCTTTGGCAGAAACCACTGCTGATCACAGAACCCTTCCCCTCTGAGCAGGGATGAGCTCTCAGGATTCCCCATGCAATGTTATTTTCAATTGCCTGGACCTGGTATATATAATGAAACCTATTTGCCATCCTTGATACAGATAAAAAGTGACAAATGTGAACAGGAGAAGGAAGTACTTGAGCTGAGCTTAGAAAGGCAACGTTTGGACAGATAAAGAGAAAGGGACAAAGAGTGTGGGGCTCTCCAAGTGGAGAACAGCATGATCCAAGGAACTGGACAGAGTTCTCCTGGTTCTAGGACAAGGGGGATGCTGGCCCAGCCAGAAGGGAGGATTGTGCTGGGTGAGGTGGAGATATGGGGACAGACAGAAGAGGGGGGCTAGATTAAGGAGACCTTTGCATTCCAGGAGTTCAGACTTTTTCTCAAGAGCAACAGGAGCCCCTGAAGGTCTAAGCAGGATAATGACAGGAGAAAAACATATTTTAGGAATCTGATCTGATAGCGAGCCACAAACAGGATTGCATAATGGACACATACATTCAGAAACTGGTAAGAAGGCTATTCCACTAATGGTTTTTGGTTTTCCTTTAGGAAAGTAATACTTGTGTAGTAAAGAAAATGTATAAATCACAGAAAAGCAGATATAAAAATTAAAACTAGACCTCTACCTTTCATACTCAACAGTAGTGGGCATTTTGATGCAGTTTCTTCTGGCTTTTGTTGGTTTTTTTCCCCCCTTCCCTGGCTATTGCAATAATTCAGGAATAAAGTTAGGACTAGGAAAGTGGTAGTATGAATAAAGAGGAAAAGCCACAAAAATTTTTTTTAAGTGAGACAGCAGAGTGAAGAGAAAAGATCATTAGCGTTAAGGGACCTGGGACCTGAGTTCTAGGCTTGGCTATTTCAGTGGGCCTCCTCTCTCTCAACCCCTAGCCTTGGTTTCTGCATTTTAGCATCTAGGGACTGGTCTAGATCAACTTCTTAATCTCTTCTTATTGGTGTCTAAGTAAAGGTCAGATGACATTTTCAAGACCTTCCCCCAGACCTAAAATGGAACTAAAATGTGCCTGTGTTATGTCTCTGTTCATTTTAAGTGAACACAACAGATAGATAGCTGGGGTTGTCATAAGACAAAAATGTTCCCATGATCTTTAAGCTGTACCAGTAACATAGAACTGGGGTTCTAACATAGAACCAGTAACTGTACAGTAACGGTTCTGTACTGTTCTAACATAGAACCAGTAGCTGTACCAGTAACATAGAACTGGGGTTAACATAGTAACATAGAACTGGGGTTCTATTACAGGTGTATCTATTTTATAGATACACCTGTATCTATAGATACACCTGTAATCTATAAGATTTTAGGTGTTAAGTAATTAAACTGTATATTCTGAGCAGTGTTGTAGCGAGGATGTGTAGGTGTGGTTCCCAGGACATATAATGGGGTGGTGTAAACAGGGGAACCATTCTCAGACAGGACTTCACCAAGCAGTGGCAAAGTCTTCCTAAGACCCAAAGGTTTTTAAGGCCCAAACCATCTTCGCAGACCACAGGAAAAACAAAACCAAAAACAGCTACTAGAGAACGCAAATTATGCTCTCCGGAAAAAGCAATACACAGCCATTCACCAGGTTAATAAGCAAAAGTGTAAACCAGTGGTTGTCCACACGGGACATAGATGAGACTCAATCGTGGAGTTTTCAAAAAGTACTGATAGTTGAGTCCCTCCTCAGACCAGTTAAATCAGTGTCTCAGCGAGCGGGGCCTGTGCATTGACATTTTTTTTTAAAGTTCTCAAGACGACTGAAGCCTGAAACATCAGCGGATATCCCAGAGCAAGAATAGTTCAAGGGGCCCGGGAGCAGCGTGGGCCTACACTCAACAGACCTCTCAAAAATGACCACATCAAATTCACTCATGACTAAGAAACCAGCAAGCTTGAGATGGCCAGTTCAGTGGAACTTGGGTTCCATGTTGTGTATGGTATGTGTATGTGTGTACATACACATGTGTGAATTTCCGCATCTGTCAATTAAGTTACTCAATTGCTTAGCAGTACTCTGGATAGAAAATGTGAACATAGAGCATGAAGTTTCAAAACCTGAGAATCTCATAATGGTCCAAAATGGAAGCAGGGTCAAGTAGCTGGCCTCTGTCTGTTCTATTGAAACCATCTATTTTTTTTTTTTAAATCTGGCTTTTGGATGGAGGAATTATGTATTATACTATGCCAGTGATCACCCTTCCCTGATGCCGTCAAGTAAGTAGAGAAAAAGAAAAGTGGACACGTTTATTAATGAAAACAATCTCTCACTAGAAGCTGATCACCTTCCTGTAAGGGGTAGATGAAGGAAATTAAGAACATAGATTTGGGGAGAATTCAAAGGATTGGCAGGAAAACAGGACTTGCAATCCAGCTCCAGGAAATGATGCTAATAGAGAAGGAAGAATATATGTCTGAACCACAAAAACAAAAAATCTCTTAAGGGCTTTTAAAGATTCTTCAAGAAACGTGACTAAATCCTTATTTTAGGACAGACGTCTGTTCATCTGAAGCCACTTTCCCTCTACCTCTTTCCCCATTAGGATCATGCTTATTCCTTGAACCTGACACTTGCCGGCCCAAGTTGAAACCCTCCAGCTGTTCCTCATTTGATAAGTCACTACCACCTGCCCCCAGTTGCCCTCTGCCTAGTAAACCACTCCTTCCTTCTCCTTCAGGTCTCAGTTAAAACAGCACTTAAATTCCAAGAAACCTTCACCAGTGGTCACTCCTCCCACTGACATTCAGAGTAGGTACTCTGGTTTTAAACTCCCTTAACTCCTTGCAATTCTTCTTCAGCCCACTCACAACTCAATTATTTAATGTCTGCGTTGACTACTAGACCAGGTTCTTGGGGGCAGAAAACCAATCCTTTCTGTCTTAATCTCTTAATTACCCAGTACCTGGCACAGAGCCTGGCACATAGTAGGTGCAGGGAAAAACCTTAGTTAACCAATTTACCTGTACCACTACTGATTTAAGGATTAATGTACTATCACCCATGGGGCCCTATAATACAGAGGTTCTGCAAATCTTAAAGCCTGTATAAATCAGACCCATGTGACTTGGAGAATCCTGTCCATTCTGTGGCATTAACTCTACAAAGATGCTATTTACCCATGCATTTAACATGAATGTGAATTTGGACTCATTCACACATAAATGGACGCTAACAAATCACTCTGGGGACATAGTAGTGAAATATTCTAAAATAGAGTATTTGACTTGTAAATCCCATGATGCAGAGCGCTGGAAGGGTGCCAGGCTTTGGATAAGAGCATCTGGTCCTAGGACCTGCTGCCTAAGAGGCTGCTCCGTGATGTCACATGGGTTGTTCTGAATGCCAGGACCACTGCTTAGGAGGTCCACAGACCACTCGTCTCAAAACCATCATATGGAGTCACCAAAAATTTTAGTTTTTAAAGGCACTTGCACTTTGTGAAAAATAGGAGGCAGAGAACACTTAATGCTGGTCATTTGTGGGTTATTAGAGGAATGCTGTGTTTCACCAAATCGAAATCCCCATTAAGATGTATCCCACCTTCAGACATTTTAAATTGTGGGGGGGAAATGTATTCTACAGTTGATGAAATGCAGTGAACACTACAGGAAAAACTCAGTATTAAAAGACTTTAAGCAAAGTCATTCAAATAGAGCTTCTGTCATTCTTTTTGACTGTGGGAGTCTTCTGGGGACAATGGTACTTACAAAACACACAGGGCACTCTGGCCTAGTAAATTAAGCAAATACCCAGAAAAAAACGATATGTGTTGGTTTAAAAAATGAGAGAGGATTAACATTTGGTTGTCACTATGTAATGTTCACCTACTTTTCTGCACCCCTGAATGATGTCCTTTTGAGCCCCAGTGAAGATGGAGCCAGATGACTTACCAAATCTCCTCACTGAGCCCAGGAGTGGCTGATCTCTGCTAGGTGACCTAATGCGAGGTGTCCTGATGCCTCTCTTACCCGAACTCTGAAATGGAAAAGATAACACTATTTACCCAGAGATGGCTAAGGAGAAGTGTGCAGTAAATGACGGCTAGTGGTTGGAGGGGAAGCGGTAAGAAGAAGAAATATGGTGTTTTATGATTACTGCACACCTTTGTGTGTGCATGGATTACAAGGAAAGCTACATAACCGGTCAGTACAAGAGATCTGCAGTGGCTCACATACATGGAGAAAATAGGTCATGTCCTTTTACCAATTCCACAAGGCTATTCAGGTTGATATTAGCTAAAGGACATTCAAGGGGAAAAAATCTCAGTCCGACAAGGAGAGAAGAGGAACGTATAAAGAGGTGGTGTAACGGGGAGAAGCTCACGGGTTTGGCCATGTACTCAAAACTCACCTCTACTGCTTGCTAGCTGGGTGACCTTGGGCGCTTTACTCAACCTCTCTGATCCTCCTTTTTCTCATCTAATATGAGCCTGTTTATCTGCCTGTTACGGACATTGTGACAATAAACAAGACAACATATATGAAGCCCTTGGGGCCCCATATGAGAGAAAACATTCAATGGAGGGCAGCTATGATTATTATATTCACTTAAATGTCTTTCTGCAGAGGCATATTAAATTGCGGTCTTTTAGGGTAAATCACCAAACACTCCAAATTGTTTAAAGCCCTGTGAGCTGTTAGTGTTTTTAATATTTCTTTACCTTTGGAAGCCCTGTGCAGCTAGCTTCTCTGCCCATATATGAGCAATATTCCTTAACTATTCCCCTTCATCTTTAATTAAATACATCTGATTAACTAGGCGCTGTACAGCAGACTTCATTATGCTACAACTCACCGAGAATGAATAAAACCCCACAGGAGTCTCACTCCCACCCGCTCCAAGAAAGATCACAAGTCTGCAAGCTACCTCTGGGAAACAAAATACTGAGTTCTGCTAACTCCTGCAGTTGAACTAGGTAATCATTTGTTCCAAAGTTCTTCCCAACTCAATGGCCTAATTAACTAAGGTTGAGCTTTTGATTAACATAGTGCTTGAAGGAACTTTGACCCACAGAAAGTTGGCATTTCACTTGCTTCTGAGTCCAACTTGTGTCACGAGTGCTGGTTTCAAGGGTAATAAAGGACCTGGCTGTTTGGTTACAGCAAATGGAGGTGGTGCCATGTCATTATAAGGCTTTCCCCTCGACTGTCCACCCAATCCTTGGCAAAGGCAGTTTGCAGCCCACACGTCAGCTTTTGAAGTGAATAGGATGAAAGGCTGTAGATTTCCAAACTGAAAAGCACCTAAGTTCTACTTGGCACTTTACCTAAATGTCAGTTGTTTAGGAAACATGAATATGATCCCCTGATCAAAGTGATCAGAGTGGAGATCAGGTGTTGGAGCGGGTGCATGTCCATCTAGATTTTGCTTTGGTGAGCAAAGTGCTCTCTCTGATGGCTCCTGAGTTCTAAAACACTCGTCAGATACAAGGCAGAGACCATAGTACCTGAGAGCGCATGTTCCTGCCTGTTATAAGATGAATAGTGTCCTTCCTAAATTCATATGTTGAAGCCCTGACACGGCCCTGCCCACCCCCAGTACATCAGAATGTGACAGTATTTGGAGATAGGGCCTTTGAAAAGGTAACTAAGGTTAAATGAGGTCATATGGGTGGGCCCTAACCCAATACGAATGGTGTCCTCATAAGAGGATATTAGGATACATTCACATATAGAGCAAGGGATGACCATGTGAGGGCACAGCGAGAAGATGGCCATCTGCAAGCCAAGGAGAGAGACCTCAGAAGAAAGCAAACCTGCTAACACCTTGATCTTGGACTTCCAGCCTCCAGAACTGTGAGAAAATAAATTTCTCTAGTTTAAGCCACCCAGCCTGTGGTATTGATATTTTGTTATGGCAGCCCTAGTGGTCTAATACACTACCTCCCTCTCTGTACCCCCAACCTTATATCTCAGCACCAGGCAGGTAACAAATGAGGAAGTCGACTAAGAGCAAAAAATAACAGGAGTGGTGTAGACAGTGGTAAATAGGAGAGGTACCAAATTTTTAAACTTTAAAAAATACTGGGAAGCCATACAGAATATGTCCATGGTTTGATTATGCCGGGGATCTTTCAGTGGCAATCCCTGGGCTAAACCATCGCAATTAGACACTTAAAAACACCCACTATTCATCTTTCAACAAATATTAATTGAATACCTACAACAGGTCAGGCCTTAAGCCAGACACTGGGTATAGCAGTGGTGAATAAAAGAAGGCATCTTCTCTGCCTTCATGGTATATAATGGTCTGGGATAGGGAGTCCAGGTACTGAGCTAGGCGAGAGACGCCAAGTTGAAAAGACAAAGTTGCTGCCCTCCAGGGCGCTGCAGATTAGCAGACCACAGACATGAAACAAGACCATCATGAAACAATGGGACACCAGCTATAAGACACAAGGGGCAATGGAAAGTGGAAAGATGACTGCAAGTCTGTCAAGGTTAATCAAGGAAGACGTGAGCCAAGTTCTGGAGGATGAATAACAGTCTGCTTGGCAGACAGGGATGACGGATGAGGAGAGGGCATTTTTCAGCCAGAAGGAACAGTCAGTTCCTGGGTACGGGGACATGAGAGAGCACAGCATCTTTGGAGAATGACGAGTAGTTGGACTGAGGGTGGGCAGCGGAGGGTGCAGCAGCGGAGGGTGCAGCTGAAAAAGGCAAGGAGCTCACATTTTATTGCACAATGAACCACTGGAAAATTTTAATCAGGAAGGTGGCATTACCAGAACTGCCTGTTAGAAAGATCTCCTGACCACGAGGCAGAGGGGCTAAAGGCAGGGTGACCCATCTGGAGAAGATGAAGGCGGGGACCAGGGAAACAGACAGAGGGATGCTTGGCAGGCAAGGTCAGGGATGCAGAACTGAAGTTGTCATGGCGTTCAACCCATGGCCACAGATGACACTGCCCAAGGACATTATGTGCATCTAGAGAAGCACTAATTTTTTAAGGGTACTACTTTGATCAATGAGAACATGCATTTCTTAAGCTTTTAATTTCATTTATCTTACATTGCACGTCAAGAAACTAACTCTACTCATCCTTTTCATCCATCAAAGTCACATATACCTCAGTTTCCTCATCTAAATATGGATAATAATGGCACTTCCTTCACAGAGAAGATTCCTTGAGCTCATTAATACCAGTAAGTAGTTAAGTGCCAGAAATGCATTATTATTAAATCAGCTATTATTAGAGTAGAAATAAACTTTAAAGAACAAATGGATAATTATCGACTGTGCACTTAACGATAATCCTCCCTCTCAGAGAAAATGAGCCAGATTAAAACCACCACCGCAACACAAAGAGTAAAAACTTATATAATTGTCTTGGAAAGGAGCTGCCTCCAATTTCCTTAATCTTTCCAGAGCTCTCACACAGCTTCTTAGAAAGGGCCCCAATATTTGTGCATGATCATTACTTTACATTCATAAAATGCTTTGTAAAATGCTTTATAAAAATTTCAAAGATTAATGATCCAAGGGGATGTCGGACCTGCAAAGGGAGACTGACTGCAAAGAGACACAAGAGAACTTTCTAGAGAGCTGGGAGTTTCTATATCTTGATAAGGGCAGTGGTTCCATGGCTGTATGTGTTCCACATAGCACTAAAAATTGTTTGAATGTTATCTATATGTAAATTATAGTTCAGTAAAGATTGAATAAGGATAAAAGGGCTGGAAGATGGGGGAAAGGGGAATTCAAGGGGAAATGGGTACTCATATTCCAAACAAAAGTGAAAATAGATTTGAGCGAAAGACCTTGCCTTAAAACCTTTAATTTCCAAAAACACTGTCTCTTGAAATGGACGAAGCTGGCTAAGAATGTAAAAAAGCTTCCTTATGCAAGAAACATTTTGAAAAATTCAGACTTTCTCACCCTCGTTATCCTGTGTCTAAAGCACTTTATACCCCTCGACTCACTGGACAAGCTGCCCTCTTGTGGCTTTGATATATATTTCCTGAGCACAAAAGTGGGCAGTTACTAAGCTATTCGGGTAGCAAGCCCAGCCTGCCCATAAATATTCCTCAAGGTGACTGAGAGCGGGTGTGCTGGCCGCTTGCACACAAGAGGTACACGGGCCATTCTGGGCTTGTATCATAGCTGAGCTTTAAATAACTAAGAAAATAGGGTTGCCACAAAATACACATGATTTGAGGCTGACAAATTCAAGAGACATTTTAAGGCAATTTAAATTTCACTTTCGCAACACGGTTATTAGCGTATCAGAAGCAAACATCTGTCTCAAACAAGGTGTGTGCAAAGAAAGTAGAACTGAAAGTTTCAATTCCACCATCTGTGAATACTATTCAATATTCCCAAGGTGTGTTTGCACAAAAAAAGAAAACAACCCAGCAAATACTACCCAACACTGGTTTTTTTTTTTTTTTTTAATTTTATTTATTTATTTATTTTTGGCTGTGCTGGGTCCCCGCCTCCGCGCGAGGGCCCCCCCCACCCCGGCCGCGGCAAGCGGGGGCCACTCTCCATCGCGGTGCGCGGGCCTCTCACTGTCGCGGCCTCTCCTTTGCGGAGCATGGGCTCCAGACGCGCAGGCTCAGTAGTTGTGGCTCACGGGCCTAGTTGCTCCGCGGCACGTGGGATCCCCCCAGACCAGGGCTCGAACCCGTGTCCCCTGCATCGGCAGGCAGACGCTCAACCACTGCGCCACCAGGGAAGCCCCCCAACACTGGTTTTTATTAACACTCTCATGCGGGGAATCTAGGTGTCTTATGAAACATTAAGTATTTGTGTAAAAAAAGGAAAGAAGGAAGGGAAGAAGGAGCAAATAGCATAGCTTTTCAAAAGTTGCACTAAAAAAAGATAAAAGACGGCACAAGCAGTAACTCAAAAGATGACAATATTTTCTCTTTAGAAAGCAATCCATCTTCATACAAGACCTTTTGTCAAAGAAATACATAGAGAAAAAACAAAGATATAGATGGAAATAGATGCTGTATTTCAACTGCTGAGATGTTAAAAATGCATCTAGTCCAGATCCAGTAATATCAGGCTGGACTAAATTAACCTACACGAGGGTCACAGGCACTCCTGATAAATGACTGCTAAATCCATATTCTAGTAGAGCAAGCTTTCTTTTCAAATCAAATCATGTCACTTCCCTTCTCAAAACCCTCCAAAGGCTTCTCTTCACACTTGGAATAAAATCCAAAGTCCTTCCCAGGGCTCCCTCCAGGGGCCTGCGTGACTCTCTACTTCCTTCCCTGCCTCTCTCCCACTCCCTCACTCCCTCCTGGCAGTTCCTCCAACATGCCGGCTTTCTCAGCTCCCTGCCTCAGCACTCACGGTTGCTGGAATTCCGCCTGCAATTGCCCTTCCCAGCCTTCCCCGCCTGGCTCTCTCCCTGACTGGACTCACCTTCTGCAAGAAGTCTTCCCAGACCATTCTATGAAAACAGCCCTCCAAGCACCAACCCTGCTTGCACTCTCTCTCCTCTTTCCCGTTTTTAATTTTCTTCTATGCAATTATTATTATCTGAACTTACATCGTGTATTCATTATTATCACTTTTTATTATCTCTCTGCCCCACTGAAATGTGAACTCCACGAGAGAAGGGGCTTTCTCTCCTAAAACAGAGCCTGACACTTGTTCGTCCTCATTATTTGAGAAATGAGATATCCCGGCTTGGGGAGATAATAAACCCTAATGAAATACATTCCAACACTCTATCACCAACAAGTCCTTCCTTAGGTCTACCTCAAGTCTCTCTCATTGCAGCAAAAGCCCATATCCTTTACTTGAATCCCAGAGTGATGGACAGGGGTTGACCAACAAGCTGTTAAGTAATTCTTTAGGATCACAGACTTTCGAAGGTAAGATGGGGCCTTAGTTATAACCAGCTCCAGCCCTTTTGTTCTGAAGATAAGTACACAGGCTCAGAGAGGGCGACTGGTTTCTCCAGGCTCACACAGAAACAGTGAACATCAGCAGACACCACAGCACTTCAAGGACGCAGAGTGCTCGCCTTTTTCATTCCTGCAGTCCCACGAGCCAGCACGGTGCCTGCCACAAAGAAGGGTGCCCGAGGAACGTGTCCTTACTTCTACTCTAAGTGCTCATTCAACTGAACTGGCTTCCTTCCTCTCATTACTGTCCCAACTATAACTTCCTACCTGAGAACCGTTTCCAGTCACTTGCGTCATGTGTCATCATTTCCTGTCCTCTGTATGTATGACAACATACCAGACACAACTGTCTATCTGGGGGCTGATTTGATTCTTACGTAATTCAAATAGCCCAGCATGGAAAATACCTAGGAAAGAGTGGGATGTGAAAAGCAAAAAAAAAAAAAAAAAAAAAAAATGCTGGCAGTGTCCCCGACCATGGGTGCTGTGACGGTAATGCAATGCAGGAACCCTGTCTGGTCCATATTCGTTTTCCTGCAGCGCCAAGCGGTGTGCCTGGCACACAGTCAAGGCCTATTTGTTGAGACAGAGAACAGAAGGAAATGACATTGTAGATTCAGCTTATTCTCAGTCTACAGTGGCTTTATAATAACAGATACTTCACACAGCTCACACTGGCATGGTGTCTTCTGTCCTTAGCACTTACATATATCTTCTCATTGATCCTCCTAAGACATCCATCTCACCTATAAGAAAGATACTAAACTCTGAAAAACCAAGTACTTTTTGGAAGTCATTTAGCAGACAAACCTAGACTCTCTAGTCTCTAACAAGACTCTGCAGATTTCCTTTCTTCCAGTATATGAGTATCCATATGCTTTGCTGAAGAAATAGTGATGTGTTTGATTATGGGATATTGACCCAGACCCAGCTAGTGGTGTTAAGCAATGCAGAGTATATGCAACATACTATCTAAAATCTGAAATACTCTGGATTCCAAAACGCATCTGACCCAATAGGTTGCAGGTGAGGATGTCTCAGATTGACATTAACGCAGAGAAGAAACCTGTCCACAGACACACAGGGAGGCTGGGATTCCAACCCAGGCAGTCTAATTTTGCAGGCTGTGCTAGCGGCCACCACATTATCCTGCCTCTCCAGTCAATGATGTCGCTGTCATCTGAAAAGCAATTACTGCCTCCACTATTTTTCTGATGTGGCTCCAGGAAATAGGATCCGGCAAGATGAATGGTGGGGGCAGACTTGCGTTGTCATCCATGAAGGCTGATTTGGACCAGTGCTGATGTCAGCTAAATGAAGGCATAGGGATGGTAACCCACGCACAGCGGACTTCCTGGCAAGTCATGGCCATGTTCGGGGAGAGGGTATACAAAGCTTTTGGCGATCAAAACTTTCACCTCCCTCAATACCTCCACAAGAGCTTCTAGGAAACGTTGAGGCAGACCTGCTAGGAATCTGGAATGATCTTCTCCACAGTCGTTTACAAAATTACTCTGTCAAGTGGGGAGAGAGAGCCGTGGGTGGGGTATGAGCAGGACCACGTGTATGAAGAAAGGGTGTGTGTGTGTGTGTGTGTGTGTGTGTGTTCATGGAAGCATATGCTCATTACAAATAGACTTTTACCTAATGTCCAGAACACGAAACAATTATAAATTGTGTTCTGGCTTTTATTTCTATCCTCTAAACTAATTATCTGTGGAAATAAAAGATGCTACTTAATTGGGTCCAGCAGCGTTCTTACTTCACCAAATACTTGGGGTGAACTCTTTTCTTCAGATCTCAGTTCAAATGTTACTTCCTCAGGATAGCCTTCCCCTACAGCAGTCCAAATTAGATTGTTTCCCCCCTTTCTCATCTTGGTGTAAGCGTTCCCTTGTACAACTCATCATGACCTGTGATGAACTACTTGTGAGTTTGTTTACTGTCTAGCTGTCCCCACCAAACTGTAATCTCCATGTCTGTTTGCTCACCTCCGCATGCCCAGCATGTAGCACAGCACCTGACACAAATAAATACTTGTTGAATGAATGAGTGAGTCTTGAATTTCACAACAGAAACCCCGGAGGTGGCTAGCACTTCACCAGCAGACACACACCAGGTCTTCTCCCACCTCTGAATTGTGAAAGCCTTATTGCTGTGTAACTCTGTGTGGCAATTCATCATATGCCGGCCCAGTGACATGTTATCTCTACAGCTTCAGGTTATTTCTTCACTTTATTATTCTCATTTAACTTTTAACCTGTTTAGATCTTATCTTCCTAACTAGATTAGAAGCACATGGAGTGTAAGTTATACTGCCTCGAAATCCTCAAAGCTCCCTCACCAGCATTTTGCATCTACTCTTTCTAAATGGTTGCTTCATTTAATGCTCAAAACAGGTATTTCTGCAGGTAATATTATTGAATATTGAAGCCCCCAAGGGCAGGATAGTGTCTAAAATTTTTTTTTTTTTTAATAAATCAAGAGGGCCCAGGAAGACTGAGTGTTGTTTAAACATAAAATACAGTTCTAACTTTGCTTATGTGAGGGACCAACACAGGGCAGAGAAAATCTTAATTCAGCTAAGTTCTTTTTACTTTCATGAAATATCCCCTCCACCATCCTTCAGGTCCCACTCAACTCAGGAAAACTCTCAGTGGCACAAAAGCAGGATTTTTTGCTGTTTTGCTAAGTCAGGCCCTTTATTATAGGGTAGAAAGAACACTTGTTCCTTATTTCTCAATTCCTCATTCCTGCTGGCAGCACAAAATATGCCCCAGCCCTGACTGTCAAGCACAAATGAAACAGATAACTCGGTGTTCCTTTAAATCTATATATTTCAAACAGTTTTAAACGGTTTTTTTTTTTTTTTTTTTGGTCTAACTACTTATGATAGATGTTAGATGGATTAGCAAGTAGGTCTGTGAATCATTCACCCCTAGCCAGGCACTCACTTTCGAGCATTAACCTGTTCTCATTTTCTGCCCCGACCCTTATAGAAGCAAAACAGTGAAAAACCAGACCAGTCAGCTGAAACGCTGTTGTCAAAACACAGCCAAAACACTCAGAATTTTCACAATTGTCAGGCGTTTCCTAACATGGCCAGGGTCACTGACAGTTAAAGGTTTCACCAACATCACCTGCAGAATCTGAATCCACTCCATGAAAATTGCAGAAAACCCCCAAAATGCTTGAAGCAATCACTAAGGTCAGCCTTTAAAATACAAGGGCATGAATTTCTGAGCTCTGCTTGTCTCCACTTTCCCAAGGCGCAGGTGCTTCAGGACTGAGATTCTGCATGGCCCACCACTTTCTTCCCACCCTCAGATGACCAGTGGAGCTCAAAGCATTCTTGCCAGTTTCCATTTTTAAAAATCTAATCAGAGCTCACAGTATAACCAATTCCTCGGGTGGAATGACAGATGCCCTGGCTCTCCCTGCTCCTCCCAGGGCTGCCCATGTGTCACTTGTAAGGCTGAGCAGCCAGGGGGTGGCCCCACCTGTCCCTTCCCTGCGTCCTCCTGCATCTCATACGTTTTAACATATTCTGTACATTGTGTTGATCTATGTCCTTTTTGACAGCGACCACCATTAACAAGTCAAAAGTTGATGCTGTTCCCTTTTCTTTCATTATTTGCCTGGGTACATGCCAGAAACTGCATTAAAACAGACCATGTGTCTGGTTTTAATTCTCCAGCAACCAAGCAAGGTGGGAAGGGGTAAGCCCACTTTTAGAGAAGGAAACTGAGGCTCAGAGAGTGTCTCGCTAAAAAAAAAAAAAAAAAAAAAAAAGGCTTCTAAGAAGTAGGCTGAGACTTAAACTTTGGTCTTTCTGGCATTATTCCATTATCTTAAAATAACAGATCCTTCCACTAGGAGATCAGAAATCTCTGTCAGTAATACTCATTAGAGGTCCACAATGTATGGTCTGCTCAATAACTTGAAACAATACACCAAATTTTATATTTTAACATCTCTCAAATAACCAATGTGTATATTTACTCATTTTAAAAGCTATTACTAAATCAGTTGCGTGTTTTACAATCTGTACAGTCAGATTACAATTCAGGGAACAAGCCCCCTGAGAGATAATCTTTAAGAGCCACTAGATGTAAAGATACACAAAAGCAATAGAAAGAGACCACTGGTCTGCCTGGCTCCAAGACTGTAAAATCAAAGTGAATAAAGAAAAAAATGTGACTTTCGAAAGAAGAGGTGGGCCTGTTGGTAAGCCTAGAAAAAGCTGGACAGATAAAAGTTGGCAGTGCCCACTGGAACTTCCAAAGTCACTGGACTTCCAGTAGTCTTCCAAAATGACTTGCTTCTCCCTATCCACTCAAGGTTGAGAGAGAATGTGCTCATTTCCTCAAAGTAACCTTACTTCCAGTAGTCAAGAAATATTGATAGAGGGCATGCTCCAAGCTAGGTGTTCATCTAGATCTTCTGCCCTGGCCCTGGAGCAGGAGCACTTCTCATCCCCGTGGCACCCCTCGCGGTGACTCTCTTCTGAAAGGTTGGGGACCACTGCACTGCAGCAGTGTTTCTCAAGCTGGTCCAATCACCTGGAGAGCTTGTTAAAAATTAGATAGCTGGGACTTCCCTGGTGGTCCAGTGGTTAAGAATCCCCCTTCCAATGCAGGGGACACGGATTTGATCCCTGGTCAGGGAACTAAGATCCCACATGCTGCGGGGCAACTAAGCCTGCGTGCTGTACTTACTGAGCCCGTGTGCCGAAACTACTGAGCCTGCGTGCTCTGGAACCCGCACACCACAACTAGAGATAGAAGCCCGCGCGCCGCAACGAAAGATCCCCTGTGCTGCAACTAAGACCCAACACGGCCAAAAATAAAAATAAATAAATAAATATTTTCTTTAAAAAAAATCAGATTCCTGACCTTGCCTTGGACTTTCTGCGTCAGCACCACTATAGGAAGGGTCTGGAAGTCTCTCATCTTAAACAGGTTCCAGTAATTCTACTCACTGCGGAAGTTTGCCAACCACAGTTCTCTGGCGGTTCATTTAGCCTATTGCGGGTGTGGGCTCAGTAAGAGGCAATATATTCAATGCAAGGTAATACACTGGGGATTCAGAGTTTTTAAAAACTGCTTTGAAAAATAATAGTACAACAGCTTCTATTATCAAACCAAGGCCCTTTTTCCCTCATTCCTTTGCCCCAAATCCTACCAAGTGAAGTCCCAGAAACTCAGATCCTATCCCATTGAGAACTCAGATGACATAATATTCAGAAGACCAGCAAATGTTAGGTAGCCCACACTGATGGTAATATTCTGAATGTTAACACAGCCCTTAGCCCAGCGCTTTGAGCAAGTGAGCACTCAATACTTTTTTCAACAGCCTGGCCTGGCCCTTTACAAGCCAAAGCCTACAGAAGCTTTCATGTGCACAATACACTGCTCCCTGAAGTGGATAACATAACATAATTTGCCCACAAGATGCTTCCTTTCTATTTATGACTACTTCCTAGGAAGAAAAACTTGTTTCACTGATAATATATTTTTTCCATACTAAGTAGTATTGGTTCAATATATAGGGCTGCTTGGAAGTAATATTATTCTTAGAAGAGACATCAATGAAGAATTCACTCCAAGGGTTGAGAGTCATACGGGTGGGCGTGAAGCTCCAAATGCCACATCCCAAAGAGAGTTAAGCCCAGTGATAAGGCCATGTAAACTGGCAGTTTAAAATCATCCAAAGTGGAGGCTTCCCTGGTGGCGCAGTGGTTGAGAGTCTGCCTGCTAATGCAGGGGACATGGGTTCAAGCCCTGGTCTGGGAAGATCCCACATGCCGCGGAGCAACTGGGCCCGTGAGCCACAACTACTGAGCCTGCGCATCTGGAGCCTGTGCTCCGCAACAAGAGAGGCCGCGATAGTGGGGGGCCCGCGCACCGCGATGAAGAGTGGCCCCCGCTTGCCACAACTAGAGAAAGCCCTCGCACAGAAACGAAGACCCAACACAGCCAAAAATTAATTAATTAATTAATTTAAAAAAAAAATCATCCAAAGTGAATGGATCCACGTGTTACATTAGATTGGCACTCTAAAGTACATTTTAGTGTGACTGCGGACCTCTGAGCTGTTCACCACTCAACTCGACTGGCTCCAAACAAATCCCTTTTCCTTCATAAACAGCATTTAAACAATGAACACTTTGATGATCTGTGGTGCATTTCTTTTTTTCTTTTTCTTTCTTCGTTTCTTCCTTCCTTTTCTTCTTTCTTTTTTTAATGATTAAATGGCTATAAAAGCTGTAAAATGCTCTCCAAACTTTGTGGCTGTGTTGTGATTACACTACCAGATCCCCAGGGGTCAAATTCTTAGAACCATACCATCTTAAAACACTGAAATACCTTAAATACTTGTTAGTTGATCTAGATAAGAAAACAGATTCAGACAGGTAACTTGCCCAAGGTTACACGGCCAGTCAGTGTTCGGCTGGGCCCTCTCCCACTGCATGCATGGTGGTACTCAGAGACGGTGATGTCCAGTGGGCAGAACCTGGGTGGACTCTCCCACACGCTAACCTCCCACCTGGTCCACACTTTGGACTTGCCTAATCCAGAAGGGCAATAAACATTCCTCCCAGTGTGGCCGTGTTACCAAGGCTACTTCTTGAAATTAAAACAAAAGAGTGATAGCCCTGCTTTCACTGGCACATCTCCTAAGTACATCCCCTAAGTACATCCTTCAGGAAGGCACGTTTACAACTAGAACTGCCTGGTATATTTGAAAGGTATGAAAAATACAAGGAATAGTGGTCGTTCCTTTCTATGGACCACAGCAAGCCCGTAATTCCCACACTGCAGTGGGGTGTGACCATTTGACTTAGCTCTGGCCAACGGATGGAGAGAAACTGATGTGCACCATGATGGTGTGATGTGGGCCTGGCCCTAAAAATCTGCTCCCCTCTGGGTTCTTTCCTCTTCTGGCTGACTGGCATAGCAATGCCCAGGCAACTCTGGACATCATGTGTTGGAAAAGGCAAAGCTATTCTCAGTCTGAATCTCCAAATGGGTTCATGGAGGTGATACCCTGGAAACCTGCACACATACCAGGACTACAAGAACTATATTTCTATCGGGTAACCCACTGACATCTTGGGCTCTGCACATTACTGCTACTTAGCTTATCCTAACAAATACACAAGGAATCTCTGATGATTGGGAAAAGCATGGCTTTAAAGTAGGATAAATAAACAGCTCAGGTAACAGATCTGTTGGTTTATCATCAACCACAAAACAACAGGAAGGAATCAACAGGATTTGGGGAAGAGTAAAACATACCAGACTAACTTAGTTTCCTTCCAGAATACAAGAAAAATACCTGTATTGATTTTAGAATAGTTCATTTATAAGTAGCTTTTTGAAACACAGAATGCCTTTTCCTAAGAAAAAATGTTAGAAATGATGTTCAAAACCCCACGCCCTACGAAAAAATCTTTTTTTGCCCAAGTGCAATAGAAATGATTCTAAAGGTAACGTCAGTCTTGTGGGCCTCTGAGGCCTTAAAATCCTCAGTGGGTGGAGGGGGCAGGCAGAGAAGCCTCTAAGCAAGGGCCCCAGGGGCTGAGGCCTAGAAGGAGGGCCCTGGCATGGGTGGCTTGGGTAGGCTGGGTACTGGGGGTGGAGACTGGGTAGTGGTTGAGAAAGAGCTCCCTCTGTGGCAAACCTCAGTCTTGGTGAGAACACAAAATCCATCTGTTCAGATGCAACATTCTTCATCCAGTACTTTATCAAGGGAGGCAATGAATTCAGCTAAGCTTCCACAGTGTTTCTGATTTGATTCCAAATGGCAATTTCATTAGTGAGCTGTTAAGTTATTTTCTCATTCATCCTGAGGTGCCCTAGTGATGTTAAGCAGTACTCAGCAGGATACTTGATACTACACAACAGTGTGGTTAAGAGCAGAAGTACCTCAAGGACATTGACACAACATCTGCCAGCCAGCCTCTGTGCTGGAGCACGGTCCTTGATGCCCCTGATGGACTGGCCATCAGTCTTTTACTTGCTGGCTTATGGGCACGTCTAGAGGTTCCTGAGGAAGGGACTAGACAGGCCAGGCTGGTGGTGGTAGAGACACATGAAAGACTTGGAACAGCAACTATCCACCAAGAGGTTCAGAGAGATTTCAATATTTTAACAACCAGCATGGCCGTATCAAGGGCATGCAGTTATTTATCAGCACTGGTGAAAAGTACAAGCTTTGGAAACAGACCTAGGCTCAAATCTGTTCTGTTACAATCCAACTGTGTGAATGTGGGTAACTTATTACTTATATTCTCTGAGCCTAGTTTGCTCAACTGCAAAATGAGGATGAGAACATAGATACGAAAGCAACTGATACAGTGTCTGATGTTTAGTAGGTGTTTATCAAAAGCTAGTCTCCCTAAACCTCCTCCTCAGCTTACACCATCTTCAGAGCAAGCCCAAGGCACAGGGATTAGAATAAAAGAAAAATAGAGGATGAATGATAAGGACACAGAATGAAAAGGATAAGAGAACAGAGGCAGAGACAAGAGGCCACAGTTGGGGGCGGGGAGGCGAGCAGCAAAGAAGAACCTGGAGGGGGTCACTCCACACTGCTGAGAACTGCAAATCCCTACTGCCAGTGGTGGGGACTACCAGACCAATTAGATGTTTGCGTTAGAGTTCGACTGTCTTGGTTCACATCCTAGCTGAGGATGGGGCAAGACTCAGGATGGAGAGAGGTATAAAAATAAAAGCTAATGCTGGGGGCTTCGCTGGTGGCGCAGTGGTTAAGAATCTGCCTGCTAATGCAGGGGACACGCGTTCACAGGAAGATCCCACATGTCGTGGAGCAACTAAGCCCACGTGCCACAACTACTAAAGCCCGTGTGCCTAGAAGCCCGTGCTCCACAACAAGAGAAGCCACTGCAATAAGAAGCCTGCATACAGCAACGAAGAATAGCCCCCGCTCGCCACAACTAGAGAAAGCCTGCGCGCAGCAACGAAGACCCAACGCAGCCAAAAATAAATAAATTAAAAAAAAAAAAAAGAAAGCTCATGCTGGAGAGTCAAGAGGCCATGAGTCTCATATCACAATAGCATTGATAAAGTTATCATGCTTTATAAATGAGACAATCCAAAATAATTATTTATATATTAAACCATACCTGAACACTGATGTCTATTATGACCTCAGCAAATGGTTTTAAAGTCCCAAAATGAATAAAATGAATAAAACACCTGAGAATCCCAACAAGTCTTTTTTTAAATGTTGTCTCTACCATATTTTTGGATAGACTCAACATCTTCAGATGCCATTTTGGGGGTTTTTTTGTTTTTAATTTATTATTTATTTTATTTTTATTTATTTTTGGCTGCGTTGGGTCTTTGTTGCTGTGCGTGGGCTTTCTTTAGTTGCGGCGAGCCGGGCCTACTCTTTGTTGTGTTGCGCCTGCTTCTCACTGCGGGGGCTTCTCTTGTTGCGGAGCACGGGCTCTAGGCACGCGGGCTTCAGTAGTTGTGGCTCGCGGCCTCTAGAGTGCAGGCTCAGTAGTTGTGGCGCACGGGCTTAGTTGCTCCGCGGCATGTGGGATTTTCCCGGACCAGGGATGGAACCCGTGTCCCCTGCATTGGGAGGCGGATTCTTAACCATTGCGCCACCAGGGAAGCCCTCAGATGCCATTTTGAATTAATGTATAAATTTAACATGTTCACCTCCAAAATAATAACAGTGGAGTGGTTTTTTTTAAGGAGGGGAGGTTTGGAACTAGTTCAGTGAATCCTAAAGTTCATAACCAGGAAAATTCTGACAGAAGAGCCACTAGCAATATCAAACATCGAAACATAGTAGAAAGTTTCAGTAAAGAAATAGTTTGACCCAGGAAGAACATAACTTAACGCTAAACCGCAAATTATTTCTACAAAAACATTTTCAAATACAGGATCCAGCATCCAGTCCAAGAGAACCAGGTGCATCAAGACAACATGTGTGAGAATCAGCAGAAATACAGGAAACAAAACTAAACTCACAAGGACTCAAGATATGGAAATTATTAGACAGACTATAAACAGCTATGCTTATCATGCAAAACGCAGTTATCATCAAAGGTCTACCAGTTAGACTGACAACTGCCTTCTTCAATAACAATGGAAGCCAGAAAACAGTAGAATAATATCTTCAATGTGCTGCGAAACAAATCAAAACTACGAACTTACGGGCTTCCCTGGTGGCGCAGTGGTTAAGAATCCTCCTGCCAAGGCGGACACGGGTTCGAGCCCCGGTCTGGGAAGATCCCACATGCCGCGGAGCAACTGGGCCCGTGAGCCACAACTACTGAGCCTGCGCTCTAGAGCCCATGAGCCACAACTACTGAAGCCCTCGCACCTAGAGCCCGTGCTCCGCAACAAGAGAAGCCACCGCAATGAGAAGCCCGCGCACCGCAACAAAGAGTAGCCCCCGCACCGCAACAAAGAGTAGCCCCCGCTCTCCGCAACTAGAGAAAGCCCGCGCACAGCAGCGAAGACCCAATGCAGCCAAAAATAAATAAATAAAAATTTTTAAAAAACAAAAACAAAAATAACTACGAACTTAGGATTCTGTTCTCATCAAAAGTATCTTTCAAAAATGAAGCTCAAAATAATGACATATTCTGTCAAATGAATAGTGAGTTTGTCACAAGTAGACTGCCACTACAGGATGCTCTTTAAGCAGAAGGAAAATGGCCCAAGATGGAAAGTCAGAGACTACAGGATAAAACGAGGAACAATAAAAATGGTAGATTTAAACAAACATTGACCACATAAAACAATCATGATAATGTCTTATGGAGTTTTAATATAAACAAATAAATATTTAATAAATTTAAAATACTATAAAGAGAATTAAAATACATGAGAAGAGTAGCACATAAGCCCTAAAGCGGGTAAATTGATTTAAAAGCTGTCCAGTAACATATAGAGTGAATGCTAAAAATGTTTTTAAAAAGACAGAATTCCAACCTAATAGAGGGAAAAATGGAGTGATAAACACAGGCACCTATATGCAAAAATCAAATTCTGGCACATAAGTAGTCAGAATGAAACAGAATAGAAAATCCAGAAATATATCCAAGTCCATATGGGAATTTATTAGACAATGAAAGGCACACCTCATACCAGTGGAGACAAGGACTATTCAATAAATAGTCTAGGCGTTGGGACATCTACATTTCCCCTAGAAAAAACAAAGTTGGATCTATACCTCATATCTCATACCAGGATAAATTCCAAATGGATCAACTATTTAAATGTGAAAAATTAAACCATAAAAATTCTACAAGAAAACATGGGAAAATTCTTTATAACCTTGAAATGAGAAAGACCTTTCTACTGTGACTTGTAAACCAAAAGCCGTAATAAAAGACTGATAAATTCAACTACATACAAAATTTGTTTAAACCACAAAACAAAAACAAAAGATAATCAATGGGAAAATATCCACAATTCACATCACAAAGAGCTCATTTCTATAATACCTAAAATGCTTATACAAATCAACGAGAAAATGATCAATAAACCAATAGAAAAATGGGCAGAAGAGATGAACAGAGTTGACAAAGAACAAATGAACTTTAACTTTATGAAAATATACAAATTGAAAATACACTGAAATATCATTTCTCATGTATCAGCTTGGCAAAAATCCGAAAGTTTTATAGTAACATATTAACATATTATGTTGGCAAGGCTGTGAGGAACCTGGCACTCTCATACCTTTCTCATGGGAGTATATACTGGCACCCCTGTGGAGGACCCTTATCTATCATATTATATATCTATTATAATTATTATTGCATATACTTTTTAACCTAGCAATTCTACTTTGGAGAATCTATTCTACAGATATATTTTATGCTTGGAAAATGACATGTGTACAGATAATTTATTTCAGTATTGTTTTTAATAGCAAAAGACTGGAAACCAACCAAATGCCCATCAACAGGAGACTAGTTAAATAAAGTATGGTAAATCCATACAATGGAATACTATATCTCTGTTTTATAAAAAGTCAATGTGAAAGATCTCAATGTACTGAGATTGAGAAAACTCCACAATGTACTGCTAAGTGAAGAAAAACAAGTTGCAAAACAATTCACCTAATAGTCTACCTCTTGTGGAAACGGGGAGAGGGGAGTAGATGTTATATAAGTATATCTGTTTGACGAGCATAAAGAAACTCTCAAAGAATAGATAAGAAACTAAGACAATTGATATCCACACCTCGTTTATTTGAATAAAACAATAACTTAATAATGAAAAAAGTGCTGTGTCTTCATCATTATGCATTCTCTGTCAATTTAATTCTCCTGTGAAATTCCTTATTTATTCATTTAAACATACAACATATTAAAATTCACCACAAAATTGTGGAACTGTTTTCTATCCCTAGTGAGAATGGAATAGAAGAGTTAATCTGATAAGCATATATTATATGCATTTTTAAAAGACACATAATTCCAAAAACATTATCTGCATTATCTCTGGGTTGTGGGTTTATAGATGATTTTTATTTTCTCCTTTGTGCTCCTCTCTGCTTCTCTATCAGCCTGTGTTACTTTTATAATTAATTTATATTTGTTCTACTAAAGTAAATAAGGAGGAAATTGTCTTCAGTGGTTAAGAAAAGGAAGAAATTTTGACTTAGCGGGTAATTAAAAATTGGAACAGTTTACTAATAAAGATAATTGGAATTTCTATGTCTGCAAAACTTTATAGAAATAGTATTAGACATCTCTGGTTTATTCATTTGTTAAAGGCTAAAAGGTGGATGAGATGACCTTTTACCACAAAGCTGTCATGGCAACTGAAGAGTGGTGTTTAGAATACTTTTTCATTTAAATAATTAGAAAGAATGGGGCTGACTGAACAGGTGGAAGAATCTAGATTGTACAAATGGTCTTCAGTTCTGCAGCCCCTCTACAAGTGTTGCAGGTTATTTAAAATCTTCTCCAAGCATGTAAAATCTCCTCCAAAAGTTTTTACAGGGGATATAATTTTATTATTTCAGAAGTGGCCTGGGCAAAACTAGCCATGAGAAGAAACAAGCTTTCTAGTAAGATCAAAATTAACTATGGTTTTTCTAAATAACCTTAAAGACTTTTTTATGCTTGATTCCAGTGAACCTCAGAGGACACCCTACTGAGACAAAAGAAGTTGAGGCAAGAAAGAATTTCCATAGATTCTAGAAAACTCAATGAAATGACTCCTTCCAGTCTGTTAGACAAAACTGTGTTCTGTAGGTATGTTTCAGAATTTCATAAGTAATCATATGATCATAGATGATAGGAGACTAGAAAAGACAAGGCAGCTATCAAGATACCGAGGGGGCAAAATTGGAGGGAAGGAACAAAAAAATTAAGAGAAACTCATATAGGTTATGACGATAACCGGTGGTCATTTTCCTAAAATGTGGGTGCTGTTATGGACCTTGGAGCAATGGTCCTCAACTGGGGCCATTTTGTCCCCCAACCCAGAAGTTATTTGGCAATGCCTGAAGACATTTTTGGTGTGGGTGCAACTGGCGTCTAGTGGGTAGAGGGAGATGAGGGAGTTAATAAACATCCTACAATGCACAGGACAACATCCCACAACAATCCAAAATACCAACTGTGCCAGAGTTAAGACACCCTGACCTGCGGCGGAGGCGGGGTGTGAACTGACCCCACAGAAATACTCAACCAACACTATAATTCACAAATTATATTAATAATTTTAAAATAATTAAAAAAATAAAAAATATATACTATAATTAAAAAATAATAAAATATTATTACCATAGCTACCTATAAGGAAGTAGCTATCTAAAAAGAGGTGTCATCAGGTTATGTGGCCTTGAAATTTGAGTCATAGCTTTGCCCTCAATCCCCCTTAGGCCATTTTGATCAGGGCCTAGTGTGTGCCAGGGTAACTGACTGCTGGGTTTGCCCAGGAGTATCCTGGTTTTAGCACTGAGAGGACAAGTGAAGCCACTCTGCTGGCCAAGGGCACAGTTCCATTTGGTCATTTGGAATTTTTTCCCTTTTGAAGAGAAAAATCTGGTTCCTTCATGGATTTCTCTGAGCCATGTCTTCTACCTAACAAGCTCCTAAGGTCTGGCTCCAGGAGGGAAACAAAGGGCTTGATCCCTCAAACGCTCTCTGTACCTGGAGACTGCCTCTTGGCAAACAGCCCCAGTGGGAAGGGTGGAGACTCTTGGGTCTCTGGCTTCTCAACAGTTCATCATTCTACCCCCAGCCAGGCCAGTGGTCCAGGATCTTCTTTAGATAGGGGCCCTGGAAACACTCCTGCCCTGGAGGCCCACATACCTTGCTGAGAGACAGGGCATGCAATCAGCATTGGTTCACCTTTCTTAAACTTCCCCTGGGGAAGCACTTCAGGCAATGCATTCCTTGAGAGTGGAAACCTTTCCCCTTATCTTCCCTAGATTATACTCTCTCCTCAGCCTATTTCTTATAAATGTGAAACATTTTAACTACTATCTATCCTCTCATCAAAGGACATCATGAAATGCCATATGAAAGCATTTCACAAACTAAAATACAAAATAAATGTAACATATTAATGTCACAATGAGAAATCACTTATGTTTGAGATTAGCAACGGACAGTTGTTTCTCTTTCTTGCTAAACATTTATAATTAGCACGTGGCAGGCACTGTTATAAGCACTGTACATCGGTTGTTTCATATAATATTAACAAAAATCCTATCAAGTATTACTACGATGATGCCCAATACAGATGTTTTCCTCTGTAAATACCTTTACAGATGAAAAGACTGAGGTAGAATGATATTAAATAACTTTCCCAGGGTCACAGAGCTGGTGGCGCTGGGAGATTAGATTCAGGCAGGCTGGCTCTAAAGTTCATGCTGGATGTTGCTACCTATCACTCAAGCCATTTCAGGAGACAGAAGAGAGTTGCTCAGATAAAATCCACCCCCCCACACACCCTAATGCATCATTAACTTTCAGCCCACCCCACGCAGTTGGTTGCCTGACGGTCACGTGCTGGAGCAGAAAGCCCGAGTGCGTCACTCATACACACATGACTGTGCTCTTAGTTCCTTGTGGGTTTGCTTCCTGAAACAGCCTTTCTCGAGTGCTGAGCCAACAAATGGATGGGGACCAGTTTCAGTTCTGGAAAGAGGCTAAACTCCATCTAGCTAATCACTGCATCCACACTCCCGTTCTCTGCAAGCTAGTGACCCCAGTCCAACACTGCGGCCACAGGGACTTCCTCAAACAGGGAAATGCCTGCTCGTGAGGGTCCTAGACTAACAGCCTATTTGCAGACTAAACACCTTGCAGGCAGCCTCAGAAAGATGAGGGAGTTAATAGTTACATGAAGACAGTTCTAGAAACAGTTCACATGACTGACAGTCCAAACAAACGCAGAGAGTATAATAGGTACCTGTCAGATTTTATGAAAAAAGAAAGATGTTCCTCTCTGCCATTTATTCTCACCTCCTCTGTCCCAATTTTTTAAAAAATTTTGTGTTCCCTTCCCTGATTCTCTCTTTTGGTGTTTCATGCTTTAAAAATAAAAATGTCTGGAATAACCTTTATAGTTACAGAGAGACAGGAATGCAGCCAAACAAGAAACCAAAAGCCCCAAATCTCGCCTTATCACAGGCACTTTCAAACTCTGGGGTTTTCTCCTACTTCAGCACAAATCTTGAGATTAGATAGATGTCGTACCATTGTGTTATTCCCTGGTAAAGAAACCAAGAAACACACAAGTATGATTTTTTTTTTCTCCTCCTGGCACTTATTTGTTGATTAAACGGTCTCCCTCTTACACCATTTTTACTTCCATTCATTTTTAGTTTTCCTAACTTTATATGTATAGTTTTTTCTTTCACCCTAACTTCTGGAGTGACTATATAATTTAGGATATCGAGGGGACAATGCCTCTATGCCTCAGTTCTTCCATCTGTGGATGGTGCTAGAACAACACTTGCTGTGAGGATTGACAGGGATAATAATGCTCATAAAATGTTTGGCACAATGCCTGGTGCATAGTAGGTGCTCAAAACATAATAGTTACCGTCAACGAACAAAAACCCTAAATTAAACAGAATCTACTAGTTCGGATTGTCTATGTAGGTAAAATTCCATTGATAACATTTTAAAGTAATTATGAAAAATAAGATCTGACTTCAGGGAGAATTAGACAATTCACTGGGCCCATTTTATGGAGGTCGTTCAAATCAGAGCAACTTTGCCACATGCATGCGTAAATCCACATTAACAAGAAGCTCTGGGGACATTTTCTGAAGCAGCAGTATTTCTCTCCACTGATTTTGGAGCTACTATGTTGAGAAAATGGATTTTAGGATAGCTACTGACCAGCAGAAATACAAAGTATTTTCTCCCAAACTGACCATTACTTTACAGAAAATCTTAAGCAAAATCTAATAATTTTTTTGAGTCCCAAAATGCTTTCAGGGTACTCCCAAATTCTAGGTCTGTCTAAATTCCAGCATGCCAAATACCGTGGGCCTCTCTCCACTAGGAAATCTTTCTCCAACTAAGCTCTGTTTAGTTAGCAAAGTCAAATGATTCCACCTCATGGATATTTTCTAAATTTGTTTACTTCTACTTTAAAAAAAAAAATCTTTGGGCTTCCCTGGTGGCGCAGTGGTTGGGAGTCCGCCTGCCAATGCAGGAGACGCGGGTTCGTGCCCTGGTCTGGGAAGATCCCACATGCCGCGGAGCAACTGGGCCCGTGGGCCACAACTGCTGAGCCTGCGCGTCTGGAGCCTGTGCTCCGCAGCAGGAGAGGCCGCGATAGTGAGAGGCCCGTGCACCGCGATGAAGAGTGGCCCCCGCTTGCCACAACTAGAGAAAGCCCTCGCCCAGAAATGAAGACCCAACACAGCCATAAATAAATAAAATTAAAAAAAAAAAAAAAAAACTTAGAATACAAGTGACTTACCTGTATGCTTGATTCCTCTCCTCTTCCTCATTTTCCTCCTCTAACTTTCTAGTACCTTCTCTTAGTTGTGAAAGATAATCAAACTGCACAACAAATGAGTTTGGGTTCCTCATTTGGAACCTAAACTCTAGATCCTCTTCCTGGTTTCAGGGCTCCAAGAATTCCTCAGAACACTACAGGAGAGCCTTGTGGACACCAAATGAGGAACCTCACACACATGGCAGAGACCCTGTGACCAGAAGCACAGTGACAGTTGATCTACAAGTTGGAGGGAGAATAGGCTTGAGACTGTGGTTGCCAGCATCTCCCAGTGAGCCAAGCAGCTGGGGGCTGGTTCACGGGCATTCACCGGTAGCGTCAGCTGCCTGTCCCTTGGCGCCCTTTCCACAACTCATTCTTCTCCGCAGTGCTGACTTCCCACGGCATGGCAGAGCAAGAGTGATTCACACATGCCCTCAGTCCTGTCCTCCTGCTTGACCACAGGCCCACCCTTACCCCACTGCAGGCTTCCAATATGGATCCCGGCAGTCCTGTCTGAGCGCATCTGTGCAGGTGGCAAGAACCTGTCCTCAGTTTCAGACAGATGCCAGTCTGAGTCCTGAATCCCCCTTTCTTGCCGATGACTTTAAGTCCATCTCATATATAAAACTGTGATAATAATACCAACTCCCTGAGATTGTTAGATGTCATGTCAAGGACTCCAGTGCCTGGTATACAGTAGAAGCTCAAAAGAGGCAGCTATTATTTTTTGTTACATCTGGGGACTCATGGTCTACCTCATGAGCTCTCAACAAACAGTAAAGAATAGATTATGTTAGAACTTAACTTTTTTACCACCAAATTTAATCCCGCTTTTTTTTTTTTTTCTTTTGGCTCCTAAAATATATTACTTGACAGGACAATGCTGCATCACTAACCCTTTAGTAATATTATCAACCTCAGAGTAGAGTCAGCCCAGATAGAGAAAGTGCCCTGGAAGAGTCATCAACTGTGCGCTTCCCTACAGAGAATTTTTTCTGACCTAGGATGCAAATGGAGTTTTATGACTGTGGCCATAAATGATATACTAAAACAAGCAAACCGACAACACAAAAATGACCATATATTGTCCTGGTGTATCAAGCACTGGGGTACTATCAAAATGCTGTTACGGAGGGTTAAATTGTTGCTTGTCATTCCTAAGATTGACCCCAAATATTCTGGTTTCAGAACATATTCACTTAGCGAATTTTCACATATCATTCAATTAGGTTCAAAGTTCACACATACTGAGGAATAATTCCCTGTCACACTCTATGTTCTTAAAAGGAGCTGTAAGCGCATTCCCTGTTCACGATGTTAAGATGAGAGGCTGGGAGTAGAGAAAGGTCAGGGCATTTATTCCCGAGGTTCCCTCCCTTCTGGGTGACAGAGGGTGGCTGCAGCCCTTTACCAAAGGCTCTTGGCAGGGCCTCTATTTGCTCTGGGTTCTTGGCAGTACTTCACAATCCCTTGTTGGTTTCCCTAAACCCTGATAATCCCTTTATTAATCTCTCCTCAATTACCCTGTTGAGTGTACATCTGTTTCCTATGGGGAATCCAACTGATGTAACTGCCTCCCCACCCATTCCAAAAGATAGAGTCACTCCAGAAACTAGAGTTTGTTTCAAAACAACTTAGCAGAAGCGGCTGGGGGGGAAAACACCTTAATTTAAGGCTGTTTCACCTAGATTTCAAGCTCCTAGAACAGATGTCTAATGAGTGCCTGCCATGTGTCAGCACTGTGCTAGGTGCTGGGAACATGCGGGAACCGTGGCACTTACCCGTTAATGGGGAACGACCAGGTATACAAATTTTAAAAATTCAGACAACAATAATCGCTGTTAAGTTAATGAAGCAGGGCAATGGGATGGAGAGCAACAGGGATCAGCCAAGGCCGCTCTGAGACACTCGTGCTGAGAAGTGGAAGAAGAACTGGAGGGGAACTAGCAGAGATCTGAAAAAGCACAATCTGGGCACAAACAAGTACAAATGCCCTGTGCAAATGTCCGCCAGGAAGAAGTGCGTTTGTTTGCTCGTTTTGTTTTTAATTCCAGGAACAGAAATCTGGTGATGGAGGCAGAAGTGAAAGAGTCAAGGTTGGGGAGGCGGCCAGGGGTCCCGTGATGAAGGGCTTCAGAGCCATGGTGAGGAGTTTGGGTTTTATTCTCAATACAGGGAGATGCCACTGAAGAGTGCTGAGCTTTGCAGGGGGACATTTGAGAAGATGGAGAGTTAGAAAGCATCCCAGAGAGATGGTTTGTTTGCTTTCTTGTAGGAAGACTTCTTCCTGGTTGGTACAGTCTGCTTGTGAGAGGATAAGAAGGGGGGGTGGTGTGGGGAGTAGGGTTAAATTAGCCCCTCTTCAGAAGACAGCTCATAACCCACTGACAGGAAATGCTTAGAAAGATAACCCTGAGAGCATTCAGAGTGTGTGTACGGCCGGAGAGGGCTGGTGGTGGTGGTATGTGTGTGCGTATGTAGAGGGGGTTGGTAGTGGTATGTGTGGCAACAGTCCTGCAAGAGGAAAAAGGCAAAGCAAGAGAAAACAACAGCAGCTACACAGTTGCGGAGCTTGTGGGCCAGCTCTCTCTCCTGAACCCCAGTCTCGTGGAGCAACTGCCAGCTGGACCCGGCTCCTCGCAGCGCCTCAGACTCACCGTGTCCGACACTGACCCCATCCTCTTTCTCCCAAACCTGCTTCCCCTCCTCTGTGCCCATCTTAGCAAGGGGATCGCATCCCCCAAGTCACCATGCCAGAATCCTGGATGGCGCCTGACTCTCCTGCTTCCTCACTGCTTTCACCCCATCAATTGCCAAGACTCACCGAGTCCACTCTTGGTCCCTACCCTTTTTTTTTTAATTGGAGGAAACTGATTAATTTTTAAATTGAGACATAATTTACATATAGCATTGTGCAAGTTTAGGGTGTACAATATAATGATTGATATATGTAAATATTGGGAAGTGATCACCACAGTAAGATTAGTTAGGGGCTTCCCTGGTGGTCCAGTGGGTAAGACTCCACGCTCCCAGTGCAGGGGGCCCGGGTTCGATCATTGGTCAGGGAACTAGATCCTGCATGCATGCCACAACTAAGAGTCCATATGTCACAACTAAAGATCCTGCGTGCCACAACTAAGACCTGGCGCAGCCAGAATAAATAAATAAATAAATATTACACACACACACACACACACACACACACACACACACACACAAAGATTAGTTAACATCCATCACCACACAGTTATCTTGAATCTCCATGTCTCGTCTCCCTTCTTTCTATCCCCGCAGACACCGTCTTGGTTTAACATTACAGGGTTTCACCCTAACTCTAGTCCTTGTTGCCAAAAGGATCTTTCCAAAACTAGTGTCTGATTGTGTCACTCAATACCAATTCGTTAGCAAAGCATACCAAGTCCTCTGGGATCGGTTCCCTGCCCCCTCTCCAGTCTGATGTCTTGTTCCAACTCCAACTTTCCGTACTATGACCAACTATTCCTTACAACCTATTGACATTTCCTGAACACATTATTCTGGCTCCAGGCTGTGTCACGTGTCTACACCAGGCCCCCTACATATTTCTTCTCCAACCTTAATCCTACTCTCAATACCTGTTCATTTATCAAAACAATTCAACTGTCACTTTCTCTAAGAAGTCTTGTCTAATCGCCATCCTGGTAGAATCCATTGTCTCATTACTGCCCCTGCCCACACTGGACTCTCCGCCAACTTAGGGACATTTAATTGTCCTTTTTAATAAACTCTCTCCCTGGAGTAACTGGTTAGTGAGCGCCTTGAAGGCAGGGCTTTGTTATTCACCTTTGTATTCCTAGCACCTACCAGAGAGCCTGGCACACAGGAAGTGCTCAACACATACTCATATAAATAAAACCTGAGGAGAGATATGGAGTGTGCCAAGTACAGGAAAGACAGAGTAAGAGAGGAGAAACTTCAGGATCAAAGGCTAATTGCAGAATGGGGCAAAGAACAAGAAGGGAGAAAAAAAGAGCAAAACAATGTCAAGAATAAGATGCAAGGAGGGACTTCCCTGGTGGTCCAGTGGCTGAGACTCTGCGCTCCCAATGCAGGGGGCCCGGGTTTGATCTCTGGTCAGTGAACTAGATCCCACATGCTGCGACTAAGGGTTCGCATGCCGCAACTAAAGATCCCGCATGTGGCAACGAAGATCCTGAGTGCCGCAACTAAGACCTGACGCAGCCAAATAAATAAATAAATATTTTTTTAAAAAAAAGATAAGTTGCAAGGAGAGCAAGTGATTTTAACACTAAACACAACTTGCAAATGAATGGAAGCTCTAACCAAGCCTTGCAGATACTACAGCAACACAGCCGATAGGGTCTTTGAGGACAATGTCGGATACCTTATAAGGCCAATAATAATAATACAACAATAATAACCTCATAATCAACAATTATCAACAAGCTGAGTGCTTCTCATGTGCCAGGCACTCTACATGGGTTACATCTTTTAATCCTCATAACAATGCTATCAGGTAGGGACTATTACTGTCCCATTTTATAGATGAGGAAATCAAGGTTTAGCAAGTTTAAAATACTAGTCCGAGGACACACAACTAGAAAATGGCAGACCAGGAATTCAAGCCCTGGTCTGCCTGACTTTAAAATCTGAGTTTTTAACCACAGTTTCTATGGTGATTATAGCATAAAATATTATTTAAATGCTTTATAACGTTATCTAGAATTAGACTCATTAAACCATACTGTTGAATGGCTCTCTTAACCAATTGAGTTGTTTAAAGTTTCAAAGCTTAGACTGAGATTCCCCTAAGATAAGTGGAATTAAATATGTGATGCAGTTTTGGAATCAGAAAGTATCCAAGACCACCTGGGTTTGACAAGCTTAAAAAAAAACAAAACAGAATTATTAAATATGTCATGATTTTCTATGGCATAGAATTCCTTGTTCATGTTTTTAACTGAGCTCATTGTGATATTCTCACAAGGTAAACTGTTGAGAACCCTGTGGACCATGACATGGAACCTTTCGTTCCAATCCAACAGAGGTGTGCTGTTCTGTATTAATTCATGCGAGACATTTATATGAATTTAAGTTCTATGGTAGCCACTTTTAAAAGGTACAAAAAACAGGTGACAGTTATTTTAGTACATTTTCTTTAACCAGAACATTATCATTTCAACATGTAGGCAATACAGAAATTATTAATTACTAAATGGGATATTTTATATTCATTTTTTTACGAAGTCTTCAAAATCTGGTGTGTATTTCAGGTCTACGCACATCACAATTTGGATGCTACATTTTCATCAGAAATAATCAGTATTGCATAAAATTTACAGTTGAAAAAGTAGACTCACATTCAGGTTACTCCAAACATATAAGCTTCCCAATAAAGTTGTGTTTAACAAAAGAATACACTGTTTCCATTTTTACATTTAAATTAAAATTTTAAAATTCAGCTCAGTCACACTAGCCACATTTCAGTGGCCACAAGTCGCTAATGGCCATTGTATCAGAAAGCACAGCTGTAGATCATGGTTTTTTTCCACATGCTCAAAATGGAAGGGTCAGAAAGCTGAAAAGAGTGCTAGCGAATAATGTGAAGTGACTGTTTGCTACTTACAGGGTGAATTAACTTTGCATTCACTACTTCCATTAACATTGCACAACCTGTGGTTGAAAATTAAGGCAGAGAAAATGACTGCGAGGAACATTATTAATTCATTACTTTGCTTTTCCTACAGGTTGTACTTGGGGTCATTAAATGAATACCTAGTCCATGTGACTGGACTACTTAAAGATTTTATCCCAACAAATCCTTGTTTGCAAAATCAAGAAAACTAAGAGGATTAGATGTTTCCATGTTAGTTAAACTAGGAAAACAGAGTTGGTGCTGTTTGTTTTAAAACTTTACAGTGGCACAGGGGAAAAAAATTGGTATGGAATGGAATTCATGTGCCAAATAAAAATGAAAAGGGAAAAATAAATCAAGCTCCTTTGTGCCTCATTTTTAGTATCTTTTTCATTTCAGAGCACAGAACTAGTTTACAATCATCAAGAACTGCGACTTTTACTGTAGAAGTAAGGAAGCAACTAAATTACCCCATATATATATACCTAATTGTTTCATTAGGCTCTAATAAACTGATCTTTAAAGGTCTTGTGTAAAGAAAAACACATCCATTACACAACTGCCTATTATTTTCTTGCCTCACACTGGCCGTCTTGGTTCACTGGGATAACCACGTTGCTGGGGCTTCTCAGGGCAACACTCATCTTAGCGCCCATGCTTCACAACAAAATCAAAGTAAACCCAGCCATCTCCAGAAGACGGAGGTGTTTCAGCACATGATCAAGCATGGTTTATTAACCATGCTCCTACTGTTACTAATGAGATCACGACAGGTCATCCATCAAGCACCATGCAGAGAACATAGCTCTTTAGGGCAGGCAGAGATGCTATTTTTATTCATTGTTGATGCCCGGCCCCAAATATAATGCCTGGCAAGTAGCAGGCACTCTAGAAATATTTGTTGAATAAGTGAATGAATGAATACATTGCGGGAACAAAGGCTGAGCAGGCATTCTTTGGCAGTCTGGAAGGTGGTAAGCAGGATGGCATCCTTTATCTCTTCCCACACCACCCTCTTTCCCCCATCCCAAGCTCCCTCCCTAAAGTATACTTGATGTGTCAGATCCACTCAGTTTAACAAGGGTTTACTAAATGCCCAGCACCATGCTAAAGCCACAGGACAGGAATCCATAAGAAAGAGAACAGAGGGTACTCGTCTTAGAGAATTAACGTGTTAGGGAGATGCCATAAATGCCAGCCCCCCACCTCCCACTCCTCTGCAGAGAATACTGAATGTGGAGATAACTGTGTTGTGATCTGATAGGTTCATCCTATTGAGGTTTGGGGTAAAAAAAACTCTGTTGAGTAGTGGTGGTGCTGGGCGTCTTCTTTAAAGATTGTGACCATTCCTAATGTTAGACACCCTGAAAAGAAGAGGCACCTAAAATCAGAAAGAGCACCTGGAAGATTAGCCTTTGACCACCAGGAACAGAAACTCCTGCGATTTGGAGTTTTCTCTTGGACGAGGAGTCAGACTTTTGGAGGGTGTTAATGGCAACCTCCCTTTCATGGAAATGTGAGGGAAGGAGACTGAGAGTGAAGGTCCAACTACCAGTGAGAAGGAAAAGCCTTAGATTGTTAGCCAGAGTATCTAGCTGTATGCAACTTTCTGTGCTACTCCACCCCCTCGAGCATCCTATATCCAGCTTGGACTCAAGTTTTAAAGTGGGAGCAGCGCTCCTGAGATCATTTAAGTGGGGAACGGGGGCTCTAACAAGAGTCTTGTTACTCTTATTACTCTTGCCCTTGGAAACAAGAGTCTGGACCAGGAACCCCTCCCCAAGGGTGACCCTCTCCATTGCCAACCTGGAAGATCCGAGTTCCCTTTTAAGGGTGTTTTCTGGGTTTCCTTACAGAAGACGGTGCACATATACACACAGCAGGTGACAGAGTGAATGGGGGTTGGGGGGAGATTCAGAACAGCTGTACACAAGCAATGAACACATATTTTAGATAACAGTGTGACCCTGGGCATATCACAGGACTTCCTTGGTCCTCAGCGTCCTCATCCGTAAAATGAGGGGTTTGCACTGAATATAACCAAAGGGAACTTCCTGCTCTGCCATGGGCTAAAATGTGTGATATCCACTAACTGCTTGAAGAGTGAAGAATGGAGAATTCTACTGTGCTGGGATGGTTGGAAAGGGCTTGGAGGAAGAGGCAGGACCTGCAATGGGACTGAGGATGAGGGGGATTTAGGTATTGAGGGAGACAAGCAGAGGGAAAGGGACAAAGAGAAGAACAGTTCAAACAGACTCAGAGCCTTAGACTGAGAAATCCTTGAGGAATGGAGGTACTAAGGGACTGGGGCCAGGATGCAGGGACCACAGGCTGGGCTCAAGGAGTAGCTGGGGGGTGCGGCAGGGAGTAACACTAAGGAAGAGACCAGAGGCCCTGACTCCTCAACCTTCCCTGTGGTTCCAAATATCTACCCATTCAAGAAACATGTATTAAGACTATGTGCCAGGCACTAGATGCTGGGGGCAGGGAGAACATGGGCACTAAGTATGAAGACAATAAGTGGACTGCTTTTTCCTTCCACTTCTATGAATTCTCTCCCTCTCCAGGCATGTTTTGGAATTTATTTTAAGTTGATTCCACTAAATAAAATATTGGAGAGGATTGGGTGGTGTTCTTTCCTTTTAACCCTTCAGAACCTTGGTTTGTCTATATAATGGGTCTAATGACAGTCTTCAAAGATAATTGTAAAAATTAAATGAGACGCCCAGGGCAGGGCGCAAGGGGGATGCTACACTAATTAGGGTTGCTACATTAGACGAGTAAAGGGTAGTGCCTAAACAGATGCTGGTTCCTGGTATTTTCACTTCAAGGAAGTAAAAAGATGAAAATGCAGTTCCAAGGCATTATAGTGACTTGCCTTGGGTCAAGGTGATGAAGCCAGGCCCAAAATTTGGCCGCTGCCAGACAGCACCATGAGTGGCATCAACGTCTGTTTTTTCTAAAATCTCTCTTTTGCCTGGCCAGTTCATGGGGCCTGGCTGTGTCAACTGGAAAGGGACCCCAGCCTAGTGCCTGCCCCACTGAGTTCCCACCTCTTTAAGAGGTGTGCAAAGCCCTCCCAGACCCTGAAACTCAAAGAACCAGTGGTGCAGAGCAGACACAAAGCCATGAGATCTACAGGGCTGTGGCCAAAGAAGACTGCCAGATAAAACACAGAACACCCAGTGACATCTAAATTTCAGATAAAGAACCAATAACTTTCATTTGTTTAATATGGCAACCTTAGGCCAACAGGAAACAGAAGACAGCCTGCAAGGTGAGTCTCGCAGGCTTTGACGGGGAACATTCCAGCATACCCAAGGCTTCCTCATTTAAAATTCAATGGGAGACGCAAGAGGGAAGAGATATGGGAACATATGTATATGTATCACTGATTCACTTTGCTATAAAGCAGAAACTAACACACCATTGTAAAGCAATTATACTCCAATAAAGACGTTAAAAAAAAAAAAAATTCAATGGTTCTCCAGCAAGGGAATTATTTCTGGGGTGGTTTCTCTTTCGGGATTCAAAATGTCACAATTGAATCCTCAATGAGAATAATGACAACATCTGAAAGGTCTTTACATAATTCTACTTCAAATTGAACTTTTCCTCACCAGATGACCAACCGTATCTTTTTTTTTCCAAATTGAAGTATAGTTCATGTACAATATTATATGTTACAGGTGTACAGTACAGTGATTCATAATTTTTAAAGGTTATACTCCACTTATTATGAAAACATTGACTATATATTCCCCGTGTTGTACAATATATCCCGGTAGATTTTTTTTTTTTTTTGGCCGTGCAGCATGCAGGCTTAGTTCCAAGACCAGGGATCAAACCCGTCCCCCTGCAGTGGAAGTGCGGAATCCTAACCACTGGACCACCAGGGAAGTCTCTTGGTAGCTTACTTTATACCTAATAGTTTGTACCACTTAATCCCCTACCCGTTTTGCCTCTCTCCCCTTCCCTCTCCCCACTGGTAACCACTAGTTTGTTCTCTATATCAGTGAGTCTATTTTTTGTTATATTCACTAGTTTGTTGTATTTTTTTTAGATTCCACATATTAGTGATATCATACAGTGTTTGTCTTTCTCTGACTTATTTCATTTAGCATACCATCCAAGTCCATCCATGTTGTTGCAAATGGCAAAATTTCATTCTTTTTTATGGTTGAATAGTATTCCATTGTGTGTATATACCACATCTTCTTTATCCATTCATCTGTTGATGGATACTTAGGTTGTTGCCATGTCTTGGCAATTGTAAATAGTGCTGCTATGAACATTAGGGTGCGTGTACCTTTCTGAATTAGTGTTTTTGTTTTTCTAAAATATATACACAGGAGTAGGATTGTGGGATCACATGGGAACTCTATTTTTAGTTTTTTGAGAAACCTCCATACTGTTTTCCACAGTGGCTTGCACCAATTTACATTCCCACCAATATTGTAGGAGGGTTCCCTTTTCTCCACATCCTCACCAACATTTGTTACTTGTGTTCTTTTTGATGATGGCCATTCTGACAGGTGTCATATCTCACTGTGGTTTTGATTTGCATTTCCCTGATGATTAGCGATGTGGAGCATCTTTTCATGCACCTGTTGGCCATCTGCATGTTCTCTTTGGAAAAATGTCTACTCAGGTTCTCTGCCCATTTTCTAGTTGGGGTTTTTGTTGTTTGTTTGACGTTGAGTTGTATGAGCTGTTTATATAGTGATGAAGCGCTATAGTCAGAGTGTCTCTCTCTCTCTCTCTCCCCTTCCTTTCACTCTCTCTCTCCCCCTCCTTCGGTGGCAGTGGGAGGCACTGTCATACTCCAACAGTGTCTGCATTGGAATTTTGGCTGACATGTCTAGTGTTGTTTCCCTTCCCTTCCCTTCTGCAGTGCCATCAAAAATTCTGATATCTGGGAATTCCCTGGTGTTCCAGGGGTTAGGACTCCGTGCTGTCACTGCCGAGGGCGTGGGTTTAATCCCTGGTCAGTGAGCTAAGACCAGCCAAAAAAAGAGAAAACTTCTGATATTTGATCGGAGATTGCTTACGTCTGAGAGTAAGGGGGATAGAGAGGTGATAGCTTAAGGTTTTTTTTTTTAAGGAATTCCTTTATTTTTATTATTTATTTATTTATTTATTTACTTTTGGCTGTGTTGGGTCTTCGTTTCTGTGCTAGGGCTTTCTCTAGTTGCGGCAAGTGGGGGCCACTCTTCATCGTGGTGCGCGGGCCTCTCATTATCGCGGCCTCTCTTGTTGCGGAGCACAGACTCCAGACGCGCAGGCTCAGTAGTTGTGGCTCACGGGCCTAGTTGCTCCGCGGCATGTGGGATCTTCCCAGACCAGGGCTCGAACCCGTGTCCCCTGCATTGGCAGGCAGATTCTCAACCACTGCGCCACCAGGGAAGCCCTAAGGTTTCTTTTTAAGGTTATGAAAATGTTCTAAACTGACTGTGGTTAAATGACTGTTTAAAAGTTCTAAAACTGACCGTGGTGATGGCTGCAATTGGTGAATATAATAAATCCACTGAATTGTGCACTTTAAATGGCTGAACTGCAGGGAGTGTGAATCATATCTCAATAAAACCTTTTTTTCTCCTTAATTCTAGTAATTAGTAAAGCGATGAACACTTGGTAAGACAGAGAACACGGATCCTAAGCGCCTGCTCGGGCATGGAAGGCAGTGAGGGAAGCAGCCACTTTCATTTCTTTTTTCTTCTTTTGATAAGAGGCAGGAGCCCATCCTTCACTTTCCTCTAATTCCATTAATTAGAAAAAACAGCAACTCAAATGGTCTGACCTTTGGCCCCGCTAAGAAGGGGTGAGGGCTATGACAACTGGAAAGGGCTTTCCCCAAACACAAGGGCCAGATGGGGGCAGCCCACACCCAACTCTAGCTGTTAGTTGCCAGGTGGATATAGGCCAGGGACCGATGAAGCTTTGTTTTGTTTTTGTAACAAGACAGAAATCCACATGCATTGGGTGGGGAGGAGGAGATGGAGAGAGAGAGAAAATTCTCTTAAAGTTTAAATGAGGCCAACTGATACAATTTTTAAAGATAGGGCAGGACAACAGTACATGGAAGAACAAACCACAGCACATCTTGGGAGCCTCATTTTGCCTGTGAACTGCCCATTTGCCACCTCTTATGTAGGGTCACTATTCAGTCCTGGTAGAGGTCCCTCTTCCTGGGGCAAGGGCCCCCGTTTCCAAGCTGAAGACATATTGCCTCACTTGGTGATCAGCGTGAAACTTGGCTGTGGCTATCTTAAAAAGCAACACCCAAAGCGTGGAAACTACTATCAACAGATGAACGGATAAACAAAATGTGGTCTAGCCAGACGGAGGAATACTATCCAATCTTAAAAAGGAATGAAGTATTGATTCATGCTATAACATGGATGGACCTCAAATACATCATTCTAAGTGAAAAAAGCCAGACACAAAAGGCCACATATTGTATGATTCCATTTATATGAAATATCTAGAATAAATAAATCCATAGAGACAGAGGGCAGATTAGTGGTCACTAGGGGCTAAGGAAAGGTGGGGTGAGGAGTGATTTCTTAAACGGATACAGGGTCTCCTTTGGAGGTGATGACAATGTTTCGGGACTAGACAGAAATGATGGTTGCATTACATTGTGAATGTACTAAACGCCACTAAACTGTGCACCCTAAAATAGTTAATTTTATGTTATATGAATTTGACCTCAATTTAAAAAAAAAAGCAACAGCATCTGGGGGGTGAGAAAAACCAAGGAGTAGCAGATGTGTGGGGACCACTTCACAATTATCTTGGCAGGTGATGGGTCCTACCTGGGACCAGAGGGCTCCCCAGAGGGTAAACATTGTAAGGAGTTCTCTAGGTAGGAGAGAGGGCACAGGACGCATCATATGTGAAGACATACAGCAGAAAGAGCACACGATGTTTAAGGGACTGGCAAGAATGAGGTGTGAGGTAAATCTCTGTGAAAACTGAATCCCTTAAAGTTTATATATATTTTGAATGCCTAGAAAGCATCTCTAGGAGAGATTCTCTATGGTAATCCCAGAGTGAATCACTTCCAAAAATATGTTTTACAACTCAGGAAAAGTGCCTATTCATAAACAAAGTGTTGCTTCACTTGTTCTTTCAGTGCCTCCTCATTTCCAGAGGGCCACCATTTCCCATTTGGATTTCGAATGCAGAATCTTTGACCTTTGCTTTAAAATGTCCAACTATTTTCCCCCAACTATTTAAACTTTTTTTTTTTCCTTTTTCTTAGTTCTTCCTCGGATTGAGTAGATTTCAGTTATAGGGACTCAGCAAAAATGTGGAATACAAGGAAAGCATCATTTCACAAGCGTTAACTTACTTTCCTCTTATTTACACCACCCTCTATCACAGTTACTTTTAAGTAACTACTTGAAAATGCACAGCTGGACTATGTCACATCAAGGTGTTTTTCTGACCACTGACATTTGTGAAGTAATTTTAACAATTCTGTAAATTCACATTCTCTTACCAAACTTGGTATAAAAAAAGCATCACTCACCTAAATCAAAACCACTATGAGATACCACTTCACACCCATTAGGATGGCTATTATAAAAAAAAAACAAAAAACAAAAAACAGAAAATAACAAGTGTTGGTTAGGCTATGGAGAAACTGGAAACTTGTGCACTGTTGGAGGGAATGTGTGCAGTCACTGTTAAAAACACTATGGCAGTTCCTCAAAAAATCAAACACAGAATTATCATGTGATCCAGCAATTCCACCCCTAGGTATAGGCTCAAAGGAATTAAAAGCAGGGACTCAAAGAGGTACTTGCACACCTGCATTCATAGCAGTATTATTCACAGTAGCCAAAAGATTCATCAAGCCAAGTGACATCAACTGATAAGTGGATAAACCAAATGTGGTACTACACATAGATTAAATATTATTCAGTCTTAAAAAGGAATGAAATTCTGACACATGTTACGAATGAACCTTGAGGACATTATGCTAAGTGAAGTAAGACAGTCACAAAAAGACAAAGTACCATATGATTCTACTTTTGAGTTATCTAGACTAGTCAAATTAATAGTAAAGTAAAATGGTGGTTGCCAGGGGTTGGGGGAGAGAAAATGGGAAATTATTGTTTAATAAGTTTCAGTTAGGGGAGATGAAAAGGTTCCAGAGATAGATGGTTAAAATAATAAATTTTATATTATGTATATTTTACCACAATAAAAACATTAAAAAAAAAAAAAAAACAACTTTCCTAACACCCATCCTTCTCAAACTCTTCCAAAAAATTGCAGAGGAAGGAACACTCCCAAACTCATTCTATGAGGCCACCATCACCCTGATACCAAAACCAGACAAAGATACTACAAAAAAAGAAAATTACAGACCAATATCACTGATGAATATAGATGCAAAAATCCTCAACAAAATACTAGCAAACAGAATCCAACAACACATTAAAAGGATCATACACCATGATCAAGTAGGATTTATCCCAGGGATGCAAGGATTCTTCAGTATAAGCAAATCAATCAATGTGATACACCATATTAACAAATTGAACAATAAACCATATGATAATCTCAATAGATGCAGAAAAAGCTTTTGACAAAATTCAACACCCATTTATGATAAAAACTCTCCAGAAAGTGGGCATAGAGGGAACCTACCTCAACATAATAAAGGCCATATACGACAAACCCACAGCAAACATCATTCTCAATGGTGAAAAACTGAAAGCATTTCCTCTAAGATCAGGAACGAGACAAGGATGTCCACTCTCACCACTATTATTCAACATAGTTTTGGAAGTCCTAGCCACGGCAATCAGAGAAGAAAAAGAAATAAGAGGAATACAAATTGGAAAAGAAGAAGTAAAACTGTCACTGTTTGCAGATGGCATGATACTATACCTAGAGAATCCTAAAGATGCCACCAGAAAACTACTAGAGCTAATCAATGAATTTGGTAAAGTTGCAGGATACAAAATTAATGCACAGAAATCTCTTGCATTCCTATACACTAATGATGAAAAATCTAAAAGAGAAATTAAGGAAACACTCCCATTTACCATTGCAACAAAAAGAATAAAATACCTAGGAATAAACCTACCTAGGGAGACAAAAGACCTGTATGCAGAAAACTATAAGACACTGATGAAAGAAATTAAAGATGATACCAACAGATGGAGAGATATACTATGTTCTTGGATTGGAAGAATCAATACTGTGAAAATGACTATACTATTTAAAGCAATCTACAGATTCAATGCAATAACTATCAAATTACCAATGGCATTTTTTACAGAACTAGAACAAAAAAATCTTAAAATTTGTATGGAGACACAAAAGACCCCAAATAGCCAAAGCAGTCTTGAGGGAAAAAAACGGAGCTGGAGGAATCAGACTCCCTGACTTCAGACTATACTACAAAGCTACAGTAATCAAGACAATATGGTACTGGCACAAAAACAGAAACATAGATCAATGGAACAAGATGGAAAGCCCAGAGATAAACCCACGCACCTATGGTCAACTAATCTATGACAAAGGAGGCAAGGATATACAATGGAGAAAAGACAGTCTCTTCAGTAAGTGGTGCTGGAAAAACTGGACAGCTACATGTAAAAGAATGAAATTAGAACACTCCCTAACACCATACACAAAAATAAACTCAAAATGGACTCGAGACCTCAATGTAAGACCGGACACTATAAAACTCTTAGAGGAAAACAAAGGAAGAACACTCTTTGACATAAATCACAGCAAGATCTTTTTTGATCCACCTCCTAGAGTAATGGAAATAAAAACAAAAATAAACAAATGGGACCTAATGAAACTTAAAAGCTTTTGCACAGCAAAGGAAACCATAAACAAGATGAAAAGACAACCCTCAGAATGGGAGAAAATATTTGCAAACGAATCAATGGACAAAGGATTAATCTCCAAAATATATAAATAGCTCATGCAGCTCAATATTAAAAAAACAAACAACCCAGCCCAAAAATGGGCAGAAGACCTAAATAGACATTTCTCCAAAGAAGACATACAGATGACCAAGAAGCACATGAAAAGCTGCTCAACATCACTAATTATTAGAGAAATGCAAATCAAAACTACATTGAGGTATCACCTCACACCAGTTAGAATGGGCATCATCAGAAAATCTACAAACAACAAATGCTGGAGAGGGTGTGGAGAAAAGGGAACCCTCTTGCACTGTTCGTGGGAACGTAAATTGATACGGCCACTATGGAGGTTCCTTAAAAAACTAAAAATAGAATTACCATATGATCCAGCAATCCCACTACTGGGCATATACCCATAGAAAACCATAATTCAAAAAGACACATGCACCCCAATGTTCACTGCAGCACTATTTACAGTAGCCAGGTCATGGAAGCAACCTAAATGCCCATCAACAGACGAATGGATAAAGAAGATGTGGTACATATATACAATGGAATATTACTCAGCCATAAAAAGGAACGAATTGGGCCATTTGTTGAGACATGGGTGGATCTAGAGACTGTTATACAGAGTGAAGTAAGTCAGAAAGAGAAAAACAAATATCGTATACTAACCCATGTATGTGGAACCTAGAAAAATGATACAGGTGAACCGGTTTGCAGGGCAGAAGTTGAGACACAGATGTAGAGAACAAACGTATGGACACCAAGGGGGGATAGCCGTGGGGGGGTGGGGGGGTGGTGTGATGAATTTGGCGATTGGGATTGACATGTATACACTGATGTGTATAAAATTGATGACAAATAAGAACCTGCTGTATAAAAAAAAAAAAAAACCAAAAAACTTTTATTTCAAGTATGTGTCAAAATGCAGATTCCAAGGCTTTGGACCCAGAGTGATGCTGACCCAGGACTCAGGTTGCACACATTTGAGAATCTCTGCCCCTTCATGTCCTCACTGAAATGACACTTTGAACCTTAGTTCAGTTTACTAACCTCCCCTTCCAATTTAATATCAATGAAAACTATTTAGGACACAGATTATTATAAAAACATTAAATAATTTTTGCATTCAATAAACCACCTTCATAGATGGAAACCTTGAATAATACCTGACTACTAAATGAAAGAGACCCATGGAAGACCACTTTAGATGCACTTGAAACCCTGATAAATATATATCCCTACCAACCCAAGGGAATAGTTTAGAAAATGTTTTTTTCTCTCCTCCCCTCCTCCACCCACTTCAAATATGAAAATTTCCACTCTGGCCTCTTTTTCTGACAAGAACTGTAGAAGAGTGAGCAACGCAAGGGACAGCAAATTCCACTACAGTCAGGGATTTTCTCCTGATTTGAAAGTGATAACGGAGGGATGGGGGCCATTGCGCAATGCTGCTCAGATTGGCTCTTTTGGAGATATTTTGTGAAACAGCATGTTCCAGTGTCTTTCACATCTTCTGTACTGAGATAGCAAATCTGCATGGAGTGACACTGGACCAAGATAGGAAAAGTCAAGGCCTTGTGGTACAGCAGTCTTCTAGAACTGAGGCCAGAGCTCTGCCTCAAAAGCAATCATCACATGGGTACACCTATTACTGGTAGGAGTATATAAACTATCATAGCTACAAAACTCCTCTGCCTGGCATTCAAGTTCTTGCCACACCAGACGTTACTCCTCATCGCCCTTCTCATCTCCCTAGTTCCCTTCATACAAGGTCAGATTGACCTGCTATCTGTTTGCAACCTACTCTCTCCGCCTCAGTGCCTTTGCTCATGCTGTCCCATGGCCTAGAAAATTCTTGCTCTAAATTCCACTGATCCAAATCCTTTTTGTTTTTCCCTGCCACATCCTTCAAGAAGCCCTTCAGATTGTCCCCAGAAGGAAATCATCTCTCTTTCCTTTCCAGTCCAATAACTTCTCTGTACGTTCCTCTCTTACAGCCTGTATCACACTCCTTTGATTATTTAGCCTGTAGTATTTATCATTTTCTATTGTTCACTTTTTATTTCACTTATTTAAAAGCTCCTTCAGATTGAAGCCTGAGTATCACTACTCTTTGTATTCTGTCTTTTGTGAAAGACACCATATTCCCCTCTTCTATCCTAAGAGAACTCCAAGGTATCCCCAGTAACAGGCAGGCTGCCTGACTTCAAAGTCCACGAAGCTCACCATCAGGCTCCCCTTGAGTGCACAACACCATCCATTATTCAGCTATTATTGGAAGAGGAAATCATCAGTTGGAACAAATATCTGCATAATTCTGGCTTGGGAAAGGAGAAGATCCATCATTAAAGAAACAAGGGAGAGGTATCATTTTTTTATGCAAAAGAAATTGAAATTTCCTCATCAACTCTTTGTATAGTTTATGTTTAAAAGGTCATATGCTCAATTACTCTTTGCTGACCTTCGCCTGTCTCTGTAGCTGGTGTGGACGTAATCTCGTGGTGTACAATAAGCCGGAATTCTAAGAGAAAGAAGACAAGGGAAGTCCAAGGGAACTCAATGTGCCAAATCAGAGACGCCGGCAAAGTGCTTTGCTAGGCTGAGAACCTTCAGGAGGGGGGAGGTGTCTATCCTTGGAGCTGTTCTTTCTGTCACAGGACAAATGGAATTTGCTGGTTTTGTAGGCATGGGGGTGGGAAAAGCAAGTGCAAGAGGAAAAGAAGCTTAGAGCAGAGGAACAAAATATAATCATTCAGGGGATGGGGGTTGGGAGGGGAAAGGTCAATCATTGCTCTCGTCAAGAGACAAAAGAAAAGGAGAATTTCTGGGTTATTTAAACAAAAAAAGCCTTTTGTCCACTTCAGCCTGCTCCCGGCCAAGGCACATAGACCTATACACCAACCTTTCTCTAGCCAGATTACTTACTCTGTGTTCATGTGTGTGTGAATGCTGGACAAGGGTTCGGCAAACATTTTTTGCAAGGATCAAATAGTAAATATTTCAGGCATTGCAGGCCATACAGTTTCAGTTCCAGCTACTCAAGTCTGCCACATTGCACAAAAGCAACCAGAGACAATATGTTTTTATACTGTATGCCAATAAAACTTTATTTATGGACACCGAAATTTGAACTTCATACGATTTTCAAAAACAAAAGATCGTCTTTTGATTTTTTTCCCAACCCTTAAGTAAGCCTACATGTTAATTATGGGTTCATACCATAGGTAGTAAAGGCAAGAAGACATGCCAGGGAATGATAAAACCTGCATTTTGGGTAGAGACCCTTCCTGTGAAGGGAGGAAGGGGGTTGGGGGTGGGATGCAGTTTGCAAGGGGCTTCAATTTTCTAATGTTTTATTCCCTATGTTGGCTCTGGGACACAGGGGTCTTTGGAAAAATACCATTCCTTGTACTTTTCAGGAGGTCTGAAATATTTCAATAGAAGTGAAAGCAAAGGCACATAAAATGAGTGTGCTCAAGTTCATTTCTATTTTTGCAGTAATGACTATATGGGTAAAAAATAAATTAAACAAACAAATATTTGCCCATAAAAACCTATTTCAGCTTTTGAATCACTATAAGATTTTCCTCAGGATCTCAAGCACAAAGAACTAGGCACCTGGCAACAATGAATTCACATCTCAACCAAAGCATCTTGATTTTACTTCTGCCTAAAGCATTTTATGTTTTCTAAAACAGCACCTTTTGGTCAATTTAGTATACCAGCTGCTAGCGCAACTCCACAAAATGGCACATTTTTAAGGCAGGGAGCTAGGCTAGGTCCCCAACAGTTGCTTTCTGAAAATTCTTTAGTGTATTATTGCATAGCAGAGTTAGTGTGACAGGGATCAAAAGATTAGAAATAATTTTAATTAATTCTTTCTACTAATATAAGTAGCAAAATAACTACTGAATTTTGCCTCAATTTCTAGTGGAAAACAAAGTCAGAAACAAATATCATTGACCAAAATTACAGAACTTTAAAATGCTGTTTTAAAGAATCAAAACATCACAAACACCACAAATGCTCTGCAGGAATGAAAAACTGAAAATGATGTAACAGGATAAGAGTATAAATTAAGCTATTTATAAAAACTCTTTGATGTAGGGTTTCTATATTCTTTTTCTACCCAATCTCCAGCATCCTTCTGTTCTCTACTCATATGTGTTTAAACTGCAAATGTATTATATCAGCAAGTCTTTTGTCTGTCAGTCAGATGGAGAATCTGTCCTTAAAGGACTATAATACCAATGAGCTTATCATCTTTAACTTCAGCAAATAATTAGAACTGATAAAGATTGTGTTCTATAAAATAATTATTAGGAAAAGAAGTTCCTAAAGTTCAAATACCCCAAAAGAGAGAAAATAATAAATTCAGCAGGAGGACTTTCAAACCCAAATAGGTAGTACCACCTCCAACCCAGAAAAATGGGGATTAAGTTACGCTGATCCTTAGTACAGCAGATTTAAAACTGCTGCAAATTTGGGCTTCCCTGGTGGTGCAGTGGTTAAGAATCCGCCTGCCAATGCAGGGGACACGGGTTCGAGCCTCAGTCCGGGAAAATCCCCCATGCCGCGGAGTAACTAAGCCCGTGCACCACAACTACTGAGCCTGCGCTCTAGAGCCTGGGTGCCACAACTACTGAGCCCGCGTGCCTAGAGCCTGTGCTCCACAACAAGAGAAGCCACTGCAAGGAGAAGCCCCCGCACCTCAAAGAAGAGTAGCCCCTGCTCACTGCAACTAGAGAAAGCCCATGCGCAGCAACAAAGACCCAACACAGCCAAAAATTAATTAATTAATTTTTCTAAAAATTGCTGCAAAGTGTTTGACACAGTCCTCCCATTGAAAGGTGGGGTTTATTTCCCTCCACTTGAACTTGGGTGGGCACTGTGCCTACTTTAACCTGAAAGTGACACTGTGCCAGCTTCCAGGCCCAGGCCTGAAGAGACTGGCAGCTTTGATGTCCTCTCTGGGTACACTCACCCTTGGAGTGCTTGGCTGACATGGAAGAAGTTCAACTACCCTGTAGGAGAGACCTTATGAAATAGAGGCTTGAGGCATGTGAGTGCCAGGCATGTGAGTGAAGCCATCTTGGATCCTTGGACCAGACTAGCCAGAAGTTGACTATCACCAACAGGTCCTTGTTGATGCATGTATTAACATGAAGAATCTCCCCGCTTAGCCCTGCCCAAATCATGAGAGATGACAGGTATTCATTGGTGGTTGCTTGACCTACTAAGAAATGGGGTAGTTTATTGTACACCAAGAGATAATTGGAGCCCTTGCATCATTCTGGTAACTACAGACTAATGTAATCCCTCACTTAAAATTTCTGGAGAGGGAATCCCCTGGCGGTCCAGTAGTTAGGACTCCACACTGCCACTGCTGAGGGCTCAGGTTCGATCCCTGGTCAGAGAACTAAGATCCCACAAGCCATGCTGTGCAGCCAAAAAAAAAAAAAAGAATTCTGTAGTGGTGACTGTCACCCAAAAGAAGGAATCTTAAGTTGTATTATTACCTTGAGAGCAAAACTAGGCCCCATAGATGAAAGTTTTTATAAATAGGCTATAACTCAAAGGGTTTTTATAAATTGGCTAATTTATACTCTTATCCTATTACATCATTTTCAGTTTTTCATTCCTGCATAAAGAAAGAAGATTCCAGCTAAATATAAGAGCTTCCTAGTAGGGTTTTCCATTCCTAGCCTGAAGTGTCTCATGGATGACGCATCATGATGATGCACCCATCACTATAGGAATTCAAGGCCAAGAGGGAAACAGTAAAGTAAGCACAACAGCAAAACCCTTCAAGTTTGGAGTCAGAAAGACCTGTGTCTGAATCTGTTTTGCTATAATTACCTGTGTGTTTTAGGGCAAATCGCTTAACCTCTTGAAGTCTATTTGCTCATCTGTAAAATAGGGGTATTAACAACAGCAACTCAGACAGCTGTAATGAGCCCCTGGTCCACTGCAAACTCTCAGTGCACATATTATCAGATCATGATTATCGCTAATGCTGCAGAAGCATTTCTACATTGGATGGAATGTCGAACCAGAAACCCCCTGTGGTCCTGTCCAACTGAAAACATGCTTAGATGATTCCATGACCACGCATGGAAAGTTTGTTTGCTGAAAGCTAACTGGAAGCAGCTAAAAACATTTTCAATTACAACTCAATCAAATCAATGGCATTCTCTCTCTATTAACTTGAGGTCCTTTAATTTGTACTTAAGCCCCTAATTATTTAAGCAGAAAAGAACAATGGATTTAACTTACATGCCAAAAAAGTTTTGCTTTACTTGTTTGTTGGCTTGACATAATGAGTCACAAAGCTTCCATTGTGGTTTTACCATGTAGATGGCTCACCATTCTTCCCTCCCTTAGTGCCAGCTTCCTTCTGCTCCTCTCCGCTCCTGGAGACTCAAAGTTCAAGTACAACCGCCAATCCCATGTGGCCCTGAGTCGTGGACGGGACTTAGAGGACATGGTTTCAGCTCAGTCACTTACTAGTCCTGTGACTTGGGGCAAATTAAGAAATCTCTCTGGGCCTCAGCTTCCTCATCTGGATAATGGGGATGATAATGAACCCTCAGAGAAGATGTTCTAAAGATGAAATCGCATAATGACGCCATATGGTTCAAATGTTGTAAAACAAAATGCCATTGTTAGTAGTTATTACTTTTACAGTTAAACCATGGCCGATAATAAATCCCAAGACAACAAAGCCGAATGAAAACTGAGAGAAGCAGCTGAGGATCTTAGATTCATCATTAGTTTCTCTGCTATTTTTCATTAGTATGCTGTTTATTTCTTTCTGAAACAAGACTTTTTAATTTTAAAAAATTATTTTTTGGTAATTGCTTCTACTTTCTTCCCACTTTTTAAAATATAAACTTTTCATTGAAGTATGACATATATATACACAGAAAATGCACAGGTTAAGAGAGTATTTCTCAATGAATTTCACAAACTGAACATGTGTGTCACCAGCACCCAGAGGTCCCTCTTATGTGCCCTTCTAGTCACCATCCAGCCAAGGTCGACAGCTACCCTGACTTCTAACTCCATAGATTTGTCTATTTTTGAACTTTATGTAAATGGGAATCTTACAATATATATTCTATTGGGCCTGGCTTCTTCCGCTAAAAATTATGTTTGTGAGCTGTGAAAATATTTTTACATGTAGTAATAGTTGTTTGTTTTCATTGTATATAGCATCCTATTGAATGAATATACCACAGTTATAAAATCAACTATTTCTACTATTGATAGATATCTGGGCTGCTTCCAGTCTGGCGATATTTTTAATGATATTGCTAAGGGCACTGTTAAACTTTTCTTTTGGTGAACATATATAACAGATTTCTGTTGGGAACATACCTGGGAGTGGAATTGCTGGCTCGTAAGTTATATATATTTTCAGATTTAGTGCGTCCTCTTTTTGGCACCTGGCATTTTAATCAGGGCTTATTTTATATTTGTCTCCCTGCTTCTAGGATCTCACCCTTCCTTTCGATCTCCATACAACAAACTCCACTTAGTTTTGTTAAAAACAGGACAGATCACATTGTTTGTTTCAAAACATTCTATCATTTGGGAATGTTGTTGTTCATAACACCATCACATTCAAGGTCTTTCCTCTTTGGCCCTCACCAATCATTTATTCATTCAACAAATAATGTTCCCAGCCTTGAGGCACCTCAGATCTAATAGTGACACACTAAAAAAGTAACAGCAGTGTAAGACATCTTAGAGCCAAATTCTGGAGGAACCCAGAGGATCTGAGAAGACTTGAAAGAGGAGGAATTATTTGAGCTGGTGATAAGGAAGAATGGAGAGAGAAGAGGAATGGAGAGAGACAGTCAAAAGAACAATATGTTGTCATGAAAAAGCATGATGAGTCCAAGAAGGAGGGAAGCATGTTTGATGTGACAACTACACAGGGCAGTTTTATGTACGAGCCAGATATGGGGCTGAAGCATAGACTGAAGCAGGGTTTTGAAGGGCCCAGTACAGTGTTCAAACCTTACCCTGCAAGCCCCAATTTCTCCATAAGTATGACACACCCTTCTGGTGTGCAAGCTGCTTTTAGGTGGCAATGAGTGAAGGCATTTCATCTTAATGGTTTGGTTTATTTAAATGTGCATTAGAAAAATACTGCTTTTCCAGTTAAGGAAGGGAGATAAAGTTCCACTTTAAGTAAATGTGCATAAGCAAAACTAAAGTGAGTTGATTTAAAGAAAATATTAAACAATGATATATGTGAAATATAGGTATGGGGAAAAGTATAAAGGTAGCAAGAAATAATTGGCATTGGGAAACTAATATAAAAAGATGGAGAACTAGGGGCAGTTTTTAAATAGGAGAATGATGCAGTCAGATGTGTCTTTTACAAAGACAAGCGCTGAGTGCAGGATACCCAGTGTCCGGCCTCATCTGTCACACTCTCTTGCATCCCTCTTGCCCTAGACAGCTCCTCAGACTAGGCTTGCCTTGTCCCATGACCCTGGCTTCATAGCTCGACTGGGTGGTTGAGCAATGAACTCCGAAGCCAGACTGCCTGCATTTGGTCCCCAGCTCTCCACTTACTGGCTGGTAACCTGGGCAAATTGTCTTTCTGCCTCATTTGCCACCTCACCGGGTTGTAATGAGGACTTGAGATGTGCCTGGCATTCCGCAGGTACTATGCCACATACATATGTGTTAATTTAAACGATGGTTTTTATCTGCCATAAAATGCACCCTCCTTTCTATGCCTTGCAAAAACGTGTCCATTCATTCAAAATCCAGCTGAAACCAAATTCCATCAACTAATGAATGGATAAACAAAATATGATACATCCATACAATGGAATATTTTCAGCCATAAAAAGGAATGAAGGGACTTCCCTGGTAGCGCAGTGGTTAAGACATCGCACTCCCAATGCAGGGGGCCCAGGTTTGATCCCTGGTCAGGGAACTAGATCCCACGTGCATGATGCAACTAAGAGTTTGCATGCCACAACTAAGGAGCCCACGTGCCGCAACCAAGGAGCCTGCCTGCCACAACTAAGACCCAGTGCAACCAAATAAATAAATAAATACTTAAAAAAAAAAAAAGAATGAAGGGCTGATACATGCTACAACATAGATGAAACTTGAAAACATACAGGCAAAGTGAAACAAGCCAGACACAAAGGCCACATATTATAAGATTCTGTTTATAAGAAATGTCCAGAATAGGCAAATCCACAGAGACAGAAAGTAGATTAGTAGTTGCCAGTGGGTGGGGGAAAGGGAAATGGGGAATGACTATTTAACAGGCACAGGGTTTCTTCTTAGGGTAATGAAAATGTTCTGGGATTAGATGGTGGATTAGACTGCACAACTTTGTAAATTTACTAAAAACCACTGAATTTTCCACTTTAAAAATGGTGACATTTATGGTATATGAATTATGTATCAAAAAACAACAACAAAATCCAGCTAAAAGACCCCTCTCTTGCCTGACTGTCCCCTCCTCAGGGCTCCCGGTCCAAATCCCATGCCGTGTTGTATTACAGTAAGGTGGGAGAGGTCAGCTGTCCCCACTGGAATGTGAGCAGCCTGAAGGCAGGGAGAGTGGGTGGTTCATCTACAACTCCCCAGAATTGATCAGAATGACCAGTACCAGTAGTTGCTCCAGTAAATGCCGGTCGGGTTGACAGAGTAAGCAGAACATGACCATTTGAGGGAAAAGTAGGCTCAGAGAGTACTTTAGGTCCTCAAGCGTACAGGCTCTAAGGTACCAACCCAGTAGCCAAAGATCTCATGCCCCTACACGAGGGCCCAACCCCTGTTGAGTATTAAGACCATGTACAAAACAGCATAAAAAGTCCTTTCTTTTGTCATCGAGAATGAAACAAGCTTAGACTTGGATTTCTTTTTCTCTCCTGTCAACTAGGCTTGTTTGTGCCTGGCAAACATGCAAGTCCTGAATTTAGAGATTGTTGGAGCAATGACAATCTCTGCTCTGATAATCACTGACCTGCCAAAGCCGTTGTCAGTAAAGCAGGTACAATTCTTAGTAAGATCTTGGCAAAGAAGCCACACTCGGGGGGGTGGGGGGGTGAGCACATGTTATGAAGTAAACACAAGTAGCAGAAATCCTGCAAGCATGGCACCGTTGAACGAAGTAGAGTGTCTTACACGAACATTCCTTAGAGTCAGTCTGCTAATCCTGCTGTCATCGCTGATTTGGAAAAACAAGATGACATGAAACATGTGAGCTATCTGCAGTGTCTTGGATACATTTCCATACCTCTTTTTATATCCACCTTTGTTTTGGGAGGCAGGTGTGAAATAGAAAAAAACCAGAACATCAGTTTAGAACGCCTGGGTTAGATTGTGGGTTCCATGTGAACTAAGCTGTTTCCTCATGCAGCCTCAGTCTCCTCCTCTGTAAAATGGGGACTACGAATATTCCAGGGACGGTGCAAAGATTAAGTGAGCTAACGTGAAGGACAGTAATACAGACTTGTGGTATGGTTCGAGGACTATGTGAAAAAAATGCAAGTACATGGGGCTTCCCTGGTGGTGCAGTGGTTGAGAAAACGCCTGCCAATGCAGGGGACACGGGTTCGAGCCCTGGTCTGGGAAGATCCCACATGCCGCGGAGCAACTGGGCCCGTGAGCCACAACTACTGAGCCTGCGTGTCTGGAGCCTGTGCTCCGCAACGGGAGAGGCCGCGGTAGTGAGAGGCCTGTGCACCGCGATGAAGAGTGGCCCCCACTCGCTGCAACTAGAGAAAGCCCTCGCACAGAAACGAAGACCCAACACAGCCAAAAATTAATTAATTAATTAATTAATTACTTATTTTAAAAATGCAAATACATTACCCAAAGAGCTTAAAGGAAAGGTACAAAAAATTTAACAAATTTAACCCAGGTGATTTTTTTCCTTCTTTTTCAGTTTGCATTTTTATTTACTTTCTATAAATTACATGCTTTGGCCATGAGATAAAATTCTTATCTCTACAGTTTCTTCCTGCCTCTTCGCCTCGTCTCTCTCTGGGGTTAGGGATTTCCCCCTAATTGGCAACTACCTGTTTTTCATATCTCTGCGTCTCTTTCAAGACTCATTCAAGAATCACATCTAATTCCAGAGCCAAATCGCCTGGCATTGAAATCTGGCTCTGCCCTTACCAAGCTATGTAACCCTAGCCAAGTTCCTGAACCTCTCTGCAGCTCAGTCTTCTAGTCTATAAAATGGGGATAATCATTGTATGTACCTCATAGTGTTTTCTTTTTTTTCACATCTTTATTGGAGTATAAATGCTTTACCATGTTGTGTTAGTTCCTGCTGTACAACAAAGTGAATCAGCTATATTTATACATATATCCCCATATCCCCTCCCTCTTGCATCTCCCTCCTATCCTCCCTATCCCACCCCTCTAGGTGGTCACAAAGCACTAGCTGATCTCCCTGTGCTATGCGGCTGCTTCCCACTAGCTATCTGTTTTACATTTGGTAGTGTATATGTGCCCATGCCACTCTCTCACTTCATCCCAGCTTCCCCTTCCCCCTCCCCGTGCCCTCAAGTCTGTTCTCTACATCTGCGTCTTTATTCCTGCCCTGCCACTACGTTCATCAGCACCGCTTTTCACAGTGTTTTTTTTTGTTTTTTGTTTTTTAAAGGTTGATTGATTGATTGATTGATTGCTATGTTGGGTCTTCGTTTCTGTGCTAGGGCTTTCTCTAGTTGCGGCAAGCAGGGGCCACTCTTCATCGCGGTGCGCGGGCCTCTCACTATCGCGGCCTCTCTTGTTGCGGAGCACAGGCTAGAGACGCGCAGGCTCAGTAATTGTGGCTCACGGGTCTAGTTGCTCCGCGGCATGTGGGATCTTCCCAGACCAGGGCTCGAACCCCTGTCCCCTGCATTGGCAGGCAGATTCTCAATCACTGCGCCACCAGGGAAGCCCTTCATAGTGTTTTTATGTGAATTAAATGAGTTCATCTTTGTAAAGTGCTTAGAATAGGACCAGGCACTTAACACATGCTATGTGAATGTTAAGTGTATTACAGGTCTTGTCTTCATGAGGAGTTCCCTAAAGTTCACGCTCCCCCCACCCCTCCCCCCGCATATGCCTCCTCAGGTTAAACTGACGCTACTGATCCCTAACAGCACCTAGAATATTTCATGGCACTCATTTTTAATGTTGTCAGTCTGTCTGTACTAGCCTATAAGCCCCTTTAAAATAGATCTTTTCTTATTTCTATTAGATAAATGTAGACACAAAATAAATGGTTTTTAGGTAATCGATTGGATGAGTAAACAAATACCTCTACCATAGAAAATACAAAAACGTGTTTTTTTCCTTACATGACTTGCCTCATGTGTGAGCTCCTTAAGAACCCAGAGTATTTCTTATCCATTTTGTATCTCCAATGCCTGATATAGAACCTGTATTTACTCAATGAATAAACGGCTGGAGTTATTACTACCAAAAAAGGCCAAAAAAACACACAGAACTTTCAAGAAGAGTTTTGGAAGCAAACTTGAAAGTGTTATTTGATAGTTGGGCAAAACCACAGATCACCTTAGGTTAATTCGGAAAATTTTCCATCACATCAAAAATATCACAGATGAGATGTGTATCTCTATATCTCCAATATCATGAGAGGAGCAACTAAAATAATCAGGCATTGGGTATTGGCCTTCCATACAAGACACAAGCCTCTTGAGAACAGAAAGATGAAGACTGAAAAGGAATAGGATGTGGGGCTTCCCTGGTGGTGCAGTGGTTAAGAATCCGCCTGCCAATACAGGGGACACGGGTTCGAGCCCTGGTCCGGGAAGATCCCACATGCTGCGGAGTAACTAAGCCTGTGCACCATAACGACTGAGCCTGCACTCTAGAGCCCATGAGCCACAACTACTAAGCCTGCATGCCACAACTACTGAAGTCACGCACCTAGAGCGGGTGCTCCGCAACAAGAGAAGCCACCGCAATGAGAAGCCCATGCACCGCAACGAAGAGTAGCCTCCGCTCAACGCAACTAAAGAAAGACCGCACGCAGCAACGAAGACCCAACACAGCCAAAAAATTAATTAATTTAAAAAAAAAAAGGAATAGGACTCAAATGTCAAAAGCATGAAGGATCAAGAGAGCCAGGGTGCAGTTAAATTAGCTACCTCTAGAAAGCCTGAAAGTTAGTTTTAGAGCAAAGAAAAATAAGCACTTCTTTAATGAGACGTAGTAAATTGTAGAACCAGTTGATCTTAAAGGTAAAAGGGAGGGAAATGTAGATATGTTCCCTGGAACTTGAATGAATTCATTGATCATGAATCCATAATGTGTGGGTGTGTAGACATAATGGCATCTAGGGTTTGTATCTAACTGACATTCAAAGAGTGTAACTAGAAATTCATGAATTACACTGTCCAAAATATATCCTATGAAGCCTGCAAATGCCCTGATCTAACTGGGTATTTGCAGAGCTTTTGTGACCTTAAATGACCTGACCTAGCATAACACAAAAGGTGTTCTTTGTAATTAATTTCGTATGGAAACTAGGTAAACTAAGCTTCCCTCAGCCAGCAACAACTGCAAATCTAAATCCATTTATCTTTCTTCTCCAAATCTATAGGACATCACATATTGACCAAAATGTTTCTTCAGAGGAAAATGTCAGCATAATACATGTTCATTTCTAGACATCCTTGAATGTTTGTTGTTTCTCCAAAGTTGCTGACAATGTGTCTATATATCAATCACCAGCATGTATTTATATAATATAGATCTTCTCTCTCCATGGAATTTAAAGCATTGTACAAGATTTTTTTTTTTTAGATGAATCCAAGATACAGACTTGATAAAGCACAGGACAACTTCATTCTTTCTTAACCTAAAGCTTTAAACTGAAGGCATCTTTACATCTGAAAAGACCCTACTAACAAACTTTCTCTAAGCCCAGCTCTTAGAATTTATAAAGACCAAGACACCTCTCAAAAAGAAAAAAAAGTATAGCAAAATTCTGGAAGTATAAAGACCAAGACGCCTCTCAAAAAGAAAAAAAAAGTTTAGCAAAATACTGCAAGTATTGTAGTGACATCCAGTTGTACCTAAGGAAAAATTCTCAGAACCTGAGAAGGCAAGAGTGAAGTGACTGACATTAAGCACTGAATCCATGGCAAAGGGAGAAATAAACTTTTTTTTTAAAATAAATTTATTTATTTATTTATATTTTTGGCTGTGTTGGGTCTTCATTGCTGCATGCAGGCTTTCTCTAGTTGCGGTGAGTGGGCTTCTCATTGCGGTGGCTTCTCTTGTTGCGGAACGTGGGCTCTAGGCGTGCGGGCTTCAGCAGTTGTGGCTTGTGGGCTCTACAGCGCAGGCTCAGTTGTTGTGGCTCACGGGCTTAGTTGCTCTACGGCATGTGGGATCTTCCCAGACCAGGGATCGAACCCGTGTCCCTTGCATTGGCAGGCGGATTCTTAACCACTGCGCCACCAGGGAAGTCCCAGGGAGAAATAAACTATTGAGAACTTTTCTAGCAGGCTGCTGGTGAACACCTGCATCGTAAGAACAGAGTTCAATTCGGCTTTGTCACTGACCTTCTCCCCCAAATTCCTTCTCTGACCCTGAATCTTCAGAAAAGAGATGGATGCTATTAAAAACTAAAGGCAGGAACACTATTTGTTGTATAGACTGTAGTGGTTGTAGAGAGCAAAGACTCACCTAGAACGGGGTTTCCAAACCTTGGCACTATTGACTTTTGGGTCAGATAATTCTTTATTGTAAGGGGTTGTCCTGTGCACTTCAGGATGTTTAGAAGCATCCTTGGCCTCTGCCCAGAGATGCCAGTAGTGTTCCGCCCCTCCCAGACTGTGACAACCAGTAATGTCTCCAGACATTGCCAAATGTCCCCTGGAGGACAATCTCCCCCAGTGAAGAACCACTGGTCTAGAGCCACCTTATATATCAGCAATATTCACTACCTCAAATGGGATTCAAGAATCAAGAATCAAGCCTGTAAGAACTCTGTAAGATTTGTACAGGCCATCTAACCTAGCCATTTTCTTCCTGTGACTTAATGCCAGGGTGACTGCCCTTCTAATCCATCCCTACGCCCCATCCTCATTTACTCCCACCATCTTGATCTTCCCTTTAGAAATCCTATGAATAGCAACCTTTTACAGATTTGAACAATGAAAGTAAAAAGACTTAGAGGGACTTCCCTGGTGGCACAGTGGTTAAGAATCCGCCTGCCAATGCAGGGGACACAGGTTCGAGCCCTGGTCCGGGAAGATCTCACATGCCGCGGAGCAACTAAGCCTGTGCACCACAACTACTGAGCCTGCACTCTAGAGCCCGCGAGCCACAACTGCTGAGCCCACGTGCCACAACTACTGAAGCCCGTGCACCTAGAGCCCGTGCTCTACAACAAGAAAAGCCACCGCGGGCTTCCCTGGTGGCGCAGTGGTTGGGAGTCCGCCTGCCAATGCAGGGGGCACGGGTTCGAGCCCTGGTCCGGGAGGATCCCACATGCCGTGGAGCAACTAGGCCCGTGCGCCACAACTACTGAGCCTGCGCTCTGGAGCCCGCGGGCCACAACTGCTGGGTCCGCATGCCACAACTACCGAAGCCCGGACGCCTGGAGTCCGTGCTCTGCAACAGGAGAAGCCACAACGAGAGGCCCGCGCACTGCAGCGAAAGGTGGCCCCCGCTCGCCGCAACTAGAGAGAGCCCACGTGCAGCAACGAAGACTCAATGCAGCCAAAAATAAGTAAATAAAATAAATAAATAAATAAATAAATAAAAAAGAAAAGCCACCGCAATGAGAAGCCCACGCACCGCAACGAAGAGTAGCCCCCGCTCGCCGCAACTAGAGAAAAGCCAGCGCGCAGCAACAAAGACCCAACACAGCCAAATAAATAAATTTATTTTTTAAAAAAAGACTTAGAGAAATTTGGGGCCTGTGCAAAACATGTCTAGTCCAAAATCTCCCCTCCTTTCTATCCAATTTAAAAGGCAAAGAAGTTGAAAGCCAATGAGATAAATTGCCATGTCCAAAGTCACTTGTCTGCTAAGCCGAGGGAAGATCTTAGTAAGAAGACTGGTCCTGGTCCAGGGACTTTCCCAAACCCCACCTCATTTGGGAAACCTTACAAGAATCTGAATCCTGACCACTATTTACCCTGGGCAAGCTGCTTGAGGACCTAATTCTTACAGTTGGTTCTGATTAAAGTCATGCCTGGCATTACAGTAGGTTCTCCTTCACTGTCAACTGTTATTGGGAGCCATTATTATTTTCTGTTTTCAACTTTCAACTTCACGTATTCAGTTACAGGTGGCTGTTAAGCAATTACTCAAACACAACTCCCCTTTTCTCTATATGATTCATTACCGTAGGCACATACATGTAGTAGCTCCTCACCAAAGTATTTTCCTTATTGAAAACAGCATTGAAATAAATGCGAAACCTTCAAATACTACATATCCTTTTGAAAAGTGACCCATCTTATGCAAAACCAAAAACCACACCATTTGGCCCAATTAAGCAACAATAAATTTGATTATGCCTCATGGGCTCCACTGGTGTTGACATACCAGAATGAAAAGATGCAGCCGTTGACAGTTTCTATAGCTGTGATTGCAAAACATTATCAACCTCCTCTCCTATGTCCACTCACTCATAATGGTTTATGACTGTCTAAAACATTACTTCTTTGGACTAGAGTTTTCCATTGCTTCAAACCACAATATAGCATTTTATTCCTACAAATTTGGAAAAATAAGCTCAATCTTTTTATTTTTTATTTTTAGAATAACCACTGGTGGGGGAGGAGTGCTTGCAGTGGTGGTACAGATATAGTTTCCATCCCTCCAAGCTCCAAAAGCCTCATGTCTTATTCGTTATCATATCCCCAACTGCTTGCTCTAGAAGCTCAAAAAACGGGTTTGCGGGCTTCCCTGGTGGCGCAGTGGTTAAGAATCCGCCTGCCAAAGCAGGGGACACGGGTTCGAGCCCTGGTCCGGGAAGATCCCACATGCCGTGGAGCAACTAAGCCCGTGCACCACAACTACTGAGCCTGCGCTCTAGAGCCTGCGAGCCACAACTACTGAGCCCAGGTGCTACAACTACTGAAGCCCACATGCCTAGAGCCCATGCTCCGCAACAAGAGAAGCCACCACAATGAGAAGCCTGCTCAAGGAAGAGTAGCCCCCGCTTGCCGCAGCTAGAGAAAGCCCGCACACAGCAACGAAGACCCAACACAGCCAAAAAGAAATAAATAAAATAAATAAATTTATTTTTTAAAAAAAGTTATAAAAAAAAAAAAAACGGGTTTGCTAGAGATACAAATCAGCTTTTCACAATGTAGTTTAAAGTGTGTCCGTGTTGGCTTCCAGTTTCCACTCACATACTGTGCAGAAGTGCAGCAGACCCTTCGTAAAGTTAGGTAAGGAAGAGACAAGAAATATATTTGCACGTCCTAAATGGATCCATTTGTATATGCCAATATTTGCAGCATGAATTTGCATGCCTCTAAGTGGTTGTAACTCACAAAGGAGATCCACTGTATTTCATGTTGTAATATTTCCTTTTTATCACCCGTAATATGGAATGAGTCTTTGTTCATGCATGATTTACACTTAGTTTTCAATATTAAACATGTCATTTAATGTAAATTCAACACATATTAAATATGTATTCTATACTAAATATATTAAATATATATTAATCATCTTAGCACATACATATTTATAATATGGTAGCATATGTTAAATATACAATGCAAATATCAAACGTATAATTAATACTGAAATATTGAATATATATAGGATTAATTTGAATTAGAAGATTTTTTAAAATTTATTTATTTTATTTATTTATTTTTGGCTGCGTTGGGTCTTCATTGCTGTGCACAGGCTTTCTCTAGTTGCGGCGAGCGGGGGCTACTCTTTCTTGTGGTGCGCGGGCTTCTCATTGCGGTGGCTTCTCTTGTTGCGGAGCAGAGGCTCTAGGCGTGCAGGCTTCAGTAGTTGTGGCTCGCGGGCTCTAGAGCGCAGGCTCAGTAGTTGTGGCGCATGGGCTTAGTTGATCTGCGGCATGTGGGATCTTCCCGGACCAGAACCCGTATCCCCTGCATTGGCAGGCGGATTCTTAACCACTGCGCCACCAGGGAAGCCCTGAATTAGAAGATTCTTAATGGCTAAAACTATATTTAAAAATTTTCAGTGTTAACCCATCCCCCCATCACAGTTTCCTATATACCACAGATGCTCATTTCTTGTTCGAATACTGTTTAGTCATGTGTGATATATAAATAAAGGTCACACACCTTATCTATATGTGCAAATTTAGACACAGTGAAAAAAAATATAATGAAATCCAAAATAGTTGCCTATAATAGGTGCCTCTCATTCTTGCTAGAAGTGCTGGATACAAAAGGGAAACTTTCAACATCTCTTTAAGATGTTTAACAGGCATCTCAGTAAACATGCCCCAAACTGAGCTCCTGCATCCCTCTGCCCCCCTCCAGCTTGTTCTCCTTTGGTCTCCCCCATTGAACTCAGTAACTCCAGCCAGAATCCTCATTCCTTCCGTCCACCCTACATCCAGGCCATCACCAAGTCTTGCTATTTCTGCCAGCCATTGGTGAAACCCATACCACAGCTGAACTGAGACTGTAAAAAAGGCAAGAAGGTGCACAGAAGAAACGGCACCCAGTTGACCAGCATGACTCCACCTTCACTGCCAACTTCAAAAAGGGACTCTAATCTCGCTTTGTCTGCCACAACATCCTCCCTCCAATTCAGTCTTCACCCAATAGTCAGTTATTGTTTAACAAGTAAATTGTTTTTCTTGGCTTTTCATTGGGCTCAGGAGGAACAGAACTCTTTTCCGTGGTCATGAAGGGCCTACATACTATAGGACTCAGTTACCCCCATGACCTTACCCCGTGCCTCTCTGCTCCTTGCTCCCAGCAATGCAGCAACATCGGCCTCCTTTACGTCCTTCAACATGCCCAGCTTTTTCCAGCCTTAGGACCATCATAAATGCTACACCTTCTAGACCTTTTCTTCCATCAGACACCTTCAGCATCACATCCCTAGAGGAGCCATCTCGGACCACTCCAGCTCAGAGTCCCACCTTCTATTGTCTAGTACCTCTCAGTTCCTTCAGGGTACTGAATCCCTTCTCCATCCCCAAAGAAAGTCCCATGAAGGCAGAGAACTTTTGTTCTCTACTGCATACCTAGTACCAGTATCTCGCACATAGCAGCTACTCAATAAATAACAGTTGAATCTGTGTCTATACCAAAAAAATAGGTCACTTCAATGTCTGGTTTAAACCAGTTTAATTTATATTCATCTTTTTTTTCAAGTATACCTATTTACTAGTTCTATATTTTGATAAGTTTTTCTAACTCATAAATAATTACCACTAGCTCCATCTACATAGTATATTGTTAAAAACAGGTCTAATTTAACATTTATATGCTACCCATTTTTAATGTCCTATTCAGTACATATAAGGAATAAAATGATTTGCAGAAAGTACTAGAAATATTAGTTGATTATTAGGTATACTGAGGATATTTTAAAATTTCTTGAATTGGACTTCCCTGGTGGTGCAGTGGCTGGGAGTCCGCCTGCCAACGAAGGCGACACGGGTTCGAGCCCTGGTCTGGGAAGATCCCACATGTCGCTGGAGCAACTAAGCCCGTGCGCCACAACTACTGAGCCTGAGCTCTAGAGCCCGTGAGCCACAACTACTGAGCCCACGTGCCGCAACTACCCAAGCCCGCGTGCCTAGAGCCTGAGCTCCGCAACAAGATAAGCCACCACAATGAGATGCCCGTGCACCACAACGAAGAGTAGCCCCCACTCGCCGCAACTAGAGAAAGCCCGCGCACAGCAACAAAGACCCAACGCAGCCCAAAAATAATAATAATAAAAAATAAATAATAAATTTATTAATAAATAAATAAATAAAGCCAGGATCTTCATGATGTACCTTCAGCAGAATTTACATAATATTTTGTTTGTTTGTTTACTACTAAGAACCTTCCTGGAATGTACACTCACCTTCAAGACCGATTCTAGGGTCCCCAAGCCTAGTAGTCACAGGATTCCACCAGCCATTGAGGAAGTACCTTACAGAGCTATAGATCTAAAAATGGCAGGTAGACGCACAGAGGGAGCTGTACCTCCAAGACCAAAGAAATGCAATTTTGCCAAACCAAGGAAAATTGTGCAGAGGGAGAAAGTGAGGCAGGGGCTAGCAAACCAGTACGACAGATCAGAGAGGGGCTGTGCCAGTTGGTAAAGGCAGGACTGAAGTTTTGTAAAAGGTTCTGGGGAAACATTAACAACTCAGACAAAGACACTAGCGTTCGTTTCAGGCCAGGTCAAGGGAAAATACTTAACTGAGCCCTGCGATTGAGAAAAAATCTAGATGGACTCCTGTAGCAGCAGTTGGCACTTGGCAAAATCTCAAAGGTCAAAAGAGACAGTTTAAAAAAAAAAACCACACACACGTTGTCTTGACAGTTACTTTCAGAACAATCATTAATTATAATTAAATGACAATAGAAAAAGTGATAAACAATATAGGAACATGAGTGAGTCAAGCGCAATTATCTGTAGGGCATGCAATTCACAAGACTCTGTTCAAAACAGAGCTGTAAGTTTCAGATGGAAATCGCAGAAAGATTGCCAAAGAGGAGGCTTTGATTTGGAAACAGAGAAGTGCTGAAATGATTGCACCATCCCCACACTTAGCTGTGCCTTGCTCGTTACTTAGTCATCGGCCTCCATCAAGGGCTCGTGGTGGCACAGAAAATAATGAAACCAGAGAAACCAGAGAAAATATGACAGCTTAACAGGAGAGGTCTGGGGGAAAAAAATCATGCTTACTCAGAAAGATGTGTTTGTGGTTGTATTTTGAGTAGAACACACAAGTAGTACTACGCTTTCAGTCATACCCGTGCTGTGTAAAAGCCTGTGTTTTATTTATTTATTCGACAAGTATTTATGGAGTACCTACTCTGTGGCAGACTCTGCTCTAAGGTGCTTGGGATACATCAATAAATGAAGCAGACGTTCTAGTGGGGAAGAGACAGACAATGAGCCATACAATCATATAGCATGGAAAGAAGTACTGTACGAAAAAATAGAGCAGAGTAGGGAGATAGAGAGTGCCAATAGGAAGGAGGAAGTGCTGTCTTAGACAAAAGGAGAAAGAGTAAAGACTTGGAGGAGGTGAAAAAGTGAACCGTGGATGTACTGGGGGAAGATGGTTGAGGGAGAGGGAGCAAAGACTGCAAAGGCCACGGGGGGGGCATGAAGCTGTGACTAAAGCAAAGTGCTAACAGAGTCAGCGGTAGGAGGTGTGATTAAAGAGGTAATGGGACTAGAAAGGCAGTGCTTCATGTGGCTTTTGAGGGAGGCACAGAGGCTCTGGAAGGTTTTCAGCAGGGGATTGACATGATCTGACTTTGTTTCATGAGTCGCTCTGGATACTGAGTCAAGAACCAAGCATATGGGATAAAGGGCAAAGGTGGAAGCAGGGAGAACAGATAAGCAGACTGCAGTTCCCCTGACAATTTCATTGATCTCTAGCCAATGAGGAAAGGGCAAGACCCTTCACACATTACTAGGATGTGTGAAAACATGGGTGTTACCATTTGATTCAGAGTCTGTGGGCCTCCTACACGTCCCGCTGCGGGAGTGACTCCTAGATTCCACTCTGGGAAGGATGCTGGGAGAATATTCCAAGATCCCTGCCTTCCCAGGCTTGGTCTCATCTGCTGGGAGTGATTGTCTATGAATATGGAGCCACTGTAGATACAAGGCACAAATTCCAGGGCTCATTAGTACCCTCGGAGTTAGTAGTTTCTGTTTACTCGTTGGCAACTCTACATATAACTTGAGGTGCATCCTGGAACCCACAATGTAGGGCAAAGGGCCAAGGAGGCACCTGGGCCAAACTATTGTTTACACCAGCTGGTTAGAGCTAGCTTGTTACAGGATTCCCTTTGCTCTGCAAATAGGATTTCACTGGAGGCAATTCTCTGAATACTTCTTCAGCCACCTGCCCTCCTTCCTCTTGTCTTTGCCTTAGCCAAGAGTATGCCAGCAGCCCCACTGGAAACACCACACCACTGTGGCTCACAGAGCTATATATTCACTTGGTATTGTTCTTCCTCAGTGGATCTCTTTGTTCACTCTCCCTAATTTTGAGAAAATGCACTTTTTCCTATAATTATCTAATAAATTCCTTCTAATTTTGACAAAATGCATTTTTCCCCTTCTCATAATTACCTAGTAACAAGTCTGGGCCTTTCAAAGGATGTTAAAGAGCAGAAAAAAGAGGTATAAACTTTTAAACAATGTGGTGGGCACCTAAGCACTGCAACAATTCACCTCCTCCCTACCCTTGGCCTCCCCCATCCTGCCACGCTTTCAGAGGCTTAGCTGTGGAGAAGGCTTCCATTCTGGTTGCTTTCTGAGTTCACTACCTCTCCATCATATTCTATCCAACAAGTTTTGCTAAAATGCTTGTGGAAAAAAGTAGAAGTCATCCAAATAAATATGATCCATAATACATGCCTATAGAATGCAAAAATGCTGTTATTTTAGATGGTAATGAATTTGGGCAAAGAAATTCTTATTTTATTTATTGAGCACTGAACTATAAAATAGGAACATTGAGGGATGCAAATGTTATTCAGCCAAAAATCCTGCCTCTTAATTTCTGTTTGGCAGGGAAAACAGTATATGTACAAGTAGTAAGTGATATAAAATACCATGAGAAGTGCACAGATAAGACACTGTGGCAGTTCTGAGAAAGTCTCATACTGTGATTATGATTATGACCAGTTAACACTAACCAACAAAAGTCATAATAGGACCTACTTAAGTTTGCTGTATTGTATTAAGTTCTTTTACACAAAATATTTCTACTTTGCATTAGCCATTTCCAGAATCTATATTCTGTTTTCAGCAAGACACTTGCCAGTCTCTCACTTGACAGATATAATAGCATCATTCTTTTTGCTTCTAATCAACATCATATAGCTCTCTGAGAGAAAAGAAAAAGGCACCTTGGTGATTCTAAGTTATATTTTCTCCATACAACTAAGATATAAAAACCAAAAGAAACTTGCAAAAATAGTGCCTGCCTATAATGGCAATGGCACTTGGTCAAAAGGAGTGATCTTAGGAAGAGAATCCTGGATTTCAACCAGCAGAAGAGGTCATGAAAGGAGTAGGGTAGTGAGATAAGAATTCAAACACAGAAAGACATCCAAACATGACGTATATCATGTTGACTATGTACCATATCATACTGACTACACACCAGGCACTGTTCCAAGCCCTGTTTACACAGTAGATTAATTTATTTAATCCTTGTAACAACCTTGTGAGGTAGGCATTTCACAGTTGGGGAAACTGAGTCACAGAGAGATTTTAGGTAACCTACTTACAGCCCATACGTGGCCAAGCCAGGATTTGAACCGAGGTAGACTGTGTTCTTAGCCACTTCCCCATGGAGTTTAAATTTAATGTGAATGGTCATCCTTTTCCCCCAGGTTGTCATTTTCACTCCGGCTAGCTACCTTTTCTTTCCCTCCACGTGACCAAATTTTGCTGACTACCCCCAGAACAAACTAGCCCACAGAGCCAAGTCCTCTTCTGCATCAGTATGCTGCAGCTTTTGCCTTTTATAATCTAACTAAATTCCAACGTAAATTCTCAACCACTACATTCTTCCCTGGGAAAGTCTAAAATAAAATAGTAAGATCATCTGCATGGAGAAATATATCATAGATATTAGCTGGTAGAATAAAAATAACAGCAACAGAAAAAACATCAGGCCATTGAATTTTCTGTTAATAATAAGTTGCATGCAGTGCCCCACTGAGTTTTCTGTGTCACCAAATCCTCCCAGTTGTTACACAAAGGCAACTTTGTCTTGAGAAGGCTACTGAGAAGATGGGCTTAATCTTGGCAAGGGCTTGGTGTACCAAGAACCATGTTATTATTTTTAAAAATAAATGACAGCAAACAAAAAGAAATATTATTTAAGCTGTCTTTTCAAAAGGCACAGTGCTATCATCATCATGGACACGGATCCCTACTTTCAGAAACATGAATATTTTACTTGAGCTCAAAAGGCCCAAATACACATTTTCAGAATGGCAATCAAATTGACCTAAGAGAATTAACATCTGAAAAAAATCTTATTCACTCTATTAAATACTTCTTTTTTTCTTTTGTCATGATGTGTAATGCTTAAAATGATTGAGCCAGATCTCAGTGCTCTGAAAGGTAAATATTTTTTATTATAATTTTTACAGGCTGTCATTTCCTTGGTCAGGTAGAAGTGTCCTGTTCCTGTTTCAGCTACACAATGCCCCACATTTATTGCACATCCACCCATTGCCCATTGTTATGTATAGTTAACTCTTGCTCACTCACATGTGGATTATCCATTGCTTCTGAGATCAGGTTGTTTTTTTCCCCAGTAGGTGGAAACTCAAGGAATATGAGCAAAATTGACTATTAGACAAAGCAGCGCATAATCAGGAGGCAAACGCTCTCAGCAAATCCCCTTTCATCAACATACACCCACCTACTATGGTCTTGGCACTGGGCCGCCATGTTCCTAAGAACCACAAACATACAGTATTCCCAAAGACAAATATCATGATTTGAGGTCGGCGATTGTTTTCTTGATTAATGTAAATGGCTGTAATTTTAAGTATACATTTTGCACTACCCGGAATCTGCTGAGACCAAAGGATTGATATTTTCTCAAAATCACAAAGGGTTTTTCAGGGTTACACCAGCCCTTTGTCTTCTGATGTCATCTCTCTTAAGTGGCCTTCAGAAAGGTAGATTGTTCTTTTGATTTCTAAAATGACCCCACTCTTAAAACCTGATAGGGTTTACCAAAAAGAGAAACTATAAAATATAGTCGAGCATTTCTATCATAGTATCAGTTTCCTCATGTTTTGTATTTTACAGACATATAAACTGTTTACATCTAAACACACCCACAAATCACTTTTGCATAAACTAAGTTCCTAAGATGACAAAAACTCAACATCCACAATGAAAAAGAATGCTCGTAGTATATACCTAAATTACATAAACTAAGTTGTGATTTTTTTTTCAGGTGTCCTTAAACCACTGCAGAAAGTAGAGGAAAGGCAGAGTGGAGCGTAGTTGAAAGAAAGGCTTGTGCCTTTTGTAATCGGTTTACTTTGGGTTGTACCTAGAGATGACATCCTGAACTCATTCAGATGAGCCATCTATTGCAGTGCACTAGGAGCATTTGAATTACAAAAAGGGGGTGAGCCTCAAATTCCTACAGTTGCCAGTTCACCTGCAATAGTTGGAGGGCATCGATAATCTCCATGTGAGCTTTCGGGTGAACACATTACTTAACAGGGTTTGGAGCTCACCTGTTTCTTGGCATTTTATTCCTCCAGACACTTTCTCCCCTTCTACTTTCACTGGAAAATTCCTTCCTTGCCCCCTTTTCCGGGCAAAAAGTAAAGAGGTTCTGAAAAGAGGGGGTACACTGACTTCAAGGGAAGGATATCCTTTCCCTCTGCCTCCTTTCTCCCATACAGAGGCTGACAGAATAGAAGGGGAGGCAAATATGAAAGGAGCAGAAACGATCAGAAAGCAAGCTCAGACCATCCCAGGAGCATTTTACTGACAAGATGATTCAGGACCACACACAAAAAGTGGCAGGGTGCCATTTCCCCCTAAATCCCTCCGTATGAGACGTTTTGAACAACTTTGAGGTGGCAGTTGAACAATTACTTATTATCATTTCTATGCTAGTTCTTCTCTGGAGTTTCTAAAGGCCTTCTATCTCATAACCCAAGTCATCCCTGCATTGCCATTATTGAAAATCTTTTTCCAGTTGTCCTTTGAAGCAATTGCTCTGAGCAGGTGGTTGTTTTGACTAACACACACGTCTTACAATATTAAACCAGAAAATCAACATCGTCATAAGACACAGAGACTGCTCCCAAGAGGAAAAATATATCTCTTAATAAGGCCAGTAGCTGAAATGTTCCAATATAACCTTTAACTTGGAATCATTCCGACAAACACTTTTTAAACTGCATTTACATATTCATTGTAATTTCACAAACGTGTGGCACACAAATTCTAGATTCATGCAAAATCTATCCTTTTTCTAAGTCTTATGAATCCCAAACTTAAGTCCTCTTCAGAGTAAGTTTTTTCTAGGATTATGCATCCTCTGGGAAAACTGAATCACAGTTTCACTTGAACCTCGGTCCAACTTTGAGGAGACCTCCCTCCTCCCACCAGCACCCATGTATCCAGTCCTGAAAAATCAGAAGGGACTTGAAATGTGGAGATGGGAACCTGTCTGAAACAGGCAAATACTTTCCTACAGCAGTCAAAGCTCAATCATCTGGGACGTGATTTATTTTTAATCAACAGATCAGGAGTAGAATTTGGAAAGCAAATTCATTTTGTAAGAAAATAACTTCATCTACATTAACCTTCTAATCTTTGTTTAAATTACTGAGAACAGGTTCTGTTACTAGTAAACCAAAGAGAAGAGTCTAATCTGAATGCTCTTATCATGTGAGGGAAAAAAATGGGAGTAGTCCTAAACACTAGTCAGAGCAAGTACTGAAGACACGTGTCCAGAAGCATATAGTTTCCTTGCTTCCTATCTTGATTTCATCCTCAGCGTCACCAACTGTTTTGGGCAAAATTTACTCTACAGCAGCACAGGTAGGGAATCAAAAATACACTGGCAATTAAAACTATAGAGATTGGAGTAAAGTGATGATGCCGAGTTTTCAATCTTACAAGTTTCTGAAAACTCAAAAACTAAGAGAAAGATAATAAATCTTCAAAATTTGATTCATTTTCAGCATATGTTCACAAAAGATTCTTGAGCAGAATTTAAGTGTAGCCTAGTCAGGTAAAGAAGCATGGCAGAGTTAGGCTGGGAGACTGGTTTTTGTCAGTTTATTTCTTCCTTTAACAAATATTGAAGTAATGAGCTGGGCTCTTGTGAAATGTCTGATTCCTCATTCTCTCTGTGTGCAGTAATTAAGTCAAAGAGGCCAATGGTATGTATTGGGCTGGCCAAAAAGTTCGTTTGGGTTTTCCATACCATGTTATGGAAAAGTCCGAATGAACTTCTTGGCCAGCCCAATGTATCAGAACAAGGTGAAGGCTAAGGTAGACAAGAAAGGATACAAAAACCCAAATTTCTTTCTTTCCTTCCTCCTGTTTCCATTTCAGACTGGTTTAGTTTTGTTTCCCTCCAAGATTTCATATCCTCAATCTGACAAGGATTATGGTTTAAATTAATAGCAACACAAACTCCCGCAAAATGCTATCTCATTGCCCTGACTGGGTACTTGGCTTTGTCTTTGTCTAGAGGTTGTGTTTTACTCTGCTGACAACCTTTCACTCTTTAGGACTGGCACCTGCAATTCTCAGACGCTCTTGGTCTAAATTGCAATGGTCCTTCAAACTGTGGTAACCTCTTCATGTTTGTGTTGTCAACCCTTTGCTTTCTCTGCCCTAAAAAATTCGTGTGACTCCAGCATTACAAGTTTGAAAGAACACATTTCTAACCTACATTCATGCTAAAGAAAACTGAGTGAGCCATTACAACACCACTAGAAAAAAGTTGCTTGACTTTTCGTTCAAATCAGTACAGCCTATGGGTGCGTACCTGGAGGACACTATCTCTGATTAGCTTTCAAGAAAGAAGCCTCATCCCCAAATGCCTTGGGACAGTACCCAAGAGTATATGAACTTTTACCTAAATAAAAAAATGAATCACTTATTTGAAAAATTCCACTTCATTTATTTTAACTGATTTCTTAAATATCCGGTGACTGATTTGTCAGCTGTCTGAGTTCATCAACTCTACGCTTCTATGCGGACTGAATTTTTAACTTTAAACAACTAAGCCTGTACTCAGTGTTACCTTGGGAGGTAAATGAGTACAAGAAGACATCACACGCCCCAGCAACCCTCCCCCACCCCCGCCTTACCACTCACTTAAGCGAGACGGCTGTCATAAAGGTTTCCTCAATCTCACTTTAATAATCTGAGTCTAAAAAGTCACCTGTGCCTCTGGACGGCCCAATCGTATGCTTTCAAGAGCGAAAAAAAAAAGTCTGTTTCTTGTATGGAAAAGGTTTCATCACCAGAGGAAACGAGGGGGCTGACTGTATATGATTTTCTGCTTTTCCAGAAGCTGACGCGTTTAAAATCTTTTTATAAACCATTGCTTTCCCATTAAATATACCAGAGTCGGAAGGGGGGATGGTAGAATGAGGGGAGACAAGGGCTAAAAAGAGAAGAAAACAAGATTTCAAAATTAGGACCCAAATGGAAGATTAAGGGACAGTAGTTAGGATTGCCCAAAGCTACCTTACCTTTGTTATGTATTTGCAGTCGCCCACTTCAGAAATTAACACCATTCACAGCCCGGTAGCAATTTACAGAGCTAGGAAGTAACCTACAACATCTTCTCGGCCTCCCTCTTTTTAATGTAAAACCAAAATAAGGAGTGTCCAGCTACTCCCTACCGCGCCGCTTAAAGCAACAGATCTTTTGAGCCTTAACTCCCAGGCTCTGGGAATTCCAGTTTGTCAGAATTTCTTAACCTTGGAAACCTGCAGAGAGAAACTCTCTACGAGGAAAACTCCCCGAGCCCCGGCTTCTCACTGTCCCAAACTGCACATTCCAAAGTGGGAAGCAGGAGCGATAACCAGAAGGCAGCTCTCTGGGGCTAAATTCCTGGCGGGAGCGTGAACTTGAAAGCGCGGCGATTCCACTGGCAGAGCGGCGTCGGATCCTCACCCGGGGGAGACCGGCGGCCCAGGGAGCCCTGCTGCGTCCGGCGCTGCGCGCGGGGAGCGCTCAGAGTCTCGGCTCCAGCTCTTCCCTGTTCCCTCCCCCCTCCTCCCTCTGCCCTCCCCCAGCCGAGGCTCTGCGCCTCACAGTAGCAAGGTTGTCTCTCGTCTACTCCCTTCCCTTAAACTCACCAAACCAGATTTTTACTCCCAGCACCGGCAACTTCCCGTAAATCTGCATTGAAATTTTATCCTGCTCGCTGAGCCTTCGCTGGCTGAAGGCCAGTGCAACATTCCTGTTGTTTTAGGAGGGCAGATACCTTTGCTGAAGGTTAAAAAAAAAAAAAAAAAAAATCTTGTCTTGACTGGGAGAGATTTGGGGACTTCACCTCACAGACTTCTCTCCCCGCTCAAAAAGTCACATCCATTTCAGACAGCCAGAAACAGCCCCAGAAGTGGCACCTGCTCCACCTGAGGACATCTGTCTGAATCAGACGTCTGGCCCCTTTGGGCTGTTGAGGGAACCCAAGCAGAACCACGTTTGAGGAATAAGGAACCAGCTGTTGAATCACGAGCCGATCAGTACACCCCACCCCCGTTCTCCCCCCCTAGTAAAGAAGTCGTTTGACCAGGTAGGATCACCGCGAGCTCGGCGGAGGGCCTGAAGACGGGAGAACCTCCCAGAGTGTCCTTACCTGAGGCAGAGCACCGCTTGGATGAGCACGGGGAGGAACGTCACGCGGACCAAGCCCTGACCTTTGCCGGGGCCTTCACAGCAGGGCCTGGGGCCTGGGCGCTGCTCGTTCAGAAGTGGCTCATTTTAATGCGCTCTGACCTAAAGTTGCAGCTGGCTTCTAGAAACGGAACAAAAAACACTGCATTTAAAAACAGCAGCCGAGCCCTCCCTTCACCTTGCCTGATCTCTGGGTAGTTAGTTCTAACTCCCACCCCATCCCCGTCGCAAAGAAATCCGCAATCTGTGCCCCACCCCTTCGCATTACCTGTTTATACAAGAGTTAAGGAGCCTCACGCATTTCAATTGAGCGCTAAGCCTGTTTGTAGGCGCGTAATCGGCCAACAGGAATCGAATTCTGTGACTAAACAAACTAGAAGAGGAAGCAGGCACCACCAGGAACCTAAAACGGAGTTGTGATTTCGGGTTGCAATGTCATTCAACTGAGAAAAAAAAAAAAAGTGCTGCTTCTCACTGGGCTGCTTTAGTTAAGGAATACTCCAAAAATTTTTTTTGCGGGTTAAATTAGTTAATACATACAAAAAGCTTAGAACAGTGCCTGGCACATTGTGTTAGCTGCCACTATATTTTTTAAAATTATTATTATTATTTGTACTATGGCTTTTTTGTGAAGAGGAGAGGTCCTGATCGGAGAAGTGGGCTCTTGATCCAGCATTGCCACTCACTAGCTGTAAGGCTTTGAGCCAGTGTTTTTGTTTTTGTTGTTTTTTTAACCTCTCCCAGCCTCTGTTTCTGGAAGATTCTAACGATGAGATTTTTGCAGTTTACATTCATTGTGGACAGTCTTGAATGTGATGGAAAATAAAGGTCCTGTAAAATAGTGTTCAGATGATTTCCATCTCACTTAAAAGTTGCAAGATTGACAAGATACATGAAAATAAATCGGCCTGTACACTCCATGAAGTTCACTAACAGGGAGGAAACTCAGGACCCTGCAATCTACCATGGATGTGTGCTTCATTCTAATTTGGATTTAGGCACTTAATTTACTGTCTGACCCTGGGAGAGTTACTTATCCTATTCAGTTAAAAGCCAATGCTGGACAAATAATGGTCATTGCCATTTGAAAATCAGTGTGAAATTGGGAGAAATAATTTTCAAACTCATAAATATTCGAAAGTGATTATTGAAGGCTAAGATGTGATCAGTGCTGACACCCTTTTGCCTCCACTTAACTTCACTCTTAAAGAAAGAAATCATAGTCCCTTTACATGAATGAGGCTCTTTGTACTTTGTTGTGCACTTTCACCCACCTCATCTCATCTGATCCTACAGTTCTATCCTATGAAGTACTTTATCCCCATTTTGCAGATTGAAGGCACTGAGGTCAATTAGTGCAAGTTTTCCCTGAGTGGTGAGGCTGGGGTTGTTCGCAGTTCTAGTTAAATCTAAAAGCAGCATTTGCCACCTTTTGGAAAAAATGATTCCTTAAAACCAGCAAAGAATTCTGAAAGCTTTTAAATCCCTTTGATTTTTTATCTTTCTATGGTGCAAGGCATAACAGATCAATTAAACATTTTCTGAGTTTTAGATTCATTCCTTGTCAGTATGTAAGCCAGAGTGAAGCATGAAGATCAGAGAACTCTCCGAGGTTCTCTCACAGTATCTAAGCTGCCAGGCACGCACGAGGGCTCCACAACCGCAAGACAACTTAAAAACTCCAACTCCACGTTAGCTTGAATTTTTCTTTTCTTTTCCAGAAATATCTGGATTGTGGCCTTGAGAGCCTCCCAGTGTCAGGGACCCTCTGAGTTAAAGAATTCAAGAGGGGACATTCTCAGGCTCACAGATTTTTCCACCTCAGAACAGGTTTTTCTACAGGAAGAACTGGGCCAAACCTGGGGAAAAATGACCAGGAATAATACAGTGAGTTTGAAAGTGTGGAGATCAGTGACTGCAGGTGAACTGAAGCTGGAGTCAAGGAAGATGGCCCTGGAAGCAAGTCCTTATGGCAGTTCTGAGTTGGTTACTTTCTCTCAAATGTTTCCTGACACTTCTGCTCTTTCTTTCTCAGTTTTGTACACTGCCACCTATTAAGTGGGTATAATTCTTATTCCTAACTACTTCCCACTGCTATCCCTAGGAACGTACAGAAAACAAAACGGATTTTTTCAGTGGCAGTCTATGGCAAAAGAAATGTAAACTTTCATTATTAATTCTTTGTGGCTGACCTTGATGTCTGTTCTTCGTCTTTACTATTACTATTATAATCATCATCATCATCATCATCATCATCATTTTAATTCTCAGGCAAACCCCATAATCCTGCGGCATTTGAGTTCTGCAGACCCCTGCTTTTGCTTTCCGCTTTCTTCTTTCCCTTCTGCCTAAAAGGCAGAGTGCTAGAGTGGATGCAAATAGCATGGAGATTGTTTTCCCGTAACTGTGAGTTTGAATCTAAATTTTACCTCTTAGCTATGTGATGCTGGGCAGATTGCTTAACTGAGCTGAGCTTCAGTCCTGGCACATAGTAGGTACTCCAGAAGTGGTATTTCCTTTTGTACCTGGAAAAAACCTACTCCACAGCTCACAAAGAACTGTGTTTCACATATTTAAGGTCAAATAACACTAGTGCAAGACACCCTCATTAATAGGGGCAAGCCTCAGACCTTTGTAGAGAACCACCGTACAATAATAACCACGCATCTACATAGAATTTCCAATGATGATGTATTGTCATCTTTGGTCATCACAACAGTGTATGTATGGGTAAGTCACAAATCATTTGTATCACCCCACTGCTCAGATTAGGAAACTGAGGTTATCAAGAGTTGCTCCAAGGTGCTGGTAAATAGCAGAGCCAAAGTTTTTGTTTCAGGTTTTGGGGGGTTTTTTTTTAACTGCTTTTCACTATTCCTATTGCTAGAACTATGATTACTCTATTCCTATACCCAGTTAGGGAACAGAATCAAGGAGTTCCAAACAATTATTTTAGCTCCTAGTTGTGGGGAGAGGACCAGGAAATTCTAGCCAGAGTTTCCAGACACTTCTCACTTTGGAGGCATGGAAACCCACAAAGAACCCCATCAAAGATCCCTATGAAAGTGAGACATACTGACCCTATGCAGTATGCTTCCAATTCTATGACAAACAGAAGGGCAGCAAGATAAAGAGCTCAGGCTTGATGTCAATAAGACCGAAGTTTGCATCCTGGCAGTTGTGGGGAGTGTTACCTAACTCTCTGAGCCTCAGTTTGCGGCTGATGCAATACCTAACTGTGGGGTCATCATGAAGATTAAATGAGGTGATACACATAAAAACACAGTGCTCGACACACTCTAAGTTTCAACATGTTAGTTATTCTTTTTTAAGACCAAAGACTATGCACTAAAATGATACACGTGAGGCCTAAATGAGGCATGTAACAAATAAGTGCAAAGAGCTTAGAATAATGCCCGGCACATAGTAATTGCTGTATAACTGTTTGCTATTATTACTGTTATAATCATTTCCCTATATAACAATTCCTTGTACCTGTGGTTATATGATAAGCAGTTGACTTTTGTGGGGAGGGGAGCTTTTATTGTTTATTTCTCATGGGAGCTGATCTTACAAAGTGAAAAAGGCAAATATCTTCTCAATGGATTTACTTTCCACCAGTTTCCCTCATTCCTCCTAATTTTACCTAAAACAGAAAACTTATTGGTAGATGGGATAAAATCACCAATCTGAACCCAAGCTTTCTGTTGAGGCTGTTGATATTTTGCCCAACAGAAATTATTTGGAAAAGAAACCCTATTATAATCTAAAAAATGCAACTCGACCCAAAGAGACCTCTCATCCCCACAGTTTCCACAGCTTCTCATTTCCTCACGTGGTGGCCACTAACTACCCATAGAAGCCTTTTTTAAAGAAATCTTTTACTTTTAAATGTTTATAGTAAGTCCCCAGTGGATCTAAAGTGTGCAAATTTAAGACATGTTATTTCTGGGCACACTTTAACCTAAAGAATTTAGCGCAGTGACTAACCCTAGAATGCAGTCATCAGCCCATGGGTCGAAAGATGAGGGAGGGCAGTGTGAACTCCATCGGAAGGGCGTCTGGGTTTGTGGTTTCCATGCCACACCATAGGAGGGCCCCTAACTGAATTTTAAAAATGCACTGAGTTCACAGAAAAGGGAATTAAGTATAGCAGGGGTTCACTTCGAACATTAATCTCAGAAGCCAAATCCTTCATTTTGAGAAAGGCCTTTAATACAAGAAGTCCCTTGACCTCCGTTCTTCCTGCACAAATAGCTCTGCCAAAGCCCGCCTATTTAGGCTGCAGGCTTTGCCCGCCTCACCCGCCTGCTGAGATAGAAGGAGCCCTAATGTAAATTACAGGCCTTTAAAGGCCCACTCGAGACCAAGACATGGTTTTGTTATGGCAACAAATGTCGTTAATTCCTTTATATCCCTTTAAGGCTTATTCCCCATCAGAGAAGACCTCCAGATTTCTTTTTATTTTATAATGAAAGACAGCCTCACATAAGAAGCTCAATCATTCAGCAATAACTTATTAAAAAAGATTGTCAACATAAAATTACTAACATTTATTAAGTGCTTACTACAGAGTATTTGCCAGATGCTGTGTTAAGCACTTTACATGTTTTAACTATTTAATCCTCACAACAACCCCTGGAGACAGACTGTTGTACCCATTTTATAGATGAAGAGACCAATGCACAGGACAGATGACAATGCTGAGATCCCACAACTAGAAAATGGCAGAGCTGGGGTTTAACCCAGGCAGTCTGGCTCCTTAGCCTGTGACCCTAACCACTATACTCTACAGCCTCAGAAAAGATTCTATACTGTCTATGATTATATTATATATGGGCGTGTGTACTCTAGTAGCAGTAGTACCAGTGTAAAGACAGCGCCTGGCACACAGGAAGCACTCAGAAAGTGTTTGTTGAATGAATGAGTGAATGTGGATATACATTTGAATATTTTGATATCAATTTGTAGAAGTGTGTGTCAAGGAAGGTAGGGTTTAGCTCATCTAGGATCTGAGGTTTAGGGTCACATTGGAGAGTGAATACAAAGTGTGTTGTCCAAAATATGAGTAAGGTTTTAATTTGACATACATTGTAGGGGATGAGTATTTTTTTTTTATAAATTTATTTATTTATTTTTGGCTGCGTTGGGTCTTTGTTGCTGTGCGCGGGCTTTCTCTAGTTGCGGCGAGTGCGGGCTACTCTTCATTGCGGTGCGCAGGCTTGTCCTTGTGGTGGCTTCTCTTGTTGCGGAGCACGGGCTCTAGGCACGCAGGCTTCAGTAGTTGTGGCACGCGGGCTTCAGTAGTTGTGGCACGTGGGCTCAGTAGCTGTGACTCGTGGGCTCTAGAGTGCAGGCTCAGTATTTGTGGCGCATGGGCTTAGTTGCTCCGTGGCTTGTGGGATCTTCCCGGACCAGGGCTCGAACCCGTGTCCCCTGCATCGGCAGGCGGATTCTTAACCATTGTGCCACCAGGGAAGTCCGGGGATGAGTATTTTACATGACAGAATTCATTTCAGGTATGGCCAAATTTACTGACCATAAAAGCCACATAAAAATAATGTGAATATTCTCACCTTTGCTTCTATTGTTTCTCTACTTAGACTATCCTTGTATACACCTTCCATCCATCCATCACCGGTATAAGCATAGTGTTACAGACAGTGTGGAGCCAGATACCTGAGTCTGAATCCTGTGTCTGCCACTTACCAACTGTGTGACTGTGGGCAAATAACTTAACCATCCCGGGTCTTTAGGCTCCTTACCAGTATCTTCACCATTAGGAGTATTGGGAAGTTTCCGTGTGTTACTGTAAGTGGGGTGCTGGGAAGAGCACCAGACCATAATAAGCCCAATGTAAGTATTTCCTGTTATGATTCATCATCCAACTACCTATTGTTTTATCCAACCAATATTTATCAAGCATCTATTATGTGTTAGGTTCTGTGCATCATGCTGAATAAAGAAAAATAAATGAGATAAGGTCCCTATCTTCAAGGAACTTAGACTCTATGGCAACAGGTAAGCAACCAGCCAATGGCCTTACAGTGTGTAACCCCAGGAAGTTCATGGCAGTTTAACTTAGGCTTTAGGGGTCGACTAAGAGAGATGATGTCAGAACTGAGAGGCCTGTAGGTTGCTTAGGAGTTGACAGGTAAAGAAGTTGAGAAATGTATTTCAGGAGAGTGAAAACCACCCCAGAACAAGAGAGATGGTGGATTCAGGGGTTTGAGACAAGTAGCTCTCTATAGCTAGAGGGTTGGATGACAGTAGTATAAAATGAAATTGAGAGATAGACCAGTTCATGAGAACTAACTGTTTTGCGAAGGAGTTCAGAAGGGCTTTGAAAAGGGGGTGCAGAGATCAAATTGGCATACCTGTTGGAGGCTAGACTAGAGGCAAAGCACATGGAGAAGAGAGGATTAAGGATATATTTAGGAGGTAAGAGTCATGGGGCTTAGTGACTGATCAGTTATTGGAGGTGAGTTAGGAAACACAAAAGGGTTTGGAGTAGAGGTAATCATTCATTCCACAAACATTTATTAAACACCGACCATGTGCCAAGCACTGTTCTAGAACTTGGGAAAACAGCAGTGAACAAAACAGGCACAAACTTGTCCTCATGGAGTTTACATTCTGGTTGGGAGAGACAGACAAAAAAAAAAACATAATAAATAAGCCAAATATACAGCAGGTTTGATGATGGTAAGTACTATGAAGCTATGAAGAAAAATAAAGCAGGGAAGGGAATAGAAGAGTAAAAGGAAGAAAAATAAAGTTGAAGTGGGTTGCAATATTTCAAAGGTGGTCAGGTACAGCAGAAACTAACACACCATTGTAAAGCAATTATACTCCAATAAAGATGTTTAAAAAATTTAATAAGTGGTTGGGAAGGCCTCTCTGAAAAGGTGACATTGAGAGGAGTGAAGATGGTGAGGGACAGAGCAACTCAAACACCCAGAGGAAGTGTACTCCAGGCAGAGCAAGAGTGTTGTTGGCCTATTCGAGAACAGCTAGAAGGTTGGCGTAGCTGGAGTGGAGGGATGGAAGGAGAGAATGATACGAAATGACTTAGGAGTATAATGGGGCCATGAGATCACCCAGAGTGCTGGGAGGAGAAGAGAAGAGGACTAGAGACAGAAACTCTGTCCTGACAAAGGGAGAAGAGTCCATGGCGAAGGCTAAGGAGAAAGTGTTAGCCCAGGAAGGAATGAGGTTCAAGAAGGAAGGCTTGTTCACAAAGTCAAGTGAGGCAAAGAGTTAAGTAAGATAAGGATTGAAAACTATCATTTTGTTTAGCAACTAGGAGATAACTGGTGACCTAGACAAGGGTGATTTTGGTGGAGTGGTAAAGCTGGGTGGTGAAGGAGTGAAGATAGCAGGTGTAGGCAACCCTTTCAGATAACTGGGCTTGAAATGAAGAACGGTGATAGGATAATAGCCAGAGGATCAAAGGAAAGCTTGCTTTTTGAGAGGAGAAAGGCCTCGGAATGTCTATAAGCTGAAGAGGAAAGCCAGTCAAGTGGGATAGGGTGTCCTAGACACAGAGAACAAGTCATTCATTCATTCATTTGTTCAACAAATATTTATTGAGTATCTACCAAGAATCACACACTGGAGATACACAGATGAATAGAAACATGATCCATTCCCTCATATTGGAAAGACAGACACATATTTAACTATACATAATACAAAGCAAGGAAGGCAATAGAGAGAGATGCAAAATGCCAGGAAGAACCCATTAATTCTGCCTGTGTGGAAAGAGGGGGAAAGTGAAGGGAACTTTTTAGAGGTGGTAACGTTTGAACAGGGAATTAAAAATAAGAAAAATGAAGGGTAGTAGGGAATTCTAGTCAGGGGAATGTCATGAACAGTAACGACAACATAGGGAGAGGAGTGGTGAAAGCATTTAACACCCAGTGTGACCAAAGCCTGGGGGGTGGTGAAGTGGCAGGATTTGCAGCTGGTAAGGTGAGTTGGGGCCAGATGGTTAAGAGACTTGAAAGGAGAATGGTCCTTATTCTTATGGGTGATAAGATTTTGAGCAGGACAGTGACATGATCCCAGGTGTGTTTTAAGTGCAACACAGAGGATGGATTGAAGAGGGGGAGAACTTTGGAGCAGAGAGACTAGTTATGAGGAAATTGCAATGGTTCAGGTAAGAGATGACCAGGTGCATATGGCAGTGGCTGTTCAAAAGATGTTGAATGCGGTAGATACTGTGAATTATCTCATTCTACCCTTCTTCCAGTGTACCTCCTTGTCCTGAAAGGCTGGAAAGCTAAAAACCACATTTCCCAGACCCCTTGCAGTTGAAGCTCCAAATGCAATGTGAGTTCTGACAAACGGATCCATTTTATGCAAAGTTTGGAAGATAAAAGTGAGGAAGGGGCCAGGTTTCTGGCTGCTTCTGCTATTTCTTCCAGCAAGCACAGTCATAAACACGTGGAGTGTTCCTGTGGCATCATCCCACGGGGCTGCTAGCTTTGTGGGTAGAGCACAGAGCACAGGGCACAGGGCACCCATTTTTTGCTGGTGTGGATCTAGCAGACATGGCATGCGTCTGTTGCAAATATGGCAGTGGTAGCTTTCTGACCCCAGAAAGAGGTGTTTCCCTGAACTCAATAGTTCCAGTGGTGGTTTTCTAACTTCCCACCTTCCTGATTGTGGCAATGCAGCAGCTCCCCTGACAGGCCAATTCTGCGGTGTTACTATGGAAGCCAGGCCTCAGGGTCCAGTGGAATACCTGCACTTCCAATAATTGTATAAGTACTTAGTTGCGTATATTAAGTCCCTTTCTGCTTAAAACAGCTAGAATGATTTCTATGTACTGCAGTTTAACCCTCCCTGATTTGTTGAATAAATAGAACTGAGAGAATTTGATGTCACCTGAATGTGGTAAGGAAGAAGGGAGGGAGTGGCAGTGAGAAAAAAGAGCAGGCAACCTGCTTCCAAGGTTTCTAGCTTCATATGACCATCAATAAAAACAGGAATTCACAGAGAGAGGTGGTGACTTGCAGGTAGGAGAGTGGGGCATCCCACGAGTTGCAGGAACAGGTTCGCCACAGCATCCAGCTATGGGGCCGGCAGTTGAAACTAGGTCAGTACTGGCTATAGGGGAGCAGAAGGAGATTTGGTTCCAGAACCTAAGTGGCATTTTTACTTCAATGCATCACTGATTGACACTTTCAAGTTCAATTCTTGATTGAAGGGTCATATGAAATAGCAATGGCAGAGTTAGTGAAATTTATACACACTTACCTGTCTATCCCCAGGGGCATTTTCCCCCTCATGTCTTACTAATCAGAAAGCTATCATCCTGGTAGTATCTCCTTTCTTAACTTTGGTAAGACTAGTGCGTTTTTTCTTTTTAGAATGATAAGAGGCTAGTCTACCAGCATCTTTCTTTTAGGCCCTAATTGACACAATATTGCTCAAATAAATCACATTCTAACTTCAGCCTATTACTTTGGCAATGACAACCAGTCCATGGGCTAGTGACCTGTATGACTCCTCCCCTCAAAAACATTAAGGGGGGCTTCCCTCGTGGCGCAGTGGTTGAGAATCTGCCTGCCAATGCAGGGGACACGGGTTCGAGCCCTGGTCTGGGAAGATCCCACATGCCGCGGAGTAACTAGGCCCGTGAGCCACAAGTACTGAGCCTGCGCATCTGGAGCCTGTGCTCCGCATCAAGAGAGGCCGCGATAGTGAGAGGCCCACGCACCGCGATGAAGAGTGGCCCCCGCTTGCCGCAACTAGAGAAAGCCCTCGCACAGAAACGAAGACCCAACACAGCCTAAATAAATAAATAAATAGCGTTCCCTTTAAAAAAAACAACAAAAACAAAAAACATTAAGGGTTTCATTGTGGATTTTACAATAAACCTGGAAAGTAGTAAGATTTCCTTTTTCTTTATTCTTCTTTATTTTTTTTAGCATCTGATTCCATTTATTGTCAGCACGGTGACGATGTTTCTAAGGTCGTAGGCAGTAGGAAGGTAAATACCTCAGTTCGGCTGCTTTACCGCTTTGGACAAATAACAGCTTGACCCTGCAACTTGAGTTGGGAGCATGTGCTTTCTGATTTTACAATAAAATTCAGGGATTTACACAATTGTCATTAAGTGTGTACCTAATGAAATGTGTACATTTCTTAATGAACACGAGGATTGGAGCAGGAGGTAGAAGTAGAAGCATTTGCAATCTGCTATAAATATTAGCACCTATTTTTTTTTTTTTAAACAAAAAAGACCTTGGTAAGACTTCAAGACGCATTTGAATATGCCTTTATTGTAGCATTGGTGACATGTGGTTATAGTTAATTAAATGCAAATATTTCTGCTCAACTGGATTATGAGCCCCCTCCTGGGGGTGCAGAAACTGTCTTGTTGAGCTGTGTTTTCCCAGTTCCAACTAGAGGTCCACATGGTAGGCACTCAAGGAATGCTTGATGAGTGATTGAAGGAAGTTTCTAAACTGGGGGTCAAGGGACAATGTTTTAGCACTGGCTCAGCTTCAGTTTCATCAGCTATGAAATGAGTTTCCAGGTCATAAGTTCTGTTACTTCCTTGAAGGACTTCTTAACCATAAAATTTTTTGATCTCTAATGGAAAAGGATAAAGAATCTCCTTCCTAAAATGTTTGAAGTACAGCTGTTTAATGAACTCAGTTTGGTTGTGCCTACAGCAGAGCCATGGTCGAATGATCTCTAGAGGTTCTTTTTGGACTCTGTGGTGGTGGGATCTGATTAACTCTCCTCTACTTTGAGATCTGGGTCAGAATCACTGGGCGTGGAGCCCCTTCCGGAAATGATTTGGCTACTGAATTGTTTCTATTTTCCTCTTGTTTATCATCAGGATATTTCCCCTTTCTATGGGGATTTTCTGAAAAGGTCACAGAGCCACTTCAGAAAACTATCCTCTTGTTGAATGACAACGATAGCCTCTTTCTCTGGTTGGCAGAAGAAACTGCTGTCCGATTTAGGCAGAAAGAGGGGGCTAGGACACTTAGTTGGCCAAGGCCAGAGGGAAAGTCCAGCCTCCGGTGATAACATAGGGACCGTGGCAAAATGTCTCCATGGAAGTGACAATTAGGGAAAGTTCCACCGAGGCCTTGCGAGAGCAGCACAGGGGGAAGGAAACATCATCTGTGACCTGCTCTGGGCTTATAGAGGAGACTCAAAATACTTCAGAGCATCCTGTCAGCACCGCCTCTGCAGTCCACTTCCAAAATGCACACAAAATAATCTAGCGCCCTTTGGAATCAAGGATTATCCTGTTATAAGCACAGTGAATAGCTCTGGGTAGGGCTATGAGTATAAACCAACCTAGTCATCCATCAGTCAGATACTTCCTGAGTACCTGCCGTGTGCTAGACCCTGCACTAGGTATTGGGCTCAGGATGGTGCATGACACCAGAGCCCATAAACGGATGGTCTGGTTGAGTAAGCACGTACAATTATTATAAAAGCATAAAGGTCCTGCTTTGCCTGAGAGTACAGAAGAAGGAACAATTAATTCCTCCCTGTAAGTGCTGCTGATTTGTCCCTCCAGTATGTTGACAGGTCCAGTATCTGGGTGTTGCTTTGCCTTCCCATCTCACAACCTGTCCTGCTTCTGTGGCACTTGGCTCATCTGACCATAGCACTCTGCCGCCCAGATCCCTCACTGATTCCCATCCCCTATCGAATAAAAATCCAACCCCTTAGCAAGGCATTCAATTTGACTACCACTTTCTTTTTCAGTTTTATCTCTTGCCCCTTCACTAATGGTCCATAATTCATGGTGCTCTTTTCACGTCTCACTGCCTTTCATGTCTCATGCTATGGGAGCCTCGCTCACATCAGGCCACATTTACCTGTCCACACTAAAAATTGCTGCAAACATCTGCATCTCTCTTCCTGTGGCTTTTCTTTGGCTGCAGGAGCACCCTAGGCAGGGTAAGCCAGAAGTGTCCCTGGAAGCAGCTCCTCCTACTCCAACGTCTTTGCCCTTCTGTTGTGGTAAATGTGAGCCATGCATTATGCTACACTGACTCCCAGAGCTGCCCAAAGGGGTTGAGCTCCAATTACTCACAATGGCAACTGTCTTTTTTTTTTTTTTTAATTTATTTATTTGGCTGCATTGGGTCCCCGTTGCTGCGTGTGGGCTTTCTCTAGTTGCAGCGAGTGGGGGCTACTCTTCGTTGTGTTGCGCAGGCTTCTCATTGCAGTGGCTTCCCCCGCTGCAGAGCACGGGCTCTAGGTGAACGGGCTCAGTAGTTGTGGCTCAGGGGCTCCAGAGAGCAGGCTCAGCAGCTGTGGCTCACAGGCCCAGCTGCTCCACAGCCTGTGGGATCCTCCCAGACCAGGGCTCAAACCCATGTCCCCTGCATTGGCAGGTGGATTCCCAAACACTGTGCCACCAGGGAAGCCCTTTTTTTTTTTTTTTTTTTTTTTTTTTTAATGTTAGCCTCAGATGCCAGACGTTTTTTTTTTTGGCCACACGGCACAGCTTGTGGGATCTTAGCTCCCTTACCAGGGATCAAACCAGCGCCCCCTGCAGTGGAAGCGCGGAGTCTTAACCACTGGACCACCAGGGAAGTCCAATGGCAACTGTCTTGATAACGCACCCTCCTTCCATCCCTGCTGCAGTCCTCACTCTCCTACCCCTGTTTCCTGGGATCATCTCCCAAATTAATTATCGCATTCAAGTCCTTGTCTCTGAAGTTACTTCTGGAGGAATCCAACCAAACAGTCTCTCCTTTCTCCTCCACTTTGGCCCTTATGCCACTTGTCTCCAGTCAGTTGAGCTCCTCATTCTGGAAGTTCTGCTGGACGATCACCTCCTCTGTGATACCATTTTCATCCACCATACTCTACCGTCCAATGCGAGGGCCTCCTTCCTCCAAGATCCTTGGCCCTTTACACAGACTTCTCTTATGATGTGCATCACATGGCATTGTAATTACGTGCTGGTGTGTTTGTCTTTGCCCACTAGGAACTATGAGGAACTATGACTTACTCATCTTGTCAACCCAGGCCCTAGCAAAGTGCCTTGTACAGAGTAAATGCCCAATAAATATTTGATGAAAGAATATGTGAGCCTTCTGCCATGGTTTCCTGGCTATAACCCCCGCGTACACAGGAAAAAGCTGGAAGCCATGTTCCTGACCCTGCAAATGCTGGGCCAAGGGGAATTCTGTGTCTTGAGAGGAGGTTAGGAAACCTTTCCTTGCCCCTCCTGCAGGACTGACTCTGATTGTGATCTTATTGCAAAAAAAAAAGGGGGCCTTTCAATGCAGGGCAAGTCCCCAAACAGACTTGCCCAGCCATTAGCAATCCATGGAATAAATTCCAAGGGTGTGAAAAACCAGTGACTAGAGGCCTGCGGGTTGGTGGAGTGGCTACAGGAAAATTGCTGCAGATAAGCCTGCGGCAACTCAAAGATGCCATCAGTCTTTAAGAAAGCGGCTATCTTTGTAGTTTTTATCATAGGGTGAAAACCAGCTCTGTAGTAAGCTGGGGGCTGAGTAAATAGCCCAGAAGGAGATGTAATCCTGGAGAGGAATCCAAGATTTTTGGTTAAGCAGGCAGCTGGTCTTTCGGGAAGGCTGGTTTCAGCTGAATTTCAGCAGTGCTTACCTGCGGTGTTATTTTAAAATCTCACTGCCAAGGAAGACCTGTCCGCCTGGACTAGCAAGGATTAGACCGAAGGTGGAGGCTGATACCCCACAATGTTAGACTTCAAACAAACAAAGAGGAACACAAATTCCAGAGCCATGAGAAGGAAAGTTGGTCTTCCCTGCTGAGCAGAAATGGAAATGAACTAAACAGCCTTCAATGTAAGAAATGGGAGTTGGCACAGGAAAATGACACTGAGTTCCACCATGTTGTTAGTGGAAATTGGGAAAGAACCAAGGAGGATTTGAAGAGGGGCGGTAGAGGCACTAAGGAGGCAAGGAAGGAAAGAATGTTAGCATTTTTTCAGGGCTGACGTGTGCCAGGCAGGTAGCCCTTATTTATTTCTTCTACTAGCCCTTTGAGCTATTATCACAGCCATGGACTGATGGAAAACTAGAAGCCTAGAGAGGTCAAATGGCTCGCCCGCCCAAGGTGTCCCAGCTAGTAAGGAATGAAATTTAGGTTTAAGTGACAAGAAGAGTTTGAAAATAATTCATACCCAGTTCAAAACACAAGATGACCATCATTGTTTGATTTAGGTCTTGTGCTCAAAATAGTCAGGGATCAGAACTCAAAAATGGGCACATATCTTTTTCCTCCTCTGCATTTGGAAATTCACTGCCTTTGGGTGCACTGTGAGGTAGCCACTGTGACTGTAGGAGAGAGAAGGGGGAAGGGATTTTTAGAGGATCAAGTTTAAAGAGGCCTAACTTTTTGGAAAATCTCCAAATTTGGGTTTAGCAGGGTACTTGGCTTGGAAAGGAAGGGAGGAAGGAACGGAAGAAGGGAGGGAGGGAGGAAGCCTGCAAGCATAGGATTTAAACTTTCATACTTCCCAACGTTGGTTATGACCATAGGGAGATACTGAAATACCATGGGATTGGCAAGTACTGCCCTGCTTTCAATGCTGCCCAAAGCAGGAAGGCTTAGGTAAGTCAGGAGAAAGCCTCGTGTTCCCACCCTAAGACCAGAACAAAAACATTGGGAGGAGACTCCCATCTTGACAGCATGATTTCCAAAGAAGCCATGCTAGTCTTATGACTGTGATGTCTCGAGTGTTACAATTGTGTAAGCAGCTGATATTTTAAATGATCGTCGAATCCAGCACATAGGATTATGAAGATAATGTCTGTTAGTTTTAGTAAAAGGGTAAAGGAGAGAGAACGCTCATCGGAAAACAAAGAGAAGAAGAAAGAAACCTGGACGGGGATACCGGACATGTGGGTTCCAGCTCTGGCTCCTTCACGAGTGTGAACTTCCTGTGCTAACTTGCTTTCCTCTGCTTTCACGAAGGAGCTGTGCTAGATGACACGGAAGAGAAGGAAGAGAACTTCCAGCTCCAAAGATCTAAGGGAACATTTGGAGACTTTCAAAGAGGTAGGCACTTGAGTGTAAGTTGGAGCTGTTTAGCTATGAGTCAGAAACCAATCCAAAGACTATTTTTATTGCTCTTCACTTCAAATTCCCTAATTTGGGTTCTGTTAAATGAGAGCAAGAGAGAGAGAGAGAGAGAGAAAGAGAGAGAGAGAGAGAAAGAGAGAGAGAGACAGGGAAAGAGAAAGAGAAAACTATCATGAGGTAAAGGGGGGAATTCCCTGGCAGTCGAGGGCCCAGGTTCAATCCCTGTTTGCTGCCAAAAACAAGAAAAAAAAGGGGAACAAAGCAAAACAGCAAATAAAACTTAAAAACACAACAAGTACCTTTTTAACGAGTTGAATCACAAAGCTAGGCACTTTTAGTGTACTAAAACAGTTGTTTTGGGCGGCAATGTCACACCGTGGAAAGAAAGAACATAGACAAGTTTTGAATCCAAAAGACCTATATTTGAATCATAGCTTTATCACTTATGGCATAAACAACCCTGAGTAAATCTCTTCATCTCTTCGAGCCTCAATTTCCTCATGTAGAAAAGGAGAATGATTATAACAGTAGTAGTCATAGCCACCATTTATTGAGGGCTTTATGTGCCAAGCACTGAACTAGGCTCTTTACATTAGGTCTCCAAATCCACCCACAGCTGTATGAATTAAGTATTCTTATCCCCATTTTACGGACATGGACATTGAGACTAACCAAATCTAAGAGCAGAGCTGGGATTCAAACCTAATCTGGTAAAACTCTGAGGCTTATTCTCTCATCTACAGTCCTATACTTCCCCAAAGGATAATACTATAGATCAAATAAGCTAATATTTTAAAAGATACTTTGTGAATGGCAATATACAAGTATTCTATACAATATTTATTATCAACACAATAATGATAATGCAGTAGTAACAACAACAATAACGGTGAATTTTCAAATAATCAAAGTGAGTCTCCAAATAGAAATGTGTATAATTTTATTTGAATGTCTAATCAAACAGTGACTAGATGATGACTCCTAGCTAATCAGACTCTGGAAGCTTCCCTCATCAGTTTTCATCACTGAAATGTCTAAGTTTCTGGGTTCAGAAAAAAAGTCTGCATGAGTAGAAATGTTGATATCTGAGAAACGGTGCAGAGAAGATATAGAACAAAGCGAAACCTTTGTGCTGTGCAGCTTTATCACTGAAAGCGCCATCTGGCCAAGCAGACCAGAAAATAACCAGAGATTACCAGCTGGTAAATTTTACCTTTTAAGAAAACCAAGCAAAAGACTCAAGAATCTATCAGCGCAGTAATCCTGGATTATAGTCAGTAAAATAGGTGGCAAACTGTCCCTATGAGTCATCAAGGTCAACAAAGAATCCCTCTGGCCTGCTAGAACTGGACCACGTGAGCTTGAAATGGAACCTTAGTGCGGAGGAACGGTGCGTAGCTCCTTTGAAAGAGGATGTGGGAAACCAGATGACTCAAGCAGGTGGCACAGTTGACCTGAGAGTCTCGGTCCCACTGATGTATCAATGTCTGTCTGAGGAAACCTCCTCCCTACCTACTAATTTGATTTCTTCAGTTCCCTTAAAAAGTCCTGGCACCTTTCAAACCTGTTAGAGACAGATACTGAATGTTAAATGTGAAAAGGACCTTAAAATTCATCTGGTCAAATGTTCTTATTTCACAGGTGAGAAAACAAAGGCTCAGAGAGGTGACGTCTGAAGCCCCAAAGCTTGTCAGCAACACAGGAAGATCACCAGTCCCCTACTTTCCATATGCTGTTCTCCCAGCATATTGCTGCTGCCTCATCCCATCCCTCACCCTTCAGTGCTCCCACACTGCTTGTGACACATACACACTTGCATATCACTCATATATGCACTAAGGTCTTTGGGAAGATAATAATCCCAGAGTATTATTCACAGGAAGTAGATACTACTTCCTATGTGCACAATTCTAAGTACTTTATACATAATGAATGCATGAATCCTTACAATAACCCTAGGAGCTAGGTACTATTATAATCCCTACTTTACAGAGACACAGAGAGGTTAAGTGATTTGCTCAAGGTCACACAGCTGGTCAGTGGTTGAGCCAGGATTTAAACCCATGCCAGCTAGCTCTAGTGTTCATGTTCTCCTCGAATACAAAGATGTGTAGAAATGTGTACTGGTTGCCTCTGGAGAGAAGAAATGGGACGTTACAGGGTCTGGAATGGGAAGACTTTCTTTTTCCTATAAATCCTCACAGACTGTTTACATTTATGTCATATGCATATGTCACTTTTTCAATAAACAAAAAAATAACTATTGTGGGTGTCTTTTTAAAAATAGTTTAAAAATGGAGGGTGATAATGGTTGTACAATATTGTGAATGTACTTAATGCCACTAAATTGTACATTTTTAAATGGTTAAAGTGGTACATTTTATAATATGTATATTTTACTCCCCCTCAAATGTTCTAAAAGCCTTTTTGGCAATGACAGGGAATACTGGGGCAGTGTTTTCCAAGACTTCAAGCAGCATATTTGGGTCTGGAGCCTAAATATCTCAATATATTCCAGTAAACATTTATTGTGCACCTATTATATTTAAGGTTCTGTGCAAGTTATGGCAGGCTATATAAAAATAATAAAGCCATAGTCTTTACTCTCAAGGTATAAATGGGAGGCAGCTTGGGTGATGAAAACACAAAGTCAAGAGGAGGAGTTGCTTTTTGGTGAACCATGACATACCTAGCACAGCAGCTGGCCATAGTTGGAGTTTATTATTTATTTATTTATTTATCTTTTGGCTGATTTGGGTCTTTGTTCCTGCACGTGGGCTTTAGTTGTGGCGAGCAGGGGCTACTCTTCATTGTGGTGCGCGGGCTTCTCATTGCAGTGGCTTCTCTTGTTGCGGAGCACGGGCTCTGGGAGCGCGGGCTTCAGTAGTTGTGGCACTCGGGCTTCAGTAGTTGCGGCTCAAGGGCTTCAGTAGTTGCGGCTCAAGGGCTTAGTTGCTCCGTGGCATGTGGGATCTTCCCAGACCAGCGATCGAACCCGTGTCCCCTGCATTGGCAGGCGGATTCTTAACCACTGTGCCACCAGGGAAGTCCCCATAGTAGGAGTTTAATCAATGTCAGCTATTATTATTACGATTATTTGACTCTTCTGAGACTTACTTTCCTCTTTTGTAAAACCAGAGGCTTGGATTAGAGAACCTGCAGACTATAACCAGGGATAGGGATGGTCTTCTCTCTGCTTTGTCGGTGAGTAAAGCTAGGCAAGACATTCTAGAATGACTATCCTCACAAAATGAGAAAATAGAAGCCCAGAAGACAATGGGTGGGCTCCGTTTTGAAGTGACAGATGTATTTGAGTTCTTCTGTGCCCATGCCACACAGTGGCCCCTGCCACACAGTGGCCCCTGCCACAGGGCTCAGATCAGTGGTGCTTGAGCTGCCTTGTTCTGGGTCTCACAGCTGGTGAGCCAGTTGTTAAATACAGCCATTATTAAAATTAAATGATGTAAACTTACAATTCGATCAATTCCATTTACAATGAAGTAACAAATACTCAAAACTTATCATTTCCGAATTATTTCATTACATTTTGTCATTATCTCTGTTTTTAAGGTGAGTTACATCGACTGCATTTGAACGGTGGAAAGAGTATATAATGGCCATACTACTGTGCATGCACCTCTTCCCAACCCCTTGTTCAGTGATGTCGGATTAGTAGCCTGAGATCAGTCAGGGTAGGAGTATTTACACTGCGGAAATTGGCAAACACAACAGGTCAGCCTTCAACCTCTCCCAAAGCTGGTTGTCAAACCAATGCACCACTGCCTCAAACCAGCATGTGCAATCTGAGTCTCTTGGAAGGACCACTCTTGCTCTCAGACAGAAGAGTGCATAATTATCACCCCACTGCACATAAATCAGGGGCCCATGAAGAAACAGGCTGTTAGACATGGCCCTCTTCTCCTCTGTTTCCTTAAGCAAAATGAAATAAATAATTCTGAGTGTTTGGCCCACAGCCAAGGAGCTCTCGTGTTTGATTCTTCATCCCCTGCTTGCAAGAGCTAATTACAGTGAGGGGTGTGCAAAGCAACAGTTCTTTGTGTTCCAAGTGAAATAATGGCTTAGTCACCCCTGAGAGTATGAAGGCTCTGTACTTCTCCTCAGTGCAGTGAACACAAACCCCAATCTGATGACATGTGACTTTTTCTTTTTCTAAATGAATCAGACTTTGTGAATAGAAATTTAGCCTTCCTCCGCCCACTCTGGCCCAGCCATGCCAGTTAGCATATTTTCTGTTTTTCTAGTTGAACTGACTAACCAATAGTTTTAGGAGCCTGTTGGTTCACACGTTCAGTTCAGATACTATCACAGGGAAATGGAATCCTTACTTTGCAAACTCACCGATTATATAGCATAAATTTGATTCTATTTTTGTGTAGAGAAAATAAAACCCACTCCTAAGATAGAGAACTGAGACCTGCGTTTGGGAAAGGAGTCTTTTCTCTCCAGGTTTCTGGGGCAAAGCTAGGTCAGTGAGCCAACCTGGCTGAGGTTTCAGCGCCTTTTCTGTAGACCCTGCAGGGAAACTGCAGGGTGGGTTTGAGTTGTGTACCAGGACATGACTGGACATAGTTTAGGGCCTAAAAAGTACAGGCCTCAGGACCCTAAACATTGACAAACATTGGTGCTTCCCGAACCATAGGTAACTCAAAATAAAATTTCTAAAAACGCAAAAATCTATGTGGAGGGCAGTGTAGAAATTTGGATAAGCACATGTCAATGACTAGAGACAGACTGCTTGGGTCTGAATTTTGGCTTTCCCATTTATCATTTTTGTGACCTTGGGCAAGCCACTTAAAATCTGTGTCTCAGTTTCATCATCTGTAAAAAGGGATAATTAATGCTACCTACCCTCAAAGGGTTGGAGTGAGGATTAAATACATTAAAATTTGTAACATGCTTAGAGAAAGGCCTAGTACATATTAAGTGCCATATAAATACTAGCTATTATTTGAATGCTGACATGCTTTCTAATTGTTTTTGGATTGAAAGTTTGTTAATAGGTTAATTGAAGGCAAACTCTTACTTATTCTTTTTCCTATTTATTTATTTCCAGTTACCTTAAACACATGACTTAGCTCTGAGATACCAGGCAGGTGTCTTGCAATGCAGTTCCACAAGCCAACCATCAACCAATCCCTATGAAGCTTGGACCTAGAATTCAAAGTGCATTCTGGTGGTTAAGAGTCAGGGCTTTAAAGTCAGACACAGAGAGTTCTTTTGTTTGTTTACTTTCTATTTTTAAATAATTATAGACTTACAGAAAAGTTGCAAAAATAGTATAGAGTTCACAACTACCCTGTATCTAGCTTACCCTGATGTTAACATCTTTCATAACTATAGTACAATTATTAAAGCCAGAAAGTTAACATAGAAACAAGTCTGTTAACTCAACTATAAATCTTACTCAAATTTCAGCAGTTTTCCACTGAAGTCCAGGATCCAACACAAGTTCTTGTATTAGGTTTAGTTGTTGTGTCTTCTTAGTATCCTCCAATCCACAGGGGTTGCTCAGTCTTTGCATTTCTTTCCTGACCTTGACATTATCGATGAGTATCAGCTAATTATTTTATAGAATGTCTTGCAGTTTGGGTTTGTCTGATGTTTACTCATGATTAGATTGAAGTTTGCCTTTTTGGCAGGAGGACCACAGAAATGATGTGTCCTTGGTGCATCATTTTAGAGGGAACAGGAGGTTGATATCTCTTTATCAGTGGTGGTATTAACTTGATTACTTGGTTAAGGTTTCTGCACTGCAAAGTTATACACCTATTTTCTAGAACAGAAGACATTGTTAGCAACCTTAGAATAAAGGAAGATTTTTTGGCATGCCAGAGCCATCTGTAACAATGCTTTACATTTGCATCCTGCTCTATGAAAGATTTTATACATATGACCCAACATCCCAATGTACTTTATTATTTGAAGTAAAAGAGACAGAACTACTTTAAAATATAATTTGAGTAGCAGCTCAGATAAAAAACGTTTTGATTACTTCTCTGCAACGTTCATTTGAATGGGGTCTAAAAGCTTTATCGTGGGGACTTCCCTAGTGGCGCAGTGGTTAAGACTCCGTGCTCCTAATGCAGGGGGCATGGGTTCGATCCCTGGTCAGGGAACTAGAGCCCACATGCAGGCCACAACTAAGAGTTCGCATGCCACAGCTTAGGAGCCTGCGTGCTGCAACTAAGGCGCCGGCAAGCCACAACTAAGTAGTCCACGAGCCGCAACTGAGGGGCCCGCCTGCTGCCACTAAGACCCAGCACAACCAAAATAAATAAATAAATAAACATTTTTTTTTAAAAAGGCTTTATCATGGAGTAATAGACCAATGGAACACTATTGTAAACTTAAAATAACATGTATAAAGGAAAATTTAGACTGTAATGAACATGTGAGACAAGAAAAAATAAAAAAACAGTGAGGATTATGTATTAGGTATGTGCCATGTATAGTCATTAAATGGTAATTTTTTTGGGTGGAAAAAAATTAATCCAATGAAAGAGCCTGGAAATCCATATGGAGGAAGGGTAATACTGTAAATGCAAAATAACAGAGCTCGATAGTTTGGGCATATGAGGCAATATAACAGCTCTCCCCTTTAATACATGATCAAGCCCATATCACCTTCACACACAGAATTCAAGAACTGGTCCTCCCAGGAGACAGCAGGATGCTAACGTGGCATCACTGCATTAAGATTACTCTTAAGAAGGATTGTGTTTTCTTCGTTTTGTTTTGCTTTGTTTGCTACCAACATATTACGAGGTAGCTCAAGTTAAACACATATTTTATATTAGGAGTAAATAATGAAAAAATCTAACTATGGAATTTTAAACTATTCTTCTCTGGTGAAGACTTAGGAAAGAAAGAAAGAATAAATGTGGGGTGATAGTATCTAACACTTGGGCACTTGCCATATGCTAGGCACTGTTCTCAGTACTTTACATGTGTTAATCAATCTAATTTTCATAACAATCCTACAATATATTTACCATTATTTTCACCTCCATTTTACAGATGAGGAAACAGGTACAGAGAGACTAAATGACTTGACCAACATCACACAGCTAATTAAGTGGGATTCAAACCTGCAATATGGCTCTAGGATATTGAAGTTCTCAACCACTACAATGCATTGCACCTCAAAAGGCTAATAACGTTTGCAATACATACAATTTTTTTCCTCCAATACTATGAATCTAATACATATTTTAAATATACTATATATAAAATTTTTAATGCACCACAAATCTAATAATATATATTTTCTGCCTCTTAAGTATGCTACAAATCAGTATTTCTGGCATTTACTTTTCTCCCTTTTTACTCCTTTCAACACCACTATATCTCTATACAGTTTAAACTGAACAAATGAGTACTAGGTCATATATCTAGCCCTGGATTGTTTTCTAACTGGCTTATGGGTTGAGAAGTTCTATGGAGATAAGGATCAAGTTTTAGACATATAGCCCATTCCCCACAGAGAACTAGAACAGAATTAATCTTAAGAGCTAATGTTTATGTTATGTTTTTTTATGGATCACCTAATTTGTGTCTGGCAGTATTCTTTCATACTCACACTCTCACTCATTCCTCAGAACAGCCTCTGAGGCACATGTCATTATTACCCTCATTTCACATATGGGAAAACTGAAGTTAAGTGACTGTCCCTAGTCAGCCAGCTAGTAAAGGGCAAAGCCAGGATTTCAACCAAAGCCTGTCTAACCCCAAAGTTGCTGGCTCAACCACTAGGATATATTATATGCCTGCTGGTGCTAAATACATAGCAGATAGTAAATGTTTGTTGACTGATTCATTGATTGATGCTTCATTTGTTTGTTTATTCTCAATGAAGGAGGAAAGGTAGAAAATCAGAAGGAAGGGGAAAGAGACAATTAATAAAATGGAAGTGGCCAGAAAAATAAATGAGCTGAGGGCTGGTAACCAAGTAGAGACTAATGCTTGGGAGTATAGGGGAGAAGCAGAAAAGACAGTGACAGACTTGGCTGACATCATGGTTAGAAGTCATACCGGCATCATGCAGAGATTATGCTACTCCACCTGTCTGATGTGACTTGAGACCAGAGACTGCAGTTTCCATCTCATCTCCCTAAACTCCAACGAACGTATATTTTGTTTAGTCTTAGAGTTTCAGTTTCAGTCATTCATCTATGATGTGATAGACTATGTTCTGGGCCTTGGGCAGATAGAAGTGAACAAAGTAGATAAAAATTTCTACCCTCGTGAAGTTTACATTTTAATTGGGGGGATACAGATCATAAACATAATAAATAAGTAAGTTATATAATAGCATTAAGGTGGCAAGTGCTGTGGTTCGAAAAAGTAGAGCCGCGTAAGGGAGACCTTACACGGTAGGGAGACCTTAGTGGTAGGGACTGGAGGGGGTGTGGTCAGAATAGGTTTCACATATAGGGTGGCATTTGAGCAAATATTTAAAGGAGATGAGGTTAAAAGAAAGATAATAATAAGAATGATAAGACCCATATCACTAGAATAGAGAAATTAAGAATGAATATTTTATAATAAAATTACTACTGAGAAGTTGAGTACTTTTACAGGAGAAAAGTTACTTGTAGCTTTTCCATTCTTCCCTGGGAGGTCTGGGAGATGACAAAGTATCTATAACTCAATTTTCATCTCAATTGTTTAAAAATACAATTTTCATCCCCGTCTAAGTGGTGGTAGCATACTTTTGAACCTTCAGTCAGTTTTGTTTGTTCATGCACATACTGTTTGTGAGTCAGTGCATTAAATGGTTTGTTCTCATGACCACATAACTGTAATCCACAAAATGACAATGAGAATTACCACAGAACAGCAAAGACTGTCTTTCTGTACATGAATCAAATGAAGCACAAAATTGGTATACCTTTTCAGGAATAACCTAAAGATTTATCTTTAATATAATACACAGAGAAATACTGCTAAAATGTTTCTTAGACAAGGAATACATAAAATTGAGTATGTTTCTCAATTTCTATTCTGGTAACTATTATTGAGTTCCTATCATGGCAGATATCATGCAAAGAGTTTTATTATATGTAAAATTTTGTTTAATTTATTCACTCATTCAACAACTATTTAGCACTCTCCTGTGCCAGGCATCATTCTAGACGCAGGAGGGAACAAAACAGACAAAATCCCTGATCATATGGAAATGGATATATAATAGGTCAGGTGGTAATAAGTGCTATAAAGAGAAATCAAACCAGGCTAATGTGGGTAGAGAATGCCTTTGGGTGGGGGGCTGCTAATTTATTATAGGTGATTAGAGAAGCTCTCTGTAATAGGATGACAGTTGGCTTTCTGGGAAAAATTGTTTCTAGGCAGAAAATACAGCAGAAATAAGAACATGTTTAGTAGTTGACTCTATAAGTATTATTTTATAGGAAACTGAGGCTCAAGGATATTATTATTACATATGCATCCATATCACATCAGTAATAAGGGGCAAAGCCAAAACATGACTCCAGGTCTATTAACCTCAAAATCCATGCCGTCCTCTTCCAAAATACCATTTGATTTACTCACCCTACCCAAAAGAGTTACTCTTTTAAAAGACTGGCAGAGCATAGGACTACCAGGTGTTAATTGGTGCTGCTGTTACTTCTTTAATTTGCTCTAGCCTTAGGCGAATTACTGACACTTGCTCTTCTCCAGAGCCTGTAAAATCGGATTCAGGTAATTAACAACTCAGAACAACTGTTATGAGAACTACTTAGTTACTGCTTACAAAATACTTTGAACATTAACAATTGTTAATACCAAACATCACATTTTCCTCCCAATGGAGCTCTAGATACCTCCATCCTTGTCCTCCACCAAGTTCCACATCTAGTCCTTCTCAGATTTCCCTCTGAAAAAAAATCATTACCTAGTTACTAAAATCAGAAGCCCAGGAGTCATCTTTAACTCCTTTCCCTTCACTAACACTAACATACATTCCCAAGTCCTGTTCATTCTACCTCCAAAATGTGTCTTCCATCCATCCACATCTCTCCATCTTCAATGCCACTAGTCTATTTCAATCCACCATCCTCTCTTGCATGGAAGATTGCAATAATTGGCTAGTTGGTCTCCTCCTTTTCTATCTTTAGCTCCCTTCCAATCCTTTTGCCACACAAAAGCCAAGAATGACCTTTGAAAAGAGAAGCCAAGACATATTTCCTTACTTAAAACCCTTCAGTGACTGCCTGTTGCAGACAGGTTAGAGTACAACCCTCTACCATGGGTGACCAATTCATCCCGTATCTTGCCCAGGACTTTGCTGATCTAAGCACTAAAAGTCCCGCATCCCAGGAAACTCCTCAGTTCTGGGCAATAGGGGTGACTGGTCACATTAAGCATGGCCTGTAAGGCCTTACAGGAAGTGATTCCTGCCTGCCTCATGGCCTCATTTCATGCCACTGTCCCCTCAATCATTACACCCTTTGCACACTGGCCTTTGTCATGTCCTAGAATGTCCCTTTCCCTTCTCAAGGCCTTGCTGGTTAGGCCTGCCTTTCCCTTGGCCTGGAATGTTCTTCCTGTAGCTGGATTTTTCTTATCCTTTAAAGCGCAGCTTAAATGCTCCCGAAAGGACTTCCCTGATCCAAGTTAACCCAATAGTTCCTATCTGCTATTCTCTATTATAACATTTTGCTTCCTTCCTAGAACTTATCATTTTGTCTTGATTCATTTATAATTTACCTATTTATCATCTGTTTCCTACAATTAGAATGTAAGAGGGCAGGAACCTTGTCTGCAGTGTTCACTGTGGTATCCTCCAGCACATAGCATATGGCAAGTGCTCAGATAATATTTACTGAACCAACATTTCAGTCTTGAGCCTCGCCCCAACCAAACAACAGGTGGACCCATGCCCTGTAGAGACAGAGATCAAGGTCTTGCAAACACCAGGACATCTGGTTGACCCAGCTCCACACCACCTCCACCCCTGCTGGTGACTAAGATCTGACCTCAAAGGGACCTCAAAAAAATGTTGGTTTCTCTGGAGGCCTAGAGAGGTTAAAGGACTTGTCCTAAGTTACATACTCAGTGTACATTTAACATTGGGAAAGCTAAAACCGATATTTCCTGTTTCTCTACCAAGTGAATTCAAATTTCAAAGGATCTTAGTGTAGGAAGAAACCTCTAGATCCCATTTGCTTTGGTCCTTCAAAGTAGACTCTATAATTTGCACGCTACAACTCAGGGAATATAGCCGGTATTCTGTAGTAACTATAAAAGGAATATAAACCTTAAAAGTTGTGAATCACTATGTTGTACACCTTTAATTTATGTAATATTGTACATCAACTATACTTCAATTTTTAAAAAATGAAAAAAAAGACTCTATATATCCCTATTTAAAAGATAAGATGTCTGGAGCCAAGAGCAATAAGTGACTTTTCCAAGGTCACATAACTATTGAAAGGCAAGGAAGAACTTCATTCTTAGTCTGTTTCTGGTTTTTAATCTTTTTTTATTCTGGACTTTGTACAAACATGCAATCAAGTATCTGTTCCATATTAAACATGTTAGCAAATGCTTTAAAAGAGAGAGAAAACAAAGTGGATGCAGAGATACCTCAGGAGTGACAAATTATTTAATTTTTTAAAAATTTATTTTTATTTATTTTTTATTTTTGGCTGCATTGGGTCTTCATTGCTGCGTGCGGGCTTCCTCTAGTTGCGGAGAGCGGGGGCTACTCTTTGTTGTGGTGCACGGCCTCCTCACTGCGGTGGCTTCCCTTGTTGCAGAGCACAGGCTCTAGGCGCAAGGGCTTCAGTAGTTGCAGCACACGGGCTCAGTAGTTGTGGCACACGGGCTTAGTTGCTCCGCAGCATGTGGGATCCTCCCGGACCAGGGCTCGAACCCTTGTCCCCTGCATTGGCAGGCGGATTCTTAACCACTGTGCCACCAGCGAAGTCCCAGACAAATTATTTAAACAGATGCAATGCTGTTGTTCCTGATTTATTAATTCATTCAACAGATATCTGTCCGCTATATGCCATGAATTGTTCTGGATACTGGGGATGAAGCAAAGAATATAACAAAGAAATCCTCTCTGCCCTCCTAGAGCTTACATTCTAGTGTGGGAGACAGAAGATAACAAATAAATATATTTTTATGTGTAAGGAGTCTTTATATGGTCAAAGTGCTATAAGAAAAATACAGCAGGGTAAGAAGAGAGTGACAGGCAGGGAGCACAGCTGCTTTAAATAAGATGGTCAGGGAAAGACACTCAAGTAAGATACCACTTGAACAGTGATCTGAGTGAATTCAGGGCAGGCACTAGAGGAAGAACGTTCCAGGCCAGGGAGAACAGAAGGGCAATGGCCCTGAGGCAGCATAGGGCTTGGCAGGTTCTAGGGAATGCCCAGGGGCCCTGTGATTGGAGAGGAGGAAGCCGGAAGGAGGAAGAAAGGTCACATAGGGAGCTGGGGCCAGATCCTGCTGGCAACTGCTCTTCGAAACTACTCCCTTTTAAGCTGACATATCTTTATAACGCAAATATTTACAAAGCTAGGCCTTGGAAAGGGGGGTTTTATTGAATGTGTTTCAGTACGTTAGCAAGCACCGCAGGATTCGCTCTTCTTCCCCCATTTCTTGTTGTTAGAATGTTAATCTGTCTAAATCCATTCAGCTCCACTTCTTTGAAAATCAGTCACCTAGTGCTTGCAGCTAAAAAAGGAGACCAACTAATACATCTCAACAGAGCAGATAGTGGAGGCCACTCCCACGGATCAAGATCTCTGTAGAAAACCTAGCTATTGTTCAGCCAATACTTTCATGTTGGTTTCTAAAAATAAGAATCTGAGTCATCCTTTCTGCAGCCGGAGAGAACTTTATTCCTTTTACCCCCGTGGCTCCTGATTGGTTAACACGTTACTCAGCAGTGGGTGGGCAGGGCCATCAGCTTCCCCAACTGTAGGTGGTATGGCCGTGAGCGGGAAAGGTGAACTGGCTGGGAAGTCAAGCCTAAGTCAAACCCTGTCCTCACCACAGTCCCATTTTTATTTTTTAATTTTTTGGCCACACGTCTTGCGGGATCTTAGTTCCCCCACCAGGGATCACAGCCAAGCCCCCTGCATTGGAAGCCGGAGTCCTAACCACCGGGCTGCCAGGGAATTCCCCACAAGATAGTTTTAACCAATTTACTTGACTTTTTTCAGCTTCAGTTTCCTCCTCTGTAAAAGGGGGATATTAAGGTATATTAGTTTTCTACTGCTGTGTAACAAATTTGCAGACATCTAGAGGACTGGAACAACGCCTGTTTATTGTCTCGCAGTTTTGTAGGTCAGAAGTCCCGGGCGGCATAACTGGGTTCTCTGGGCCGTCTCACAAAGCTGAAATCAAGGTATCCGTCCGCTGTGTTCTCACCTAGAGCCCAGGGTCCTCTTCCAAGCGCTTTCCTGTTCTTGGCAGCATTCAGTTCCTTGCAGTTGTAGGTCTGAGAGCTGCAGGCCTCTCTCAGCTCTTTCAGGCGCCTACGTTCCTTCTCCGAGGCCTCTCCATCTTTCAGACCGGGACTGCACATCAAGTCCTTCTCACACTTGGAGTGTCTCTGACTTCTGCTCTCAGCCATTTAAGGGCTAACTGCTTTTCAGGGCTCGTGTATTTAGATCAGGCCCACCCAGATAATCCCCCTTTCTTAAGGTCACCTCTGCCATATAACATAAAATAATCACCAGAGTGAAATCTCATCATATTCATAGGTTCTAGGGGTTAGGGCGAGACAGCTTTAGGAGCTATCTTAAAAAATTTTGCCTACAACAAATGCTTTGCTCAGAGAATTTCCCTGAAAATTAGAGATAATGTGTATGTGCAAAATAGTAGACAATCAATTTAGCCACTGTTAACGCATGAGGACCCCTTTGGTGCAGGGAGCAGATAAGTATCTGAGCTACTCAGTGAATCAAGCATAAGACGAGACTCTGAATTGTCCATGGCAAATACTTATTACGATCTTTCTCATATTTATGGATGTTAAAATAGTATTTTGCACATAATAAGTGATCTCTATTTTAATTGGAGCACCGATGTGATGATTTGGAAATTCCATTTGATCTAATTTAACAAGACAAAGATTGAGTTCCTCCCTTATCTTCTGAGTATATTATAAGGTGGGCCAAAAAGTTCGTTCAGGTTTTTCCGTAAGATATTACCCAAACGAACTTTTTGGCTAACCCAATACTTCTCTCTCCCTTGTTAAATAATTTTGGCAAAGCTGCCTCTTCCTCTTCCTTCCCATGTACTTTGGTGGAGTTCATCAACACAGGACTTTGAGCTCAGGCTTTTATAGTACAGATACCAACTGAATTTTGGGAATTGACTTGAGTTCTGTCACCTTAAAATGAAGAAGGAATGGCCTCTGCACATTACTGAAGGCCCAGAAAAAATAAAAGGGGGGTGGGATGTGGTTCTGAATTAATTTCAGGATATTGGGGTTGACTGTGTTAAACATGATCAAGACCATAGTTTTCACATCATGACATCATGACGCACAATACAGCATCCATAAGAGCATAAACTCTAGAGCCACGCTGCTAGGGTTCAAATCTTGTCTCTGCTGCATTCTTTCAGTGTGGCCTTGGGCAAATTATTTAACCTCTCTGTGCTTAGTTTTCTCACCTGTAGAGCATCTACTTCATATGGTTGTGGTGAGAACTGAATTAAATATTTACAAAATGCTCACAGTAGGGCCTGGCATTGAGTAGCAAAAGTGAGTCACTTAAGGCTTCTCTCTTCACCCCCAGCCTAACCTACTCTCTTATCAGACAGTGGCATGGATTTTTCAAATTATGGTTTATTTATTTATTTATTTTTGAATTAGCAATACTTGACACCCTACAAAACTTAAAAGGGTACGGAAAGATAAACAATAAAAACTAAGTTTTTCTCCCACCCAAGGCATCCAGACACTGGGCTTCCAGAAGCAATCACTGATACTATAGTCTCTTATACATCTTCCTAAGATAGTCTGTACACAGACTACAGTATGAATATTTACATGATAATATATCGTGTAGACCATTTTCACAGATATGTTTTTTGTTTTTGTTTTTTATAAATTTATTTATTTATTTATATTTTTGGCTGCGTTGGGTCTTCGTTGCTGTGCACGGGCTTTCTCTAGTTGCAGTGAGCAGGGGCTACTCTTCGTTGCGGTGTGCAGGCTTCTCTTGTTGTGGAGCACGGGCTCCAGGTGTGCGGACTTCAGTGGTTGTGGCACACGGGCTCAGTAGTTGTGGCTTGCGGGCTCTATAGCGCAGGCTCAGTAGTTGTGGTACACGGGTTTAGTTGCTCCACGGTGTGTGGGATCTTCCCGGACCAGGGCTGGAACCCGTGTACCCTGCACTGGCAGGCGGATTCTTAACCACTGCGCCACCAGGGAAGCCCCACAGATATGTTTTTAACACAGGTGAGGACATGGTATTCTGTTCTGTATTGGTGATTATCTATCTGCGTTCAACAATATGGCACCCCTGGGACTGACTGTTCCTTGCTGAGAGACAGCAGTGCCTGTGCCTGGGAGGTGCCAGTGTTTGCCAGGGCATTTAGTTGGTGAAAGAGGTTTTCCTCCTTGGACTAATACTTAAAACTACTCATTCCAGGTAATACTATACTTTGATACTATTCATGTGATAATTAATAGCAGGCAATACTATAAAAGTGATTTTATGTACCAGAATATGAACAATTCTGTTTATTTTGGCACATAATTAGAGGAGAAAGTAGCTGTAAGCCCAGATAAAAATCCATACTTTTTTTAAAGTAATAAAGTTTGAATTATAGATATTACATATTGGGTTATATATAGCTGTAGTTTAGATCTTTTTGTACCTTAGACTTGTTTGATAAGGGCTTTTCAGTTTTTGGAAAATTTGTCTTTGATCTGAGAGTTCATGTACAGTTGACCCTTGAACAACACAGGTGTGAACTGCTCCATTCACTCATAGCAGATTTTTTTCAATAGTAAATATTGATACTATAGTACTACACTACCTGAGGTTGCTTGAATCCGCGGATGCTGGACTGCACATATGGAAGAACTGTGTATAGGGAGGGACCAGGAACCGGGGATCTGGAGGGCCAGCTATAAATTATACACAGATTTTCACCTGCACAGAAGTTTGGCACCCCTAATCCCTGAGTTATTCACAGGTCAACTGTATTTGTTTTGAATCTTGGTCCAAGTTGGTTGGAAGTTTGGTAAAACTCTAAGTCTCAATGCTTTTTCTTTCTTTTCCAGATAAGATTTTGTTCAAATTCCAATTTTCACTAAATAACATGTAACTAACTCTTCCCTACCTCCCTCATTTTTTCCCATGACAGTGGCATCCAAACCTGTAAGGAACGATATTATGTCATTTGAAGAAAGAATTTGGTTGAAACCAGCCATACATGTAGTGTTTCCTTGCTTTTCCCTAATTTGGAAGTCAAAAAATGAACTATCTCCATTTGGTCTTGAATCTCTTCTGTAAGGATGATTCCACAGATAGTTTAAAAATTCCATACAGCAGCCTGATATGCTAATCATGGAACTCCTTGCTCATTGGAACTTCAAAATGAGCAGCTAGTGAAGTAGCAATACTGAAATCTGCCAGGAGGTGTTCCTGTAAAGTGTGACATTCCTGGGTCAGTGCTTATTTGGTGTTCAACTCTGAGTTATCAAAATTGTTTAATCCTACCTACTTAAGAAGGTGCCCAGGGAATTCCCTGGTGGTCCAGTAATTAGGACGTGGGCTTTCACTGCCGTGGACCCGGGTTCAATCCCTGGTTGGGGAACTAAGATCTCACAAGCCAAAAGGCATGGCCAAAGAAAAAAAAAGAAGGTGCCCAACCTGGTGGGATTCTTGTGCTTTTGGCCAATGGCAGTTTATAAGTCCTACTGAGAAGAAAACAGATATGGTGTCTATTATAGACTAAATTGTGTCCCTTCAAAATTCATATGTTGAAGCCCTACCCCCGCACCCCAATGTGACTGTATTTTGGGATAGAACCTTTAAAGAAGTAACTAAGGTTAAATGAGATTATAAGGGCGACCCTAATCCAATTTGACTAGTGTTCTTATAAAAAGGGCAAGAGACACCAGGGATGTGCACAGAGAGAAAATACCATGTGAGGACACAATGAGAAGGTGAAAATTTGCAAGCCAAGGAGAGACGCCTCAGGAGAAGCCAATCCTGCTGGCAACTTGACCTTGGATTTCCACCCTCCAGAAATGTGAAAAAAAAAATTCTGTTAAGCAACACAGACTATGGAATTTTGTTTTGGCAGCCCTAGCCAACTAATACTGTGTGATCTTCAGGAAAAAAAACTACAGAATTTGAGTAAGTTTTTGAAGATCTCTCCCTTTTGGGAGGATGTAACTCTTTGGGATGAGTTGACTCTTGTCATCAACTAGACAAATGAAGCCATGAACTGCCACTGACCGTGACCCTTCCCACGGCTTGGTGTTTATCTTTTCCTTGGAACCTTTTAATCTATTCTGGCCAGGGTTTGTTTCTGTTATTTGCAACCAAAAGAGCCTTAAGTAAAACAGGTCTTCAAGTCTTGCCTGAAGACTGACTATATTTCATATATAACTATTATTTTAAAAAATACCTATAGATAATGTTGATTAATAAGTTAATTCTCAATTTTAGGTTGCTAGTAATTTTTTTTGCAGTTATGTAGTTTTCTCACACAATAAAAGTCCAAATAAAGTTACAATGTGTTGATGCTAATAAGGAGATTTTAATAAAGAAGAAGGTTGGGGACCATTGATCTAGGACTTTCTGACAGTGTAAGGGCCTCTTTGTGTGGGAATGGCAATGAAACCTAAAAGGTTGATGGGCATGCATTTAAGGCAGGAAATCATGATACCCGCCCAAAGACTGGTGATCTAACCAGACCAACTGCATGGCTCAGTGGAAGTTTTTGGTGGAGATGCTTGGAAGCACACTTGTACACTTTTGCAGTCTCAGTCTGACCCTGCCATCCAGAGTAAGCTTGGAGTGGAGCATTCAGATAAGTCACCATGGAGCTATGCAATGTACTTGGAAGGGTCTGTGCTCCAGCTGAACATGTTTTATAAGGGACTATGTATTCTGGGAGCTTGCTCTGACTATACTCTTCCTCTTGGACACAGTTACAGTGTGTAGTGGTAGAAGTAGCTGGTACTTTGCAAGCAGACAGACTTCACCCTCCTGTTGAAAAGGACCACTGGGATGTTGGCTCTGTCCCTTTCACTCTTAACAATGGTGGATACTTTGAAGAAAGGACAGAAATCCTTATAGAGTAAAAATTGAGAGTCACTAGTGGTTAGACAGGAAGATTTTGATTTTATCATTTCTCTTGAGATTGTAGTTTAAATGATTGTAAGTATTGTGAATCATGACCAATCTATTTGAAAGGGCTACCGTGAACTCTGCAAAAGGGAGTCTAAATGAGGGCCCTCAAGTACCATTTGGCACATTTTAACCAATGCATTTATTTAATCAATATAAAAATCTTATTTCCTGCTTTAAGGTTATTTGAAATTTTAAGACAAATTATACATAATCATTAAAGTATATAGAATCAATAATAACTTTGGAATATGGTATTAACAACTACATGCCATCATCCCTTCCCCCACCTTACCCGTACACTGCCCTCTGGTTGACCCACATAAGTCAGAGAAACAAATACTCTCTGAGTTCAGGAGCATTACTAAACCAACCATCCTGTATAGCTGTTAATCCTCAGTCTCACCAATTTGCTGACTTCTTACACGGGCATGCTCTTAAGGCTTTTCAAGTGTATTTTGAAGATGGACTTCCTTAATCTCTGGTCCTCCTTGCAAAATATTTTCAACTTGGCCTAGTTCTCTGTCACAGAAGACTCCTGAATCCCAATCTAATCCAGTGGTTTCAGCTTTTGGTGTTTCAGACATTCTTTGAAACAACTGGGGGATTCTTTGCCATCTGGGAAAAATTGCTGTTTTCAGGTAATATCACTCAAAATGAAGATGGCCTTTTATCTCTTTCTAAAATTGGGAAAAGTTATTTCAATTTTAACTTGAAAATACAAAGACACTTGGGTAGATGTCTTGACCAGCGTAATATTTGACTTGCTTTTCAAGCTACCACAGAGACAACAGATACCCAACACAGGGAACAGACACATCCCTCTCCTTGAAACCCTAACTTAATGCCAGCAAATAATTCCACACAGACCATTACTTCTATTTTTGTTCATTCATTTTCATCTGAAATAACAAAGAATGATCAGATCCCCAGGTCTATTACCTGAAGCAAGTTTAGGAAATGGAAGACCAAGAACTACAATATCAATCTGGATTGATCAATGTTGGGAACTCCTTGCTAATCACATAATTGTATTATGTTATCTGATGTGGTCTTTCTCTAAAGCACGTTTCACTACTAATAATAAACAGTAATAATAAACAATCCATATGTTCAGAGTATTTCAGACCCAGTCCAAGAAAGAACTGACTTCAGTAACTACATTCCTTTTGTTGTTCCTTGTATCTACGCAGTTGGTTTCTTTATAAAAATAAAAATGGACTTTTCTGTTCAGTGACCATTAAATGTTTAATTTGCCAGTTCCTTTGCACTGCGTGACTAGTCATATTCGGCTAAAGATGTTATGCACTTGAAAGAGGTGGCTACTTGGATAAAAACTGCCACAAATGAGAAATAGCCTGTACTCCAGCCTCACTTTCAACCGAGAGCATGTTTTCTCATAGACACAATATGCTAAACGCTGGATGGGTCCCCTTCACAATCCCACAGACTATTTGAACCTAAAATGTCAGCTCAGGGCTTCCCTGGTGGCGCAGTGGTTGAGAATCCATCTGCCAAGGCAGGGGAGACGGGTTCGAGCCCTGGTCTGGGAAGATCCCACATGCCGTGGAGCAACTAAGCCCGTGCGCCACAGCTATTGAGCCTGCGCTCCAGAGCCCGCGAGCCACAACTACTGAGCCCACGTGCCACAACTACTGAAGCCCTTGCGCCTAGAGCCCGTGCTCTGCAACAAGAGAAGCCACTGCAATGAGAAGCCTGTGTACCGCAACGAAGAGTAGCCCCCGCTTGCCACAACTAGAGAAAGCCCACGTGCAGCAACGAAGACCCAATGCAGCCAAAAATAAATAAATTAATTAAAATGTCAGCTCAGTCACCACGTGACATATGTTTCTCCACCATTGCTGACACGGTTGTGCTATTGCTCCAATTCTTTCTCTTTGTGGAATTTACATTTCCTTTTTGAAATCACCAACTATGGCTGAAGCCTTTGTTTTTTGGTTTTTTTTTTTTGGCTGTGCCATGCAGCATGTGGGATCTTAATTCCCTGACCAGGGATCTAACTCGCGCCCGCTGTGGTGGAAGCACAGAGTCTTAACCACTGGACCACCAGGGAAGTCCCTGTGGTTGAAGTCATTTTTGTCTTTGGAGGGTCAAAACACCCTGGTGTATGAGAGGAGATAAGTATTTTTGGCGATGTCCTTTTCCTGCCCCAGAACTGTGTTTCTGCTCTTCTCTTTCCTCCCATCTGCTAAGTGCAGTTACCCCAACTCCCAGGTCTAAATCCTAGCCCATGTGGGTGGTGCCACATTTTTTCTCAGAAGTGTTGCATTTCTGAGTCATGCCTTTCCTTGACTGGGAGCTACACTTATCTCTTCATTAGCCATGTTTCCTTTTTTTCTGAAGACGTAACCTGCAGAGGCAGTTTCCTATGTGAAGACCTTCTCCAAGTCACTCTGGGTCCCTGTACTCTGCCACACACAGGTCGATTTATATCCACGTTTCAAGATTCCTTTTCTTACTGATTATTGCATGCCCTCCTCACCTCAACCTCTGCTCCATCCGATCTTTATAAATCTTTGAGATATATTTCTTAGGTGTTTAGAGTTCTCTCTCTTTTTTTAAAATTAATTAAGTAATTAATTAATTTTTGGCTGCGTTGGGTCTTCGTTGCCACGCGCGGGCTTTCTCTAGTTGTGACCAGCGAGGGCTACTCTTCATTGCGGTGTGTGGGCTTCTCACTGCGGTGGCTTCTCTTGTTGCGGAGCACGAGATCTAGGTGCATGGGTTTCAGTAGTTGTGGCACGTGGGCTCAGTAGTTGTGGCTCGCAGGCTCTAGAGTGCAGGCTCAGTAGTTGTGGCACACAGGCTTAGTTGCTCCGTGGCATGTGGGATCTTCCCGGACCAGGGCTCGAACCCGTGTCCCCTGCATTGGCAGGTGGATTTTTAACCACTGCGCCACCAGGGAAGTCCGGTTTTTAGAGTTCTCTTATTTAGAAATTTTGCTATTGGACTACCTCAGCCTTGCAAAACTATGTTAGTTTGATAGTAATGGGCAATATAAGGGCTCTGGAATTTTTATGGCCCATAGAAATCAAGTCATGGACTCAGGAAGAGAAAGTTTTGTTAGAAAAATCTCAAACAATACCCTTCGTAATGGTTATGAATTTTATGGTGGAAGTGGAGGTAAAAAGTTCTGAAAACTCAACAGAAAAAGGCTACCATTCTTAGTAAGGGAGACAATAAAGAACTCTCAAGGAAGCTGCAGATTAAAGGAATAGTAAATATCTGCCATAGAAAGGGCAGTAATCCTACCAGAAAAGTGACTGCAGATGTTCAAGGCTATTAAAACTACAATTTGTAAAAGAAAGTGCACCCACAGAATACTAATTAGATGTATATTCCTGAGGTATTTTATCTGTTGATGGTTTGTTTTTTCATTATATCAAAAATATTGTCGGGTTTCCCTGGTGGCACAGTGGTTGAGAATCTGCCTGCCAATGCAGGGGACACAGGTTCGAGCCCTGGTCTGGGAAGATCCCACATGCCGCAGAGCAACTGGGCCCGTGAGCCACAATTACTGAGCCTGCGCGTCTGGAGCCTGTGCTCCGCAACAAGAGAGGCCGCGATAGTGAGAGGCCCGCGCACCGCGATGAAGAGTGGCCCCCGCTTGCCACAACTAGAGAAAGCCCTCGCACAGAAACGAAGACCCAACACAGCCATAAATAAATAAATTAATTAATTTAAAAAAAGTTGTCATATAAAGTATCTCAGGTATTCAAAATGTCAAAAAATAAGCATTTCATGTAATAGCTATCACCTCTACCTATTACATTACCCTACCACTTATGTGACAACCATGGAACTGAACTTGGAGATGAGTCCTGGAATCTTAAGAATAAAAAATATGGAATTACAAATTACCTTAGTTGGCATTGCTTTTATTTTGAAAATCTTTTCTATTTTTAGGTCCTGTCATGTCTAAGAAGAAAAATTGGAAACTTTGCCCACCTTGGTGTGTCCTAATTGATGAATTGTATTAGAAACAGTATTTCAATAAATATTCATTTATTCACTCTTTCAATAAACAGGCATTAAACACATAGTTGGCTCACGGAAGGCACAGTGCTAAGCACTTGGGCTACAAAAAAGAAGTGGGCAAAGTCTTTGCCATTCAGGGCTACGGTCTAACGAAAATAGACAAGGAAACACTTAGTGCATAACAGACGACTATAGCTAACTCTTACTGAGTGTATCAGAGTAGATTCATAGAGGAGATGATCTTCGAGCTGTCTGGAAGAACGATAAGCAGTTTGCCTTGTGGACGAGGGAAGGAAGGGCATTCCAGGCAGAAGGAACAGCATTTGCAATGATACGGATGTAAGAAGAGCAGAACAAGAACTGGTTGCCTGATGTGGCTGCATCCCAGGGGACCTTTGGGAGATTAGTGGGAGATGAGACTGGAGAGGCAGGCAGGGTCCAGGCCATGGAAGCTCTAGACCCCTGCTAGGGAACTTAAGCTTTATCAAAGTCAGGAGAAAACTGAAGGATTTCACATAGGAAGTGAATGATCAGATTAGCATTTTAGGAAGATCTCTCTGGTGGCAACGGAGTAGATGGAGTAAATGGGGCAGGGTCAGACACCAGTGGTTATGAGGTTAGTATGAGAGTTCAAGCAAGAATGGTAATTACTAACATATATTGAGTGCTAACCTTGTGCTAAGCCCTTGACATAAGTTATTTAATCCTCACAATGATTCTATAAGGTAGTATATTAGTCAGGGCAGGTTAGGTTATGCTGTGACAGGAAACAACCCCAAAGTCTCAGTGGCATAAAACAACCAAAATAATTCTTTGCTTCTACCACATGTCCCATGCAGGCTGGCCAGGGAGCAATGCTCCTCATCGTCACAAAGAAACCCAGGATAATGGAGACTTCATCTCAATATATACGTCACAGCAGTGAGGGGGGAATCATCATCCCCGCAGTAGGCAGGGAGTGTGGTTCATTGTTTATAGGCTCTCGAAGCTTCTGCCCAAGTGTCACATGGCCACAGCCAACTCCAGGGGAGAAGGGAAGTGCAACCCTACCATGAGTCCAAAAGGAGAACCAGAAATATTCAGACACCAGCACTAATTACCACCACATCCTGTTCTGAGCATAGAATAAAACTGCACATTTCTGACCTGCTTTTTTCTTTTTTTTTTCCTTTAATGGTTTACTTAATTTTATTTATTTTTTAATTTTAACATCTTTATTGGAGTATAATTGCTTTACAATAGTGTGTTAGTTTCTGCTGTATAACAAAGTGAATCAGCTATACATATACATATATCCCCATTTCTCCTCCCTCTTGCTCTGACCTGCTTTTGAAGTTGGATATGGCCAGCCGTGTGACCTAATTCGGCCAAAGAAATGGAAGAAGCTTTGAAAACTAGGAGTCTTTAAGAACTAAGAACTGGAACAAAATTTGTTAGGCTCTTGCTTTCTCTCTGCCATGGCATCTGGCAGTATTCCACGTAGTGGCTGCTCCTTTCTTCCAAGTTCCAGAGTGAGAACAACAGATAGCAGAGCCCCCATTGACTTCCAGTTGTAGGTCACTGAGATTTGAAGGACATTTGTAACTGTAGCATAACCCAGTTCACCTGGGACTGTTATGGAGGAGACACAAAAAATTTCTGTACAATCTTAAAATTCTCCACAGATAGGTTTCTTATTAGCAGTATTATGTATTCCCATTTTACAGATCAGGAAACTGAGACTCAGAAAAGTCAAAGAATGTGCCCAAAGTTACACCTAGTAAGGTAAAATTCAAACCCAGGCAATCTGACTTCTGAAGATTAGCTAGCAGGAGCCTGACCTAAAGCAATAGAAACGGGGATGAATAGGTGGGACTAATTTAGGGACATTTTAAAAGTAGAATCAAAAAGATCTGCTGGGCAATTATATAAGGATAGAGGACAAACAGGTATCTAGAATGATTCCCAATTTTCTGACTTGGAAAGTCAAATGGACGGTGACCAGTAATTCAAATGGAGATTAGAGAATGATGAGCGCAGTGAGAAGTGGAAAGGTAATGAATTTGGTGATGGACTCTTTCAGCACTTTGAAGCTGTCATTCCATTGCCTTCTCTCCAGTTTCTGACAAGAAGTTGGTCACCTCCACATGGTTGTTGCCCCATATGTAATGCATTATTCTTCTCTGGCTGCTTTCAAATTTTTCTCTTTATTTTTATTTTTGTATTCTTTGGTAACCTGACAATGATGTATCTAGGTAGTTTGTATTTATATTGCCTGGGGTTCACTGAGCTTTGGAGGTTTGTTAAGTTGACAGTTTCCTCAAATTTGGGAATATTTTTCTTCTATTATATTTCTGTCCCATTTTCACTGTCTCCTTTTGGGACACCAATTACACATACGTCTGATATTGTCCCACAGGTCTCAGAGAATCTATTCATTTTCCTTCAATTTTTTTTCTGTTCTTCAAATTGGATAATTTCTATTGATTAATCTTGAGGTTTACTGACTCTTCTACCATCTTCCGTCTGCTGTTAAGCCACTAGTGAATTGTGTTATCTTGTTTTACTTTGAAAAGTTCTGAGGTTTACGTTGCTTTTTTATAGTTCCCATCTTCAAGAGCCTCTATCTATTCCCTACTTATTTACTCATTCAGATCATACTTTTGTTTATCTTAAACATATTTGCCTTTAATTCTTTGACTATCTTTATAATAGTTGCCTTAATGTCTTTTAATTTTTTTTAATTAATTAATTTATTTATTTATTTATTTATTTATGGCTGTGTTGGGTCTTCGTTTCTGTGCGAGGGCTTTCTCTAGTTGTTGCAAGCGGGGGCCACTCTTCATCGCGGTGCGCGGGCCTCTCACTATCGCGGCCTCTCTTGTTGCGGAGCACAGGCTCCAGACGCGCAGGCTCAGTAACTGTGGCTCACGGGCCCAGTTGCTCCGCGGCATGTGGGATCTTCCCAGACCAGGGCTCGAACCCGTGTTCCCTGCATTGGCAGGCAGATTCTCAACCATGGCGCCACCAGGGAAGCCCACCTTAATGTCTTTGTCTACTAAATCCAATATCTGAGTAATCTTAGGGTTGATTTCTATTTTCTACTTTTGTTTTCCTTTGTGTGTGTGTCTAGTAATTTTTTTTTTTTTAATTTTTTAAAAATTTATTTATTTTATTTTTTGGCTGTGTTGGGTCTTCGTTTCTGGCTGAGGGCTTTCTCCAGTTGCGGCGAGCGGGGGCCACTCTTCATCGCGGTGCGCGGGCCTCTCACTGTCGTGGCCTCTCTTGTTGCGGAGCACAGGCTCCAGACGCGCAGGCTCAGTAATTGTGGCTCACGGGCCTAGTTGCTCCGCGGCACGTGGGATCTTCCCAGACCAGGGCTCGAACCAGTGTCCCCTGCACTGGCAGGCAGATTCTCAACCACTGCGCCACCAGGGAAGCCCGTAATTTTTTTTTTAAAGAAAAAGAGTTTATTATAAGATGACAAGAATATTGGCATCTGACTGTGACATTTAAATATGGGCTTGGAAACAATTTATTCATGTAGCTATTTAGGGAAAATGATTATGCATGGGGTCTAACCACCTTGGTTAGACCAGATGCTATTACTGTTTACACTAATCCATTCTGTACAATGTTTGACCAGTTTTAACCCAGATTTTATCAGTAACCTTCCCTCATGACTCTTGATTGTTATGTTGTGCTCTCTTAATTTTCAGCATTACTCCTCCCTATTTTTAGCATAAATACCCTTTCATATTACTATTACACTAGGACTAAATATTCCATAATTCAGCTAGTAATTATACTGATTGTTTTGATGCCTGGCTTTCTCTCCCCTCACCCCAGTAATAGATCCTGTCTCTCCACTATGCTCTCACCTCCATTAATTCGGTAATACTTAGTACCCTGCACAAAGCCCAGGTTTTCCATATCCTCCGTTCTTGTGATTGCCAAATCAAGTCATCTCTCCCTAGAAACCTTACTAAGGATTTTCCCACAGTATTATAAACTTTCACTTGGCTGTAATTACAATCATGCATTTTAAATTCAGAGAGGCGACCAAAGGCTGAACATTCATTCAAAATTATTTAATTACAAGGCTGGATAACTGAAAAAGAATTTTCCATTAAAAATAGTTTCAGAGCTAGAAAATAATACACTGGTTAACAGGTTATGACTCTAGGGCATGATTAAATAGAAATGGCTTGAATCTTATGGATGCATTAATCTAGATCCGATGTTGGTTCAGAAATCTATTTACAAATCAAATTAAAAATTAAAAAATATAATCCGTCTTGATTTTTGTTCTCTTTCCATATCCATAAAATGAAGAGGTTTTCCTGATCACCAGTTTTTCATACAACAAAGTAAATCTCAAATCTGGCACTAGCCAGAAATGTTTACACCTTAGGAACTTCACAGCAAACTGGCCTCTTTCAATAGGCAGACAGCGACCCCTCATTCAAAATGAAGCTGCTCATCAATCAGTGACATCCCTAGCTTCTTTAATATTCATCGACCTGCAGGATGCTGGTAAGATCGTCAGGTTTTAACCAAGTCATTTTCCAGTCAATATTCTCCTGTATGTTATGAAATTCTCCTTTGCATTTAAAAAAAGCTTAGGCTCTCCACATAAGAGCTCCATTACACTGAAAACCATTGTTCCTAGCGCCACAGAGCAGCTCCCAAGTCCCAATGTAAAAGCGTGTCTAGTAATTTTTTATTGTCATACTTAAGGCTACAGATGATGCATTGTAGAAATTGTGGATTCTGTAGTATGTTATTTTCCTCTGAAAAGTTTTGATTTTTGTTCTAGTAGGCAGTTCACTTATTGTCTGGCCACTTTGAACTTGTAAGTAGGCATTTTTGTTTGTTTGTTTGCTTTAATTTTTTAGGGTAGATCTCTGGAAAGTCCAAGCTATCTTCCCAAGCCCTCTGACTTAGTGCGCTCGGCCTTCACATTGTTTCTCCTGTGATCTTGTCAAGCTTGGTGTTAGGCGTTGTTAGGGCAGTTCTATTGTAGGTCTTCCTCTAGGGCAGTTGTACTCGAATTTTAGCATGTATCAGAATCATCTGAAGAGCTTGTTAAAAACACATTTCTAGGCATCTTCCCTTGAGTCTCTGATGGAGTAGATCTGAGGTGGGACTCTAGAATTAGTATTTCCAACTGCATGTCTAACAAATTTCCAGGTGATGCTAATGCTACTGGCCCGGGAACAGCTATCTGAGAAATACTGCTTTAGAACATGATCCTTACTTTTAAAATGTGTTCTATCTGGTGTCCCAACTGGATGCCTGAGGTGTTATTAACGAAGTGTTAACGTGGCTTTCCACTTAGGCTGCGCCACAACTCCAATGACCCTCATCACTGCTTGAATTCTAATAACCCTGCTCGGCTTTCAACCCCACAGAAGTTGGTATCTGGTAATCCTTGCATAGTCTCACCTTACACGTGTGCAAACCAGCTTTTAGCCAAGCACCCACAGAGGATCCTCACAGGATTTTTGGAGCCCTCCCTCTGCAAAGCTCCCTTCTCTCAGTGCCCTACCTTGCAGATTATAGTTGCTCAGCTGCCCCAGACTCCAATCTCTGTCTGCTCAGCTTAGCTGGTACCTCAGCTCATTGCTTCTTGGTTGGGAAATAGCCCCCAGATAAAGAGGCAGAGTGATTCTGGGCCTCACCACTTGAATTTCTCTTAGGGATCACAGACTTGTGCTCTGCCTGAAACAACTGACTCAATATTTTGCTCACCTCAGTGATTTTTTTTTTAAACTGGTGGGATGGCTAGTCTGTTACCAGTTTCTACTCCATCATAGCCAGGGGTGGATGTCCTGGTGTTAGACCTTTTGAATTTAAAGAGCCTTGGACTATCCAGATAGAGATACTCTACAATGAGAAGGGAGCCTAGAGATAAAGGTTTGCAAAACATCAGTGTACAGATAGTAATTGAGACCAAGGGCATGAATCATATAGGAGGTTACACAAAATGAGAAGAGTAGAGGATCAAAGATAGGACATTGGGGGAACTGCTAATTTTTCATGGATGAGTGAAAGAAAAGTGTTGGCCAAAGAGGCATAGAAGGAGTGGTCTAACAGGTAGAAGAGCCACTATCCCAGAAGTCAGTGGAGAAGAGTTTTTTTAAAAATATTTTTAATCCTTACCATGGCTCCCCAACTGTGCTAAGAAAAAAAAATTCTTTTTTAATATTTCGAGAACCCTGGGACTTCCCTGGTGGTGCAGTGGTTAAGAATCCATCTGCCAATTCAGGGGACATGGGTTCAAGCCCTGGTCCGGGAAGATCCCACATGCCGCGGAGCAACTAAGCCCGTGCACCACAACTACTGAGCCTGTGCTCTAGAGCCCGCGAGCCACAACTACCGAGCCTGTGTGCCACAACTACTGAAGCCCGCACACCTGGAGCCCATGCTCCGCAACAAGAGAAGGCACTGTAATGAGAAACCCGCGCACCACAACGAAGAGTAGCCCCCCCTTGCTGCAACTAGAGAAAGCCTGAGCGCAGCAACGAAGACCCAAAGCAGCCAAAATAATAATAATAATAAATAAATAAATAGAACGCAATAATTTAGAACTATTGTCAAACCCATTTTACAGATGAAGATGAAACTGACCAGCCAAGCAACTTGTACAAGGTCATGCAGCTGGTAAGTGGCAGAGCCAGAACTAGAATCCAGGCATTCTGGCTCCAATACTTGAAAAAAACCCACAGTGTTCTGCCTCACTCCAAAACAGGAGAGGATGACAAACATGACAGTGCTGTCTAGGAAGCTGAGGGTTGAAAAGTGCCTATCGGAATAAGCACTGGGTCCACTGGTGAGCTCGGCAAGAACTCACTGAAATAAACAGGATGTGCTAATTAACTGCTCAACATGATGGGTTCCTGGGTTTAGCTCTTCTTTGGAACCAGCAGAGTGCCATACACATGGCGCCTCTCAGGCCCTGCTTGCATTGTCCTCCTCCTCAGAAACCCGCTCCAGATTTCTGCTCAGAAAGAGGGGACTCACTCCCTAACTGCATACAGACAAGACCCACCACTCCAGCTCCTCAGGGGGTGAAGAGACGTGTGAGGTGCCTATTAACACTCCACAGCTGTGCCCGGGCACAAGTTTATGCGCATTTGAACATATCATCAACTCAATTACCTGTGTTCAGATTAGCCTCAGCAAATCTTGACGCTCTCACAGCTGTCTTCAGGTGTTCAGGGGATTATTATGAGGAGATATTGATCAGCTGTTCTCCATGTCTCCTGTGGGCAGAACAAAAGGAAAGAGGCTTAAATGTCAGCAAGGGATTTAGATGTAAGTGAGAACAGTGAGGCAGGGAGGTCCTGTGTACTTAAGCAAGTTTCTAGCCTTTCTGCCTCAGTTAGCCCTAAATATTCCCTTTCCCACCATATCACCCTATTTGTTTTACAACAAAATAGATGAAAACAACAGTAACAATAATAGCAAATGCTTATATAGTTCTTACTTCGTGCCAGGCACTGTTAATAAGTTTTCAGTTCAGATTCATCATTTAATACTTACATCACAATGAGATAAATACTATTGCCGTCCCCATTTCACAGATAAGAAAACTGAGACACAGACAGTGAATAATTTGCCAAAGGTCACAGAACCAACAAACGGCAGAGCCAACATTTGAAGCCTCCTGCAAAAGTCCATTCTCTTACCCACTACCCGCACTGCTAATCTGTAGAAATTGCACTAGAACAGAATTCAAGATAAGCAGAGCAGGGAGAGATGCTACCAAAGTGGCATGGAGGCTGCAGTAGATTGTTAGAAAATGGTTCTACATGAACCATGCCTCCCTGAATTCATGCCATGTGCAGTCCCCTTCCACACTGAATCTGTGCCAGCATAATGGCTGGCTTGGCCAATAGCATAGGATGGAAGCAACTTCCTGGGACTTCAAGCCTTTAGGAGATCTGGAGCTTCTGCTTTCTCTCTCAGAACCCAACTGCCTTGTAAAGAAGTCCAGGCTGTCCAGCTGTAGAGAGAGGCCACAGGTATTGAGAAGTCTCAGAGGCTGAGAGCCATGTGGACAACAGAGGCATCTCAGCTAAGAGACAGCATCAAAGTGGTCAATGAAGCCATCTGAACTGTCCCAAGAGACACCACAATGGGCAAAGATGACCCAAGCCTGCTGAGCACTGCCCCAAATTCTGACTCTAAAAGGGTTGTGGTTTTAAGTCATTAAGTGTTTCTTTTCTATTGTGAAACATACATAAAAAAATTTACCATTTTAACCATTTTTAAGTGTACAGAGTTCTGTGGCATTAAGTACATTCACGTTATTGTGCAACTACCAGCATTATCTATCTCCAGAATCTTTTCATCATCTCAAACTGAAACTCTGTCCCCATTAAACACTAACTCCCCACCTCCTTCTTCCCAGCCCTGGTAACCACTGTTCTACTTTCTTTCTCTAAGAATTTAAGTCAATAAGTTTTAAGATGGTTTGTTAGGTAGCAACATATAACTTTATATAGATACTGATAGATATAATAATCTGCTTTTAGAATATATTAATGTGTTTGTTAGTTTATTAAATACCAGAGTTGCAGAAGCATCAGGAAACCTCCCAGAGCTTCAGTTCACTATGTCATGGTACATTTAATTCTAATGTGTCATGGCCTACAGTGTTATAGGTAAAATTATAATTATGCCTAACATTTACTTTCAAGTTGAGAAGGCAGTTTCTCATTTAATATATTTTTTGCCTTTCACAATAGCCTTGTGAGATGGAATTAATTTTTTTTAATTTTATAGATCAGGAGACTGAAGATCAAAGAGTTTAAGTGACTTGCTCAAGGTCACAGCATAGAGTAGAACAGGTTGGTCTGCAACCATTTATTGATCACTCCTATTTGGGAAGAGAGATGGGGAGGGGACCCAAAAGATGGTTCAGCAGCTTGAAAGAGGAGACACAAGCCCAGTTCTTAAAGAGCATCTGCTCTCCTAGGACACACCCATGGACATGCTGACAGGAAAGGCCTTTGATCATGCTGAGACCAACCAAGATGGCTCCCAATTAAATGTTTTATGGGGTATGGTTGGATCTACATTAAGAAATAAATATGCTTGGTTGTATTTGAGGCAGGAATAGTATGATGAGGAAAGTGAGATACATCCCCACTGAACAAAGCTCCAGACTCATGTTCCATTCATGAAAGGGTGAAAGGGACATGAAATCTATTTAGTGGGTCACAAACTAAATATATATATATATATATATACACGTGTGTATATATATATATACACGTGTGTGTGTGTATATATATATATATATATATATATATATATATATATATATATAATAGAGCTGAATTCACTGAAATAATAAAGGCGAGTGTTTTTCTGTGGAATTTATTTCAGTTACATTGTATATATATACTTGCATCTTCATAGTCATGTTATTTGGGATTTGGGTCACAATATGAAATGTATTTCTTACTGTGGTGAAAGCACTTGAAAACCATTGCCCTACCCCACTTCTCTCCTGGCCACAGCCTTCCTCAAGGTGCAGAAGTATTCTACAGCCTTAGGGAAAGTATGGCCTATCTATATGTACTGGCCTTGTGCAAACAGTAGAAAAGACAGATTTTATTTTAGCACAAGGACTACACTCCAGAGGCCTGTATGGAATGGCTGAAAATGTTGCATGTACAATTCTGCCCATGTGCCCACAGGTGATTTAATGACCCAGAAGGATGGTGAAACAATGCTGAAAGTACTGGATTAGACAGACATAGCGAGTCTGAGGTTCCAGTGTCAGTTCTTTATCAAACACTTATAATTCCTTGAGACTTTCTGGGCTTCCCTTCCCTCATCTGTTGCATAGAGGGATCAAACTAAATTATCTTTAAGGAAAGTCTCCCACCAAGAGAAGAAATGCTGATAAGATTTATGTCACTGCCTCTTCTTTTTCCCAAGGAGAGTCACTGGGATAAGGAATGTAGAGGAAAAGTCAGTCTCTTTTGTTTAAAAATGTATCCAGCTTTTTGTTTGTTTATATTTTTTCTGAGGTCGATAGGGATAGACAAACGAAGACCATCTTTGAAAGACAGCTAATGTCCATTTCTGGTTTGAGGCAGGGGACTTACCCTGAGTACCCCACCCAGGTCCATATGTCTATAATCACAAAACTTACATCATTTTATTCTCATGAATTAAACAATAAACTATAATCGTCTATGTTCAAAATATGATGGTGAAGTCATGGCACCTCAATCACATATAAAATCCATTGCTATAATTAAGCCATGTATATAAGAAGGTAGTTAGAATTCATCAGGACTTAAAAGCACAGGATCATGGTGATTCTTTCTCCTGAGCCGAGGAAACGTGAACTCCTTGATGGCAGGATTTTAATCCTGGAGCCTACGCAGAGGAAGGGGAGCTGGGCTAGTGGCCACTGGCAGCTCCTAGACCTCAAGAAAGAGAAGGAGTGTGGCAGAAGAGAAGGAGCTTGGATATTGCCAACAGCCTTTTTTTTTTTTTTTTTAAGAGTTGTAGAGCCTCAGCAATAATGGCTCTGCTTCTGCCAATATCAGCAGGGAGACAGGTGCAGAGAGCTCTGAAGAGCTCTTTCAGTTACAGATGTGGCTCAAGAAGTGTCCCAGAAGCCTGTGCTTCTTGCCATGCTGGACTGAATCTGGAGCGTATCCAGGAAAACTCAAATGCGTCCAGGAGTGACATGGGAACTTAGCAGCTTTGTCTGCAACTTAAGTGTAGAGATTGGTTTTCATCAAATAGAAAACATCCTTGTCCATTTGATTTTCAAACAAAGTAATGCTGTTTGGGACTGATATAAGCAAATTCATTCTCATTGGGGAACTCCACATCTTTATTCAGTTTAGGGAGAGTATAAAGTAATTCGAATTGCTTCATTTATATTTTCTCATGGTGTAGAGAAATGTGTGCGATTTGATGACTAATTTTTTTTTTCATGGTAATTTTTTTTTAGAACATATTCAAACAGGATGCCATTTAACAGACTTGACTATTGCCTGACTCTCTGGATATGATAAAAAGCATAGAAGAGCAGAAATTGAAGGGGAAAGTAAGAAAAGATTTATTAAAGGGCAATGAACTATATTATTAGACCAGTGACTCCTTCCCTCCCCCAAGCTAACCCCAAGCCCAGTTTATCTAAGTAAACCAAAGGAAATTTAATCTTAGCCTCTACTATATATTCAGTACATTCTGGCTGACATTTTAAACCCTGTTAGAAATCTGGTTGGCTTCCAGGCACATGCAATACTAGAATGGAGAAATAGTATAGATAACTATCTCATTTTTCTTTCTCTCTGAAACGCTGACAACGATTCTTTGTAAGATGTCTCAGGACATTGAAGGAAGTTACTGACATACATTTTGTAGAAATCTGTCAAGAGCTGATTATTGCAATTTATATAATGTGGATATTCCATTTCACAAGCTTCATACGTTGCATGACTAAAACATGCATGGAAGACAATGGGATCCACAGGCTGCTGAACATATGAACAACCAGAAACCAAGGGGCAGGTTTGAAGAGTGAGGTTTTCAGCTCCGGAGAGGACAGAATGACCACAAGTGACACAGTCGGAACCACCAGATACACACCAATCTTCTCCCAACCAGAGCAAACATTAACCAGCAACACGGGAGAAACCCATAGCTGCGTCTCATCGCTCGGAAATCCTTTCAGGGGACGTCCCCGGTGGTCCAGTGGTTAAGACTCCACACTTCCACTGCAGGGGACACAGGTTCGATTCCTGGTTGGGGAACTAAGATCCCACATGCGGGGCAGTGCAGCCAACAAAGAAAAGAAAGGAAAAGAAATCCTTGCAAACCTGCCGGTTTCAGCAAGGTGTGCCATGTTAGAGTTCCATGCTATGCAGATGGGACTATCACAGACACTTGAAATTCACACATAAACTCAAACCCTTATTTCAGCAGTTTAGTTTTACTCTTCCTGTCACCAAGGCATAGCTGTGACCAAGGCCTACATTGCTGGTAGGATTCCACCTTCTTCCCCATCCTCATCCTGAAGAGGAACTTCTGAGTCATGAAACACATGGTGTAAAGATGCCAAGGCCGTGGCTCAGTCCCAAACTGGATGATGACCCTTTGGAAACTGAACACTGAGACCTCATGTTAGGGTTACGCAGAACAGGAGGTTGCCTCATTCTCAGAATCAACCACCCAAGGCAATTTTAGATTTTTCTCTTTGATAAGTCTCAAGTCTTTTCTAATGTGTGGGAAAGAGACATACAGATCACTTAATTCTACTTGCTGTAGAATTTTCATTTGGGATTTCACCTGTGCCCACCTACCCTTTTTCCCAGAAACAGTAGACCAGTCTCGCCACTTCTCTAGATTTACAGTAACCTCACTCTTGCAAATGACAGATGAATACTATGTTAGAGCCTCTTTCGTGCTCAAAAAAGATGATGACATTTTCTTTCATAACATTGTACTTTGCATGTCAATCTTAATTAAACTATTGTGCTTAGGTTAAAATTATGTGGAGTATATTTTAAAAGCATTTCTGCATGCACACTTATTTAAAATAAGCATATGTATACACATGCATATATATATACATACATATATATACACACATATATAGAGAGTCAAACCAACCATTTTTTAAAAAGTAAATTCCTTCTGAGAGCCATAATTTTAACTCGTCACCATGACTATGTGAAGCCATCTTTTTTTGGTTAAGAGAATTTAAATTACTAGAGGTAGTCAATTTGTCTATGCCATAAAAACACATCTGTAATATAATATCTCTCTAAAGACAATAGGTCGTGTGCTGATGGTTTCCATGGAGATGCAAAGTCCAAAAATGCATCAAGATCTGTTTCCTCACCTCTCTTGAACTTTTCATTACTGGATGAAGAGAGATCACTTTCATTTTGTCAGGCATTTGAGCGATGCCACCATTATGTTTCTGTTCATAAAAACCTCTGTGTATGAAAAGTATTGTATACTTCACCTAATATGCACCCATTATGGTCTCATGATCCCCACAACATCCCTGAGAGGTTGGGCAGAGCAGGAATAGTTATTCCTATTGACAGATGGGAAACTGTAGCCAGTAGAGGTTTTGTTACTCGCCCAAGGCTATAGCACAAACCAAGTCACAAGTTGGGATTCAAATCCAGATCTTCTGAGTCCTAATCCACCTTCTTTTCTCTACTTTGTGCTTCAATAAAATAAAATAAAAATTACTGGTGCTTTTGAGACAGACTAAAAATCCCATTTGTTTGGTTCCTCCTCTAAAATCTAAAGACAATAAATAGCTCACCAGGTGAATTCAACACATGTGGCCCATCTCTGTCACAACCAACGTAGAGGCACTCCTCCACAGGACTGGCGGTCTATGCATTGTACTGCCAGGAAGGGTTCTATATGGTATATGGGAAACAAGTTTATGGTCTGGCAGCAGCTGCCCTGTGTGCATCCTTGGAGGAGTTCCAAAGCTCTGCAATTGGGCTGCAGCCACCAAGTGTTCCCCCCGGTCCAGCCCTCATGGCTCTCAGCCATCCTGATCGGCTCCCTCATCCTCTGGTAAAGCAAAAGAGTCGAGGAGAAGGTAGTTGGCACTGGAAAGAGTTGGTGCTGGGTGAAGGGTTGGCACGGTTCCTTGTGGATACCTGAGCTGGGGAACGAAGGAGAAGATGGGAGAGATTGGCCACAATTCTTGGAACTGTCCCCAAGCTGGGGGGTGGGAGTGTGCTTCTGCACAAAGTAGCAGAACATGACATGCTGGTCACGGTTCTCTAAACTATAGTCAGTGAGCTGGGGAAGAATTAGAGAGGTCATCAAGTTCATCCCGCATCATTCATTCATCTGTTCACTCAACAAATCATTATTGGGACTTCCCTTGTGGCACAGTGGTTAAGACTCTGTGCTCACAATGCAGGGGGCCCGGGTTCACTCTCTGGTCAGGGAACTGAATCCCACGTGCATGCTGCAACTAAGGGTTCACATGCCACAACTAAGGAGACTGCCTGTTGCAACTAAGACCCAGTGCAACCCAACAAATAAATATTTTTTTAAAAACCAAATAATTACTGAATACCTACAGTGCTGAGAATATGGCAGGGGACAAATCAAAGTCCCTGCTTTCACAGAGCTTACATTTTAGTGGGGAGAGAAACAGCAAGCAAATAAATAAATAGTACATCAGCCGGTGATAAGTGCTGTGGAGAACAGGATAACAGGAAAAGGGACTCTTGGGAGGTGGGAGGTACTATCTTACATTTGTTGTTTAGGGCTGATAAGGGGGCACCCACTGTCAATGACATTTAAACAGAGACTTGGAGAAATGAGGGAAGAAGCCATGGGGATATCTGATGGGAAGAGAATTCCAGGCAGAAGGGACAGCAAGTACAAAAGCTGTGCTACAGAGAGGCCTTGGCATGTTTAAGGAACAGCTAGGAGACCAGTGGGGTTGGAGTGACATGAGGGTGAAAGTTATAGGATATGAGGTCAGAGAGACTGTGGGTCCCAGATCACATAGGGCCCTGTAGGCCAGTGTTAGGCTTGAGTGAGAAGGGGGCCCATTGGAGGGTTTTAAGCAGGGAAATGATAGGATCTGACCTTTTTATTTTTTAATTAATTAATTAATTTATTGTTGGCTGTGTTGGGTCTTCGTTGCTGCACGCGGACTTTCTCTAGTTGCAGTGAGCGGGGGCTACTCTTCGTTACCACGAGCGGACTTCTCATTGCGGTGGCTTCTCTTATTGTGGAGCACGGGCTCTAGGTGCGAGGGCTTCAGTAGTTGTGGCACATGGGCTCAGTAGTTGTGGCTTGCGGGCTCTAGAGTGCAGGCTCAGTAGTTGTGGCGCACGGGCTTAGTTGCTCTGCGGCATGTGAGATCTTCCCGGACCAGGGATTGAACCTGTGTCCCCTGCATTGGCAGGTGGATTCTTAACCACTGCGCCACCAGGGAAGTCCCAGGATCTGGCTTTTTAAAGTATCCTCTGGCTGCTGGGTTGGAAAACATTTTGGGGCTGTGTCATGAAATGCGATAAAATCTACTTTATTCTTGAAAGACCTTGTGTATTACTCAATTGCCCTCATATTTCCCAGATTGGTTCCCATGCTTCTCTCTAGACAGTCTTCCATCCATGTGTTTTATTTCCAATCATGAAATTTTTAAAAATAGTCTGATCTTGTCATCATCCTTTTCAACCCCCAACTTAAAAAAATTTTCAAATGGCTTTCACTTGCTCTTAGGAGAAAGTTCAAACTTCACCCTCTGGCCTAAATGTTCTGTAAGATTTAGCCCTTGTCCACCTCTCTCTTTTTGTACTCCCCTCCATCTGTCTCTTTCTACTCCAGCCACATTGCTTTTATTCAGTTCTTTCCAGTACAAGGCCTTCTCCCAGGTTATTTCTACTTCCTGACATGTTCTTCCCTATGTCTCTTTGGTTCATCCTTACATACCCTGAGTCTAAGGGTTCCAGAGATTTGTTGAATTAGATAATTGATCAATCAAATGTGGTACATAAAATGAAGTCACCAGTGAATCCACTGTTTGGAGTTATTTCGGTTTTGGAAGAAAGCTCAGATCTCACCAATCCTGAAATTCCATTCAGTATTATTTAAAATTTTGTGAATATTAAAAATATTATTTTAAATTTTGTGAATATATTTTGGAGTAAACACATGTGATATTAATAAATTGCATGCTTACACTTTGGAATGCCTTTCCTAGATGTTATAATTCCTTCCCTCATCATTGCAGCATGATCAATTACATGAAAAACCCTGTCAAATAAAGGCTGTTTATCACAAATTTTAATGTGACTCTGTATCTTATGGATTTTCCCATTTTGGTATCTTATTAGGAATTCATTCTCCCTGTGTTATCAGAGCTATGTTATTTTGTCTAATCCTTTGTTGATATCTTTAAAAATTCTAGAGTCATGCTGTTTAATGTGACTTTAAAGTTTAAGTTACTTAAAATTAAATTAAAAAAAAATCCATTCCTCGGTTCACATATGGGTAGTGGCTACCACATTGGATAGCCCAGATAAATAAAATGAACATTTTTATCATTATAGAAAGTTCTGTTGGACAGCATTGTTCTAGAGCCTACCTTTCACATCTCCATAGTATTTTGATATAGCTTCTCTTTCTAAGGAGATACCTGTAACAAGGTGGCAATAATTATATCAATTGCCTTACTTTCAGTGCCTACTTTGTGCCAAACAGTGTGGTAATAGAGTGCTATAGATAGATAGGTAGATAGATAGATATGTATATATATATGTATACAGATATAGATATATATGTAATATATATACAATCTTATTTATTCCTCATAGGATTAAACCATGAGCCGGCTCAGGGAGGCTATTTTATAATATCACTGCAATAAATCGGAAATTTGACGCCCATTAACTCAGGTTTCCAGGGGCTTCCCTGGTGGCGCAGTGGTTAAGAATCTGCCTGCCAATGCAAGGGACACCGGTTCGAGCCCTGGCCCAGGAAGATCCCACATGCCGCGGAGCAACTAAGCCCATGCGCCACAACTACTAAGCCTGAGCTCTAGAGCCCACAAGCCACAACTACTGAGCCCATGTGCCACAACTACTGAGGCCTGTGCATCTAGAGCCCGTGCTCTGCAACGAGAGGCCACGACAATGAGAAGCCCGTGCACCGCAACGAAGACCCAACACAGCGAAAAATAAAATTAATTAAAAAAAACAAAACTCAGGTTTCCATATTCAAATCCTTAATCAATAGGCAAAATGTAAATTGGTTTCGATCTCATCAGATCTTAGGGACCTCTAATGCAAATCAAAGACAATTCTTGCAACTATGCATCTGTGTCTTTTCAGAATCTGGAGGGCTTACAAGTTCAAGTACCACAGGGCATGAACCCTGAGGCTTAGTCACCCAGGGGACATTCAAAACTGGAACCAAACAATGCATGGATATAGCGTTCCTTACTGAGGAAAATCAATTTATCCTTTATCATCTAAGTTATAAAACTTTTAATATGTCCCCCAAGAAATGGTCTGCTTTAGAAAATTATATATATAAAACATGTGTGTGAGCACACAGATACACAGAGACAAGATGGGAGACATTTTGCAAGTACAGAAAACAGAAAAAAAAAAGACCTTTAAAATGTATTTTGAATGATACTTATAAATATATCCACATCAATTAGCCTAATCCTTGGTGGCTGAGAGTAACAGACATAGTTGTCAGTGATGGAAAAATCTGCAAAGTGAAACGTGATGCCAAATAGTTCAAGAAACCCGGACTGCCCTGGTGGCGCAGTGGCTAGGAATCCGCCTGCCAATGCAGGGGACACGGGTTCGAGCCCTGGTCCGGGAAGATCCCACATGCCACGGAGCAAGTAAGCCCGTGTGCCACAACTACTGAGCCTGCGCTCTAGAGCCCATGCACGGCAACTACTGAAGCCCGCACGCTCTAGGGCCCACCTGCTGCAACTACTGAGCCTGGGTGCTGCAACTAATGAAGCCCGCGCACCTAGAGCTCACGCTCCGCAACAAGAGAAGACACTGCAAAGAGAAGCCCGTGCACCGCAACGAAGAGTAGCCCCCGCTCGCCGCAACTAGAGAAAGCTGCGCACAGCAACGAAAACCCAACGCAGCCAAAAATAAATAAAAAAATTTTTTAAAAAAGAAACCCCTTCCCTTATTCTGAACATCAAAAAATGGGGCAATTTATCTTTGTCAATAGAAAATTTATTTTCTCTTCATTCCCACTAACAATTAGTAAATAAATAAAGAATATTGGTTTGAAGCAAAGGCATCAAATTAATACCTGTGGTGCCCTCATGTCTGGTCTGGCCTTAGAGGTAAATGTGGTTACTGCCACTTTGCAGATGGGAAAACTGAGGTTGAAAGACATTAAATACCGTATTTCCTGGGTAATAAGCGGTGGAACCAAAACTGAAACCTGGGTCTCATCAACTCAAGAATTCCATTCTGAGTCCCTTTCAGGTGGAATTGACTCTGACTCATCTTTCTTTGATTTTTGTGGTTAAAATTCTGAATGAAACCAGAATTTTAGAACATCAGTTTAAATAAAATGAAAGAGTACTTGGAGGAAGCAGCCAGGGCATTCTTGATGCAAAACCAGTTTAGCTTTTCATTCAGAATATTCTTTTTTCTTACCAAATTCATTTTAAAGATGATCCCTCAATCCACGGGCAATATCTAAAATTGTTTTTAATTTATTTAAAAGCCTACATATATTTTCATTTCACAGAGTTTAATAAAGTTCTTTCATTCATTAAACAGCCTGAAGTGGGGTCAGCAAACCTTTTCTGTAAAGAGGCGGTTAGTAAATGTTGTAGATGTTGAGAGCTCTGTCACAGCTACTCAATTCTGCCATTGTTGCTGTGCAAGCAGCTATAGAAAATACATAAACAAATTAGCCTGGCTATGTGCCGGTAACACCTAATTTATAGACTCTGAAATTTGAATTTTACATAATTTCAAATGCCATGAAGATTTAAAAAAAAATTTTCCCCCAACCATTTGTAAATATAGAAACTACTCTTAGCTCGTGGGCTGTATAAAAATAGGTGATAGGCTGGATTTGGCTTGTGATCCATAGTTTGCCAACCCCTACTCTAGAGCATAAAGTCAAAACCTGGAGAAATGCAGAAACTTGTGTAAGAATATGGAAGAACCAGGACTACGCTCTATTTTTTCCTGCTTGCTCAGCTTAGTGGGTTGTACCCTAACATAAAGAAATGAAAATAATGAAAGCCACAAGAAGATATTTAATTACATGTGAGGAAGGGGCATTTTAAAGCCACGAGCCAGGGCTGCTATGAAACATCCTTAATTAAAGCAAAGTCAGAATGCCTGCCATTTTTACTCCACATGCCTTATCTATCATATAATGGCAAAAATACAATACACTCTTTCTATTAGTAATGTTTCCTTCCCTCTGCCACAAAATTGCACACTATTATTAACTGCAAGCTCTGCAAATATTAAGCTAAAGTAATAGGGGGAGGAAAGCAGTAGGTTAAATTTTTTAATTACAATATTTGTTTTTTTGTTTTTTTAATTAATTATTATTTACTTTTTGTCACGTTGGGTCTTTGTTGCTGTGTGTGGGCTTTCTCTAGTTGCAGCGAGTCGGGGCTACTCTTCGTTGTGGTGCGCAGGCTTCTCATTGTGGTGGCTTCTCTTGTAGAGCACGGGCTCTAGGTTCACGGGCTTCAGTAGTTGTGGCACGTGGGCTCAGTAGTTTTGACCTGAGGACTCTAGAGCGCAGGCTCAGTAGTTGTGGTGCACGGGCTTAGCTGCTCCGGGGCATGTGGGATCTTCCTGGTCCAGGGCTCGAACCTGTGTCCCCTGCACTGGCAGGCGGGTTCTTAACCACTGCACCATCAGGGAAGACTAATTACAATACTTGTTGTCCCAGCCTGGAACTAGTGGACTTAAAAGAAAAATTTGCTCTAATCTTCTCCACTAATGAAAATTTATGTATAATCTCTATATAATTAATATAGCATTATTTTGAAGGTGTAATGATTGGGCTCTTATATCATTCAACATTTATTGAAGGTTTACCATGTTCCAGACAATATTCTAGGCTCCGAGTGTATTACAGTAAACAAATTCTCTTATATCCTCTTTCAGAGGAATGTACAATATAAAGTTTTCCACACTGACAAACTTGAGCTACCATCTTGCTCTTTATATGACAATCAACAAAAAGAATAAAAACCACTAATAACAGTTACCTGATTAGTTCGTTATTTATTACAAAGTGCTTTGAAACATAAGGAACAATACTAACGTCAAACAAATTCAGATCAATAAACATTCACCTGCTATTTGCAAGGCAAACTATAGTAGAAATTTAAAAAATATTTTACAGTAATATGTCTGTTCAACTTTCCTGTAAATGCAAAGAACTTCACACTGATTTTCTCTCTCTCCCATCTCCTTCATTTCCCCCACAATCTCTATGTCAATAGTTTGAGGAAATTCAAGCACAGCAAAATACAGGGACTTACACAAGAACATAATTGGTTTAAGCCGGGGAAGGATCAGGGTTAGAACCCAGGGTTTCTGTTTTTAAGAATCTTTCTTTACCCATTATCTCCTATACTAAAAATCTAAGTAAACAATTGGAAAGGCAGCTCCAGCTGTATAGCAAATTCTGTTTGTCATGCACAGTGTTACTGTTTAAGGTGAATGAAAACAAGGAAGCTCTTCTTCCTTTTCACTCTCATTCTACAAACATAAAAAACTAGAAATACCCAATGGACCTGGAGGTAATTAATACATAGTCAGCTGAACTTTCTACCTGCAAGGTCACTTTAAATGTGCAGTAAACAGCTATAATTGAAATGTGACGATTTAACTAAACCACTGTGTTAGTTACCTTTTCCTTGAACAAATTATCATTTTGTCTTTCCAGTTGTCCTGGTCCAACCACTGAAATGACATTCCTTGTAAAACTCATGCCTTCATTAGTATGTTTCTTCCACTTCTGCTTTATGGTTTGGGGTGGCTCCTATCTGATACTTTCCCCAATGTGTCTAATGGCAAATTAAGGCACAAATGCAGTGGTGGCAGTGGTGGTGGGGAAACTCCATTCAGCATGTGCTGGCTCATCTCACAATACCAGGGCTTGGTTTAAGGGTGAAAATCTGAAATCAAAGATGAGTCAGGGGCTTCCTTGGTGGCGCAGTGGTTAAGAATCTGCCTGCGAATGCAGGGGACATGGGTTCAAGCCCTGGTCTGGGAAGATCCCATGTGCCGCGGAGTAACTAAGCCTGTGAGCCACAACTACTGAGCCCGCGAGCCACAACTACTGAAGCCCACGCGCCTAGAGCCCGTGCTCTGCAACAAGAGAAACCACTGCAATGAGAAGCCCGTGCACGCAACCAAGAGTAGCCCCTGCTCGCCACAACTAGAGAAAGCCTGCGCACAGCAACAAAGACACAATGCAGCCAAAAATAAAAATAAATAAAATAAATAAATTAAAAAAAAAAAAAAAAAAAGATGAGTCAGGACTGGCTCAGGGCAGTCTGAACCTAGTATTGGCAGATCCTGAGAAGATGCATTTTCATGTAAGTTTTCAAGCTGGCCACAGTCAGCACAAGGAATTTGCCTATCAATATCAGCTTGTGGACAGAAGCTATCCAGGACCCAGGGTTCTGCTGGATACTGAAACTGGCATAGTTCCCTTCAAACACAGGGAGTGAACAGATGAGGCATGTTCAGCGACCACACTGATAGGCATCCCCCCCAGAACACATTGTAAGTCCCACTGTATGTAAGCCTACACTTGCTGAGTTCTTAATCTTTCTTGCACCATGGATTTCTTTACTTGTTCTAAGAATAATGTTTTTAAATGAATAAAATATACATTATTAAAAAATAAAATATATTGAAATACTGTTATCAATTTTTACATGATAATGTATGTGCTTCCTTATTAACACAGTAGAAAACAAGATCTGGGTTCTAATGCAAATCAAAACTACAATGAGGTATCACCTCACACCAGTCAGAATGGCCATCATTAAAAATTCTACAAATAATAAATGCTGGAGAGGGTGTGGAGAAAAGGGAACCCTCCTACACTGTTGGTAGGAATGTAAATTGGTACAGCCACTATGGAGAACACTGTGGAGGTTCCTTAAAAAACTAAAAATAGAATTACCATATGACCCAGCAATCCTACTACTGGGCATATACCCAGAGAAAACCATAATTCAAAAAGAGTCATGTACCACAATGTTCTTTGCAGCTCTATTTACAAGTGTCCATCGACAGACGAATGGATAAAGAAGGTGTGGTATATATACACAATGGAATACTATTACTCAGCCACAAAAAAGAATGAAATAATGCCACTTGCAGCAACATGGATGGCCCTAGAGATTACCATACTAAGTGAAGTAAGGCAGAAAGAAAAAGACAAATATCATATGATATCACTTATAATCTAAAATATGATGCAAATGAACTTATTTACAAAACAGATACAGACTCACAGACACAGAAAACAAATTTATGGTTGCCAAAGGGGATAGTAGCGGGGAGGGGAGTAGAGACAAATTAGGACTTTGGGATTAGCAAACTATTATATATGTAATAGATAAACAACAAGGTCTTACTGTACAGCACAGGGAACTATATTCAATATCCTGTAATAAACCATAACAGAAGAGAAAAAAAGTTCTAATAATTACCATAAATTTGAAGTAGTTTATACAATATTTCCAAGATACCTGCAATGACTGTAACATGTTAATGTCTGTGATTTCTTTTAGTGAAAAGCCACAGCAACTGCTAATACTACTGTCATATGTTGCCTACATTCATTATTTTTTTTTAATTAATTTATTTATTTACTTTTGGCTGCATTGGGTGTTTGTTGCTGCACGTGGGCTTTCTCTAGCTGCGGTGAGCGGGGGCTACTCTTTGTTGCGGTGCACAGGCTTCTTACTGCGGTGGTTTCTCTTGTTGCAGAGCATGAGCTCTAGATGCGTGGGCTTCAGTAGTTGTGGCACGTGGGCTCAGTAGTTGTGGCTCACGGGCTCTAGAGCACAGGCTCAGTGGTTGTGGCTCACGGGCTTCATTACTCAGTGGCATGTGGGATCTTCCCGGACCAGGGCTCGAACCCATGTCCCTTTCATTGGCAGGTGGATTCTTAACCACTGCGCCACCAGGGAAGCCCCTACATTCATTATTGAAGGAAATGTTAACCTTTATTTAGGGGTTAGTGAAAACAAAAATTTAATTTTTTATCTAAAATCACCCTGAATTCTATCAGTGGACCTCAGGCTAACAATCCCCAGTTGTTTGAAAATGAACAAAAACCCAACTAAGAGGTTAAAGACCCAGTCACTGCCTGATGAAAAAATTTCCAGGCTGGATATGTTCCTTCTCTTTACTTTTATTTTTATTTTCTATTTAAGTATAATTGACCTATAATATCATATGTTTTAGGTGTACAAGATAGTGATTTGATATTTTTGCACTATAAAAATCACAACCATAAGTCTAGTTAACATTTGTCATCATATAAAGTTACTACAATTATTTTTTTTTTTCACACACACACACTGTATTTTATTTTTACAAGAGATAAATAGACTGACACCAAGCATTGTACATGGATGACCACAACAAAATTATTACAATTATTATTGACTATATTCCCAATGCTGTACATCACATCCCCGTGACTTATTTTGTAACTAGAAGTTTGTACATCTTAAACCCCTTCACCTATTTCACTCATCCCCCTGACTCCCCTCCCCTCTGACAATCACCAATTTGTTTTGTTTTCTGTATCTATGAGTCTGTTTCTGTGTTATGTCCGCTTGTTTTGTTGTTCACATTCCTCGTGTAAGTAAAATCATGCGGTATTTGTCTTTCTCTGTGTGACTTGTTGAAAATGGCAAGATTTCATTCTTTTTTTAAGGCTGAGTAATATTCCATTGTATATATATACACCACATCTTCTTTATCCATTCATCCAATGATGGACACTTAGGCTTCTTGGGGATACTCTTCCTTTTCCAACCATTTTATTTGCAAATCTCAGTCCTAGTTACCCAGTGAAAGATTATTCCTACTACCACTCTGTCTCCCAGTTATCTATTGCTGTGGGTTCCAAGTATATACTAGCATTTTTAAGCATTAGAAAGCACCCTCAGAATATATCCCTTTCCAAAAGAGACATGCCACACAAAGATGATTATTCAGATAATTTACTGCAAAATATCCTTGAAAATTTAGGAAATATAGGACACTTATTTTACTGATTTAATACCATAGATATTTTGCTTTCAGCTCCTTTAATTCGGAAAAAAGCCCTTTGTACCCCAGCCAAATACTTTTTTGATGAACCCACAATTAGAGGTCAACAGATGATGTTCTAGAAAAGCCTAGCTTTGAGTGATTAAGATTGGGCCAAAGTAAAAATCCTGAGGATTACAATCTTGGAGTCATCTTTAATATTAGTTTTTAGAAATCTATCTTATTAGCAGAAATGAAACAGAGTGACAACTGTTATTAAAGACAGTTATTATTGGTAACAGGTAACAGGTGAAGACAACTGTTATTATTGCCAGATATAATAGTAGCATTAACAACATTAATTAAGTCACTATCCTCAAACAATGAAAATATTAGCAAGAGGGACTTTCAAGTCCTAAATGTAGGCAGTGATTATTTTGTCAAAATAAGTTCAAAACCCTCCTTTAATAAGTGAGGAAACAATTTCATTCATATTCCTGATTTTAAAAGAGACACTACAATATGTCAGTCAAAAGAAATAGTAATATGAAACTATAATATATAACTACGATCAGTACACTTAGTGCTGCTAGCACAATGACATTTATATATGAGTGTGTTATAATGCTGCAAAGAATGTGTAAATGATGTTAATAGTTTTCAAGAAAACAATTGCTGAGGGAGACAAAGACTGTGCTTTATTCTAAAGCAAAGTGCAAATACAGAAAGTGTGCTCATATCAAAAAATGCTTTCACAATAATTATCTTCCATTGAAGTAAATCTTTTTTTTTTTAAGGTACTGATGTAAACTGGGGCCTTGTTCTTTGAAAATAATATCTTGATTAATTAAAAAAGTTAAACTGTAAAAAGTTGTGCGTGGTATAAACCTTGACATTTAGACTGTGGCAATCTGAATTCTATCTATAGCTGTCCAGAATCATAAGCAAACGAGTTACCAGATATCTACAAGGTTCCTGACAAACCAAACCATTGAGAAACTGTTTGTTAGATAAGTAAATTTGTTAAAGTGCAATACTGTTAATTTCATTTGAAATTGTGACAAAATAAATTTTACAAATTGCATTTTGCTTTTTAGTGTTATCTCTATATTCTCTTGCTTTCAACTAATTAATTGAAAAAACAATAAATTTCCCTGAAAAAAAGTAGCAGAAATAAAATTTGGTGTGAAAGCCACACTCATAAATAAAATGTTGTATTAATTGGAAATTGATTCCTCTATGCCCTCTACTTCAATAATTCCAAATGGTAACATTTGGCAACAATTATAAACTCTTCTGGTTTATAATTTTCTAGTTCAAACATAAGTAAGCAAAACATAAGGTGATGAATAAGTAGAGCAAGTTTTCAGGGTTCAAGATCAATATATGAAAATCAATCGTATTTTTATATACTTGCAATATATAATCTACAATGAAATAGAGAAATTATTCCATTTATAACAACATCAAAGAGAATAAAACACCTAGGAACTTAACAAAAGAAGTACAAAACTTATACTCATAAAATTACAAAACATTGCTGAAAGAAATTAAAGAAGATTAAAGAAGGAAAAAAATCCTATGTTCATAATTTGAAGGCTTAATATTGTTAAATGGCAATGTTCTCCAAACTGATTTACAGATTCGACACAATCCTTATAAAAATCCTATGTCGGGCTTCCCTGGTGGCGCAGTGGTTGAGAGTCTGCCTGCTAATGCAGGGGACACGGGTTCGAGCCCTGGTCTGGGAAGATCCCACATGCCGCAGAGCAACTAGGCCCATGAGCCACAACTACTGAGCCTGCACGTCTGGAGCCTGTGCTCCGCAACAAGAGAGGCCACGATAGTGAGAGGCCCGAGCACCGCGATGAAGAGTGGCCCCCGCTTGCCGCAACTAGAGAAAGCCCTCGCACAGAAACAAAGACCCAACACAGCCAAAAATAAATAAATTAATTAATTAATTAAAAAAAAAAAATCCTATGTTGCCTCTTTGTGGAAATTGATAAGATTATCCTAAAATTCATATGTAAACTCAGGAGACCTAGGATAGCTAAAATAATCTTGAAAAAAGATGAACATAATTGGAGGACTCACCTTTCTTGATTTCAAAACTTATTGCAAAGCAACAGTGTTTAAGATAATGTGGTACTGGGATAAGTTATATATGTAGATCAATGGAATAGGATTCAGAGTCCAGAAATAAACTCATATATCTATGGTCAGTTGGTTTTTGACAAAGGTATCAAGACCATTCAACACAGGGCTTCCCTGGTGGTGCAGTGGTTAAGAATCTGCCTGCCAATGCAAGGGACGTGGGTTCGAGCCCTGGCCCAGGAAGATCCCACAGGCTGTGGAGCAAGTAAGCCCATGCGCCACAACTACTGAGGCTGAGCTCTAGAGCCTGCAAGCCACAACTACTGAGCCCACGTGCCACAGCTACTGAGGCCTGCGCGCCTAGAGCCCATGCTCTGCAACGAGAGGCCACGTGCACTGCAATGAAGAGTAGCCCCCGCTCACCGCAACTAGAGAAAGCCCACGCACAGCAATGAAGACCCAACACAGCCAAAAATAAATAAATAAATAAATAAATTTATTTAAAAAAAAGAAAAAGACCATTCAACAGGAAAGGACGGTCTTTTTTTTAACAAATAGCTCTGGGACAACTAGGTATCCAATGGAAAAAAAAGAAGAAATCGAACCCTACATCAAACCATATATAAAATGCAAAATGGATCAAAGACCTAAGTATAAGAGCCAAAGGTATAATACTCTTAGAAGAAAATGCAGGAGTAAATGTGTGACATTAGATTAGGTAAATTGCTTAAATACGACACCAAAAGCACAAGCAACAAAAGAAAAGAATAGATAAATTGGACTTCATCAAAAGTTTAAATATACATCATCAAAAGTGAAAACTTTAGTGATGCAAAGGACACTATCAAGAGAGTGAAAAGACAACCCACAGAATGGAAGAAAATATTTTCAAATTATATATCTGATAAGGGACTTGTATCTAGAATTCATAAAGAACTCAGTAATAAAAAAACACAACTTAAAAATGAGCAAAGGATCTGGACATTCTCCAAATGGACATTTCTCCAAAGGAGATATACAAATGGCCAATAAGCACATGAAAATATGCTCAACACTATTAGTCACCAGGGAAATGCAAATCAAAACCACAATGAGATACCACCTCATACCCACTAGAATGGCTAGAATAAAAACAAAACAAAACAAAACAAAACTCAGGGACTTCCCTCGTGATCCACTGGTTGACACTGCGCTCCCACTGCAGGGGCGCAGGTTCAATCCCTGTTCCGGGAACTAAGATGCCGCATGTCACGCACTGCGGCCAAAAAACAAAGAGAAAAATGGAAAATAACAAGTGCTGATGAGGATGTAAAGAAATCAGAACCCACATACATTACTGGTGAGAATGTAAGATGGTGCAGCCACTGTGAAAAACAGTCTGGCAGTTCCTCAAAAAGTTAAACGTAGTTACCATTTGACCCATTAATTCGCTTACTTTTAGATATATGCCCCAGAGAAATGAAAACATATGTCCACAGAAAAACTTAGACATGAATGTTCATAGCAGCATTATTCATAACAGCCAAAGTAGAAGCAACCCAAAAGTTCATTGACTAATGAATGGATAAACAAAATGTGATTTATCCAAACAATGCAATATATTTGTCCATAAAAAGTAATGAAGTACTGATATTTGCTACAGCGTGGGTGAATCTTGAAAACATTATGCTCAGTTACAAAAGAGCACCTATTATGTGATTCCACTTACTTAAAATGTCCAAAATAGGCAAATCTACAAAGACAGAAAGTAGATTAGTGGTTGCTTACAGCTGGAAGAGATGGGGAGGCTGCGGGGTGATAGTTAAAAAGTGCAGGGTTTTTTGGAGGGAGGTGATGAAAATATTCTAAAATTGATGATGGTTAACATTGCACAACTGTGAATATACTAAAAGCCATGAATTGTATACATTAAATGGGCAAATTGTATGGTAGGTGAATTATATGTCAATAAAACCATTACAAAAAAAATATAACAGGACTCAAATGACCTATTATCTTGATATCAGACAGCTTATTAGGTTCCTATGAAAAAAATCCAAGGTGCATTCATTTGTTCATTCATTCATTCATGGGCATAGAATAGGAAATAGGAGGAGGACCAGGTTTGTGGGTAAAATAGTTTTGGACACGCTGAGTTTAAAAAGCCAGTGGAATATAACCAAGTAAGAGAAGCCCAGTATGCAATCAGAGATATAAATCATCACATCAGGGGAGAACTTTGTACTAGAGTTACAAATCTGAGGTCAATGGTATTTGCTTATAGTAGTTAAAATTATGTATGTAGAAAATGTGTAAGGCAGGGATTTTTGCGGTAGTTGTGGTAAAATACACATAATGTAAAATTTACCATCTTAAACCATTAAAAAATATATAGGTTAGTAATGTCCAGTATATTCACATTGTTGTGCAACCAATCTCAAGAACTTTTTCATATTGTGACATTGCATCTTTATTCTCATTAAACAAATACTCCCCATTTCCCCTTCTCCCCAGTTCCTGGAAATCACCATTCTACTTTCTGTTTCTATGAATTTGACTACTGTAGATACCTCATATAAATATTTGTCTTTTTGTGACTGGCTTATTTAACTTAGCATAATGTCTTCAAGGCTCATCCATGGTGTAGTATGTGCCAGAATTTTCTTCCTTTTTAAGACTAATATTCTATTTTACATATACAACACATTTTGTTTAGCCATTCATTTGTTGAGGGATTCTTGCATTGCTGAATCCCTAACTTCCTGGCTACTTCCAATGATCCTGCTGTGAAAATGGATGTATTAATATCTCTTTGAGATCCTACTTTCAATTCTTTTGGTATATACCCAGAAATGGAATTGCTGGGTCATATGATAATGCTATTTTTAAATTTTTGAGGAAACGGCATACCGCTTTCCACAGCAGCTATACCATTTCAGATTCCTACCAACAGTGCACAAGAGTTCCAGATTTTCCACATCTTTACCAAAACGTGTTATTTTCTGTTTTTGTTTTTATGTAAGCCTCCTAATGGGTGTGAGGTGATATTTCATGTGGTTTTAATTTGCATTTCCCTGATAATTAGTGATGCTGATTATTTTTTTTCATATGCTGTTGGCCATTTTCATATCTCCTTTCGAGAAATATCTATTCAAGTTTTTAGCCCATTTTTAATGCAGTTATTTGCTTTTGTTGTTATTATTGAGGAATTCTTAATTTAGGATACATGGACCACACCTAGTGTGAATGAGTGGGGTTTAAGCAGACCCTGATACTGTATGTGTTTGTGCTTTCTCTTTCCTCAGAAACTCTCTAGCTCTTATCAGATTTGTTTTCCACAGAGAAAATAGCCTTTTCTTTTTTATCTGAATGTGTGAATAATGTATCTAGGGAAAAAATGCAAAGGATAAAAGTATGTTTCCAAGCCCCTGTTTGTTTATTGCTTTGTTTATATCTTCTGTCATATGAAGACAGCCATTTTTATATAGTCAAGTATATCTATCTTTTCTTTTAGAGCTTCGGAATTTTTCAGCCATGGTCAGAAAGAAATGTTCCCTCACCCTTTAGGTTGAACATATATAATAACCCACATTTCTTTGTGTGATATCGTTATTGAGTTATATTTTTACATTTAAGTTTTTAAACTTCTAAGAATGTATTTTATAATAGTGTATAGTGGAGGTCCATTTTCATTTTCTCCTAGATAGATGGCTATTATTTAAATTTCTTTGCTTGTCAAAACCTATAAGGCAATGTAAATAATACTGGGGATGGTAGCTATCCTATTTTTTTTTTTTAAAGGTCTTTTATTTATTTATTTTTGGCTGCGTTGGGTCTTCGTTGCTGCGCGCGGGCTTTCTCTAGTTGCGCCAAGCCGGGGCTACCCTTCGTTGCGGTGCGTGGGCTTCTCATTGCGGTGGCTTCTCTTGTTGTGGAGCACGGGCTCTAGGCACGCGGGCTTCAGTAGTTGTAGCACTCGGGCTCAGTAGTTGTGGCTCGCGGGCTCTAGAGCGCAGGCTCAGTAGTTGCGGCGCACGGGCTTTGTTGCTCTGTGGCATGTGGGATCTTCCTGGACCAGGGCTCAAACCCATGTCCCCTGCACTGGCAGGCAGATTCTTAACCACTGCACCACCAGGGAAGTCCCAGCTATCCTATTTTTGATTGAAATGGGTTTTGTGGTTTGCCACTGCATATTTGCTCGCTGAGTTTTGTTAATCTTAAACATATTTAAGTGGTTTCCTTCTACTGTTATTTTTCTAAGAGATTTTATCAGGAATGGCTGCTGAATTCTACTGAATCTGTTTTTAGCATTTATTGACATGTTTATTTTTTCTCCTTTACTTTATTGATGTAACAGATTATTTGGTAATGAACCATTTTTATATTCTGGAATAAATCCTATTTGGTCATAGTAAATTATTCTTTTGCTACACAATTAGATTTGTTTGCTAATATTTTATTTTGAATTTTTGCATCTACATTCATAAGTGAGATTGGTCTGTACTTTATGTTATTATACTATATTTTTTAGGTTTGGGTATTAAAGTTTGCCGTTTTATGCAGTGAATTAGAAGAGTTTCATCTGGAATGATAAATAACTTGGTAATTATATCTTCTTTTAAAGTCAAATAAACTTGGCAGGAAAGCCATATGGTTTTGGTGGCCTTTTTTGATAGAAGACTTTAAATCATCTTTTCAATCTCTTCTATAATAATTTGTCTGTTCATATTTTCTACTTCTTTTGGGGTTAATTTTACTCACTTGTTTTTCACCAGGAAATCATTAATTTTCTCTAAAATTTCAAACCGCTGCCATGGAATTTCATGAAGTAATCTCTGTAACTATTCCTTTAATCTCTCCTGTATCTGGGGATAGGACTTCTTTCTCATTCCTCATTTTGCCTCTTTCTGCTCTTTGCAGTGTGTGAGGAGGGAAAAGGGGAGGAGAAAGTGTCTATTTCATTAATCTTTTCAAAGCACCAGATTTTAGCTTTATTTGTCCTCTCTTTTTTTTTTTTATTTCATTGGTTTTGGCTTTTAGCCTTAATAACTCTCCCTTATTTCTCTGGTTATTTTTCCTTTTTCTCATTGCTAATTTCTTAAAATAGATTCTTAGTTCCTTTAATGTTTATTTTTGTTTTCTAATGATGATTAAATCCATGATAAACTTTTTTTTAAAAGATAATTTTCCAGAACTTCCTTGGTGGTCCAGTGGTTACAGCTCGACACTCCCAATGCAGGGGGCCTGGGTTCGATCCTTGGTCAGGGAACTAGATCCCACATGCTGCAACTAAGAGTTCTCATGCTGCAACTAAAAGATCCCTTGTGCTGCAACTAAGACCTGGCACAGCCAAATGGATAAATAAACATTTAAAAAAATAAAGATAATTTCCCAAAGCTTTCTATTTTCTACTTTTTTAAAATTTTTCTTTATTTTATTTTAGTTTTTTCCAGACAGAATTTTTTTTTTTTTAATGAATTTATTTATTTATTTATTTTTGACTGTGTTGGGTCTTCGTTTCTGTGTGAGGGCTTTCTCCAGTTCTGGCAAGCGGGGGCCACTCTTCATCGCGGCGCGCGGGCCTCTCACTGCCGCGGCCTCTCCCATTGCGGAGCACAGGCTCCAGACGCGCAGGCTCAGTAGTTGTGGCTCACGGGCCCAGCCGCTCTGCGGCATGTGGGATCTTCCCAGACCAGGGCTCGAACCCATGTGCCCGGCATTGGCAGGCAGATTCTCAACCACTGCGCCACTAGGAAAGCCCCCAGAATATTTTTATTTTTATTTTTTTTAATTTTTGGCTGCATTGGATCTTCGTTGCTGCGCGCAGGCCTTCTCTAGTTGCAGCGAGCGGGGCGACTCTTTGTTGTGGCGTGCAGGCTTCTTACTGTGGTGGCTTCTGTTGTTGCGGAGCACCGGCTCCAGGCACGCGGGCTTCAGTAGTTGTGGCACGCGGGCTCAGTAGTTGCTCTGTAGCATGTGGGATCTTCCCAGACCAGGGCTCGAACCCGTGTCCCCTGCATTGGCAGGCGGATTCTCAACCACTGCGCCACCAGGGAAGTCCCTACTTTTTTTTTTTTTTTGGCTGCACTGCATGGCACATGGCATCTTAGTTCCCCGACCAGGAATTGAACCCGTGACCCCTACAGTGGAAGTGCGGAGTCTTAAGCACTGGACCACCAGGGAAGTCCCTGTGATAAACTTTTGTTATCTTTCTTTTTATAAATAAATTTTAAAGCTTGTAAATTTTTTTTTTTAATTTATTTTCAGCTGCATTGGGTCTTTGTTGCTGTGCACAGTCTTTCTCTAGTTGCAGCGAGCGGGGGCTACTCTTCGTTGCGATGTGCAGGCTTTTCATTGCGGTGGCTTCTCTTGTTGCAGAGCACAGGCTCTAGGCATGCAGACTTCAGTAGTTGTGGCGTGTGGGCTCAGTAGTTGCAATGCACGGACTCTAGGGTGCACAAGCTTCAGTAGTTGTGGCTCGTGGGCTCTAGAGCGCAGGCTCAGTAGTTGTGGTGCACAGGCTTAGTTGCTCTGTGGCATATGGGATCTTCCCCAACAGGGATCTAACTCATGTTGCCTGCATTGGCATGTGGATTCTTAACCACTGTGCCACCAGGGAAGTCCAAAGCTTGTAAATTTATTTACCTAATTTTATGTGCTTACATAGTGTTCTTCATCTTGCTTGATGCTTTCAATTTTAATTTCATCTGTCTAATATTAATGTTACCAGCCTGCTTTCTTTTTCTTTGCATTTGCTGTCTTTTTTTTTTTTATTGAAGTCTAGTTGATTTTAAATGTTGTGTTAATTACTGCTGTACAGCAAAGTATACAGGTATACATATATATACATTTTTAAAAATATATTCTTTTCCATTATGGTTTATCATAGGATACTGAATATAGTTCTCTGTGCTATATAGTAAGATCTTGTTGTTTATCTGTTCTGTATATACAAGCTTACATCGGCTAACCCAACCTCCCACTCCATCCCTTCCCCCAGACCCCTCCCCCTTGGCAACCACTAGTCTGTTCTCTATGTCCGTGATTCTGTTTCTGTTTCATAGATAGGTTCATCTGTGTCATATTTTAGATTCCACATATAAGTGATATCATACGGTATTTGTCTTTCTCCTTCTGATTTACTTCACTTAGTATGATATTCTCTAGTTGCATCCATGTTGCTGCAAATGGCATTATTTCATTCTTTTTTATGGCTGAGTAGTATTCCATCGTATATATATAATACATCTTCTTTATCCATTCATTTAGGTTGTTTCCACGTCTTGGCTATTGTGAATAGTGCTGCTATGAACATAGGGGTGCATGTATCTTTTTGAATTATAGTTTTGTCTGCATGCATATTTTTTTGATACCTTGTTAAGCATGTTCCTTATAGCTACCACATGGCTGAATTTTGCTTTTTCACCAAATCTGGCAGTTTCTGCTTTTTAATGGGTACATTGAGCTTATCACATCTAATGTTCTTATCTTACACGATATTGATCAATTTAATTTAGATTTTTGTTTGCTCTTTTCCTTTTTCTCTATATTTGCTCATTTCAACAAGTTAATATACTTTCCATTATCCAATTTGGCATATATCCTGTATTTTTCCCCATTCTATCCCTTTCCCTGCCCTCTATATCAGAATATATGTCTCTAGTATTATTTGAAAACAAGTTAACCCTGAGTTGCAGTATAACTCCCACTATAATGTTCTAATCCAGCCCTGCTGCCCACCACCCCATCCCCGATTCCCCTCCATCCCACAGCTAAGACCTTTAGGACAGTTCTACTCACTTTCCTTTTCCACTATTCTCCACGTCCCCATGGATCATCTGGGACTCCTCCTCCACCCCTCCTCCACAGACCCCGACAGCCAGAAGACCTATTGCTTCCTGGCCTCATTTTTTAAAATCTTCTATTTAAATCAATTAATAAGTCCATCCTTACCTATTTCATGGAGTGGTTGGAAGCTAAAATGAGAAACCCTCTGTGAAAGCACATTGTGAACTGTGAAATAATGTCCAAATACTAGGGAGGGAGGATGTGTAGGGAAGACTTGGCTGGTCTTGATCACAGTGGACAGTTGTGGACAAGGTGAGATTATAGTCTCTGTGCTTCTGTGCCAGGAAGAAAAAGTGCTCCAGCTCTATTACTCAGTACAAAATCGCCACTACTTGAGATTGATTTATCTCAGCCAAGGTATTTTATTACAGGGTACATGCATTTAATGGACACATTTTAAAAGATGATATCCTAAACGTCAGAATCTATTAACAACGTAGAAAGCTAAATATCTCACAGAAATGGGACTCTGCAGTAAAGTTCTGATAGGATAGGACACTTTTGAAGTACGGAAAACTGCCTGGAAATAGCTCTATGAAATGTGTCTGAGTCCTCTCAGAGTTCCAGGCAGAAGACTGAGGGATCAGGCAGTACCTAAAAGAAGAGAAAGTTAAAAAAGAAGCCAGCACATTTTCACTTTTTCATAGTGTTGCCTCCTGCCTGTGCTGGTTAAGAAGTTTGTGGTGTTACATGGACTCAAGCCAGGACATAACACTGTACCAGCGCTGTCATGCAGAAATATAATGAGAGCCACATGTATAATATTAAAATGTTCTAGTAGCCACATTTTTAAAAAGTAAAAATATGAAATTAATTTTAATAATATATTTTATTTAACCTAATATATCTACAATATTGTTATTTCAATATGCCATTAACATGAAATTATTAATGAGATCTTTTCCTTTCTTGTTTTCTTACTAGGTCTTTGAAATCTAGTGTGTATTTTATACTTACAGTATATCTTAACTTGGACTAGCCACAGTTCAAGAGCTCAATAGCCACATGTGGCACGTGGCTGCCTGACTGGACAGCACTGCCCTGCCGTGAGGATGGTAAATACCGCACAGTCCTGGACTCTCCCACACCTCACCCCTGGTGGAAGCCACCCATCAGCCACAGCATCCTTCCTTAATGAGCCCTGGGGTGGTTTCCTGATTCTTGTCGCCAGAGCCTGACAGTCAGGCCCTCTATTAGAGTTGGCACCTCAACAGAAGGCAAACTTCAGCAGAAGGTCAGTTTCATGAGGGTGGGACTTTGGTCTGTTTTATTCACTGCTGTATCCTAACACCTAGAGCAGTGCCTGGAACGTAATGGGCATTCAATAGACACATTCAATAAGTTATATCTACTTGCCATCCTCGTTGTAGAGCTGGTGAACACAGCTCATTTCCAGTAATTATTACTATCTGAGAATAATTTTAAATTAAGCCTAAACTTTACAGAGAGAACATTTTCAAAACTTGTAAATTAAAAGAAAATGCTAAGTCAGTTTTAAAACTGAAAAGAGCCAATCCCTCTCTTGCTTCACTCACTGCGCTACTACTGAAAACAAATTTTAACCTTTACAGATTTTCTAGTAGGCGTTACACTATGACATAAAAAAAAGGAAATCAGCCCATGGCTGTATTTATCACAATGCCTATAATCACATTGTTTGCTGAATATGTGACTGCAGTACTATACAACAAAATCTAACACTTTGCAAAGTTTTCTAAACTTTCAGTCTATTTCTTAACAAATTCTTTGAAGAAGCACAGGATCAAATGAACAGGTGCATTCAGAGCAATTGGTCACAACACTTGAGTCAAGTCACTGCCTTTTAGAGTTTTAAAAAACGTCCTAATAGAACCTTAACTCTTATGATCATTATCATGGTTATTATCATAACTATTCTTTGTTGAGTGCTTATTACATTCTAAGAATGATGTTAAGGGTTTCATGTACATTATTTCATTAAAGCCTTAAAATAATGCTAATAGTCACTTACTTAAAGTCATCTAGCTAATACATGAAATAGCCAGGATGAAAACCCTGCTCTGCCTGACCCTCAAGTCTAGAATCTTGTCCACTCAGTTTACGCACCCTCCCCATTTTTGTAGTGAGAATACTTAAGTCCCCCCAAATCATGTGATTTGTCCAAGATTATACAGCTATTAAGTGGCAGAGTCAGAACTAAAATCTACATCTCCTACTCTCAGGACCAGATTCTTTTCTCCATATAACGCAGTTTGTTCATAAGCAAAGCATGGGATCATAATTTATTCAAAACATATATTTAAAATAATTTAAATTAGAATTTGACCTTCACATAGAGAAAACTAGTGATTACTGATTTTTAGTCTATTTTGCCACTAACAGCAAAGTATTGTTTTGGGCAGCCAGGATGGGGATTTGGGGAAGCAGAATCAAGGTAGTCAGTAGGGTATATAATCATTGATCCTGGTCCCAAACTAAGCGAATGAAGTGAACCATTATCTGTGACAGTGGTCAGAGATTAAATGTTACTAGTAGAGGGACTCCACAGAAGACCACAGAAAGCCTTGGTTGGAGCTAAGAAGCATGAAATGTGATTTAAAGGGGAGAGAGCTGTCCTGGGTTGCTCACAGAGTGGAAACTGTCTCTCCAGATCCCTCCTGAGGGCTCTTCCCACACCTTCTGCCCATGTCTTTGAATCTCCAGCATGGGCTGGGTGATTCCTGGATGGCTGTGGGCCAGAGGCCGGGGGAGTGTCCCAGCCCTGGGTGTTTTCAGGGCTGCCCTGAATGTTCAGCTCTGGAAAGCAGCAGGTGCCTTGTCAATCTCCATAAGCCCCCGGAGAACTTAGAACAATGGCCTTCTCAGTCCTGGCAGTCTGCTGCTCTCCTCAAGGCCACCTCCTTTCCATTTAAGTCCCTTTTTATTGAAGCCAGTTGAATGCTGTCTTATCCTCATTAAGGGGGCTTGGGCTTCTCCCGGCTACAATTAGATTTTTATGCCACCTGGGCACAGAAGCTCACTTCATTTCCAGTGTCCCACCATTCTGGTAAACTTTTCACTTTGAAGTTCACATTTAATTTTTGTTCAGCAAACTATTAGATGAAAGGAAAACTACACTGGCACACAACAGTAAAAATACTAGCTGAGTTATGCAGAAAGTCCAGTGCAAGAGACATGGTGACTAATAATCAACTGTGGGAAGTAACTGTCTCAGCTCAAACACCTGAAATTGTTCCTATAACTCCCCTTGCTGGCCAATGTGAAGAGTGACACAAGAAAGAAAATTGTACACTTCCTGTTCTCCCGGATATTTCTTCCTCTTACCATGTATCCAAATACCTCAAGGTTAGAAAAGACAAAATGGTTAAAAAAAAAAAAATGGTAAGAAAAAAATCTAGTATGAGGGGACTAAAATCAACAGCTTTGTTTGCTATGTTTTTGAGGGGTCAGCTATTCAAGTGGGAAATGCAATGATGTAGTCACTTTGATGGAGAAGGAAGTGTCTTCCTTGGTATGAAAACTACATGCCATTCATCCTCACTTACCTCATAAGAAAGAACATAAGTTACATGGGCAAGATTTATATCCATAGCACCAGGGATTCTAGCTATTTCAAAGCCATGACATCCAGCTAATCTCAGGGTAGTGGGTGAAAATGAATTATATTTATTTAATCTGGCACTAATCATGAGGAATTGCAAATACAAGAGTACCATCAATTCAGTTATCTCAGTGAAATGACATTTTTAATTCAGAAAGAAAATTCCTGTAACATATACATATTGAGAAATTAAATACTGGCACTACACTCAATTTATTTAATCTTAGGGAAAGGTGAAATGGGGAATGTAGTCCACCAAGTACACAGATTTCTGACAGTTATACTCTTTAGAATGTTTTGGAAGATATAAGCAGGTATCAGCTATAAAAACTCATTGTCACTTAAAATTAAAGTACTAGTTCCTATGCCCCTGAGTCTTGTCTTATAATAGCAGATTTGTTCTTTCTTGAGGTTCTGCCAGTCAACAGTCCCATCTCTAAGGCAGCTTCTGGTCTTACCCCATAAACAAATTCTGTATAATCCAGAAAGGGTTTTCCTCCTGGCGGTTAAATTACTCTAAGAAAATAAGCTTATTTATTTATGAAGGCCATTTAGAGATTGTACATTAACTTTCTGAAGTTCTCCCATGTTACTTAATACTTTTATGTTCTTCTAATAATTTGCAAAATGATATCCTCATGGCAATTATATTCACTATTGCTGATCTGGAGTGATTATATATACTACAGGATATCATTGATTATTCATTGGTGATATGGATCAAAATGATCAAATATCAGATCATTCCCTCTAAAATGTTAAAAATCTGCCTATCCCTGCTTCAACTCATTTATCCTGTGTGGTTAATAATGCTGTTAAGCTCTTCCAATGACACCGGGCATTGCAATCGTTAAGATATGATGTCTAAAACAAGGACAACAATATAGTATTTAATGATCAGATGAAGCTGGAATACCATATAAGACTGAGGGACCTGGATCTGTCACATTCTAAAAGTGGCACTGTCAAATGGGAGGACCAAATTGCAAAGGTGAGACCAGGATACAGCAAGGGGACTCAAAGCATGTGATCCCAGGAAAACATGACTCTTCCACCTTCTCCTTACTAATCACCTTCTGTTTTCACCTCTCTCCCTTTACAGTTTGGGTTCCATGGCCCATTACTGCAGCTACTTTCTTATAAATAGCTTTGTCACCCTATCTCCGTTTAGTTCTTCCATCGCAACTGCCAGGCAAAAGACTGACTCTGGATCAAATCACCTCTTCCCTTCTCTGCTGAGCTCCCCAGGCTGCTCAGCTTGCAGGAGAAATCATACAACTGCATGGATTGATTCCACCAGAGACTAATGGTCTTCAACCTCAGTTGGTCCCTCAATTCAGCCTGATAGTCATTTCGTATTTTCCTAGGTGGCTCTCTCTGTCTGCCATGCTTCACAGGATTCAACTTCTCTTCACTTTCCTCAAACCTCTGACATCAGCATGAAATCTGCCTTCTTACCCAACAGAGAAAATGGTGCTATTCAGATAGGAGCTCTTTCACTTTCCTACCTCGAGGGGTGTGGTGGTAAATTACTGATAACTGACAGTCTTCGGGGTGGGATGTGGGGGAGTTCTGATCTGCTGTGTCTGCCAATTTCCATGGTGTAAATATTCCCATTATGGCTGAATTCAAGCTATTAACATAAGTTAACCAGATCTCAAAATTCCTGAAAGTTTAACAATTGGCTCCAGTGCACTAGTAGGAGCTGGCACCAGCACACACTGCATGAAACCCAGAAACAAATGCATCCAAAACATCCTCTCCTTCCCTCTCAGTTACAATGAAAGAGACGTCTCTCCTTTTTTCCTCATCTATCTAAAGTGAATGCCTCCTGCCTTCTGCAATATTTTGTTCTATCGGTTAAAACCCTTCTCTTGCATCTTGAAATTCTTTTTTTTTTTTTTTTTGGCTGCGTCACGAGGCATGCAGATCTTAGTTCCCTGACAAGGGATTGAACCACCGGACTGCCACGAAAGTCCCTCTTGCATCCTCAACTTTCCCCTCTTTATTGGCTAATTCCTTTTATCTTTTAAATTTAGCTAACTCCCTCCCACTCTTTTTGTTTGGTTTGTTTGTTTGTTTGAAGAAAACTTCATTTGATCTCACATTTCTCTTCAGCTATGTCACAGACCCATTTCTTCAAAGGATTGTTTCCACTGCCTTATCTTCAGATCACTTCAGATCACTCATTTACCTACTAAAATCTGGTTTTCCACTGAAATCCCAAAATTACCAACAACTTCTTTTTTTTTTTTTGTAAAGATTTATTTATTGATTGATTGATTACTATGTTGGGTCTTCGTTTCTGTGCGAGGGCTTTCTCTAGTTGCGGCAAGCGGGGACCACTCTTCATCGCGGTGCGCGGGCCTCTCACTATCGCGGCCTCTCTTGTTGCGGAGGACAGGCTCCAGACGCGCAGGCTCAGTAGCTGTGGCTCACGGGCCTAGTTGCTCCGCGGCATGTGGGATCTTCCCAGACCAGGGCTCGAACCCGTGTCCCCTGCATTGGCAGACAGACTCTGAACCACTGCGCCACCAGGGAAGCCCACCAACAACTTCTTTGTTACTAAGTTCGATAGAGAATTCTTGGTCCTGCTCTTACTGACTTCTTTTTAGCATTTGACACATTTGACCACTTCTTTTCTTTGGCTTCTGTGACACAATGAGCCTCTGATTCTCCTCCTTCCTCTTGGCTTCTGGCTCCTTAGTAGGCTCCTCCCTTTGGTTCATTTCTTACTTGTTGGTGTTCCTCATGATTCTATCCTGAGATGCCTTCTCTTCTTATTATACTTCCCTGGAACTCATCTCTTTCCATGGCTTCAATTACCATCTCTAGACTCACTGGTCCATGGCTCCAGGCCAGTCTTCTGAGCTTTAGACACGTACCACCCACTGCCCACTATGCATATTCATGTGGATATCTTTAGAGGCACCTCAAGCCTAATCTTTCTAAAATTGAAATCTCCCCAAATCTCCTCCCCTTCTGTACTCTCAGCTCAGTGAATGGCCCTGAGTTGCCTATGCCAGAAACAGAATAATCCTTGCCTCCTTCTCTCTAATATCGCATTCCAATGAATCACAAAGTCCTGCTGATTCAAGTTCCAAAATCTCTCTTCCTTCTACCTCTCATCATCCTCTCTGCCACCACCCTGGTTCAGTCACACTATCTCTCACCAAGATTATCCCTCCAAACTAGTCTCCCTGCTTCCAGGCTTGCTCACCCGAGTCCATTCTCCATTCTGCAGTAATCTCTCAAAAACTCAAATCAGGTCATGTCACTTGCCTCCTTAAAACCTTTTGATGGTTCTCCATTGTTTTGGGGATAGAGTTCAAACTCCTTGATGTGACCTATGAGCCCCTGTGTGGCCTGACCCCCATCTGGGGTCTCTCTCTGCTTCCCACTCTGTTCCCATTGATCTAATTTTTTTTTTTTTTCAGATTCCTAACCATGCCATGTGCTGTTTCATCTCTGATCCTTTGAATATACTGCTTATTTTGCCAGGAACACCATAATTTACTTCCTGCTGCCTCCCATCCCTCTTCCTCTAACTAACTCTTACTCACTCTTAGAACTTACTTCCTGCATAAATGCCACTAACCTGGCTTCCTTCACTTTTCCCACTATTGCATTTAACAAAATGTACTACAATGATTGTTTTACTTGTCTATCTCCCTCATAGATACTAATCTCCATGAGGGCAGGAACCGTGTCTCTTCTCTTCCCCACCCCATTGATTTTAATTATGAAACCCCATATCCAGTAGCAGTCAGTGCCCATCTACTCCCCATGCCCAGCCCCTGGCAAACACTAATCTACTTTCTGTCTGTATGAAATTCATCTCCCTCAGCAAGTACACAGTGAGAAATATTGAGCCTGGACCTAACTACAAACTTTTAGAATAAGAATATTGTTAGTGACTTACGGCAAATGATTAAACCCTCCTGTGTCTTATCTTCCTTAACTTTGAAAGGATGCCTACTCATTCAAGTATGCAGGCCATAACAGGACCTGTAGTTTTTAATAAGGCATTCATCGCTCAGTTTCTCATCTATTTTCTTGGTCAGTTTATAGAATTTCCAATTTCACGAGTGTTGATTTCACAAGTGTTGCCGGAAGCAAAACCTCTCATTATGTTTTAAAAACCTCCTGTTTTGCTATGGCTGGCTCCTCAGGTCCCTGCCTTCTCCCTAGGATCCTCTCTGTTCTCTAGACATGACTTTCTTCCACTCTGATCTCAAGGAACTTAGATCCCTGCAAGTTTACCATTTAAAAACTTGTCTTACATAAAATATTTTATTGTTCCCATCCAAAGCCTATCTTATAATTAAGACTTTTTTTAGACTTTCAGTTTTTGTTTTCAGAAATATGTAATGAAAAAAGCAGTGAAAATACAATAGACATTATTGTAAGGGCCAAATACATCCACCATTTCCAAGAACTCCATGACTGCTTTGTGAATTGTAATTGGAGAAAAAGGTGGATTAATTAACCTTTTCCTCCAATATCATAGGTAACGTTAATTGAAGACTATGAAGTACCAGGTAAAATGCTAAAACCATTATTTACATTAGTCTTGAACTCAGGGCAACCCAGCAAGGTAGGAAATATTGCTACCTACCTTTTACAGATGAGGAAACTGAAGCTGAGAGATTAAATGACTTGCCCAAGTTTACACAGGTAGTAACTAAAGGTGGAACCTTGGTCAATTTCTGACTACAGAATGCAGAATCCATTATGTTCTTTCTGGAGAAAAAAAAATTAATGGTAAAGTTAAATGGTAGCTTAATCTCAAGCTGTCTACCCTGAAAAATAAAATTAAATTCTGATTTAAATATTTATGGCATCCAATTTGAATATGTATTTGATAATAGAAAGATATAAATATTTACGTGTGTGAATACATGGGCACCTTGAGAAACACTTGTGTTTCCTAACCACAAATTTCATTGCTTCTTCACTCTGATTGTTAATATGCTATCACAGGATAGGACTGAACTGGGGAAGTTCAACAGTGAAAAATGTCTGCTATTAAGATGACTGAAATCCCTCTCATTTCCTTCCCATAATGCTAGATGCACATAGCTAAACTGAGTCATTTTCATTTTTGTAATAATTTCAGTTAGTGGCATTTAGATGAGAGATTAATGGCACATATGAGGCTATGAGCCTCTGGCATATGGCAGGCTCACTAAATATCTATTGAATAGATTAATGGGTTTGCCCCTTTTCGGAACTCTGTCACACTTAACTCCTAAAGTCGGGACCTGCAAAAAGAGAAGTTTGAGATAAAAGAGTACTAAGGATTGCAATTCTAGGAATCTGTACATACCATTCAGTCTTAAAATATATACCACACTTGCTCCCTAAGTGCTTCATTTACTTTAGTCTTGTTTCCTGAACCAGATTTCAAACAAGGACTGTCATTTATATAAACCCCATGGAACCTAGTACAGTGCTGGTCTTATAGTAGATAATCTATCAAAATGCTCATCATATTCTCTTAATGGTATAGGTTTAATAAATATTTGTTAATATGGTTATGAAAATTATTATCAAGTTGATAAATTTCATTGGAACTACCAACAGTCTCTTTCCTTCTAATTTTCATAAATTGAACTTTAATTTTCCGCCAGGTTAACACTAGTGTAGTAAATAAATTATCATTTACAACTTAAAATTTTAAGCCAGGTAAATATATAAAATGTAATAGCATTATAAAGAATTACTCTGATGTCACCTTTATGTTTATGAGTCAGATAAAATTAATTTGTTTGCCTGGTCTATGTGGGTTTGATCTCAGCCATACACTAGCATTTTTTTTCTCATACAACTTTTTGATTAAGATATAATTCAAATGCTTCAAATTCAACCTTTCAAAGTATACAAGTTGTGCAACCATCGCCACTAATTCCAGAACATTTTGATCACCCCAAAAAGAAACCCCATGGCCAGGAGCAGTCACTCTTCATTCTTCCTTCCCCCCCCCCCCAACTCCTGGCAACCAGCAATCTATTTTTTGTTTCTATGGATTTTCCCATTCTGGACATTTCATATAAATGGAATCATACAATAGGTGGCCTTTTCTACCTGATTTGTCTCCCTTAGCATGATGTTTTCAAAGCTCAATCCACATTGCATTATGTATCAGTCCTTGATTCTTCTCTATGGGTTGAATAATATTCCATTATCCAGATAAAGACATTTTGTTTATTTGTTCATCTGTTTGGATTGTTTCCACCTTTTGGCTATTGTGAATAGTGCTGCTATGAACATTCATATACAAGTTTTTGTTTGGACACCTTTTTCTCATTTCTCTTGTGTGTATATCTAGGAATGGCATTGCCGAGTAAAATGATGATTTTACGTTTTTGTTTTTGAGAGAACTACCAATCTGTTTTCCAAAACAATCGCACCATTTTCATTCCTACCAGTAATGTATAAAAAGCGTTCCAATTTCTCTGTCCTCACCAGCACTTGTTATTTTCCTTTATTATTATTATTTTTATAATCATCCTAGTGGGTGTGACGTGGTATCTCATGGTGGTTTTGATTTGCATTTCCCTAATGACTAATGATATTGAGTATCTTTTCACGTGCTTATTGGCTATTTGTGTATTTTCTTTGGAAACATGGCTATTCAGATCCTTTGCCTGTTTTTTGATAGGGATATTTGTCTTTTTTATTGTCAGTTGTAAGAGTTCTTTATAATTTCTGGATACAAGTCTCTTATCAAAAATATTTGAAAATATTTTCTCTCATTCTGTGGGTTTTTTCATTTTCTTGATAGTGTCCTTTACATTGTTAAAGTTTTTACTCTTGATAATATATATTTAAACATTTGATGAAGTCCAATTTATCCATTTTTTTGTATATGGTACATATACTAAATTAAAATTTTTTCATGTGTAATCATGTACATTATCTACCATCATTTATACAGAAGCAATACAAAAGATTATAGATTTAAGTAGTGGAAAATGACAATTTCCAAGTAATCAAGCATATTAAATAAGAACTCACAGTAAATAGTAAATCTTAACAAAAATTAATCAGAAATTTTCCTGTCTTGAGGATAGTAAGTAAAAATATAATAACATACATTTCCTTTGTATGTTGCATTAAACTCAGTGACTTTTTCATAGCATTTGCTTAATCTTTATCTGTAGATAGTCCTTCTGTAATATTTTTAGCAGGTAAGAGGAAATTTGATAAACCCATTATGTATCTTTCTTTTATTTTCAGAAACATAGTCAATTTTAAGTTGTCCTGTTCAAATAAAGTAGAAAGAAGTAATAGGCAAGATTAGAGCTATTTCCTTATTCAGTAGTTGATGTTGGAAATTTTATTCGAGGCAACATAATGTCAAGGTAGTTACTTATCAGACCTACTTAGTACCTTTCTTGAGCAGATATTTCAATTTGAAAGCATTTTAACAACTATATAAACTGCATACCCAGAGAAATAGAACAGACAGCAGCAGAATTCAAGAAGAGAACAAAGAAACAAAGATCAAGCAGGTTTGCCAAATAGTAGGTCCCTGTGTTTGAAACAACTGGAGAACTTTGTAGCAATTCCATTTTAGAAGTTTTCTGTAAACTAGAGTTTAACATCCAAAGCACAAAGCTCAATTTGGAGATGAAGACACTGTTAAATTATTGGGTTACATGGGTCGCAGTTACAGAATCCTCCATAACTAGCATTATGCTTACTTTCCAGTATCATAATTTATTCTAATCCTCTATTAAATTCAAGTTTCTGTGAAAAAAATTGAAAGTGATAATAAAAAAGTATTCTCCTAAAGAAGATTTGCTTTAAAAAATCAATTAACAGAATAGAAGAGGTTTTGCATGGATATTGAAGCAGAAGCTATTTTTAATTTTCAGTAAAATTAGGAAGATTAGCTGTGGGGCATTGGTGCTTCCTGAAATATAATTTACTTCACGTTGTCAAATGCCCTTTCAGATTGTACCTTTCATCCACAAAAGAAAATCTCTTTCAGCAACTAGAGGTGAGAGCATTTTGACATGGCACATATACAAAATCACGTGGCATCGCGGTTGTTCTTTGGGGACAGTGGTGCCCAATCCTTTCTCACTCTCATTTTAGTTGAATATTAGAAAATGTTTTGTCATCAGGAGGTTTGTCCACTTAAGATTAACAGCCAGTTGACATGGCTATGAAAGCCAGCCTGCCTTGCCAGGGAATGATCACTCTGGGTTTCCTTACATTGTGAAAGTTGGTGAGTGTGTCTTTCCTTGGATTCTCTGAAATTCTTTTTGGTGACACTCGCTTGTTTGTGACCTGGGAACATACAATGGCTGCTTTTCAAATTGGGGTACCAATGTAAGCTTTGTGATGGCAGAGACTGTCTTATAACTTCTATAGCCCCAATGGCTAAAATAGTCTGGTGAGGTGTTTATAAATCATTATTGAATAAAAGAGAAGAGGAAGAAGGAAGAGAAGGAAGAGAAAGAGAAAGGGGGAGGGAGAAGGGGGGAAGAAAGAGAAAGGGAGAAGAGAAAGCGGGAAGGTAGAGGGGAAAGAAAAAAAGGAGCAGAGTAGAAGAAGTAGTAGGGGGAAAGGGTATACATTGATACTGCATCACTAGGATTATATGGTGGCGGGGAGGAGATATGCAAAATTAAAGGACAAGTATAGGACTATTTGGGGAGGATCAACTTTACCCAGAAAACTGAAGCGGGGAGCAGAATATTATATTAAAATAAACATAAATATGTGATAGAGGAAGATGCAAAACTTGTATTAGATAAGAAACTTATTCCCTGCCTCCACAGACTCATAGAATCTCAAATTGGGAAGAAATCAGAGAAGTTGCTTTGTCACATCAGCCATATCAGAAGCTTTAAAACAGGGGTTGGCAAACTTTTTCTGCAAAGGGCCAGATAGTAAATATTTTAGGCTGTGAAGGGCAAAGTCTCTAGCACAACTGCTCCATTATGCCACTGTAGCATAAAAGCACCACACACAATATGTAAAAAAATGTGTATGGCTGTTTGCCAATAAACCTTTACTGACAGAAACAGGTGGTGGGACATATTTGGCCTGCGGGCTGTGGTTTGCGGACCCTACTTGCATATTTCCCACAATATCCAGACAATGCTTATAACCACTGTTAACATCTGCAGTAACAGGGAACACACTACTTTTCAAGGAAAACTATTCCATTTTTGTATAACTGTCATTATAGAAAGGCATTTTTATATTGAGTCAAAATACACTTTGGTGTTGTTATGGACTGAAAGTTTGTGTCCTCCCAAAATTTGTATGTTGAAATCTAATCCCCAAAGTAATAGTATTTGTAGAAGGGACCTTTAAGGAGATACCTAGGTCATCAGAGTGGAGCCCTCATGAATGTAATTAAGTGCCTGTATAAGAAGAGGCCAAAGAACTAGGTCACTTGGGTGTTTTCCTCTACCATGTGTGGGTATAACAAGAAGTCAGCAGTCTGCAACCCAGATGAGGGCTGTCACTAGAACCTGACCATGCTGGCACCCTGATCTCAGACTTGCAGCCTCCAGACTGTGAGAAAGAAATTTCTGTTTATAAGCCAACCAGGCTATGGTACTTTGTTGTAGCACCTGAACTAAGGCAGGTACTATCTTAATGTTTATTTTTGTTGTTGTTGTGTAAGGTGCTGTAATTCAATGATTTAGAACAGGATGTTTTGTTTTTTTAGACAGCTTCTGCTTCTACTCAAGATGGAGTAACAATGACTTGATTTACTCTCCCACCTGAAGCAATCAAAACTGAACAAAATATAGGAAATGACAGAATTCAAGATATTGACACTAGGCAACCAAGGACAATGATCCCTGAGAGATGGGAAACAAATGAGGTAAGGCCACAATTGCCTGCAGCTTACTGCCCAGAGAAAATTTCCAGGCCTCAGAGAGTTGGGAACCCAAGTGGAACCCAGCAGTATTTCCCCAACTCTCCGTTGGAGTTGCTGGTCCAAGGGAGCCAAGGTCAACAGAATTCACAGAGCAGATTCCAGGATCAGAGAGAGCAGCACAGAGAGACACCTCTGGAGACGTGCAGAGGGTCCCCTTTAGTTTTTGGTTGAGTGCTGATCTGTGAATGTGTGTGAGGAAATTACCCAGGGTCAGGAAAAGAACCACCTAAAAGGATTAGAGGGAAGAGTGACCAGTTCTTGGAGCTCACGAAAGGCCAGAAATAGTCCCTGTTCCTAACAGACAGAGTGGAAAATCTCATAATTTGCAGATACTGGTTATAATTCTAAGAAGAGTCTTGTCTCAGGGGTGGGGGAAAATTATTCCTAGACTAAATGCTGCTCTGGTCCTGGATAAATAAACTTAAGAGTTAGATCTGAAAGGATCTGTTTCCAATAAGCTTAACTGAGTTCTAGAACAAAGCTCTGGAACTCAGTTAAGATCTTTGTACTACTTATAAAATTATGAAAATATTCAGCTCTTCACAAGGTAAATTTTACAATGTCTTGTATCCAATCAAAAATTGCTGAGCATGCAAAGAAGCAGAAAAATACAATCCATAATGAGGAGAAAAATCAATTAAAACTAACCTAGGGATGATACAGGTGACAGAATTAGTAGACAAGGATATTAGAACATATGTTCAAGAAACTAGAGAAAAGACTGAACATTTAAGTAGGGAATGGAAGATATATATATATATATATATATTTTTTTTTTTTTTAATACAGCAGGTTCTTTTCTTTTTCTACTATTTTATTTTGAAATAATTTTTTAATGCAGCAGGTTCTTATTAGTTATCTATTTTATACATATTAGTATACATTTGTCAATCCCAATCTCCCAATTCATCACACACACACACACACACACACACACACACACACACACCCCACCCCCTGCTGCTTTCCCCCTTTGGTGTCCATACGTTTGTTCTCTACATCTGTGTCTCAATTTCTGCCCTGCAAACCGGTTCATCTGTACCATTTTTCTAGGTTCCACATATATGCGTTAATATACAATATTTGTTTTTCTCTTTCTGACTTACTTCACTCCATATGACAGTCTCTAGATACATCCACGTCTCTACAAATGACCCAATTTCGTTCCTTTTTATGGCTGAGTAATATTCCATTGTATATATGTACCACATCTTCTTTATCCATTTGTCTGTCGATGGGCATTTAGTTTGCTTCCATGACCTGGCTACTGTAAATAGTGCTGCAGTGAACATCGGGGTGCAAGTGTCTTTTTGAATTATGGTTTTCTCTGGGTATATGCCCAGTAGTGGGATTGCTGGGTCATATGGTAATTCTATTTTTAGTTTTTTAAGGAACCTCCATACTGTTCTCCATAGTGGCTCTCTCTATTTACATTCCCACCAACAGTGCAAGAGGGTTCCCTTTTCTCCACATCCTCTCCAGCATTTGTTGTTTGTAGATTTTCTGATAATGGTCATTCTGACCAGTGTGAGGTGATACCTCATTGTAGTTTTGATTTGCATTTCTCTAATAATTAGCGATGTTGAGCAGCTTTTCATGTGTCTCTTGGCCATCCGTATGTCTTCTTTGGAGAAATGTCTATTTAGGTCTTCTGCCCATTTTTTGAATGGGTTTTTTGCTTTTTAATATTGAGCTGCATGAGCTGTTTATATATTTTGGAGATTAATCCTTTGTCCACTGATTCATTTGCAAATATTTTCTCCCATTCTGAGGGTTGTCTTTTCATCTTGTTTATAGTTTCCTTTGCTGTGCAAAAACTTTTAAGTTTCATTAGGTTCCATTTGTTTATTTTTGTTTTTATTTCCATTACTCTAGGAGGAGGGTCAAAAAAGATCTTGCTGTGATTATGTCAAAGTGTGTTCTTCCTTTGTTTTCCTCTAAGAGTTTTACAGTGTCCGGTCTTACATTTAGATCTTTAATCCATTTTGAGTTTATTTTTGTGTATGGTGTTAGGGAGTGTTCTAATTTCATTCTTTTACATGTAGCTGTCCAGTTTTCCCAGCACCACTTATTGAAGAGACTGTCTTTTCTCCATTGTATATCCTTGCCTCCTTTGTCATAGATTAGTTGACCATAGGTGCATGGGTTTATCTCTGGGCTTTCTTTTTTAATGAATTAATTTATTTATTTATTATTTATTTTTGGCTGTGTTGGGTCTCAGTCTCTGTGCGAGGGCCCTCTCCAGCTGCGGCGAGTGGGGGCCACTCTTCATCGCTGTGCGCAGGCCTCTCACTGTTGCGGCCTCTCCCGTTGTGGAGCACAGGCTCCAGATGCGCAGGCTCAGCAGTTGTGGCTCACGGGCCCAATTGCTCCGCGGCATGTGGGATCCTCCCGGACCAGGGCTCGAACCCTCATCCCCTGTATCGGCAGGCAGACTCTCAACCACTGCGCCACCAGGGAAGCCCCTATCTCTGGGCTTTCTATCTTGTTCCATTGATCTATGTTTCTGTTTCTGTGCCAGTACCACATTGGCTTGATTACCGTAGCTTTGTAGTATAGTCTGAAGTCAGGGAGTCTGATTCCTCCAGCTCCGTTTTTTCCCTCAAGATTGCTTTGGCTAGGACTTCCCTGGTGGTGCAGTGGTTAAGAATCCGCCTGCCAATACAGGGGACACGGGTTCGAGCCCTGGTCCAGGAACATCCCACATGCCGCGGAGCAACTAAGCCCGTGCGCCACAACTACTGAGCCTGCGCTCTAGAGCCCGTGAGCCACAACTACTGAGCCTGCATGCCACAACTACTGAAGCCCGTGGGCCTAGAGCCTGTGCACCGCAACGAAGAGTAGCCCCCGCTCGCTGCAACTAGAGAAAGCCCGCGCAGAGCAACGAAGACCCAACGCAGCCAATAAATTAATTAATTAATTTAAAAAAAAATAGATTGCTTTGGATATTTGGGGTCTTTTGTGTCACCATACAGATTTTAAGATTTTTTGTTCTAGTTCTGTAAAAAATGCCATTGGTAATTTGATAGCAACTGCATTGAATCTGTAGATTGCTTTGGGTAGTATAGTCATTTTCACAATGTTGATTCTTCCAAACCAAGAACATGGTTTATCTCTCCATCTGTTTGTGTCACCTTTGATTTCTTTCAACAGTGTCTTATAGTTTTCTGAGTACAGGTGTTTTACCTCCTTAGGTAGGTTTATTCCTGGGTATTTTATTCTTTCTGTTGCAATGGTGAATGGGATTGTTTCCTTAATTTCTCTTTCTGATCTTTCGTTGTTAGTGTATAGGAATGCAAGGGATTTTTGTGCATTTTTTTTATCCTGCTACTTTACCAAATTAATTGATTAGCTCTAGTAGTTTTCTGGTAGCATCTTCAGGATTCTCTATGTATAGTATCATGTCATCTGCAAACAGTGACAGTTTTACTTCTTCTTTTCCAATTTGGACTCCTTTTATTTCTTTTTCTTCTCTGATTTCCGTGGCTAGGACTTCCAAAACTATGTTGAATAATAGTGATGAGAGTGGACATCCTTTTCTTGTTCCTGATCTTAGAGGAAATGCTTTCAGTTTTTCACCATTGAGAATGATGTTTGCTGTGGGCTTGCCATATACGGCCTTTATTATGTTGAGGTAGGTTCCCTCTATGCCCACTTTCTGGAGAGTTTTTATCATAAATGGGTGTTGAATTTTGTCAAAAGCTTTTTCTGCATCTATTGAGATTATCATATGGTTTATTGTTCAATTTGTTAATATGGTGTATCACATTGATTGATTTGCTTATACTGAAGAATCCTTGCATCCCTGGGATGAATCCCACTTGATCATGGTGTATGATCCTTTTAATGTGTTGTTGGATTCTGTTTGCTAGTATTTTGTTGAGGATTTTTGCAACTATATTCATCAGTGATATTGGTCTGTAATTTTCTTTTTTTGTAGTGTCTTTGTCTGGTTTTGGTATCAGGGTGATTGTGGCCTCGTAGAATGAGTTTGGGAGTGTTCTCTCCTCTGCAATTTTTTGGAAGAGTTTGAGATGGATGGGTGTTAGCTCTTCTCTAAATGTTTGATAGAATTCACCTGTGAAGCCATCTGGTCCTGGACCTTTGTTTGTTGGGAGATTTTTAATCACAGTTTCAATTTCATTACTTGTGATTGGTCTGTTCATATTTTCTGTTTCTTCCTGATTCAGTCTTGGAAGGTTATACCTTTTTAAGAATTTGTCCACTTCTTTCAGGTTGTCCATTTTATTGTCATAGAGTTGCTTGTAGTAGTCTCTTAGGATGCTTTGTATTTCTGTGGTGTCCATTGTAACTTCTCCTTTTTCATTTCGAATTTTATTGATTTGAGTCCTCTCCCTCTTTTTCTTGATGAGTCTGGCTAAAGTTTTATCAATTTTGTTTATCTTCACAAAGAACCAGCTTTTAGTTTTATTGATCTTTGCTATCGTTTTCTTTGTTTCTATTTCATTTATTTCTGCTCTGATGGTTATGATTTCTTTCCTTCTGCTAACTTTGGGTTTTGTTTGTTCTTCTTTCTCTAGTTCCTTTAGGTGTAAGGTTAGTTTGTTTATTTGAGATTTTTCTTGTTTCTTGTGGTAGGATTGTATTTCTATAAACTTCCCTCTTAGAGCTGCTTTTGCTGCATCCCATAGGTTTTGGATCATCGTGTTTTCGTTGTCATTTGTCTCTAGGAATTTTATGATTTCCTCTTTGATTTCTTCAGTAATCTCTTGGTTATTTAGTAACGTATTGTTTAGTCTCCACGTGTTTGTGTTTTTTACGTTTTTTCCCCTGTAATTTATTTCTAATCTCATAGCGTTGTGGTCAGAAAAGATGCTTGATATGCTTTCAATTTTCTTAAATTTACCGAGGCTTGAAAGTGTAATCTGCTGTTTTTGGATGGAATGTCCTATAAATATCAATTAAATCTATCTGGTCTATTGTGTCATTTAAAGCTTGTGTTTCCTTATTAATTTTCTGTCTGGATAATCTGTCCATTGGTGTAAGTGAGGTGTTAAAGTCCCCCACTATTCTTGTGTTGCTGCTGATTTCCTCTTTTATAGCCGTTAGTATTTGCCTAATGTATTGAGGTGCCCCTATGTTGGGTGCATATATATTTATAATTGTTATATCTTCTTCTTGGATTGATCCCTTGATCATGATGTAGTGTCCTTCCTTGTCTCTTGTAACATTCTTTATTTTAAAGTCTATTTTAACTGATATGAGTATTGCTACTCCAGCTTTCTTTTGATGCCCATTTGCATGGAATATCTTTTGCCATCCCCTCACTTTCAGTCTGTATGTGTCCCTAGGTCTGAAGTGGGTCTCTTGCAGACAGCATATATAGGGGTCTTGTTTTTGTATTCATTCAGCCAATCTATGTCTTTTGGTTGGAGCATTTAATCCTTTTATACTTAAGGTAATTATCAATATGTATGTTCCTATTACCCTTTTCTTAATTGTTTTGGGTTTGTTTTTGTAGGTCCTTTTCTTCTCTTGTGTTTCCCACTTAGAGAAGTTCCTTTAGCATTTGTTGTAGAGCTGGTTTGGTGGTGCTGAATTCTCTTAGCTTTTGCTTGTCTATAAAGCTTTTGATTTCTCCATCGAATATGAATGAGATCCTTGCCGGGTAGAGTCATCTTGGGTGTAGGTTCTTCCCTTTCATCACTTTAAATATATTGTGCCACTCCCTTCTGGCTTGTAGAGTTTCTGCTGAGAAATCTGCTGTTAACCTTATGGCAGTTCCCTTGTATGTTGTCATTTTCCCCTTGTTTTAATAATTTTTCTTTGTCTTTAATTTTTGTCAATTTGATTACTATGTGTCTCGGCGTGTTTCTCCTTGGATTTATCCTGCCTGGGACTCTCTGTGCTTCCTGGACTTAGGTGGCTATTTCCTTTCCCATATTAGGGAAATTTTCAACTATAATCTCTTCAAATATTTTCTCAGGTCCTTTCTCTCTCTCTTCTCCTTCTGGGACCCCTATAATGAGAATGTTGGTGTGTTTAATGCTGTCCCAGAGGTCTCTTAGGCTGTCTTCATTTCTTTTCATTCTTTTATCTTTATTCTGTTCCATGGCAGTGGATTCTACCATTCTGTCTTCCAGGTCACTTATCTGTTCTTCTGCTTCAGTTATTCTGCTATTGATTCCTTCTAGTGTAGTTTTCATTTCAGTTATTGTATTGTTCATCTCTGTTTGTTTGTTCTTTAATTCTTCTAGGTCTTTGTTAAACATTTCTTGCATCTTCTCAGTCTTTGTCTCCATTCTTTTTCCAAGGTCCTGGATCATTTTCACTATCATTATTCTGAATTCTTTTTCTGGAAGGTTGCCTATCTCCACTTCATTTAGTTGTTTTTCTGGGGTTTTATCTTGTTCCTTCATCTGGTACAAAGTCCTCCGCCTTTTTGTTTTGTTTGTCTTTCTGCGAATGTGGTTTTCCTTCCACAGGCTGCAGAATTATAGTTCCTCTTGCTTCTGCTCTCTGCCTTCTGGTGGATGAGGCTATCTAAGAGGCTTGTGCAAGCTTCCCAATGGGAGGGACTGGTGGTGGGTAGAGCTGGGTGTTGCTCTGGTGGGCAGAGCTCAATAAAACTTTAATCACTTGTCTGCTGATGGGTGGGGCTGGGTTTCCTCCCTGTTGGTTGTTTGGCCTGAGGCAACCCAGCACTGGAGGCTACAGGTTCTTTGGTGGGGCTAATGGCAGACTCCCAGAGGGCTCATGCCAAGGAGTACTTCCTAGAACTTCTGCTGTCAGTGTCCTTGTCCCCATGGTGAGCCACAACCAACCCCTGCCTCTGCAGGAGACCCTCCAACACTAGCAGGTAGGTCTGGTTCAGTCTCCTATGGGGTCACTGCTCCTTCCCCCTGGGTCCTGATGCGCACACTACTTTGTGTGTGCCCTCCAAGAGTGGAGTCTCTGTTTCCCCAAGTCCTGTCGAAGTCCTGCAATCAAATCCCGCTAGCCTTCAAAGTCTGATTCTCTGGGAATTCCCCCTCGCTGGACCCCCAGCTTGGGAAGCCTGATGTGGGGCTCAGAACCTTCACTCCAGTGGGTGGACTTCTGTGGTGTAATTTTTCTCCAGTTTGTGAGTCACTTACCCAGTGGTTATGGGATTTGATTTTATTGTGATTGCACCCCTCCTACCATCTCATTGTGGCTTCTCCTTTGTCTTTGGATGTGGGATATCTTTTTTGCTGAGTTCCAGTGTCTTCCTGTCGATGATTGTTCAGCAGTTAGTTGTGATTCCAGTGCTCTCACAAGATGGAAGGTATATTTTTACACCTACGTTGAACTTCTAGAGATAAAATTAAAATGCCTGAGATTAGGGCTTCCCTGGTGGCGCAGTGGTTGAGAGTCTGCCTGCTAGTGCAGGGGACATGGGTTCAAGCCCTGGTCTGGGAAGATCCCACATGCCATGGAGAGGCTGGGCCCGTCAGCCACAACTGCTGAGCCTGCATGTCTGGAGCCTGTGCTCTGCAACAAGAGAGGCCGCGATAGTGAGAGGCCCGCGCACCGCAATGAAGAGTGGCCCCCGCTTGCCGCAACTAGAGAAAGCCCTCGCACAGAAACGGGGACCCAACACAGCCAAAAATAAAAATAAATTAAAAAAAAAAAAAGCCTTAGATTAAAAAAAATTACACTTGTAATCAATGGCAAATTAGACATTATGAGGAAATGTAAAAGCATCGTAATAGAAAAAAATTCAAAATTAAACAGAGAGAGGAAAAGACTAGGGGGAAGAAAGAGCATCAGTGAATTGTGGAACAACTTCAAGTGGCTAAAAATATGTATAATTGGAGTCACTGAAAAAGAGGAGAGATCAGAGAGTGGAAAAAATACTGACTGAAATTTTTCCAAATTTCCCAAACTTGATGAAAACTATAAACCCACAGATATAAGAGGTTCAATGAACCCAAGCAGAAGAAACATGAAGAAAACTACACCAGGGATAAATAACCAAGGATAAAGATAAAATGTTGAAAGCTATCAGAGAAAAAATAATTATGTACAGAGGAACAAAGATAAGTTTGTTAGTAATTTATTGCTCCACAATAATTACCCCTAAGCCTAATGGTTTAAAATAACAAGCATTTATTATCTCACCATTTATTTGGAGCAGGAATGCCAGAGCAGCTTAGTTCAGTGGTTTTGACTCAGGGTCTCTATTGAGGTCATAATCTATCACAAAGGGCTACAATCACTGAAACCTTCTCTGGGGTTGAAGGGTCCCTTTCAAACATCATTCAAGTTCTATTGGTAGGAGGCTTCAGTTTTTTGCCAGCTATTGGCCAGAGGTCTCAGTTCCTCACCACATGGGTTTCTGCACTGGTAAGTGCCCTTACAACATGGCAGCTGGTTTTCCCCAAAGAGAGTGAAAAAGGGAAAAGAGTGAGGCAGAAGCCACAATGTCTTTCATAACTTAGCTTTAAAATGAAATACCATCACTTCTGCCATATTCTGTGGTTCACACAGAACAATCCTGATACGGTGTGAGAGAGAACTATACAGGGACATAAAAACCAAGAGGCAAGGATCTCTAGAGGCCATCTTGAAGACTGGATACCATAGTCTGCCTTCTGGGCCCAAATGATTCACCTCCTTCCCAAAGGCAAAATATATTTACTTTCTTTCAAGGCCTCCAAAAGTCTCATTCCAAAGTAAGCAGAAGAAAGGAAATAATTAAGATCAGAGTGGAAATCAATGAAATAGAAAATAGAAGAAAATAAACAATAGAAATAAATCCATGAAACCAGAAGATAGTTCTTTAAGAAGATAAATAAAATTGATAGAAATAAAAGGAATCCAAATTGGAAAAGAAGAAGTAAAGCTGTCACTGTTTGCAGATGACATGATACTATACATAGAGAATCCTAAAGATGCTACCAGAAAACTACTAGAGCTAATCAATGAATTTGGTAAAGTAGCAGGATACAAAATTAATGCACAGAAATCTCTTGCATTTCTATACACTAATGATGAAAAATCTGAAAGTGAAATTAAGAAAACACTCCCGTTTACCATTGCAACAAAAAGAATAAAATATCTAGGAATAAACCTACCTAAGGAGACAAAAGACCTGTATGCAGAAAATTATAAGACACTGATGAAAGAAATTAAAGATGATACAAATAGATGGAGAGATATACCATGTTCTTGGATTGGAAGAATCAACATTGTGAAAATGACTATACTACCCAAAGCAATCTGCAGATTCAATGCAATCCCTATCAAACTACCACTGGCATTTTTCACAGAACTAGAACAAAAAATGTCACAATTTGTATGGAAACACAAAAGACCCCGAATAGCCAAAGCAATCTTGAGAACGAAAAATGGAGCTGGGGGAATCAGGCTCCCTGACTTCAGACTATATTACAAAGCGATGGTAATCAAGACAGTTTGGTACTGGCACAAAAACAGAAATATAGATCAATGGAACAGGTTAGAAAGCCCAGAGATAAACCCACGCACATATGGTCACCTTATCTTTGATAAAGGAGGCAAGCATATACAGTGGAGAAAAGACAGGCTCTTCAATAAGTGGTGCTGGGAAAATTGGACAGATACATGTAAAAGTATGAAATTAGAACACTCCCTGACACCATGCACAAAAATAAACTCAAAATGGATAAAAGACCTAAGTGTAAGGCCAGACACTATCAAACTCTTAGAGGAAAACATAGGCAGAACACTGTATGACATACATCACAGCAAGATTCTTTTTGACCCAGCTCCTAGAGAAATGGAAATAAAAACACAAATAAACAAATGGGACCTAATGAAACTTAAAAGCTTTTGCACAGCAAAGGAAACCATAAACAAGACCAAAAGACAACCCTCAGAATGGGAGAAAATATTTGCAAATGAAGCAACTGACAAAGGATTAATCTCCAAGATTTACAAGCAGCTCATGCAGCTCAATAACAAAAAAACGAACAACCCAATCCAAAAATGGGCAGAAGATCTAAATAGACATTTCTCCAAAGAAGATATACAGATTGCCAACAGACACATGAAAGAATGCTCAACATCATTAATCATTAGAGAAATGCAAATCAAAACTACAATGAGATATCATCTCACACCGGTCAGAATGGCCATCATCAAAAAATCTAGAAACAATAAATGCTGGAGAGGGTGTGGAGGAAAGGGAACACTCTTGCACTGTTGGTGGGAATGTAAATTGATACAGCCACTATGGAGAACAGTATGGAGGTTCCTTAAAAAACTACATGTAGAACTACCATATGACCCAGCAATCCCACTACTGGGCATATACCCTGAGAAAACCATAGTTCAAAAAGAGTCATGTACCACAATGTTCATTGCAGCTCTATTTACAATAGCCAGGACATGGAAGCAACCTAAGTGTCCACCATCGGATGAATGGATAAAGAAGATGTGGCACATATATACAATGGAATATTACTCAGCCATTAAAAAAAATGAAATGTAGGTATTTGTAATGAGGTGGATGGAGTTAGAGTCTGTCATACAGAGTGAAGTAAGTCAGAAAGAGAAAAACAAATACAGTATGCTAACACATATATATGGAATCTAAGGAAAAAAAAAAAAAAGGCCATGAAGAACCTAGTGGCAAGACGGGAATAAAGACACAGACCTACTAGAGAATGGACTTGAGGATATGGGGAGGGGGAGGGGTGAGATGTGACAGGGTGAGAGAGTGTCATGGACATATATACACTACCAAATGTAAAATAGATAGCTAGTGGGAAGCAGCCGCATAGCACAGGGAGATCAGCTCGGTGCTTTGTGACCACCTAGAGGGGTGGGATGGGGAGGGTGGGAGGGAGGGAGATGCAAGAGGGAAGAGATATGGGAACATATGTATATGTATAACTGATTCACTTTGTTATAAAGCAGAAACTAACACACCATTGTAAAGCAATTATACTTCAATAAAGATGTTTAAAAAAAAAAATTGATAAACATCTAGCCAGACTAAACAGGAAAAAAAGAGAGGATACAAATTACCAGCATCAGAAATGAGAGAGGTGACATCACTACAAGTATTATAGCCGTTAAAGAATAATAATATTATTAATAACTTTGTTCCAATAAATTTAATAATGTAGATGAAATTGATAACTTTCTTGAAAGACACAAACCAACAAAGTTCCCTCAGGAAGATGCTGATGACCTGAGTAGCCCTATATCTATTAAAAGATTGAATCTGCCATGAAAAAACTTTTTCACAAAGAGCTCCATGTCCAGATGTTTTCACTGTTGAATACCGTTAAACATTTAAATAAGAAATTATACCAATGCTACACAAATTCTTCTAGAAAATTGAAGAGGATTGAACACTTCTTAACCAATGCTATAAGAACAGCATTACTATGATACCAAAAGCCAGAGAAAAACACTGTGAAAAAGAAAATTACAAACCAATATCTCTCATGAACATAGACACAAAAATTGTCAACAAAATTTTGGCCCATTGAATCCAAAAAAAAAAGCATTTATTTGAGGAATATAAGATTGGTCTAAAATCTGAATATCAAGTCAATGTAATTTACCATATTAACAGTCTAAAAGAAAGCAAAAAAAAAAAAAGATATAAATCCAGGGCCAGGACTAAGGTGAATTAAGTGATGCAAGTGAGGCACTTACCTCAGGCACAAAATTTAAGGGGGCACCAAAAAACTCAGTAATCAAGATAAATGATATTTTAGTGTAATATTTTTTAAAAATAAAATTAATGCAAAAAATTCTTGAACAAAATATCAAAATTTTAACTAAAGGAAGGGTTGGCATGACTGATTTTTCCTTTTGCCTCAGCTCTAATATAGCTCAGTCATTGTTAGATTTCATTTATATAAAATTCTAGAAAATGCAAACTAATCTATAAGCACAGAAAGCAGATCAGTAGTTGCCTGGGGCTCGGAGAGGCAAGGAGAGGGAAAAGGGAGGGATTACTTAGGGTCACAGGGAAACTTCTGGGGGTATGTTTATTATACTGATTATTGTTACATGATTTCTCAGAGATACACATATGTCAAAACTTATCAAATGATACACTTTAAATATGTGTGGTTTATTTGATATCAGGTCTACGTCAACAAAGCTGTTTAAAGAAATAAAAACAATGGCTTTGTGACCCTGGGAAAGTACTTTTCTAAACATCATTTTCTTTATGTCTAAAATAGGAGCAATTGGGGGTACCTATCTCATAAGGTTGGTGTGGGGATTAAAAGGGTACAGTGAACAGTCAGTGTTAACAACACAGCCCAGTGTGAACTCCAGAATTAGATTCCTTGGGCTTGAATCCCCACTCTACAACTTACTATCAATATGACCTCAGACTAGTTACCAAACTTTATGTCTAGGAATAACAGTACCTAACTCACAGGTTTATTATCAGGATTGATGACAAATATTTCTGTAAAGCTGTCTTGTACATAGTAAGTGGTCAATAAATCCTAGCTGTCATCATTATTTATTTTTATTTGCCAAACAGAATGATCCAGAACAAGTCAGATGCTTTTGTTGAAGAATTTGAAAATGACTGCTCTAGGAGATTAATAATACTCAGATCTTTTAGCCATTTCTCAGCTGTCAGTTTTCAGACTTCTCACCCTTGTTGGCAATTACCCTTTGGAAGTGTTCCAGTTTATTGATATTATTATCCTTTTAACTCTGATGTCTGTGTCTGACTGGCTGCTTATGGAGGGGAGATTTTACCCCCTCTGTCTATAGCTACTTTGCTCTGAACACTACTTCCATTAAAGCACCTTTTTCATAGCTACACTTCACTGTTAATAACATTGCAGACAAGGTTTAGCCCTAAAGCTTTTTCATATGTGCTGCCATTCAACTCTGCTTACTTTATTTTTTTATGTCAAAAGAACAAGGTCTTACTTTTTTATTTTTTATATTTATTTCTTTACAACTTTAATGGTTAAGGTTTTTCATTGTTGTTATAGTACATTGTTTCTTTGTGTCTTTCATTTCTTTGGTGTGCTGCCCACTGTACTTGAAATATTATTTGTAGGAATAATTTGAGGTCTAGATGAAGGGTTCCTTCCTCAAAAGAAGATTTGCATTTATTTTTGCCAGGTCCCTGGCGGGCACAACCAACATGAGACCAATAGGTCCAAGTCGTGAGATTCCCAACTCATACAGAAAGTCTGTCTGAAGTCTCATTTACTTCTGGTTCAGCCTGACCCTAAGGGTGTATCCCTTTGGGCTTCCAGCATACTGTGGGGGAAGGTCTCTTATTAGACTTTGCATCTTCTGCAGACCTGTGCTTTCATTTCTGACCTCCTCACCAGTCAAGGCCACCTCAACGAAGGTTCAGATTTACTGGGATCAACAAATACCCTCAGAGCAAAAGCAGATTCTGTATCCTGAGCACCTTTCTGGGTTCCTGGGTTAGCTTCAGTATTAGCCTTTTATTTCCTTACTATTTTGAAGCATCCAGTTAGTGTTTTCATATTTTTCCAGAATTAATTTTTCTATGGGAACACTGACCTGAAAAGCCTTGCCCACCATTACAGGAAATGAAAATTCACCCATACCCACCCCAACTCTTTGAGAAGAAAACAGAACCAGAGAAAACCAACCAGAGCCTATGAAAAGCAGCAGGTCCTTCAGAGTATGTTGTGTGGCACTGTGCAGAGCAGAGAGGAGAAAAGTGAGGGGACCACAAAGGGTGTATATAAAGTTGTGGTGAAGGAAGATGAGAGGCTCCTAGAAGCCTCTGGGTGCAAGAGAATTTTAAATAGTGAAGATTATTTATTTATTTATCTATATTTTTTTAAAAATAGTGACAATTTAAAATAAGAGCTATTATGTACTTGTACTTGGACCCCCTTAAATGTTTGGGAGAACAAAGAGAAAAATTTCTATTTTGGCTAACTTCTTTAAAACGATATCATTCTATGGTTGTGCTATAGAAATCTCTGCTTTATCAACCTTGTATGTACTTATTTACTACAGCTGATTAAGAGAGTGAAAAGGGAGGGAGGACACAGAAAGGAGGGAGAGAGGAGCAGAGGCATCAAGAGCAAGGCTACAAAGACATTTATTGTGTCAGTAGTGTTAGCACCTGTTTCATGTGAGAGAGAGAAGAAGGTTGAATGAAACATGAATTCTGGCCTGTAGAAGCTCATTGTCCAGTGACAGGGGGGAACACTATATCATCAAATAATTCTAATACAATCCAGATCTAGCGAAGTTTTATTAAGCATCAACTAAGTGCCAGATGCTTTCTAAGAAAGAAAAAAGCAACCCCTGACATCTACTGATTGACCTTAAACTTATAGCTATGCTTGCATGTGCTCAGAAGCTGGCCTAGAGCTCATTGCTAGGTCAAGTTATTCTCCTTTGGACATAAACAATCTCACAAAACACCAAAATCAGTCAAGGTCACTCTGGGACCACGAGAAAGTGAGATAAAACAAGACCACTTCATAATATTGTCCAAGCATGGACAAAAACAAAGTCACCGTACAACCCACAAAATACCAAATAGCTCCATTTCCCAGCTAATAGGACTCAGTACTGCTTCCTTACCTTTAGAATTTAACCTCACTCTAATCGTCCTAAAAATAAATATTGAGTTATCCCATCATTAACTGTCCCTGCATTCTGACAGCACTCAATCCGGAGTGAACCTGCTTTTTTGACCCTCCCACAACTCACCCAATCACAGCCCAAATCCTGTAATAGGCCCTTTCTAACACCCTCCTACTGAGAGGCCTCCCTCTTCCCATGGTGTGCATTCTCCCTCACTGCAATGAGTGATAAACCCAACTTATTCAACTTCAGGTGTGTTCTTAGCTGTTCTTTGGCTGGAGGGCATCACCATTTCAAATATATTATTTACTGTAATCTTCATAACAAGAGCATAAGCTTGAATTTACAGATGATCTTACGGCTGCTACAGGTTAATTTAATTCAAAATTACAGGCAGAAAGAGACAAATCTGGGATTTGAATATAGGCCCTTAGAATGCTTCTCACTATCTCAAATGACAGAAGACAGGGAGCAAGATAGAAAAAAGAAAGTCCAAAAATAGACAAAAGATTTTTTTCCTCACTCTCTGTAACTGTCACTTTCATGGAGCAATATCTCCATCTTGTGATATTTTATAATGCAGGTTTTTAATAATTTGGATCTTGCAACTATAGGCGATCATTCGTATGCCACCAAGATTTAAGAGAATATTTTCTTGTTATTTGCCCCATAGGCAAAATAAAATTGAGCCATTCAATTAAAAACTATAGTTTATGAGGAAAGAAATGTCTTTTATTGTCATCTACAGTACTTTTTTTCCCCTTGAAAGATAACCCTATTGCCTCCTTTCACTTTAAAATAATGCTCTTCCTTAAGATGACTAAAATCACATATAGCATATTGGTTGTCTCTGTGTCAAAGATAGGAGTGAGAGACTGTTCACTGAATACTCTCTAATATTTTTTAAAAAAATTTAAAACCATGTGAATAAATTACCAATTCAAAACACAAAGTAAAAATTTTTTAAGGTCAAAAATAAAATATACATCTATACCCCTTTTACTGTTTTAAAGATAAATGGAATCTGCAACTAAGGTACTACAGAGAATAAGATGAATTCTCTTTTGGTTTTTCATTCATCAGTTGTAATTGACCCATATTCCTTAAATATGAGACTAGCAGCAGGAAGGAAATACACCGACTAGGAAGAACTCAAGTAAAAAATGACAAGGAGCCAGATATAAATAAAATAGAGGAAGACAAACACTTCATGCTGGAGTATGTGAATATAGCAATGAATATATTCCTAAATAATCATACTATCTGGACTTCAAGAAAATCTTTTCTGAGTCACTTGAAAGAGTATAATTATAAATATAAAACAAAGTAGCACTGATATATGGAACAAGTACTGTACTGACATACTTATGCTAAAAAAATTATTTGTAGTTTATCTGAAATTCAAGTTTCACTGAGCATTCTGTAAATTATCTGGCAACCCTAGCTAAACATCCATTTAAAAAAATCATAGACAACTCAGCATTTTACCAGCAGATGGCTCCCCAAATCTAGTTTAGAATAAGATAGTACACTCAGACCTAGTGAGGAGTCATTATTGTTTCAGGGTTTTTGTTGTTTTGAGTGTTTATTTGTTTGATTGGTTTGTTGTGGGTGGGTTAGTTTTTGTGGGGCATGGAAATTTTAATTTAATTATACGAAAACATAAAACATCCCTTCCAGCCATTTCATATGATTCTTCATAATCCTTTAGAATTAAAATGAAAAACAAGTTAATTTTTAATTTTTTCTTATATTTGCTCAAGCATTTAAATGCTAAGGCAACATGTATAATTTCAGTGTAAAGTGGCTCTGACATTTCACAAAGGAATTTCATACCAATTAAATTATGTATCCTGAGCTTTAGGGCAAAGCTCTCCATAAAAACCATACCTTTACCTCTTTCATGCAGTCTGATTTGCTAGGATATTCTAGCATTGAGGCATGAGCTCTGTTTTTATTTATTTATACCTTTTTAAAAAAACTGAAGTATAGTTGACATATAATATTATATAAGCTACAGGTGTACAGTATAGTGATTCACAATTTTGAAAGGTTATATTCTATTTATAATTATTATAAAATGTTGGCTATATTCCCCATGTTGTACAATATATTCTTGTAGCTTATTTTATACATAATAGTTTGTACCTCTTAAACGAGCTGTGTTTTGACCCAAAACACACACCCAGTGCTCCCAATGAAATCAGTGATTCAACAGAATTTTTTGACATGCCACAACTTTACTAACCTTTTGCCAATGCCAGAATGTCTTGATATATTCAAGTGTATTTTCTAAGAAAAAAGTATTATAGAAACAACTGTTGTCTTAAAGTCTATTTTGTTTGATAATAGTATAGCCAGTCAAGCTCTCTTTTGGTTCTGTTTTGCAAGGCTATAGTTTTCCATACTTTCACTTTCAGTCCATTTGTGTCTTTGAATCTAAACATGTCTCTTGCAGCCAACTTATAGTTGGATTTTTAAATCCATTCTACTAACCTCTGCATTTTAATTGGCATATTTAACCCATTTACATTTAATGTAATTACAAATTAGGATTTATATCAACCATTTTTCTATTTGTTTTCTATATGTCATATGTCTTTGTTCTTTTATTCCTCCATTTCTGCCTTCTTTTGCTAAAGTAAACTTTTAAATGGATATTTTAAATAGATATTGTTAGGCAAATATTAAAATAGATATTTAAATATCTTTCTCCTATAAACTGGCAATCTTTCTCAGTCTCATCAAATCCTTCCCCACGTGCTTTTTTCTTAGTAAATAAATCACAGACTTGAACATATCAAGAAACAAATAGAAAGAGTGAAGAGAGTTGCCTGGGGTTATGCAACAAATTCATGGCAACACTAGGATTAAAAACCAGGTCTTCTGGGCTTCCCTGGTGGCGCAGTGGTTGAGAGTCTGCCTGCCAATGCAGGGGACACGGGTTCGAGCCCTGGTCTGGGAGGATCCCACATGCCGCGGAGCAACTGGGCCCGTGACCCATAATTACTGAGCCTGCGCGTCTGGAGCCTGTGCTCCTCAACAAGAGAGGCCGCGATAGTGAGAGGCCCGCACACCGCGATGAAGAGTGGCCCCTGCTTGCCACAACTAGAGAAAGCCCTCACACAGAAACGAAGACCCAACACAGCCATAAATAAATAAATTTTTTAAAAAAACCAACAAAAAAACAAACAAACCAGGTCTTCTGGACTTCCCTGGTGGCGCAGTGGTTGAGAATCTGCCTGCCAATGCAGGGGACATGGGTTCGAGCCCTGGTCTGGGAAGATCCCACATGCTGCGGAGCAACTAAGCCTGTGCGCCACAACTACTGAGCCTGCGCTCTAGAGCCCAAAAGCCACAACTACTGAGCCCATGTGCCACAACTACTGAAGCCCACATGCCTAGAGCCCGTACTCCACAACAAGAGAAGCCACTGCAATGAGAAGCCCATGCACTGCAATGAAGAGTAGCCTCTGCTCGCCACAACTAGAGAAAGCCTGCATGCAGTGACGAAGACCCAACATAGCCAAAAATAAATAAAATATAAATTTAAAAAAAAAAAAACACAAAAAAACCCCAGGTCTTCTGACTCTAGTTTCAAAGTTCCCACTACCACTGTGCCATATAAGTGGATGGAATTAATCTGTGACATGAGATCCTTCTGCTTTTTTTTTTTTTTGTCAGTTCTGAATTTCTTATATTTTCTTCCTCTTGTTTCAGAGGAAGCATTGTTTCTCTAACTAATTCTTGAACTCAGAACTCTTAATACTGTGCTTCCCCAAGTGTGAGGCCAGCATCACTAAAGGTATGAGAAATGATTTGAAGTGGTTCGCCAAACCAGTGTTGAATAACAACACACAATGAGAAAGCTGCTTTATCCAATCCTCTTTTATTCCCTCTGTCAAGGAGAAAAGTGTCATTTTTGTACTGGTGTTTAATGCCTCTCTAACATTGCCCATCTCCCTTTTTAAGCAAGAACAATCAACCTCAAGCCTGGATCATGGGTACAACCATTCTAGCTAGAATTCAATAGTGTTATTTTGCTTTTATTGTTGTTATTTCATTTATGGCAAATGATAATGATTTTCCATTTACAAGTTTTCTATTTAAGTAAAACCATAATTCTGAGTTAAAATAAAATACTGAGTAAGTAATATAAATGGCAGTATATGGATATGGAAAAATAACTCATGAACGTGGTGTTTGAATGACCAACTCTGGGAAACTACTCTGTTGCTGCAATCTATTACAATGGTTGTCCATTGTAACCCTTGTTTCTCTTGGGCCACAAAGAACAGTCAAGGGCTGGGATGATAAGTCTCCAGAATCCTCTTTTCCCCTTGCATTTAACTCAAACTCTTCCTTAGTTGCTTTGTCATTTTTGGCTTCTAAATCTCAGAATTATTCCTAATGGTTCTTTCTCTGAACTGCCATGCTCTGGACTTTTGTTCCTTTTCACTTGCCCACCCTTCAAGACTCTTTGCTCCATCCCAGTCTTCTGCTGCTTCCAAATTAAGGAAGATATTTTTCCCCCTCTGCAAGTGGTTATGTCTCTTTTGGCTAATCTTGATGGTCTTGTGTTAAAGAACCCACAATCATATTTTGATTTTCCTAAAGGGATCTTCACATTTCTTTCTCAAGTTGTTTGGGACGAGTTTCCACAAGGACTAGGCAAGAAAACTCTTTGAGTAATGCTACCCTCTGTGATATGCAAAGTATTCCTTCACACCAACTCTCACCCAGCATCAGAGGATGATGTTCCTTTACCTCAGGGTGAGTTTCCTGCCTTCTTGGGTATTCCCTCCTCCCTCCTCTGGAGTGGGCTATTTCAGTATCTGTCAGTCCCCAAATGTACCCTACCCATGAGACCCTGAGGATCCTCAGACAAAAAGGGTCCCTGATGCCTGCCCAAGCTTAGGTCCACAATGGAACACTAGATAGCTTTGCCAAATAAAAAAGAATAAGGAAAAGAATTATTGTAAAGAAAATCGATGGTACCATTTCTAAGTAACCATAATGATAAACTACATCATGATGTTTAAGAACACAAGTTATAATTCTTTGTTTCACATGCTTTTTACATTTCTATAACAAGCTTCAGTGGAACTGAGCACAGTTTTTTATGCCCAGATCAAACTGAAGCAAGTGAGCAAAAGTTTTTTGAATACCTACTTGGCTAACATACAGGAGCTACTCTGAGTCAAATGCAAGGAATGTTAATTTACAAATACTTCAAATACTCTACCCCCTGGGGAAAGAAAATCACTTCTTTAAGTTCCTTTTGCAGAAAGCTCCAGGTAACTAACTTTTAATTTTCTACACCATCTCTGATTTAATGTTCCAATCACATTACAGAGTGCGACTTAAACAAAGACTATATTTTTTTCCTATCTGCTTTCACAACAGTTGAATCCACGTACCTATCTCTATGGTTACTTCTGTATAGTGCTCACTGAGATTCGATATGCTTCCTTCTAGCCCTCCCCTACAATACTTTAAGTCCACAATGAGTCCATAAACCAGTAGTAAAAGGCAAGGAGGCAGGATTATACACATGCTTAGAGTAAATAGTAACCATGAATTCACCGACCCACAACTGTTGGCCTAAGCTTTACTTTGGGGATAGAGACTCTCATTAAATCTCGTTTTCAATACAGTGAGCTGTCACCTACATTGATCTATCATTAAAAACAAAACAAAATGAAATGAAAAAAACAAGAGCTCCTCAAATTATAGTTTGAAAGACAGTAGTATTTTAAAGTTTATAGCTAGCTTTTACCTCACATTTTCCACAGATAGTACTGTGTACTGCGTGGTGCATAATAAAATATATCATGACCCCTAAAACATCTTCATATTTATAATCTTCTGTGCAGGTATGTGTGTATGAAAGAGTGATATTTTGCTCTTTCTGAAAATAAAAAGCATCTGGGAATAAAAAGATATAATATATAATAAAATTTAAAAGGTATGATAAAACTATTTTAGAGTGTGTGTATTGTTCAAGTTGTGAGAGTAGAAGGATGGCAGAAGGGGGGTTACAGAGCTGTACATAAATATATATAATAAAAATTGAAGGGTGTCCAAATACAAGTATATCCATCAATTTCTTGAGGGTAAGGTCCCGGATCATTCTATACACTCATTTAGTTTACCTCCAGCGCTGAGCAAAGTGTGAGGTATATGGTAGAATTTAATATATACCTGTTAAATGAATTAATGAATGAATGTGCATATGCATGCACAAAATGTTATGGGAACATAGAGTAGGGAATGCTTGACATTGAGAATAATGGAAGTGAGTGAACTGGTGGTTGATGAGGTCAGGGAGTAGAGGTTTGTAGCAGATTGCTACTAATAGTTCCCCAAGGGCTTCCCTGGTGGCGCAGTGGTTGAGAATCTGCCTGCCAATGCAGGGGACACGGGTTCGAGCCCTGGTCTGGGAAGATCCCACATGCCACGGAGCGACTAGGCCCATGAGCCGCAACTGCTGAGCCTGTGCGTCTGGAGCCTGTGCTCCGCAACAAGAGAGGCCGCGACAGTGAAAGGCCCACGCACTGCGATGAAGAGTGGCCCCCAGCTCGCCGCAACTAGAGAAAGCCCTCGCACAGAAACGAAGACCCAACACAGCCATAAATAAATAAATAAATTAATTAATTAAAAAAAAATATATATATATATTAAAAAAAAAATAGTTCCCCAGTATCCATTCTCCCCTTCTTCTCTAGCAATAGTACCCTTCATTTCTAGCTGGACACATTTGCCAACGCTCTTTGCTGCTAGGGACGTCATGTGACTGGCCAACTGAAGGTAAGCAAAAGTTACGTGTGCACCTTTCAGGTCATGTCTTTGAAAGTAATAGGCATGTCCTTCCTTTCCTCTTTATTCCTCTAACCACTGGCTGGAAATGGACATCATGGTAAGCCATCTTGGGCTAAGCTGACAAGGGCAAACCCTTCAGATGCATGCTAAAATAGGAGTCTGGGCCCTGACAACTTTGTGGAGGAGAGCCACTATACCAACAAGACTTTATGTGAGAAATAAACTTCTATTTTACTGAAACCAGTGGTTATTTTGAGTCTCTGTTGCAAAGGCTAAATTTACATCCTAATACAAGTGTCAGGAAGGCTTTTACAAAAGGTGATGCTTGCACTGAATTTCAAAGATTGAATAGGAGTTCACCAGGTGGACAAAAAGGGAAGAGCATTCAAGACTGAGGGAACAGCATGTGTAAAGATATGGAAGTTTAAGGAGTGACTTTAGGATGCCAAGCAATGATGCTTTAAAGGCAGATTGGAACTTCCCTGGTGATCCAGTGGTTAAGACTCTGCGCTCCCAATGCAGGGGGCCCAGGTTCAATGCCTGGTCAGGAAACTAAATCCCACGAAGTTAGGATCTGCTGCAACGAAGATCCTGCACACGGCAACAAAGATCCCACGTGCCACAACTAAGACCCAGCACAGCCAAATAAATAAATACATAAATAATTAAAAAAAAAAAAAAAGGCAAACAAAGGACAGATAACAGAAGACCCTGTCTGCCTTGCTGAAAAGCTGGGTTTTGTCCTGGTAGACAAGAAGATACTGTATGGGAGGTGTGCTGGAGAGTGAAAAGATTAAAGTCTCACAACTCACATGCAAAATAAGGTGGGATAATTAATCTGTTTTGTAGGAGAGGGAACAAAATCTAAAGGATTTTTCCAAGTCAGGGACAGAGGTGGAATTAGAACCAGTAGTCTTTTAATTATACCAGAGTTTTTCCAACTGTGTGGTCTTTGAGCTGACTACATCAAAATCACCTGGGTTACCTGCTAAAATTGCTAACTCCTGGGTTCCACTCTACAGCTACTCAGAATCTCTGGGGATAATTCCAGGAATTTGCACTTTTAACAAGGGTTTTAGGTGCATGAAAGTTGAAAACCAATGACTATACCAGTTTACCTCAAACATATCTCTATTTTACTATTCCAGTAAAAGTCTTTCAGATGCTAGTTCAGCAGACTAGCTTTCTCTGTAATCTCATACCTCCTAGGATCTAAAGATTAAAAAAGCTGCTTCATAAATAAAACTTATAGAGGGGGAAAGGAGGGACTAACTATTGAGCTACTATTGATATTTTCCAGACAGCCTTCTCGACACACATCATTCCACTAAATCCTCACAAACATCCTCGAAGGTAGGCATTACTAACTCCACTTTACAGATGCAGAAACTGAGGCCAAGGGATGTTAAGGACTCACCTAAGGTTACACAGATATCAGTTCATCAAATGCCAAAGTCTATCCCTTCCTGTTTAACCCACAGAGGAAGGACTAGTGAACACAATTTAGAATTCCTGAGTGACCATAACTGATCTTAGTTATGTAAATTATGTTTCTTTTCCAGATTGGACCACTTTTACAAAGTAGATGAACAAAATCTGAGATTCCTAACCAGTAGCCAATAGAGTTATTTAACTCAAGTATATTTAGCATGCTTTTTGCTGAGTTTGGGGCTTGGACTTGCAAGATTTTCATGTGACTTTGTTTGATCTCAGTCCAAAATGAAGAACTTCACTCAACTTGCAGGCTTTGGTTTTTGCCTTATGGAGACCAAGTATCTAGCAGGTTTCTTTTTTTCTTCTAAGTAGATATTAGCATCTCTTTTATTGATTTTTAAAATGATTTCGACTTTTTTCACTTAAAACTTGAAACATAATTTGTGAAGTTCCACAATCCAATGCCCATTTCTATTTTACTGAAGACTTCCCTAAACCAAGCAAGAAATGTGAAGTACATATATGTTACATTTCATTGCATGACCTTTATATATTCACATTTGCATTAGTTCATTGAATTTTACCGTAAGAAAAATTCGAGTGCATACAAAAAAGCTCTAGATATTCTGACTGGCAGTAAAATCAGTAGACTACCAGACCTATTGAAATCTGCTGGAGAAGTTTCAAAGTAGCAATACAAATGGTGTACATTAGAGGAAAAAAAGCGATCTTTTCCTTTCCAGTTTTAGAACATGCACTTTGGAGATAACAGGCTAAAAGACTATCAATGAAGTGTTTAAAATGCACATAAACTCAATAGAAGATTTAAATCTCATTCATTTTGTTTTCATTCTAGAAATTAAGAGAGTATTTTTCCATTACCTTTAAAAATGAGCACAGTTCACTTTCTTTGATGCATTAGGATGCAGACTTCGCTCCAGGGCTCTCAAAAATTAAAGTAGCCGTATTATTAAAACCCTTTGGGGTGGTTTATATATAATCCCAGTTCCATTCTATAATTTGAAGGGTGGGGTGAATTTGATTTTTTGTAGGCCCATTTCAGCAGCATCTTTCTTTGCAGGCAACTCCTGGAAAGGAGAGATGCGGTCTTAAATTGGCAAAGGTCTCTACACAACTTGCTCTGGAAGGGTCCGTCTAATGTGATATTTATTGTTCTAAAAAGCGTGGAAATAAAGTCGACTAGTCCCTTTTTTTCCTTTTCTTCCGTAGTTCTACACTCATCTGTTTTAACATTTCCTGCGCCCCCGCTAAATCCGCTAAACTGGGTGTTGTCAGCGATACAAAATTCTTGCTTTCAAGGAGACCGCAGGGGACGTGTTGGGGAAAATGGGCCACCTGTGAATCTGGGGAAGTTGAGGACGCTCAGGATGGCGCGGTCCAACTGTGGAGGGGCCTTCAACCCCACGAAGGGCTGACACAAGCGTCCCGGAACGAGAGAGGAAGAGCAACTCGCTGAGAAAAAGTAGGCTCTGGCCAAATCCCGCGGGAACTACCCTGCCCTCCGGCGGCGTTCCCTCCCCCACCTTGGTTGCCAAGGAGACCCGAGTCCTGGGCCGGCGGACTGCTACAGGCGGGGGAGGCCTACCTTTCCGCGGCCTGAGTCGACTGGTTCACCAGCCTCGCGCTCCACCGAGCTCCGCCGCCGCGTCCGTCAAGAGCGACAGCGCACGGGCGGGCGAAGCCCTGAGGTGAGTCCTCCCTCCGGGAACCGGAGCGAAGAGAGAGCCGGGGTCGCGACCCCCCTGCCCCGACCCTGGCGGGTGGGAGAGGCTCATTTGAACCAAACTGCCGGCGCGGGTCGCCGCCGCAGCCCCGCAGTCCCGGGGCTCCCGAGGGCGCTGTTTCAGGCCCCAGCCACAGGTGCCCGAAGTGCTGCGGCTGCAGCGTCTCTGTCCCCAAAGCCCCGGGGAACCTCCGCCCTCTGGGGTGAGGGAGGACTCGCGGGAGCCAGTGAAAGGAGCGCCCGAGGGGCCGCAGACGCTCCCAAACGGGCCTCGGTAAAAGTCTCGTCGCTTCGGAGGCGATTCGGAGCCGTCTCCACCCCTCTCCCTTTGTGAGTGTGTGGAGGTTTCGTTGGGACTTGCCCGGCTCGAAGTATGGGATGCTCGGGTCGGCCAGTAAATGCCACCTCTTGGTCTTTAGGGCCACACGAGGTGGGCCACCAAGTGTGGTCCTGCAGAAATAGTGATTTACCGAGATAATCTTTTCTTTTCAGAGACGATGCTTAAGGTACAAGGAAAACCATTTCCTGGGACATCTGAATTGTAATTCAAGCTTGAGTTACTGACGACAGTGAAGGGGCAAACATGCTTAACTCCGCCAGTGAAGTGGAGTTTTCGGAAGAAAAAACTACCGAGGAGATCTCCCAACTCTCTTCTCTGGCACTGTCAGGGGACACAGCGTACAGCGAAAAAACCTCAACTGGTTTGCGCGAAAAAACTGGCTATCCGGACTCCGTTTACATTATGGCAGCGAACATTTTTCAGGGCATTCGATTCGAAAAGTCACCAGAGAAAGTCTTAATAAAATATGGGAATGAGCCCCTGCCGTCCTCCACCGAGTCTGAGGATGAATCCTTTCAGCGTTTGTCCTATGAGCTGGCTTTCAGTGCCCTGAAGTGTGAGTAGCACCAGTGTTGACAGTCAGCACTAACGGAAAATAATGAGAGAATTTGTGGAGTGCAGTCCCCCTTCCTGCCCCCTCATGCACACACCAGGTTTTGTTTTTAGGCTTATGAATATCTTTGGTCAGTTGCAAATATCCAAGCATTAGGAGAGTTTTCCTGTACAACAAGCTCTTTCAGGCCAGAAACGTTTTTTTCTCTGCAGATTTCCCTGTGCCTAGAACCGTGCCTTGTCCTTAGATGGGTCAAAATTGAATCAAGTTAAGATGATCCGATTCACTGCCATTCGCTTTAATTTTGGAAGCTTGTAAATTTATTTTTTCACATTTTTGTAAAAGTCCACTTTCTAACTTGCCGCCAGGATTTGAGGTGTAATGTTGCAGATTCCCTCAATGGTGGGTAATGATCAACTTTCTGAGTATGGAGTTGACTCCAGTACAGAATCAAATATTTTTACTGTGAGAGCAGTCAAAGGGCCTGGAGACATGTTTCTGTACTAGCTATAAACTATAATACAATAGAAACTGTAAAGTTTATATTGGTTTGTGTAGAGTATTCCAAAAGAAGTTCCAGAAATGTTTGGAGTATTAGCAGCCTGGCTGAAATGATGAGCTTCCTAAAGAGACACCCAGAAAGGGCATCACTCATTCGCATGTATTTCCTTAGTGTTAGTACTTACTGGGCCTTGTACATCCTTGCACAGAGGCAGTTAACAATTGTTCAGTGAATTAAAATGTCCCATTAATTACTCAGATACGAATGTATATTTTTGGTTGTCTGCAGCCATGAGGTAGCTCAACTCTGAAGCCAGGAATTTGCCATCACAGAGAAAAATTTATATGATGTTAAGAGGCAACTACTCTTTGGCTTTCGTTTCTTTATTTTCTTCTTGTGATCGTTTTTTTTTCTTTTAAAATCTATCTTAGCCATTTTTCCCTCCAGTTTAATCTTTCAGATTCTATTTCATCCCTTCCCTCCTCTTCCTTTTTAAAATGCAGATTTAAAGACCAGCCAGAGTGCTGTACTTTAAATCATGAGTCAGGTGAACATTTGAACATTTTCTCCTTGCAACAATGAAATGCAGACTAGGCACTTATGTTGATTAGTTGATATTTAATGGTAATGCCAAAATTCTATTATAGACATTTTTTTCCCCAATAGAGTATTGAATCTTACCTTTAGAAATCAATTATAAAAGCCTGAAATTATTCTTTGTAAAATTAATGCATTGACTAGATGGTCATGCTATAGTGATGTGTATGGTAGATTATCTTTTTCTTTCTCTCGATCTATATTTCTGTTTTATGAAAGAGTCTTGTGACTGACATTTTTTAATAACCCAGAAATTCCCATTTAGATAAATTATTGTCATAGACCTTTATAAACCTACTTTTCCTTGAAATGTTCATTTTTATAAGTTCAAATTCTAAGATGAGATGGCTTTGGTTGTTTACTTGGTACAACTATTATTTTCTTCTTAATGATAATAATATCTTGCTTTAAATTATCATCTGAATAATTTCTCAATGTTCAAATGGAATACAACTAGAATTCCTAAGTTCAGTGGGTTTCCAAGATAATTAAGAACCTGATATTTTGCTTTAAAATATTGGAGACTCTTACGCATTTCACTTTTGTCTTTTGTATTATCAGTGTTCTATCAATACTTTCACATGTAATATTTTGTAAACTCACATCTGGCTTATACAGTATAGGTTCAGGGAATCATGGTTCAGGAAAGAAAACTGAGGATTTCTTCTCTAAGGTTTTATAGGAGCAGTAAAGCTGAAAAGGTTAATGTACAAACTAAAGAGAGCTTGGGTAATGGTCTCTTTTGTTTGTGAATTTGTGAACAGATAATTGGATCATATTACCATATATTTTTAAGGAAGTATAAAGAAAAAAATCTAATTATACAAATGTTAAGTGTATTTTTTTGGTTGTGTTTTATGTTTTCTAGTTTTATTATTTGCCCTTTTGTTGATGTCCTTTGTGTATAAGGTCTTTCAAAGCAGAGAGTGTATTTTTCTGATTAATCTTTTAAAGGTTTAAAGGGCTCAGAATCATGTTTGTTGAAATGACCACCACTAGTCTCACTCTGCTAAATAACCGCAAGGTCAATTTTCTGCTAAAGAAGGTAATGAAGAGTAACCTATTCCTATTAAGTTTGACTTATGTCAAAGAAGTAGAGTACTAGCAGCTAATTTATTTTTTAAAAGTATCTCTGGATGTTTCAAGGACTATTAAATATTAAAACAGAAGAAAAACTGGCAAAATGATTTCTTAAAAAGTAAATTAATGAACAACCCATTAAGAAAAAAATTGAGGAAAGAGATGTTCCTGAAATTGTTGATCTTATTCCTGGCTTAATTCTTTCTCCAGCCTCTCTAGTTGTAAATAGTATTTGATGACCTCTCAGTCCGAGGAACTGGCTGTGGCATTAACTTAGTCATTTCAAAATCATGTAACCTGTCAGTGAAAAACCTAGCAAATACTTCATATATGGTCTGGTTATGGCTTTGGGAATAAGTATGTGTAGTCAGGGATCCCCAAGACCACCCTCAGGTTCCATGATTCACTAGAAGGATTTACAGAACTCAGTAAAGCTGTTATACTCATAGTTACAGTTTATTACAATGAAAGGATAAAGATTAAGATCAGCACTGGAAAAATATACACAGGACAAAGTCCAGAAGAGACCAGGTACAGCTTTCTATTGTCCTTTCTCAAAGGAGTCTTACAGACGGTGCGTAATTCTCCCAGCAACAATGTATGACAACATCTATGAAGGTTGTCAAGTTTCCCTCCTTCCACAGATACAAAAACCCCATGTACCTATATTTATAATTATAAGAGGGCCTTGGCATTCTTTTTTTTTTAACTGAAGTATAGTTGATTTACAATATTCTGTTAGTTTCAGGTTACAGCTAAGTGATTCAGTTATTTTTTTTTCAGATTATATACCATTACAGGTTATTACAAGATATTGAATATAGTTTCCTATGCTATACAGTAAATCTTTGTTGCTTATCTATTTTATGCATAGTAGTTTGTACCTGTTAATCCCATACTCCTAATTTGTCCCTCCTTTTCCCCGTTTTCCCTTTAGTAATCATAAGTTTGTTTTCTATGTCTGTGAGTCTGTTTCTGTTTTATATATAGATTCATTTGTATTGTTTTTAGATTCCACGTATAAGTGATATCAGATAGTATTTGTCTTTTTCTGTCTGACTTAACTTCACTAAGTACAGTGTTCTATAGGTCCATCCATGTTGCTGCAAATGGCAATATTTCATTCTTTTTTTAATGGCTGAGTAACATCCCATTGTATATATATACCGCATCTTAAGCCAGTCATCTGTTGATGGGCACTTGGGTTGTTTCCATGTCTTGGCTATTATAAATAGTGCTGCTATGAACATTGGAGTACGTGTATCTTTTTGAATTAGAGTTTTCATCTTTTCTGGATATATACCCAGGAGTGGGATTGCTGGATGATATGGATCTATTTTTTGTTTTATTAAGGAACCTGCATATTGTTTTCCATAGTGGCTACAACAATATACATTCCCACCAATAGTGTACAAGGGTTCCCTTTTCTCCACATCCTCTCCAGCATTTATTATGTGTAGACTTTTTGATGATAGTCATTCTGACTGGTGTGAGGTGATACCTCGCTGTGGTTTTGATTTGCATTTCTGTAATAATCAGTGATGTTGAGCGTCTTTTCGTGTGCCTGTTGGCTATCTGTATGTCTTTTTTGGAGAAATGTCTATTTAGGTCTTCTGCCCACTTTTTGATTGGATTGTTTGTTTTTTTGGTACTGAGTTATATGAGCTATTTGTATATTTTGAATATGAAGCCCTTGTTGGTAGCATTGTTTACAAATATTTTCTCCCATTCCATAGGTTGTCTTTTTGTTTTGCGGATGGTTTCCTTTGCTGTTTCAAAGCTTTTAAGTTTGATTAGATCCCATTTATTTATTTTTGCTTTTTTTTCTATTGCCTTGGGAGACTGACCTAAGAAAATATTGCTATGATTTATGTCCAAGAATGTTTTGCCTATGTTCTCTTCTAGGAGTTTTATGGTGTTATGTCTTATATTTAGTAATATAAGCCATTTCAAACTTATTTTTATGGATGGTGTGAGGGAGTGTTGTAATTTCATTGATACAGGTAGCTGTCCAGTTTTCCCAACACCACTTGCTGAAGAGGCTGTCTTTTCTCCATTGTATATTCTTGCCTCCTTTGTCATAGATTAGTTGACCATAGGTATGTGGATTTATTTCTGGGTTCTCTATACTGTTCCATTGATCTATATGTCTGTTTTTGTGCCAGTACCACACTGTTTTGATTACTGTAGCTTTGTAGTATAGTCTAAAGTCTGGAAGGGTTATACCTCCAGCTTTGTTCTTTTGCCTTAGGATTGCTTTGGCAGTTCTGGGCCTTTTGTGGTTCCATATCCATTTTAGGATTGTTTGTTCTAGTTCTTGAAAAATGTCATGGGTATTTTGATAGTGATTGCATTAAATCTGTAGAGTGCTTCACTTTAGCAATATTAATTCTTCCAGTCAAAGAGCATGGACTACCTTTCCATTTTTTTGAATCATCTTCAATTTCCTTTATCAGTGTTTTATAATTTTCAGTGTATAGGTCTTTCACCTCCTTGGTTAAGTTTATTCCTAGGGTTTTTTTTTTTTGTTTGATGCAATAAACGATATAACTTTTAAAATTTTCTCTTTCATTGTTAGTGTAAAGAAATGCAACAGATTTTTGTATATTAATCTTGTATCCTGCTACCTTGCTGAATTCATTTATTAGTTCTAATAGTTCTTGTGTGAGAACTTTAGGATTCTCTATATAGAGTATCATGTCATCTCCAAATAGTATAAGTTTTACCTCTTCCCTTCCAATTTGGATACCTTTTATTTCTTTTTCTTATCTGATTGTTGGGGCTAGGACTTCCAGTACTATGTTGAGTAGAAGTGGTGAGGGTGGGCATCCTTTTCTTGTTCCAGAATTTAGTGGGAAGGCATTCAGCTTTTCACTCTTGAGTATTATGTTGGCTGTGGGTTTGTCATAAATGGCTTTTATTATGTTGAGATATGTTCCCTCTATACCCACTTTGGTGAGAGTTTTTATTAGGAATAATGCCGAATTTTATGAGATGCTTTCCTGCATCTTTTGAGATGATCTTGTGGTTTTGTCTTTCCTTTTGTTAATGTGGTATATCACACTGATTGATTTGCATATGTTGAACCATCCTTACGACCCTGGAATGAATCCCACTTGGTCATGATGTATGATCCTTTTTATGTATTGTTGTATTCAGTTTGCTAATATTTTTTTGAAGATTTCTGCATCTGTATTCATTAAAGATATTGGCCTATAATTGCCTTTTCTTTGTAGTGTTTTTGTCTGGTTTTGATATCAGAGTGATGGTGGCTTCATAGAATGAATTTCACAGTGTTCCCTTCTCTTCAATTTTTTGGAATATTTTGAGAAGGATCAGTATAATTTCTTCATTGTATGTTTGGTAGAATTCCCCAGTGAAGCCGTCTGATCCTGGACTTTTGTTTGCAGGGAGTTTTTTTGTAAATTACAGATTCTATTTCACGTCTGGTGATTGTTCTGTTCAAATTATCTGTTTCTTCTGGACTCAGTTCTCGCAAGTCTTATGTTTTTAGAAACTGTCGATTTCTTCTAGGTTGTCCAGTTTGTTGGCATATAACTGTTCATAGTATTCTCTTATGATTTTTTTGTATTTCTGTATCAGCTGTTACTTCTCCTCTTTCATTTCTTATTTTGTTTATTTGGGTTTTCTCTCTTTTCTTCATGTTGAACCTGGCTAGAGGTTTGTTGAATTTGTTTATCTTTCTCCAAAAAACAGCTCTTGGTTTTATTGAACTTTTCTGTTGTTTTCTATTTTACTTTATTTTATTTTTTTATTTTATTATTTTTTAAAATTTATTTTTGGCTGTGTTGGGTCTTTGTTGTTGCGCATGGGCTTTCTCTAGTTGCAGTGAGCAGGGGCTACTCTTTGTTGTGGTGCACGGGCTTCTCATTGCGGTGGCATCTCTTGTTGCGGAGCAAGGGCTCTAGGAGCACGGGCTTCAGTAGTTGCACACGCGGGCTCAGTACTTGCAGCATGTGGGCCCTAGAGCACATGGGTTTCAGTAGTTGCAGCATGTGGGCTCAGTAGTTGTGGCATGCAGGCTGTAGGTCACGCAGGCTTCAGTAGTTGTGGCGCACGGGCTTAGTTGCTCTGCGGCATGTGGGATCTTCCCGGACCAGGAATCAAACCCATGCCCCTGCACTGGCAGGCAGATTCTTAACCACTGTGCCACCAGGGAGGTCCCTCTGTTGTTTTCTTGATCTCTATTTATTTCTTTTCTGATCTTTATTATTTCCTTCCTTCTGATGACTTTAGGTTTTGTTTGTTCTTCTTTTTCTAATTCTTTTATGTGGTTGGTTAGGTTGTTTATTTGAGATTTTTCTTGTATCTTGAGAAAGGCCTGGTTCACTGTGAATGTGCCTCTTAGATCTGCTTTGGCAGCATCCCATAGATTTTGTAAGGTTGTGTTTTCATTTTCACTTGTCTTGAGGCATTTCCTGATTTCTTCTTTGATTTCATTGTTGACCCGTTCGTTTCGTAGTAGCATGTTGTTTAGTCTCCATGTGTTCATTCTTTTCCTGTTTTTCTTTCTGTGGTTGATTTCTGGTTTCATACTGTTGTGGTCAGATAAGATGCTGCAAATAATTTCTATCCTTTTAAATTTGTTGAGGCTTGTTTTATGACCTAGTATGTGGTCTGTCCTAGAGAACATTCCACATGCCCTTGAAAAGAATCTATATTTTGGGTTTTTTTGGATGTAGTGTTCTGTAGATATCAATTAAGTTCAACTGATTGTGTCATTTAGAACCTCTGTTGCCTTACTGATTTTTTGTCTGGATGATCTGTCCATTGATGTCAAAGGGGTGTTAAGGTTGGCTACTATTGTCAGTTTCTCCCTTTATGTCTGTTAGTGTTTCTTTTATATGTTTAGGTGCTGCTGTATTGGAGGATTATATGTTAATGAGCATATTATCTTCTTGTATTGATCTCCTTATCATTATATAATGCCCTTCTTTGTCTTTCTTTGTTTTAAAGTCTATTTTGTCTGATGTGAATATTGCTACCCCCACTTTCTTTGTGTTTCCATTCGCATGAACTATCTATTTTGATCCCCTCACTTTCAGTCTGTGTGTCTTTCACCCTGAAGGAAGTCTCTTGTAGGCAGCACACTACAGGTTCTTGTTTTTGTTTTTGTTTCTTCATCCAATCTGCCATGCTGTGTCTTTTGATTGGAGCATTTAGTCCATTGACATTTAAGGTAATTATTGATAGGTATGTACTTATTGCCATTTAATCCTTGTTTTTCAGTTGTTTTTATAGTTCTTTATTTCTTCTTTTTGTTTTTCCTTTTGTGGTTTGATAATTTGCTTTTGTAGTATGCTTGAGTTACTTTCTTTTTGGTTCTTGTGAAACTACTGTATATTTTAAATTTGTGGTTACCATGGAGTTCAAGTATGTTAACTCACAGCTGTGTCTACTGGCTTTAAACTGATAGTCATTCAACTTCAAACACATTCTAAACGATCTATATTTTTATACTCCCCTCACCCGCATTTTGTGATTTTGCTGTCCTATTTTACATCTTCATGCAAATCTTTTTTCTGTTAGTTGTAGTTATAATTGCTTTTACAATTTTTTGATTGTTTTTTAATCTGTGTACTGACTTAAGTGATCTTCAATCCTTTTATATATTTGCCTTTCCTATTGTGATTTTCCCTTTCCTATAGTTTCTTGCTTCTTTTCTATTTAGAGAATATCCTTCAATATTTCTTTTAGGGTAGGTTTAATATTGCTGAGTTCTTTTAGTTTTTGCTTGTCTAAGAAATTTTTTCTCTTCTTCTGTTCTAAATGATAATCTTGCTGGGTAGAGTATCCTAGGTTGCAGGTTTTCCTTTTCAGGACTTTGAATATATAATGCCACTCCTTTCTGGACTGTGAAGTTTTCTGCAGAGAAATCTGCTGATAGCCATATGGGGGTTCCCTTGTAACTGACTCTGTTTTTCTCTTGCTGCCTTTAGAATCCTTTCTTTTTTTAAAATTTGTCATTTTAGGGAATTCCCTGGTGGTCCAGTGGTTAGGACGTGGCACTTTCACTGCTGTGGCCTGGGTTTGATCCCTGGTCAGGGAACTGAGATCCTGCAAGCTGTGTGGTGTGGCCAAATAAAATAAAATAAAATAAATTTGTCATTTTAATTATGATATGTCTTGGTGTGGGTCTCTTTGGGTTCATCTTGTTTGGGACCTTCTGTGCTTCCTGTACCTGATATCTGTTTCCTTGTTTAGGTTTGGGAAGTTTTCAGCCATAATTTCTTCAACTACACTTTCAATTCTCTTTCTCTTTCCCTTCTGGAACACCTATTATGCATCAGTTGACACGTTTTGTATTATCTCATAAATCTCGTATGTTGCTATCATTTTTTTTTTCATTGTCTTTCTGTCTGCTCTTCTGATTTAGTGTTTTCCATTATGCTCTCTTCCAGGTCACTTATTCATTCTTCTGTGGCATTTAGTCTGCTCTTCATTGCTTCTAGATTGGTTTTTAATCTCAGCAGTTGAATTGTCTATTTTTGATTGTTTCATCTTTATAGCTTCTAGTTCCTCATTAGAGTGATGTGCATTTCTATCGATACTCTTTCTTAATTCAGTTAGAATTTTTATTATCTCCTTTTTGAACTCAGGGTCTAGTAGACTAGTGAGCTCTGCTTTATTATTTGTTCTTTCAGGGGATTTCTCTTGTTCTTTTAATTGGGAGTAGTTCCTCTGCCTTTTTATTTTACTTGACTTTCTCTGTCTCTATGAATTTAAGAGGAACAGTTATCTACGGTGGTCTTGAAGGGTGTTTTTATGTGGGAGTGTCCCTGCGTAGATTGTGTGTGTCCAGTGTTTTTGGCGCAGTGGCTGGTTTTGGTATGGACTTCAGCCACACCTTTCCTCAGGGTGTGCTGGCCATTATCCCCTTGATGGGAGTGTGGCTGGTATTCTGGTGTCCAGAGCCTGTACTGGATGTGAGGCAGGGCTTTCTCTCTGCTCCGTGGCTGTCACTGCCCTGTCAGGGGCAGGGTCTGCTCCCCAGTTGTTGGGGTAGAAGGCTTGAGGGTTGGGTTCAATCGGACTCCATTGCCCTTGAGTACATGCTGTGCCCCAAAAGAGGTGATTTCTGAAGCAAGTGACGCCCACACGGTCACAGAGCACCTATGTGCTGCCTGTGTAGGCATCCATAGTTCCACTCAGAAGCAGCCCAGGGTTGTGTCCTTTTCTCTGTTGTGTTTGTTTCAGATCTAGGTAAAGGCTATGGTGTGGAGTAGGCTGGGGCTGAGGGTTGGGGTGTTGTGACTGCAGGAATTGAGGTGGCTGTGCTGCTGCCTGAGGTCTGGGCTGCCTCTGTGGCAGACTCCCAGGACCTGTCTGCCCTATATCTAGCGCTGAGCTGCGGTGTGGTGTGGGCAGACTGGGGTATTCTTGCTAGGAGACTAACCACTGCTACTCCTGAGCTTGTTGACAGTGGTTGTCACCATTCCACCCAGACCACGCCCCAGGACCTCCCAGCTATCTCTGCGGTAGCTAGATTGAGTTCTCTCCTAGGGCCTATATGCCCAAGATTCAGCACTTGGCCACTGCAGGCTCCTGTGGTGCTGCCTCACATGCATGCTGACAGTGGCCTCTGCAGCTCCACCCGGATCACAACCCAGGTGCCCCAGTTTGTCTCTATGCAGCTACACTGAGTCTCTGCCCAGATTTCATGCCAGGCTGTGGTGTGGACTGAATGGGGCCAGGGTGTTCGCCCCTTTGGATTGGGAAGTGGGGCAAGGCGGCAGTTGCCAGTGCAAGGCTCTCTTTGCCCTGGTTGTCAGCAAGCCAGCATGTGGTCACTCCTCACAAGTAGAGCCTAGGCTTCTCCAGCCCTCTGTCTGTCCCAGTGGACTTCTCAGCAGACAAGGGGGCCTGTCTCCTCTGCTCGGGACCCCAGGACTGGTATGCCCAGATTGTGGTTCGACCTGCTTACTCCCCCGGGCGAGGGTCCACCTGTGTGGACCTTCTCTTCCTTACAGAGGTCCCTCCCGGGGGCTCAGTTCCCAACATGATGCTTTTTTTTTTTTTTCTGTCCCTGCCTGGTTACGTGGAGCTGTTTCTTGCTGCCTTGGTTCTTCGGACAGTTTCCAGTTAGTTTTCCCTGAAAATTTTTCCACATGTAGAAGTAATTTTGAACTGTTTATGGGGAGAGGTGAGCTCCACATCTTCCTACTCCACCTTCTTGATCCCCCTCAGCCTTGGCATCCTTGAAATGAAAGTTCTAGAAGTGAATCATATAAAGTGGATCATTTGAAGGAAACTCTATGAACACAATAAAAATAGAGAAGGAGAACATAGGGGAGAGTCAAAAGAAGAAATATCTTCCATCTTTCTTCCAGAACAGGAGGGATGATCAGACAGACTGTGTGAGTTTTAGGGGTCCAATAAATAGCACTCCTCCTTTTACACTTGAGTTTGGAACCCATGGAGAGAAAAAAAAAAAAGATGTCCGGGGATACGGCTTTAGATCTTCAGTCAAGCAGACTTGCAAATACTTTATTCCTGAATTAGAACTTCCCATCTAATCCAGACACAGCTGAAGAATTGCAGATCCCTCCACCCAACTCATGCAAGACGCATGGCAAAGAGCAGTCTGCAATGCATGCCCACCTCCTGCAGAAACACTGGCAGAAAAAGACTGGAAGGGGGAGGGAGTGATATATGCCCCTGTTCATTCTTCCAAATTCACTAATTAAATAAGCTCAATTTTCTTTTCACATGGAGTGATGACTAAGGGGTAGGGAGAGAGTCCAAGGGTGTTTCTCTAGGGAAGGCCTTCTGCATTGGAAACATGAGGAATGAGGATTAAGAGTTCCCTTCAACAGACTAAAGAGAAGAGGCTTTAATTAGTGGGGCACTGGGGATAATTGGAGCTATTGTGCTGAACTAGGATAGGTAAGGTTTGCCATCTTCAAATAAGTCCTGATAACCCACATCAGTCATTAGCAGTGTGTTTTATTTAGCCAGTATGGTTTGTTGTAAGAGTGAGTAGACGATAGGCAGCATAATGTGGTGAGGAGCGTGCACTTGGGGCCGGACTGCCCGGGTTTGAGTCCCTGATCTGACTCTTGCTGTGTGACTATGAAAATACTGCTTAACCAGTCAGTGCCTCATTTCCTACTCTATAAAATGGGATAATGAAGGTACCTAATTCATAGGGTTGTTGTGAGGGTTAAATGAATTAATATATAGAAAGCGTTTAGAACAGTGTCTAGCACATAGAAAGCACTATCTTGAGTATACATAATTAATGTTGATATTGCTATGTGAGAATGTTCTGTAAACTATAGATATATAAAGGCAATGCATTCTGCACAGTATTAGAGACAGCCCAGAGATTGTCAGTTTTGACAAGAGCCCTAGGAAAAAAATGCAGTGTTGGCAAAATCATGTTCTGTCTTCTTTTCCTTCATTCTACTGCTCCTATTTTTAGGAGTCCAGCAACTCCATTGCTCAAAGTTCTACAGCCTGTGCAGGTGTGCTATCTTAGAAGTCCTTCATTCTTATGACGAGTATATTTTCTCTGACAAAAATTGGGACTCATGCTGAGAAACTGTGAAGTAGATAGGAATTGGTTTGCGAGTACTAAGGGTGTGAAACTGTAAACTTCATTTTCCTTGTAAGTGAAATGGGGATATTGCCTTGTACAATACAGCCACAATTGGTGGCTAAAATATGGGTAATGATACCTGAAAGATTTCCTATGAAAATTGGAGTCTGTGCTCCCAAGTTTGTCAATTCTTTTTAGTTTTCCCATCCCCCAGATAAAAACTGAAATTTAGTGTGTATTGTGTATATAGGAGGTGTTCCATAAATGTTGAATGAATTGAAGCTGTCTTAGCTTCCTGTTAACTGATTAAAGCATTTGTTATATGATATATATAGTTAAGTAGTTATAACAAAAGAACATTCCTGTGCCCTGTGGAGGTTTTAAAATGTGTTCATGTGTTTTCATTTAGTACCTCTGCAATTACCCCTCTGCCTGGAATGCTCTCTTCTTCCGGATCTTTACATGGCTAACTCCTTGTCATTTGGGACTTAGATTAAATGTCATCTTATCAATGTCATCACTAGTGAGTTCTACCAAATATTTAAGTAAGAAATAACACCAATTAAACACAAACTCTTCCAGAGTTTAAACCCTGATACCAACATTGACAAAGATATTATGAAAAGAAAATTATAGACCAATATCCTTCATGAACATAAACATAGAACAAAAATCTATGTTTATTAAAGCATTTGTTATGTGAGATATATATATATATATATATAGTTAAGTCGTTATAACAAAAAGAGCACTCATGTGCCCTGTATAATAAAATATTAGCAAATTGAATCCAACACTATCCAACATAAAGAGGATAAGACATTATAAATTAGATCCTCTTTAATGTTTTTCAAGCGATATAAATTAAAGGTTGGAATTCCTTTATTACTACTTTAGCTATTCAGATAATGCTCCTTTGACTGTGATTCCATGTGGAGCCTGAGTCACAGGGGTCCAGGATTCATAAAGATTACAAATATTTCATCATGTCATTGTAATTTGAGTCTTTATCAAGAATTAGGTATGTTTTAGATATGAAAGTGAAAGTATTTTATAGCCTTGTCCAAAGTGTATTTTGATTCCAAGGTTTTCATTTTCAGCGTTGGAATTTTCAGTAACAGACATTTTCCTTGTCTTGTAGTTCAAGATATTTTGGAAACTATATTAATAGACAGCTGTATCTTCCCAAGCACCACAATAGTAAGTGTATAACTTTTATATAATTACCTGTCTCGTGGTTGTTATTTAGAAAGTACTAAAAAGCCTTCAGATTTAAATAACTAGTTTGTTTAATGCTGAGACTTCTTCAAAACACATCCTTAACTCTCATACTTCTAAGGCTTCTAATCCTACTCCTTTCATTTTGATGAATCTGCCAAAAATTGTCCTTTTTGAAAGGTTTATTTTTTATTGGATTTTTTTTCTAGTTTGCAGTCCCTCTTTTATTTATGTATGTATGTATTTATTTATTTATTTTTGGCTGTGTTGGGTCTTCGTTGCTGTGCACGGGCTTTCTCTAGTTGTGGTGAGCAGGGACTACTCTTCGTTGCGGTGCGTGGGCTTCTCATTGCGGTGGCTTCTCTTGTTGTGGAGCACGGGCTCTAGGAGTGCGGGCTTTAGCAGTTGTGGTGCATGGGCTTAGTTGCTCCGCGGCATGTGGGATCTTCCCGGACCAAGTCTCAACCTGTGTCCCCTGCATTGGCAGGCGGATTCTTAACCACTGTGCTACCAGGGAAGTCCCTTTGCAATCCTCTTCTATCTCCCAATTCAACCAGACTATGTAAAAATAGTCATATTTTTATGACTGCTCTCTTATGAAAAACAATGGAATGGAAAATATTGCTATTAGATATTGTTTGTATGCTTTTCTTTATGTGTGTTTCCCCTTGGTAGCCAGATCATTTGAACAGTCTTATCATTGTGATGCTGTATGATTTCCAAGATAGAAAATTTCAAGCTCGTCTCCTTTCTGATAATGAAGAGTCTATAGCGGAAGTTCTAGAAGTAGAGAACCTTCTTAACAGGTAATTGTAAAGGTGAAAACAATGTTTTATATGAAATCATTATTGGTATTTTCACTGGTGAAATTGTATACAATATGATGTGTAGATAAATGTTAAAATTTTATAGAGAAAAAATATAAAAGTTCATAAGTTTCTTGAGTTCCTTTACAAACAAATCTTGAACAGGGTAAATATTCTGCTTAAATTCAAGTTGTTTTTCAAAGCTTGAATTGTAAGATCCAACTTGTGAGTATTTGGAAAATGATGAAAAATTCCTGACAATTTTTAGCACGTACTTAAGTTACACTTCCTTTGAAACAGCTATTATTTGTTTACCTGGCTTTGTTTATAGCTCTTTAAAAAAAATCTAACATGTATCAAACAAGAAAATTCCAACAGTAGATAAGAACCTATCACTCTTCCAAGTTGAAAAAAAAAATCTACAACTTCATGTTAGTAGTTAAGAACAAAACTAACATGTTTTAAATTTGTTTTCCTTTTATCCTAAATATCAGCAGAAACCTAGTATGGGGATAATAATAGCATCTACCTAAAAAGGTCGTTGGGAGAAGTAATTAAACTAATGCATATAAAATGCTGAGCTTAGAGTCAGACACTTAGTAGATGGTCAATCAGTGTTAAATGCTACTGTTGTTAGGGCTTTTGTTATTATATCATTGAACCTTAATAGAAAGCACAATATAGCAACAACAGCAATCTTGTAGGAAGATTTTTACCAGGTGAATAATCTGAAACAGTTGTCATATCTCATTTTATATTATTATGGGAAACTCAAGCAGTTTCACTTACAGTATTGAAGGTTGAGACTAGAGGACTCACGTAATATAGTAATAACTTACCTTTTTTGAACACTTAATATGTATCAATCACTGTTATAAGAAACTCTTTACATAACAACTCTTTGAGGTAGATATTGTTACCAACCTGTATTTTTACACATGGGAAAACTGAGGCACAGACATGTTAAAGGACCCTGCCTAATGCCATAGAGCTAGAAAACGGGAGTAGCCAGAATACACGTTCAGGAATGCTGACTCTAGAGCCCAGGATTTAACCATTTATATGCTACTACTCCTTCCACTTAAGATAGTGAGTGGTGGCTAAAGTACTCTAGAAGATGAAAGATATGACATAGTCATATCTCATGTCACTTGTAGCCATGAGAAATTTAGAGATGGAGGAAAGCAAAAGCAATCAGATGTATGTACCCTCTGTGTTAGATAAGTAAGGATCTTGCCCCTGATTACTGCAGAGATTTCTGGGCAACTACTTCACCCCCCATACCAGTACCGGGCAACCTGCCTCTGAGGATGGGCACCCACGATGGGTGCAGACACATCAGAGAAAGGTTGGTGGGACAGTATGCTGTGGGACAGGCTCTGAGTTTCAGCTTTCCTGAGCTGCTCTCAGTTTCTGTTTGACTTAGTCAGGACTCAGGAGATGTTCATGGAAGTCTCAACTTAGTCTCAGTGAGCATAATGGGAGCTGAGGTTAGGAAAGCCACAGGGCTCCAACCAAGTAAGAAAGACCAGACTGTGGTTTCATGAGCAGCAGATTTTTAGCTGAGAATGTTAGCAAGCCAGGCAGGAAATAGGACAAGCAAAGGCCATGGCTCAGGAGGCCAGAGGAACCAGAAGATATTACTGTCTAAGGTTCCTGATTCTCCAGATATTTCCCTTTCCCCGTAATACATACCATGCTACCTCCTGCCTTGACACACATCTGGTTCCATTCTTGTCAGTGCAAGAAACTGTCAGTGCAGTTTTTCCCCCTACCCAAACCAATAGAGCTTCATGTAATGCAGGTCTTATTCCCACATTAATAAGTTATTTCATACCCAATTCATGCTATACTCAATTCATAATATGCTATAGGAGAAATGCGTGTATTTAGTGATTGAATTGCAGAGAACAGTAGTGCAGTATACTTATATAAAGATAACACTGAAAAAATACATGTATTATGATAAAGATAATGCTGAGAAAATACATGTATAAAGATAACACTAAAGGGTTTTAATCAGGCGTCTCAGCTTTCAAGTAATAGAAGCCATCTTCAGTTAGCCTGAGCAAAGTGGAAAATGTTCTTATAAAGATATTGGAGGGCTTCCCTGGTGGCGCAGTGGTTGAGAATCTGCCTGCCAATGCAGGGGACACGGGTTCGAGCCCTGGTCTGGGAAGATCCCACATGCCGCGGAGTAACTGGGCCCGTGAGCCACAGCTACTGAGCCTGTGCGTCTGGAGCCCGTGCTCCGCAACGAGAGGCCGCGATAGTGAGAGGCCCGCGCACCGTGATGAAGAGTGGCCCCCACTTGCCGCAACTAGAGAAAGCCCTTGCACAGAAACGAAGACCCCACACAGCCATAAATAAATAAATTAATTAATTAAATTAAATAAAAAAAGATATTGGAATGTCTCATGCAACTCAGAGACTCAGGAATAGGGTGAAAGCAGGAACTGGAAAGATGTCAGGACCTTCTTTACCTCTGCTTCTTTGTCTCTTTATCTTTTTAACTCTGCTTCTTTCTTAATATCTGCTTCATTCTTTTTTTCTCTGCAGATCTGCCTTCTCTGCTTCTCTAGTCTACATGGAGAAAGCCCTACTATTGCACTCCAGGTCTTGAGCTTACTTGTTACAGTTGTATGTTAGTTTCTTCACTTAGACTAACTTATTGTCTCTAACCCCAATTCTAAATTATAATCCTTCCCCTGGGAATTTGATTGGCTCCATGTAGGTCAGGTGCATTCCCCTGGGCCAATCCCCCATAGCCAATGGAGCAGAATTCTGAACTGAGACAGAATGGTAGCGGCCAACCTCTGTAGATCATCTGTGGCTTGGGGCTGGGCACTGTTGTCCCCAGGGAAATAGAATCATTGTAAGCTTGAAGTATACTTTAGTTATGTTTCTACCAAGAAGACGAAGACTAATTTTAAGAGGTGATAGAAGTAATTATTTAGCAAGAAATTGAATGAGAATTATTTCCTCCTTATGAAAATTGTGTTTGATCTTTGTTGTTATTGTCTCTTCCAGAGATCCTTGTGTTTTATTGCTCTATATACCAACTTGTATCTTTTTTTGAATTTTATTTTATTTTTTTATACAGCAGGTTCTTATTAGTCCAACTTGTTCTTTTTATTCATTTGTTCATAGCTTTAGAGATATAATCCAAGATGACACCTATTATCATTTTTGACATATGCAAGGTCTTTAAGAACTCATTCCTTGTACAAAATGCAACTATATTTTAAATACTATGTGACTGGGTTAAATAAAAGGAGACCACAGCTTCTTCCTTTCTTACTCCCCCCTGCCTTACACTAGCCCAAGAATCTGATTCTGCCAAATAATTTGTTGGGCTTTGGTGAGGCAGAATTGGAGAATGGGCAGTGAAAGAGTAGAGAGGCAGAAGGAGAGGAAAAACTTAGTAGTCCATCCTCCCAAACCACCCAAAACTGTCCTGAAACCTTCCCCATTACAATTAAGGCACCACCAGCTTCTTAGATATCATCCTTGATTCCTCTTTCCTCCCTTCCCCGGTGCCCATACCACACCTAATATATCGAGTTCTGTAACTGCAATTGGAAAACATGCTGAATGTGTCTACTTGTTTCCATTTCCACTCCTACTGTCCAAATCCAAGTCACTATAATGTGTCACTTGGACTACTGCAATAGTAGTCCTCCTTCCCTGCCTGTAACTCTTACTTTTTCACAATCTGTTCCACATGGCAGGAAAAGTGATATTTTAAAAAAGTGATTATATAGTCATGACAGAGTATCCAGGATCAAACTATATTCCTCCTGTAAACAACTAGATGGACAAAATATATGAGGCAAAGATTTTGGACATTAGACAAAAAGCAGCACAGAATTTTGATCCTTGAGAGAATGAAAACAAATGAGGTGAGCCCTAGAATAGTCCTGGCTATATGCCTACAGGTACTTTCCAACTGCAGTGCAGGAAGGAGATCTCAAGAGGAAAACTGTAGTCTTACTAAATTAAGAAAACAGAGATCAGAGTTTTGGGATGAGCATCTGAAATGATCATTTTTTTCTCCTTTATTCTATTAATGTGGTAAGGTAATTCACATTGAATGATTTATGAATGTTAAAACCACCATGGATTTTTGCAATAAATCACATTTGCTTGGATATATCCCTTTTCTTCTATTCCTCAGTTTTCTCATTCACATAATGCTCCAGGGTTTCTCTTTTGCTGAAATGCTCCCTAAACACTTGTTCATGGGTTTTTGTCTCTCATATTCTCTCCACCCCTTCTTTGGAAACTCTTAGCCTATTTCACTTACTTAGTGAATATTCTGAAACAGTTGTCAGTATGATGTCTGATTTTATATTTGTATGGGAAATTCAAGCAATTCACTGAAGATTATCCTTTGGCATTAAGAAAATATTCAATTTATATTTAAACAGAACCATATTTCTTTTGTGTTAGGCATTACTAATGGCACTCCAAAACTTGAGATATTTTGGGAATTCCCTGGCAGTCCAGTGGTCAGGACTTGGCACTTTCACTGCGGAGGGCCTGGGTTCAATCCCTGGTCAGAGAACTAAGATTCCACAAGCCATGTGGTGTGGGCAAAACAAAACAAAACAAAAACAGAAAGCAAAACAAACCAACAACAACAAAAAAACTTGAAATATTTTGTTCATTGTTAGATAAAATTTTTGAAAATTTGAAGCCAAAAAGGAGTAAAACCTTTTTTGTATTAGGTAGGATTCTTTTCTGACAACACACAGGACTCCAACTCAAACTAGATTAGACAAAAGAGAAATTTTATTATAAGGTATCACACAGAAGAATTGAACAATGAGACTTGCAGGAAAGACATTGATGTGGCTATGCTTCTACTAACTAAATCCTGTGGCTCAAGTATCATCAGGACTCTCTTCGACTCTAGTCTCTGCCTCTTTGTGTGCTTTTCCTTCATTCTTGGATCTTTTTTTCTGTTCATAGAATGGGAAACTTGGCTGCTGACTACTCAGGAGCTTTACATTGTACACAGCACAAAAACTAGAAAGACTGGCTTGACTCTCAGTTGCTACGCACAAAAATTCTCTTGACTGTGGTTTGGGTCAAGTGCTCACCCTCTCCCAATCAACTGTAGTCAAGGAGACAGAGTCAGTTAGGAACACCTCCCAAGAAAATTATATGAATGGAGGGAGGAGAGGAACATTTTTCGGAAGAGGGGAAGTTTCTATTCCCAGAAGGGAAGTGGTGCTTAGAATAGAAACCTGTAGGTTTCTGCTCTAAATGGAAACATTGCGCTGTAAATATGCTTTGCTGTTTAACATCTCCATTTTTTCCGGTACTCTGCCCTCTGTCTGTATGTCTTTTCTCTTCTTGTGGTCTGGAAAATTCTTGCTCCTCCTTTAATAGTTCAGGTTTCTCCTCTTGGAAGTCCCTTTAGGCTGATGTTGTTCTTCTTCCAGTACATTTACTCTCTTCTTTATCTATGTATCTTATAACATTAACCATGTTGAGCTATAATTATTTGTTTATATGTCTGTTTTACCACCTAATTGTAAATTACTTAAGGGTAGAAACTATCTTTTAATCTTTATAGCTCAGGTCTGATAACAGTACCTGATTAATACTAGTAATAAAAGAATAAGCATATTGGACTTCCCTGGTGGTCCAGTGGTAAAGAATCCGCCTTCCACTGCAGGGGACACGGGTTCAATCCCTGGTCGGGGAACTAAGATCCCACATACCGTGGGGCAACTAAGCCCGCACGCCACAACTAAAGAGCCCACACGCTCTGGAGCCCACACGCTACAACTAGAGAAGAGAAAACCCACACGCCACAACTAGAAGCCCACGCGCCGCAACAAAAGATCCCGCATGCCTTAATGCAGATCCCGTGTGCCTCAACTAAGACCTGACGCAGCCAAAAAAAAAAAAAAAAAAAAAAAGCATATTAATCATTATTATTTCTTGAATAACTTAACTTTAAATACATTCAAAAGTATCTTTGCAACCATTCTATAAGTTAGATACTACTTCTTAATTCCTAGAGCTTAGAGAAGCTAAGTAACTTATGTAAAGTCACATAGCTAGTAATTAGTGGAACCAGAATCTGAACCCAGGTAATCTGATTGCAGAGTGCAAACCATACTGGCTGGAGAGACAGAGGAACAGCGAAGCAGAGAAAGAGGGGAATGGATGTGGCATGTAAGCAAGAGTGGCAAATAGCTCAGTGTGTGACTAGAGGTAGATTTATGGATGGGAGTGGTGAGAATTGAGAAAGGAAGAGTTGGTTCAGGTTAGATTATTAATATCCTTGTGTGTCATGATAAAGAGTTTGGATTCTGGCCTGTAGCTAATGGGTTCATTTAAGATTTAAGCTTAGGAATTATATAACTACAATTTAACATATAGAAAGAAAGCTCTGGCTACATGTATAACAGGGATGCTGATAAAAAGATAATTAAGCAACTCTCTGCCATAACACAAATTGTAGCAGGAGATGGAGTTCTGGATCAAGAATGTTGGGAAAGGCTGTTTTTGCTTCCATTTTAATCACTGCAGTCTACCTTAAAGCTATGGAAGTTTTTTTAGTAATCACAGGATACTTTATTTATGGAAGTGATATATCTGGTTATCCTAATAGCATTTGGATTTGGTCTTTGTCCTCAATCTGATACTGTATGTTTATATAAGAATCTTTATAACTGTACATATACTTCAAGTTACTTTTTATATGATTAAATTATATTAAAATTCACAGTCCAAAATGTTTGCTATCTGGGTTTTGGAAAATCTTTTCTCCCTATACTCCCTGTATATACACAACACATACATTTTTCTAGGCTTCTTATCTCTGACCTTTATATGTAATGATTGAATAATTGTCAGTAGCATTTATTATGGTAAATTCGAACTATGTAGGTATTTGGAAAGACTGTTTAGTCAAAAATAGTCTGTTCTCAGAAACATCTCAGTGTATAATATAGAACAGTAACTCATCCCCTTTATATTAATTTATTCTTCGATGTGCATTAATATATAATTATTTTTAATGTCCCTTGCTGTAGCTCTATGACATTAGGACATAGCACTACACAAATCTAATTCTTTTTTAAAATTTAATTTAATTTATTTATTTGGTTGCACTGGGTCTTAGTTGCAGCACACAGACTCCTTAGTTGTGGCATGCGAACTCTTAGTTGTGGCATGCATGTAGGACCTAGTTCCCTGACCAGAGATCGAACCTGGGCCCCCTGCATTGGCAGCGCGGAGTCTTATCCACTGTGCCACCAGGGAAGTTCCCACAAATCTAATTCTATGATAGCCCCAGAAGGCTTAATGTTTGATAACCCTTCCGTCTCCCCCCCACCCCACCCCCCGCCCACAAGTGCCCCTGTGTTCTCATCCTCTCTCCCTGTTTCCCTCCCTCCCTCCCTCTCTCCCTCCCCCTCCACCCGCTGCTCTCGCTTTCTGTCTCTATCTCTATCTTATTAAGCTTTCTGCAGCCACATACACCACTCTCAAGGAACTTGACTTCTTGTGGCATCTCTTCCTCATTTCTCATTCAAGGTTATCCTTGAGGTTTATTGTTCAATTAGATTCGTATTGTGAAAATGCTATGAATATAGGTCAAGAGTAAGTCCTGTATTCTCATTTATTAAAAATTTGGGCTATGACATTAAAAAAAAATCATTGGGTCTTCATGGTTATGCTAACCAGTTCTTGTTTTTCTTTTCTGTTATTTGGAACTTTGAGGTATGGGATAGTCAGAACTGGGAAGGACTTGATACAGATTCATGAAAGTTCCTTAATCTTATCAAGAGTACACTGTTGCCATCTCTGATCATAATAACTGACCTATAATGAGTGCCTACCATGTGCTAGGCACTGTGCTAAGTATTTTACACACATGATATTAATCACCACATTAATTGCAAGGTGAGCTGATCACATTTTACAGATGAGAAAACTGAGGCTGATGAGCGATTATTCAGTATCACACCTGAGGTCACACAGCTAGTAAGTGACAGAGCCTGAATTTAACTTCAAGTTTGTCTGACTCTAAATCCTACACCTTTTTCACTACATAAAATTTGTCTCTCAGCCAGCAATTGTTTTAAATATTTGAGGAGATACACAACTATACAGAGACATCAAAAACTGAAAAAAAGAAGCAGGATTATTGGATTTCCATTTTTAAATATGGCAAATTTTAGTTTTAGACTTCAAAAATTTGAAATAGAATTATAGAAGTATTTGTTAAAATTCTAAATCTAATTGTTAATGTTTCTAGTGGAAACTGATAGTCTTGTCTTCAATGCAGTACTTACCAAGAATGGATTTTCTATTTCTAGTTTTAAGACAAAATTGGCTGCGGCATTGGCAAGATGTCGAATCAAACATGATGCCCTTTCAATTTACCACATTCTTCCAGAAACAGTTAGGAACCAGGAACTAAGGGCCTCCACTTTGCCACTTTATGCTTGGATAAATACTTGTAAAATCAGGTAAGATTTCTAATCAAATTCTTTATTTAAGTCACTTGCCTTTCAAAATAATGTGATAAGAAATATTACCTTTTTAATGGATGGGGGGCTCATCTGGGGGAGTGATTGGGGAATCATAGTTTAGTTCAGGATTTTATCACCAGATTACCGAAAGTAATTACATAAATGTGTTAACTTTTTTGTCTCTGTTTTTCATCTTATTGTTGGCTAAAATTATAAGTTCCATTAGATGCAATATATGCAGTGATATTTTTATTTATTGTAAGAAAAAGATTCTAGTGTTAAATACACTTTTGATGTATTACATTTGTAATTAAAACCTAATGTTATATATTTACAGCCCTGAAGAAGTTTATCATAGTTTGAAGAAAAAAGGCTATAATAAAGTCAAATCTGTGTTGCATATTGATAATAAAGTCTTTGCTGTGGATCAACATTGCTATGATGTCTTAATTTTTCCATCTCATCTTAAAAGTGATCTTCTAAATATAGATCTTTTCAAAGATTATAAACTTGTATTTCAGGTAAACTAACACTTACTTTCATTGTGATTCTCAATAATCCTGCTCACCCAGAGAATTCCTCCACTTAAAAATAAAACCTAACAAATTGGCTATATTTTGTATAGGTTATCAAGGAGGTTTATAAGGCCTAATTTTCACCTTGAATAAAATTAATACCCCTACAATCCGTTTTCATTTTATACTTTGGCATCTTTGCCCCATGTGAAGTGGGCATATTGTAAAGAACATATTCTCCTTCCTAGACACCATAGATGGGGGAACTCTTATTGCCTACAGCTAAAAGGCTATATTTTTCTCTCCCAAGGGAGGATTCAAGAAAAGGCACAATGATTCCTTTTCTTCTTTCCATTTCTGGGGAAGATGCTAGTGCCATCCTGCATTTGAAAATGCAATGTGTAATACTTTCCCATTATCTCTTTACTATATTCCTACAGCTTTGATTTGTAAGATGTGTATATATAAATGGCTATCAATGCAGGAAGAGAATGTGAGGTATAATGTGGTTTCAATAGAATGAAAAATTAAAAGAAATCAGGTTAAATTAATTTTTATGTCCTTAGATTCCAGTTCTTGCCTCAGATTCACCTTGGTTTTGTAAGGTTTATCCCTTCAAAGTACCTGCATTCTTGGACAGAGTCTCTTGGCCTTATTTTGTTGTGACACCTTATTGAGCACTGAGATCAGTTGCAGAAACTCATCTGTCCAGCCCCCTTTTATAAGCTTGTCAACCATCTTACTTTTAATCTCTGTGAGCTAGCAGCCATTTAGATGACAGTGTAATGGGGAAGAAAGAATGGCAGTAGCAAATGGGTGCATTTTCATGAAAGCTTAAGAATGGGAGCTAAGGCAGGACATCAGTAATCTGTTAATCACATTTTGGGGATTTTGGCATTGCCTTATCACCGTATAAAAGTTAAATGATAACAGTCATAATTTAGGCTAAACAAAGGGTATTGTTTTAAATCAGTTTATATCAGTTATCTTTGTTAAGTTTATATTTTAACATATTTTAAGATGTTTTAAACTCGAATGCATTAGGTATCTCTTCGGAATTTCTGCCAATACTTTGTTTTACCTAAGGCAAAAAGAAGTCAGTACATGCTTCTAGTTAAACCCTTCGAAATTCTAATTGTACCATTATCTTGTAGGACAAATCTCGAAGTCTCGCTGTCCATTCTGTAAAGGCTTTATTAAATATGGATGATGATATCTTAATGGTCAATTCAGGTTCGTGGTACACAGTTGCCCATATGTCAATCTTAACAAATAATAATACCTCAAAAATATTTGTGTGTGGAGTACAATCACAAGCTAAGGATCCTGACCTGAAGAACCTTTTCACAAAAATGGGATGTAAAAGTATGTACAAATATTTATTTGTTTGGTGGTAATGTTCTGTAAGATTTTAAAATGTTAAAAATATTTGAATTTGTTATCTCTCGTAATATAAAACTCTAGATATGAACTATACTCCTAAAATCCCCACTAATCTGTATTATATCAGGCTGTTCTTGTTGCTTAATATTGGTTAAACAACTGCAGTTTAAATTAATGAATATATTGGCACTTTGGTATATTGCTTGACATTTAACTACTGCATAATTTGAGTTTCAAACAATAATTAAAGTAAGTGGTAGAAATTGTCATCTTTTAATAAATAAGAACACAATCACAGGAGTTCTTAAGGGACAAAGATAATATCTAGGACCAGATGCTAAGTCCTTAGGCTTCTTATTTTTAAAGAATTTTTCCATTGGATCATGCTGTGACAAAAGATAACATTTCATTTTAGGTTCAGTGAAGCTGAAAAACTAAACGAATCTTTTGACAGATTCACAGGGTCAGCGAGATGATAAGTAGAATTCAGGGCTTGACATGGAGAGGTAGACTGGTAAATACCCAGGATTTCATTGGAGCACAGAAGTATACCCTGGGTAGTGATCAGTCCTCTGATGAATTGAAGCCCAGACTCCAGTCATCTCAATTCCCAATTGGATTAAGGTGATCTGGGATTGCCAGAGGCAAAAGTAAATTCTCTCTGGAAGAAAGTAACATCATCTTGGATCTCATATTATCTCCTAATTTTTTTCAAATGCTGTGTCTGACACTCAAAAAAAAAAAAATCAGACAAAATAGAAGAAAGATGTGAGTGAAATAAAGAGAAAAATACTGCAATAGAAGCAAACCCACAAAAGGTCCAGGTACTGGAGATATCAGATGTGGACTTTAACTATGATTTATATGCTGAACAGACTAAATGACAAGCTGCAGAATTTCAGCAGAGAACTGGAAACTATAATTTTTTAAAAACTCAGAAGAAAATTCTAGAATTGAAAAATACAATATGTGAAATTAAGAAATAAACAGATAGATTCAACAGTAGGTTAAAACTAATAGGAGGAATAAGTGAACTGATCAGTCAGAAGAAACTATCCAGACTGAAGCATCAGGAGACAAAAGGATGACTAATATGGAAGAGACCATAAAATACACATGAGATTCAGTGATCCAGTGATCTCAGGTATGTTGTGATTGGGAACCCAGAAAGAGAGGAGAAAAGGAACTGGAAGAAACAATATGTGAAATTCGGACTGGGAGTTCTAAAAAATTGATTAAAGTCACAGATTCAAGAAGCCCTATGAACTCCAATAAAAATAAATGTGTAAAAAACATAGTAGGCACATCATAGCATAATTGCTGAAAACCAAAGACAAAGAACAATGTTCAAAGCAGCCAGGGAGATAATACATATTACCTTCGATGAGAGCAATAAAACTAAAAATTAACTTTTCAACAGAAACAACTGAGGCCAGAGACAAACAATATCTTCATAGTGCAGAAAGAAAATGTCAGGCTAGATTTCTATACTCAGCAAAAATTTCCTTTGAAATAAAGGTACTCTCAGAAAAAGAGAGTCTGAGTTTGTTACCAGCAGATACAATAAAGGGTTTACTAAAGATTATTGTTTGAGTAGAAGGAATATTATCTCATACAGAAGGTTGTAGATGCTGGAAGAAATGAAGAGCAATGGAAAAGGTTAGTACATAGGTAAATCTAAATAATTGTAGTCTAGTGTCTTGTGGGACTGTAAACTAATGTCTTGTGGAGCTAACAATATTTGTGTTATATGTAATTAAAATACATTACAACAATGGCACATAATTTAGAGAAGGAAATGGAATTACTGTGTTCTATCATCCTTGCTTTGTCTAAGAAATGATAAAAGTAGTAAATTATTAAGTCAGTAGTATGTGTTATAATATCAGGGGCAAACAATAAACAAATAATAAAAGAATGTAAAACTAATAGCTAAGGGGGAGGGGTGGAATATGGAATTGGAATCATCATAGTAACATATAAAAGGCAAGACAAATAGAAAGGAAGTCGGTAGATTAAACTTTTAAAAAAATACGTATTTATAAATCAATAAGTAAACATATTAAATATGCATGACTAAAACTTGAATTACAAGACAAAGAACATCAATACTGGATTTTTAAAGATCAACTTTAAAATGCTATTTATAAGAGATACCCCTTACATAAAAGGATATTCAAAAAAAAAAACTTAGAAGGACAGAAAAAGATATTCAGTGAACATACTAACAGAGCTACAGACAAAGTAGTATGTCAAGAAAACTTACTAGAAATATAGCATGTTTAATTCATCAGGAAAATATACCAGTACTAAGAAGTATGTACATGATAACATAGTCTCAAAATATATAAAGCCACATTATCTAGAATCAGCAGATAAAATGCTCTGTATATAGAAAATTCTAAAGAATCCATGAAAAAAATACAGATTTAATGCAATCCCTATAAAAACCCTAGCTGGCTTTTTTGCAGAAATTGACATTCTGTCCTAAAATTCACATGGAAATCCAAGGGACCTGGAGTAGCCAAAGCAGTCTTGAAAATGAACAAAGCTATAGGACTCACACATCCTGATTTCAAAATTCACTACACAGCTTTAGTAATCAAGACAATGTGGGACGGGCATAAAGATAAACATGTAGATCAGTGGATAGAATTGAGAATCCAGAAGTAAAATCTTACATTTATGGTCAATTGATTTTTGACAAGTGCGCCAAGACCATTCAACAAGGAAAGAATAGTCTTTTCAATAAATGGTGCTGGGGTAACTGGATATCCACGTGCAAAAGAATGAAGTTGGACCCTTACTTCAAATCATATACAAAAATTAACTCAAACTGGATCAAGGACCTAATTATAAGAGGTAAAACTATAAAACTTCTAGAAGAAAACACAGGGGTAAAACTTTGTGACTTTGAATTTGGCAGTGGTTGTTTAAACACCAAAAGCACAACAAAAGAAAAGATAAATTAAAGTTCATCTAAATGAAAAGCTTTTGTTCTTCAAAGGACACTATCAAGAAAGTGAAAAGACAACCCACAGAATGGGAGAAAATATTTGCAAATCATATATGTAATAAGGGACTTGTATCTAGAATATGTAAACAATAATAAGACATATATCACCATTTAAAAATGGGTAAAGTATATTAAGTCAGCTCTTCAAGAAAAAAGTTTATAAAACAATTCAGTTATCAGTAATGGACAAGGAGATATTACTACAGATCCTAGAGACATTTAAAACATAATAAAAAGATACTATGAGCAAATTTGAACATTTAGATGACATTGGCATATTACTGGAACAACACAACTTACCAAAACTGACAGAAGAAGAAATAGAAAATCTGAATACTCTTGTATCTATTAAGATCTTAAAATTAGTGGATATAAATGTCTATTAAATTCATAATTGAAAATCTCCCCACTCAAAGCAAAAAATTTAAAAACCTTTAGTCCTTTAAGGAAGAAATAAATAATACTCTTTCAGAGAATAGAAAAAGAAGGATTACTTCCCAGTTAATTTATAACCTTGATATCAAAAACTTGAAATGGATATTAAAGAAGGAAAATTATAGGCTAGTGCCACTCATTAGCGCATTTGTAAAAATAAGTGTTAGCTAACTGAAATAAGTATTAGCAAACTGTATTTAGAAATATATAAGAATAATAATACATTATAAATAAGCTGGATTCTAGGAATACAAAGTTGGTTTAACTCTTAAAAATCAATTTATGTGGTCATGTTAATAGGAGAATAATTTTATGGTCATCTCAATAGATGCAGAAAAGAAATTTGATAAAATTTAACACTCATTCATTATATATATACACAGGAAATATCATACTTGATGGCATGTTTAAAGCTTTCTGGTATCAGGGATTAGATAAGCATGCCTGCCATCACCACTTCTAATCAACATTGTACTGGGAATCATAGGCAGTACAGTAAGGAAGGAAAAGAAGAAATAGAAGATATAAAGATTGGAAAGGAAGAAATAAAATTGTCTTTAATTTATAGGTGACATGATTATATATGTGGAAAATACAAGGTAATCTATAACTAAACTATAGATTTCACGTATGCCTTTTTTAAATTAATTTTTATTGGGGTATAGTTGATTTACAATGTTGTGTTAGTTCCTGCTGTACAGCAAAGTGAATCAGTTACATGTATGACTTTTGCAGTGTTGCTAGATACAAGGTCAGCATACAAATTCAGTTTCCATACACCAAAAACAAAAATTTGAAAATGAAGCAGATACCTTTTACAATGAACAAAAAAACGTAAAACATTTAGCAATACATCTAGTAAAAGATGTGTGAGACCTCCTCATAAAACTTATGGGACATTATTGAAAGAAAGAAAGAAGACCTAAATAAATGGAAACAACAGACCATGTTCATGAATTGAAATACTAAATGTCATAAAGATGAGTTTCCTCTCCAAGTTGATCTGTATAGATTCAATTCAATCCTCTTGATGCTACAGGATATTAAGGAAGAGAAGGTCTTTTTAGTAAACGGTGCTGGGAAAAAAATGACTCCTGCTTCACACCATCTACACAAATCTAGAACCTAGAATGTATTATAGGAGAAAACTTCTTGACTGGGGTTGGTAAAGATTTCTTAAACAGGGCACATAAAGCACTCATCATAAAAGAAAAGATTGATAAATTGGACTACAGTAAAATTTTTTAAAATTTAAGGACTTCTATGTGTTAAGAGAGTACAAAGGCAAACTGTAGAGAGAGAATATATAAACTGATGAAGAGTTTTTTTTGCCCAGTGTACAAAGAATTCTTACAAATTAACAATAAAAAAGACAGCCCAATTGGAAAATGTGCAAGAGACATGACCAGGTATTTCACAAAAGGGGATATACAAATACCAAAAAAACTTATGTAAAAGTACCTTAACCCCATTAGTAATCAGGGAAATGCAGTTCAAATCACAACTTACCACCACGTATCCACAGAATGATTAAAATTAAAAAGATGGCAGTACCATGTGCTGGCAAGGTAAGGAGCATTAGGAATGCTCAAACACTGTTGGTTGGACTGTAAATTTGAACAGTGACTTTGGAAAACTAGCATTAATCACTGAAATTGAAAAAAATACATGCCCTATGATCCAGCGCTTCCAGGTTTATTACCCCTTTGAATTTTTACCTAGTTAACCAGAGAGAATAGGAACCACTGGGTAACCAAGCAGTAGAGGAAGGGAAGTTTCTTCTTTTAGAAGCATTCCAGGTGATAAATGAAAAAGGGAAGACGGAAGTAGAATATGATTATTTTGCAACCCCTTTGCTGGTACCATAAAGGCAATTTAATGGATGAATGTGATGCCACTTGTGAAGTAGTTTTGTGCTCCCCACCCACCAAGAAAAAAAAAGAACTTGAATCTAATTAAGCTCTAAAGATCCAGCTACTAATAAACTACACTTTAGGAAAGTAATTAGCAAAATCCAGACTGTGGGAAACTCTAGTAGTACCAAAAAAACATGTTTCATTAAGAAATAAATGGTAAGAAAAAATGGAGAGGGTACCTATAAACAAAAAGAAATTTAAAATAAGACATCAACTAATTGCAATGTATGTACCTTATCTAAATCCTGATTTAAACAAACTGTAAAAAAAAATTTGACAAGTGTGAGACTATTGGAAAATTTGAGCCACGATTGTATGCCATTATTATTTGATGATAATAAGGAATTACTTTTTTAAATGTATGGGGTTGTATTTTTAAAGAGGTTCTTATCTTTTAGAGATATATGGTGAAATATTTTATAGATTCAAAATAATATGGGGGAGTGGAAGTGGGTGCGGATATAGATGAAACAAGAGTGGGCATGAATGGTTCGTTGTTGAAGCACCATAACGGGTACTTGAGAATTTATTACATATTATGTCTATTTTTGACATAATATGTTTAAACTTTTACGATAAAACGTTAAAAATAGGGGAAAAAAGAAAAAGGCCCACTTGATTAAAAATTTTTTTTCAAAAGGACAGACTAGAAAGAGGGAAGAATTGATCAGACAAGAGAAGGGTTGGGTAGGGCAATTTCAAGAGCGACTCCTCAGCAGATGAGGGGAATGGGAGCCATTGCAGAAGTGAAGGGGTGGCCCTAAGATAGGGTCACAGATAGTTATAACCTGAGGGAAGGCAGACACTCTTAAATTATAAGGTTCCTGAGGACCTTTAGACTGTGCCTAAATAAAAATTATAAAATGCTAGATGAAAATATAAATGCTAATAAAAATTTTTTTTCTGGGAAAAATAGAATATAAAAGGGGTTAAAAAATGGGAAGGGGAGAAACCAATACTGAGCATTTGCTGTATACTAGGCACCATGCTAAGCCTAACTACTTTATCTCAATCTTCACTACAATTAGATGAGGTGTGGGCATTATTATCCCATTTTACAAATAAGGAAATTGAGGCTTAGATTAAGTCACACAGATAGTAAATAGTGAAGTTGGGAGTCAAACTTGGGTATTTTTGCCTCTAAAAGCCATTTCCCTCCACTATACCATACTGCTTTAAATGGAATCTGAAGTTCAGAATGGAAAATTTAAATTATATTTTATGTAGAAGATATTTAAACTTCAAAATCATTCTCTCAAGTAAAGGAGAAAGAACTCTATTAAGAGAATTCACGTATTAACTTTAGGATGTTATCAGAAAATAATCCTCTTTTCTGACTGCATTAAAATGACTTTTTGTGGGGTTGAGGATTTAAAAATGAACAATGATAAATAGATATAATTACATACTGCATTAAGATTTTTAATTAATATTTTTACATATATTTTCTGTGTTTTTTCTCCCAGATATTGAAATACTTCATGAGACATTTATTAACCTTGAATCAAAGGATCATAGGTTACAGAAAGTTAAAGTGATTCTGCTGCTACCTCGTTGTTCAGGACTGGGTGTTAGCAATCCAGTAGAATTTATTTTAAATGAGCATGAAGGTACTTGCTTTAACTTTTAATTTCTAAATTATTGAAATTTTAATATTTTTTAAATGAAATTATTTAAAATCATTAAGATGACATATCAGATACATCTGATTAATGAATAACTACCATATGTAAAGCACTTAATATGGATAAAGTATTTTACATCCATTACCTCATTTAATCTTTATTATACCAGTTCTGTGAGATATGGGCAAGGGGAATATTCAAAATGTTCAATAATTAGAGTGATGTAGGCAATCAGAACAGATGCCAGTATGCTATTCTGGCATATACCAGAGCTCAAAATATAGGCATTAACATTTATCAGCATTTTATAGATAAAAAAACTGAGACTCAGAAAGATTCATTCATTTTTATAAAGTCACATAACTAGTTGGTAAGAGAGCTAGGATTCAGATTTAGATCTGCCTGACTCTAGAGTCTGTGCTCCAAGATGATCCCAATTAAATCATGATTAGACTATTTCAAACTCAAGACTTCTTTAACCCCCAGTATGTATGTTTTATGATACGAATATCTCAGATTAAATATTCTGAGAATATTTTATTTGCTTCTTTAATAAATTAAGAAATATTATTTAACATTAACATTTATTGAGCACTTATGTATAAGGCGCTGAACTAAATACTTTGCTTGGATTATTTCATCAAATCCTCACAAGAACTCAATGAATTGGTTACTCATTATTTCTCTTTTATAAATACGGAATCTGAGGCTCAAGAGAGGTTGAAGCCTCTCAGAGTCTTTTGACTAGTAAGTGTCAGAGCCTGGATTCAGACACTACTGCTCTGACTCTAGCCCTTTGAATCATGCTCTTAATCACAGTGTGTTAACTGAAATTGCTTCTTACTCTAATCCCTTGTTTATAGTGAAAGGCATAGATACGGTTAACTAGAATATTAGACAAAGAAGACATTCCACCAACATTCAGAATATGTTGAGTAACTGTTTTCTATTTCTAGCAAGGACAGAATCTAAAATGAAGAAAAAGTAATTGAGGGAAAGAAACTAATATTTATGGAGCGCAACTATGCCCCAGTCAATATCTAGGAAGTGTTCATGCATTTTAACTTAATATTCACAATAACTTTGTGAGGATAGTGTTATTTAATTATCTCTGTTTTATAAAGGGGAAAAAAAACCCCAAGATTCAGACAAAGTTAGCAAGTTGCCTGAGGTCATGTAGCTAGATTCAAAGCTGGGATTCAAATTCAGATTAGTTAGCACATTCCACTATACTACACTATAGAAAGCATTCCACTATACTACACTATAGAAAGAATTCCACTATACTACACTATAGAAAGAATTCCACTATACCGGTGGTCCCCAACCTTTTTGGCACCAGGGACTGGTTTCATGGAAGACAGTTTTTCCACGGACTGGCGGTTGGGGTGGGGGGATGGTTTCGGGATGATTCAAGCACACTACATTTTTGTGCGCTTTTTTTTTTTTTAAATTTTAAAATTTTATTTATTTATTTTTGGCTGTGTTGGGTCTTCGTTGCTGTGCACGGGCTTTCTCTAGTTGTGGCCTTGTGGTGCGCGGGCTTCTCATTGCAGTGGCTTCTCTTGTTGCGGAGCATGGGTTCAAGGCATGCAGGCTTCAGTAGTTGTGGCACACGGACACAGTAGTTTTGACTCGTGGGCTCTAGAGTGCAGGTTCAGTAGTTGTGACGCATGGGCTTAGTTGCTCCGCTTAGTTGCTTAGTTGCTCTTAGTTGCTTAGATCTTCCCGGACCAGGGCTCGAACCCGTGTCCCCTGCATTGCCAGGCTGATTCTTAACCACTCTGCCACCAGGGAAGTCCAGCAGGCGGATTCTTAACCACTGCGCCACTAAGGAAGTCCTTATTGTACACTTTATTTCTATTATTGTTACATTGTAATATATAATGAAATAATTATACAACTCACCATAATGCAGAATCAGTGGGAGCCCTGAGCTTGTTTTCCGGCAACTAGATGGTCCCATCTGGGTGTGATGGGAGACAGTGACACCCGAAGTGTGTTGCTTATGTCCAGTCTACTCCATAAGATACAGCTTAATTGTCACTTGCCACTCACTGATAGGGATTTTTTTTTTTAACATCTTTATTGGAGTATAATTGCTTTACAATGGTGTGTTAGTTTCTGCTTTATAACAAAGTGAGTCAGTTATACATATACATATGTTCCCATATCTCTTCCCTCTTACATCTCCCTCCCTCCCACTCTCCCTATCCCACCCCTCTAGGTGGTCACAAAGCACCGAGCTGATCTCCCTGTGCTATGCGGCTGCTTCCCACTAGCTATCTGTTTTACGTTTGGTAGTGTATATATGTCCATGCCACTCTCTCACTTTGTCACAGCTTACCCTTCCGCCTCCCCTTATCCTCAAGTCCATTCTCTAGTAGGTCTGTGTCTCTATTCCGTCTTGCCTCTAGTTTCTTCGTGACCTTTTTTTTTTTTTTTCCTTAGATTCCATATATATATGTTAGCATACGGTATTTATTTTTCTCTTTCTGACTTACTTCACTCTGTATGACAGACTCTAGGTCCATCCACCTCACTACAAATAACTCAATTTCGTTTCTTTTTATGGCTGAGTAATATTCCATTGTATGTATGTGCCACATCTTCTTTATCCATTCATCTGTTGATGGACACTTAGGTTGCTTCCATGTCCTGGCTATTGTAAATAGAGCTGCAATGAACATTTTGGTACATGACTCTTTTTGAATTATGGTCTTCTCAGGGTTTATGCCCAGTAGTGGGATTGCTGGGTCATATGGTAGTTCTATTTTTAGTTTTTTAAGGAACCTCCATACTGTTCTCCATAGTGGCTATATCAACTTACATTCCCACCAACAGTGCAAGAGGGTTCCCTTTTCTCCACACCCTCTCCAGCATTTATTGTTTGTAGATTTTTTGATGATGGCCATTCTGACCAGTGTGAGATGATATCTCATTGTAATTTTGATTTGCATTTCTCTAATGGTTAATGATGTTGAGCATTCTTTCATGTGTTTGTTGGCAATCTGTATAACTGATAAGGATTTGATATAAGTCTGCAAGCAATTGATTTATTATGCTCTCTGTGCAGTCAGACCTCTCTGCTGATGATGATCTGCATTTGCAGCCGCTCCCCAGTGCTAGCATCACCACCTCAGCTCCACCTCAGATCATCAGGCATTAGATTCTCATAAGGAGCGCGCAGCCTAGATCCCTCGCTTGTGCAGTTCACAGTAGGGTTCACACTCCTATGAGACTCTAATGCTGCCCCTGATCTGACAGGAGGAGGAGCTCAGGCGGTAATGTGAGTGATAGGGAGCGGCTGTAAATACCGATGAAGCTTCACTCACTCGCCCACTGCTCACCTCCTGCTGTGTGGCCCAGTTCCTAACAGGCCACGGACCACTACTGGTCCATGGCTGGGGGTTGGGGACCCCTGCACTATACCACACAATTTTTAACTGGGCTTATACTGAACTATGTGGAATTCTGTCTTGCTACAGAAAATTTCTTTCCAAGACTAACCAACTCAGATGGGAGTATGGTAGACTGAGAGAATTCCCACACTAACTTTGGGAAATGATCAAAGAAGAATTAGATTTTGAAAGAAGAGGGGAAGAAATAGCTGCAGCTACAATAAGCATTCCAGTTAAGAGAACTAGAGCTTAGAACTACTGTGAGACTCTGGCCTTCTCCTGGGTCATCTTGAAGTAGGAATGCAGAACAAAATAAACCATAGGTAAAAATCATTTAGAGGCTGGGGTGTGGGTGAAGCACAAAGGGAACTACAAATGACAAAAAGAGGGAAAGTAAAAAGTTTCCTAGGGCTTCCCTGGTGGCGCAGTGGTTAAGAATCCGCCTGCCAATGCAGGGGACACGGGTTTGAGCCCTGGTCCGGGAAGATCCCACATGCCACGGAGCAACTAAGTCCGTGCGCCACAACTACTGAGCCTGCACTCTAGAGCCTGGGAGCCACAACTCCTGAAGCCCATGTGCCTAGAGCCCGTGCTCCACAGCAAGAGAAGCCACCGCAATGAGAAGCCCACACACCGCAACAGAGAGTAGCCCCCACTCACCACAACTAGAGAAAGCCCGCGTGCAGCAACGAAGACCCAACGCAGCCAAAAATAAAATAAATAAATAAATAAATTTATTAAAAAAAAAAGTTTCCTAGATATTGGTAATATTTTGAAATCCTTGAAGAGATGACCGGATAAGCCAAGAAGTGGTCTTTGGCAAACCTGGAAAAAAGGAGGGTTTTGAAGGAAACTGTACTTTGATGAGGTAATAGCCAGAGCAAATAAGGAACTGCTAACCTAGTGATTATGGTAGAAATATTAGCCATAAATTTAGTGGGGATGAATCCAAAAGACTTAGATATGTGAGAAATCATGAATTAGTTTGAAAAACAATTTAACATTGAAAAACATTACAACCAATTTTAGAATGTTTATCATAAAAATTATCATATTTGAGGAATGTATGAAGTCGATCTCTGCTAACAACTTGGAATTATTTTAAAATGGGGTGAAAAAGGTAAGCTGATATGGTTTTAGAGTATAATAATGGGTAAATAGTCCTTTAAAAAGTGATGAAAGAGAAAAATGTGAAGTGTAAAACTAAATTGGGAAGAAATGGAGTTTAATTAACCTTTAGTGATATTACTGGAGTGGGGAATAGCCAAATATATGGTATAAATAATTGGCTTTCATACTGCAGGGAGTTACTGAGAGGCAGAATAAAACAGGGGTTAGAAGGTTGGTCAGATTGCCAAGCTAGAACCTGGCTCTCAACTAGTAGCTAAGTGACCTTAGACAAGTTGTTTAATGTATGCTTGAACAGTTTTTTCAATGTTAAAAGGGATAATAATGCTTCAAGGGGTTGTTGAATAAAATAATCTATATAGAGTAGTATTCAATATATCTTAGTTAATATTACTGAGAAATATGTTAAAAATAGTTTCAGAAATTTAAAGACTTACTATAAGAATTTCTTTCTTTTTATTAATTTTATTAATTTATTTTTGGCTGCATTGGGTCTTCGTTGCTGCACACGGGCCTTCTAGTTTTTTCTTCGAAAATTTCTTTCAGTAAGTTAGTGTTTTTAACTGACACTTAGTGTATCCTTTTGTGTTCTTTCTTACTCAGATCTGACTATAGCCCATCAGTTTCTACCTTGGAAAATAAATCTTTTTTCCCTCTATTAGTACCCAGACTGACTGTATTCTGTTTTTTATACCTAAATGACTTATTTTGGCTGGTTGGATGACTATATCATAAGAACTTGGAGAAAAAAGGAAAAATAATATTAAAACTATGCAAAATTACCTTTATCAATTCAGTTTTTAAGTATTTTTACAATACTGCCTATTTATTTATTTATTTTAAAAAATTTATTTTTATTCATTTATTTTTGGTTGGGTCTTCGTTGCTGTGTGCAGGCTTTCTCTAGTTTCAATGAGCGGGGGCTATTCTTCATTGCGGTGCACGGGCTTCTCATTGCAGTGGCTTCTCTTGTTGTGGAGCATGGGCTATAGGCACGTAAGCTTCAGTAGTTGTGGCATACAGGCTTCAGTAGTTGTGGCTCACGGGCTCCAGAGCACAGGCTCAGTAGTTGTGGTGCAGGGGCTTAGTTGCTCCACGGCATGTGGGATCTTCCCGGACCAGGGCTTGAACCCGTGTCCCCTGCATTGACAGGTGGATTCTTAACCACTGTGCCTCCAGGGAAGTCCCCTGCCTATTTATTTTTAATAAATATTTTCCATGAAAACTGTCATTAATAGGGAAAATGATTAAAATATTAAATAATGTGATAATAGCAATATATGAAAAACATCTAATAGTGATATATTTAAAAGCATTTATTTCCTTTTAGATACAGGTTTACTTAAAGATTTCTCTCAAGGAGGCCCGTCAGAAGATAAACTTCATATTCTTGCTCAACAGCAATATGAACAGCTAACACATGCAATGAAATGTAAGTTTGTTATCAGTGTAATCTGAAAATATGTTGTAAATCTTAGAAACATTAATACTTCATTTATCTATTATATTCAGGCAATGATGTGTGAACCATAAGTGAATTTTTCGGAACACTCAGTTCCTTCAAATAACAAAATATTTATTTTTACCAATTTAATTCTCAAAAATATATGCTTTACTATCTTTTTAAACATAGGTTAGCAAGAATAATTTACAGTTTTCTTTAATGCTGAAGTAAAATAATTACATACATACATTGTTGTACAGTTTCATCTTCTTTATTTCTTTTCTTTGGCTTCTTACTCGATGTAATTTTTCCGTTGTCATTGTACCTGCTCCTAACTCTTCTATAATCCCAATTTTAATCAAACTCTTACTTCTCTTAGTACTAAAAACAGAACAGAGAGATGCAATTACAGATAAAGCCTAGATCTCTTTAAGTCTGAGTAACAAGGCTCTTTAAGTATTTATATTATTGCTTCAACCACTGCATTTAGATTTTGAGTACCATTTAGATTTTGAGTACCAATGCCCTTCCACACATAGATATGGAAATCTAGAAGTCTCTGAGAAATTATATAAACTTTTATTAATTCAGTGCATGTTTATCAAATGCCTGCTCTGGGTCAGATATTAAGCTGGTTGTTAGGGATATGAGTGTGGATAAATCCTGACCTCCAAAGGCTCAAAGGTAAGTATAGGGCATAGATGATTTAATATATGAAGATATAGCATATGGGAAGTAGAAATAAGGCAAAATAGGAAACACAGAGTTCTGCCCCTTTAATTGATGTTATTAAAAAATATTAATTTGAATATGATAGTATGTATATGATCTATGAAATGAGTTGATTGGAAGATGAGGAAGTTGGTAAATAATGCATTTTTAAACTTCTTTCTCTGATTACTCTATTTAAAATTGCAGGATAATCTTTTGAAACTAACTGTCCTCCGTATCTGCTTTGATGTGCTCTATAGCATTTGTCACTTCCTAATGCTGTGTGTGTGTGTGTGTGTGTGTGTATTTTTTTTTTTTTTTTTTTTTACTTGGGCTGTGCCACTGCGTGGCTTGCAGGATCTTAGTTCCCCAACCAGGGATCGAGCCTGGGCCTCTGGCAGTGAGAGCGCTGAGTCCTAACCACTGGACCACCAGGGAATTCCCTAATTTTCTTATTTATTTATGTCTTATGTCAATGAAACATAGAAAATAAGCTCCCTGGGGCAGGGATTTTTGTGTGTGTATATTGAATGGTGAGAACAATGCCTAGCACGTAGTAGGTGCTCAGTAAGTGTGAATAAGTGAGCGAGTTGCAGGTAGTAATATTACCTCATTTTACAGTTGAAGAATTGGAGAGTTAAGTAATTTTCGCAGGTTCATACAGCAGTAAGTTACAGAATTGGGATTCACGTTTAAGTCTGTCTGTTTCTAGAGTCCTTTTAACTAGTTACGTGATATGGCTTGTGGAAGAATAGCTGGAAGTGTCAAGCTTATGGTAATCTGCAGTATTTATTTGTTTGTGTTTGTGATTAGGTTGGTCACATTGATTAGATTTCCATACAATCCAGTTAGATTTACTTTATTTATTTATTGGCCACAGACTACATTACTAATACATGCTTTAAAGGGGAGCCATGCAAGCATCTATAGAAATAATTCCCATCAAAACCATGTGGTATTAGTACAGACAGACGTTTGAAAACATAACAGATTTGTTTAGGATTGTTAATGGGGTCGTTATATTAATTCCATCTTCTTTAAATGTAGTTACTAGAGCTCAAGCAGTTGTTTACTGCACATGTTCAGTTTATCCAGAAGAAAATGAAGCTGTTGTTAAGAAAGCACTGGAATTTCAAGACCACGGGACTAAAGTACAATCTTATAGGTAAGAAAGGAAGGATTCTTCTAAACACCTCAACCAAATGTTTTTGAAAGTGAAAAATTTTGATTTTCTGAGTTAGAAGTAGAAGACTTTTCAGTTCCTTTTTATTAGACTTTAATATGACCAAATAGCCTAACTTCTTACAACTTTAAAGTAGGTTCTGTAAAGCCTTTACAATGGCTTGACATGTGCATTCTCTTGTACACTAAAAGATTCTTGTTTCTGTTGTTATTGTTAAATAAGGCTAAAGGCATTTGGGTGTTGACTTGATTGATTTCTGGATAAATTGAGTATAAACTTTATACCCTGAGTTTTAGATACATCTGTGCTTCAGTAGAAGAAAAGTAAGAGTATAAAATAACCTTAGAAAATAGAGAGAAAATTGGATGTTTATTATCTGAAAACATGTGTTTCTTAGACCCATTTAGCCTTTGGCACCCACAAAGACTAAGATAAGAATAGCTTGAATAACCATAGAAGCTTCTGGGTAAAATGCTATAATAAACTAGAGGTAGAGAAGAAAAACAGTAATACTCCATCCAAACTCTGGACATCAAGATAAGGAGTATATTTAAGATTACTATATGATACCAATTAGTTCTTCAAGACTGTGACAATTAGTAAGGTATTTTAAAATGTCTCCTATTTTTTACTTATTTCTCCTGTTCTGAACTTTTCCTGTAGTTCTTATAGTAGCATCTTAATATGTATATGGTTTGCTCTCTCCTTTTAATTTGATGTTTTTCCTTTGCCAGTTCACAGGTGGACATGTTTGTTAACCACATCCATATTTCCCTTCTTACTTTACTTCCTTATTTAGTAATTCTTGTTGGTAGCTAACAGCCAACCTTTTTTCTGCCAGCTTCTCAACACAGCATTAACTAAATCTCCATCTATTGGCAAAGAGAATTATTGCAGGTATATGACCAAAATCATTAGTGTGGATGACTCTTGATTTGTCTGTCAGGGATAAAGTTCTAAGAATGTAATATGGCAAAAATAGAGGAACATCTCCACACCCTCTCTAGCATTTATTATGTGTAGACTTTTTGATGACAGCCATTCTGACCAGTGTGAGGTGATGCTTCATTGTGGTTTTGATTTGCATTTCTGTAATAATTAGCGACATTGATCATCTTTTCATGTGCCTACTGGCCATCTGTATGTCTTCTTTGGAGAAATGTCTATTAAGGTCTTCTGCCAGTTTTTTGATTGGGTTGTTTGTTTCTTTGTTGTTAAGTTGTATGAGCTGTTTGTATATTTTGGAAATTAAGTCCTTATTGGTTGCAGTGTTTGCAAATATTTTCTCCCATTCCTTAGGTTGTCCTTTCATTTTTTTAATGGTTTCCCTTGCTGTGCAAAAGCTTGTAAGTTTGATTAGGTCCCATTTGTTTATTTTTGTTTTTATTTCTATTGCCTTGGGAGACTGATCTAAGAAAATACTGCTACAATTTATGTCAGAGAATGTTTTGCCTATGTTCTCTTCTAGGAGTTTTATGGTGTCAAATCTTATATTTAGGTCTTTAAACCATTTTGAGTTTATTTTTGTGTATGGTGTGAGAGAGTGTTGTAATTTCATTGATTTACATGTAGCTGTCCAGCTTTCCCAATACCACATCAACAAGTCTTCAAGAGAGACTGTCTTTTATCCATTGTATATTCTTGCCTGTGTTGTCAAAGATTAATTGATCATAGGTTTGTGGGTTTATTTCTGGGCTGTCTGTTCTGTTCCACTGAACTATATGTCTGTTTTTGTGCCAACAGCACACTGTTTTGATTACTGTAACTCTGTAGTATAGTCTGAAGTCTGGAGGGTTATGCCTCCTGCTTTGTTCTTTTCCCTCAGGATTGCTTTGATAATTCCGGGCCTTTTGTGGTTCCATGTACATTTTAGGGTTATTTGTTCTACTTCTGTGAAAAATGTCATGGGTATTTTGATAAGGATTGCATTAAATCTGTAGATTGCTTTGAGTAGTATGGCCATTTTAAAAATATTAATTCTTCCAATCCAAGTGCATGGGATATCTTTCCATTTCTTTGAATCATCTTCAGTTTCTTTATCAAAGTTTTATAGTCTTCAGCATATAGGTGTTTACTGCCTTGATTGAGTTTATTCCTAGGTATTTTTTTTGATGCAGTTTTAAACAGGATTTTTTTTTTACTTTCTCTTTCTGAAATTTCATTGTTAGTGTAAAGAAATGCAACAAATTTCTGTATATTAATCTTGTATCCTACTACCTTGCTGAATTCATTTATTCTCATAGTTTTTGTGTGGAGACTTTAGGGTTCTCTATATAGTGTATCATGTCATCTCCAAATAGTGACAATTTTACCTCTTCCCTTCCAATTTGGATACCTTTCATTTCTTTTTCTTATCTGATTGTTGGGGCTAGGACTTCCAGTACTATGTTGAGTAGAAGTGGTGAAACTGGGCATCCTTGTCTTGTTCCTGAATTTAGTGGGAAGGCGTTCAGCTTTTCAGTGTTGAGTATTATGTTGGCTGTGGGTTTGTCATAAATGGCTTTATTATGTTGAAATATGTTCCCCCATACCCACTTCTGTGACAGTTTTTATCAAGAATGGGTGTTGAATTTTGTCAAATGCTCTTTCTGTCTATTGAGATGATCATGTGGTTTTTGTCTTTCCTTTTGTTAATGTGGTGTATCACATTGATTGATTGCGTATATTGAGCTGTCCTTGCTACCCTGGAATGATTACAGCTTGATCATGGTGTATTATCCTTTTTATGTATTGTTGGATTTTGTTTGCTAATATCTTGTTTTGAAGATTTTTGCATCTATATTCATCAGAGATATTGGCCTGTGGTTTTCATTTTTTGTAGTGTTTTTGTCTGGTTTTGGTATCAGGGTGATGGTGGCTTCAGAATGAATTCGGGAGTGTTCCCTCTTCAATTTTTTGGAATAGTTTGAGAAGGGTAGGTATAAGTTCTTTGAACATACTAACAGATACAAAGGGAGAAACTGACAATAATACAATAATAGTAGACCTTAACACCCCATTGACATCAATGGACAGATCATCCAGACAAAAAATCAGTAAGGCAACAGAGGTTCTAAATGACACAATAGATCAGTAGGACTTAATTGATATCTACAGAACACTACTTCCAAAAAAGCCAGAATACAGATTCTTTTCAAGGGCACACGGAATATTCTCTAGGATAGACCACATACTAGGTCATAAAAAAAAACCTCAACAAATTTAAAAGGATAGAAATTATTTGAAACATCTTATCTGACCACAACAGTATGAAACCAGAAATCAACCACAGAAAGAAAAACAGGAAAAGAATGAACACATGGAGATTAAACAACATGCTACTAAGAAACCAATGGGTCAACAATGAAATCAAAGAAGAAATCAGGAAATGCCTCAAGACAAATGAAAATGAAAACACAACCTTACAAAATCTATGGGATGCCCACCCACTGGTGGTTGAAGCTGGGTCCTGGGGTTAGTGCTGGACTACTGACATCAAGAGCCAGGTCCTGGAGTCTGGTTGCAGGGCCCAGACATCCCAGAGCTGATATAACATGGCTGGGGGTGAGGCAGGGAAGGGGAGCAGATCCTGACACAGTTGGGTACAGAGTCTGGGGTGTCCTGAAGCTTCTGTTGGCCTGTTAGTGGGCAGGGCCAGGGCCCAGCTGGTCCCAGGGCAGGGTCTGGCCTGGTCTGGACAGGATAGGTTTTCAGGCTGTGGGATTGTGGTTTTCTTGCATCTGGTGTCTGCCCACGTTGGGTCAGCCTGGTCCAGAGGCTAGAGCAGGCAAGGCCCAGAGGATTCTGGGGCTGGTGCTTGCTCACTGGTGGTTGGAAATGGGCCCTGGGCCCTCTATTGGGCAGGGCCTTGTCCAGAGGCGGATATGGAGGTCTTTAGGCAGTCTGTCTGCTGATGGGTGGTGCTGTAGCCCACCCAATTAGTTGCTTGGCCTGATTTGTCCCAGCACTGGCACCTAAAGGCTGTTGGGTTGGGTGGGGCCAGGTCTTGGTGCTAATGAGCTAGAGAGAGGATTCCACAATGGTGTTTGCCAGTATTAGCATCCATGTGGTAGAAGGAACTCCCAAGAATGGCTGCCACCAGTGTCTGTGCACCCAGGGTGAGCGCAGCCGCCCCTCACCTCTCTGAGAGACTCTCCAAGACCAGCAAGTAGGTCTGGCCCAGGCTCCTATCAAATTACTGCTTTTTCCCTGGGTTCCAGAACATGTGAGCTTTTGTGTGTGCCATTTAAGAGGGAAGTCTCTATTTCTCCCAGTCCTGTGGGACTCCTGAAATTAAGTCCCACTGGCCTTCAAGGCCAAATGCCCTGGGGCCTTGTCTTCCTGGTGCCGGACCCCCAGGCTGGGGAGCCTGACATAGCGCTCATAACTGTCACTCTTGTGGGAGAACCTCTGCAATATAATTATTCTCCAATTTGTGGGTCACCCACCTGGGGTTATGGGACTTAGCTGTATTTCAAGTCTGCCCCTCCTACCTGTCTTGGGGCTCTTTCTTTATGTCTTTAGTTGTAGAAGATCTTTTCTGGTAGGTACCAGACTTTTTCATCAATGGTTGTTCTGCAAATAGTTGTGATTTTGGTGTGCTCTTGAGAGGAAGTGAGCTCAGAGTCTTCCTACTCTGCCATCTTGGCCAATCTTGGTCACTGTGGTTTTGATTTGAATTTTCCTGGGAACTAGTGATGTTGAGCTTCTTTTCATGTCCTTAGTAACCATTTATATATCTTCTTTGGACAATGTATTCAGGTTCTTTGCCCATTTAAGAACTGTATTACGGGACTTCCCTGGTGACACACTGGTTAAGAATCCGCCTGCCAAGGCCAGGGACACGAGTTTGAGCCCTGGTCCGGGAAGATCCCACATGCCGCGGAGCAACTAAGCCCGTGTGCCACAACTACTGAGCCTGTGCTCTAGAGCCTGCGAGCCACAACTACTGAGCCCACATGCCACAGCTGCTGAAGCCCACGTGCCTAGAGCCCATGCTCCGCAACAAGAGAAGCCACCGCAACAAGAAGTCTGCACACTGCAACGAAGAGTAGCCCCTGCTTGCTGCAACTAGAGAAAGCCCGCGCGCAGCAACGAAGACCCAACGCAGCCAAAAATAAATAAATAAAATAAATAAATTTATTTAAAAAAAATTTGTGTTACAGTTGGCCTTCCATGTCTGAGGGGTCCACATCTGAGGATTCAACCAGCTGCAGATTGAAAATATTTGGGAAAAAATTCCAGCAATTTCCAAAAAGTAAAACTTGAATTTGCTGCAACTATTTACATAGCATTTACATTGTATTAGGTATTATGAGTAATCTAGAGATAATTTAAAGTATACAGGAGCATGTGCTTAGGTTATATGCAAATACTACACCATTTTATATAAGGTATTTGAGCATCTGTGGATCTTGGTATCCAAGGGGTGCCCTGGAACCAATCCCCCTCATACCAAGGGATGACTGTATTTGTCTTTTTTATTGTTGAGTTGTAAGACTCCCTTATATGTTCTGTATATCATACCCTTATCACATATATAACTTGCAATTATTATCTCCCATTCGTGGGCTGTCTTTTTACTTTCTTGATAATGTCCTTTGATGCATAAAAGTTTATAATTTTGAAGAAGTCCGATTTATTTGTTTTTTATTTTATTGCTTGTTCTTCAGGTATCATATCTAAGAAACTGTTATTTAATGCAAGGTCATGAAGAATTATGCCTATGTTTTCTTCCAACCATTTTGTAATCTTAGCTCTTACGTTTATGTCTGTCATCCATTTTGATTAATTTTTGTATATGTTATGAGGTAGGGGTCCAACTTCATTCCTTTGCATGTGGATATCCAGTTGTCCCAGCACCGTTTGTTGAAGAGACTATTCTTTCTACAGTGAATGGTCTTGGCACCCCTGTTGAAAATCAGTTGATCATAGATGAATGGGCTTATTTCTGGCCTCTCAATTCTGTTTCATTGATCTGTATGTCTATACTTATGCCAGGATCGTAATAAGAGATTTTTAAAATCACTAATGGATGCCTAGTTTTATCAAAAGCCTTTGCAGCATTTAATGATACAATCAAATGTTTTTTCTCATCTGACATTTTAACATGGTGGTGAATTAATGCTAAATATTTTCTAATAGTGAACAGTCTTTGAGCTTGAGGGCTAGGTACTGATAGGTTGTATTCTGTGTTTTGATTTTCTGTTACTAGTAAAGGTGGAGTATAGGGAAGATAAGCAGTGCATGAGTGGGATTGGATTGCTCTTCTAGCCTTGGTGCGCATTAAGATAATCAGTAATCACATACACCTGGCTTCTGATGGGTACTTTGCCCACTTAGTCTCTGTTGTTTCAGGATCTTTATTCTCATTGCTCTCAGTGAGCCCAGTTCTATAATGGCCTCTCCTACTGTCAGCCCTGGCCTAGGGAGGGAAGCCACCAGTGAACTTATGAGTGCTGCTAGTGCCCTCCCAGCAGCACACTCCTTGTTGCTCTGATAAAATGTGTATCTTCTGGGCCCTCCTCTCAACATAGTCCTCTGGAGAGTTCTTGAGCCCTAATAGTACATCCACTGAAGCAAGCTCACTCCTCTGAGGCTTCTAATCCTATCTTCCACTGTCTGCCATGACAGTCTGGCATTTCTCCTCACTAAATGTGAGCCATTGTGTATTAGTTTTCTATTTATGCTTAAGAAATTACCACAGATGTAGCAGTTGAAGACAGTACCTGTTAATTAACTCAGAGTTCTGTAGGTCAGTTGTCTAGATGGCATGGATGGATTCTCTGCTCAGGATGTCAGCCTGATGAATTCTTTGCTGGAGACTCTGGGGGAAAATTTGCTTCCAACCTCACTCTTGTGGTTGTGGGACTGAGGTCCTTGTTTCTTTGCTGGCTATCAATCCAAGATTGCTCTCTGCTTCTAGAGACCACATTCATTCCTTGCCACTTGCCATTCCTCCATCTTCAAGCCAACAATAATGCATCTTACTCTGCTCCTGCTTTGAATCTCTGATTTCTTCTGTCTCTAAGCTGTAGACCTGGATGGCTCCTGTGATTAGGTCAGGTCCACTGAGATAATACCCATAGCTTAAGGTTAACTAATTTGAGACCTTAATTACAGCTGCAAAATTCCTTTTTCCATGTGTATTATTTGCCTGAGCTGCCACAATAAATTATCCTAAACTTGTTGACTTGTAACAACAGAAATTTATTCTCTCACAGTTCTGGAGACCAGAAGTCCAAAATCAATTAGTTGGCAGGGGTGATTCCCTCTAGGGCCTCTGAGAGGGAATCTATTCTGTGACTCTCTTCCAGCTTCTGGTGTTTGTTAACAATCCTTGGTGTTCCTTGGCTTGTAGCTTCATCACATCAATCTCTGCCTCCATCGTCATGTGGTCTTCTTCTCCTGTGTGTCTCTGTATATCCTCTCTTCTTGTAGGGACACCAATATTGGACCTAGGGTTTATCCTACTCCAGTATTAGCTCCTTTGCTAAGACCCTATTTCCAAATAAGGTCACATTCTGGAGTTTTGGGTGGACATGAATTTGGTGGGGGGAACACTATTGAACCCACAATAGTCCACTCTCTGGCCCCCTAAAATTGATGTCTGTTTCATACACAAAATACATTTATCTCACTCCAGCATTCTCAAGTCTTCACCCATTCCAGGATCAATTCTAAATCCAAAATCTCATTTAAGTATCACCAACTCAAAAATTCCCAAATGTCATCATCTAAGTCAGGTATGGGTTGGACTCTGGGTATTAACTTATTTTATTATTCAAAGAAATGGACTGTAAGTTGGGGTTTGAAGATAATTTTGTTATGCAGGGACAATTTCTGTATGGTAACTTTACCAGTATTGATTATGGATTATTATTACTATTAGAAAAGATAACATGTATGTAGCTAAAATATATCATGGTCTATTAAATAAATATTTGTTGAATATCTACTATATACCAGGCACTCTTCTAGGTGCTAGATATATCTAACTGACAAAAATCCCAACCTTACATTGGTAAGAAATAATTATTTTCAGTGAGTATTCTTTATTTAATATATAAGTGAATTATTTATTTTGATGCTTTCTATTTGTGTAGAGAACACTGACGAATAGGCCTCAGAAATTCAGTCTGTTGGTTACAAGGTTGGTAAGAGGAGTGACTAGCTGTGTAGAACCTACACAGCTATTATATTTCAGCTTAGTTCAGCACAAACATTTTATTATGCACCACTATTGGCCAGACTCTTTGGCATGTCATTTGAGGTCATGTGTGTCTGCCCACATCCTAAGTGACCTCTACATCCTCTTACTCACTCTCTGCCTCAGCCACGTGGAAATACTTGCTGTTCCCTGAACATACATCTTCATGACACTTGTGCTTTTGTTCATGTTCTTCTCTCTGTCTAGAATCCCGTCTTTGCCTTATTGGATACCTACTTATTCTTCAAGACATAGCACCAATGCTCCTTCCTCTGTGAAGTCTTCATATTTGCTATCTCCCATGGCCACAATTAATTGTACCTTGTTCTGTACTCCTACATAATTTTGTCTCTACTTGGCTCAGCATTCTTACGTGGTCTTCTTTATATTATTGTATACCAATTAGTTTCTCCAACTAAATTGTAAACTATTTAAGAGAGCTAATATTTTATTTATGTGCTTTTCACAAAGTAGGCAAATGAGTGAATAAATATAAATTTGAAATGGTTTTAAACTTCAGAATATAACATACAAAATTATTAATAAGAGTTCCTGATACTTTAACTTTTGTGGAAAATTATTTATTCCTTTGATTAAATGTTTTATTTATAAAAGCATGAGACTATAACAATTACTGTTTATGAATGAACCATTTACTATTGAATGAAAAATTAAATATTAAATATAAAAACTAAAATTTTAGTTTAAACATATTAGTGATTAGAGATTTTTGTATTTCTGACACAAAGTCTTTGGTATGTACTATCTTGAACACCACATAAGTCATCTGTTAATCTCAAAAGTGATTGAGAAGAATAATGTAGTGATAGGCCATATTTTTATATTGTAATTGTGCAAAAAGTAACCAAAAGAAGGAAGTCGTACTTTTTGTATTCTGACATGTGGAGGTAAAGGATTTTTTTGGATTATACGTTTGTGATTACTATACATATTTACCTGTTTTGATAATGGAAGCCTTTTTATTAACATATTAGTGACTTGGGGAAGAGTTTTTAATATGTTGAAAGGTTGTTCTTGGCATAGTTGTTTAAAGATGGGAAACTTGGGAAGTATAATAAACTATGAGCTAATGTGAAATACTAGAGCTTTTATTTTATAATAGTATTGTACTGCTTTGACATTCTATTATTCTATTCTTTTTTTTATTGACGTATGGTTGACTTTACAATGTGTTAATTTCTGCTGTACAGAAAACTGATTCAGTTATACATATATATACATTCTTTTTAAAAAATATTCTTTTCTATTATGGTTTATCACAGGATATTGAATATAGTTCCCTGTGCTATACAGTAGGACCTTGTTGTTTATCCATTCTATATATAATAGCTTACATCTGCTAACCCCAGCTTCCCACTCCATCCCTCCCCCACCCCCCTTCCCTCTTGGCAACCACAAGTCTGTTCTCTATGTCTATGAGTTTGTTTCTGTTTCATAAATAGGTTCAACTGTGTCATATTTTAGATTCCACATATAAGTGGTATCATATGGTATTTGTCTTTTTCTTTCTGACTTCACTTAGCATGATAATCTCTAGCTGCAAATGGCACTATTTTGTTCTTTTATTTTTTATTTTTTGGCTGCGTTGGGTCTTCGTTGCTGCCCGCAGGCTTTCTCTAGTTGCAGTGAGTGGGGGCTACTGTTCGTTGCGGTGCGCGGGCTTCTCATTGTGGTGGCTTCTCTTGTTGTGGAGCACGGGCTCTAGGTGCGTGGGCTTCAGTAGTTGTGGCACACGGGCTCAGTAGTTGTGGCTCGCGGGCTCTAGAGTGCAGGCTCAGTAGTTGTGGCACATGGGCTTAGTTGCTCCGTGGCATGTGGGATCTTCCCGGATCAGGGCTTGGACCTGTACCCCCTGCGTTGGCAGGTGGATTCTTAACCACTGCGCCACCAGGGAAGTCCTATTTCGTTCTTTTTTATGGCTGAGTAGTATTCCATTGCATATATATGTACCACATCTTCTTTATCCATTCATCTGTCAGTGGACATTTACGTTGTTTCCATGTCTTGGCTATTGTGAATAGTGCTGCTCTGAACATAGGGTGCATGTATCTTTTTGAATTATAGTTTTGTCTGGATATATGCCCAGGATTGGGATTGCTGGATCATATGGTAATTCTGTTTTTAGGTTTTTTGGTTTTTTTTTTTTTGACTGCGCCACACGGCTTGTGGGATCTTAGTTCCCTGACAAGGGATCGAACCCGGGCCCTCAGCAGTGAAAGTGTGGAGTCCTAACCACTGGACCGCCAGGGAATTCCCTTCTATTTTTACTTTTTTAAGGAACCTCCATACTGTTTTCCACAGTGGCTGCACCAACTTACATTCCCACTAACAGTGTAGGAGGGTTCTCTTTTCTCCACACTCTTTCCAGCATTTGTTATTTGTAGATTTTTTTAATGATGGCTGTTCTGACCGGTGTGAGGTGGTACCTCAAGTAGTTTTGATTTGCATTTCTCTAATAATTAGAGATGTTGAGCATCTTTTCCTGTGCCTACTGGCCATCTGTATGTCTTCTTTGGAGAAATGTCTATTAAGATCTTCTGCCAATTTTTCGATTGGGTTGTTTGTTGTTTTGTTTTTGAGTTGTATGAGCTGTTTGTATATTTTGGAAATTAAGTCCTTGTTGGCTGCATTGTTTGCAAATATTTTCTCCCATTCAGTAGGTTGTCTTTTCATTTTCTTAACGGCTTCCCTTGCTGTGCAAAAGCTTGTAAGTTTGATTAGGTCCCATTTGTTTATTTTTGTTTTTATTTCTATTGCCTTGGGAGTCTGACCTAAGAAAACATTGGTACGATTTATGTCAGAGAATGTTTTGCCTATGTTCTCTTCTAGGAGTTTTATGGTGTCATGTCTTATGTTTAAGTCTTTAGACCATTTTGAGTTTATTTTTGTGCATGGTGTGAGGGTGTGTTCTAACTTTATTGATTTACATGTGGCTGTCCAACTTTCCCAGCACCACTTGCTGAAGAGACTGTCCTTTTCCCATTGTATATTCTTGCCTCCTTTGTCAAAGATTATTTACCTGTAGGTGTGTGGGTTTATTTCTGGGCTCTGTATTCTGTTCCAATGACCATATATCTGTTTTTGTGACAGTACCACACTGTTTTGATTACTGTAGCTTTGTAGTATTGTCTGAAGTCTGGGACAGTTATGCCTCCTGCTTTGTTCTTCTTTTAAAATTTTATTTATTTATTTATTTATTTATTTATTTATTTATTTATTTATGGCTGTGTTGGGTTTTTGTTGCTGTGCGCAGGCTTTCTCTAGTTGTGGCGAGTGGGAGCTACTCTTCGTTGTGGTGCACGGGCTTCTCATTGCAGTGGCTTCTCTTGTTGTAGAGCACAGGCTCTAGGCACACGGGCTTCAGTAGTTGTGGCACTTGGGCTCAGTAGTTGTGGCTTGTGGGCTCTAGAGTGCAGGCTCAGTAGTTGTGGCACACGGGCTTAGTTGCTCCACGGCATGTGGGATCTTCCCAGACCAGGGATCAAACTCGTGTCCCCTGCATTGGCAGGCAGATTCTTAACCACTGTGCCACCAAGGAAGTCCCCTCCTGCTTTGTTCTTTTTCCTCAGGATTGCTTTGGCAATTCTGGGTCTTTTATGGTTCCATATAAATTTTAGAATTATTTGTTTTAGTTCTGTGTAAAATGTCATGGGTAATTTGATAGGGATCGCATTAATTCTGTAGACTGCTTTGGGTAGTATGGCCATTTTAACAATATTCTTCCAATCCAAGAGCATGGGATATCTTTGTTTCTTTGAATCATCTTTAATTTTCTTTATTAATGTTTTATAGTTCTCAGCATATAAGTCTTTCATCTCCTTGGTCAAGTTTATTCCTATTTTATTTTTTTGGTGTGATTGTAAAAGGTATTGTTGTTTTACATTCCCTTTCTGATATTTCATTGTTAGTGTAAAGAAATGCAACTGATTTCTGTATATTAATCTTGTATCCTGCTACCTTGCTGAATTCATTTATCAGTTCTAGTAGTTTTTGTGTGGAGTCTTTAGGGTTTTCTATATATAGTATCATGTTATCTGCATATAACAGTTTTACTTCTTCGCTTCCAATTTGGATACCTTTCATTTCTTTTTCTTGTCTGATTGCTGGGGCTAGAACTTCCAATACTATGTTGAGTAGAAGTGGTGAGAGTGGGCATCCTTGTCTTGTTCCAGATTTTAGTGGGAAGTCTTTCAGTTTTTCACCATTGAGTATTCTGTTGGCTGTGGGTTTGTCATAATTTTGCTATTATGTTGAGATACGTTCCCTCTATACCCACTTTGGTAAGAGTTTTTATCATGAATGGATGTTCAATTTTGTCAAATGCTTTTTCTGCATCTATTGAGACGATCATGTGGTTTCTGTCTTTTATTTTGTTTGTGTGGTGTATTATATTGATTGAATTGCATTTGTTGAACCATCCTTATGAACTTGGGATGAATCCCACTTGGTCGTGGTGTTGGATCTTTTTTATGTGTATTGGACTCGGGTTGCTAGTATTTTGTTGAGAATTTTTGCATCTATATTCATCAAAGATTTTGGCCTCTAATTTTCTTATTTGGTGGTATCTTTGTCTGGTTTTGGTATCAGGGTGATGGTGGCTTCATAGAATGTCTTTGGGAGTGTTCCCTCCTCTTCAATCATTTGGAAGAGTTTGAGAAGGATCAGTAAAAGTTCTTCTTTGTATGTTTGGTAGAATTTGCCTGTGAAGCCATCTGGTCCTGGACTTTTGTTTGTAGAGGGTTTTAAAATTACAGGTTCTATTTCACTTCTAGTGATCAGTCTGTTCAAATTATCTGTTTCTTCTTGATTCAATTTTAGTGGGCTCTGTGTTTCTAAAATCTTGTCCATTTCTTCTAGGTTGTTGAATTTGTTGGCATATAATTTTCATAGTATTCTCTGACCGTTTTTTTTTCTTTTTTGTATTTCTGTGGTATCAGTTGAGATTTCTTCTTTTTCTTTTTTTTAAAATAAATTTATTTATTTTTATTTTGTTATTTATTTTTGGCTGTGTTGGGTCTTCGTTGCTGCGTGAGGACCTTCTCTAGTTGCGGCAAGCAGGGGCCACTCTTTGTTGCGGTGCATGGGCTTCTCATTGTGGTGGTTTCTCTTGTTGCGGAGCATGGGCTCTAGGCACGCGGGCTTCAGTAGTTGTGGCTCGCAGGCTGTAGAGCGCAGGCTCAGTAGTTGTGGCGCATGGGCTTAGTTGCTCCGTGGCAAGTGGGATCTTCCCAGACCAGGGATCGAACTCATGCCCCCTGCATTGGCAGGTGGATTCTTAACCACTACACCACCAGGAAAGTCCCTCCTTTTTCATTTCTTATTTTGTTTATTTGGGTTCTCTCTCTTTTCTTCTTGGTGAGCCTGTTCAGAGGTTTGTCAATTTTGTTTACCCTTTCAGCGAACCAGCTCTTGGTTTTATTATTTTTTTTCTGTAGTTTTTTAATCTCTATTTTATTTATTTCCCCTCTGATCTTTAATTATTTCCTTCCTTCTGCTGACTTTATGTTTTGTTTGTTCTCTTTGTAATTCTTTTAGGTGGTAGGTTAGGTTGTTTATTTGAGGTTTTTCTTGTTTCTTGAGGAAGGCCTGTATCACAATGAACTTCTAAGAACTGTTTTTGCTGCATCCTATAGATTTTGTTTGGTTGTGTTTTCATTGTCATTTGTCTCAAGGTATTTTTTAATTTCCTCTTTGATTTCATCATTGACCCACTGTTTTTTTAATAGCATGTTTTTTAGTCTCCATGTAGTCTTTTTTCTCATTTCTTTTTCTGTGGTTGATTTCTAGTTTCATGCCATTGTGGTCAGAAAAGATGTTTGAGATAATTTCTGTACTCTTCAATTTGTTGAGGCTTGTTTTGTGCCCTAGTATATGGTCAGCCCTAGAGAATGTTCCATGTGCACTTGAAAAGAATGTGTATTCTGGTTTTTTTTAGTTGTCATGTCCTGAAAATATCAGTTAAGTCTAACTGCTCAATTTTATTTTATTTATTTATTTATTTTTATTTTATTTTATTTATTTATTTATTTATTTATTTATCTGGTTACTAGGGCAACAGAGCCTTACTGGAAGTGGTGTTCTAGGTTGTAAATTAGAATGGAATGTGCGAGGAAAAAGCCCTTTAAGTTTATGTCTCATTACTTTTTTTTTTTTTTTTTCAGAATACCGTACCTTCTATTTTTACAAGATATAAATAGACTGACACCAAGCATTGTACATGGATGACCACAACAAAAGCAACAATGATTGCAATTACCAAACATGAAACACACTCATACTATGTCATAATATTGACATTCAGTCCAGTAATCCTCCACTGTAACAGCTCCTTTACTTTGCAGTGAAAATTGATTTGTATATTCTTTGCCTCTGAGTCCTTGTGGGATTTTTTTTTTTTTAATTCAGACAGAAAGTCACAAAAATTATACTCATCCTCATCAGTTCACTCAGTCCCATGTGGTTAATTTTTTTTTTCATCTTGATCTTTTGTTAGCACTTTTATGAGTTCATCAGTTTTTCATTAGAGTTCTGAAAATGCTTATTCATTCAGTTCAGCAGTACCAGTCAGTTACCAGAAACCTGTACTTGTCAGAGTCTTTTCCATGAATTTCTTGAAGATGAAACCCTTTTATAGGAACATATTTGCAAAATCATCAGAGTACGCCCAGAACTGTCTGTAAATGACAAAAGACTTAAAAATGACCACGGTTAAAGATTTGATGAAAGTTCATAATAATGCAGTTGACAAGAAAATTAGTTATTTCTGAGATATACATTTTAAAGTAATAACTAGGATTATTACTTATAACATTATACCAGAACATATAAGATTTTTAGAAATTTCATGTAATGTCTGAAACATTTATATTAACATATTTCCATACATATTTCCATACAAATACAAATATAAGATTTTTAGAAATTTCATGTAATGTCTGAAACATTTATATTAACATATTTCCATACAAATAACCCAATGAAAGTTTAGTATTAGTTGTTTTGTTTGTTTTTTTATACTGCAGGTTCTTATTAGGCATCAGTTTTATACACATCAGTGTATACATGTCAATCCCAATCGCCCAATTCAGCACACCACCATCCCCACCTCACCGCAGTTTTCCCCCCTTGGTGTCCATATGTCCATTCTCTACATCTGTGTCTCAACTTCTGCCCTGCAAACTGGCTCATCTGTACCATTTTTCTAGGTTCCGCATACATGCATTAATATACGATATTTGTTTTTCTCTTTCTGACTTACTTCACTCTGTATGACAGTCTCTAGCTCCATCCACGTCTCAACAAATGACTCAATTTCGTTCCTTTTTATGGCTGAGTAATATTCCATTGTATATATGTACCACATCTTCTTTATCCATTCGTCTGTATATGGGCATTTCGGTTGCTTCCATGACCTGGCTATTGTAAATAGTGCTGCAATGAACATTCGGGTGCATGTGTCTTTTTGAATTACGGTTTTCTCTGGGTATATGCCCAGTAGTGGGATTGCTGGGTCATATGGTAATTCTATTTTTAGTTTTTTAAGGAACCTCCATATTGTTCTCCATAGTGGCTGTATCAATTTACATTCCCACCAACAGTGCAAGAGGGTTCCCTTTTCTCCACACCCTCTCCAGCATTTGTTGTTTGTAGATTTTCTGATGATGCCCATTCTAACAGGAGTGAGGTGATACCTCATTGTAGTTTTGATTTGCATTTGTCTAATAATTAGTGATGTTGAGCATCTTTTCATGTGCTTCGTGGCCATCTGTATGTCTTCTTTGGAGAAATGTCTATTTAGGTCTTCTGCCCATTTTTGGATTGGGGTGTTTGTTTCTTTGATATTGAGCTGAAAGAGCTGTTTATATATTTTGGAGATTAATCCTTTGTCCGTTGATTCATTTGCAAATATTTTCTCCCATTCTGAGGGTTGTCTTTTCGTCTTGTTTATGGTTTCCTTTGCTGTGCAAAAGCTTTGAAGTTTCATTAGGTCCCACTTGTTTATTTTTGTTTTTATTTCCATTCCTCTAGGAGGTGGATCAAAAAAGATCTTGCTGTGATTTATGTCAAAGAGTGTTCTGCCTATGTTTTCCTCTAAGAGTTTTATAGTGTCCAGTCTTATATTTAGGTCTCTAATCCATTTTGAGTTTATTTTTGTGTATGGTGTTAGGGAGTATTCTAATTTCATTCTTTTACATGTAGCTGTCCAGTTTTCCCAGCACCACTTACTGAAGAGACTGTCTTTTCTCCATTGTATATCCTGGCCTCCTTTGTCATAGATTAGTTGACCATAGGTGCCTGGGTTAATCTCTGGGCTTTCTATCTTGTTCCATTGATCTATGTTTCTGTTTTTGTGCCAGTACCATATTGTCTTGATTACTGTAGCTTTGTAGTATAGTCTGAAGTCAGGGAGTCTGATTCCTCCAGCTCCATTTTTTTGCCTCAAGACTGCTTTGGCTATTCGGGGTCTTTTGTTTCTCCATACAAATTTTAAGATGATTTGTTCTAGCTCCGTAAAAAATGCCATTGGTAATTTGATAGGGATTGCATTGAATCTGTAGATTGCTTTGGGTAGTATACTCATTTTCACAATGTTGATTCTTCCAATCCAAGAACATGGTATATCTCTCCATCTGTTGGTATCATCTTTAATTTCTTTCATCAGTGTCTTATAGTTTTCTGCATACAGGTCCTTTGTCTCCCTAGGTAGGTTTATTCCTAGGTATTTTATTCTTTTTGTTGCAATGGTAAATGGGAGTGTTTCCATAATTTCTCTTTCAGATTTTTCATCATTAGTGTATAGGAATGCAAGAGATTTCTGTGCATTAATTTTGTATCCTGCAACTTTACCATATTCATTAATTAGCTCTAGCAGTTTTCTGGTGGCAGTTTTAGGATTCTCTATGTATAGTATCATGTCATCCGCAAACAGTGACAGTTTTACTTCTTCTTTTCCAATTTGTATTCCTTTTATTTCTTTTTCTTCTCTGATTGCCGTGGCTAGGACTTCCAGAACTATGTTGAATAATAGTGGTGAGAGTGGACATCCTTGTCTCGTTCCTGATCTTAGAGGAAATGCTTTCAGTTTTTCACCATTGAGAATGATGTTTGCTGTGGGTTTGTCATATATGGCCTTTATTATGTTGAGGTAGGTTCCCTCTATGCCCACTTTCTGGAGAGTTTTTATCAGAAATGGGTGTTGAATTTTGTCAAAAGCTTTTTCTGCATCTATTGAGATGATCATATGGTTTTTATTCTTCAATTTGTTAATATGGTGTATCACATTGATTGATTTGCGTATATTGAAGAATCCTTGCATCCCTGGGATAAATCCCACTTGATCGTGGTGTATGATCCTTTTAATGTGTTGTTGGATTCTGTTTGCTAGTATTTTGTTGAGGATTTTTGCATCTATATTCATCAGTGATATTGGTCTGTAATTTTTTTTTGTAGTGTCTTTGTCTGGTTTTGGTATCAGGGTGATTGTGGCCTCGTAGAATGAGTTTGGGAGTGTTCTCTCCTCTGCAATTTTTTGGAAGAGTTTGAGATGGATGGGTGTTAGCTCTTCTCTAAATGTTTGATAGAATTCACCTGTGAAGCCATCTGGTCCTGGACTTTTGTTTGTTGGAAGATTTTTAATCACAGTTTCAATTTCATTACTTGTGATTGGTCTGTTCATATTTTCTGTTTCTTCCTGATTCAGTCTTGGAAGGTTATACCTTTCTAAGAATTTGTCCATTTCTTCCAGGTTGTCCATTTTATTGGCATAGAGTTGCTTGTAGTAGTCTCTTAGGATGCTTTGTATTTCTGCGGTGTCTGTTGTAACTTCTCCTTTTTCATTTCTGATTTTATTGATTTGAGTCCTCTCCCTCTTTTTCTTGATGAGTCTGGCTAATGGCTTATCAATTTTGTTTATCTTCTCAAAGAACCAACTTTTAGTTTTATTGATCTTTGCAATTGTTTTCTTTGCTTCTATTTCATTTATTTCTGCTCTGATCTTTATGATTTCTTTCCTTCTGCTAACTTTGGGTTTTGTTTGTTCTTCTTTCTCTAGTTTCTTTAGGTGTAAGGTTAGATTGTTTACTTGAGATTTTTCTTGTTTCTTTAGGTAGGCTTGTATAGCTATAAACTTCCCTCTTAGAACCGCTTTTGCTGCATCCCATAGGTTTTGGGTCGTCATGTTTTCATTGTCATTTGTCTCTAGGTATTTTTTGATTTCCTCTTTGATTTCTTCAGTGATCTCTTGGTTATTTAGTAACGTATTGTTTAGCCTCCATGTGTTTGTCCTTTATACGTTTTTTTCCCTGTAATTCATTTCTAATCTCATAGCGTTGTGGTCAGAAAAGATGCTCGATATGATTTCAATTTTCTTAAATTTACTGAGGCTTGATTTGTGACCCAAGATGTGATCTATCCTGGAGAATGTTCCGTGCGCACTTGAGAAGAACATGTAATCTGCTGTTTTTGGATGGAATGTCCTATATATATCAATTAAATCTATCTGGTCTATTGTGTCATTTAAAGCTTCTGTTTCCTTATTTATTTTCATTTTGGATGATCTGTCCATTGGTGTAAGTGAGGTGTTAAAGTCCCCCACTATTATTGTGTTACTGTCGATTTCCTCTTTTATAGCTGTTAGCAGTTGCCTTATGTATTGAGGTGCTCCTATGTTGGGTGCATATATATTTATAATTGTTATATCTTCTTCTTGGATTGATCCCTGGATCATTATGTAGTGTCCTTCCTTGTCTCTTGTAACATTCTTTATTTTAAAGTCTATTTTATCCGATATGAGTATAGCTACTCCAGCTTTCTTTTGATTTCCATTTGCATGGAATATCTTTTTCCATCCCCTCACTTTCAGTCTGTATGTGTCCCTAGGTCTAAAGTGGGTCTCTTGTAGACAGCATATATATGGGTCTTGTTTTTGTATCCATTCAGCCAGTCTCTGTCTTTTGGTTGGGGCATTTAATCCATTCACGTTTAAGGTAGTTATCGATATGTATGTTCCTATGACCATTTTCTTAATTGTTTTGGGTTTGTTTTTGTAGGTCCTTTTCTTCTCTTGTGTTTCCCACTTAGAGAAGTTCCTTTAGCATTTGTTGTAGAGCTGGTTTGGTGGTGCTGAATTCTCTTAGCTTTTGCTTGTCTGTAAAGCTTTTGATTTCTCCATCAAATCTAAATGAGATCCTTGCTGGGTAGAGTAATCTTGGTTGTAGGTTCTTCCCTTTCATCACTTTAAGTATATCATGCCACTCCCTTCTGGCTTGCAGAGTTTCTGCTGAGAAATCAGCTGTTAACCTTATGGGAGTTCCCTTGTATGTTATTTGTCGTTTTTCCCTTGCTGCTTTCAATAATTTTTCTTTGTCTTTAATTTTTGCCACTTTGATTACTATGTGTCTCGGCGTGTTTCTCCTTGGGTTTATCCTATATGGGACTCGCTGTGCTTCCTGGACTTGGGTGGCTATTTCCTTTCCCATGTTAGGGAAGTTTTCGACTATAATCTCTTCAAATATTTTCTCTGGTCCTTTCTCTCTCTCTTCTCCTTCTGGGACCCCTATAATGCGAATGTTGTTGCGTTTAATGTTGTCCCAGAGGTGTCTTAGGCTGTCTTCATTTCTTTTCATTCTTTTTTCTTTAGTCTGTTCCGCCGCAGTGAATTCCACCATTCTGTCTTCCAGGTCACTTATCCGTTCTTCTGCCTCAGTTATTCTGCTATTGATTCCTTCTAGTGTAGTTTTCATTTCAGTTATTGTATTGGTCATCTCTGTTTGTTTGTTCTTTAATTCTTCTAGGTCTTTGTTAATCATTTCTTGCATCTTCTCAATCTTTGCCTCCATTCTTATTCTGAGGTCCTGGATCATCTTCACTATCATTATTCTGAATTCTTTTTCTGGAAGGTTGCCTATCTCCACTTCATTTAGTTTTTTTTCTGGGGTTTTTTCTTGTTCCTTCATCTGGTACATAGCCCTCTGCCTTTTCATCTTCTCTATCTTTCTGTAACTGTGGTTTTTGGTCCACAGGCTGCAGGATTGTAGTTTTTCTTGCTTCTGTTGTCTGCCCTCTGGTGGTTGAGGCTATCTAAGAGGCTTGATGGGAGGCTCTGGTGGTGGGTAGAGCTGACTGTTGCTGTGGCGGTCAGAGCTCAGTAAAACCTTAATCCACTTGACTGTTGATGGGTGGGGCTGGTTTCCCTCCCTGTTGGTTGTTTTGCCTGAGGCAACCCAACACTGGAGCCTACCCGTGCTCTTTGGTGGGGTTAATGGCAGACTCTGGGAGGGCTCACGCCAAGGAGAACTTCACAGAACCTCTGCTGCCAGTGTCCTTATCCCCACGGTGAAACAGAACCACCACTCGCCTCTGCAGGAGACCCCCCAACACCAGCAGGTAGGTCTGGTTCAGTCTCCCCCAGGGTCAGTGCTCCTTCCCCTGGGTCCCGATGCACACATTACTTTGTGTGTGCCCTCCAAGATTGGGGTCTCTGTTTCCCCCAGTCCTGTCAAATTCCTGCAATCAATTCCCACTAGGCTTCAAAGTCTGATTCTCTAGGAATTCCTCCTCCCATTGCCGGACCCCCAGGTTGGGAAGACTGACGTGGGGCTCAGAACCTTCACTCCAGTGGGTGGACTTCTGTGGTATAAGTGTTCGCCAGTCTGTGAGTCACCCACCCAGCAGTTATGGGATTTGATTTTACTCTGATTGCGCCCCTCCTACCGTCTCACTGTGGCTTCTCCTCTGTCCTTGGACGTGGGGTATCCTCCTTGGTGAAGTCCAGGGTCTTCCTGCCAATGATTGTCCAGCAGCCAGTTGTGATTCTGGTGCTCTCGCAAGAGGGAGTGAGAGCACGTCCTTCTACTCCGCCATCTTGGTTAATCTCCCCTAACTGCTCAATTTTATCATTTAGGATCTATGTTGCCGTATTGATTTTCTGTCTAGAAGATATTTCCATTGATATGAGTGGGGTGTTAAAGTCTCCTACTATTATTGTATTCCCGTCAATTTCTCCCTTTATGTCTGTTAGTATTTGTTTTATATATTTGGGTGCTTCTGTATTAGGTGCATATATGTTAATGAGTGTAAAATTCTCTTCTTGTATTGATCCTTTTATCATTATATAGTGATATATCTTTATCTTTCTTTACGGCCTTTGTTTTCAAGTCTGTTTTGTCTTATATGAGTATTGTGACCCCCACTTGTCATTTCTGTTTGCATGAAATATCTTTTTCCATCCCCTCACTTTCAATCTATGTGTGTCTCCTGCCCTAAAGTGGGTCTCTTGTAGGCAGCATATTGTAGGCTTTTGTTTTTTAATCCAATCCGCCACTCTATGTCTTTTGATTGGAGCATTTAGTCCATTGACATTTAAGGTAATTATTGATAGATACGTATTTATTGCCATTTTAAACCTTGTTTTCCAGTTGATTCTGTGTTTCTTCTTTGTTCCTTTCTTTTTTCCTTTTGTTTTTCTTTTTGTGGTTTGATGATTTCCTTTTATTTTATGCTTGTGTTCTTTTTGGTTTTTGTGAATCTATTGTGTGTTTTTGATTTGTGGTTATTCTGTTTTTCAAGTATGTTAACCCCTTCCTATATCTACTTGCTTTAGACTGATAGTCATATGGGCTCAAACACATTCTAAAAAAAAAAGAATCTACATTTTCTTACTTTCCTTCCCCACATTTTATGATTTTGATGTCCTCTTTTACATCTTCATGTTTATCCTTTTGCTGTTCATTGTCATCATTTTCACAAAAATGTTTTGATTTTTTAAAAATCTGTGTACTGACCTATTTAAGTGATTTACTTTCCAATTGTGATTTTCTCTTTTCTATACATTCTTGCTTCTCTTCTATTTAGAGAAGACCTTTCAATACTTCTTTTAGGATAGGTTTAGTATTGCTGTATTCTTTTAGTTTTTGCTTATCTGAGAAATTCTTTGTCTCTCCTTCTATTCTAAATGATAATCTTGCTGGGTATAGTATTCTAGGTTGCACATTTTTCCCTTTTAGGAATTTGAATATATCTTGCCACTCCCTTCTGTACTGTAACGTTTCTGTAGAGAAATCAGCTGATAGCCTTATGGGGGTTCCCTTGTAACTAACACTTTGTTTTTCTCTTGCTGCCTTCAGAATCCTCTCTTTAACTTTCGCCATTTTAATTACAATATGTCTTGATGTAGGTCTGTTTGGGTTCATCTTGTTTGGGACTCTGCTTCCTGTACCTGGATTTCTGTTTCCTTCTTTAGGTTTGAGAAGTTTTCAGCCATAATTTCTTCAAATTCACTTTCGATCCCCTTTTCTCTGTCTTCTTCTCCTCTGGAATCCCTATTATGGGTAGATTGGCAAGCTTTATATTATCCCATACATGTCTTATATTGCTTTCATTTTTTTTTTTTAATTTGCCTTTCTATCTGCTGTTCTGATTGGGTGATTTTCATTATTCTATCTTCCAGATCACTTATTTGTTCTTCTGCATTATTCATTCTGCTGTTCATTGCCTTTAGCTCAGCTTTCATCTCAGCAAATGAGTTTTTAATTTTTCTTGGCTCCTCTTTATAGTTTCTAGCTCCTTTTTACAGTATTCTGCATTTCTGTCAATAAACTTTAATTCCTTCAGTATTTTCATTATCTCCTTTTTGAACTCTGCGTCTATTAGACTGAAGAGGTCTATTTCATTGTTTGTTCTTTCAGGGAAATTCTCTTGGTCTTTTAACTGGGACTGGTCCCTCTGCTTCTTTGTTTTACTTATATTTCCCTTACTCTGTGAGTTTAGGAGAAACACTTATCTACTGTGGTCTTGGAGGGCTGTTTATATGTAGGAGCAGCCCTGTGTAGCTTGTGTGGTTTTAATATTTTTGGTGTAAGGGTTGTTTTAGTATGGATGCCTGCTGTCTCTTTCCTCAGTGTGTGCTGGCTGTTATCCCATTGATAGGGGGTGTGCAGAAGCAGTGGCTGGCGTTCTCTCCCAGAGCCCGCAAAGGTGGCAGCTGGCACCCGCTCCCAGAGCTCTCGGTGTGGTGGTGGCTCACTCGTGCCCCTGGAGCCTGCGATGGCATCGGTGGCTCATGCCCACCCCTGAGCCCACAGCAGCGGTTGGTGCCTGCTCCTGGAGCTCGTGCAGGCAGTGTCCTGTCGCCTTAGAGTGCATGTGCAGGGAAGGAGGCTGCTATGTCAGGTCCCGCCCCTCCCCTCGCGTGCCCTCAACAATGGCACCTTGCCTCTATGGTGGGCCTGGGCTTCTTCTGCGTACACCCTTGGTTTCAGTCATACCAAAATCCAGCCCCTTAAGGCTGTCTCCGCACAGCCAACCCCAGTCTTCTCCCCAGGTCTGACCTCCAAAGCCCAAGCTTCAGCTCCCAGCCCCCGCCCACACTGGTGGACGCACGTCTCAGGCTGGGGAGTGCAGTGCTGTGAGACTGACCGTCTGTGCAGGTCTCTTTCCATTCTGCCTGCTGCACACCAGTTCTGTGCTCTCTTCTGAGGCTCTGAAGCTCCCCCTCCACCCCAGCTGGTCTCCCCACTGGTGAGGGGACTTCACAGGGTGCCGGAACCTTTCCTGTTTCACAGTTCCTTCCCAGGGGCGCAGGGTCCTGTCCTGATTCCTTTCTCCCTCTTTTTTTTCTTTTTTCTTTTGTCCTACTTGGTTATGTGGAGATTTTATTGCCCTCTCAGAAGTCTGAGGTCTTCTGCCAGGGTTCAGTAGGTGTTCTGAGAATTGTTCCACATGTAGATGTATTTTTGATGTATTTGTGGGACGAGGTTAGCTCCACATCCTACTACTCCACCATCTTGATCCCTCCCCTTGACATTTTATTCTTATTTGGAATTTTTGTTTAAATAATGGGTAAAACATAATAAAAGAAAATTGGTTGCAATTTACTGTCTCCCTCCATTGGCAAATAAGACATTCTAACTATTAATTGTTTGCTGTTATCTATTGCAGGCTTAGTCCCCCTGTCCTTCCACTGTGCTCCTTAAAGGAAATACATTTGTCCACTGACAAATTTTTCAGAATGGAACCATCTGAAATTACCAATGGTTGTTTTCTTTCTGTTCTCACAAGGGAGGTAAGGATAAAAAAAATCCCAATCCATTTCATGCTTAGGAATTAAGAAACAACAAAGTCTCATAAGAGGAACATAGGAACTTTCTGAACATTTCATAATGGTATGCTTATTTCATAAATAGCTAAAGGGCAGGAAAAGGAATTACTATTGTATGGCGGAAATCCCTATTTTTATCTTTATTGTCCTCCTGAGTGTTTTTCCCTTGCCTGTTCTCCACCCCCACTTCTCCAAGCACTTTGTCAATATCCAGTTCATTTTAGCTCACAGGTAAGAAATAAGCTCTGGACATATATACATTAATATGTATAAAACAGATAACTAATAAGAACCTGCTGTATAAAAAAATAAATAAAAATTCAAAAATTCAAAAAAAAAAGAAAGAAAGAAGCTCTGTAATTCTTCTTTTTTTTTTTTTCTATCAGGTTCACAAATGGGGAGATTTAAGTACAAAGAAAGTAATTTCCTGAGGCTTATAGGATATATTAAGAGACTAAGGTCTAAAAACTATTTCTTTTAGTATAACAAGGATACTCTTTTATCTTTACTGAAACACTGATAAATATTTGTAATATGCACAGTAACAGTTAACTCCCACATTTAATTATAGCGGGACCCATCTGAGACAGTGTCTGTGAAAGATGTTTTGGCCCGTGCTGCAGCAAAGGGTCTACTGGATGGGATCGAGTTGGGCAAACCTTCAAAACGGGAGAAGAAGAAGAAAAAATCAAAAATGTCATTGCCAAAATCTTCCACTTCTGATAGTAGCAGCATCCAGATGAAAATTGCTGAGTTCCTGAGTCAAGAAACTAACGCAAGTGCTCATCAGTCAGAGACATTAACAACAAAAACATCTCTTCCACAGAAGAATACAAATCAAGTGGGTTCTTCCTCACAGGTCAGAAAATCCAACAAGCCCACCACCAATCCTTTAGTGCCTACATTTATGAAGAACACATCTCCCTCCAGACCATACGAACGGCTGACAAACTTTGTAAGACCTCGCCCAGAAGACAGAATGATTGCACTGAAACCCATAGAGATTGTTTTGCCTCCAGTAATGTTGCCATTTTCTAGTCCCCAAGGGATCAGATCTCAGATACCAACTCAACATTTTTACTGTCGTTGGGTTGGGCCCAAGACTGTCATGCCTGGCTATCTTCCCACACCATCAATACCAAGAAGAGGGAAAAAACCTAAAGAAAACTTACCTTCCTCTCTACCCAGGCATCCTCGACCATGGCTTTGACTGTCTTGTGTTTTTTACAGGGGTCAAGAGTAGTAGATTTTTTTTTTCAAAGTCTGATATTTCTCTGAAGGTTAGACATCCCTACACAAAATACTCATCCTTTTGGTCACTTAGTATCTTCTAAATGTGATTATTACCTTCAAGTGAATTAAGACAAATGAGAATAATATAGGTGAGTTAAGCAAAGCAGAATTCAGAGAGTTCAGTAGCTGGGTGCTGATCTGTTTTAGAATGTCCAGTTGTAGACTCGGTATCGGCTGTTAGAACTTGTCTCACTCTTGTTAACTTTCTGTCTGGACTTAGGACACTGGTTTTAAAGCTGCAACAATTTTTCCTGAAGGGAAACACTGTGTGCCTTAGAACAGACTTCTTTTCAAAGTTAACTTGTGAGGCAGTTTATTAGAAAGCGTAGGTTTGGAAAAGATGCTCTTGCACGGACTATAGATTGCTCTTCAGTATCGAGTCAGCTGTAGTTTAACATTTTCAATCACTATCGAGGTTGATTTTTTTTTCTTAAACATCAAAATAGGAGATGTTATGAGCTTTTGTAATGTGATTGAGGTTGAGTATGAGTAGGAAGAACAGGAAAGTCCAAAGTTCTAGGTGTGAGGAGTAGTTCAGCTGTCCATTCACAGAGTGAAAACTGTTTCTCACTGGAAGAACCTCAAGGATCCTGAGCAGACTGAACATAAGCTCTCCCTTTTAACTATTTATGCCAAATACTGTTGTAAAAAAAGTGACTGTAAGCAAATTTCCATCTAAATAGTAATTCTGAGGAAGAGGCCAAACTGTTGAATACAAGTGACACCCCTATTGTTGAAGAAATCTATACAAATTTATGATTCAAAGATCAGGTGAGATGATGGTCATTTCAAGTGGCACACAGTAATCAAACTTTGGTAAGTCATTTCTGATGCTCAATTAAAATATATTGTAGCACTATTTTAATTATATTAAAAGTCAGTTCATCTTGACTGTATTATCAGTTGCCTTCCAAGAATTGGTTATGATTATCATTTCTGGGTCTACTGATTTTTTTTTCATCATGGCAACAGAAAGTGACATTAAATCAAATATGTTACAACTATAAATCCTACTGTTTAAAAACATGTTCATAGACACATTCAAAGAGTTTGAATTTAAAGTGTGTTTTCAGAATCCAGTTGTGTTGAATAGTGTTAAATAAATTCCTAAATTTCAATTCAGGTGGCATGATTTTAGTAGGCTATTATCCTCTTCAAGATGAATATTTAGTTCTATTTCAGCTCTGATATTGTATAATTTTCTCACTTGAAGTGAGGATAAAAAAGGGTGAATTTCATTTTAGCAGTAATAAATGTTTTTAACTGAAGATTTACACTTACCAGTAAAATGTGTTAGTGAAGAAAGGAAACATGACTTTTTATACTTGAACCAGACTTAATATTTTTAAATCCCAAAAGAATACTGTTATGACTCTTAAAAAATACAGAAATGTTTTAAATGCTCAGCTTATTTAACTACTTTCAAAAATCAAAAACTATATAATCTTTGCTCTGAAAGTTATAGTATGGTTTCCTCCTATTCCTCTCTGGCATAGAGCCTTCCGTGCCTCTGGGAGGCCAGTGCAGCTGAACTGAACTTTGTTCAGTAAAGAGCTGATATTTTATCCCAGGGATCTTTTATCCCTTTCCTTACATCTCTCCTCTGCCCCAGGCTGAAGAGTATTCCATTGTCCAAAAGTAGCAGGTCTGAGATTTTTATTTTCTGCTAATAGTTATTAAAAGAAAACTCACACTGTTTGTTATGAAATAGTTCAGGATATTTTTCTGATCTCTATAGCAGCATGTGGTTCATGTCACATCACAACTTTAGCCACTTATCTTCAGTATCTCATAACATGAATCCTGTCATAAATTATTTTTCTAAGTATATGGAGATTCTCAGTTAAACCATTCATTCATTAAGCCTGCAGTTTTCTTCTTTGGAATCTTCTAAGAAAGAAGGATGTGATCAATTATTTAAATATTTTGGTAGACTAAAAAGGGAAATACTTTGGATTAAAAACAGTATGGGAGAATTCTAGTAAAGGAGAATATTGATTACATTGACATTTTTCTTTTTTCAGCTTCTTAGAGAGTGCTGTAAAAATCTAAAGTAATGAAATTACTGGTTTTTAGCTACTCCAATAGCAAATTCAGATTTTTAATGTGTAATTATTTACCACTATATAATACCTGAAACCAAATGAAATTTTGCTCTTTGAGAGTAACTAACTGCTTTTGATTGAGGAAGAAGGTAAACTACTGGGGGAAATGCAAGATGAACAAAAAATGGGTACACACTTTAAATTCTATTTATCTTCTTCCATATGTCTAACAGTTAAACTAAACCAGATTCAACTGCTGTTTTTCTAGTCACCTTTCATTTTGGATTTAGTGCCTGTACAACTATCATCTTTCATTCTTTGATATCAGGCTCTTAAAGGAAAGATGGACTTTCTTAACACTAGAAAGAGTGCTTACACAAGCATCAAGTTGGTGACTGAACAGGCCTCTATGTCCAAAATGCCAGCTGTCCTTCCTGAGTACCAAGTAAGGACCATGCGATGAATTACTCAAAATTTAAAGTTACTTTCTAGTTCTTACCAGGTGGAAATATACAATAACTAGTCAAAGCAGAATCTTACATTACTAAAATGACTTTTAATTTGAGGTAAGAATAATTTGAAAATAAAATGACTGGCGTGGAGACACTAAACTTTTATTTCTATCTGGATATGTATGACTGATGTCAGATAAATGAGCCAAACATTTTACGCAGCTAAGTTTATTCTCACAACATCTTACATTTAAATGTGTAAAAATGGTCAACAGCAAAAGGGGCAGAAAGCAAAACCAAATGTTCTTTTGGGATAAACAAGCTGCTCTGGATAGCAGGGAGCACTCTCACTGATAAAGTGTGAGCAGTATCTTTTCCCTGAAGCTGAAATAAACTTCATTTTACTGGCTGTATAACACACGTTAGCTGTGTATTGGGTTCAGTAAGCCTGGCAAACTAGAGAGCTAATGCTTTTACTAGTTAAGCTGTGCTAATATCAGTTAGGGAGATGTTTCTCACATTGTTTATGCTATCTTGAGTTTGTGTTGCAATGCTTATGAAATGAGTGTGTGTCATATAAGAAGAGGAGGAAAGATTTAGGGCTTCTAGTAAATGACCTTGTGTAGTAGAATCGTACAAATGTTCGTCATAAAATCATAAAGTGGAATTTTTTAAAAAGTAGCAGTGCCAACAGTTTATCACCAAGAGATTATTTTAATGGAAATGGGTCTAATGTTGCTTCATGCAGTAAGACAGACACAAAGAAAAACAATAGTCCTAATTAGCTATGGGTGATCATATATCCAGGTGTAAACAAAGGGCAGGAGGACATGTGTCTCTTAGATGAGCTCACACGTGTTGTGAAGGATATAAAAACGAAGCACCAAGCAGTGCTTTAAGTTTGCAAAGTAAAGTTTTTAGCCATAGGCATGTTGGCTATTCCCCTTGATGCGGCCAAGGAGCACATATGTGAGTTGGCAAGTATGCGTCTATCTAGCTGCTTTTAAAAAATAAAAGGAACTTTTAAGTATTTTGCTTTTTCTTATACATATTCCAATAAAAATGTGACTACAAATCATTACAAAACCACGTTTTAGGCAATGTATAGTTCACTGAGATTACTTAGACCTGGATACACTGAGAGATAATATCCAGTAAAGATAATACATTAACACAATAATGCAGTATATTTCAGTAAAAATAGAATAAATAAAATAAAAATATTTTAAGCTGTATTTAACAGGTTAATTAAAAAAATGATAAGACATACAAGGCATAGTGAACATGGCTGCCTGTTTACCAAATCACAGATACAAAGAATGCATAGATAACTGAAGTGTCACTACAATATCAGGTAAAACACTAGCATCCTTTCACAGAAAATACACACATACTTTCATACATACTTTTTGGCCATGGCAGAAAGTGTCTGAACATACGGCTTAACATAATTAATTTTATAAAATTAATTGCATTTAGTATGCAAAGCTATTTTTAAAACAAAGTATCTGCAGTAAAGTTTTCAGTATGTAAAGGCTATCATTCATCTTAATGCATCCTATAATTGCATATATAAATCAGTTTGCTACTTAAAGCTAGCTCAGTATTCTTGATCCTGAAAACATATGTATGCCTTAAAAAAAATGAATGGGTTCTGGTAGAGATGTCCAATATAAAAGTGGATCACTTTTTTAAGAATTTTGAAGTTTATCATCACACTAAAATGTTTGTTTCACTGTGGAGGTCAAGATGAAAGATCATCAAGATTGAATTTTGAACAGCTTTTCAAAGGGCACAGTAAGGATTTTCTTAATGCAGTAATTTCTTAGGATGTCACTGGTAACTTTAGTAGAATAGTATATAGGCTGGTGAGAAGTATAATCCATTTCTAGAGTGGCCTCTCTTTTGTCATAACACTAGGGTGCTAGCAAACAATTCCAGAATTCTGAGAGGGAACAGAGGCAGGAGGCCACCTACTCATTCCATCACGTTCTCTGGTGGCTAAGTATCATGAGTTAGGAATATTTCTACCACATGTAACATCATCTCTGGATAGTCTTGTGGGTTGAACAGGATGTGCTGCGTGTAGAATCCTGTCCTCTACGACACATTTGAGGCACACTGCAGGAAAACTGAGAGCAGGCAATGGTTTTAAATCACGGCATGAGTAATTTGGACATACTTCCCTACTTATACAGGGAATCCTAAGATTGCCTGACAATAACTGGATATGCCCAGAGTAATTTTGGAAAGACTCCTCCTGACTGGTGTGGAAGCAGCATAACTTAATAACTGGGAGTTGAGAAGCATGGGTCCTAGTTCTGGCTTTCTAACTTTCTTGAGATCTTAGGCTAGGTGACTGAGCCTCTTTAATTCATATTTTTTATTTCTCAAATGTGTTTAGTACCTTCTCTACCTTATAAGGCTCAAATGTGACGATAAGAATGTGGAAACCATTTTGACACGTACATAGCAGTAGATAAACATAAAGCATTACTTTTACAACGATGTTGTAAAATGATAATTTTATCACTGAAAAGTAAACAAAACTAATGTTTAGATTGAGCTTCTTAGCAACTTCTTTAAAACATTATCAACAGGTGTCTAAATCTGTTTATCTTTACAGCTAAGTCATCTATAGATAGAGAAGCAGAAAAGTGCTGTTTTTGGGAAGGCTGTTAAATAGTCCTTTGTTCCTATGTATATTTTGCTCTGATATGAAATTTTTAAATCTTGAAAATAAATGGAAAAAATATAAATTAAAAAATATATCTAGAGTCCAACAAATTTTAATATTAAATACATAAATTCAGAAAGGTTCAATTTAATGAAGTTTGTTGCCATGGACATTACATGATGGACAGACAGCTTTCTGGGCAAAAAGCATTAAGGTAAGATTGAGCTAGATGCAGAATCCTAGCAGAACATTTACCTAGGAGGTGGAAAACAACGTGGTGGTGGAGATCTAAAATATAAATGACATTTCCTCAACTCCAAGTTGCATATTGGCTAATTATCAAACTAAGGATGAAAGGCTTACGAGGAATATTTCATTTTAATGTTTATGTAGAGAATGGCCATAGTGAACTATAATTCTCTAGCTGCATTGTACAGTATAAGGCAGAAGTTTGAAATATGTCCCACCCAAAATGCATTATGATTTTGTTAATCTCTTTCTTTTTCTTAATAATCAATCAGTTTGAAAACCATCTGAACAGAAAGGCTCTTTTTGTTGTTTTAATTTCTGAAATTTAGTTTTTCAATTTTGAAGCTTCACTTTTTTTCCCAACATCCCCCAAACAGCTGTAGACATGAAATGGTGTCCATGTGTCAAAGAGCTCGTCAAGGAAAGTTGCCAGTTGGTTTCTATACTGATGCCAACAGCCAATTTTGTCAACCAAAGATTCGGTTTTATGAAAAACTAAAACAAAAACTCATCATCCTGTTTTTACAGCAATTCAGTGGTATCCGGTATGCAGTGTCTACTCCAATGTTGAAAACAGGGCAAAGTGCTGTAGGACTTAAAAGTTGCTTGTGACAGATTCAGTCGAGAAGACAATGAAACTAACCCAGGTGTCATTCACTCCAAGAACTCAGCTGCTTCACTGGGAGGGGTGTGGCCACATTCTTCCCTGTGTGTGTGAAGTTACATAATGTTCACGATATTTACAATAAGAAAGGGAGCTTCCACTGCTCATGATGTAACTTACAGCAAAAAAAAATTAGTCATGCTTCTTTTCATATCACACGACGGTGGCAAGACGAGAGAACATGCTTGTCTAACACTGTTTGGTTAGGTTATTAATCTCTGAAGACAAAGCATCAGCAACTGAATGGAAGGCCAGAGATCAGCTCCTCTTCTTTAGTGTAGCTATTCAATCTTCAGTAAATATTACAGGATCCTTTCACATATGCAGCTACGGCGTTTCTGTGACAGGGCGTTTCTGTTTCAAAGTGTCAATGAGGGATAAGACCCCTCGTTTTACATTGGTTGTGACTCTCCTGGTCACAGAGTCTGCTGGTGGAGGAGGTGGTCGAACTTTCTGTGAAGGCGGCCTGGCTACCAAGCACTTCTGGTATCGTAACTGAAATAAAAAAGTTTTATGGTCGTTAATTATCATCCCTTCTTGTTTAACGTGATTTTAACTCACCAATATATTTAACTCCCGAAGGTGAACGACCTGGCTCCTAAACATGAATCCAAGAGTTTATTATTTTTTTCCTTAATGTGGAGTGTTTTAAATGCTCTTGAAGTTCTCTATATTGTTAGGCTGCGATGAATATACCTCATAGTCAAAGAGCTAATGAAAAGAAAAAGGATTGGGAGGGAGATTATTAACTTTTTCCTCAGACAGGTAATGAAGTAGGTGTTTATGGCTAACTGAGTGAGGGTCAGCATGGTAGAAAGGGCAGGGTTTGAATCTGGCTCTACCACTTGTGAACCGTATGGCCCCAGGCAAGTTATTAAATCTCTCTGAGCCTTAGTTTCTTCATTTGTAAAATGGCTGAAGAATGGCGACCTTAAAAGACAGTGTTATGATTAAGGAATACCTGCAGAATGCCTAAAATAGGCCTAGCAACACAGAAGGCATTCATAAATGTTTGTTCCCATCCTGCTTTAATTTAAAAAAAATTATTAAGATTTCAGGATATATTTTATATACAAGTCTAAATCTTAATAGATTTAATTTTTAAAAATCCATTAGCACTGGCACCAGGGACGGTTTCCATCCTTCAGAAACAAAGTCACAATCCACCTGCTTTTGTATTAATGCAAAGATAAGTAATTCTTCAAAATTAGATTAAAAGGTTAAAATGTATCAAATGCTTTTTTTCTAATCCAAGCACTTAAAAAAATCCAAGCACTTTAAACTGATTTTCAAAAACCTACTTAAATATTAATAGGTTCCTTAGAACAACTGTGAAACAGGCTGATGTTTCCCTCTGAAAAGCATGAACTATCCTACAGCAAGACTCTTGTCACAATGTGCTGTCGTAGCCCACAGGCCAAAAAATTAGCCCCTTTCAACCCAATCATATGAAAAACGATTTATCACGTCTCCTGTGTGTAAAGTATGTTTCTAGGTCTGCATCACAATCAAAACTACGTACTTCCAGGGCTTCCCTGGTGGCGCAGTGGTTGAGAGTCTGCCTGCCAATGCAGGGGACATGGGTTCAAGCCCTGGTCTGGGAAGATCCCACATGCTGCAGAGCATCTAAGCCCGTGAGCCACAACTGCTGAGCCTGCACGTCTGGAGCCTGTGCTCCGCAACAGGAGAGGCCGCGACAGTGAGAGATCCGCGCACCGCGATGAAGAGCGGCCCCTGCTCGCCATAACTGGAGAAAGCCCTCGCACAGAAACGAAGACCCAACACAGCCAATAAATAAATAAATAAATAAATAAATAAATAAATAAAAATACACTTCTCTTTAAAAAAAAAAAAAAGTTAGGGAAAAAAAAAAACTACGCACTTCCAAACACAGTTTTATAATGGGCAGGTACCGCAACATGGTATACTGGACTGGGAGTTTCTAATGTTAGTTACGTTATATCCAGTGCAAATCAAAATTGTGCCTGATGAATTTCATTAAGCGGACCCCTCTCCATCTCCCTCTAAATTTCATCAAAATAGTTGCAGCTGGGCCTGTACCACTCAGCTGCAAAATATGCCTAAAAATTCAGTAGATTCAGAATGTGTTAATGCCAGAGATATTTCAGATTGTATAAATTGATGCATAAATATTTCAGATGGAGAATCATGGAGATCTGAATCAAGAGGAAAGCCACCCAGTTAGAAATGCTGGATACAGAGTGTAAAGAAAGGTTTGATTTTACCCGTATGTCTTATGCTGGGTTGGCTGAGTCACTTCAGCTGGTGGCCCTAATACAATTAAAATAGTAAACAAATGAGTAGAAATTGTTTCTAGAGGAGAGAAAATGAGTCTGGGAATCAGAACAAACTGTAACCAGTGATAAAGCTAATTATTTAATTGCCATCAGCATTCAAAATGTATAATTAAGGCTGAAAGACATTCATTTTATGACTAAAACCATCTGTTATGATCCTTTACAATTTCACAAAATACCTAAACAGTCACCATCCATCTTTGCTTGGCTGGACTCTCCCATTTTCTATTTTCTTCACACAGTCCCTTCATCCCATCTCAAATCCCTATGCCTGGTCAGGAGGTTCATCTCAACTGCTTCACCGCGCTGCTGCTCTCCACCCAGCCCCGGTCCTTTATATGCAGGTGGACTTGAGTTAGAATCCTGGCCCCACAGCATCTGAGGGGAAACTGTACTCTAACACAGGACTGTGGCGAGAACGAAGCCAGATTATAAGTGCACAACACAGGTCTTCCCTTCCCCTCCCCCTCCTCCCCTCTCCGTTTCAAAGGTGTCTTTTAAAATAAAAGCCAATTGGCTCTCTTCTCGTCCCCCACCTTTGCCTCTGCCATCCGTCTACCTCGTCCTTTCCCCTCTTTGTTAACTAGCAGTGTACTGTCTGTAAAGAAACAGAGGACACCCTCCACCGCCCTCAGCTCCACCTGTTCTTGGACTCTGGGCATCTTCTGGCTGGTCTCAAAGTTACTCTAACCCAAGCAGCACTCTGACCCAACCCCAGGCCCTTCATCTACCACCAAGACCTTGGCCCAACTACAAATATGACCCCTATTTCAATCTGGCTTTACTGGCTCATCTCCCTCAGCCTCAATACTGTGAGCACCATCTCCCCAACCCCCCAACAAATGAGCAAGTATCTCAACAGCGTGCTTCCAGCTACTCCTTCACCTCAGACCTGGTGAGCGACCTGCTTTCAGGGCTACCTTCTTCCTCCCGGTCACTCCTCCGTCCAGTGCAGTCTTACACTTTCACTTAGAGCATTTTCTACACCATAACAGAATTCTGGTTTACCCGTCTCCCCCATAGGCCTAAACTCCGTAATGCAAGGATCATGTCTTATTCCTACTTGAACTTCCCCAGAGTCCAGCCTACAAATGGTGGATTGAGTTAAATGAAGTGCAGGTGCTTCAAATTCAGCATTCCTCACTGCCAGCCAAGTGTTTCTCCATCACCTGCTCCTGTCTTTTCCCCACTACCACTCCTGGTTTAGATGCAACTCTCCCATGGACCAGTAAACTGGCCTCCTGGTCATCTCCCCACCTCTGCCCTGTCCTTTCAGCCCTCCTCCACTTTGCTTTCTTCTCTCTTTTTTGGAGTATGCTTTAAAACCTAACATGGTCTACTCACTCTCCTGCTTAACAACCTCTGTTGAAGGTCACACCTTGGCATGAGATCACAGGCCCTTCGTGGACATGGACTCGCCTCCTTCCACTTGGCTCCAGCCACCCTACCTACTGTTGCTAGAATACACCATGCAGCCCAGGCTTGGATGTCTACATTCAAACGGTTCCCTCCTTCTTACTAGAACTTTCCCAGTGCTGGGAATGACAGGAGCTCAAAGGATATTTGCAGAATGAATGACAAGGTGTTTCTGTTTGTTTGAAATCATATATGTGGTACAAAGAGCACTGGCTTTATTACCCGGAGGCTCGGGGGTGAACGCAGGCTCTGTCACTTAGCAGCTCTGCCCTGGGGCCTGTCCTTTCCTCTGAGCCTCTATTTTGTTATAAATAAAAGAGAACTACTTAACAGGACTGTGGTAAGAATAGAGTTCATAGATATAAACAAAGTATGTAAGAACAATGCACTTAGACCAACTATCTAAAATAAAAACCATTCAATACACTGAATTTTTAAAGAATTACTGAGTTGGTTCCAAACAGTACCAACTCACGCATGACCAGCATCTCCTGATCACATGCTGAAATTACTTAGGGATCAAGAATTAAGAGTCCTCAAATCCGTGGTTTTGGAGGTCATCGTTCTCAGTGTTCCTGGCGTCTCTACAGAAGAATTTGGCTCCATCCAGTCCTGCTTCTTTCAGGTGTCCCGGCCGCTTAAGACGGCAAAGTGCTTGTCACGATTGATTCTGTCCGCAGGAGTGAGGGTGTCACACAGCAAGGCATTACTTTAGAGATCAGACTTGGCTTCTTTTAAGTCAGTAACTCTGCTCTAATTTACGGCATATTAAACAAAAGCAGGGGCCCGAGGGTCGAACCCCCGCAGCGGGCTCACTCACCATGCAGGCGGCCTGCACCGCCTCGGACACGTTACCGGCATTAGGCTCGCACCAGAAAACGTGGCACTCAAAGTGCTGGTTCCCAGTGTCCATGATGAAGGCAAACGTATGCACATCCTTCCCGACGCCCATGAAGGATAGGAATCGCACCCGACACTCCACCAGGATCTCCTCTTCATTCTGCAAGAGACGCTGTTCAGCAGCTCTGGCCAAAGTCACAGACACGTTCGGACCTTAAGTCATAGAATCCGCTTAGAGTGGCTGCGTAGAGGAAATGGTGTCTAAAAATATACAGCCAGACTGAATTTAGACAGGACTGTATTTTTCTAGAAAGGCAAGTTTCTAAATGTGTCTGGAGCAGCCTCACTGCTGTGGGTGCCTCGTTCCGGCATTTAATCTGCTCTGAACCACACTGCAACTGGGTATGTGTGTTCCGGACTCTGTCTGCTCGACTCCAAGCCCGTGGCTTCACTGTGGGCAGGAACAGTGTCATGTATACTTTTTCCGTATTGCCCATACAGTGGCTCAGAACCCACTTGCCCAGGCAAACCCACCGGAAACCCCAGAGCACCAAGAGGAAAGGAGCCGTGGGCTCTCTTTCCATCCAGGTCTTCTTCCCCAACTAAACAGCACATTGAATCATATTTCTATCTAAAACTGTGTAAAACAAAAAGTTGCCAAATACTTTTTTTTTTTCCTTTTTCACAAACTGGTATCCATATGGTACCGAGTTAAGAAGTGTTTGGAATTCATTCTTATGAACACCACATCCTTTGCAGCAGCCATATGCAATTTTTGAAAATTAGTAAATACATCCAGAATAACGCTGACTTTTGGCTAACATCTTGACTTATTAAATATTCACTCAGGTGCTGTGGGATTGATTAACAGGCAAACTAAGCTGGTCTTAGAGGCTGGGAAGTTTTGTTGGGAGAAATGACATTTACATTGAGATCTGCGTAGGGGCTGGGAAGGCAAAGGGGTAGAGCACAGAAGGAGCAGCACTTGCGAAGGTGCTGAGGTAGGGAAAGGCACCACATGTTTGCAGACCTGAAGAAAATCCAGCGGCGCAGGCTAGAGCGGCAGGCAGGGTCAGTGAGCATCTTACTCCTCTTTAGAAATTGAATTGGGCTTGAAGGTGAGCTGCTAGTGGACAGAAGCAAGAGCAGACTAAGGACTCATGGTCTTTCCGTGACAGATGCCTCACAGAGGCAGAATGGAAAACTGATCCTGCTATACTTCTCGCTGTGTGCCTGGGGGCAGTTACTTAACCTCTCTGTGCCTCAGTTTCCTCAACCACAAAGTTGAGATAATTTGTGTTGAGGCTAATGCTGGCCTCTCTCCAGATGACCAGTGGTCCCTGCTACCACAGGACGTTCCACTACAGAAGCATCTCCTGCGCCCCAAGCTCAGATAACAGCCCAGTCAATACCGGAGCCTGGAGAGTGGCCAGAAAACCAAGCCTCATTAGTGAGTTACTGCTAGTATCACACAGTCACCTCTAGCAAATGATTCCAATCTCCCAGCCTTCGTAGGAAGGAAGAATGAGGAGCGCCAGAATAGAAGCCTCTGAGGTGTGCAGAGGTCCAGGCACAAAGGGCAAAATGTCTCTCTCTCTTTTTTTAATGTAGGCTATTTTAATCACAAGCAAGCACAACTCCCCAGAGGCCAAGCCTTGGCACGTGCCTGAGTTTCATGGGAGCTTACTGTATCCAAAACCTCACTGGATTCGACAGGCCCACTCCATCTGCCACCCTTCTCACCTTGTCACTGATGACAGTCACAGTAGCATCGGCCACGTTCATGTTCACCGAAGGCCAGTCCTCCTTGCTGGACGAGGTCGTAAGACTTTCTATGGCATTGTTCAGGGTATCCATTCCTGTGGATGGAAGGGATAACTGAAAAAGGTCCTAAAGCTATTTCTGAATCTCAAACGTGGGCCCAAATCACCCAGTAACACCTATGCCCAGACTGGTCTTTTTTTTTTTTTTTTTTGTAGCCCCAGACAAGACATTTCATTTGAGCATTTCATTGCTCAAAAGAAAAGAGATGCCAGCTTTTTCAACAGAAAGAAGGGTCATGAGAACCTCCAGAGAAGCAGTGTGTGATGTCCTGTCTAACCAGGACATCTCTCTCCCTCCCCCACCTCTCTACAAAGATTCCCCAGCTCCGAGTGTATAAACAGTATTCAAATGCTACCTTTTCCTAAGCAAGGAACCTTGAAAAAGGGGACCCAACAGAAGCCAGCATCTGCCAGATTACCCTGATCACCTTTCATTGTACTTTGTCACTTAAACAAGGCCAAGTTTGGGCGGCCCCTGGACACGAATAACACGTGCCTATTCGATGGGGCTCTTTGGCTGGGTGTTCCCACAGCTGCTTTTGGTGGGGGTGGGTGGGAGAACAACGTTACTGAGATATAATTCACATATCATACAATTTACTCACAGTGCAAAACTCAACGGTTTTTAGTATATTCAGAGGTGTGTGACCATCACCACTATCAGGTTTAGAACATTTTCATCACCCCCAAAAGAAACCCCGTACCTTTCAGAAGTCACCCTCCATTTCCTCCCAGCCCTATCGCTAGAGATCTGCCTACTCCACTCATACAAATGGAATCGTACAGGATACGGTCCTTTGTGACTGGCTTCTTTCATTCAGCATCGTGTTTTCAAGGTTCAGCCATGTTGCAGCATGTCTAATACTTCATTCCTTTTTATTGCCAAATGAAGTACCACTGTATGGAAGTGTATTTTATTTATCCATTCGTCAGCTGATGGACATTTGGGTTGTCTCTGCTTTTTGACTATTATGAATGATGCTGCTGTGAACACTCGTGTACGAGGTTTTGTGTGGACACATGTGTTTGTTTCACTTGGATACAAAGCCCAGGAGCAGAACTGCTGCATCAAATGGTAACTCTCTATTTAACTTTTGAGGAACTGCCAGACTGTTTTCCAGGGCAGCTGCACCATTTTACATTCGCCCCAGCAGTACGTGAGGGTTCTGATTCCTCCACAACCGTTTTTTAACCCAGGAAAAGGCTACCTCTCTCAGCCTCCTCCCAGCCTGGTATGGCTAAGCAACTAAATTCTGCCCCTGAGATGTGAGCTGACTGCTGACTGCTGTGTGCACTTTGGGGTCACACCTTAACAGGAAAGCAGGAGGGTTCCTTCAGCCCCCTATCCCCGCCCAGCACATGACAAGGACTGAAGCAGGTGCTCTGGGGGCGGGGCCCTTCCACAGCCCTGGCTCACGCAGCTCTGGACTGTGAGTGAATGAGAAATCGGGTCCGCTTTGTTCAAGTCCCTGTATTCTGGGACCATGCATCCGAGGAGCTCAGCCTGTCCTGTACTGACCTTTTGATCAGGACTGTCCGTGTGCTCTGGCTGGAGTGACAATGTGAGGGTCCGATTCAAGACAAGGCGAGGAGTGAAACAGCAGACCCCACCCCCATGGGAGGGTGAACGTCTCTCATGAGCTCCCAAACACTTGCAAAGTGGAAAGACAATACATGTTTTACATACCGACTGGTTTGTCCACAGGTAGCATGCCCAAGTACTGCACGTGGAACTTCTGGACCAGCTCAGTCTTTGGTGTTGGAAAATCTACTACAGGGAATAAAGCAACACATTTTTCTCAATGGTTCTAACAGGCACATAACGTCCTGTGTTTCTAGAGGTCAATGTGCCAATCATGCTATAAGAACAGCCATTTCTTCCACCAGGCACTGGGGCTGTCAATCAAAATCCCATTCACCTTTCATTTCTAGGTAGGAAAGCATTTGAAAGCAGGAACTGGAATCTATGTGTTAAGCTGTGACTCTCTCTTGGATGTGTGCTAAGTAGAAGCTTTGGGTGCTCTATTTATTAGGGGAGGTTGATGCCCTGAGGAAATTTAATCACAGAGGGCGAAATCAGAGACAGGAAAAAATGACTAAACTGAGCTCCCCAAAATAGCAACCCACGTATTTTTAAACTAGCTGACCCTTACCCCAGGCTGTACATGAATTACAAAAGCACTAAAGATACTTTTCTTTAATCTTGTCCAACAACAATAAAACTCATCCTGGCCCTTGATGCCTAACCCCCGTTGACACAAAATCAGCTCTAAGCCGCGCCCGAGGTCCCGAGTGCAGGCTCGGCCCGGGTCTGCTGAGTCGAGCTCGGTTCTGAGGGAGACTAGATACACCAGGGAGCCGTCCGAGACCCTGCGCTTGGTGACCTGGGCAGAGAGCGCCAGGGAAAGCAGCAGGGGCGCCGACCTACCTTGCAGGGGCACGTCGAGGTTCACGTGGGCCCTTTCCTGCAGGGAGCTGCAGGCCAGGGCTTTGGCGTTCTTCCGTTCGGCCATGATCTGAAGGAGGGAAAACACAGCTTTGGCTCACGGTTACAGACCCCGTGTCCTCAGCTGTTCCAGCCAGTGGAGTGTCTGCGCTGACTTCACTTCCAAGTTAAACTGGCTTCAGTCTGCTGCCTGACTCCTCACCCCCATCTCGGAGCCGCACATTTTGAGAACTGTGCCCATTTTCTCTGGGGAGAATAGTGAATGACTGTTCCTCAGAGTAACTAACAGTCCCCTGATTGTTCGGAATTCATCCTTCCATTTACCAGGCTCCCATCTCTGCCGCAACAAACCGCACGATCCCCTGGTCATGCGTACACCTCCCGGCCCACAGCGGTCGGTGGAACACAGGGCAACGGATTTCCCCCACTGCTTCCACATGGCCACTTTCAGGGACTCTTTTCAGGGCTCTGGGGACAGAGTACCTGGGTTCAAATCCCACGCCTGCCACTTACTAGCGGTAAGCGGCCTTGAGCCAGTCACCTGCCCTCTTGTCTCGTTTCCTCCACTGCACATGTGGATGATAATATTTATGTCCCTAATAACAAAATAATTTCAGTCCTGACAGTAAATACAAGCACTCAGAAATATTTCTGCTGCTACTGCTGTTGGTGTTATGGTCACACTGTTTAAATCTGTCAGCCGTCTTTCTAAGTGCCTCTCCTCTGTTGGGGGCACTAACATCTCCTTCACTTGACAGTCATCACTTCTCACCCCTGTTCACAGTGCTGTGGGTTTAGGGACTCAAAGAAGCCACCTTCAATGACCGCAAGAGCAACTCACACCTTCATCCCCTGCCCGAGCTTTCCATCCCAAGTGGAACAAGTCATTTCCCCCGGAGCTCCACTCTGCCCGTCTCCAGATCCGCGCCTGGGTCAGTGGGCAGGAGGGCTGCTGACAGTAAAATCCAAGATTCACCGAGCACTGACTCTGTGCCAGGCTGTGTTCTGAGGGCTTTACGCTAGAATATAAGCTCCACAAGGGCAAGGATTTTTTTTTTCCGTTTTGGTCTCTGCTGTGTCCTCAGAACAGCGCCTGGCACATCAGCAGCATTCGGCTACACGTGCTGCGTGAATGAGTGAGAAAACGAAACCGGGCAGCGCAGCATGCTTCAGGGCTGCACGAGGAGCAGCTGCCCCAGTGCCACGCGTGCAGGGACGTGCACACGGGCTGGGGTGAAGGCGGGGTCTCCGGACCAGCACCCACCCTGCAGGTCCCGGTCATTGGGTCAGAGCAGCAGACTGCCGGGCTATTCTGGGGCTGGGGACAGCTCCCGGCCCCTACCCTTCCCTTGGGAACTGTGGCTGACACAGCAGGCTTCGCTCCTGCTGCAGAGACCAGGCTGGGCTGTGGAGGTGGCCGTGACCTGGGCCTGGCTAGCTCGGGAGGACCTGTGGGAGTGAGGCTGGGTAATGATGCCAGCCTGGAACCAGAAAGGCGACATTAACACAGGGGGCGGCAAAGTCCTGTGTTTAGATTCAAGCAGTAAGTCTGGGGAGTGGAAAGGCCTGGCTGAAGGAAGTTGGGGACAGCGTCCTGGAGACCTGGCTCCCACTACTGGAACACAGGTCAGCGGGTAACGGGACTGCTGAGAACGTTAACTATGCATCCTTGGAGGTCAAAGGGCACCATGGCCAAGGCCCGTTCTCTGTTGACTCCCTTGTGGAACACTGGTCCATTCGAGGGAACCAAGCAGAGCGTGCCCAGAAGAGAATGGTTAGGAGCCTGGTCACCGCGAGACCCGAAGGTGGCTGAAGCGACGGGGGGGTGGGGTGGGGGGGGTGGGGGATACATTCTGGACAAAGGAGGAAGCCAGGAGCAGGAAGGCTGGACGACAGACACGTGTGTCCAGCCCTCTACACGTGCCAGGCACAGCGCGCAGCTCCAGCCGACTCCAAATCGCAAAAGCTGCCCAGCAAAGAGACAAACGAGGAACCTCTCTCCTCTGCTACAGGCCACACATCTGAAGTAAACACACGGAGGTCCACACAAGGAAGGGGCTCTGCAGCAGCCGGAGCCGCGGCATCACACAGCCGCGTCCTGGCAAGCACGAGAGCCGGGCAGAGGGGGGCACGAGTGTGTGGGCATATGGCTCTGCGGGGGGGGCGGGGGAGAGAGGCAGTGAGGCTGTGACTCTGGAGGAGTAAGCAAGACACGCACCAGTGTGAGACTGTGACCGCGGCCCTGCTTCGCCGCTGTGTGTCTTGCAACGTCAGCACGTGTTCACAGCAACCCCCGGCCGCCTGCACTTCCACAGACACCCCAGCTGGTTTCGTACCCCCCTCCCTTCTTCCCAGGTCCATGCTCAGATCAGGTGGCCCAGCCCTGGGAGACCTGCCCTGACTCCCTGCCCCCGCTTTCCCGCTGGGCTCGGGATACACAGCTCCTCCGCCACGCCGCTGTCCACCTATCAGACCCCCCGGACTGTGGGAGGCACCAAGGCCGTACTCCTTTTGCAGGTGGAGCGCCGTTTAGCACGACACCTGACACGCAGAACGAGCATTAACCACGCTGGCTGGGCTGGCGGCCGCCCTGCTGCTCCCGCGGCTCGACCTGCAGGTCAGCGTGCCGACTCCCCCGTCCTTCCACGCGCCCTTCCCTGCTCAGCGGCGGGCGGGGAAAAGGAGCGGGGCGGACCCCTGTGCCCTGACCCACCTTACCTTGGAACAGATTTCGTGGAGACTTGTGGCAATGGCTTTTGCTGGTGTGTCACATCGAAATACATGACATTTCAAAATTCTTGTGTCTTTGTCTCTTGCTACATAAGCAAAATCTCTGTGCAAACAAAGTTGATCGGTACATTAGAATGAGGAAACTTCACAACACACATTCTAGCGATGAACTTAGTTAACTGAGTGAGGAGCCAGCATGTCAGAGGTAAGCACAGTACACAGTGGTTAAAAAAATAAACAAATGTCAACAGCCACCTCAAACACAGGAACAGCCGTATGGATCCTAGGAATTCATTTCTGAGTAAAATAACTACAGTGTGTCCCAGGCTCTGCCTATTGAGCTCCTGGAACCTTAATGAACAACGCTTAATGAAAACCGAACTTTACAGGAACCTTCTACCTAGAGTAACAGCAGATATCATGGTTATAAACATGATGATCACAAACAGAAGACGGGCTTGAGAGGAGCATGAATTTGCATGAGCGATGCTACAGTCATGTGTAGCAGAAGCAAAACAACAGGCTCTGATGTGTAAATGTGTGCCCAGAGACCAGATCCGACCCACAGTTGCGGAGTAAGTTGACAGACAGTCACGGGGACACAAAGAGACGCCACAGACTGAAGTCCTGTCACAGGCACTTGATTCCGCTAAACACGCCTCTTACTCCAGGGCTTGGGGCGACGGCGTCGGCATCACCCTGTATACCGCCAGCTCAGACGCCGAGGTGAGCGTGCCGCTAGCACTGGATTTCAGCGCCTGCTTTACTGATGAGAAGGATACTGTGCCCGCGACACGACCTGGCTTCAGAAGAATGACACCACACAACTAAATTTCTCACTGTTATTATTGAGGACAGTGGTTTAAAAGATCAAAGTGTTTATGGAAAATAAATGCTCCGATTTACCCATCTGGTAAGGGATCACAGTGACTTCTTTGCACGTGTTGCTCTGCCAGGATCCCTGTCTGTAGATATAACCATGGATGAATTTATTAATTACTTTTCTTAAGGTAAGAGCTGGTGGTGTTCTCACAGACTGGGATAGATTTTTCCCCAACACAGACTTGGCTTCTTTGGGAAGGAACAGAAGTCTATCCGAAGGAGGCAACTGATCACTGTGAGGGCCCGGCCAGAAAGCCTACCCAGTGGCCTTGCTGTGCCCCAGGCCGTCCCGCAGCGGCTCCACGCCAGGGGCAGCTTGACCCACAGGCACCCGAACCTCCGCCTGTGCACACCTGCCCTCGGGCCTGCTCTGCTCCACCTTCCCCTGCGCCCTCACGTCCCACGTCACTTGGTGTCCTCCACGCTAGCACCGGGGGGGACTTCCTGATGCTCCCACCCCCGGCCCCCGCACTCCACGCCCAACCCCCGTGTTCAGCCGATTTTACCTCCTGGAAGTGTCTTGAATCCAACCCCTTCCTCGCCAGCCCTGCCACCACTCAGGCACCCTAGGCGGGTCTCGCCTCCCTGCCTTTGCTCACACCGTCTCCATGCCCCGGCCTCGGGTGAAGACGCAGCTGAAGCTGGGTGAGTACCTGCCGGGTGCTGCCATGTCCCCCGGACGCACAGCACTCGCCACTGGGTACCATGGGCGTCTGCTCGTGAGCTTTGTCTTCCCCACAACCCCTCGAAGCTCCGTGAAGACGATCTGAGCCTTATCCATTCCCAGCACCCAGTCTGGGCCCGGCCATAATTGGTACGGAGCGCCCCCCTCTCTCAAGCATAGGTATCTGCAGCGCGTCCCCCCCGTCTCCCGGCGGGAAAGCTGGCTAGTGGTCAGAGGTGTGAACGGGTGCCGTGACAGTGGGCTGAGGGGCTGGGGGGCTGGGTGAGGAGCTGGGCCCAGACTTTGGGGGCGAGCAGAGCCCCATTCCACACTGTGCTCCTGAGGCCTTTCCATCCTAGTCTCAACCCCCACCGAGACAGCATATTGCTTCAAAAGGAAACGACGAGAAGGCATCACTTTTGGAGACATGCTCAAGGGGAGTCTTGTTTTTGGCCCCCCTCCTTCTGGCTATTTCTCTTTCCTGGATGGTTCCTAAAGTAACATATGCAGTGTCTCGCCACGCACGACTCTTCCTCTTCAGAATTCCATTCTCAGTCGCCATTTCCTGAGGCCAAATCTCTTTGAAGTTCTGTGGTCACCCACAGAAAGTCCAAAGACCTTTGTCTGGATTTCTGGAGTCCCAAAATTTGTCCCACCAACTCTTCCAGCAACCTTACTCCAATTAAGGAGCTCTCCCCTCTGCTCCAGAAAGCTGGGGCTCCACGCCCGCTCACGGTACCTCCCCTTGCCTGGCGCGGTGACCACTGGCCTCCCTGCATCGTCTGGAGCTCACTACTCTACCTACTCTGTACGGCCCAGCTCAAAAGCCTGCCTGGCCCTCCGGCCCCCAGCACGTTGCTTGTGTCTGAATGCCGACAGGATCTGTATTCTGCACCACAAAGGATTACAGCTCGTTACGCCCTACCCTTAGTAGTTACTGTAGAGATCTTACCTCCATCTGTCCTCTCTGAGAGAGAGAGTAAGGGACAGTTAGAGGGCAACGGGTCAGGATCCAGGCAACCCAATTGCTAGTCCCATTCCTGATTCCACTGAGCTGTACAACATTGGGCATGGAGTCAAACCTCATCTCTAAGTGATGGAACATGATTTCCAAGGTCCCTTTCTGGCTCTGATATCCTACGATGTAAGCTTCCAAGATCCATCCTGCTCTCCATGACAGCTGGTTGGCCTTACAAGTGTAACAAGTGCAAGGTCACCATCATGGAGGACCAAACAGGCCCTGATCAATAATCAGCTCCCATCAAACTTCAGCTCTGTGCCCTCTGCTCTTTCAGAAGCAACCCCTTAGGAGTAATTTTTAAAAATTATTATTATTAATCTTCATTTTCTTCTGGCTCAGGAGAAAGTGATTAACGCCTAAGGCAACAATCTGGAATCCACATCTCCTCAAGAGGGCAGCTCAGCAGCCGCAGGCTCTGTTTGGGGGATTCTGACCCTTTTTTTTTTTTAAACAGCTTTGTTTTTTCCTGTTCCCTCCCAGGTACCAGGCTAACAGATCAGAGAAGCGGAAATCTGCCGGTAACTAACCTCCCGGGAGAAAACAAGTGCCTTCTTCTCCTCACTGCGGGGGTCAGGAGATTTGCATGTCTCTCCTGTTTTACTCCCATGAAACATATCCCAAGTCACCCTAAAAGAGCAGAAAGCCTCGAACACGGGGACTTGCAAGACCTCTCTCTGACCTGGAGCACAGACAGTTCGGACAACTTCCTTTGTGTGCAATGAAATATATGGCTGAGTTAATCTCATTATTGTTCAGAACGAAATCCAAACACCTCTTAACTGGTTGTTTTAAAACCTTGGCTTTTCAGCACCTGATTTCTGAAAAAGGCTGCAGCGGTAGACAGAATAATGACCCTCCCAAGATATTCCTGTCCTAACTCCCAGAATCTGTGAATAGGTTACCTTACATAGCAAAAGGGACTCTTCAGATGGGATTAAGTGAAGGATCCTGAGAAGGGGCTGTTATCCTGGATTATCTGGGGTGGGCCCAACACAATTACAAGGGAGAGGAGGAGGCACTTTCCTTATAAGTAAAAGAACCGGCGCAAGGGCCACGAGCCAAAGAAGGCAGCAGCCTCGAACAGCTGGAAAAGGCAAGGCTGAGTTAGTCTCCACGAGAGCAGGGTGGAGAAGACAGATGGGTAAGAGGTACTGGAAGGGTGGCTGCGGGACTGAGGGATGTGGGAGATGAGAAGGAGAATGCAGAATAACTCCGAGGTCCCTCCTGGGACAGCTAAGTGCCCTCGCACTGGGGACGGCAGGGGGAAGGATCTGGTGAAGGAAGCTGATGAGCTCCAGGTTGGACAATAGTGTGAGGTGCTTGGGGGAGGTGGGGCCCATCAAGCAGGTGGACACTCGGTCCCTGAGCTCAGGCCTGTGGTCTGGGCCTAGGGGGCAGCTGAAGTCAGGGGAGCAGATGGGAGAGTGGAGAATGAGAGAGACAAAACAAGGTCTGGACCCCAAGGAGGAAAGGCATTTGAAGGCCTAATTGAGGCCAAAGGCCCAACGAAAGGGTGAAAAAAGAGTGCTGGGAGTAGGAAAGCCCAGGACCGACTGGCTCCAAAGAGCCAGGAGAAGTTTCGGGAGAAGTCCCCAGGGCTGCAGAGGCTGGGCAGCAGGAGACAAGCCACTCGGTCTCAGCGACATGGAGGTCTGCGGTGACCTCGGCCTGCCGGGCCCTTCCCCTGGAGAATGGAGTTTGGGTCCCAGCTTCAGGGTGCAGGAGTCAAAAGGACACAGTACCTCTTCTTTTTCCCCTCCTCTCTTAAACTTCTCATTCTGGAACTTCTCAAACACACAGTAGAGAGGACGGTCAGTGAACCCATGTCCCATCATTCACTTTCACAATGACCAAGGTGTGGCCTAACTCAGCCTTTCAGACTTTTTTCCAATCGGTATTATAATCCTAAAAGCCCTCATGCCCATATGTAAGAGCAATTTAACATTTTCTAGAGCTTTTCCTATATTCTGAGGGGGACAAGAAATTGCTTTAATTACCAGCCTCCACGGCTTGAGTATCCCTGACAGATCAGCCCAGCGCCAGGCGTGGGAATTTGGGAGGACAGAGCAGCGGGCGTCGGCGGGTGTCACCCAGCTAGCCGCGGGGCATTTCAGGAACCTTCCCCTGCGGAGCCCTCGGTGGCTCTCCTGCCCCACCTCGCTCCTCAGAGCCGCCGGTGGCACTCGGGCTGCAGCTACCCGGTGCCCACAGCGCCGAGAGCGTCACAGCTCAGAGCCAAGATGCGCTCAAATGGGCTTCCGCGCCGCCCCCCGTGGTCACGCCTCCTCCAGGGCCTTGGTGTGGTCTATAAAACCACAGAGCTGGCCCAAATGACCCCCGAGGTCCAGTCAGAACATGCGCCCGTCTTTTCTAACAAATTCGGCTAGATGCCCGTCCGTCTGAGACACTGTGTCTGACGCTGAGCAGCAAGGACCACTTTTGTCCTTTGCTCCAGCTCACTCCTGCAGGAGCCGTTTGCTAAAAGAGGTGCCGGTCCCCTCTGGAGTTTTGCCCCATTTATTTCCTGCAGTCAGGGGATCACTGCATTTCCTTTATAAACCAGGAAGTGGAAGGTTTATAGCTAAGTCTCTTCCTTAAACTGTAACAGAAGTGAATCAACTACCTTTCACCATTTGTTGGCTAAGCCCTTGTGTCTCCAGCTTTTTGTTCTTCTCCTTTTGCTCCTCTCCCCAGTAATTATTCCCCCAGAGGACCAGCAGCGAGTTCTGACAGGGAAAAATGTCAGTGCTAAGACATCTTACATGACAGCCTCAAATTTCTTAATGGCAAAGAAAAAGGGCAAAAGATTGCTTTTATTGTTCTCAGCTGAACAGCATTTTAATCGCCCTGTAGGGGCTTAATCCATCTTTACGGAATGAATGAATAAACGATTCTTTATTCAAATGGGTTCTATTAAAAAGTAGCCAAGACAGAACTGCTCACCCTTTCCCCCTAAGTCTCTGCCACCGCAACCCTTACATAAATGAAATCTGCTTATGTGTTCATCCCTCCTCAAAAGGTATTTATAGGCACCTACAGACCTCGTAGCAGTTACCCAGGCTAACATTTCAAAGTCCCTCCTACAGCAACCCAGACAGGTGGTGCCTAGAATATATCAGTGGTATAAAACCTCATTTACTTAATGGGTCAGAAGCTCCACTGCTGAATGCTCGCTGCAAACCAAAATATATTTTTTCTTAATGATGAATGGAAACTTGCCTCCCTGCAACTTTTGCCTGTGGGATTGGGCTCTTCTTTCTGGAGCTGCCCTCCTCAGGCACATGACAGCCCAGATGTGTCTGGCAGTAGCTCTCTCCTCTCTTTTCTGTTAGATTCCCTGCCATTCACTCTCTCGCTAAATCTTTTCTGTTAGCGCTCCTGACCAAGTCTCCATGATTTGGTAACGTCTTTCATATAACCCGTATTTTGCTCAGGTCAAATCTGTGAAGGCTGGCACACGAAGGCAATTGATGAATGTTAGTTGTTATTATAAGTGAGGAAAACGAAGTCAAAGAAAAAGCCCACTTTGAAATACTGTCTCCTTATCCACGAGGGTTGTTTTAATAAATCTTTGTACTGATATGAATATAATAACACTTGTTGAAATGTACCTAAAGACCCTTATCCTCCCAGCTTATCTTTCTGTGGAAGCAATAAGCGAACAGCGTTGTTACCACTGCAGAGGACTGGTCCCACCTGCAAATAAGGACAAAAGAGCAGCGACCAGATTGGATCTAAACACTCTATTCCCAGCCCTTTATGATGAAGGGTTTTCTCTCTTCTTAATCTCACCTGCATAGGGCCTGGAGGGAGGAATCCTGTTTTCAGGACTGCCTGCTCTCCTTTGCCTAACTGCTCTTGTTTTCTGATTGCATTTTGAAAATCTTGTTTCGGGGGGGTTGGAGGAGGAAAGAGGTGGGAAAGGGGATGAGAAATGTCATCTTCCTAAACAGCTAATCCAGAAGGTTACACACACACACATACACGACTTTGTTTTTCAAACTGTACCCACTGGCACATGCACCACATGTGGGCATTGTTAATTTCACAAAGCTCAGGCTCTGGTTTGACAAACTCAAATTCTCCTTCTTTGCAAGCTTAAGAAGATGCTAAGTTTGTAAACTCTGAAAGGGGCATTCTAGCAACTCATCACCTGGGTAAACACAAATTCTCTGCAGGGAAACCCTCACCAGGTGCTTTCAGGAGACACACAGACTGTGTACACAGCAGATCTGAAATTCTACCACCTGCAAATAATCCAGGTGGCTTGGGCGAACCAGAATTTGTAGCCCTCTCTAGAACAGTCTTGCTGTTAATATTCAGAGCAACCGGTTCCCAGCGAGGACACGGAGGGTAGGAACTAGCAAAGATCCGAAAACATCCTTACCATGCACTCTGACAAGACGTGTGGTGACTTCAGACAAGGGAGCTCGTATCCAAACCCACAGCCCTCATCCTCCAGAAACCTCCATCACCTCCAGGGGCCCAGAGCCTCCTCAAAAGTAGTGAGAAAGTCAATCAAGCTCCCAAATTCTCCTAAGCAGACCCTCTGGAAGACCGACTGTGGAAGTACTACTCACCCAGCCTACGCCGTCTCCCTTCCCGCCAGCCATTGAGCTATGACAGCAGCTTATCCTAAGGGAGAACAGTGGCCGCTAGCTGGAGCTCAGCCCCAGCCAGGAGGGAGCCCCCTGGGACGGACTCCAGCACCAAAAGCAAAGAGGCCAGCGCTGGTGTCGCTTCACTTTGCCAAGCAGTACTCACAGTCATTTTTTCAGGGAGAAAAATTCCAAAACTTTCTCCTTCCATCCAAAATGGAGCTTTTATTAAATGACAGAGCTGAGGAATCATGGAGCTTAAAAGCCCCCAATCAGCCAAATGGTCAGGCTGATGGTCAGAGCGCGGGAAACGCACACGTCTGAGGTATAAATGCCTTTCATTTTGGAGTTACAGCCTTTTCATCAGGTGGGAAGGGAGAAGAATTCCATAGGTTTTTGCTAATAATCCAGACTGAAATTGAGTCAGTCCTTCCAGCTATTGGCCTAGAACCAAATCTCACCAATGAAACTCTACAGAGAAGTCCTAACAAGCAGGTCCTAGAATTAGTTCTTCAAGAAGCACAAAAAGCCTCCTACGCAACATGGTACGAAACCTATTTCTACCACGCCTTCTCCCCAGCATACTGATTAGACTCTGCTCGGCCAGTAGTGACCGGGACCAAGTCACTGTTCTGCCCAACACCCTCCCCAAACAGGGTCAAGCAACAGAGGATCAGGGACCCAGAGGCAATTCCACACTATTTTAAATGCAGGACACATAACAGTGATGATGAGAAAAGGTTAAACAAAACAAAGTTCTGCCTTTCAAAGACAGCGATGGCTATGATGGTGGCGGCAGGGCATGAAGAAAGCAAGTGAGCTTTGCCAGACACTTAAGACAGCACAAAGGGGGGAAGAAGTGAAAATTGGTTGGTTACCTCTCTCTGAATCCGGGAAGGCATGAGGGGACAGAGCAGAAAACAACACGTTAGCATTCACATGGCAACCGGTGAATAACACAGTCCCGTTAACAGCGACTCTGAGCTCTGACATCCCATCTTAGTTCCCAACTTGGCTGCAATTAATAGCCTTTCGGTGCTTATTTTAGCTGAACTCTCTCACACAGAAGTGTGTATTTTGAGCCGCATTACGATGAAGCCGAGAGATGCCAGCTGAGTTTACAGAGGCAACATATCAACCTGGGGAGGTAATCAAGCCTAAAATATCACAGTGAAATACAGGAAACCATTTGCAGTGAACAGAGGCAGAGCACTTATCCTCATTCTCCAGCTCCACCTGCTGCCAATAAAAAAACGTATGGAAACAATGACATGGCAACAGCCTTACCTGCTTTACCAACGCTTCTGACATCCTATTAATAGAGCTACAACATTACACTCCAGGTACTTTCACGGAACTGCATCCACAGAGGGCAACAGAGCAGGAGGGGGCGGAAGCAGGGCAGCCGGCCAACGGCGGAGGTGGGACGAGGCCGGGCCAGTAAACGAGCTTAAAGGTGAGAAAACAGATTTGTGCCGGGGAAGAGAGGGGTGGAAGGTGGAGAGGAGCCGACAGCAATTTGGAGTCTGGGGCTGAACGTTTTTGAGTTCCATCCCCAGAGCTGCTCTGAGCTGCCAGAGCAACGCTAATTTCGCCACTTAACCTCCCGACCCAGAGTGCTCACCACCCCCTGCTGGTCTCAGCACAGCCAATTTGAAGGGGCCCGAGGACAGAGCCCCAAGTCAGTCACAGGCATGCATCCCACTTGAACAGAATGAAGAGGCGGATAATGAGGAGGAAAGGCAGAAAGCTGCCCTTGCAGGGGCCCTGCGGCCAGGGTCACGGAGCGGCCAACAGGACCCTGCGGAGATGAGGGCTGAAATCACGGTGTGAAAGAGCAAGCACGGCCCGCCACTGGGCAGAGAGGTGAAGCTGTCCACCCGGATACCGAACAGCGACAATGACATCTTATCAAATGGGGGGAAGGCAAGCCAGCAAACAACCCAACAGTGACAATGACATCTTATCAAATGGGGGGAAGGCAAGCCAGCAAACAACCCAGGTCGCAGATATAAGGTCTTACAGGAAAAACAACAAATGTTTGAGTGTGCATTTTAATAGATGCGTGGCAACAAATCTGGAACAACTTAACATCCAACTGTCAACTCTTACCTGGTGGGGGGATTACAGAGGACTGTATTTAATATAGTCGTTCAAATATTATACAATAAGAAGACGTGACTTTTGTAGTACAAATATGTAAACATCTACCTCAACACCTGAGGAAAACCACCTGTGACACGCATGCCCCGAGGCGCAGGTAACCACCCTGCAGTAGATGTGACGACCGCAATCACACTCCCAGCGACTACCAGACTACCATTCACTGAGCTCCGGCTCTGTGGTGCCCTAACAGCAACCTGACAAGGCAGATACGACTGTTCTGACAGAAAAGGAAACAAGCTCAGAGGAGTTGAGCGACTTGACCAAGGTACACGGGAAGTCAGCGTCTGACTGTAGGCCTTCAGGACTCTCATTCTGGTCTTCTGGGAATGCGCCTAGGACGGGAACCCCACGCTTCTTCACAGTCCTGAAGAATCACCTCACAGTTTGTCTCCCAAATGAGCCAGCACGCTGCTATGCACAGGTGTTCAAGATGGGGCAAAGGGTTTGCAACTGGGGTTTTAGGTAAATGGGGGACCCCCCCCGCCGAGGCCTGTGAGCTTTTGCACAGGAAGAAGGTAGCTGAAAATTCCCAAGAGAGGCCCTTTAGCTCAGTAAGCAGTCAGAGCTGTGTTCAAATCCTGCTGGTTACTTACCTTCTCTTTTTCCTGGGGTCCCTCTCTGTGCCCCTTGGAACCTGTTTCCTCGTCAGTGAAAAAGGGACAAGGGCCCCTGGCTCAGGGTAATCATGCGAACTCAATTAGATGAGATGGTGTGTGCAAAGAATGCGTGTTCTGTTACAAGTGCGACAGACTGCGTCACTATAGTTATCAGCCCCAGGTCATCTGACAGTGTCACGTCTCAGCTGGGTCGTGCTGGGCAGCGTTTGAGACGAAATGTCTCCCACAGAAGGGAGGTCACTTGGGGGAGTATTTGTGGCCTCTCCTCAGATTTACTGGGCACCACTTACCATAGCATTGAGGGCACCTCCCTCCACCTCGAGCCTGCCTCTCTGCACTGCCGCACTATCAAAACCAGTCTTTGGAGGCAATTTAGATCATCAGCAAAGGATCCAAAGACCTGGACACCAGTCTCAGTTTGAGTAAACACTCTGTAAGTCACTTAACCTCAATCTTGGGTTTCTTATCTAAGATCACATGCTCTTGCAATCTCCTAATGCTCAGATTTTTATCAGAAAAGAATTCAAGTGCTTTGACTCTTACTACAAAAATGAATGGGCAGCATTTCTCTGACTAACTTTTGATTTATGCCAGGTGCTTTTAATTTTTTTATTCTTAATAAAAAGCCTGTGCCTAGTATAGGTAGTATACTTAAGTAACCTTAAGTCTAGACCCCCAAGGACGCAGTCTGTTTCTTTTGTGTATAATTATTATTGGCGCCTTGGATATTTGAAATCAGACCCATTACCAGTGATTCACTTAAGGAAATGACATCAATATGTAGCCACTATGCTTTTCCCTGAGGGCAGTACTCAGAAAAATGACACTGAACTTTTAACAATGTTAATTTGTTTGGGGTTAATAGACACTGCTTGATTTAAGTGTTGAAGAGAAAACCAGCCATAAATAGGGACTTCAGAGAGATCTCTGAAATGTCATTTGAAAAATGCAGCAGAGTCCTAGTGGCAGCTGCTTCACCAATTCGACACCTTGTAATGTGCTGGGGAAGAAACATCAGCCCAAAGTTGGGCTTCTGCGTGAAGCGCCATTCTGAGAGCAGGGAAGGCTCAATTTAGAGTCAGGTGCAAGCTTACTCCCGTCTCACTATACAAGATGCCAGTGGGAAGAATTCAACCCCATGATGAATTCCACACCAGCCTCACACCTGAAGGCTGCCTGATCTCCACGCTCTCGGCGGCTGTTTCTTGGGAAAATGAACGGAGGAGTAATTGGCAATGTTTTCATTAAAATAAGCCTGAAATAACAGAACTACTTGGCATGTGTAACCGGGCACCCAAATGAATAGGAAATTCCTCAAAAAAAAAAAAAAATAGCATACCAGAATAACAATGTCTACTCCAGCTCTTTGGAAGAGGACGCATCTCCCCAGCACAGCCACCTACTTCGTATGCAATGCACACCGTCTACTTTTCACAAACTAAGCACGTAAAGCAAAGACTTGCCAGGGTACTTCTCGCTCCATGTTTGCAGAACTCTCTGCTTCATACTACTTTTTGATGCTCGTCTGTCATCACTGAGAGTCTTTTGAGCCTTCTGAGTGCCAGCACAGACCAGCATTATCCACATGGCAATGAAGTAAAGACATAAAACTTCATGTCATGAAAGCTCTCAAACCAACTCATGAACCTGACAGTTTCTCTTTTTCCCCAGCTTCAAGTTTTTTGTCCCTGACATTTATTCACTGTCTGCATTTGGTCAAGGCCCTTAGCCTCTTTGTTCTTCAGTCTCCTCGTCTGTGAAACGGGAGCAATAAGTGGTACTACTCATTTCCTAAGAGCGCTGTGAGGATCGCACCCATGAACCCGGGTCAGACTCTCACAGCAGGACGGCGTGCAGTGTGGACCTGATGGGTACGCTGAGTAGTGCCGTTACCAGCTGAGGGGGAGGAGGGGGAGGAGGGGGCGGAGGGAGAGGAGAGGGGGAGGAGGGGGAGGAGGTCTGCCAAGAGGAAGGTTTCTAACCTGTTTTGGATCATGGAACCTTTTGGACTCTGATGAAAACACTCCAGATAGAAATACATACAGACCCACACTTTCACACACCATCGCAAGGGGGTGGGGGAGAAAGTTCAATAATCCCTGAAACTCATTCACAGACCCCTTTAGAATCCACACCCTGCAGGTGAAAGAGCTCCGAACTGAATTCTAAGTTTATGCAAATTTACCTTCTGGTGCCTAGTGTGTTTCAGAAAATGCAGCTCAGGGAAAGGTTCTGTCCTTCCCAGAACGAAACGGCAGCAGGAACACCTCTCTCTGACAAGTGTACCTTCCTTTGCAAAACGAGTATCCTTCCCGCCTCCCTGCTCCTGTCTCCCCCTATCCCCCACCCCAGCACCAGGGAGCCTGTTAACTGATGACTGGCAGACACAGGCCTTCTCGTTCCAACTAGAATAAGTGTGAAGTTGAGGATCTAAAGTGGTTTAAGGTTATTGAAATTCAAGGCACATTCTTCTAAACAAAGGACTTTCTCATGCCGCTAGAGAGAAGACACAATAGTTACCAGTCAGCTTACTAATGAGGCAAAAAAGGATATTTGAGAGCAACCAGGAAATGAGAATTTTTTTAAGTGCATCTTTGAAGACAGCAAGAATTAACGAGCGTCTGCTTTCGTCTGTGCTGTATTACAGTTAAAAACAAAAACCAAAAAACCTTGCTTCTCTGAATATCTGAGCAAAAAGAGAATACACACGCACAACTTATATTTAGTTCTCAAGTGAGAGATAATTCATGCCACATTATGGTTTCACGGTATAAAGTTTAGGGCACAATCAAAGGATAAAATTAATGTAAAATATACCTGAAACCATGCGCTGGCTTCCTTCCTGAAAGTAGAGATGGTAAAACAAAAAACAAAATACTTGATACCCATAAGGCCCCTATCTGACAAGGTTTGAGAACAAGGGAATATTTAAAGGTTTTGGTACAGAGGGGGGAAGATGACAGTTCCCCGTACTGGGAAAGTGGTTTCCACGCAAGAAGTGCCACGAGGGCACCAACCACTGGCAGGGTACAGACCAGGCTCTGAGTTAAAACCACGGCAAGCCTGTGGGTGAATTCCCTTCAACTCCATGCACCCAGTCTCACGGAGGGCCTCTTGTGGGGAAGACACATTCTTAAATCTGTTTCTAAACTTTCAAGAGGCTTTAGGGCTATACCTATATAGCCAATCCCCACTCCTTTGTGCAGACAGAAGAAATACTAGTACAGATAACACAAAAAGCCAAAAGACATTTGGCCTTCACTTAAATTATGGAAACTTACATGTAGATACAAGAATCCCTAATACTCTGTAAACTCAATAATACCTACACAAAAATAGACATCAACACTAGAATGACTGATTGCTAAAAGCAAAATTAACACTAGCGGTTCCCATTTTATTCAATCTGCCACCCAGCCAGCCTCTGTTCTTGGTGCACATTAACGCCAAGCCACACAATAACCTTGAAGGGGAGCCTCGCGACTCTCATTTTATGAGAGAATCTAAGGTTCAAAACCCCGGAGCTAGAAAGTGGTGGATCCACAAATGGGAGACAGGTTGGCCTGCCTGGTCTCGCCTTTGCTCTGTGTTTTGGGGGCACCTGAGCCTGCCTCCTTCCCAATGAATGGGCTCTCCTCAGGACCTCACCCCTTGATGAAGAAAGGTGGCCTCAGCTTTCTGCTCCTGTCTCCATCCCTATTGGATTTTTGGTTCCACCACAGCTGGACCTGGTGACAAAAACTGTGTTGTGGGACTTCCCTGGTGGTGCAGTGGTTAAGAATCCGCCTGCCAATGCAGGGGACACGGGTTCGATCCCTGGTCTGGGAAGATCCCATATGCCACGGAGCAACTAAGCTCCTGCGCCACAACTACGGAAGCCCGTGTGCCTACAGCCCGTGATCCGCAACAAGAGCAGCCACCGCAGTGAGAAGCCCGCGCACCGCAACGAAGAGGAGCCCCCGCTCGCTGCAACTAGAGAAAGCCTGCGTGTAGCAACGAAGACCCAATGCAAGAAGGGAGGGAGGGAGGGAGGGAGGGAGGGAGGGAGGGAGGAAGGAAGGAAGGGAGGAAGGAAGATCTCCTGGTATTAAGAAATTGTTTAAAAAAAAAAAAGTGCTGTGTTTGGTCTAAATAACTTTTCAGGGCAAAGGCTGAGGATTTCATTCTTTACACAGCAGACATTTATCCTGTTGCTCCCCTGCTTATGACTCTTCCCCCACCTAACCCCAAACTCCGCATCTGTTATTCTGGCCTCACTTCCCGCCTCACCCACACTTGCTGGGCTCCAGCCATACTCTGTTCACAAACACGCCCACCGCTTCTGCCTTGGAGCCTATGTGCTCACTGTTCCTGCTGCCTGGACACTTAGTCCCCCAGATCTCCCATGAAGGACTCCCTCTCATCGTCATCACCTCCAGAAGACCCCTCCGGACTACCCAGTCACCACCAACTCTCAAGGCATCTAAAACTACCCTGCTTATTTGTTTACTGTCTGTCCTTCCTCCTGCCCCACAAAAAAGTAAAATCCACGCGAACAGCAACGTTTCTGCCTTGTTCACTCACCACCATGGGTAAGTGTTCACTCATCACTGCCGGGCACGTAACAGGTAATCGATAAATATTTTTTAATAAATAACTAAGTAGCATAAACAAAGGTCTTCCTCCCTTATTCCTGATCATGTTGGTAAGAGAATAATGCTGTGAATAATAGGGACTTGGCTGAATTTCTTTTTCTCCTGCTATTGTTTATTATAGCCGGTACTTTAATAATGGCTTTAGTTCACATTCCGTTCTCATGTCAATGAGAAATAATGTTAATAAAACATATTTTATCTGAATGGGCAGGAAGCGAGTTCTTAGAAGATTATTAATCTCTTGTGACTCAATTTGAAAGCAAAGCAAATCTATACTCTGATCACCTCCAGCAGAAACAACGTTTCCAGAGCCCCTAACTAGATTCCTTCTTTAGAACATCTGTCTAAATGAAAAACGGCTCCTCTGCTCCTAAAGAAATCAATATATAAATTTCCCTTGTATATTGATTTCTATCAAGATTTACTGACTCCCCAGATACTCTTCTTTATCTTTGTACTCTAAGAGAAATAAACTTTTGTTTATCATTTAGAGAAAAGACCCCAGACAACACATTTCCATACACGCGGATGCAGAGGAAGTATGGAGAGCTGGACTATATATAAGGCAGCACACAGCACCGCCCCCCAATGCCTCCTGCCCCCCAGCCAGCAGGTGCTACACTGTCTGAGCAGGGGTTAACTTCTGGATACAGTTTGAAAGAAGACACACCGTTCCTATTGGATGAGGTTACTTCTTACACACAGCTAGCCTCCTTACTCCAGCATCCTTTTTCTTTTCCCTCAAATATAATAAATCTTTAAAAAAATAAAACCACAATCCCATCACGGTAGCATCCTGTTTTTACTGTCCGAGTTCACCTTCCTTTTACTGTCCATATGTCTTCACACCTGACAAACAGAATTAACATGCCATCTCGAAGAAGCTCAAGCGTGGGTTCAGGGATGTTCAAATGACGGTCTGCCGCAGAAGTACCCCTACCAGCCTGACCTTCTTCAGGAGTGCTCTCTGGAGACTGGTTTTCAGAGCACCATAAAGCTGCCCAAAGGTGACCGAGCCTTCTTGCTTCCAAAGGACAAGATCACTATTTCAGTTGTCACTGTGGTTTCCACCCAGGTCCTTTACATCAGGGGTCGCAAACAACGGCCCCAGGACCACAGTCCATCCACTCCGTCTGCTTTTATAAACAGAGTGTCACTGGACACAGCCGTACTCCTTCATCTCCTACTGTCTAAGGCTGCTTCTGTGCCAGCATGACAGAGCTGAGGAGTTGCAACAGAGGCCACAGAGCCCCAAATATTTCATACCTGGACTTCCACAGAACAAGTGTGGAACCCTGCCCTGGATGTCGGCCTGATTCAGAGGTGCAACACACAACATGGGCAAACAGGGAGACTAGGACCAGCTCAATAACTTGCGGAGCCCAGTGCAAAATGAAAACGCAAGGCCCTGCGTGAAAAAATCATTACGAATTTCAAGATGGTAACAGCAGAGCAGTGAACCAAGCGTGTATTAAACCCGTTGCGACTGGCTGAGATGGTGGAATAATCCTTGTTACAGGTGACAAACTCCAGGGCCAGCTGGAAACTATTCCACCCAGAAACAGGAGTAAGAACTCTTCCAATTTTCAGCTTTAGAATCAAAATATCTTTTGCTCAACTAAAATGCTACATGGGTGCCCAAAATGAGAACCAGAATCAATACGGGTCTCTGCTCCAGCCGCTTTATTTTGGAAGAGTCACTAGCAGGCTATGACTCCTCTTAGCCTGCCAATGCAGGGGACACAGGTTCGATCCCTGGTCCGGGAAGATCCACATGCCGCAGAGCAACTAAGCCCCTGCGCCACACTACTGAACCTGAAAAACATTCTTTTTTCTTTTTTGGGGGGTTGCGGGGGGTGGATAAAAAACAAAATACACTGGACTCCTTGAAAACAGCATTTTCATGTAACCTGGCAAACAGATGCATGCTTTGACATGACAGAATCAGGTCAAATCAGCCCCGACTGTCAACTGTGTTCTCTGCAGCTGCTTTTCCTCTATCATAATTATTTCAGCTGTCATAATTTATTCATCCCCAGACACACTTACATGTTCTAGGGTAACAAGTCCAGGCTTCCAGATCAGAAGGGATGGCAGCCCAAGTCACTTCTGCCCCTTCTCATCTGCCTAAAATTCTGACTGCAGAAGAAATATTTCCTGCATCAATATTTTTCTGCAAACCCAAACCAAAGATGGTTTCAAAACCAAAGTTAACTGACAAAGACATTGTTAAGCTTTCATGTTCACAAATCGGAAGCTAGAAGGAGGGGCCCCCCCCAAAAAATCCCATCAGAGACCAAGTATTTCATTTCTCTACTTTTTAGATACAAGGAAATGGCTTTTCTAGCTCCCAAAATGCACAGTGAATTTCCTGCAAAGTTACTAAGGAATATTACTCTTTCTGATTTTAAATAGATATAGAACAAGTCTTATTTACAACAGAATATCTGTTGTTGGAACAATGGAGGATACTGTATATGAAATAAACAACTTCAGATGCAATTATCAATGGTATCTTATAAATCTGGAAGCAAAGGTAGAGTAATTCCATATGGATTAAAGTTTAAACCTGTCTTCTTTCTTACTTTGATCCTTCATTTTTATGACAGAACAGAGAAAATGCTCAAAGGTCTGATAACCAGTTGAGAAGGATAGTCAGGGCACTGAAGGGTGAAAATGTCCTGGAAAAAATTCCCAAATGCACAGCACTCCACTGGGTAGGGCCGCTCATCCGCACTGGAGAATAAGACAGAATTAAGTCAAGGTCTTGGTATAATATAAATTGAAAGTGAGTTGCTCGTTGCTTAATTGTCCTTATACAGTCATTATTTCTATTAATACATATATCCAACAGAAATAAACAATGAATCTAAAAATTCAGCTACGGTCCTAGGTGACTCGTGTCCTGCATCTTCCATAGTCAACCCTGCCAGTTCAATCTCCACAACCTGCTTCTCTTCATCCCCTCTGCCACCACTTTGATCTTTCCTGGACCAGGACTCGATAACTGAACCCTCAGCTTCCAGCTCAGCTCCCGACATCCATACCCCTTAACAGCATTCACTGAGATCTTTCTTCACGAAACAAATTAGATCACGGCACTCCCCTGGTTACCACCTTTCAGAGGTTTCTCATGGCATTAAAAAGAAAATTCAAACCTTCAACCATAACCAAAAAGCCCTGTATGATCCTGTCCCCCAGGCCCCAACCACCTCTTCCAACCCAGCCACATATCACTGGACTTCCTGCTCCGGGCTCCAGCCACCCTGGCCTTCTCTCACATCCTTGGACATGCTGAGCACCCCTCGTCCTTCCTCCTTCCTCCTGCTCCCCTCACACACCTGGCTTCTTCCCAGCTTTCAAGGTCAGCTCAAATGCCACCTCCTAGGATGGGCTGCCCCTTGGTGGCCCCTTTCCCCACCGAGGTACTCTCTCTCTGTTGCACTGTGCTGTTGACCTCACAGCACTTATCATGATCCATATCATCTTGCTTCCTGAATTGTTCTTCCAGCTCATCTCCTGCCTCTTTGAACCCTATCTCTCTCACTTCCTCATGTACCTCATGAGATGCCCGACACACGGATGTTCCACATCTGCTGAAGGGCAAATTAATCTATAGATTAGAAATATCAAGTACGTGTGATAATCAGAGTTAAGCCCTAAAAACAGAAAATGAAATATTTCATCTACATTCATTTAACAATTCAATTATTTATGGAGAGCGTCCTATACCAGGTACTATGTTAAGAACAAAGGAATTCAAAGAGCTAGGACTTTCTCAAAAATGTCATATTCTTTATTTGAAACAGGCAGTTGAAAAGGACAAGTTACACTACTATTTAGTACGTTTTCACGTGACCCTAGGGATCCGTGGAAAAGTCTGAAAGCCCAGACAAGTAAGAAATTAAGTATCATCAGTACACTCCCCCAAATCCATGAAAAGTAGAGAGTGCATGATAGGGGTTTTCCAACCACATTCCAGGTCTCTAAACCTAGGAGTCACCTCAACACCTGGGAAACTGGGGACAGATATAAAGCTTAGCTCAGTCAGTGGTCCAGAATGAAATTCATTTCCCTGAGGGGCTGTTCAAGATGAAAGCTACTGAGGTGAGACTAGGAGACTGCATGAAGGATAGTTTGTGAAACAGACTGGAATTACCACCTCTGAAAAAACAATGCCACTGTTCAAACTCTTTGAGAAGTCAGCTTCTCCTGGCCCTCCTTGCAGTCCCAGGCTCCTCTGAGAGGTATCCACAATCAAGGCAAGCAGGTTCAAGAAGACAGAGTCCAGCGCACAACGACCCACTGGTCTGATTAATACCTCCATCCTTGGAGTGGAGGTGACTCCGGCCCCACCTGTTTGTACCTACAGCCTGGGCTCAGCGGACCTCCCGGGCAGCAGCATCCTCCTGGCTCCCCTCGGGGTCATCCATACTGCTCCCCGGGGATGCTCCAAGTTCAGAGGACCCAAAATGGGTCCTGTGCTAGAACAGTGTGAAATCCAAGAAAGCAAGAAGGTACTTGTTGCATTTACCATTTGATCATCAGTGCCACTGCCAAGCACATAGCAAGTGTTCAATAAATGTTTGTTAAATAAATTATCCCCATTGCTCAAAAGCCAGGACTTGTTAGAATGACAGAAAAACTCATAAACGAACCAGCAGCTGTCAGAAAGGTGGGGTTCCTGGACCAAACCGGCACACACAGCCCATGCCTTCACTCTGAGCCAAGTCCAACAGCACTTTCTACAACGACAGTGGCTGATGCCTTGTAGAAAGTCTTTCCCCTACTAAGCTTGTTATACACATCTCACTTTGGACAACAAAACCGCTGGTAACTTATAAAATTACAGATGAAATTTACAAATACAGATTTAGGGCTGTTCTCCTCACAAAGCATTATGTGTCTAACTTCTTGGGAAAGGCCTCAGGACACCTCTGTCCTGAAAGGCTTCACAAAGCAAATAACAACTCAAGGGCAGTGGCAAAGATCTGAACTTTGGGGAGAAAGCTTAAAAACTGCTTTTGTGTCAGAGTAAGGCTGGAGGAGAAACTGACTGCTCCTGGTCTAAGGAAACCAGAAAGAGAACAACACAAGGAAAGCAGGCAGAATCCACCATTCATGATACTAGTCAAAGCTAGGCTGCAGCTGCAGTTATAAAGAGAAAGAAAAGACTAATGAGATTGCTCCTCCCCCGCCTCTTCCCACCCAAGGCAGTAATGAAGATTCACAGCTACCACATTAACTGGGGAATCAATAGACATGCCTGGATACAATACTGGTACAGGGAAATAGATAATACATAGAAAAGACACAGATTCCCCGAGTATCCAATCAAGTGTTGTGTTCAATATTTATGTCACGTTTTTCTTTAAAAAAAAAAAAAAAAAACCAAAAAAACCCAAACCAAAAATCTACTTTTTTTCCAGTGCCAAGAACAAGCACGTGATAAGTTGGCAGCTTTTCCTACCTTTTAGGAATTTGAGACATTTGCATGGAAGTCCACCAATATTGTAAGTCATCCAATTAAAATTATTTGAAACTGCACAGTCTTTCTACACCAAAGGATATTGCTTTTAATTCAAAAATCGAATTACCAAGATCCTGCAATATTTTTCACTCCTAATGTAGACAAGAGGACATAAACGTGGATTCATCAGAGGGCATGTGAGATGAATGCACTCATTTGCTCAATCATAACACTGGACACAACAGAAATGCCCAGGGTGGACCATGTGAACAGCCCACCCCTGAACAGCTTCCTGCCACCCTGGTAAACTGCATCAAAAGACTCCTCCACCTTCCCTCCATTTCATACAGTACTCATCCTTCCCTCCAGCAAGGCAGAAAAGACCCCTCCTCAGCCCTCCCGGCCGCCCCCAACCTCGCAAAGCACTGACTCCGGGGAAGGGAGGATGCAGCCTTTGTCCCGCGGGTCGGGTCTCCCGGGCGCAAGCTCGGGCGCCCACCCCGCCAGTTACCTCTGCGCTCACCTGCAGACAAAGGCGCGCCGCTCCCTCCCCAAGGCCCTCACCTTGGCCTCCCGGGCGGCCCTGGGGCTGGGCGAAGATGCCGCCCCCGTGCAGGGGACGAGACCAGGTTGCAGGCACCAGCCACCCCGCAGCGGTCGCTCACACCAGCTGCTGTGCGTTTCTTCCGTCCCAAGTTGAAGCAAGTACCATCCGCGCCTCCCCACGCGCGGCCCGCCCGCCGCCGCAGCCCATTGGCTGCTGAAGAGGCACGTGGGCCGCCCCCGCCCCGCCCAGCGCTCACTCCCCTGCCAGGTGCCCCCGGCCAGGTGCTCCCAGCCGCTGGGGCCAGGGCCAAGGCGCGCAAAAGAGAGGGGCGGAGTACCCCCATCCCTACCTACCCCCATTCTGTGACGAATGTTTCCCTTGTGGGACTCCCAGGACTTGGAAACTTCATCCTAATCCCACCTCTTTAAAAAGCTGACATCCCGGGCCTGAGTTTCCGGTTTCTCTTAGGACCAGGCAGACCTGCCTGATGAATGCCTGGGAGAGGGGCCGTCCTGCAACCCACAGCCAGAAAGCCTCTGCAATACTACAACTACGCAGAAGCAAACTGTAGCTTAATCAGGCAGCAAGTTTTGAACTAAGCTGAAAGTAGTTTTTACAGATTCCCTCCCAATTTACACGAAGCCCACAACAGTGGTTCACCCCTCCGCCTCTCGTAAGGCACCTTTTGTTCACTGTTGACTTAAAGCCAGGATGGCACCCCAACACTGTCATCTAGCTGGGAGCTTCCTTCCCCCCGCACATACATGGAAGCAGAAAAGTGTCCCGTTGGCTAAACAACAGCATTTAAGTAAGAGTGCTGGCCAGCCACTGGCCAAAACCGTTCTGAAAGGAAAACCCAAGGTCTCTTACTGACCATATTCTATGTGTACTGAAAGTATTTCCTTTTCCTAATTATTTCTGGGCAAGAATAAGTTATTTGAGCGATTACAAAATGAAACAGGCAGGGAACATCAGCCATGTTTTCTGCCAAATTCAAAGTTCCATACGCTCCTTTTATAAGGAAAGGAACAGAAAATACAAAATATACATGGAAAATCAAGGGAGTATGTAACTAAAAGGCCTTGGCTGGGTTTAGTAAAACACACCACAGATATACTGGAAACTCTTTTTTAATGTTCCTGTTTTAAAAGAGGATTAAACATCTCACTCATTCAACATTTATTAAGCTCTTCCTAAGTGCCAGGCTCTGTGCTGACAATTTTATATTAGGCTTTTGTGGTTAGCGACTGTTTTTCAAGGGGGGGCGTGATTTAATTCATGGTGTATTGAATATATGACCAGTAATACCTGAGTGATTTAGAAGAACTGTTTACAATGAACTGCTCTGGCAACCGCAGCTGTTTGGAACACAGCCCATACTAGAAGTGGGCATGGGGGTGGGCTTGAGTCTTGGGGTTCAGCAGTCAGAACAGGTGTCACCTAGTCTGGAGACATGAGCTGACTTCACCGGACTGCACCTGTCACGCTGTCAGAGGGCACCTTTCCTTCCTTACACATAATTCTAGTCAGTCTGGTTATCTGCTTCTCTGCCTACAGCCAAGGGGAAGCCACAATCAGATGGGGCTGCCAGATGCCCACTGGTGACAGCACAGTATGACAGCCAAGGGTCTGCTGGCAGGGATGACAAGACCTGCCAACTCTACCTCCTCCTGCTGTCTCAAACTCACCCCCTCTCTCCGACTCCAGTGTCACCACCTAGTGCCAAGCCCCCATCTCCTCCCATCGGGATGGTCGTAACAGTCTTCTCAGAGTCTCCCTGTTTTCACTCTTGTCGCTGACTGGCTATTCTCACTGCAGCCACACACATGACCCTTTAGAAAAAGAAATCACAAACCTGAGCATCCACGCTCCTGCTTGCAAACTCTACAATGGCTTCCTGTTGGTTGGAAATAAAGTCCATAATCATTTTCGGGGTCTCTGAGGCCTCCTGGGATCTGGTCCCTATTTTCACTCTAGTCATCGCTGCAACCACATTCCCTCCTCTTTCTGTTTGCTCCAGCCTCCTCTCCTTCCAGTTTCTGGAACATGCCCAGCTACTTCCCACCTCAGAGCCTTTGCACACACTGTCCCCTACCTCTGAGACGCTCTTCGCTGCACTACTCACCTGGCTGATCCGTCTCATCCTTCAGATCTTAGTTTACTTACCTCCTTGTGAAAAATCTTCCTAACAGTACCACCCATCATCCCACAACCCCAAGCATCCAGACTCTTCCTGCACAGTCCCCATCTTCCTCACTTTCTGGTGAGTTTTATAAACTTATAGTGGGGTTTGGTTTTGTTCCTGAATAGTAAAGAATTCAGCCTTGGCCAAAAAGAGGTCTGGCTCTTGCCATCAGCTTCTGGGAGGTAATCTTTAAGACACGGAATGTCATACCTGATATGAGTGTTTTTGTTTACCTGGGGGTCTCGGGTCACACCAGATAGTCTAACAATGTGATTTAGGGTAGGGGCTTTGGGTCATTTGGCCTTAGTTCCACATCTTGGTGGGGGGGGGGGTAGAGACGTAGCTCAGACACATGGATGGTCAACCATGTCCACGTGATGGAGCCTCCATAACAAGTCTGGACACCGAGGCTCAGATGAACTTCCCTGGTTGGCAATACTCTGTGCACACTGTCACACATCAGTGCTGGGAAGGCTCTGCTGTCCATGAGCCCACGGGGAGAGGACAACGGAAGCCCCTTATGTGGCTCTCTCCTGGACTGGCCCTACGTACCTCTTCTCTCGGCTGAGTTTAATCCATACCCTTTAGCTGTGAGTGAGTTCTGTGAATCCTTCTAGCAGATTATCGAATCTAAGAGTGGTTTTGTGGGCTGTTCCTCATCATATTTTCAGCAGCAAGCACACTTCCTGACACACAGTAAGTGCTTAATACATTTAATAATCAAATTTAATAAATTACAATTTTTTATGGGTACTTTTGAAATGAGCACATAATCAGCATGTAATGCCTTCACAATTTAAGGAATAGATGTCCATTTTGCCAACTCCTACTTCTGAGTCAAGGTCCAGATCAAATGTCACCTTTTCCCTGAAGCCTTTCCCCACTCCCTAGGGCTTGCCATTCTTGCCTGTGTTTTCTGGCCCATTGCTCTGCTCTCAGAGCAGTCAGTGGTATTGAAATGTCTCTTCTTGTGAAAGAACTATGTTAGATCTACTCTGAGTTCCTAGCACTGGGCACGGTGCTTACACAGAGCAGGTATGCAAAAGGTGTTTGCAGAATAAAGGCAATTTTTAAAAAAAGGATTTGGTTTATTGAAAGATAGGTTCAGTTAGCTGTGAAATCCTGGTACATATTACAGCTCATTCCCTGAAAAATAAGGTAGCTGTTACTGTAGTAACTGAGTATTAAAATGGTGTTCTACTCTATTATTTTCTTTTGTTCTTTCTAAAAATAAAGATGTTCCTCAAAATTATTAACCACATTAAAAACCTGACATGATTTAAATAAAAATATGAAAGCAGATCACCAAACTTTTAAGCATCTGACTCCCTAATTAGAATGAAATATTACAGTTTATTTACATAATACATTAAGAACAAAAAATCTAAGCCCTAATCTTATTCTCCTCTGTACAAACCTAATTGAAAATTCAAACAGCACACCAATAACCTATGGTGTCCGCAAGTAGCACAGAAAAATCAATTTTATTTCCTTCAGACCTGTATTTAAACTGGATAATAACTGCTATGATGTGCAACAGCCATAATCCAATTTCAATTTATTTGATTAGATGAGTATAAACATTAAATAAGAAACTAATGGGATTGTCATAACAACGTTCACGCTGTTAACTCATTATAGGCAAAGCATTTTAATTTGCTCAGAGAAACACGTGCTGCTAGAAAATATATAAATATGGATTTGAACAATCCTTAAATCCCATACACAAAGATCCTTACATTGCCTCACCCAAAGATAAAAGCAGCTTTGAATTTGGAGGCCACTTGAAACTCCCCCTGAATTTAGGATAAGGAAAGCTCCGAACGACTCCTTGAACATTTGAGTTTTGGTTTTTTTTTTTAAAACATTCCTTTGTATCACAATGCAGAATCACAGAGGATATCAAAGCAGCAGCCACATTGGTGGTTCTTAAATTATAATGTGCATAATAATTGTTAAAATAAAGATGCCCGGGCTCACTCCAAGAGAGTGATTCAGAAGGTCTGGAGTGACCCCTTGCTCTTCTCACAAAAACACCCAGAGGATTGGGAGGCAGGTGGCCTGTGAACTGTACACTGAGAAACTGTTTCCAAAGAAGGGGACAGGAATTCTGTGTGGGTGAAGGAAGTCAAATGACACAGACGAAGACAATGGACAATGCGATGCTGTAGCACTTTCTGTGTCCCCCACTGGACTCTGAGATCCTGGGAGCTCAACCATGCCTTTTTTGGTTTTGTGTCTTCGGGCCCAGGTCAGCACCGAGCACTTACTAAATTAAGTTCATTTGTAGCAAAGTGGCACGCACTCATGCTCTCACCTACAGGGACATCAAGTGAATTAACCAGGGTGCATTTCTGAGGGTCATACATAATCCTAACAAGGTTATCAACAGAGCAGGGGGGTGTTTGGGCCGGACCTAGATCAGCGCCTTTCAAACGTCGATGTGCAAATGCATCCTCTGAGGGTTTGTTAGAATGCCAATTCCAATTCAGTAGGTTTGGGGCGGGGCCTACATTTCTAAAAAGCTCCCAGGTGATGCGGATGCTCTAGTCCAAAGACTCCACTTTCAGAGGCAAGAATCCAGATGTAACTTAGCCAAACACGGCCACAGTGACAAAGAAACAGCAAAAAAGAATGCAACCCTCAGATCTACAGTGAACCTGGCAACGAAAGCCAAGGAGTGGTGGACCAAGAGTAATATTTCCCAACTTATTTTAAAGGACTGTGTACTTGATGGTTGCTCTCGGAAGAATCCATAACGTGCATTCGTAAAGGAAAAGCCCCACTGCCCCACAAAACATCAGATGCAGCAGAAGATTTGCTTGCACTCACACAAGGGTGTGACCTTTATTCTAAAAGACCTCCAGGTTTTACTACAGTATCTCTTTTAACTCAGCTCTAGAGAAAATTTTGAGAAAAAAAAAATTCTCTTGCTCAGTGGCCCGGAGTCTTCCTGTTCTGCTCTATAACATGTACAGGCTATTTATAATAAGTGTGTACAACAAAAATCTTTGTAAGAGGAAGACATTTCCAAGCCCTAGGTAGGGAGCATAGCCCATTTTCTTTATGCAATATTCAGCAGACAGAACCTCCCACTAGACCAAAAACAGTGGGCAACTCCCCGGGCACTCAGTGTACTTTAAAGAGACCTGACTTATCCCTCCTCCCCGCCCGCCAGCCCCCCCTCCCCGCCTGACAGTTCTCATGTTGCCAACTGCTACGCGGTGGGAGGTGAGCATAAACCGTTACCCTCGAGGATTCAGGATCCTAACAGGACCAACACAACACTCAATTCTTAAAATGCGTCTGCTCAACCATCTCCCTTCTCAGCCCCAGGGCTTGCTCTCTCTGGGACACAGAACTGCAAGGTGGCGCAGGGGCACTGAGAGCAGGAGGAGGAAGACACCTCCAGGCTGTCCTCATGCGCACTCAGCAGAGACACTGGAGAGCCAAGGGAAATAAATGCCTGTTCTCCGGCAATTTCCATGATTAAAATGAGAGAAAAATCATGTCTGTGTTTTGCATTAGAAACTCTACCTTAAATTGATACTAAATCCGTGGCTGGGAAGGTGGGGCAGGGGTAAGAGGGTAGGGGCTGGTAGAGTGAAGCCAAGAGAAGTTCTTGAAATAAATTATGTTTTCCTTCATCTTGAGCCCACCACTGCTCTGGTTTATGTTCCTATAGTTTTGTCCTTTCCTAAATATCACATACATGGAATCATATCATATAGAGCTTTTGAATCTTGCTTTTATCACTTAGCATAATTTGGGGGGAGGAAAGGATAAATTTTATTATAAGGCCCAACACTTTTTTTCTAACTTTCTTTTCTTAACTTCCAGTTTTGAGATATAACTGACATACAGCACTGTGTAAGTTTAAGGTGTATAGCATAATGATTTGACTTACATACATCATGAAATGAGTACCACAGTAAGCCTCACACAGGTACAAAATTAAAGAGATAGAAAAAATTTTTTCCTGTGATGAGAACTCTTAGGATCTACTCTCTGAACGGCTTTCATATACGACATAGAGCAGTGTTAATTTTATTTATCATGTTGTACATTACATCCCTAGCACTTATTTATCTTTAACTGGAAGTTTGTACGTTTTGACTGCCTTCATCCAATTCCCCCCTCCCTACTCCCCCACCTCTGATCTCTTTTTCCTATGAGTTTGTTTGTTGGTTTTTGAAGTATAATTGACCTACCACACTATGTTAGTTCCTGTTATACAACATAGTGATTAGATATTTCTATATATTTCAAAATGATCACCAGGATAAGTCTAGTTACAATCTGTCACCACACAAAGATATTACATAGTTACTGACTATACTCCCCACACTGTACATTTCATACCCCTGACTCATTTATTTTGCAACTGGAAGTTTGTACCTCTTAATCTCCCACACCTACTTCTTCCCCACCCTCCACACCCCTCTCCCCTGAGGCAACCGCCTGTTTGTTCTCTGTATCTATAATTCTGTTTCCGTTTCGTTATGTTTGTTCATTTGTTTTGTTTTTTAGATTCCACATATAAGTAAAATCATACAGTATTTGTCTTTCTCTGTCTACTTATTTCATTTAGCATAATACCCTCTAGGTACATCCATGTTGTCACAAATGGCAAGATTTCATTCTTTTTCATGAAATACTCCTTTGTATGCATATATATGCACCATATCTTTTAAAATTTTTATTTATTTATTTTTGGCTGTGTTGGGTCTTCGTTGCTGCACGTGGGCTTTCTCTAGTTGTGGCGAGCGGGGGCTACCCTTTGTTGCGGTGCGCAGGCTCCTCATTGCGGTGGCTTCTCTTGTTGCAGAGCACGGGCTCTAGGTGCGCAGGCTTCAGTAGTTGTGGCACATAGGCTCAGTAGTTGTGGCTCACGGGCTCTAGAGCGCAGGCTCAGTAGTTGTGGCGCACGGGCTTAGTTGGTCCGCGGCATGTGGGATCTTCCTGGACCAGGGCTCGAACCCGTGTCCCCTGCATTGGCAGGCAGATTCTTAACCACTGCACCACCAGGGAAGTCCGCACCCTATCTTCTTAATCCATTCATCAACTGATAGACACGTAGGTTGCTTTCATATCTTGACTATTGTAAATAATGCTGCAACAAACATAGGAGTGCATATATCTTTTCTGATTAGTGTTTTTGTTTTCTTCAGATAAATACCCAGGAGTGGAACTGCTAGATCATAGGTTAGTTCTATTTTTAATTTCTTTAGGAATCTCCATACTGTTTTCCATAGCTGCTGCACCAATTTACATTCCCACCAACAGTGCACAATGGTTCCCTTTTCTCGAAATCCTTGCCAGCACTTGTTATTTGTTGTCTTTTTGATAATAGCCATTCTGACAGCTATGAGGTGATATCTCAGTGTGGTTTTGATTTGCATTTCCCTGATGATTAGTGATGTTGAGCACCTTTCCATGCACTTGTTGGGCATTTGTATGTCTTCTTCGGAGGACAGTCTATTTAAGTCCTCTGTCCATTTTTAAATTGGACTGTGTTTTTTTGCTATTGAGTTATAGAAATTATTTGTATATTTTGGACATTAACCCCTTATCAGATATATTGTTTGCAAATATTCCCATTCAGTAGATGGCCTTTATTGTTGATAGTTTCCTTTACTGCACGAAAACTTTTTAGTTTGATTTAGTCCCACTTGTTTATTTTTGCCTTTGTTCGCCTGGCCTGAGGAGACATATCCAAAAAAAAATGACTAAGACCAATGTCAATGAGCTTACTGCCTATGTTTTCTTCTAGAAGTTTTATGGTTTCATGTCTTACATTTAAGCTTTAATATAGTTTGGATTTATTTTTGTGCATGGTGTGAGAGAGTAGTCTATTTTGATTTTTTTGCATGTAGCTATCCAGTTTTCCCAACACCATTTATTGAAGAGGCTGTCTTTGCCCCACTGTATATTCTTCCCTCCTTTGTCATTGATTAATTGCCCATATAAGTATGGGTTCATTTCTGGGCACTCTATGCTGTTCCATTGATCTATGTTTATGTTTTTTGTGCCAGTACTGTTTTGATTACTGTAGCTTTGTAGTACAGTTTGAAACTAGGAAGCATGATATTTCCAGCTTTGTTCTTCTCTCTCAAGATTGTTTTGGCTATTAAGCGTCTTTTGTGTTTCCATATAAATTTTAGAATTATTTGTCCTAGTTCTGTGAAAAATGCCACTGGTATTTTCATAGGTATTGCACTGAATCTGTATTTGCCTTGGGTAGAATAGTCATTTTAACAATATTAGTCTTCCAATCCATGAACACAGTATACCTTTCTATTTGTTTGTGTTGTCTTCAATTTCTTTCATCAGTGTCTTGCTGTTTTCCAAATACAGGTCTTCTGCCTCCTTAGTCAGATTTATTCCTAGATATTTTATATTTTTTGATGCGACTGTAAGAGGGGTTGTTTTCTTTATTCCTCTTTCTGATAGTTTGTTGTTAGGGTATAGAAATGCAACAGATTTCTGTATATTAATTTTGTATCCTGCAACTTTACCGAATTCATTGTTAAACTCTAGCAGGTATCTGGTGGCGTCTTTAGGATTTTCTATGTATAGTATCATGTCATCTGCAAACAGTGAGTTTTACTTCTTTCTTTCTAATTTGGATTCCTTTTATTTCTTTTTCTTGTCCAATTGCTGTGGCTAGGACTTCCAATACTATGTTGAATAAAAGTGGCATGAGTGGGCATCCTTCTCTTGTTCCTGACCTTAGAGGACATGCTTTCAGCTTTTCACTGTTGAGTATGATGTTAGCTGTGGGCTTGCCATCTATAGCCTTTGTTATGTTGAGGCATGTTCCCTCTATGCCCACTTTCTGAAGAGTTTTTATCATAAACTGATGTTGAATTTTGTCAAAAGCTTTTTCTGCATCTATTGAGATGATCATATGATTTTTATTCCTCAGTTTGTTAATGTGGTATATCACATTGATTGATTTGCAGATACTGAACCATCCTTGCATCCCTTGGACAAATCCCACTTGATCATGGTGTATGATCCTTTTAATGTATTGTTGAATTTGGTTTGCTAATAATTTGTTGAGGATTTTTGCATCTATGTTTATCAGTGATATTGGCTTGCAATTTTCTTCTTTTGTGATATCTTTGTTTGATTTTGATATTAGAGTGAGGCTGGACTTAGCACAATTGTTGAGTGTATCAGTGGTTCACTCCTTTTTATTGTTGAGGAATTTCATGTATGGATATACCATTGTTTGTTTATTGATCTACCAGTTGATGGGTATTTGTGTTGTTTCCAGTTTGGGGCAATTATGAATAAAACTGATAATAAGAAAACAAACAACCCAATTTTTTTAAATGGGCAAAAAATTTAGACATACACTTCGTCAGAGAAGACAAAACCAGAGAAAACCAGAAGGTTTTCATAAGCACATAAAAGATAATCCATATAATTATTTGTTAGAAAAATGCAGATTAAAACTATGAGTTACCACTTCACACATTTTAGAATGCTAAAATAACAAAAGCCCACAAACAAACAAAAACTTGGCAATACCAAGCACTGGTGGGGACGCTGAGCAACTAGAACTCCCTGACACTGATGGTGGGGATACAAAATGGTACAGTTACTTCAAAAAGCAGTTTGGCAGTTTCTTATAAAATTAAGCATGCCATTACCATGCAACCCAGTAATCTCACTCCTAGGTATTTACCCAAAAGAAGTGAAAACTTATATTCTCACAAAAACTTGTATGTGAATGTTTATAGCAACTTTATTTATGGTTCATGATTAACTTCCCTTTTAAGATGTATAGACAATTGTCTTTTAATGGGTTTCCTAAAACTCCTTTGGTTTATTTTAGTTTTCCAAAGTTCACAGATCTGGGAATCTCAGTGATCTTTTAAAAATAATTAAGAGATTACAAAACAGAACCACCTACTTCCTTGGTGGTCACGAACCTCTATTCTTAGGAGCTTGCTGTTGAGTCTTAATCCTAGAGAAGAGTTTAAACAGGAGCTCACCTTGTTATTGCCACTTCCAGAGCCAGGAAGCATAAAAAGAAACAAGGTGGCATTCTGACCCCTAACTGTTCTTAAACTTGACTCCCTCCTTCATCCCACTTTGCTCATCCCCCAAAGAGATACCAGCTACATCAGGGGCCTATGGAAAGTAAAGCAGATAAAATGTGCCAGCATTTTGATCCTTAAATGTTGAGTTTACATAAAAACATCATTTACAATTGCTAATATTTGTTTTATCTTCATGCTCAACTGGAAACTCCTAATCAGGAAGGACTGTGGCTTTTGGGGTCAATTCTGGTACATCATCGAGCATAGGTGTACTTGTTTTTAATAAACAACGCTTTATTGGAACACAGCCACACCCATTCATTTATATCTCGTCTACGGTTACTTTTGCCTAACAGTGGCAAAGTTCAGTAGTTGAGACAGAGACAGAACGACCCATACAACCTAATGTATTTATAGTCTGGCCTTTTATAGAAGAAGTTTGCTGACTCTTGACCCAACAGAATGGCCCATTTAATCATTCAATTAATATGAATTATTAGTGTACTATTTGTATAGCATTGTAGAGCTACAAATTACTAACATTTGTGTAGCATTTTATATCTTCAGGTATGAACAAATGTCTGCTCATATCAATCTTTTCATTACAGAATCTCATTAGCCCTATTAAGTCGGCTATTATTATTATCACCATCTCCCTTTACAGACAAAATAGCCTCAGAAAGAATGAGTGAACTTATTTATAAGAGGTGAAGCCAGAACTGGAACCTATCTCGTTTCTCCAAATCTTCTGCTCTCATCACAAATAAATAAAATGTAATAAATAAAATACAGCATACACAGCAAGCTGATCAGTTAGTAGACAAGCTAAGATCACCTTGGATTTTCATCTGCTTAATGCTCCATTGAACTCTTTCAATTAAAGTAAGTTCCACACAAAGTTCACATGTCCTCTGAGATGATGTCCCTACTTACCCTTATTACTGACACTTTCAGAGATTGCTTAACCTACAAAAAACTGCTCTTTGTTACCAACTCTATTCCTTGTATACATATCAGTTAATTATACTCATTAATTATCAGAGTTGACTCAGGTTTTATGGGAACGAAAGCTTAGACAATTTCTGGGGACTTCTTTAAGAAAATGAATACAAAAATATCTTCCTTTTGCAAATTTTACAAAAACCATGTGCACTTATCGATAGGCCCCCTCCCCAGGGCCTTGAAAGGGGCCCTAAATTTTAAGCTTCATTATCATAATAGTAAATCCTCCTCTGTGTATTATCTTTCCCCCTAAAGAAAGGAAACTCATATAATCCAAGTTGAGTTCCTAGCAAAGAGCGGAGCCTTCTGACTGAGCAGACTAATCATTTAAATCTGCCACCCCCATCACTTTCTCTTAAAGCCACAAAACTGAAAGCACTATGCCTATTCTCAGCAAATTCTCTCTTCAGCCTAGAGCAGTGGTTTTCTAAGTGCGGTCCGTGGATGAAATTAGCCTCACTTGGGAACTTGTTGCTACTGAATCAGAAACTTTTGAGGATGGGACTCAGCCATCCTTGTGTTTACAGAGACCTACAGCTCATTCTGATGAGTACTCAAATTTGAGTACCACTGGCTATTAGGCCGTACATTCCACTTTCTCCACTCATGTAGAAAATTTTTTGATGGAAAGAGAGGAGACTATATCATTTAAGCAAGTTCATAATTTTTCTTCAAGAACAAAACAATCTAATCATCAATTTTAACAGTAAGTGTTCCCATTTTTAGAATTTTGGAAAACTATGACATGTGAGATGTGTCAGGATTAACCAGAAGGAGAGAAGCAAATGCTCACAGCTCAAAGTCTACTTTGATGACTTCTGAGTGCACTGATGATAAATTTAAATGAATTCATGACTTATTAACTGAGTGGAAAATGTATATTTAAACACTCCTGATACAGTCAGAAGACTGAATCAGTAACTCCAAACTCTGAATCATCTTAGAAGTTGAAGGAACTTCCCACAAAAGAGCTAAATTACTTACCTCAAGCAAAATTCCTTATTTTCAAAGAGTAGGAGTTGGACCAAATTGGTCCTTGTAACCACCAATGAGCCATTTTATTATTTTAACCGCCAAGGACCTCTTATTTTAAAATATATTTCTTAAACAAATAACAAGCTAGTTTGATTTGTCCCTATGCCACTTTTCTCTGTTAATCAAAGGTATACTTAGCCACTACTCATAACTTCTGATCAGCATGAGCTAACCAATGTTGCCACTCTGAGGTGATGTATTTTCATTCCCGCCAGAAGCAAAGACCCTTACCATTTTAGTTGGCCTGCTTATTCTGCACAAATGCATAGTTTTCCCTTTGCCCTCTCCTCACCTACAAAATGCAAATAATAAAACCTGCCTCCTAATGCTGTTTTTAAGAATTAAAATTAAAAAAACAAAACAAACAAAACCAGATATAATGTGATTAGCACCGCCTCTGGTGGATGGTGGGCACCCAGATATGGCAGTTGTGCTTCCCATGGTTATGAATTAGGCTGTTAGAAATCTTGAAATGGGCTCTCTAGTGCACACCTGTGATCCCCTTTTCCGTAAAACACCACACCACCCCAACCTATGTGGCAGCAGCAGGCCCCCAGGTGACATCCCATATGAAGTGACCTGGCCGGTCAGTCTGACCAGGATGGGCACCTGGTCTATGCTGGGTATGAGTCTCTTCCCTTAGGAATTTAAAATTGAGAGACTACACTTCAAGACTGGCTGGAAAAGAAATGTACGGGGTCATTTTCTACCATAAGAACTAAGAAGCAGAGACGAGAACAGAGCCAAGAATAGAGGTGAAAGATAGAAGTGATCCTGATACTATTTCAGACCCTGTTCTGTCCTCTTGGCCATCCCCCTGCCTCAGGGTTCCAGAAGACACCTAAATCGTCTTTTGCTTAAGATCACTCAAATCAAATTTCTGTTGCCTGTGATCAATGATCTTACAACACCCCACCCCACACTGTGGTGGAACCCCATGAGGACTGAGGTCAGTTCCAACTTGGTGATGCATGACCCCAAAAGCAGTCACTGGCCGTGAGGACGGCTGTTCCTTAGCACGCGTCATGTAGCCGCATCTTCCAGTATGTGGGAGTCAAAAAGGAAGGGGGCCCTTAGGCAAGACATACACTGTAAATTCAGACTAATGAGAGTCGAAGATACCAGCCCATTCAAAGGCTCCGAACGTAGAAGGAGAGACTGAGTGAAAAGGGTTTCATGCTGGAGCCTGTCACCCACCAGCCGTGGCATCCCGGTTAACTCACTTCACCTCCTAAAGTCTCAGTTTCCTCCAGAGTTTCCTCTGAGGTGTACGAAACAATGATGACAAGAGCAACAGGAACAAGAATAATGACAGTAAATGTTGACATAGTCTATCGGTTGGGGCACGATGATGAACACAACAACGGCTCTAAATATCTGAAGCAGAGGGAATTTAATGGAACTGGTGACATGGGTGATGGAAGAGCTGAAAAGCAAACAGGAGACAGGGAGGCACTCAGAGATCAGCCACAGCAGGAAGCCGAAGGGCCCAAGGAGGTGGGGGCTATCCAGCAGAGCCACAGCCGTGGCGGCCTGCGCAGAGGAGGCTGGAGCCCTGAGCAGACACAGCCTGGAGGCAAGGAGCGGGGCGAGGGACCATGGCTTCCCCTCCTCCTGCTTTCGCCGCTTCCAGTGGCCGAACCCAGGCAGAGGCCGGAAACACAGCCTGCGGGGGCAGAGGCCAGCAGGGGAGGACGGGAATGGAACTGAGGGCAAAAGGACCAGGGCTCTCACTACGTATGTGCCAGACGCTGTTCTCGGCTCTTTCCAAGAGTAACCCAGTTACTCCTAGGTGGTAGGCAATGTAATTCTCTGATGAGGAAACAGAGGTACTGAGGGGGTTACATAACTTGCCCAGGGACACATAAATACTTGGTGGCAGGGCTGGGATTCAAATCTTAAAAATCCGTTTTATTCCTTCCGGTGGTGTGGCAAACAAAAACAAAAGACCACATTGTTGCCAGCACTGTGTGTCTGTTGTTAGACAATGCAAATGTTTTAAAGATTTAATATTCAAACACCGTATTTATGCTGTTTTACCCACCAATGAATGTACAGGGTGTTCTTGGTCCTTTTGAGCACTGCAAACTGCTCCGTGCCAGGAGCTGCTACAAACTCAGAGCCCGCCTGATTCACAATCAGGTACTGAAAACAAGTTTTCCCATTGCATGCATGCTCACAGCACTCTAGAACAATTCTCTCCTTCCTTTCTTCCTTCAATAGATATCTATCAAGAAATCACCAAATTTCAGTCATGATGGGTAAGTACTGAGAGTATTGAATATTTGACCCCCCCTTTTTTTTTTTTCAGTTTTTACCTTTCCTGTATCAAAGTTATCATTAACCAATGACTCTGGGGCAAGCCAACTGTGTAAGGGCCTAGATGAAGTAATAATTCCAATAATTCCAATAATTACTTGTTCAATACTCATGCTGTGTCATGCCTATGTCCTACTCCATGGCCATGGCAGACGTGACTAACAGATCACAGAACCCCTCGCCCAAGCCTGGATCTGGTTTCCTGGCTCTTCTCCACCCAGCATTTCAGGTCCTTCATGTCATGAGAGCCAAGATGGTGAGTAACCCCTACTTACTAACCTACCATTAGCATAAACATTTCCTAAAAATAAGGCAAATGTCTAAAGGGACTGCTTTATAAACAAACTAGGCTAGAATTTTAGATTCTGAAGGCAGACAATGAAGTATGTAAAACCACAAAAGCGTTTGAGAAAAAAATTGGCTTTGGTATTTCTTTCTTTAAACTTTTGCGTTAGTTTCCTTGCCAATTACATAACTGTTTACTTTTCTTCATAGCCTTAATGTTGTGAAGGCTTATTACCTATGGTACTTATCACTAAATACTAATATTTAGTAAATACTAAAATTTATTGGAATTCACGTACACTAACACATCAGGTTCTATATACTACTTTAGAAATGGAAAAATATGAGGTCACCCCACTATGCACATCTGTATTTCTTGAAAGGAACAAAATGCAAATGAATACGCACTACATTACCTTCAAGCTTAACTGGCAGAGAGAAAAAACATTCAAGTGTCTAAAAATGTAGGTACCAAATCACGTTATACATCATTTTGGAGGAAGACGTAGTGCTCTGGCAATAAACTGCTCATCCGTGAAATGAAATAACCCTTCTAGGAAAGGATGATTAATTATTTAATAAACATTGTGTATTTTTAGATTCACTAAGAAAAATAAATGGGAGGAGCCAAAGAATGGCACAACCAGAGAATGCCAGTAGCAACCAAAAGGTGGAAGAAGAGGCAAGGAATTGATTCTTCCCCAGGCTTCTGGAGGGAGTGGGACCCTGCCCACATCTTGATTTTGGCTTAATGGATGTTGAACTACTGGCCTCCAGACTGTGAGAGAACAAATTTCTGTAGTTTTAAGCCAGCAAATTTGTGATAATTTGTTACAGCAGCCTTAGATAAACTAAGACACTGACCTGCTGAATTCAAGCTGGGAGTTTTGCTGTGTGGCCTCTTCAGCTTTGCTATGACCCAAACGCCAGGAGATATACCCCTATCCTGGTTAGGAGCTTTCAACTCTTTTTCTGAAGCTTCCTTCTCCCTTCCCCTGTGTGATCCTCAGCACAAGCAAAAAAAAATTGGGGTGATCATATTAACAACTAAGGAGTAGGAAAAACCACTGGCCCAGGATTTAGAATTCATGGTTTCAGATATAGCTCAATCACTTTTTTTCTGGTGCAACACTAAGCAAGTCATGTGCAAGTTCTGGGACTCACTTTCCTGATCTGTTAAAGGCATAATACTATGTCCTTTGGTCCCTGAAAAGATTAAAGGAGATAGATAGTGTACACAGAGCCTTAAACTATAAAGCATTATATTAAAACATGGAAAGAGTTCTGATTATTCTCCCTTCTCTCCTTCATACAATTAAAAGCATTTTTAAGCACCTAATATAAGGCCAGCATCATGCTGAGTTACATACAAGGAAGTATAAAAACATGGTGCTGGCTATCAGGGAATTTACAATCTAACTGGGGACACATACACATTTACAACATTAAGTAACAACACAAGGTTGAAACATTAAGTGCCACTAAGATCTACATGACTACGGACATAAAAGAGATCATAGGGTACTGCAGTGATGTGAATATCCAGTCCCCTTCCTAGGGAAGTATATCTCCCCATCCCCTGAAGTCAGGTTTGGTCACGTAACTTTGCTTTGGCCAGTGAAATGTAAACAAAAGTGTTAAGTGTTGTTCCCAGGCAGAAATTTTAAGAGTCAATGTAGGACTTCCCTAGTGGCACAGTGGTTAAGAATCCGCCTGCCAATGCAGGGGACACGGGTCCGAGCCCTGGTCCAGGAAGATCCCACATGCCACGGAGCAACTAAGCACGTGCGCCACAACTACTGAGCCTGTGCTCTAGAGCCCGTGAGCCACAACTACTGAGCCCACATGCCATAACTACTGAAGCCCGTGCGCCTAGAGCCTGTGCTCCGCAACGAGAGAAGCCACTGCAATGAGAAGCCCACACACCGCATCGAAGAGTAGCCCTCGCTCGCCGCAACCAGAGAAAGCCCACGTGCAGCAATGAAGACCCAACACAGCCAAAAATAAATAAATAAAATAAATAAATTTATATAAAAAAAAAAAAGTCAATGCATCTTCTCCTCCTGATACCATGGCTGGCAATACTCTAGTCTAAATAGTGACTGTATCGTCTGCCTTGGACACAGAATGAGGACAATACTACAAGGAGCAGTACCTCCAGCCAACATGCCATGGACATTTAGTAGAATGAGGACTGTTACTGAGTCCTTTGGTTGTTACTGAAGCATAACCTAGCCAGTGCTGACTGATGCAAATGGTGACAGAAAGGCTAACAGAAAAGGTGGGACCCTAAGTCATAAGGACAACAATGTCATCTAAAACTTGTATAGGGCTTGGTAGTTATATTACAAAGTGCTTCATGGGACTTAAGAACTCATTTAATTACTTCCTATTACTATTCCACTTAGTACTGCCCATGAAGGCAGGAACCATGAAGTGCTTGTTCAGAGCTATATCCTTGGTGCCAAGCATAGTGGCTGACACATATTGGGGACTTAATACATGGGTGTCTACTAAGTTTCCAGAGAGACAGATGGGACCATACAAGAGAGGAAGAAGGAGGGAGAAAAGAAATTCCACAGCTTGACACTTCAAGGGAGGAATAAGGACGATATGGCCTTGGGCATGATGAAAGCCACCTTGATAGATCATTTAAAAATACACAGGTACAATTATGGTTAAATTGTAAAGCTTAAAAAAAAAAAAGATGGTGCCCCTTCTGGATGATGACAGCCATTTCTATTCTCCTCCTGCCCTGATTAACATACCTCTTTGCTATAATCTGTTCTAACAGCATGACTTCAAGGCATAAGACAATGATTAACAACATTATGATTAAAAGTGACCCAAGATTTAAAGACTTAAGATATACACCATCTTCTCTTCTTTTTTTTTTAAAGAAGCACTCTAATTCGTACAGTATAGGCATATTAAAACCTTATCTTTTATTTTAAAAAAATTTCTCTCCCTTTTATTTCAACCCTTGACTTAGTGAATTTAATGAATAGGATTAGGTTTTATCTTTCTTAACAAATATCTTCTACAGTTTCTCCTAAGTCGAACAACAACAACAAAACCCAAAGCAACTCAAGCTAGAAGCTATATAGAGATAAATCAAAATATTTCCTCTAGGCAATAAAGGGGCACAGACAATTACTCCAGGCCACCAAATTTGCGGGGGAAATATATTAAGAAATTCCACACCATCCATTAGACGTAATGCTTTTAGTAATTGCTGTTTATCTTTGTAGTGAGATCCCTGGTGGTGGAGAAAACTAGTCTGGTAAAGCAAGTACCTTGAGGGCTGAGGTGATTTCTGCGACACTATTATTCTCTAATTCATGGAGAAAGCCACAAATATCATTTGGATTAGTCAATAAATATTAATTGTCTGCAAAGATATATTTTAAAATTTGCTGTTCTTAAAGCCACCCAGGGATTGTACAGGGGGAAAAAAAACACTCAAAATACTCCTCATTGTGAAATGCATAGCATTTACCAATTATTGAATAATAGGGAAATCAGAAAAAAAATCTGTATTTTAAACACTCTATTGGTTAATGGGGCGTTACAGCTGGACTCTGTTTACTTATTAAAATTTATATCCCATTTGCTTCCCAAAAGAATTAAATAGTTTACAATGAAAGGCACACATTCTATCACGCTCTTAAATTAGAAAAGTAAAATTTGAAAACCAGATGGAAGGAAGAAGTGAGTCTATAAATCAGTTAGGCTAAATATTAATTTGAACCACATTCAACCATTTCTGATCCACAAAAAAGGCAGTCATATAGTTCAGTCTATTATTATTACGGCAATTGAGGGTTTGATTTAACACGAAACTTCCTGGCAAAAAGGGAAAGGTGACAAAGTACGCAATTTTCACCGTAGGCCAAATTCTCTGAGAATTCACTGACTATACTGAAAGCTATGCTTGTGAGAATACCACACTTTTCCGTGCAGGCATGGGGGGTGGAGTGCTAGGCAAAGGAACATCTAAAAATAGAGATCTGTGATAACAGACTGTGATATAGAGTCATCATTCAGAACCCCTAGATCAGCGTAGTTCAGTGTTTTCTAATCTGGCGGGCTCCAGAAACGCCACTGATTCCCTGAAGTTCATTGGTAGGAAGCAATTAATGTGTTTTATGCTCACCAAGTTTTAAGTGCAGGACAGCTTAGAGCCTTCAACAGCTAAGCTGTGTACTCGGGGCTCTCTGAGAGCAGGACGTTCCCTAACTTTATTTGTCTGTGTAATCTTTTTAAATTTAAACACCAGGTATTAAGATGGTAGAGTGTTCAGTTCAAAAACTTTTTGGAAAAGTTAACCAAAGATCAGTGTTATTCAAACTATAATCAATTAGTGGTCACAAACAGCGTTCTGAAAGTTAAATAGAACAGAGTGTAGCAAAGAAACAAATCAAGGAACAGAACACATTGCCAATATAAGTACTGTCGTGTAAAACTTTTGTGTGAGTCAAGGAAAGAGAGGGAGGCGGGAGGGGGAAAACACTAGGTCATGCCATAAACTTTATTTCTTACAGGTTAGGACAAACTAGCTTGAAAGCCAATGACACAGAAAAATAGATGACTCTAAAGAACGTGGGCATTCACACACAAATTTTTAAAAATCTATTAACTGTCCGGGCAAAATTTATTTTCACGTGGGTAGATACACACATATAATAATCAAGTTAAATAAAGCTTCTTCCTTCAGAGGTGCTGGGGTGTAAGTTCCCATAGGCTCTGGCTGTGCCCCAGAGGAGGGAATAATAGTCAGTTGCATCCAAGGAAACATAAAGGTCTCACCAGGAGAGTTTAGAAAATGAGCAGGCAGGAAAGGGCAGTGCGGGGCAAGGGCACAAGCCAGTGCAGCTGGGCATGTGCACTTGGCCACCATACTGGACGGGAGGTGGACGAGCCTGGGCAGGGGCAGCTGACTTAAGTATTAAGAGGCCAAAGCATTAGGGTCTGACCACTCCCTACACGTGGTGGGGGTAAGAGGACCCCCAAGTTGTTGACTGTGTAGCTGCCTAGATGGCAGAACCATGACCCACACTGGACTAAGGGCAAAGGTGGCCTGGCCATAGGTTAGCCAAGCAGGCGCCACGCACACACGACTATCTACGGCCTTGTGGTTCACAGTAAGGAGAGAAGCTTCTTTCATGAGGCAGTTGAACTCGTTGGAGTTCAGACAGATGCTTACAGATTTAGGAGTGATTTGTGCCCTCTTATATCCTTATCCCAATCCCCATTCCAGTTATGTCCAAAGGCAGATGGGGTGGGAGGGCTGCTGAGGGGTCAGGGCCAGGGAGAATCAGCCACTTTTGATCTGAACTAAATATCTATTTCACAGATTTGGTAATCAAAGAAATGATAGTGGTGCCTCTACTGGTATGTAAAATTCCTGCGAAACTTATCCCATAGGCTGTCGTTCTCTATTTAGTTTGTCTCCTGGGGCCGACCTGGTTTCGGTGTCCTCCTTGAAACATTTGGTTCTACTGGGCTACAGACTGAGACTTAGATTTTTCTGGCTTTGTCTCCAATAAATTGATACTTGGGAGTTCTCCTTTAGCGGGTGGCAAGAAAGGATTTAGAGATGAATAGGCAGGAGCCACAAACAATTTTCCAGTTACAAAGGGACCCTCCTTTCTATCATGACCTGCCCGATTCTGGGCTGGGCGACTCAGGGTACGGGGCCCGGGCGCGTGAGCCCTACCTGAATGCGGATCTCCAATGGGCCAGGGTGCTCTGTGCAGGTGAAAAGGAGCCTTTGAAAACAGAGCTGGAGCCACTCACCCAAAGAAGCAGACTTGGCAAGACAGGGGAGATGACTTGGCCTAGAGAAGCAATTAGAAGCACAAGGCACTGCCTGCATAGAGAAAGGCAGTCCTCATCTGGTTGGCCCTTTCTACTCATGGCCAGCCCCCTGCCGCATTACTTGACCGTTCTGTTTGCCACGTCAGCCTCCCCCAACCCCGGGCTCCTTCAGAGCCTGTAACTGGGCACCCCTAACCCCAGCCCATCCCACCCCAGTACTTTCAAACACTCCTTGCCCTTGGGCATGTTTCTGGTGTAAAATATCAGGTAGAATGACAAAATTTTCTACGTTTTACTTCTTACTCCCCCTACCATCCAACTTCTCTGGATATGCAAATGGCACCAGATCCAGTCTGTCACCCACTCTGTGTTCCTTTATTTATAATCTAAATGATTCTTCCTGGGTTTAGAGAGATTTACCCTTTCCACTGAAAATGAACTCCTTGGTTCACATATTTTTCATTTGGCCCCAAGCCTGATTTGGTATTTCCAATCTCTGGCCACTGCGACAATGCCTGCCTGATTCTGCTCCCAGGACTTTTTTACCCTCAGAAATTGAGTCCTTGCCTGAGGACTCTGACTTTAATTTCTTAATTCTTGTTTTTGATTTCCTTTCTCTTCTTTACTTTTCTAAAGAGCAGTTCCCCAGGGCACTCTTTGGGAGCTGCCTAGAAAAGAAGAATTCCCAGTTGAAGTTATAATAAAGAAACAGGGCAGCTGGTGCTGGAGCCCAAAGGTTGTGTGCCGCTAAGAGGGAAAACAGGGAACATAACTCGGTTGTCCTCTTGCCGAAGGAGAGAGGCCAGCGAGCTGGAGGAGAAGAGAAACATGGGCCTCAGTGGGAGCTGGTACAGCCCATGCTGACACAGACAGGTATGACAGCAGCAGGAAGTCTTGGATTCCAAGTGACTGGACTGAAAACTCATTACAGGATAATTTTCATAAATTCTCGCTTTTCTCTATTAAAAAAATAACTCCTGCATACACAATTCATTGCCAGGCTTTAATTCACAGCTGTGATACATAAGCACCAAGTCTGGTTTAATAAGAGGGTTAGAAACACACTAAGCCACTTGGTTGGGGCAGGGAGAGGGGAGGTTCTAAACATCAGTGTTGGCCTTTGAAGAGGCATCACGTCATCAGTCAAGGCTCACAGGGAACCAATAACGGAAGAGTTTTAGATATTTAAAGTCAAAGACAAAATAATGCGAACCTCCCATGTTTTAAAATTTCCCCTGATTTTTATAATCTCTTACAGTTGACCCAGGGTAATATTTCAAGGAAATATTACATTCTTAATAAAAGTATTGCCCCTGGGGACAATGCCTGACAGTTCTATGAAAGCACCTTCACATCTCTGCCATCCCAGCAAAAATCCCCACTGCAGATGGAGAGGCTGGGACACTAAGTCCCCAACACCAGTGCCAGGGAAGAACCATGATTAAATTGCACATGGTGGGATTCCTATACCAGTATTCCTTCTCTTGACCAACCTGGCTCTCAAAAACTTGACGTAATTATATGTGGTGAGACTCCCTGAGTTCCACCCGATGTTCTCAAATTCGTCTTCTCCAGTAACCAACTGTGCACCATGATATTGTAATATAGTAAGAAATATATATTTGGTTTCCGTCCATGATTCCTGACACAAAGCTTCCAAGACCCTTGTAATTTACTGAGTGGTACGAGCATCTTCTGTTACAATATTTGGTCTTAGACCCTGGTTCCTGACACAAGAGCTTTTAAAACCCTTGGACTCTCCAGAACGACAAGAGTACCTTTTTGCACATTAATGAGATGTCTGGGGGCCCTTACATAGCTTCAGCGTGAGGGCTGCTCCCAGAAAGACCAGGTTGTGATTAAAGGGTTGGAACTTACAGTCTCACCCTAACCTCCAGGGAAGGGAGAAGGGCTGGAGATTGAGCTAGTCACCAACAGCCAATGATTTAATCAGTCAGCCTATGTAATGCAACCTCCGTAAAAACCCTGAACAACGGGGTCAAGAGAGCTTTGGGGGTCGGGGGTCGGTGAACACATCCAGGTGCCAGGAGGGTGACACACCCCAAACTCCACGGGGACAGAAGCTGATAACCCTTCTGGACCTCACCCTTTGTGCTTCCGCATCTGGCTGTTCATTTGTATCCTTTATAAGAAACTGGTAATAGTAAGTAAAGTGTTTTCCTGAGTTCTGTGAACCGTTATAGCAAATCATTGAACCTAAGGAGAAACCTCCATGGGAACCTCTGATTTATAGCTGCTCTCGGGCAGATGCAGGGGTGGCCTGGACTTGTGACTGGCATCTGAAGTGAGGGCAGTCTTGCAGGGACTGAGCCCTTAACCTGGGTGGGGAGGGGTCTGGGCTAACTCCTGGTAGTCAGTGTCAGAATGGAATTAAATTGTGGGACACCCAGTGGCTGTCAGCAGACACCTGGAGAGTTGCTTGGTGTGGAAAACCGACACATTTGGTGTCAGAAGTGTTCTGTGAGTGAAACGAATCAGAGGAGCTGCATTATGCTCTCAATCATTGGATTCACCAGGAAGCCCAAAATCTCAGACGATTACATTTAAGTAAAAGAGTTCAAGGTGATAATCTGTGTATGAAAAACAGTGACTGTCCATTCATCTGCGATAACATAAGGCTTTTAGCGATTTATCAAACACTTAATCATTTGCTGAGTATATACAACAGGCCAAGTGACCAAGTGACGCTTTGGGTTACAATAGTTACAACTTTTTCTGCTCTCTAAGACACGAATCCATGTCTGCGTGGGTCATTACTTCTGGTTTCGGAAGGCTCTAAGTGTTCCAAGAAGATCGCAGTACTTTCAAGACTGACAGAGAATCACTGGAGCCTAGTGTGATGGACCACCCTCATGCCACATCTAGAATGGGCCATCCCTCACCTGGCTTGGGACTCAGGGGAAGCGTGAGATGGAAGTTGCTCAGGGATCATCACCAGAATTTTTTGCTGTTGACATGACACTCTCAGGCTCCCACGCTACACCGCCTGGTGCTGAAACATGTTTATGAGAAACAATGGATTATGCACTGAACCGGTTATCAAAACACAGGATGCGTTCCTCAGAAGAAACTGTTGTCTTCATATGTCCACTAAGGAAGGATCGGCTTGAAGACACTCTCAAGGCATTCCTCTGAGGGAAACTTTTCTTCGACAATCACTTACAATGTCTTTCCTTAAAGGTTATTCTAGATTGAAAGTATTAGCAAGCATCCCAGCATGATTAATAGAAGGCAAGAAGGCCACTTCTATAGAGATAAAATATAAGTACGGTGTAAGTCAGCAGAATGGTCAAGTAAATCCTGGTGCCTCTGCTTATCATGTGTCTATATTAAAAAGAAATTAGCTCTAGAGGTCAAGATAATACTGGAGCATAGGGAGAGAATTACTGCTCTCTCCCTGAAGACGTTTCTCCCTGAAGCAAAGCAGCATATACCTTAGATTAAACTTTTATCAGATCTTGGGATTCCATCAATCTTTCATTACCGGCTGGCTCAGAGAACCCTCTGACTACATGTCATTAGGAAGCTCTCCATCCTCCCTGTGAAGACCCGCCTCCCTCCATCACTCCTAGGAAAAGAAACAGTGGCAAAGGGAAAATCGAGATAACTTTCAATTAGATCAAAACCCAAGAAGCCCGGGACTTCCCTGGTGGTGCAGTGGTTAAGAATCTGCCTGCCAATGCAGGGGACACGGGTTCGAGCCCTGGTCCAGGAAGATCCCACATGCCGCGGAGCTACTAAGCCCATGCGCCACAACTACTGAGCCTGCGCTCTACAGCCCGCGAGCCACAACTACTGAGCCCATGTGCCACAACTACTGAAGCCCACGTGCCTAGAGCCCGTGCTCTGCAACAAGAGAAGCCACCGCAATGAGAAGCCCGTGCACGGCAATGAAGAGTAGCCCCCGCTCGCTGCAACTAGAGAAAAGCCCGCATACAGCAACGAAGACCCAATACACCCAAAAATAAATAAATTTATTTTTTAAAATGTGGATATTGAAAACATTAAAAAAAAACAAACCAAGAGGCCCACTATTTCTAAAACCCTGTCACCTAAAACAGAACTGCCCTTTATCACTGCAACTTCCACCAATTTAGAAAGGACGTCTCCTTGGCACACATGCTGTTGTGTCACCACAGTGTGCAAAGCTGAACATAAAGAACAGCTCCACTCACTTGCTCTCCCAGATGCCCTCCTCAGGGCAGGCATGCCTCCATGCTGCCTCCTTTAGTCAGTGCTAATTCCATCTAAGGGTCAAGTCGGGAGCGTGCAGGCAGGAGACAGGAACCACACCAGTTACCAGGACAGAAAGAAGATCATTTAAAGACCTGTAACTACAAAACTAAAAAGGGAATAGGAAGAAGTTATCATGGAGGCAGCAATTGCAAGAGGGGGCTGTGACCTGGAGGGTGGAGAGAACAAAGGGCAGAGGTTGGAATTATCAAAACCTGGAAGCTTGGAGAAGCCCCATGGTGCAAAACCTCTGACACCGAGGAGGTGGTGCCGCTGCTGGTGTCTCTAGACTTGAAGCAGGGTCGGGACTCAGACCTTTAAAGAGGGCACCCCAGCCAGTGGCACAGGTGGCTCTGAAGAAGGGGAATGATGAACGGTTCTGCATTTCTGTGGGTGCTGGGAAAAGTGCGTCAGAACTGACGCAGCGGGATGAAGAAGTTGTTCTAGGATGATGCTCAGACACAGGAAGCAAGTTCCTGCTTCCTCCAGCCTTGCAGCCCCCTCTAGTCAGAGTCTAACGAGCAGCAAACTGGAGAAGCAGAAACGTTTTTGCAGAGTCCCAGCTCCAGTCTCACAAAGCAAGCAGAGAAGGGTGGGTTTGGAGCTGAGGAACAGCAGCTTAATAACTGGCACAGGAAACAATAGGTCACAGGCTGGGAACACTGAGGTGATTCCTTTTCAGACTGTGTCACAGGCTAGTTGTTTCACCTCATCTTTTTTAATAGCAGTATTAACTTGGCAATTGTTGGCCCAGCTAGAGACTCCATTTCCCAGAATCCCTTGCAGCTGCATGTGGCCAAAGAGATATGAACAGAATGTGGGCATAATGTTACGTGTGCACGTTCCAGGTCCCCTTCAACTTACAGACAAGTCCCCTGGCTGGTCAGACTAGGAAGACACTGGAAGGATGGCAGAACAGGACTTGCCTTTTCCACAGACTTCCTACAAAAGCCACAATGACTGCCTCATTCTATTCTGAATGCATGTTACTGTAAATGCTCTTTCTGGAAAGAACTAGGCTATACTGGGTCCTCCACATTTGGGTCCCCTATTCTTTTTTTCCTTTCCTTTTAAAATTTTTTTTTAATAAATTTATTTTATTTTTATTTATTTTTGGCTGTGTTGGGTCTTCGTTGCTGCGCACAGGCTTTCTCTAGTTGTGGTGAGCAGGGGCTACTCTTCATTGCGGTGAGCGGGCTTCTCATTGCGGTGGCTTCTCTTGTTGCGGAGCACAAGCTCTAGGCACGCGGGCTTCAGTAGTTGTGGCATGAGGGCTCAGTAGTTGTGGTGCACGGGCTTAGTTGCTCTGCGGCACGTGGGATCTTCCCAGATCAGGGCTCGAACCCGTGTCGCCTGCATTGGCAGGTGGATTCTTAACCACTGTGCCACCAGGGAAGCCCATTTTTTCCTTTTTAAAACAACTCATTAAAGATGGAAAAACCATTTTCAGCTCGGGGCCATATTTTGTCAACCTCTGCTTTTAATTCACACCTGTGGTTTCATCTCCCCAAGGAAAGAGACCAGGCCTCGAGTGCAGAGTTCTCCGTCTCCCTGCTGACCCCAGGTTATTTGAGACCATCCATTATCTCTTGTCAGATTAACAGAGGAGCTCCTATTTGGACAGAGGAAAATTCCAGGAGTCTGTCTTTGCCCTGTCACAACTAGATGGGTCCCCTAAGGCAAATCATCCCCTTCTGTCCTCAGTTAATCTCTAAAATAAAGAGGCTGACCTAGTGGCAAGACGGAATAAAGACACAGACCTACTAGAGAATGGACTTGAGGATATGGGGAGGGGGTGGGGTGAGATGTGACAGGGTGAGAGAGTGTCATGGACATATATACACTACCAAATGTAAAATAGATAGCTAGTGGGAAGCAGCCGCATAGCACAGGGAGATCAGCTCGGTGCTTTGTGTCCACCTAGAGGGGTGGGATGGGGAGGGTGGGAGGGAGGGAGATGCAAGAGGGAAGAGAAATGGGAACATATTGTGTATGTATAACTGATTCACTTTGTTATAAAGCAGAAGCTAACACACCATTGTAAGGCTATTATACTTCAATAAAGATGTTTAAAAAAAAAAAAAAAAGAGGCTGAAAGACAGTGGTTACGAAACCACCTTTTACATCTGAAAGCCTACAAGTTACAGTTTTGCATATTCTGACTAACCTCAGTATTACAGCCAGGATGCCCATGCACCCCCCAACCCCAGCCCAAAATTCAGCAGTTTTTTCAAAAGAATCAACACAGAACAACACTGGCAGGAAAACAAAAGCATGAACTATGTGTGGCAGTAGACTTCTAAAGCAACTTAAAACCAGGGGCTTGGTGGATAAAACCAGTTGGGAATATCCCAAGAGAAGAGAAAACGAAAAAAATATTCAGTGCACTTGAGACTTACTATGTTATTTAGATAAAAATTCCTGAGATCTTAACCAGATAAAACAGTTAAGTCAAAGATAAACAATTCGGGGGCTTCCCTGGTGGCGCAGTGGTTGGGAATCTGCCTGCCAGTGCAGCGGACACGGGTTCGAGCCCTGGTCTGGGAAGATCCCACATGCCGCGGAGCGACTAGGCCCGTGAGCCACAACTACTGAGCCTGCGCGTGTAGAGCCTGTGCTCCACAACAGGAGAGGCCACGACAATGAGAAGCCCGCGCACCGCGATGAAGAGTGGCCCCCACTCGCCGCAACTAGAGAAAGCCTGCACACAGAAACGAGGACCCAACACAGCCATAAATAAATAAATAAATAAATAAATAAATAAATTTATAAACAATTGGAAATTTATGAATAATCTATCACACAGTAAGATTTTATTAAAAATTGTTCATCAAAAGCAGAAAAGAGACACATAAAACACCTTCTCAGAAGAGAAATTCTGCTATACAAACTATAAGCACAAACAGTATCACAGGGTCAACATTTAACCTGCATAAGAAAGTGCTTTTTAAAAAGCGCTCGTGCACAATGGCTGTGATGGCTGCTTTTAATTATAAAGGAATTTTACCTTCATTAGAGCAGGCCCAGTGGGGTCTCCACTTATAATGGTTATTTATTACAAGGAATTCCAATTTTTCCTAAAAACAAAAACAGCAATCTAGTGTTGCCACTAATTTAAATTAATGAGTTTACTGACCAGAGCAGCGTTTCCCAAAGTGTGTTCCATGAGACTGCATTTCCATGAAGAAAAGGGTTCCATTCCACATCAGGACAGGAGAACCTCCCAGAGGGTCCAAAGCAAAGGGGCCTGATGCACTTGGTTTAACCCACTTTCCCAACTGACCCTAGATCCCTTTTTTTTTCCTTTCAAGGGAAGTCTGTGAAGATTTGACCTGATTAGTGCTCCATGGTACACTGACCTGGGAAATCCCACTTATGGGGTCTGAAACCCTGGACTATACCATCCACCCACTTTCCTTTCTCATGGGAAACAGACAGGATTAGCAGATTCTATTGCCTATTGGCAACGTACAGAAGGATCTATGTGCCCCTTCCCTTACCTGTCACAAGAGGCAAGGAAAGTCCCAGTTTAAGGTCTCCTATGTTCAGAAGTTATGTCTGCTTGCTATTGATATCTCTTTAAAAGAATAAGGAGAGTGCTGCTTCCCAGGGCCGAACGAGTAAATAGAAGAGCTGTGGCCGCATTAGCACGGCCCCTGAAATTGTTGTGAAATCCCTCCCACCCCATCCTTGGAAGGGCAGCCTGCAGGTCCGTAGAGACAAGATGAGAGGTGGCACTGTGGTCACCTGCCCCAGTCACTGGGGGCAAAAATGCCAGTTCTACAACCCAGGGCCTCCTTCCCACAGGGGTGGAAGCAGAGCAGGTCAATCTGGGTGCTCCCTGGTGCTGCCTTTGATTGGAAATACAAGGCTCATGAAACCCCTTTCACCAGTCCCATCTCTGGGAGCCTTGACATTTATCTCACTGTGATCAAAAGGAACCCAAGTAGGAGGAGGGAGCCCTCCCTTTGCCTGGCAATAATGCACATGGGCTCCAAGAAATGCCATAATAAAGGCAGGCGTGACTCTCAAGAACACGACAAAAACTTCAGTCCAGTCCTGCAACCACCAGCACCCAACAGAGAACCAACGTCTGATGCAATGGCGACTTCTCAGCCATTCATAATAAGAGGCTTCTCCAAATCAACCTGAGGGATCGGTGGGGTGTGTCACAGCTGGATCACCCCCTCACCCAAAGTAAACTTACTCCCTAAGGAATTTCTTCAGAGCACATCAAATCCACTTGAAAGCCTTAAGAAAATGCTAAACCCAAAACAACTTTATAAATCCTGAAATTACATGGCTCAGTGAAGCACTCTGAATTTCAACAGACTGTGCCCTTCAAGCCTCTGGTATACATACTTTTCATATTCATTTTAACCACATCAAGAAATTCCCTAAGAGATTCCATTTTCTCGGCAAGGGAGGTTACAAAAGAGAATGTGAAATGGACTCATTTTCTCAAGCAAAATGAAACACTTTTATGTTTTATTCATGCAAAGTGTAAACTCCTTTCCTTTGCAGCATTACAAATTGAATTTGCTCTTGTAAATTGCTGTAAGGAAAAAAAAAAAAAAGGAATCAAGAGCAAAAGAAAGTATTAAAAAAAAAAAGCAGGAATACAAAGGCCTTCTTTTAGAGAATGAAAACTCAGGGGTCCAATGGGAGAAATACAACCTTTCACTGACAAACACACTTTTTTATTTACTGTTTCAAAAGCAATCTAGCTCAAGGGCCCCCAACCACTACATGAGCTTTTCTGAGGTCCTGACAGCTGATGCAGAACCCTCAGTCTATTTCTAAATTACACTTATCTGCTAACATTGAGCAAGAATAAGAAATGGTTTAAAAAACATGAGTAACTCAGCCCACATTTCAAAAACATAATCAAGGCAAGGTAACCTAATTTACACTGATATCACTGGGTAGCAAGGGGAGTGGTTCTTCCTGCTTTGTAGGACAACTGAACTCAGGGTCTAAAACAGCCTCTTGCCCTCTGTTATCAATGATATACTGTCCTCGAAACCTCCCTGAGGTCTGACCCCTCCCTCATCCTCCCTGTCTTTGAAAGGAAGCCATGTAATTAGCTGTCTCTGCTAGTGGATGTTGCTTTAACGAATCAAGAGCTAACATTCATTAAGCAATTTCCACATCCCCCATCAGTGGGCCAATTACTATACACACAGAGGCACATATATACACGTGCTTTGTGCTTCTTATTATCACCCTCATTTCACAGATGAGAGAAACTAAGCTCAGGGCTTGAATAATTTTGTCAACTGGAATTTGAATCATATTTTCTCCCTGAACAAAGAGCATTTGGCTTTACTTTAAAGAGTTGGGGTGAACTGAAAACCTCATCGATGAAATCCACTCACAAGCTAACCTTTAAAAAACACAACCCGGGCTTCCCTGGTGGTGCAGTGGTTGAGCGTCAGCTTGCCAATGCAGGGGACTCGGGTTCGAGCCCTGCTCTGGGAAGATCCCACATGCCGCGGAGCAACTGGGCCCGTGAGCCACAACTACTGAGCCTGCGCGTCTGGAGCCTGTGCTCCACAACAAGAGAGGCTGCGATAGTGAGAGGCCCGCGCACCGCGATGAAGAGTGGCCCCCGCTCTCCGCAACTGGAGAGAGCCCTCGCACAGAAACGAAGACCCAACACAACCAAAGATAAATAAATAAAAAATTAATTAAAAAAAACAAAACAAAAAAAAACCACAACCCCATCCAGTTGTACATGTATATAATGATCTTCACCTTGGCTCCTGTCTTAAAAACAAACTTGGAGGACAGGAAGTAGGGAAGGATCAAGTATCTGACACTCTTCCATTGAGGCTAAATGTTTTTAATGATGCATGAACATCGTCAGGTATTTTCCTCTGTAAAATTAATCAATTCATGCCAATGCATCAACTCCAGTGCTCCAGCTCTGCTAAGCAACTGAATGACAGGTGGGGATGCATAATCTATCTACTCATTTCCCCCCAAAGCACCTGGCCCAGCTGCCACCGTTCATCACTGTTACAAAAGCTCAAAGACACAACTGTGCTCCCACGAAGGTTTATCCAATCAGCTGTCAGAGGACATTGCAGCTCTCTCTTTTGCAGACCGTTTCTCACCTGTGATTCCAGCAGAAATTTTTGCTTGTTCTTTGATGAATGCTTAACCACTTTCCTTTCAGGCTTAGGACTTGGAACTGAATCAAAAAACTATCAAATCCACTACTGCCCATCTTTGGGAGACAAAGGATGGCGAAGCCAAGGCAGAGCCACCTAGAGGACCCCATGACCCAATAAACCAGGATGCCCCGGAATGGAGCCACCCCAGGGGAGCAGCCTCTCTGTCGTCTGGGATTTTCAGCAGCTTCTGCAATGCTCTTGCCCCTTTTCAACAGAGCAATAAATAATCATCCTATAGCTTGTCCCTAAATGCTAGGAGATCCTCGGGTATACCTCGAGATTTGACAAAGATTAATTTAATTCAAGAGTTAGATGCATTTCATGTAGCCCAATTACTTAATAAAGTATCAAAGTATGATGCCTGTGATTACTGTTACTTTATTAGTTAGAATATGTACTTGAAAATCAGAACTTCCTTGTTTCCAGTCACTCTGGAGAGCAAAAAATTCACAACACATCTATTAAGAAGTACTTGCTGGCAATGACAAATATTCAGTAGAATTTCAGAAATATACACATTGAGTGGAACTTTGGTATGACCAGACATTTCAAATGTTAAAAGAGTTCAGCCAACTTCAAACCCCAGAAGCTCCTTATCAGCATGAGTTAATGATCTAAAGCTTGCGATTTGGATAAACAACAAGGTCCTACTGTATAACACGGGGAACTATATTCAGTATCCTATGATAAACCATCATGGAAAAGAATATGTGTATCTATGCATAACTGAATCCCTGTACAGTTATACTGTACAGTGTGAATTTTGCTGTACAGCAGAAATTAACACAACATTATAAATCAACTATACATCAATAAAACAAATTTAAAAAAATAATAAAGCATGTGATTAAAGGCTGTACAACCTCTCCCTTCCAACAAGCTCTCTACAAAGAAAATACCAATAGCAGAGCATCTGAAATAGCTGAGACTCAACTTTAAAACAGACTGCAGAGAAGACAAAAAAAAAAAAAGGTGGGAGTTCAGAAAGCCTGGATGAGTAGGGAACTTAGATGAATGAGGATGAGTGGGGTGGGGGGGGAGAAATACATGGAATCAGAGGCAGGATCCAGAGTTGACAAAAGGTTTGAGGTACAGAAATAAGGAACAGAAGGAGCTTGGAGAGTTGACGAGGCAGGGATAGAGATGTGCTTTAAGTTTTTACACATTTCTATAGAGAGTCTACTGTCAAGTTTCATATTCAGCAACATGCAATAACAGTGAGGCCCCGCTTCAGGGTTAAGCTAAAACTGGGGCACCGGGTGAGGTGACAAAGGACAGCGCCGGCCCGGGGCACTCACCGGCCGTTGTCGCGGCCCACGCCCCACACGCGGATGCTGGCGATGGGCTGCGTGTGGAGCGCGCTGTGGTCCATGGGGTCCACCAGGCTCAGCGTGTCGTTCTCCAGGACCAGGTACATGTCCTTCCCCTGGGAGTCAACGAGAAGACAGGTTACCTTCCTCGCAAAACCACACGTCCTCGGGATGTCTGTGGCTACCTGGGGGTGTCGGTTCAACAATCAAAAATTCACCCCTGGGCTTCCCTGGTGGCGCAGTGGTTGAGAGTCTGCCTGCCAGTGCAGGGGACACGGGTTTGAGCCCTGGTCTGGGAGGATCCCACATGCCGCGGAGCAACTAGGCCCGTGAGCCACAACTACTGAGCCTGCGCGTCTGGAGCCTGTGCTCCGCAACAAGAGAGGCCGCGATAGTGAGAGGCCCGCGCACCGTGATGAAGAGTGGCCCCCGCTTGCCACAACTGGAGAAAGCCCTCGCACAGAAACGAAGACCCAACACAGCCAAAAAATAAATTAATTAATTAATAAAAAATTAAAAAAAAAATTCACCCCTGTAATTTGTTCTCCTAAGAGAGAAACATCCCCTCCTGATTAAAATATTCGTAAATCTTTCATCTTCCCCTCACATGCCCAATTTCTCTCTCCTTCTCCAAATCCTCTGACATGGGTCCCTAGCCTGCTTTCTAGCTGGCTCTCATTTTTAATTATTTACACTTTGAATCTTTACTCTAAGAAAAAAGGCTAATGGCGGGTTCCCTGGAGAATCTGGTCTCTTACTAACTCCAAGGCTGTCATCCTCTCATAACCCCTCTGTCCCCATTCCTTCCCCTCTGGCCAGACCCTACCAGGCATCCCCTTGACGCCCTTCCCAGGTCCACAACGATGTCTGTCTCTTCTCAACTTTTACACCACTTCTTATCTGTGTGAGCTGGCTGGTAAATAGCAGGCACAGCTTTGTGACACTTCTCGGTGCTACAATAGCTAACGCTGAAGTGACTTTATCACATCTCAGATATTATGCCACAGGCTTCAGGTTCCCTGGCTCATGAGTGCTCTAACTTGCCTCAGAGCTTGGTTTTATTATCTGTGATTAGCGGATGGGAAAACTGAGGCTCATAGGTTAAGTAAACTGCTCACGGTCTAACACGGAAGCCACGAGGCCTTTAGCTGCGCATGTGCTGTTGTGATACCAACACGGGGGAGGCTGAGGTTTCTTGCATCATGCTTCAGGTTTTCAGGTTTTGGTCTCCTGTCTCCCCACATCTTGGCTCTTTGAGGGTAGGAATGCTAGGCCATTCAACTTCACTCCCCTTGCAAAACCTCAGGCATAATTTTAAGAAATTATTAAACTGTCCACTGAAGGTCACGGGCAGCCCAGATGCTGTGGCGTGGACGCTAGGGAGGTCTAGCAAGGCAGCACAGTGAGGCTTCCTGGCAGATCTTCAAATCCAAAGCAGGACAGATGCTCCTTGGTCTGGTTTTTGAGAACGATATTTCAGGTCCCCATCAAAGGTTCTCAGAGTGAACACAGGCTCTGCTGCCGAGGTGGCAGACATGGGTGTTTCAGTGCCTCTGCTAGTCAATGTCTAAGCCAAGCGTCTACAGATGAGATCCAGGATGAGCTGAAATCATCCCCCCACCCCGCACTGAACTGGGTGGTGCATTTCTTTTGGGTTGATTCAGCTTAGAAACCACAACTGGTCCACACAAAGGCCATCTTCGTCAATTACCTCTGTCGACAGTCATCGTATTACTGTACAGAAGCAGTGACAGCTGCCAGCTGGTCATCTGAAGTGAGAATGGTTGGCTGAGTGTGGACTATCCCTGAATGAAAATGCATCGTGGCTTCTGTTGAGTTCATCAGGCACACTCGTGTCTTCCCGTATGTGCCCTTTCCCTTTTCTCATGAACACTCAGCAACTCCTGGTTGACCACTGTAAAGTCTTGCTAATTGCTTTTTGTAACCCAAATGACCAATGCTTATGCAGGTGTCATCTAAAGATGGGACACTCATCTGAAAGTCATGACTTTATTTTCAGTCAGCCGTTCAACAAACCTTTAAGGAGTTGTGCTGTGTGTGGTGAGGCATGGCAAAAAGTCACAGCTCATAACCCTAAACACTGAGCTGTACTTTATATACTATGAACTAGAAACACTGCTTGAAGAATTTATCATTTCAGAAGAAGAGGAAAGAACTGAGAAAAATAGGAATGACCTAGCAGGGGCCAACTAGGTGGGAAGGCATAGCAGATTTTCAGGCATTGTTGGCCCATCCAAAGCTTTCTTTCCTGCTGGGATCGTGCCAATTGGAGATTCCTTTAGAATCTTACTTAGCTCTTCTAAATACCTGGTGGTATTCATTAGTCTCTCACACAGCAGTATAGATTACGCCAGCCGTCCTTCTAAATCCTAGCTGAGATCTATGCCTTTGGTAGAACAGCATTTTGAATGAAGGAGAGAGAAGACAGATGGATAACTTGGTGGGAGAAATAGGCCTGGGTATTGGAAAGGTAACGCAGTGAAAGGATAATAGAGGCAAATACCAAAAAAGTGTCCTTTTCTTGGCAGGAGAAAATTCTTCCTCCTCTCCCCCCATGCCTGGCATCTAAAAGTCTGGTTGGCGATGCAGCTCAGCCCCATTCTAAAGCAGACGGACTCTACCATGCGGAGCCCTGGGAACCTACCTCCTGCTGTGACAGTGCTGCTAGGACAAAAGGTGACAGGGGCTCCTAACAGCCCAATCAAAAAGCAAACTTTCGCTGCCAATGCTCTTAAGTGGGGACTGATCAAGTAGAGTGGATTCACGCAGACCACTATCTCGTGATGCTCCTCATGTGCTTGTTGTACAGGTCTCAGAGCTTGGGAGGAATATGGCTTTTTCAATTTCACGTGATTTTTATACAAATTTGGTATTTTTACTCATTACTTTCCTTTCTGAAATGATCTCAACTAACATTTCAAACTGGAATTGCATTGTTCTTCAGAGTAAGAAAGAATACACAGGCATCAATTCCAAAACTCATGTACGAGGTGGATTTTCAGATCGCAAATAAAGAAGACTATATTATAAAAGGATGACGTGTCAACTTTTAGAGAAGGGGCAACAACAGTTTTGGGTGTATATGTGGGGGTCGCGTTCCCCTTTGAGAATGTACTTTGAGAGAGGTATGGGTCTTCTTCCCAGAAAACTGCTCTTGTAGACTGGCACATCCAACTATGCATGGAGGTTAGGGGGTTTCTGGGCCCTTAAGTCCATCCATGGATCCTTGGGGACTCAGGATACCAAAGTAGATCCTGTCATTTAGACACCAAGAAATGCCCTCTCCCAGGGCCCCAGTCCTCAACGGGCTCTGGCAGGGCTAATAGGTAAATCACAGGTGCATCATGTCTACACCAGCTGCCTTCACGGGAAAGTGCCCCCGATAAATACCTTCATCAGCCCTCAGTACCAAATCTCTCGGCTCTCAGAGCTCTGGGGTTTCGTGAGGAGCAGTGGAATGCAAGCAAATCTGCCATTAATTATTTTCACCTGTTACTTACCTCTCCCCAGATGCCGACTGTATCACGGATGTCATTTTTGCAGTAAGAAAGCTGCCTGATGCAGTTGTTGACGGCAACACTACTCTTGCCAGGGGCGAGGTCCTCCTCCGCCATTTCCACCCATCCCAGAGAGCGCACAGCAAAACACTAGGAGGAAAGTCAGAGGACGGGAGATTACTCACTGGCCACAGGTCAACGTATCTTAAAATCCTCTACAAGGTGTACTCAATGTGTCTTTAATTACTACAAAATGTTCAATCATCTAATTTAGCAACGAATCCTAGATTGTTGGAAAATTAAATTGTGGCTGTTTTTTGCTATTAAAAAAATGTAGTAGGACTTCCCTGGTGGTGCAGCGGTTAAGAATCCACCTGCCAATGCAGGGGACACGGGTTCGAGCCCTGGTCCGGGAAGATCCCACACGCTGTGGAGCAACTAAGCCCGTGTGCCACAACTACTGAAGCCCGTGCACCTAGAGCCCGTGCTCCGCAACAAGAGAAGCCACCGCAATGAGAAGCCTGTGCACCGCAACGAAGAGTAGCCCCTGCTCGCCGCAACTAGAGAAAGCCTGTGCACAGCAACAAAGACCCGATGCAGCCAAAAATAAATAAATAAATTAATTTAATTTAAAAAAAATGTAGTAATAACTATCTTCTTGCCTAACTTTCTGTGTGTGTGTGTGTGTGTGTGTGTGCGCTTGTGAGTGTGTGTGTTCAGGGTTTTTTTTCTTAGAACAGCTTACTAGAAGTAGAATTATAGGGCTAATGGGTATAACATTTCTAAGCACCTTTATCTAGTATAAGGCAGGTTTTTGTTTTGTTTTGTTTTGTTTTTAGAGTAAGAAATGTAACCCCTGTGAAATTTGTTACTTGTTAAGCACCTGGGAGAAAGAATTAGCTACATGTTTGTCACTTGTTTCTAATAACAATGAGGCAAAATGTATTCTCTAATAACCAGAAATGAAAAAAAAAGAGGAGGAGGGAAAATGTGCTTTCATGATAATAGGTCTCAGCGTTTGTTACTAGCACCAAATCCTGAAAGCCTGCAGAATGGACAGGCTTGTGAGATAACTTAGAGCACAAATTCCATTTATTCTTTTATCATTTAGAGATATTTGATTTGAGATCACACTCCTTGTCTTCCTTTTAAAAGTTCAGGTATTCAATTTTAAGAAATACAGAAAGTATCTTATCCATATTGTAACAAGCAAAAAATCCAAAAATTTATAAAGAAAGAAGTTCCTGGGACATATGAGGGCGATCTGGCTAGAGCATCTGCCTAGCTGTTAATCACCAGGTTTACCAGGTGGCTGGAACTGCGGTTTCTCACTGTGACCTGTGACCCGGGTCTCCTCCTGAGCTGCACATCAATTGAAGGGACCACCTTTGAAGGACAGGAGGGCAGATAAGGTGCCACACTTCTGTGGAGCCAACAGGATGTTTCTCAAAGAGTGTCTTCTGAAGTTCCCCAAAGTGAACTTCATAATAAAATGAAGAAATGCAGCAAACCGTCCCAAAGTGACCACATTCACTCTAGTTCAACCGTCTGTTTCAGACCCCACACCCAGACTTGGTGCCTCCTTCCTGAATCGCTAATCACACTTTCTCAGGGGAAAAAAAAAACACGAAAAGACCAAAGACAACCCAGTTACGCTAACAGAAGGTGGATCCTCACGTCCTAAAGGGGAAGGACTGAGGTACCTGGGCCACCAGCTGGAGCGGAACAGCTCCTGCTCACTGACAGTGCACAGGATGCCTTCTACAAATACACCAAAAAGAGAAGGTCATCCCTACAACAACGGCAAAAGCTACTCAGGACCCAGTGTCCTGGGGAAAGGTTCTGGGAGATGTCCTCACATTTCATGTGCTCATGTGTTTCTGCTGGAGAGAAACTGCCCAAGGGGAAGAGGATGCCACAGGTGCAAGGGCAGCCCCTTACCCAGAACTTCATGGGGCTATGCCCAGGAACTACCCTCCCTTGTTGGTTCCCAACATAGTCCCTCGTGAGTAAACTCACAATGCCACAACCCAGCCCTCCCCCGCCATTTTCATCTTGTTACGTACCACCTTGTAATGGAAAAACTGAGCTTTTCCACCTTTACCAAATGTGTGGAGGTTTTCCTCCACACCAACAAGCGATTCTCAGACACCAGTAGGGTGTCTGAGAATTCTACTCAATTCTGACACCATCTACCTGGATAGAGCGTCAGATCCTGCAGGTTAAGGGCTCAGTTCTACAAGACTGTCCCCCCAACAACTGCCCGCCCCACCTCCTGCCTCCGCCAACTTCAGATGCCAATCCCAAGTCCAGGGTGTCACCGGTACTTCTGGCCGACCAGCTATAGATCGAGGTTTGGACGACCCCCTTCTTGAGTTCAGTTAATTTGCTAGAGTGGCTCACAGAACTCAGAGAAACATTTTGTATACTAGATCACTAGTTTATTATAAAAGAATATAACTCAGGAACAGCCAGAGGAAAGAGATGCACAGGGCAAGGCATGGGGGAGGGGCCCGGAGCTCCCATGCCCTCCCCAGGTGCCACTCTCCCCAAGTTCCACGTGCTCACTGGCCTGGAAACTCTCTGAACCCTGCCCTCTGGGTTTTGTGAAGGCTTCATTATATACATGCGACTGATAAGTCACTGGCCACTGGTGGCTGAACTCAATCTCCAGGCCCTCTCCCTTCCCTGGAGGTGGGCATGGAACTGGAAGTTCCAACCCTCTAATAAAATGGTGGGCTCCACTGGCAACTAGCCCCCATCCTTAGGTGAGTTCTAGAAGTCACCTCATAGGTATTTATTCATTTAATCCTCTCCTCAACCCTGTGAAGTCAATACTAAGTTACTGTACCCATTTTATAGAAAGGTAAGTGAGTGAAGCACAAGGCTGATAAGTGGTGGACCCAGGATTCAAGTTAGGCAGCGTGACTTCTAGGCCCTCACTCTTAACCACTCTGCCATATGCCTGAGAGCTTGTTGGAGGGACAGTATCCGATGGGGCTGGGTCCACAAAGAGGCACAAGAACACAGTCAGTGATGTCAATACCGTTTGAGTGTACCTGGCCCAAGAGCAGGGACAGCCTAAATTACAATCTTAGCTCTGACTTACAGGTACTGTGATCTTGGCCATGTAACTTACAAAGTCCCAATTCTTTTCTTATTTGCAAAAATGGGAATAACAATGATAGTTAACTCAGAGGGTTCTCACAAAGAGAAAACAACATAATGCAGGCAGAAAACCTAGCACATAGAAAACACTCCATGAGCATTGCTGAGTGAAAGAGCAAATGAATATAGTGTCACATACATCTTAAAAGGAGTCATCAAAGGGGGAAAATGAAAGGAGATGTGTAATTAGCGTGACCCTATGCTCCAACTGTCCGCAGGATGGTTCTGATTTATGTTTGTTTTTCTGGAAAAATTCTTAAGAGCAGCTCCTTTTACTCTTAAACGTGTCCTAATTTGCATAATAAATTATTATAATTACTCTAGTCAAAATTCCAGTGATGAATTTGGTAAAGTTGCAGGATACAAAATTAATGCACAAAAATCTCTTGCGTTCCTATATGCTAATGATGAAAAATCTGAAAGAGAAATTAAGGAAACACTCCCATTTACCACTGCAACAAAAAGAATAAAATACCTAGGAATAAACCTACCTAAGGAGGTAAAAGACCTGTATGCAGAAAACTGTAAGATACTGATGAAAGAAATTAAAGATGATACAAACAGATGGAGAGATAAACCATGTTCTTGGATTGGAAGAATCAATATTGTGAAAATGACTATACTACCCAAAGCAATCTACAGATTCAATGCAATCCCTATTAAATTACCAATGGCGGGGATTCCCTGGTGGTGCAGTGGTTGAGAATCTGCCTGCCAATGCAGGGGACACGGGTTCGAGCCCTGGTCTGGGAAGATCCCACATGCCGCGGAGCAACTAGGCCCGTGAGCCACAACTACTGAGCCTGCACGTCTGGAGCTTGTTCTCCGCAAAAAGAGAGGCCATGATAGTGAGAGGCCCGCGCACTGTGATGAAGAGTGGCCCCCGCTTGCCGCAACTAGAGAAAGCCCTCGCACAGAAACGAAGACCCAACACAGCCAAAAATAAATACATAAATAAATAAAAAATAAAAATAAAGGAATTCCTTAAAAAAAAATTACCAATGGCATTTTTTACAGAACTAGAACAAAAAATCTTAAAATTTGTACAGAGACACAAAAGACCCCAAATAGCCAAAGCAGTCTTGAGGGAAAAAAACGGAGCTGGAGGATTCAGGCTCCCTGACTTCAGACTCTACTACAAAGCTACAGTAATCAAGACTATGGTACTGGCACAAAAACAGAAATATAGATCAATGGAACAGGATAGAAAGCCCAAAGATAAACCCACGCACCTATGGTCAACTAATCTATGACAAAGGAGGCAAGGATATACAATGGAGAAAAGACAGTCTCTTCAATAAGTGGTGCTGGGAAAACTGGACAGCTACATGTAAAAGAGTGAAACTAGAACACTCCCTAACACCATACACAAAAATAAACTCAAAATGGACTCGAGACCTAAATGTAAGACCGGACACTATAAAACTCTTAGAGGAAAACATAGGAAGAACACTCTTTGATATAAATCGCAGCAAGATCTTTTTTGATCCTCCTCCTAGAGTAATGGAAATAAAAACAAAAACAAATGGAACCTAAAGAAACTTAAAAACTTTTGCAAAGCAAAGGAAACTACAAACAAGACGAAAAGACAACCCTTAGAATGGGAGAAAAAATTTGCAAATGAATCAACAGACAAAGGATTAACCTCCATAATATATAAACAGCTCAAGCAGCTCAATATCAAAAAAACAAACAACCCAATCCAAAAATGGACAGAAGACCTAAATAGACATTCCTCCAAAGAAGACGTACAGATGGCCAAGAAGCAAATTAAAAGCTGCTCAACATCACCAATTATTAGAGAAATGCAAATCAAAACTACAATGAGGTAGCACCTCACACTGGTTAGAATGGGCATCATCAGAAAATCTACAAACAACAAATGCTAGAGAGGGTGTGGAGAAAAGGGAACCCTCTTGCACTGTTGGTGGGAATGTAAACTGATACAGCCACTATGGAGAACAGTATGGAGGTTCCTTAAAAAACTAAAAATAGAATTACCATATGACCCAGCAATCCCACTACTGGGCATATATCCAGAGAAAACCATAATTCAAAAAGACACATGCACCCCAATGTTCATTGCAGCACTATTTACAATAGCCAGGTCATGGAAGCAACCTAAATGCCCATCGACAGACGAATGGATAAAGAAGATGTGGTACATATATACAATGGAATATTACTCAGCCATAAAAAGGAATGAAATTGGGTCATTTGTAGAGACGTGGATGGATCTAGAGACTGTATATCGTATATAACGCATATATGTGGAACCTAGAAAAATGGTACAGATGAACCGGTCTGCAGGACAGAAATTGAGACACAGATGTAGAGAACAAACATATGGACACCCAGTGGGGAAAGCGGTGTGTGTGTGTGTGTGTGTGTGTGTGTGTGTGATGAATTGGGAGATTGGGATTGACATATATACACTGATGTGTATAATAAAATGGATAACTAATAAGAACCTGATCTATAAAAAAAAATAAATAAAATAAAATTAAAAAAAAAAATTCCAGTGAATTCAGCCTCTGGCATAGAAACCGAGGCTTGGATGGGATACTGAGATATGCCCAGGTGGAAATGGGGTTCAAGATCAACAGCAGCTGCTGTCAGTACAGCATCCTGGTGACCCTGGTGGGGGTGAACCCTAATACACCAGCATTACTGTGGGATGGTCCTATGCCCTAAAACTAGAAGCCAGGAGCACATTTCCCCACTTTCTCTAATAGCCTACTCGAGAGTCCTACAGCCTGTGAAGGCTCAAAGAATTTATTAACAATAAGGAAGGTGAAAAAGAATACCAGCTGCATAAAAAGAAACAAAACTGAGTTATTTGTAGTGAGGTGGATGGACCTAGAGACTGTCATACAGAGTGAAGTAAGTCAGAAAGAGAAAAAGAAATACCGTATGCTAACACATATATATGGAATCTAAAAAAAAAAAAAAAAAAGATTATGAAGAACCTAGGGGCAGGACAGGAATAAAGACGCAGACGTAGAGAACGGACTTGAGGACACAGGGAGGGGGAAGGGGAAGCTGGGACGAAGTGAGAGAGTGGCATGGACATATTACACTACCAAATGTAAAATAGATAGCTAGTGGGAAGCAGCCGCATAGCACAGGGAGATCAGCTCGGTGCTTTGTGACCACCTAGAGGGGTGGGAGAGGGAGGGTGGGAGGGAGACGCTAGAGGGAGGGGTTATGGGGATATATGTATATGTGTAGCTGATTCACTTTTTTATACAGCAGAAACTAACACACCATTGTAAAGCAATTATACTCCAATAAAAATGTTTTTAAAAAATTAGAAAATAAAAAATAGAATGTGAAAAAAAAAAGAATAATGGCTGCTTTTTTGTCCTTGAGTCCAAGAATACATGGATTTCAAAAAACAAGAGCCCTCACAATATGATTAATTTTCCGTATGTAATTTAGTATCTGATCTGAGAAGCTTCACCACTGGTCCCTACGGACAAAGGAAGGGGAAACGGGTTTATGGAGGGGAAACTCCACTAAGCAACGAGCTCCGTTTCCTTTCAAAGAACCAAGCGGCAAAGAGCAACCTGAGCTATTTGGTGCTGCCCTCGTGTGGCTAGGAAGGTTTATAACCACCACCTCTTTTCCTTAAACTCGGGAAATTAGAATCAGCTCTGTGAATAAACACTCATTTCAGAGAACAGGAGGAGCTCAAAATATTCAATCAAAATATGTAATCAAATGTTTAATCAATCTGACTTTTCAAATACTTTTTTCTTTTTTTTTTTAAGTTACCTGTTGGTCATTTTATTTATTTTTTTAACATCTTTATTGGAGTATAATTGCTTTACAATGTTGTGTTAGTTTCTGCTGTATAACAAAGTGAATCAGCTATATGTATACATATATCCCCATATCTCCTCCCTCTTGCATCTCCCTCCCATCCTCCCTATCCCACTTTTTCCAAATTTTGCAAAAAATATCAACATTTGTACTTATATTGATGCTCATTCTTCAATAGCTCTTTACCAAAAGGGCAAAAATGAGTAATGGATGGTTCAGGGTATGGACTGTGTCATCAGATGGATCTAGATTCAAGTCATGACTTTGCTACCTACCAGCTGGTGACTTTGGGGAAGTCACTTAGGTCTCTAAGGCTTCGTTTTTTCATCTGTAAAATGGGAATAATAATAGTACCTATACTTTATAGTATTGTTGTTGGACTAAGTGAGATAATGCAGGTAAAATATTCAGCATAGTGCCTGGCATATAATAAGAACTCAACAAACATTTATTATGCGATTGATAAATTTTAACTTTTTCTCTATGTGTGGATTTTAAAGATTCCTCTAGTTTAACAGATCTCAGCCAAAGCTAAAACACCCAGAGGGCTTTGTTAAAACACAGAAAACTGGACACCATCCCCATCGTTTCTGATTCAGCGGTCCCCAAACCTGCATTTCTAACAGCCTCCCAGGTGACACTGAAGTTGCAGGTCTGAGGACCACACTTTGAGAACCACTGCCGTCCACAGACGGCCCCTTCCTTACTCAAAGTCATGCTGTTCCTACGACTGGTCCTGAAAGGCGAATCTGGCAAGTTAGTTAACCTCTCTGTGCCTCAGTTTCCTCGTCTGTAAAACGTGGATACTAAAAATCCCTGTCTCACAACAACCTATCTATGCTGTGAGGATGAACAGGGCAGAGTTTGCCGCTGTGCCTGTGGCTGCTGTTAGTTTTTACGAGCATTTAGGGAACCAGGGTCATGGCTGAACTGGGAGGGACCCAGCTCTTGGCTTGGGGCTTCCTTCTCTCCCACCAGTTTTCTCTCCCCCACACTGGAACCAACTGTCATATCCTGGTTGGAAACACACATCCTGTTTCAACTTCTGTTTCTTTGAGTCCTCTATTAATAGAGACTGATGCCTGGGGAGAACCTCTTCCTAAGACATGCGTCGAGGGGTAGAACTCAGTGCCAAGCCTTGGTTTCCAGGGCCAGACGGTCCCGGGTCCGCATTCCTCTATTCCCATCAGTGGGCGCTCAGCCTCCACGAACCTAAGTTTACTCAGTTGCAAAATGACAATGACCGTAAGCTCAGAGCACTTCCGGGAGAGCCAAAAAGCAAACGAGGAAGGTCAGGGCTGGGGCACTGCAGGCCCTCAGCGAATGTTCCCTCTCTTCTCTCTCTGGCTGCAGGAGACCCTCTCATGGCCGCCTGTGTTCTCCCACAGGCCTTCCACTTCTCCTTGTCCGAGCTTCAACGAGGACAAGCAAGATGAGAGCCTGCTGGCAGAAAACTGGGGGCCTCGTTCCTGGACCACGAGGTGGGGCAGGGGATGGAGGAGGGGAGAGACGAGGGAACTGGAGCTACTGGAGCTACAGTCGGACACAAACCTTGCCTCCTCCCAGGCGAGCCGGCCTCTGTGCACGGCACCAAAGGAGATGCTGCTCAATGAGCGTAGTCTGTGAAGCAGCGCATTTGAAGCCCAGAACACCGTCAGCGCTCTACATAACTACGGGGGGATGATGACGAAAAATAAACGATACCAGAATTGACAGCGACACTAAATTATGGGTATGGAAAAACTAAGAAAATTTAAGAGAAAAGCTACAATTTGGTCTAGCACTACAAATGTAATCCTGAAGAACACTCATTTATAGGAACTGCTTACCATTTAAGCCTAATTACCCTGCAGCACAATAACAACTGTGCCTTCAAGTCAACAAACGTTTATTGAGTGCCTATTAGCTCCTGGAGACATAGATTAATGAGCGCGACGTGGAGTAGACACAGAACGGGAATCCACGACACGGCAACGAGAAGTAAGGGGATGCAGAGGCCCACATGTGCGTTGGTTGCTCATGGAGGGAGGAGTCTTTTAACTCACAGAGAGGGAGTTATGGACAGCTTCTGGAAGGAGGTGGTATTGAGCTGAGCCTTGTAGGATGGATGGGTTCATTCGTTTCACAGCGATTTACTGACACCTGCCATATGCCAGGTACTGGAGGCACATCCATGAACCAAAGAGGCCACTCTGCTCTGAGCAGTGCTGCAGAAAACTGGAAGGGCGTATTTGTTTGGCTGTGACACCAGAGGTCACACAGCTCTGTGGACATGAACCACGAAGAGTAAGGTGCAGTGGTGTGGGGGGAGGGGCTGTGAGCGCCGTGGTTTAGGGCCCAGGTTTCAGGTCACTGACTTGGGATCCAATCCCAGGCTGGCCACTATTAGTTAGCAGTGAGATCTGAGCCAAGTTACTTAATCTCGGTGAGCCTCAGTTTCCTCACCTGTTGCAGTGAGGACAGTGGTATGGACCTCCTGGGGGTACTGGCATGATTAACAGGAAGGCTTATGCTAAGAACAGGGCCTGGCCCATAGGGAATGCTCAAGGAAAGGTGACTACTGCTTTCCCAAGGTCTCTGATCCCCGTCAAAAGTGTCAGGATTGAGGAACACCACCAACAGTCAGCCAGTCAATCCTGTTTCGTTTTTCCAAGTAATGATCCAACCTCACTACGGCTATACCTTGGGTGCCTGGGGGTGGGGAGAGGCCCGGGGCCTGGGGAGGAGCAGGGGGTGGAACCCTCAGGCCCACCTAAGAGTCCTCGGACCTCGGAGAGCCACGGATGGGGCTTCAGCAAGTTCTAAACCTCCTGCAAATATATCCAAAAGTATGTGTGTGTTTGCATATTGTGGAAAGAGGGTCCAAAGCTTTCCAAAGGCTCTGGGAATATAAAATACTTCAAAAGAATCCCAAGGAGTTTGGATACCAGAGTACTCACTTATCAAGACATGAATTAAGGTAACGTGTATTGAGGGTAGAAAAAAGCTGACTAGCTGGCATCAGAGTTCTTTTTTGAGAAGTGGATGGGGAAAATGGTTAAATGGCTCTACATAAGAGAGGATCAGGAATTTAGGGGAGACAGATTAAATGAAAGGGAAAAGGGGGGTAGGGGGGACGAGAAAGGGCTGCACAGCCTCTGGGGAAGCACAGCCTCGTAAATGGCAGGCACTGCCATTAAAGAGAAAGATGAGGGAAGTCCAACAGCCAGTTTTGAAAACCAGTGACTGTTTTTGATGCAATGTAAGCCCCCTGGATATTACCCTTGATGCTCCAGCAAAAGTCTGCTACAGAGATGGCTGACGTCAGGAATTAAGAGAAGGGTGTACTCCTCCCCTGGGGAGATGCTTGGCAGAGGAAAATTAGTGGCGGAGGCCTCAGAGTGGAGAACAGGGAGTCAACACAAGAGAAATATAAGCCCAAGGAACGGGCAGAACTGTGCGCAGGAACCCATGGACTTCGCAGGACACGAGACTGGGATTCAAGCCCATTTCACCTGGATTCTAAGAGCATATCGATCCTGCTGCTGCCTGAGCTACGCAGAGCTGCTCTGCGGAGACTCTTTACATCTGTGCTCTTGGGGTCAGGTGGAAAAAAAACATATTCTCACTGTATGTGACTATGAGGAAGGATCCTTTGAATAATCATACAGCCCACATAGAAACTGTGAGAGAATCCTTTTTTATTTCATACTGGTGGCCACAACAACATACCCATTTAGGGTACATTCATCATATTTGATAGCCTACGTCCTGGGATGCCTCCCTAAGAATTCAGAATAGCCCTCTGCCCTTTTCCTTCCCAGTTACTGCATCAGAGACAGCACGAACCTGACTTCTGCCCACCGGCCGATCGCTGGACCGTCCAGATTTTGCCAAGAAATAAGGCAGCCAGAAAACAAAGGGCTGTGACCTCAAATGACTTTTAGAGTCTGTTCTAAAAATGCATAGGCTTTTCAAGGTTCAAAATATCTTCCCTGGACATGGCTTCCGTAACAGGGAGGTCTTTAGCAAATCAGAGTTTGTGGTCATGATACATAGGAATGTAGACCATTGTCATTACGGACACAGTTTGAAATAAAATTAGGCTTCATCTGCTACTGCTTTTCTTTGAAACACAGAAATGCTTTCTAAATCCAGCATCTCAATGGGCTCGGCCAGAGAGGTGCCTGGGGACTCTGGAGTGGAGCATGACCCAGTTCTCCATCTGGCTGAAGCAAAGAATCAGCCTGATTAATTATTCAGCACGGCAATGACCTCGGCAGCCAGGGAGGACCCAGAGAGCATTTCTACACTGATCCCAATGAGTACTTCAGCTGTTCCTTCTGTTTCTCCCCAGACTGTCTGCAACATGGTGAGCATTCGGGCAGAAAACAAGACACCCGGCCCTTTGGGGCACTGGGCCCGCAAGTGCCATTTACTTAACTCTCCCTCTTTCCTATTTTTCAAAATAAGATCACCTACTGGAAAAATACATCCTATGCGAACATTCTATGCTGACAGCTTCTGCTACAAAGAGGACAGTCATCGTAATAACTAACATGCATGTGGTACTTACAGCGTGCCAGGCACGAAGGACTGATCCATAACTGAAATATCGTCTACGATGCCCACCTCCCTGCCTGCCTACTCCTCCGGCTCCTGGTGGTCAGTTCATGGAGGCGGGTTCCCAGCGGGGGTCACCGCCGTCTCTAGTAAATAACAGGCTCTGTTCCTAGTAAACACTCTGGAAACCTACAAGGTCAGAGGGCAGGAATACCAACCAGAGTCCCTATGTTCAGGAAATGCTCAGAGCATGCGCCATGACAGGGACTCAAAGCTAAATTATCTAATGGAAGAAGGGGAAGATGCACCGCAGTTCAGAAGCAGTGCCCGTAGTCATCTCTCATGCACAACGTGGAGCCGTGCAGGTTTCTGAGATTTAAGGCTTCGGTGACTTTAAATCCTTAGATGAAAATGGAAGGATTCTTTCAAAGCCCTGTGCCTTGATTTCTCCCTCTCTGTGCCATTCCCCAAGTCAGCTCCTGCCTGCGATGACTATTCCGCCACTGCTCCTTCTGCTTTATAAAAACGCTTGCTGACTCACCACTGTACCACATCGAGAAGAGCAATCATTCTGAGATTTACCGGAACCGAGGTTTGAACCACTGATGTGCTGAAGGGCATGCACAAGGGCAGTCACACTGGGAGGACCGAGATCTGATTCTGCATGACTTTAAATATTTAACAGTCTCTGGGGTGTCTTTGCTTCCTCACGCCTCCTCACCGCATGATCTCTTTGGTAGATGAGCTAGTCCAACTGGGCAGAGCTGTAGCCTGGGCTCCTCCTCTCCCCTCAGGTTGGGGGGGCTGGATTCACGCTGGGGAGTGGGACGGTGCCAGTGCACTGGATTTTGACTTTTAACTTAAAACACAAGTTTGAGCAGCACTGACATCATGACACCAACAGGTCTTGCTTTTAATTTAAGACATAAGACATGCATTTTTGCACAGCAGAGAAATCATGACATCCATATGGCTTAAGCATATTTCTAAGTGTTTATTATTATCTTAAAAACAATATTCTCACTGCAGCACTATTTACAATAGCCAGGACATGGAAGCAACCTAAGTGTCCATCGACAGATGAATGGATAAAGAAGATGTGGCACATTTATACAATGGAATATTACTCGGCCATAAAGAGAAACGAAACTGAGTTATTTGTAGTGAGGTGGATGGACCTGGAGACTGTCATACAGAGTGAAGTAAGTCAGAAAGAGAAAAACAAATACCATATGCTAACGCATGTATATGGAATCTAAAAAAAAAAAAAAAGGTTCTCATGAACCTAGGGGCAGGACAGGAATAAAGACGCAGACATAGAGAATGGACTTGAGGACACTGGGGTGGGGGAGGGTAAGCTGGGAAGAAGTGAGAGAGTGGCATGGACATATATACACTACCACATGTAAAATAGATAGCTAGTGGGAAGCAGCCGCGTAGCACAGGGAGATCAGCTTGGTGCTCTGTGACCACCTAGAGGGGTGGGATAGGGAGGGTGGGAGGGAGACGCAAGAGAGAGCAGATACGGGGATATATGTATATGTATAGCTGATTCACTTTGTTATACAGTAGAAACTAACGCACCATTGTAAAGCAATGATACTCCAATAAAGATGTTAAAAAAAAAATTCTCAGTAGTGCTTAGGTGAGGGGATTTCAGAACGAGAAGGAGGAGGGAGGGAGTTTGCATTTATCGTGTTCCTATGATAGAGGCTCTTTATTAATTACCTAATTCAATTTAGTTTAATTCTCACAATGAAGTGAATCAGGTATTCTACCCATTTTTGAGAAGAGGAAACTGACTCCTAAAGGAACCCTGGCAAGTTTAAGGCTTCATAAAACTTTTTGGGAAATCTGACTTTGCGGCACTGCGGTCGTCACGCTTGTGAATGTGGTGGTGAGGAGGGGGTCGAGGTGGGCGAGAACGAGGTGGCGGACAACAGTGTCACACGCAGCATTTATTACGAGTGTCTGTGCACACATTACACAACGAGTGGGAAAAATCCACTTCTCCTTTACTACTCACCCAGAACGCTTCACTTCTGACCCTTCTAGTCACCAAATGTGAGGGGGGTTTTCCCCACTGCAAGCAAGTCTCTGCAACACCAGCTGGGTGTGCTACAATTTAACTCAATCCTGACACCACCTACCTGGATAGAGAGTCAGATCCCGTAGGTTAAGGGCTCAGACCCACAAGGCTGCTTGCCCCACACACCCCCTCAGACACCAACTGCAAGTCCAGATTGTCACCTGTGCTTCTGACCGACCAATCGGCTACAAAGTGGAGGCTCCCATGACCCCCTCCTCGGGTTTGATTCATCTGCTGGAGTGGCTCACAGAACTCAGGGGAAGTTTACTTACTAGCCCACCAGTTTATTATAAAAGGGTATAACTCAGGAACATCCAGATGGAAGAGGACAAGGTGTGTGAGAAGGGCGTGCAGCCTCCAAGCTTTCTCCGATCATGCCACTCTCCCAGCACCTTCACGTGTTCCCCAACTCAGAAGCTCTCTGAGGCCTGTACTTTAGGGGGTTTTCACAGAGGTTTCACATGATGAAGGCATGATCGATCATTAACTCCATTTCCATCCCCTCTCTGGAGACTAGGGGTAGGACTGAAAATTCCAAGCTTCTAATCATGGCTTGGTCTGTCTGGTGACCAGCCCCGACCCAGGAGCCCACCTAGAGTCACCTCATTAGAACAAAAGACACTGCTATCATCCAGGAAATTCCAAAGGATTTAGGAGCTCTGGGTCAGGAACAAGGGTCAAAGACCAAATATTAGAACAAAAGATGCTCTTTAGTGCTCTTATCACTTAGGAAATTACAAGGGTTTTAGGAGCTCTGTGCCAGGAACCAGGGGCAGATACATATGTATGTGTGTGTGTGTGTGTGTGTGTGTGTGTGTGTGTGTGTGTGTGTATGCATGCCACTTTCTTTTACATATTTAATCAACTCATGGCAACATATGAGATAGATGTTATTACTATTCCTATTTTACAGATGAGGAAACTGAGGCACAGAGTAGTTGTTATGGACTGAACTGTGTCCTCTCAGAATTCATATATTGAAGCTCTAACCCCCAATGTGGCTATATTTGGACATAGGGCCTTTAAAAAGGTAATTAAGATTAAATGAGGTCATAAGATGGGCTTAATCCAGTAGGACTAGTGTCCTTATAAAAAGAGGAAGAGACACCAGGAATGTGAGCACACAGGGTAAAGACTACATGGGGACACAGTGAGAAGGTGACCGTCTGCAAGCCACGGAGAGAGGCTTTGGGAGAAACCAAACCTGCCAGCACCTTGACGTTGGACTTCTAGCCTCCAGAACTGTGAGGATATCAATTTCTGTTGTTGTAAGCCACCCAATCTGTGTGGTATTTTGTTATGGGAGCCCGAGTAGATTAATACAGTGGTGTATACAAACCTAAAGTAACCAGCTAGCATATGGTGGAGCTGGCATTCAAACCCAAGTTCATGTACTGACAAATCCCTGTCAACACGCCATGCTGCCTCCCAGGAGCCGTAACACAGCTGGTTTTCCTAAAGGGGGGATGGGGGGCAGGCATACCTCACTCTACACCCAGGGACCTCAGAGAGGACCTATAACCCCTCCCTCAACCTGACACACCGTGCACATGTGCACATGCCCTCTCCCAGAATCTTAAGTTCTCAACAGCTGGACCAGGCTGAGACCAGAGGTCAGGAGTCCTGGTCCCACTCTAAAGAGGCCCCGGAGAATTCAAGGGCGGGAAGAGGCTGAGGAGAAGGAAATTCCCCGCTGAGCAGGGAATGAGTACTTCAACCCTCGTACCCCTCCCAGGTCTAGCTTTATTGCTCCAGGCTGGCCCTGAGACTTCTCAGAGGTCTAAGAGAGCCCCTACCACAAGGCACTAACTAGCCCTGAAGTGGCGGTCTGGGTGCTCTTGTGCACACTTCCACCCGGGGGCACCATCACCCTTCTCCCTCCCAACCCCTTACTCCTGGCAACAGATCCCTGGAGGTAAGGAGTCTCCATGGGGGCAAAGGCAATCAAACGTAATCAACTGCCTGACGCCTGTGCTCTCATCCCTCTAGGCCATTGCACAGCTGCTCACACTGTGCTCTGGGAAGGCCTAGGGTGGTTAGACTCTGGGACAACCTGTGGGAGGGGCTAAGGCGCAGCCAGGGTGGCGCTGAGGCCTCTGGGGCGCCTCAGCCAAGGTCCTGCTCTTTCTCTCCCATGGAAGGCTTTCTTCAGTGAAAGAAAGGCCAGCGTCCCGTGGCAACGTCCACAGTGACGGTCGCTAATCGGTCACCGAGCAGGGTGAACTGTCAGCACATTATAAGGAATTTATAGACGTTTAAAAACAAACACCAGAACGTCAATTTATTAATTTACAGAGGGAAATGGGAGTCTCACTGGATGCTCAGGCTGGCCAACAAGAGGATTCATCCTCTGGAGGAAATCCACTCCGGTTTTCACCGCCAGCCCGCCGCAGGCTGATGAGCGGAGAGGCGAGCAGAGGGGGCCTGCTTGACGGCCAGGATTCTCGGAGGATCATCGCTAGTGCAAGACACAGGCCTCCGGCTTGCGATTTAATACACACACAGTTGACTGTATTAGTCATTTCCTGCCCAGGAACCAGGCCGGCATTATGAGGCCTATTTTTATCAATGGAAAAGTTGAGTGGAGGTGGGTTCAACCAAGAGACTTAGCCCAGTATTTCCATAACGTCACAGAACAAATGAGACCTATGTGCATATTTAAACATAAACCTGCAGATAGATCGCATCCGACATCTTCACATACGATGGTCATCGTCTTTCTAGCCGTGCCATTTAGCCAGTGCTTACTTACTCTGTGCTGAGCATTTTGTATACACAATTAAGGGTTTGGACTTGGCGGGGAAAGCAAGGCGGCACTGACATTTATGGATCACCTTCTCAACGCTTCATGCCTTACAGCACGTAGCACAACATGTTCTCACAACCCTACAAAGCAGGAGCTCCTTATTATACATGTGAGAAACTGAGTCTGGAGAGCTGAGCTGAACCGCCCAAGGTCACACAATAAAGAAGCAGCAGCTGGAATTTGATCCGAGGTTTAGTACTCAAGGTGGATTACTGTCTTGATTTTATAGAAGAGGAAACCAGCTCAGTGAAGTTCAGCAAAGTGACACAGTTGTGGACCGGCTTGATCCAAGGCCTCATCTTGCTCTCACCATTCTTTGCTCTACATTAGCTGTTCTATAAACAGGAGCACTCAATCCAAAGGAGGCTCCTTGAGAACAGGCCTGTTCTGTGGACCTCTGAACGCCTGCCACCCAAAAGAGGGTCTGGCACACGCTACATGCTCCATAAATATTTGTCGGACTTCCCTGGTGGCGCAGTGGTTAAGAATCCGCCTGCCAATGCAGGGGACACGGGTTCGAGCCCTGGTCCGGGAAGATGCCACGTGCCACGGAGCAACTAAGCCCGTGCGCCACAACTACTGAGCCTGCGTTCTACAGCCTGCGAGCCACAACTACTGAGCCCACGTGCCACAACTACTGAAGCCTGCGCACCTAGAGCCCGTGCTCCACAACAAGAGAAGCCACCGCAATGAGAAGCCCGCGCACCGCAACGAAGAGCAGCCCCCAGTCGCCCGCCGCAACTAGAGAAAAGCCTGCGTGCAGCAACAAAGACCCAACGCAACCAAAAATAAATAAATAAATGAAACAATTAATTAAACAAAATATATTTGTCAAATGAAGACACTTGAGCTGGAGGCAGACTGAGGTACGGTGGCAAGAGTGGACCACATCTGACTGGGAGTCCTCAACCTGGCTGGGCCCTAGGCTAGTTAATTGACCTAAGTTTCTGCATCCTTGGAGGGATAACGCCACAGACGCTGGTGAGAACTCAAGGGGGTGTACCAAGCACTGGTAGAGAGCCTGGCATAGCCACTTTTACCATAGCAAATGCATACAGCCCGGATTCTGAAGCCAGAGCACCCAGGTTTGAATCCCAGATGCCCACTTAATTCCTGAGTGATGCAGCTTTCTAATCTGTAAGATGGAGACAATGATAGTACTTATGTCCTAAGGAACACTGGGAGAAATAAATAGTACGGTGCATCTAATGTGCTTAGAACGGTACACGGTAAGTGTTCAGTGTGTTAGCTATTATTACGATTAGCTCTAAATTATCAACAAATCTCATCTAGGGTATGCCTAGTGATATAAAAGTCATATAAAAATGTCCACGTAGCCAGTAATGCGAGCTAGAGTCAGGTATCACATGCCTCCAAGTGCCTCCACTGTGAAACCGGAGGGCCAGTCCTTCTGGAGGCTAATCCCTGCCTGGGGCCCAATCCATCCTTATTGGCTTATCAGGAGCCCCATCTTCACTAGCTGGTGGGGCCTTGACACAGCCCTGCAGACCGGAGCCCACATTTAAGGGTCCTGGGACACAAGCACTGAGGAACAACCTGAGCCCTTGCTGTGTTTGCAGCCCTTCTCTCTGCACTTCCAGTTCGTTCCTGATCCACACTCTGGGCACCTGGCTGGACCAAGAGTCCTGTCCTAGAGCTGAGTCCCCTGGCAGTGCTTTGTGCTAATGCCCTCTTTAGGTGCCAGTGGGATCTAGACACCTCACTGTCATGCTGTCCCTCCGTCCCAACCCTGACTCTGAGCTAAAGACCACTGAGATGCTACAAGGACCGGCTCATTAGATGGGTCCCTCTGGACATGGAGCAAGCCTGCCAAGCCTGTGGAGAGTACAATCTGGACCATTCCTACACTCATCCAAGCAACACTGACAAGTGTAGAACTCAATACTTTGTTCAACTGTTCAAAAATTCAAAAGCTTCCACAGAAGATTTCTTACATGATAGGAAACGGTGGCTCTCTTACGAAGGGAGGGAGGGTAGGGGCAGGAGGGGCACTTCTTAAACCTGATGCCTGACATGTCACAGTTTTAGTAAGAGCCCATGCCCGTCCAGGCCCAGCAGCGAGGCTGGCTGGAGCCGCTTCTGTTCCTGCAGAGAAGCAGCAGACGTCTTCACTCCTGGGAAACCAGTGTTCCGCCCTGGAAGTGTGAGTGGTGTTTTAGTTTTCCCGTACAGGAGTCTTGGAAAAGATCGAGAGGCAAGTTGTATGGTCCACATGGCTGACTTACACTACAGATTTATATTATTTCTGTTGAGAAATGTTATTTGCAGAGAAAGCACAGAGTAAAACCATAATGAATACTCAAGTTCTACACATAAAGTTGGCCATTTTATCTCGCTGGGGCAAGGAAGATGGCCACGTGAGCTCTAGAGGGGATGCTGATCCAAAGGAAGGAGCAGAGAGAGCCTGAGGTCCGGAGACAGACTGTACCCTCTGCGTTGGGGGCTGGGGACCTGGAGACCTGGGCATAGTCGGGGCCGGGACACCGGGGAGACTGGGAGGTTACAGATCCAATCTCAGCTAGTAACAAGTCTACTTGCAACACGGAACATGCAAAACTCAAATAAACAGAGTACCATTCTTAATAACACTTAGCCAAACGCTGCTGTTTCTGAGGCGATTCAGAACTAATTTGATCCTCTTCTAAAATGCACCCAATAGATGACCCACTAAGAATGATGCCACGTGGGTCTTGAATAAATCCTTCCTCTAAATAGCTCAACTGCAAATACAGTTGATGCTCATTATTTGCGGATTCCGTATTTGCACATTCACCTACTCTCCGAAATTTATCTGCAACCTCCACATCAATATTTGTGGCACGTTTGTGGTCACTCATGGACATGCAAACACTGGCAAAAAATCTGGGTTGCATGATGTGCATGTTCCCAGCTGAGGTTGAACAAGTCTTCTTGTTTCGGCTCTCATACTGCAAACGAGTGCCCTTTCCGTGGTCTACTTAGCACCTTTTTGTGTATGTGTGTGTGCTTTTTCTTGGTGATTTCTCTGTTTAAAACGGCCTCCAAGTGTAGCACTGAAGTGCTGTCTAGTGTTCTGGCGGGAGAAGGCTGTGATGTGCTTTCTGGAGAAAATCCATGTGTTCGATAAGCTTCATTCAGGCGTGAGTCAGTGCTGCTGAACGTGGGCTCAAGGCTAATGAATCAACAATATATATTAAATAAGGTGTCTTTCAACAGAAACACACATAAAATAAGGTTATGTATTGACAGGTTGACGAAAATGTGACCAGAGGCTCGCAGGAACCTAACTCTGCACCTTCCCGAGGAATACTGTATTTCAGTGTTTGCTAATTCAGTGTTGGCAGTGCCTTTACAGAGCTTTATAGACCCACTACAATAGTGAGAATCAACCATACCTGCCCTTCTTCCTAGAGCAAGGCCGGGGGGCGTGGGGTGGTGGAGGGGGACTTGATCACTCTAGCTTTCTGGATTTGGGTATAGTCGGTGTAGGTGGGACTAGGAACCATGGAGCCCTGGGTTCTCGTCGCTGGCCTCCAGACGGATCCCTCCTCCCCCAGGCTGCCCCTTATCTCCCTGGTTCCCTCCCTCACATCTTACTCATGTCACCTTCTCAGGAGGCCTTCCCGGACTACTTAAAACTGCAACCCCTTCCAGCACTGTCTAGCTCTTTTCCCTACTTTAGTTTTCTCCACATTTTCACCTAATGTATTTTCACCTAATGTATGTATATTCCACTTCTGTTTTGCTGTTTCTCTCCCCACACTGGGACACAAATTACATGAAGGCAGGGGCTTGGTCTGCAGCCTCCTCCGCCCCTAAGCACAGAATCTGATCGCTGTGAGGGTTAAATGAGTTCATACACATCAAGCAGGCTTTGAGCAGTATTTGGTGCCTGGTAAAAGCTATACTCATCATCATTATTGGGACTGATTGTAGTTTTTACTGCTGGCTTTTAAGAAAGTTTTTTTTAAAACTGCACTGCTCACCAAGAAAGGAAAAATCTGCAACTTTTTACAGTGTCTGAGATGAATGCAGTAAACTCATAAAGTGGGAAGACCTGCAAAGACCTGAATTAAAAGCACAGCTGTTGACTGAGCACCCCTTAAGGGAGCACTCACCAGGTCCTCGCTCTTGAAGCTGACTCCTAGAAGTCTACACGGTACACACACGGGAAGAGCCTTTGCCCACTGCACAGAGATCCAGAGCACAAGGGATCTGGGGACCCCAGAACCCGACCACCTCATTTCACAAATGAGTAGACCCGAGTCCCGAGAGCACTGCACAGAGTTGCCGCTAACAAATGAGTGTCTGTCTTGTGCGGAGTGGAGTGGGCAGGGAAGTCTGTCCCCAAAGGGTTCCCTTAGTCACCGCCACTTACTGAGATGGTACCTGACCAACTGGAATCACTGTGCAATGCAAAGATGAAGTGAGTATGAACACTCGCTATTCCAAGACATTTACGGCAATTCAAGAAGATAGAAGTATTTTAAGTAGTTGTTTCAAAGACTTTGTTTTAAATTAGCTATATTGAGTTTGTAGGGTAGGAATGCATGTTCACAGAGCTGAGATATTAAAAAGGAGGACTTTCCAGCAATAGACTAAAGGCTAAAAACCTACTCCCAGAGATGACAAGGTATCTGAAGAATAGACATATCCAGGACTCCATCTGAAGACAGATTGACCAAAGAAGCTCCTTGTGGCCCCTCCTCACAAGCAGGTAACACACCTGTGTCTCAATTACACTCAGGTTTTATCCTGTGTGTGTGTGGACACAAGGAAAGAAGGAGCCTTAAGGAACCTTGTAGCTCCAGAAAGCGGAAAATTCTAAGAATTCCCTGGTGATCACACAAAATAACCATGGAGAAGGAAGGACCCAGAGAATGCTGCAAGGCAATGGATTCCCAAAATTCCAAGGGAAGTGACTGCAGATTGGATGCTGTCACAAAGCCTCGAGATGGAAGTAAGCAGTTAGCGGAGGCGAGCCTTGCTGGAGACTTACAGACGGGGGCAGAGAGGAGTTCCTGGAAGGAAGGGGCAGAGGGCAGAGGGCAGAGGGAGGGAGAGAGAACTTTGCATTATTCAGGGTACATAGCCTCGGGGCCAGGGCACCTCGGGTCACGGCAGCTCCTGCTGTTGCCTGAGGCTCATTACTGCTGCCTGTGGGACAACTGCAGCCCTGCCCCCTGAATGGACCTGGGGTGGAGGTCCAGTGATTTGGGCCAGAGGCTGCTGGTCCAAATTCAAGGAGAAGCCTCATTCCCAAATTCATCTCCCCTTTTCTTGGATTCTTACTGTAGATACTCAGTAGCTCACCTCTTAATGCTCTACTATTCTTTGAATTAATGCCACCTCCCCCATTAGCCTCTGAGCCTTGTTTTCAGAGCTGAACTCAAAGCTTTGCTTGTCCCCTTTGCTTGACTGATGAGGCCCATCAGGGGAAGTGACTCGTCCAGGGTCTCCTCACCTGTGAGCGGCCGGTACAGGTGAGCAGTGGGGTGTCCTGATTCTCAACACCGTATCCCTCTCCCAGGAGCCACTTGAGGTCAGGGAGCCCTTGTGTGTGTTTTTCTTCTCCCACAATGCCCAGGTAAGTGCCACACACACCAGCAGCACTTAATATCTGTTGATTCATTTTTTTCTTCCAAGGGGAAGATGCAGGGTATCCTGAGAAAAATCACCAAAACTAATCAAAGTGCTATGAGTCCTGTGAATTATAAAGAAAGGTAGAGGGAGTCTGGATTAATTTTCTCAGAGAAGAATGAGAAGCGTTATCGTGAAGCAGTTGAAAAAGTATGGGGAAAATGCAACCCAAAGTCATCCTTCTACCTAGGGCATCGAGCAAGGGGTAGGGGCTCTGGAAAGACAAGGAGAATCTGGAAAGCAGTAATGATGAACTTCTTAAGGAAAAGAGATACTAAAACAAGAAACCCTCTACCAAGGGGGCTGTGGACTCTTCACTCCTGGGGCAAACCTTTAAAAGTAGGATGTTAACTGTCCCCACTGATGTTCCTGTTTCAACAGAGATGACCAGACCAGAGACACGAGATTTATTCTGCACATAGGTTACGATTCTGCATGTAAAATACAACCTCCGTGAGACTTATTTCATGACAATACATGAGAACCTCAACCATCCCATTTTTCAAACTGCTTTGGAAAGAGTCTTTACATCTTGAAGGAGAAGATGGTAGTTCCACTTAAGCACATAAAAGAGGACACAAAATAAAATGTATTTTTCTGTCTTGAGAATATCTTCACTTATTAACAACGCGGAGTGCCCCAGGGCTGGCGACACTGCATTACTTTAACTCCACAGCTTGCTCTGTGGGAACAGGGACCAGCCTCACCTAGTACACACGTCACAACCCTGCCAGTACACACATCACAACCCCGCCTGTACACAGTTAGCTCCGGCACGCGCTCGCCTCTGCGGCCTTGAATCTTTCATAGAGACAGGTCCGCAAAGAACGTTAGAGGAATGGGGAGGTTCCGTATGTAACGTGATGCCAAAATACGCTGTGGACCACTGGTGACTTTCTCAGCTTCCTGGGTCAATTTTTCCCCCCGTGTTAACTTCTAATAAGTTAAAAAAAAGATTTTTGGGAAAATGTTTTACAAATGCTACATTATTTATCAACACCCATCTCGTGGACAGTATGAGTACTTTAATGCTGTTAACGGCAGCAGGCCAGATTCTGCTGCGGTCCCCCACTTTTCCGCAGTCTTTGTAATCTCTGAAGTCACTGTAAATGCTGGGGAGAAGTAGCAACTAAGGAAGGAACAATCTAGAGTTTCCTGTAAAAGGGGGGCAACTTCGATGTCAATAATATGTACACAGAACTTTGGAGTAACTTTTCTCTTTTTTAAAAGCTAGTATAAAGCTCCTGGTGGCTGAAGCCCAAAGCTTTTCAACCAGAACTCTAGAGGCTGAGACCAGCCTGGGCTTCTACCCGGCACTAGGGCACTAGGAAGGGAAGGCTTGCGTTACTGAACTCAAGTGCTTCACTGCTATTCCAGCTGAGCCACCGAGCAATTCTGAATTGATGAAGGCTTTACATAAATGCGCCCTAACATACAGAAAAGGGGGAGAGCAATATGTTCTAGGTAAAGTGAGAAATCACACACACACACACACACACACACACACGCACGCACAAACTGCAACGAGTCAAAAACCTGTCTCAAGGTTTGTCTATGAGATGAGGCACCAAACACTCAATCCCACTGACACAAAGGAAATTCTTTATTCCTATCATCACTGCCTCCATTCCAAAAATTAGATTAAAACTCCTCGTATAACTTATATAAGCTGGTACTATCTGCATTTTCATTAATAACCAGTGTGTTACGAGACATTTCCTATTTTAATTTTTTTCTAAGGTCTGGAAAGAAGAAAGTAATGCTGCTTCACTTAAGCTATGACACATTGTAATACTGTGATCGCCAAAATGATTCCCAAACTAAATGGATTAGAGAGAGAGGGAGGGTGGCCTTAAAGATGGCATACTTGGGACGGGGCTCAGTCCCACACAGCCTCCAGCTGACGGGACCTACACAGCAGCAAAAACGGGTAAATCACCACGACTGATGGGGCTGCTGGGAACCATTACATCTGAATTTTTAAAGAAACTTTTGGAAGACCAAAACCATACATCATGTTTAGCTAGTGCTGTACAGCAAAACACTGCTACTGTATAACATCTTACTTGGTCTTCACAGTAATACTATGAGTTTCCCAGACTATGCATTAGTACCATCCCTTTTTACAGATTAGAAAAGTGATGTTCAGAGAGGTTAACAAAGTCACACAGCTCATCTCCAACAGCACTGGGCCCAGAACTCAAGGATTCCAGCTCCTACTTCATACCCTTTCCCCTTGGAACATGGCCCTGCATTAGGGACAAAGACTCTAGCTGTTTTTTCCTCTTTTGTCCTTCACCGGGAGTCAAGTGCTTGGGTAATCCACTAAAAGACACACACATACACACAAAAGCAAAGCACACACATAAAAACATATTTTATTTTTCCTCTCAATCTTTAACACAGTTGCACATCTTCAGGTGAGCTTGAGCTCATGGTATAGAACTCCCACACAACAATCACACAGGGAATCAGAGAACCAAACCAAAGGCATGCTTGCAAGACCATGGGAAGGCCCACCTACACAAGAGGAAGGACAGCCCAGAGATTAAAAGCTTGGTCTCTGAAGCCAGACTGCCTGGGTTCATATCTCAGCTCTGCCATTTATCAGCTCTGAAATCGTGGGCAGGTCACGTAAGATTCTGTGCCTCAGCTTCAACTAAAAATAGGAGAAATCAAAGAACATAGCTCCTGGGGTTTGTGGGAAAGCAGGACAGTGGAAGTCACATGGGAGTGTTTGCTATTGCCTTTTACAGAGGTGCTAGATGAGCCTGAAAGACAGAAACTGAGCTTACCGATAACGGCCCCAAACCACCTTGGTATATGTGTGCCCCATAACATACTAAATGCTCAATGAACATCAGCAATCATCACCATATTTTATTATCAGAACACGGCTTTAGAGTCTGCTTCACTCAGGCTCAAATTTCAGTTCATCCATACAATTGATTTGTGATTTTAAGAAAGTGACTTGGGTTCTCTGAATCTCAATTTCCTCATCTGTAAAGTGGGAATAACAACATCACCCGCCCCCCTGCAGGGTTGTTCTGAGAATCAGATGGCCCGATGCAAGTAAAGCACCCAGTAGGGTGCCCAGCACATGGTTGGAATCAAAGCAACGTTAGTTTCCTTCTCTGCCCAACCCTCTACTGTTGCCAAATGATGAAGGTCTACGTTGGATACCCATTCATTTTATTGTTTCTAGATCTCAACCAAAACGGGCAGACATGTATTAGAATATCTGAAGAAGGAGAGAAGAGCTTCATATAGTATTTTATTTGCTAAGTGACACTGGCCTATAGCATTAGGTGAAGAGGGAAAACTGACATTTTCTATAAAAAAGGTTGCTATAGATCTCATCTGAACTCACAGCTCTGAAAAAAAATCACGGCTCTCAGGAGAAGGGCTTTTTGAGAAATCATATATTCTTGTTTCTAGGGTCCATGTGTCATTTACATGGGCCAACGTTCCACCTTCAGTAGAGACAGGGGTCACTTGCTGGTCAAACCTACCACAGGGAATGTGGCTGGAGCAGAAAAGTGGGCGCTGGGTGGGGACCTGTGTCCCCTTCCTGAGCAGCAGGTCTGCTGAGAGAACGAGAGACTGTAAGAGAATCCAAAGGGACACATTTCTGCTCTGTGCCCACAGGAGATGAATTGCAGTGTTGTCTGGCTGGAGATGTGGGTTAAGAATGTGCTGGTTCATCAGCTAAGCACAGTCTTAATGAAGTGATTTTTAGTCTGAGGATCTTTTAAGGTCAATTGAGTTATTTCTAAATTAATTTTTAAAAACTGAGATATAATTGATATATAACATTGGTGCAAGTTTAAGGTGTACAACGTGCTGGTTTGATACATTTATATATTTCAGTAAGACCACCACCATGGCATTCGTTAACACCTCTATCATGCCTCATTTTTATCATTTCTTTTCTGTGGTGGGAACAATCAAGACCTAGTCTCTTAGCAACTTTGACGTTTTCAATACAGTATTGTTGACTGTAATCACTACACTGTGCATTGAACCCTCAGGACTTATTTATCTACTAGTTGTACGTGTGTACCCTTAAACAACATCTCCGCAGTTCCCCTGTTCCCGGCCCCTGGTAACCTTCTACTCTGTTTCTAAGAGTTCGGCTTCTTTAGATTCCACATATAAGAGACATCATACAGTATCTGTCTTTCTCTGTCTGACTTATCTCACTTAGTATAACACCCTCAAGGTCTATTCGTGTCCAAAGCTTGTCACAAATGGCAAGCTTTCTTTCTCGTGGCTGAATAATATTCCACTGCATATGCACACTACACCTCCTTTATCCATCCATCTGCTAACGAACACCTAGGTTGTCAATTTAAATTATTTATAGATTATGCTCAGTGAACGGATCTCAAACGTCTCCTTCAACAGGAAGCAACTGAAATTCCACATACAGATGCAAACTGTCTCTTTCTCAAGTCCAGTAACACTGTAACTGCCATTCTTAAATGGGATTACCATTTTCTCTGCTGTATTACTTTCTTCTGCTCCTCTCCTGGGTCTGATTGATTATCTCACCTTGCATGCCATTGTTGTTGAATAAATATACGTAGAATGAGTGGATGGATGGCTTGGTTACAGACAACTGTTGAGAGCTGTCACACTTCATGTCAATTTAGAGACTGAAAATATGCAAACCTGACTATTAAAACCATTTCCTTAGAAGCACCAGAGCCTGGAGCAGACGAGGAACTCAGGCTCTGATCGTTGTGGCTTCACACTTCAATGAGATTTTAAATAGGAGGCATAGGGGTGAGGGGACAGCGTGGCTTCGCGAAAATGGCTCAGTGTCTGAATTATTCCAATAGTCCTGTAGGAGGAGCCATCATTTCTCTATCAATGTCATTAACTGCAAATAAATAAGAAACGTTCACAGTACAACCTCAGTACTGGCACCGGCATTAAGTTCTCAGGCAACAGCCCCGAGAAGAGGACGCCTGGTACGTGTTGTCAAGTTTCTGGGCAGCCTCGGAATGCCAGCCTCGGGACCCCCAGGGCTCGACCATCTGGCTCTTCCTAGAGGACCCAGCCCTGCTCGATGAAGGTACCACTGCTGCTGCTTCTACCTGAGGCTGCTCAGCTCTGAGAACACCCACGGCCCAGGATTCTCTGCCAGGATCTCACGGGGTCAGGTTGACACATCTGCTGCCCCTGCGCTCTCAGGATGCCCACCTCCACCACCACTGCTGCTGGGGGCCGCCCATCACCTCACCTGTTTCCTGCTTCCTTCCTTCAAGGGAAGAAGGAAGTGTGCCTCTCCTTCATTAGCCATCCAGGCATCTGCCCACCACAGGGAGCAGCTGCCAGCAGTTGGATAACAATGCAGCTCGTTTCAACAGTGCCTTTCAAACCCCGGGGGCTCGCATGGCTGCCAATTCCGCAACTGCTCATTCAGGCAAGCGTAGTGACCAGAAGTTAATAAGGGAAAGGGAGCCGTGGCTCTGCCAGAAACACGGCATTATGCGTGGTCATGTTGGCAAATAAACAGAGGAAAACAGTTTTAGAAACACAAAAGCTGGCCTCTGGGCCCGGAGACAAAATGAGGTATCGAAGGCCAATGGCTCAGTGTCCAAGAGGCAGTGAGTGTCGCCCTGCTCGGTGGAAAAGCAGGCTGGACCAGGCTCAGGAGCCTGGCTCGAGTCTTGCTCTTCCCAGACCAGCTATACACTCTCGGGCAGGTAACTCTGCCGCTCTGTGCTCCTTCCACCTCTCCTGAGGCTTGAATGAGATGGTCCTTATTTTCTCTTTGTGAATGTCAACCTGAAAGCCGTTCGTGAGAGGATGAAATCTCATTCTGCCAGGACTTGGTATGTTCGTCATTGGCTCTGTGCCTCGGTTTCTTGATTCAACTGTGTTGACAGTTATGCCCCTCACTAAGGGCGTTTTCGCTGAATAACTAAAATGCGAGAATAACATCTGTCACAGACTGTATGTCCCAAAGATGGCAGGAATAAAGCACCCTCTCCCCCGCTATCCTACATGCTCTCTGCAGTATGACCTTGACACTCTCCCTCAAGAGGTAGAGTCCGTGTCTCCACCCTTGGGTCTGGGCTGCGACTGCTCTGATCAACAGAACAGGGTGGAAGTGATGGGGTGCCATCTCCTGAAACAGCCTTGTCTCACCTGGTGGCTTCAGGAAGCTTCCTGCTTCTTGGAAGCCAGACACCATGTGAGAAGTACACCTGCCTACCCAGAGACCACCACTGTGAGAACTCCAAGCCACATGGAGAGGCCCTGGAGGATGAGATGCCACATGAAGAGAGGCAGTGGCCAAGGAACACTGAGCCACCAGGCACGTGAGTGAAGAAGCCGTCTTGGAAGTGGATTCTCCAGCCCCACCTGCCCCCAGATGCCCCCATGTGGATCAGAAAGGAACTGCGCCACTGAGCCCTTCCCAAATTCCTGAACCCACAAAATTTATTTCAGGAGCAAAATAAATGGTTGTTTTAAGCTACCAAGTTTGGGCATAGTTTGTAACATGTGTACATATTAACAGATGACAGAAACAATGTTATCTGCAGTATTGGACAAATATGGGTGGGCCTCATCTTAATAGATCTGTTCCTAAAAGCATTTGCTGAAAATGAACACAAAATTACATGTAAAATTATTTTTTAATCTTGAGCACTTACATTTACATTTTGAGAGAGAATCACTAAATCCCGTTGCAATGCAAGTACACGCATTAGTTTAGGCATCATCTCCTTCTGGAAAACCATATGCCACCCCTTACTCCCAGCCAGGATAGATGTCCCCAGCTCAGCACCCATGACATGATAGCTCAGCACTTAGCACAATGCACTGAATTTCCCTGTTTGTTGTCTGCCCCGTGAAGGCAGGGGACATATCCGTTCCTCCTTGTAAGAGAAGAGTCATAACGTCTAATGCACAAAGTATGATAGAGATGGTTCTAAGCACTTGACATAGATCTTATGTTTATATCAATTCACTTAATGTTTACTAATAGCCTTGTGGGGTAGGTACTATTATTATGCCCACTCTCTAGATGAGGCAACTGAGGTACAGAGAGGCTAAGTAACTTGCCCAAGGTCACCCAGCTAAGTAAGTAGCAGAGGCTGGCTTTGAACCAAGGCAGTCGGGGCCCAGAGTACATGCTCTTAGCCATTGTAACACACAGATTTTCTTTAACATCAAGCATTCAATAAATGTTTTTGACTCAATTAATGAATCAACAACAGAAATCAAACCCAAACTTCTCATACAGATCAGGATTTCTGAAAGAAAAAAACCCGTGCCACATGAACAAAAATCAATTCTAAGAACTACATGCAAACATAAAAATCCCATACAAATGCTAAGTAATGATAACGAATTTGCTACATAGACCAGAAATAAATCTGAATGAGAAAAGATACTCCCTACCCCTTCCTGTTTATCTATTAGTGGTAATCTAGTCAGTAGCAACTAATATGATTACTTCAGGAAAATCTATGCGAATAGGAACCAAGGGAGGGCACAGATAAATAAAGCTTACAGATGAATATTAGAATCTCATGTTCATTCGCCGTTCACTTCAGGACGTTCCTCTATCAAACCTACTGACCAACTGATGTGTATCACCTCTTTCTCTTTTCTCTCCATCTGGGGCAGGTTATACCAAAAGAGGACAGAGACAAGCAAAGCTTTCACGAAAACCAGTGCCTGGGAAAGACATCCCCGAGCAGCTGGGAACCGGCTGCAAGTGGCCGTGACAGAACTGGGAGGTACTGTGTAGGAAGACTGTAGAAGATGCACAGAAATGACACCTTATTTATCTGATTTCAAACTCTTTACCGTTGCTGCTTGACGTGTTGTGTACAGACCGGCAGCACAAGCAGCACCCGAGAGCTTGGCAGAATTGCAGTACCTTGTCCGGCCCCAGGACAACTGAACCTGAATCTGTCGATATGGGCAGGCAAGTTTGAAGGCACTGCCAAGGACTGGACCATCTGGGAGCCGCTGGAAAGGAAGGGGGAGTCTTTCCTCAAGCAATGACTCTCCAGTCCCCCCCCCCGCCCCCAACCCTGCCTACCTCTGACATCCCTGCTACCTCCACCTCAGACACCCAGGCAGCCAGCGACCATAAAGCTTAGGGAAACGATCCCTGGGAGTGGGTGGGCACGACGCTCCCTTAGACCTTGGAGTCAAATGCAACTAGGTTTGAGTCCCAGCTCCACCAGTTACTGGCTGTGTGATAAAATGAATTATTTAACCTGTTCAAAGCACCAGTTTCTTATCTGGTAATATGGGGGCGACCGCCACGGTGCCCCGCGGTTGCAGGAACATTGCATGTAGGTGCCTAGAATAGTGCAGGACGCAGGCAGAGCGTGCGTTCAGAAGAGGGAGCCAGCTCCCTCTCTCCAGCCCTGGGTTCAAACTGCTCTTTCTTCCCTTCTCCAGATCTGGCGATAGACCAGACTGAACTATTTCATCTCCAGACGCCACAGCTCAAGACTGCTCACCTTCATTCCAGATCTGAAAACTTCTCAGGACCAGAAGTGACTTCTGAGATGATAACACATCATTCTTACAGCCAAGGAAGCTGAAACCCAGAGAATTTAAGGCTTGGGAAAGAATAATCTTCCTTACCCAGTTCCCTTGTGGTGGATTCCGAAGAACAGTGTTCTGAAAGCAGTTCTAATTACTTCTCCTCCCAAATATCCTGAAAATGATTTGTTATACACTCTGACGCCTGGTCAGAGGCCCAGGAGACCCACCTTTGAATGCCATCTCCACCACTAATTGTGGGACCCTAGGAAAGTTACGCACACAAATTTTCTGGGATTCACTTTTTCACCTGTAAAGGAGGACCATTCGATCATCTTTAATGTCACTTCTAGCTTTAAGCAATTCAATGATTTCACATGAAATGCTGATTTCTTTAGGGACGTAATTTTAAGACTGTCCACAAGATGGCAGAACACTTCCTTTACAGAAGTCTGAGCATAGCGAACACAAAGGAGAGGAAAGCACTCTAAGGAATTCGTACATATTTTTCAAAGCATTCAGTTTTCTACAATTTAATTATAACTGGCTTTTATTTTAGGGTTAATCATTCTAGTCAAGCATTTGGCCAGCAATAAGCCACATGCCATGAGAAAAGGAACGTTTTAAAGGGCTAAATTAGGGTTCTGAGGTAGTAGGATGAGCCCAGGGGGCAGAGTGCAGAATCGTGGGGATTCAGAAGTGCAAGCTACCTGGCCGCCCAGACATGACTAGAAATTGCCTTGTTGACAAATGAGGCACAAGAGGCAACTATCTACAAAAAGCTTGTACACGCAGACATTTAAAAACATTTCACATGGAGCAGTGACGCAAAATAGACAGAGAGAGAAAAAAAATAATTAGAAAAAATCTTCAAGATTACAATAACAAAGTTTTGAATTTAAAAATGCAGAGGGACTAAACACCACGTACTGTCCTGAGCTAGATCCTGGAACTGAAAAAGGACCTAGAAGAACGACTGGTAAAATCAGAATAAAGTGTTTAGGCAATAGTTTTGTATCCCTCTTCATTTTTTTAGTTTTCACAAGTGTACTATGGTTATGTAAGATAGGACCTTGGGGGAAGTTGGGTGATGGGTATACAGGAACTCTCTGTACTATCTTTGTCACTTTTCTGTAAATCCAAAATTATTCCAAAATAAAATTTTTATTTAAAAAATGCATAGAAAAATAAGGGCAGGGCTTCCCTGGTGGCACAGTGATTAAGAATCCGCCTGCCAATGCAGGGGACATAGGTTCGTGCCCTGGTCCGGGAAGATCCCAGGTGCCATGGAGCAACTAAGCCCGTGCACCACAACTACTGAGCCTGTGCTCTAGAGCCCGCGAGCCACAATTACTGAGCCCACGTGCTACAACTACTGAAGCCCGTGTGCCTAGAGCCCGTGCTCCGCAACAAGAGGCACCACTGCAATGAGAAGCCTGCACACCGCAACGAAGAGTAGCCCCTGCTCGCCACAACTAGAGAAAGCCCACACACAGCAACAAAGACCCAATGCAGCCAAAAATAATAAAATAAATTTATTAGAAAAAAAAGAAAAATAAGGGCAAAAGACAGCCAAGAAAGGACAGAAACACGGAGTTTCATAATAAACATAGGGTTTTGTAACTACCAAAACAAATGTCCTATGTTGATGATAATTTAAGAGGGGGGAATTTTAAAGTAGGAGGTAGTAGCTCACATGCAATAAAATAAGGTAAATAAGTAAAAATGACAAAGCCTAAAGAATAATGGGCAGTGGACAAAGGTGTCTTCTAGGGTATTACAGATGGAATTATACGCTGCCGTAGCCTTTTCTGAAAAGCAGTTTTGCAATAAGTGACAGAAGCCATAAGTTGATAGCCTTTGACCCGGTAATACCGGTTTTAGCAACCTGTACCAAAGCAATGATTTAAAAGAAAAAAAGCCACCTATTTTTATGAAGTTGTAACTCTGCCCTGTAGCACTGGAAATTGTTCCTATGGCCACTGGGTGCCTAGACAGATTATGGTGCTATTAATTAAATGGAATATTATAATGGAATTAAGAATGATAAATCTGAGAATTATGGAAAGGAATACGTGAAGTAATTTTTAAAGAGCTCAGTACATGCAATGTAGTATCCTAGATTAGGTCCTAAAAAGGATATTAGTGGAAAAAATGAGAAAATGTGAATGAATAAAGCCTATTTTAGTTAATAATACGGTATCAATATTAATTTCTTAGTTTGGATAATTGTCCGTGATTATGAAGATGTTACTATTAGGGGAACATAGGTGAAGGGTATATGGGAACTCAATATCTTTGTGACTTTTCTATAAATCTATAATTATTTTAAAATAAAAGTTAAAGAGCTCAGAATTATATACAAACTCATGCACATACTGCAATCAACTAAAAAAATATTTACTGTATATAAAGTTAGGTAGGCTCATAAAACACTGTCAGAGTTATAAAAATACTTTGCTTTTGCAGGGGTGGGGTGGCATGGGGGGAAGAGTTCATTTATGTTGCTACTTAGATGTTTCACTGAACAACTGATTATCAAGATGCTCTGACTCAGAGTGGCTGGGGAGAATTCTGAAGGATTCATATCCTGATAGTCTAAAAATGACTTTTATTTTTCCAGCATCTAAGTTTCACTGAGGGAGTAAGGAAGACATTTTCTATAATAATCTTTTTAGTAATCATTCCTCGGGGACTATATTTAGAATTCCATCATACATGAAATTAAATATTTTTGTTTCCTAAAGAAAGGATACCCTCTGCTTCTTTGCGGGGCACTCAGTTCCTGAGTCCTTGGCAAACTGAAAGAATGGAAAGGGTTAACTAAAGATACCCTTCAGATATCTTTAGATCTATCGAAAGCTTGAACATCTGGGAACCTAGATCTTGCCACTTCTGCCTGCTTAGGTGCCCCAGGCAGCATTAAACAGGCGAGGAGTGACTAAGGGGGCAGATGGGAGAGGCCAGAGGGTGGTGGCGATGGGGAATACCTCCAAGGTGGCCTCATCAAAGTCAGCTCTACACCAATGGACTTGTTCCAAATTTGTAAAAAATAACTTCGTTTAGCGCTGTTAGAAACAGCACTGAAGGATGACCTTAACCTCCCCTGCAGGGTTTCCCTTGGCCCGCGTCCATCAGGGGGTGGAGAGACTTGCCTCCAGAGAAGCACAGCAAGACTCAGTTTCCCCAAAGGGACGCCACCTGTGTGGGGTATCGAAAGTGGGCAGCTCGGCCAATCGCCAGACACACAGATGAGCTCCACTCCAGCCCCCGCTTCCTCCTGTTCTGGCCCAGCGTTTATCATAAGCCTGGTTGAACTTACACCACTGAGGGATGGTCTGAAAAAACCTGCGGCCCATCCATTCCACTTCTGGAGTCTAGGGTTCATCTCTGCCTCAAGTCAGACCGGAAAGCTGGTCCACGCTGTCAAAATCCTCCACCAATTTACTTGAAATGGGTTTGTCCTTTGCTTCCAATGAGCAAAATCCAAATTTCTACGTGTCTTTACATAAACCTGGAGTATTGTTGAGGGCACGGATCACATTAATTGATGGTGGCCCCTAAATGAAGCTCCAGGTGAGACTTTTTTTTGGACAGTCTAGTGAGCATGGGCTCTGGAGCCAAATGGCCTGGATGCAAATCCTGACTCTACTATTGAAGCAGCTGTTCAACTTTCTATGCCGCATTTTCCTCATCTGCAATAATGACAGTCAGCCCCTTGAATTTCCGTGAGAATAAGAGTCAACAGCAATGAAGTCTTTAGGACTAAGCCGGGCAAAATGTTAGCACTCAATAAATATTCATTATTACAATTATTTTATAACAGAGCACTAGAAAAGCCATTATATTCCATAAGGAACTGAGATGCTTTTACCTCATGCACAGTGGGATTCATAGAAAGCAGGGTTCTGAGACCCTTTTCCCCTCCCGACAGACTTAGTGTCCTCAAGAGTGACAGTGACTTTCTATAGCACGGGGCACCTTCAGAATCTAGGGTGGGATGGGGGCAGTTAGAAGCACGTGTAGTTTGCAGAGGTTTTTTCAAGATTCTGAGATGCCCTTACAGGAATTCATGCCATTTACCATAAGAGTCCTCAGTATAAATAATCACCTGGAGGTACAAAAATGGACCCAAAGGTCCATTTTCTTAACTATGCCAAGTCCTATGCTCTGAAAAAAAAGTCCTATGCTTTTTCCTTCTCCCCAGTCTGATCTGTCCTAACTCCATCTACTGTCCCAGTACAGACAGATGCACTGATTCTTCCCTTATGTTTTCTGTGGCTTGTAAGTGCTTTCATAAGTCTCCTCAGATCTTTTATAGAACAAAGAAGGATATAAAATAAATAATACAATACACATGCTTTTTTGTTTAGAACTAAGTACAACTTTAGTTACTTCTAAGAAAGCTGAGCCTCCTTATTAACATAAACAAATTCCTAATAGGTGCTAGAATAGACACGTTGGGAACAGAACAGTGGTAGGTCAAGAATTCAGTAAGCAATACAACTGAGAGGGAAAAAGAGAAAGCACCCTCTTAGGTAACAGCTCAATTACCTCCTATTCCTGCCACCCATTCAATCTCCGTTCCATGCATCACCCTTCCGGCCCACTCTTGTCAATTTCACACTCAGCTTTACAGACATCACTGGCCCAGCCCTTCCGGGTGGAGAAAAATATTGCTGCTGCTCGCCCTTCCTCCTCCAGTCTTTGCTGATAGCCCTTATAAAACACTTGGTAGCAAAGCAAATTATTCACAGCCTGCCTTCCTGTTTTACTGCGTCCCTTCCCTTCCTTGCCGTAAGATTTATCTTTAAAGGCCAGGGTGTCAGCGGCCAACCAAGAACTTGTTCAGAACACGGCTGGCTCTGGAGCAGCCTTAACCTGATCAGGCTGTGCTTAGAATGAAGCTGAGCAAACTAGGAGCAACGGAGAAGCCCTGGGATTCTTACAGAACCAATGGCAATGTGGCAGCTTCTGGCCAGGGAGCCAAGGTTTTGAACCTGCACGGTGTTCCCCACTTAACTACTGCTACAGGAACCTATCTGCTGTTTTATTCACAGACACAGATCTACTTTGGGATTCAGAAAAATATCTAGGTCCAGCTACATAATTTGCAAATGAAAATGAAATATGTAAAATGAAAACACATGGCCCCATGTTCAAAAAGCAGGGGGGAGAAAGCTGTAAAAAGTATTAAGACATGAAGCTTTACCCTTTCTTCTGCATTCTCTCTCTCAACTCCTAACGGGGTTTTTTTGCTTGTTATTTAATGTCACGCTCTCTCGGGCATGGGGATACTTACAGGGTGAGTGCAGACCATCACAGGCTGCCCACCCCTACAGACCATCAGCTGCTTGGCCGATGCACCACGTCCTGGCCAGGGGTGGGGAAACTGAGCCAAGAATCCCCCTTTCCCGTGGACTCACCACCCCAGCCCACAGCAAATGGGTGACCCTCTGTTTGCAACACCTGTGCCGGGACACGCTAGGTACCTGGACTGGGAGTGGGCGGGGCCTCACTGAGTCACCTGCCGAACACACTGCTGTGCTGTCCGCCTGAGCTGGGCAGGACACTACTTTGTCCCCTCCTGGGACACCATGGAGTTTGTGTACCTGGCGTCAACTCTCCCCAGGCTCACACCTAGCCCCCTACAGGGGTGGAAGGCAACAGTAATTGCTGGGTCGGGGCAGGGATGGGGAGGGTGGCAGGGCCTGAGGTGCCAAGGAGCAGGGGAACGGGCAGCTGAGAAACACTGGGGAGGTAGGGAGGTGGCAGGACTGTGCATAAGCCAAGGCTCCAACCCCCCGGAGCACACTCCGTTGCCCCACTGCACTTCATCTACAGAGCACAGGGTCAAAGATAAAAGTATGAAGAACATCAAGAGAGCAACTGCACAGAAAAACACGGGGCCCTGATTCTCAGCGCAGGGACCCGTGCAACTGCACAGGTCACATACCCATCAGCTGGCCCTGCCGGTTCCCCACCAGAAGTCCAGAGCGAAAGTTCACTCTCACTTTCCACCATGAAACAGGCCTGTGTTTAGGACGGGGACGAGGAGGAGCTTTCGCTCTGCACAGGTGTGAGGCTGCCCTGGAGGAGGTGGGCGTGAGGGGTCTGTGGCACCTGTTCAACCGCCCCTCCCGTGGCACTGCAAGGCACAGCCTGGCTTATCTTCAAAGGCTTCTGAAGCCCACCTGTTCGAACGATAATTTTAACTTATTGCGACGCACAAAGAACTGATGTAGTGAGATACAAGCAGAGTCGTGATGATTACAGAAATCCTCCCCAAACCTAACTTGGCCGAGGGATTTACTTTAATTGTTGGGGAGATTAGGAAAGAGAGAGGACTGAGGAATAATTCCTTACTAAGTGGCTCTGGGTTGATGGTTTGTAAAAAACTGGGCCATTGGGCTTCCCTGGTGGCGCAGTGGTTGAGAATCTGCCTGCCAGTGCGGGGGACACGGGTTCGAGCCCTGGTCTGGGAAGATCCCACATGCCGCGGAGCAGCTGGGCCCGTGAGCCACAATTACTGAGCCTGCGCGTCTGGAGCCTGTGCTCCCAACAAGAGAGGCCGCGACAGCGAGAGGCCCACGCACCGCGATGAAGAGTGGCCCCCGCTCGCCGCAACTAGAGAAAAGCCCTCGCACAGAAACAAATACCCGACACAGCCAAAAAAAACAACAAAAAAACAAACAAAAAAAAAAACCTGGGCCATTATCCAGTCATTATTTTGATGCAAGGATATTAACCTGGTCGCTGAAAGCACTTTCTTACAAACCTTAGCTTCTGGGTCACTGTTGATACTACAAGAATCATCGTCATCAGCATGTGGGGCATTTCTAGAAAGAAAAACAGAGAATTGGGCTGAGAATTCTACTGCAATCTCTAGCTGCACAGAGCCACATGTTACGGCAGGTGCCCTGAACGCCCTACCTGAGCTTCAAGGACGCATAGCGCAGTGTTGCTCCTTCAAACTCTTTTAAACTGGGGTCCGGGTTGACTGTGGCTGCGTGCAAATCCTGGAGGAAAAGAGATCCCTGTTAATGTAGAAAGGGGGAATGACCCATTACATGGCCTCAAATATCAAAGGGGAGAGAAGTCCTCCCGGCACGAGGCAGAGAGTGTACGTGAGCTTAGGCGGAAAAAGGCATGCATGGGCTGCTGATGCCGGTTTGGTGCCAAGTGCCGCTTCTTACAAGACAACAGGAACCTGGGGCAATCAGCCTGAAGTCATTCACAATGGGAGACATCAAAAAAGGCGACACGTGTGAGTCCCACAGCCCTAGCCAGAAGCCCCCTCACTCCGTCCCTGCAGAATGCATGATATTCACAAAGAAGATGCAGCCACAGCCATGCAAAAAGGACAAAATATTAAATGAGCTAAAATCTGACAATATACTTGCCTTCCAAATGTCACTATTAATCTTTCCCCCATTCAGAACAGCAAAATCACTCCATGGCTGTTTCTAGACATATAATTATTCACAGGGAAAAAGCACATTGATTTTAAAAAAAGAAAGAAAGAAAGAAAGAAAATAATAAAGGATAGAAAAGGAAAGGGAAAAAAAAAAAGAAAACACACACACACACACACACACAAGACACTGTTGTTAGCATTGATATTCACAGGATGGGTTAGGGAACAAATTCACTCTAACGGCAGCATGTGAGCTCGCTCTCCCTTGATCTAGATCAACACCTGAGGCCTAGGGCAGGAGGAAAGAGAGGGCGCTTTAATTACTTACCAAAACAAATGGCTGAATGTTATTACCAGACAGTGAAGTCATCGATACTTTCTAAATGTGGTCTTAAAAGCACACACTATGCATCAAAGTATTAAATGCCCAGCGTACCTAATTTCACAGGCAGCTTTTTCTCTCCTATTAACCAAACAGAACTGTTTTCTTGAAGTGGAGGTGGAATTAGGGATGACGTTTGTCAATGTGCTAGATGGAAATGGGAGTGTCCATGGCGAAGGGCATAAAAAAGCTGGGGGCCAAATTATTTTCACTTAAAAGAAAAAAATGGCAATGATGGAGGGCAAAGAACCCAGCCTGACCTCATCTTGCTGAGATTTAATCTAATAAAAAATAGCTCTAGACAATCTAATGTAAATTCCTCTTGTTCATAAAAAACTCTACTTCCTTGCCACCCAAGCCTCTTCACAAATTAATATTCGATCACGAAATGCTTTTCTAAACATAGTTACAGAACAAAGTGCAAAGCCTTGCCTCGCTGGGCAACCTCTGACAATAGACCTTCAAATCTAAACAACTCCTTCCTTTATTCACCTCGGACAACAATGGAAACATTTTTTTTCTTTCTACTATATTGACTGAATATTCAAATATTTTTCACGTGACATTTGGGGAAATAAATGATACTAATAAGACACCCAGGCACATCCTTATGAACTTGTTCCACTTGTCAGGAAAATCTCTTTTCTTGAATAATAAATCAATAAGAGAAACTCTTCCACTAAGTAACTTTACAACTAAAGTTCTTTGAAAATGAGACGGTAGTACTGACCCATAACTTCTGCACACAACACAATTTTTAAAGCCACTTGAAGCAAGAAGCAGTGAAGATCAAATGTCCCAGGTGTTGAAAAATGCATTTATTTGGCTCTGAAGGCCTCTCTGAAGGCATGGCCATTGCAAATTTGGATCCATTATCACTTCTACACAGTTGGTGTCATTGTTGCTTTCTTTGCTGGACCAGGCACCCAACCTGCAGTTTTTCAAACTAAAACAGAACTTGGACCACTGTGTTTATTTATTTTTTTAAAATAATCTCTTTTACTGAGCACAGAGCAGGAATGCTGTCCAGCCCCTCACCTCTTTCCTCACTCCGTCCCCAAAAGCAGTGTTCAGTTTTTACTGAGGAGAAAATATTACAGGAAAATCTTAACCTGTCAGCTGTGGCGACCTATGAACCCCCTGAAATGGATGTGGGGTTTTGTGCAAGTGCATTTTTATCCCCAACTTTTCTGTTTTCAGAAGGGCCAGTGACCGAAAAATGTTTAGAGTTACCATCATAGGGGGATTAATAAACACTCACGATAAGGACTTGAAATATCAAGTACAAAATAAAATTTTAAGCTAAAATTTCTTTTTAAAAAAGAAAACAAGCCTATTGGGTCCCAAATTGTCATCATCATTTACACGTGAGCATTATTTGGTTTTCATTTAGGTTGAACTTTGAAAATGTAATCAGATGGTGAATTAGGAAGATTCAAGATAATTGTGCTCTTGTGAAGACATTTTTAAAAAGGCATGCGTGTCTGACAAAGGGAATCTGATATCAGAAATTGTACCCAAAAGACACTGTGTTAGGACTACAAAGAGTGGAAGAAGAGCATTTTTTAAAACAAGTATTCAGAAAAGGCTTTGGCATTTTATCAAACACTTCTCTATACGTGTGTGTTTAAATTTTTTTATGTATTTACTCTTTGGATGTAGGAGTCCCTGTAAAGTAAAAGTTGATTATAGTTCTAAGACTGCATGAATCTAGCCCTCATGCTACGGAGACATGAGTCAGCTGGCAAACTTCCAACAGTCACCTTTTACAGATTTAAATAAACAAAGGCCCTATACAGTGATTTTGCAAAACCTTAAAATAACATAAGTATTCCTAAAGAAACCCTTTAGCACAAAACTCAAGCAAATAAAAATGGAAACTAACATTATATGCTATGAACAGGCCAAAGACCTTTTTTTCCTTCCCATGTTTAAAATTTTCATTGACATCGAAGATGAGAAACTTTCTCCTCCATTTAAGTGACTTTTTATTTTTTAAGTCAAGGGCAATGAAGGACAAAAACAATTTGTCCTAAATGTTAAGAACGATATATTCTATTCATCTATTTTTTTTTTTAATTAAGAAGAGAGAATACAACATTTTAGCTAATAATTTAAAGAAAAAAGACACCAACACAGATGCTTGGGTGGTACAGAAAGTCTGCAGTTTGGGTGATGGGAGTGAGAGATGAAAGAAGAGACAAAGAGAAAGACAATCAAAGAGGAAAAGGCAGGCGAGCAACATGCCCCAGGGAAGACAGACACAAAGAGAGGTAAAGGATAGCAGAGGAAGAACTGGGACCATCTTCCATGGCTAACAACCTCCAATCGGTCATCTCTCAGGCAATGCAGCTAAAGCCTTGCACAGCTGAGAGATGGTAGTGTCAGAGTTATGGCTGGGGACACACCCTCCTGGTGCTTGTCTTGACCTTGGCCAGCCTGCAGCACCCCTTATCCTGATTACGGTGATGACACTCAGGTTCTCGAGAGCCCTGGAGCCCTAGCTCCTCAGAGACAGTGGGGACTGACCCAGTGCCTGGAGCACGGCACCTGCCATGACCCTTCATGACCTTTCAGCATGGCACCCTCATGACCTACTAAGGGAATCAATCTGACTGTATAGCCTTGACTACTGAGAGTTTTCTTCTTCCATATTTTTCTTCTGGGATCTTAGAAGACTTCCCACCAGAGTGTGGACAGAGTGAGGTCAAGAACATGAGCCCTTAGCCCACGGGCTGGCTGCCTGAAAGTGCCCAGGAATAGCAGTGTCCTTATCTCTACTAAGGCATTTGTAAGAATAAAAAGTTTGAGAGCCTAGGGACTACAAAGGGTTATGAATTACGCTTCGTAATCCTCTTTCGTCAAGCCTTGAGCCTTGGTATGTGTAGCCTTGATGATAAATGGCAGAGTACCTGGAATTCTGGAATTCCAAGGAATAGGCCAGTCAATGTTAATGAGCACTGAATCCATATATGTGTGTATATTTTTTCCTCCTTTTAAAACTGCTTTCTGTGTTTTGCTGGATGCAACACTATCAAAAGAACAGTTATGGTTTATCATGCAAATAAAATCCAGAGAAGTTAAAAAAAAGAATCTAACTAGAAGACAAACTGACAAATGCTTGTGCAACTAAATTAGTCTCTGTGAACAGCAGCACTATTTAGAAACTAGAGGAGAATCAGGAGACCTGGGTCTCTAGTGCTGGCTCTGCTGCTACAGCAAGTCAACTAAGAGCTCCCTCCACTACAAAGTCGGTTTATTCCTTCATTCAGCAAACATTTTTTTTTTCATTCAGCAAACATTTAATGAACATTGCCACGTACCAGGCACTGTGCCAGGTGCCGAGCACACAAGATGAGGGGGGCAGGTCCCAACCCCCCCCCCAACCCCGCAAAAGGGAGGCGGACATGCCTCAAGTAAGAATACTACAAAGAGACACAATGTAATAAAGGTTAAAGGGCTTTCAAAGCAGACGGGTGAGAACAATCCTTCCCAGGAGATGCTAGCGGGAAGCCAAAGAATTGAAGGGGAAGTGACATATAAGTAAAAACAGGGAGACTAGATTCGCTAGAAGACCAGCTCTTGTACTCACTCAGAATTTCCTGGAACGCTTATGATAAAGGCAGATTCTCAGGCCCTACCCTTAGAGAGTCTAGCTCAGTGGCCTGGGGTAAAAATAAGGAAACTTAGCATGTTCTACAAGCCCCAGAGGACATGCTGGCCGTCGTCCTTGGCTCACAGGCTGAGAAATACTGCCGTAGCATTCACTAGGCCCTTCTCAAAGGTTCTTGCCAGCTCTAAAATGTCATGATTACTTGATCAGGTCAAGAAGTTCAGTAAAATGATGACAGACTGGCCCCTTTATGTTGTTTGTCTTATTTCAAAATGTATGTGAAAATCCGTAGGTTCTAATGCAATACGTGGGTTTTGCCCCTCCTGGGGAGTTAGCTGCTCAGGCCCCTCCCAGACTCCAGAGGCAATGCAGCAAGAACAGAGTGAATTGTGATCAAGAAGAGATCACGGTCCTGAGAAACAATTCGACCTTCCCTTGCTTCAGACCCACTTGCTCCTCCATACTCTCATCCTTAAAGAACTTGGAAACACCTGCTGGAAAGATTCTAAGTAAGACTTGCTTATGGGCCAACAGTTATTCATTACAATATTTTGCGTAGCTCCCTCTTCTCTCTAAAATTCAACATCTAAGTAACTTGGAACAAACTGATGGGCTGGGGGGAGATCATCTTTGGGCCAAATTTCAACAGCAAATGCTTCCCGGCCAGTTTATAAACTTTCAAAAATACTGCTGGCGTATGCAGAGGGAACATTATGCGCTGCGCCTAACACTTCCCTGGTGAACTTTGGAATGTGAAATGTAAAATTTTCAAACTGTAAGGAAGCCTTCCGTCCTAAACTTTTGTGAAGCTGAGTCAACAGATTTGGCACTTACTTTTTTTTTAAGCCAGCTCAGGAAAAATCTGTATAAAATATGCGTTTCTAACGCGACATATTACAAGCTTCTTCTCGCCCTTAACATTTTGCTTTCTCTCATGTTTCCGAATTAGTCAAAATAGATTCTATTTAGGGACCAAAGAAATGGCATCAAAGATATAATCATTTCTCTTCAACTGTTATTAGCACCTGAGACAATGTTATCAAGAGAAGTCATTTTCTAGAAGGTGCTGCATATGTCACCGCCCTCCCCTGGAGTGAGATGAAGCCATTCAAGGCTCTCCAAGCCCCGATACACACATAGTGAAACCTGGGGTAGGGGCAGGGGCCAGCAGACCTCCATTCAGGCTTGACTCCACTAGGTATTAGGTGTGTGATCCTGGGCAAGCTCCCTCACCTCTCTGTGTGAGTTGTCAAATGTAAAAAGGTAATGACAACTGTCGTACAGATGCATAGGGTTTTATGAGGAGTAAGGAGACAAGGCATGAAGCTGGCGCCCTAAACACTCGATTACCCTTAGTGCTTCTACTTTAATATCCGTGTCAGCACCTGCCGGACCTGGGAACGTAGCAGTCTGTGTCTTCCCCCACCTCTCCCCTTCCTCTCCTCTCTACCTATCTGCTCATCCCTTTGCCCCTAGGATTTTAATGTATTGCCTTTTAAATCTGCTTGGTTCTTTGACTTAGTGGATGGCCTGATGTCCAGGGGAAAAAATGTACATGAAGCAAACAACCGAAATGTTGATCCAAAGAACATCTATCCCATTGGTCTATTTAAAGTGCTGGGGGACTTCCCTGGTGGCGCAGCGGTTAAGAATCCGCCTGCCAGTGCAGGGGACACGGGTTCGATCCCTGGTCCGGGAAGATCCCACATGCCACAGAGCAACTAAGCCTGTGCGCCACAACTACTGGGCCTGCGCTCAAGAGCCCGCGAGTCACAACTACTGAAGCCCGCGTGCCACAACTACTGAAGCCTGTGCGCCCAGAGCCCTTGTTCCTCAACAAGAGAAGCCACCACAATGGGACGCCTGGGCAACGCCACGAAGAGTAGCCCCCGCTCGCTGCAACTAGAGAAAAGCCCGTGCAGCAATGAAGACCCAACGCAGCCAAAAATAAATAAATAGAATTAATAAAAAAAAATAAAGAGCTGGGAATGAGCCTCTCTCTGAAACTTCAAAAAACTACACATCTGTCAACACGTTTCTTGGAGGGATAAGGCTTTGTCCAACACGACGGCAACAGAAGAGAGGAACGGAACCATCCTGCCACCCTGACGCCACTTGCCTACCGGTTACTCAACTCACGGAGCCTCGGTTACCTCTTCTCTTAAGTGGGAAACATAATTAATAGCTGTCATCTCTGCCGCGTGAAGAGTCTTGAAGGGGCCAAGTGAAGTGACGTTTATGAAAATACCCTGAAAGCCACAAAAAGTCATGAAGAGCAGCCGGGAGGCTGACCCGTGGGGATGTGATGGAAACACTGAACTCCAGGAGAGCAAGTGAGGCAGGCGGCCATAGGACACACAGTCTGAGCCTGGGAAGGGGGGCTAGGCAGCGAGCGGGAGGGGGTGGAAGCAGGCATGGACGGGGCAGAGCAGGCAACAGTGGGCATCGGAAGGCGGCTCCGGGATGAGAAGAGGACTCTGCTTCCCAGTAATTATCCCCAGGGCCAGCAGCCCACCTGTGCCGCGTTCTTCCTGAGACTTTTCGCAGAAAACATGAAAGTGGAAGTCTACCATATTAATCAAAGAAGTAAAAATCCGAGCCACATAAACCTCGGGATGCCCTCCTTGGGCTTCACCCCACCCATGCCTCGGCCTCAGGAGGTGGGCTTCGAGACGAACTTCATTTCTTCCACATACAGAGGAGAAGAGATTCACTGAACAGAAATGGTATCTCAAAGTTAGTCTGAGTTCCTCACCTCTGGACCAAGAGAAAGCAGGTAGGCTGAGATCTCGGAGCCAGGGAAGCCAAGTGAGAAGAACTCTGACCTGGAATTCAAGGAGGATTCGGGAACCCTGCGTTCTAGAGCCAGTGTGGCTGCTGGTCACTGGCCTCTCTGTGCCTCGGTTTCCCTGTCTGTAACGGACAGACACTGGTGCCAATGCCCCCTTCCCAACCGGGCATTCTCTGGTTACGGGGCACTCCCTGGGGGTGAAGATGGTAAAGGGTTACAATAAAGGGGATGGAGCCCTGGAATGGAGAAAGATTCTAACAGAGATGCCAAGAGCCAAGCAGTACAGGTGAAGAAGGAAGAGGAACTCTGTGCCTCAGTGAGAGCCCAGGGACGTCCCGGCCCGCTCAGCCCCTGGGAGGCCACTCTGCGGTCCAGGGAGAAATGCCAAGAGGTAACGGGGCCGGAATGGAAGAGGGTTCCGCTTCACGCTGAGCTCCACGAGCAGCAGGTTGTGTTGGGTCATCTTCACCCCCCAGCACACCTCACGTAAGGCGAATAAATCGACTGAATGGGATGTGCCCTGAGAGTAGGAATATTACGCTGATAAAAAGTTATCAAAATCACCCAGTGATAAGCAACAAAATCCTAAGTGATTCAGTGGAACTGAAGCACATATCTGATCATCAGGGCCAAGTACCAACAAACCAAGGCCCTGGTCTATCAACCGGGCCTATAGCTCGCCTCAACCCGTCCCTTGAAAGATGGAGAATTTGAGGCCCAGGTGGGGTGAGATGCCGAAGCCCAGTAACGGCAGGAATGTGGCTGGAATGTAGGTCTATCCTGCCTCCCAGAGAAGAGCAAGTAAATAATGGAAGATGTTGTTTACTTTTAAAGACAGGAAGGGAAGGGTGATAACAGCGGCAAATATGTAGAGAAACTTTGGGGTAAGAGATGCAGTTCAAATGCCTTCCATGTCCTCAAAGTAGAAGAAAATGAGTTGTTTAAAGAGAAGAAGACTGTGATCAAAAAAAGGCAGAAGTGCCCGTGTGTTAGGAAAGAAACTTTTCTCCAGGAAAGCCATTACTTAACTCTGACCTTTTTCCACTGTAATTCTCTTCAATATTTAGTTATCAGGACTCACAAAGGTTCACTGCAGGGATCTTTGTATTAATAAATACCACGATGGAATTTTTTAATGCCTCAATTCTTTGTTTAAACATCAGATTTCATCCTCAGGGACAGAACAAATTTATACTGCTAATTATTTCTAAAACAATGTCACTTCTGCTAAATAAGCAGATCCTCTTTTTTTTTTTTTTTATTAGAAATTAAGCATTTAAGGGCTCTCAAGGGTTATTCCTGCAGACATTCTCTCCATGCAGTCAAATGAGCCCACGGATATTAATAAGATATGCAGTAATTATAACACATCTGGCCAAGAGACATTCTTCTGTGTGTAAATATTTTATGGAACCAGCACCATGCAACAGCACCTACAGAGTAAATTACTGCCTCAGTGAGCCCCAGGGAATCTTAACCACTTCTCATTAATCAGCCTCTCTTACTTTCTGTACCTGAAATGGTGTTTCAAGAGACCAAAAGCCATTAAAAAAATGAAAACATCCCTGAAAGATGGTATTAACACTATTCACTAAGAGGAAGCATTTCGGTTTCAAATGCAACATGCATGAAAATCAAAAGCTTACCTTGGTGACCTGTTGGGGCAGAAGCAATGAGTCTAAAGAGAAATCACAAGTTACATCCACTCTACTAAGCCATCAAAAAGACACTCCATTTTACCTCGTTCTCTGGGGTGGGAGATGGCGTTACAGAACTAAGGGACCCTTTCCTAGAACCCTGAAGATCTGCTGGGATGGAGACAGGGCGTTCCCACTGAGTCGTCCCTGTTGGTATGTGCCAATAATAGGTCCCAGCGATGTCACTGATTCTTTTCCAACCAGGTGGCAAATCCGGATCAGTCTGAAAGGAGTGATCAGTCCATATATCTGCTGGAAAATGGAAAAAAAGAGAGGGTTTTATTAAAAGAGGAAGCAATTGCAGTCTTCCAATTTTACTACCAACAGTCAGGAGAATTCCACAGGCAGATGTGTCCATAGCCCAAATGAGAACTAAAGCCATCCTATGGACACGAAGTATGGAAAGAGGGGGAATACGGAAAGAAACATGGAAAGAACTGGAAGGTTGACACTTGAGAACATGGATATAAAGGACCCATTATCAAGTCATCTTACAGCTCCAAGGACCCTACGAACGAACAGGCTAAAGCTCCATTAGTCAGAATCAACTACCCAAGCAAAATTTGCAAGGTTACACACAAAACCTACTGTATCCCTTTGTACATTTGTAAGATTTACTGTCTGGGATCATATATCATTCCCAGCAATGAGTACAACTCTAATGTTTTTTAACTGCTTTCTGGATGCATTACTGGATTTATGAGTACTGGATTTATACCTTTCATTTGCTTTAACAACTCCTCCCATTTGATTGTAAACATCTACAAAGTAGCCATGTCTTTTGTAATACTCTAGAATTCTAAACTGCACACAGAAGATTCCCAAGGAGGGCAGACTGAAAAAGCCTTGGAATTCGAAAAGGAACCAGACTGACTCTAAAAACTGGCCAGTAATATAAATGCATGAAGGAGGACAGGTGTGGGATACAATAGAGAATGGTGAGGACTGTGGCAAACTGGTAGGCATGTGCAAAGTCCAAAGGCATTTAAATTCAAAAAATAATTTTTTAAGAACTGTATGTGTGTGTGTGTGGGAAATAAAATACATCTACTGGGCAATTTCAGTCACCCCTGGCTTATATCAATATTTTATTAATTAACTGGATAACTATTTGTTTTTAAAAATCTCATTTTTGGCCTTCTTTGAGTTGAGTATGAAATGGATTAAGGTGCTAGAGAACAGAGGAGAGACATGAGGAAGCAGAGTAAGAAATCCATAGAGAGGGAGGCATAATGGAGGAATCGCAGGCGGCTATTATCAACATACATAGGTAGAAAAACTTAATAAACTTGTGCTCTAAATCTGGGGATCACTTCATTCTAAGGATGAGGTCCTTTTCTATGTGGTCATTCACAAGAGGCTGGAGCCGTTACAGCAATTTAAATGAGAAAGTACGTGGGCCTTGCTCTCAGCAAATGTCACTGCATCATGTGGGCTGGCGTCACTGAGGAAAAGAAAAAAAGAAACCAAACAAAGTAGTTGATTAAGGCTATGGGCACAGATGTGCATTCATGCGGTTGTTTAGCATCCCAGCATTCACTTTTCTCATTTAAATCTGCCAGAGGCAAAACTGCCACTTGTCTCAAATTATGATGGAAATTTCCCCTCCCCCTACAGGAAATTAAGCATGATTAAATAATTTCAAGTTACCCAGATCTTTCAGAAACAACTCGAAACAAACACGTGCATACACTCCTGTGTCCTGTCTCCGTTTTAGGGGGTGAGACGGTTGTTTCTGCTGTTATTTTGTTTTAAATATTTCAACTGGGATGGGAAAGGTAAAACACACAGGTCTTGGTATTAAGTTGGAGAAAACCCTACCAAGGGTGTTCCCTTGTCCAATTCTAGCAGCTCACAGACAACGAGCTCGAGATGGAAACTAAAAGGACATAAAGAGGATGCTAGTTACCGTTTCTGTTGTTTTTAAGGTCTGAGGGCCTGAATTTACACACGTATATCCCCGTTGTCTCTACAGCTGGGACATTAGCATACATGAAGAATAGCTACATACCACTATGAGAATATGAAATCACATCAGACCAAGGGCAGAGACCAAGGTCAGCAGTCTTCAGGTGTGGCTTTCCAAAGTGGTTGAGAGGGGCCTTGGGCTGCATGGCAGAAAGTGGTCTGTTCTGTTTCAACCAGACCCATTCACTTATATTTGGTTTATATTTTGAATTTCTGGTGAGATTTTGTTGGAATAAAAATTACAAGGGGGGTTATTCTGTTGCTAAAAATTGGTGATGATGAGATGATGATGATGGAGGAAGTGAGGTGGGCACGTCTACAATATTATCAGCAGTTCAGAATCATTTATAGAATCCCTTCCACATCACCCTACCCTAGTTGTAAGCAATGTAAGCCCCGTGAGGGCAGGCAGACATTATCTCTGTCATGTTCACCATCATATTTCCAACACCTAGCATGGCAGGTGTTCAATTACAATGAGCTGGATGAATGGAGGATAGATGGTGGATGGATGGATAGACAGATGGGTAGACAGAAGAAAGGAAGATAAGAAGGAAGAATGCACAAAGAAGGAAGGAGAAATAAGTGAATGAAGTCCTGAATGATGGGAATTGAACTTGGCGCTTAGCAAAAGAAGAATTCTGAAGAAATCAGTTCTGTGTAATTTCATAAAACAGAGCAACTTCACAAGGCTCGGGAATACTAGCTTCTAGTTAAGAGCATGTCTACTTCCCTTGAAGGCATATGTGAATGTTGTTATGGACAAAAAGAAATACAATACGATAAACTGGAAAGAGTCCTGGGCTGGAGGTGAGATTTTGTTTCTTTTTTTTATTGATAGGTTCCACAGGAACAGCAAGAAATATGCCTTCTGAGGCACCTCAGTGCCATTACACTTCATTTTGTTCAATCTTCAAAGCCCCAATATGCTTTGTTTTCCTACATAAAACTATGTACACATTTAAATAAGTACCCTGGACCTTATTCAACAGGTCAGTGGTTTTCAAATGTTATCAAATTGGGGAGAAGGACAGTGGTGCAGGTAGGTGGAATTCCAGGCCTGTCCAGAGTCTTTTGACTGTTGCAGCAACATTTTTATCTGTTTTAAATATTGGTCTTGTATGCATGATTTTCCTTGAAAACAGGGATTAGTTGAATGCTCACATCAATCCCACCAGAAGGTAAGAGTGGGAATAATAGCCAGCCAAGACAAGAAGGCGGGCCTTTCAAGGCTTAAACCCAAGTTCTCTTAATGCTGCCATGAGGTTCTCAGGAGCCGTTAACAACTGTGCTGTTATTTACAGTAAAAGTAACAGGGATGCTGATGTGGGCTGTGGGCTGAAATACCCAGCTGCTTTATTGTTTCTTTATTGCAGGAGCTCGTGGAGTGTCCACTGCTGCCCTATGAAGGACACACTATGGTTATCCCATTTCTAAGGCTCGGAGAGGACAGCAGTTTGGTTTAAAGCCAAGGGGGTAAACTATGCCCCTACGTAGAAATGGATGTTACTTTTTCAGAGATCTGAGAAAAATCAGTTGTGGTCAGCTTGGGGGAATTTAGAAGGTGTATAAACGGGGCAGGGGCCGGGGTGGGGGGGGGCACATAAGAAAGGACACAATGGCTTCAAGTCTGAGGCTATGAGACCGGCCAGCTGACCTGACCAAGGTCACAGAGTTGGTGAGTGAGGGCACCAAGATGTGCCCTGGAGACTAGGTACATCCATGCAAGGACACTTCCAATACAGGCTTTGCATAGGGTCCTCCCTTCCGTGTCTCCCTCCCTAATTCTGCATCCAGCAAACCCAGGCAGCCACCTCAGCTGGTCCATGGATCTGCAGCCTCTCCCACTGGAAACTCGAGGATCATATTCCACACCCAGGCACACAGCAGAGACTGAGATCCCACCTATTTCTCCCTCCTCCCTTCCCTACAGGATCTCACAGCTAAGAAGCTTTATGGTCTCCTGTCATGTCATCACTGCATCACTGCATCACTGCATCTTGCTGAAGGCGCCTTCAAGGAGAAGAGGGAAAGGGGAACACGGTTCAGTGGTAAGAGCAGAAAGCTATAGATATCCTTTCTAAGTGGCTCTGTGGCCCACGCTGTCGTCTGCAGTTTTGTTCCAGAAGCAGGGCCTGGAAGTCGGAGTGTAAAAATAGCAAGGCCGAGAGCCCCAGAAAGTCTCTCTTGTGCTGGGAGCCTCTTGGGCCAAGAGCAATACTTGGCATAGAAACAAGGAGCCCGTCTATGAGCAGCAAGGACCCGCCCCTTCCAGCCGCCTTGGGCGCCGGTGCCGCTGCCGGCCTGGTTCCACCTCTACCACTTCTCTCCTGCTCTCCTCCCCGGTGGGGTCTGTGTGTGAAGCAAGCCTGCCTCTCATCACCCTCTCCCCTGGGCTCACTTGCAGGAACGGCAGGGTCAAATGAAAACGAATTAGCGTCTAGCAGCAGCTGGAAATCTCCCCTCTTGCTCCGGAGGCCACAGGAAGGAGGGATGGGTGAGCTGGGATTCTAAATTTGGCAACGTCTGCAGTGTAGAGCACAAGAGGCCTCCCCCTGGTCCTCTTAATGGCACTCACTCCCTTCCTTGAGAGTTGTATACCCAGTGCCTTCAGTGCGCACGGCAGGGGGTGAGCACCTTGTGAGGAAAGAGGAGACATTAACTCATTCAACAAATATTTCCTGTCTGCTCTGTGCCAGGCATTGTTCTAGGGCTGGGGGGTGCAGAGTTCATCAGATAGACCGGGGCCCAGCATCCGTGAACTGGGGCAGTGGTTCTCAAGGTTCACAGTCACCTGGAGATCTGCTAGAACACAGATCGCTGGGTACTACCCCACCCCCCGCCAAGGTTCTGACTCAGTTGCTCTGGGGCGGGGCCCAAGAACCTGCATTTCTAACAGTTCCCAGGTGGTGCTGATCTCTTGCTGCTGGTTTTGGGACCACACTTTTAAGAACCATTGGCCTAGGAAAACAGAAAAGGTAATTAATCTTTTCCACCAAACTCCATCTAACTGCTGGCTCCAGAGAATAAAAAATGTGAATTATATTCAATCATTCTTTCATTTATTCACCCATTTATTCATTCATTCTCTTGCATTGAGGGCCTCCAATACATTCCAAGCACTATTCTAGAAGCTGAGAATACAGTAATGAATAAAAGAGGCAATTCAGGTATAATGGGATCAATTGTGTCTGGGGATACGGTGGGCTATTTGGATAGGATGGCCTGAGGAAGGAACAATGTCACCCTAAACTAGAAGGGGCACCAGCCTTGGGAAGAGACAAGAGAACAGCACTCCTGGAAGACGGAACAGCAAGTGCAAAGGCCATGTGGCAGGGAAGAGCCTGTTGTGTCATTACAACAGAAAGTCACTGAATGAGAGGTGAGTGGTCTAGGATAAGATTTAAGGCCATAAGGGCTAAGGATTCACCCTCTATGCAAAGGCAAGCTCTTGCAGCTCTTGTGTGGTCTGTGTTTTCAAAATCAGAAGAGTAATCTGCACAATGCTCCCATTCTTAGAGAAGAAAAACCTCTCTCTTCGGAAGTCTTAGCTGCAGCTACTGCTGGCTTCTCTTTTGAGCACTGTTATTCCAGAGGGAGCCAGATGCCTTAATCCAAACTACCTGAATTTAGCTTTAAAACACTTTCTCCGGTCACCGGTGGTCTGCTTCCTTTGCCTCTCTCTCTTCTTTCCTAACTCACTACTTAGTCCCTTTATTTTTTCTGGACCTAGAACTTCCTTGTCAGAAAACAGCAAGAAGGCTCTTCATTCCCTCCAGCTTCACCAGCGACTTCTGAAGACAAGAGCGTGGAGCCAGGACTCCAGGTCTGGATCATTTATTACAGGTTGGCTGAGGGTTCCAGGCAGCATACAGAGGCTGTTCAGAACCCGGGGTGAAACTGTCCGCAGTCAAAGGAACTGGCAAAAACAATGACTGTGGAAACAAGGGAATGAGCCCCAAATGTCCAAAATCTGTGAGCTCTCAGAAATCTGAGCCGCTGGCCTGCCAGACAGAGGGGAGGAAAGCTGACCTAAAACAGTTTCAGGGCCCCTGCTATTTCTTGATATTTATTTGCAGGGCATATTTGGGACCCTGAAGTGTCTATCACAGCCTCAGAAAAATTACACATTGTACTCACTTGAGCTTTCCTGTGGTTGCATCCTTTTTACAGCTGTAATAAACCTCTTAACAGTTTTGGGAGTGTTGATTTTCTAACTCTTTTTCCCTATTTTCCTTTAAAAAAATTAACATTAAGATATTTAGTGTCCCTGAAATACACAGTTATTTGTAACTGAGGATTTTTCTGTTAAAGATTCGTTTTTTTTTCTTTGAATTTTTTTTAATTTATTTTTTTATATAGCAGGTTCTTATTAGTTATCTATTTTATATGTATTAGTGTATACATGTCAAACCCAATCTCCCAATTCATCACACCACCACCACCACCCCCGCCCCGGCACTTTCCCCCCTTGGTGTCCATACGTTTGTTCTCTACATCTGTGATTCAATTTCTGCCCTGCAAACCAGTTCATCTGTACCATTTTTCTAGGTTCCACATATATGCGTTAATATACCATATTTGTTTTTCTCTTTCTGACTTACTTCACTCTGTATGACAGTCTCTAGGTCCATCTACGTCTCTACAAATGACCCAATTTCATTCCTTTTTATGGCTGAGTAATATGCCACTGCATATATGTACCACAACTTCTTTATCCATTCATCTGTATATGGGCATTTCGGTTGCTTCCATGACCTGGCTATTGTAAATAGTGCTGCAATGAACATTGGGGTGCATGTGTCTTTTTGAATTATGGTTTTCTCTGGGTATATGCCCAGGAGTGGGATTGCTGGGTCATATGGTAATTCTATTTTTAGTTTTTTAAGGAACCTCCATACTGTTCTCCATAGTGGCTGTATCAATTTACATTCCCACCAACAGCACAAGAGGGTTCCCTTTTCTCCACACTCTCTCCAGCATTTGCTGTTTGTAGATTTTCTGATGATGTCCATTCTAACTGGTGTGAGGTGATACCTCACTGTAGTTTTGATTTGCATTTCTCTAATAATTAGTGATGTTGAGCAGCTTTTCATGTGCTTCTTGGCCATCTGTATGTCTTCTTTGGAGAAATGTCTACTTAGGTCTTCTGCCCATTTTTTGATTGGGTTGTTTTTTAATATTGAGCTGCATGAGTTGTTTATATATTTTGGAGATTAATCCTTTGTCCATTGATTCGTTTGCAAATATTTTCTCCCATTCTGAGGGTTGTCTTTTTGTCTTGTTTGTAGTTTCCTTTGCTTTGCAAAAGCTTTTAAGTTTCATTAGGTCCCATTTGTTTATTTTTGTTTTTATTTCCATTACTCTAGGAGGTGGATCAAAAAAGATCTTGTTGTGATTTATGTCAAAGAGTGTTCTTCCTATGTTGTCCTCTAAGAGTTTTATAGTGTCTGGTCTTACATTTAGGTATCTAATCCATTTTGAGTTTATTTTTGTGTATGGTGTTAGGGAGTGTTCTAATTTCATTCTTTTACATGTAGCTGTCCAGTTTTCCAAGCACCACTTATTGAAGAGACTGTCTTTTCCTCCATTGTATATCCTTGCCTCCTTTGTCATAGATTAGTTGACCATAGGTGCATGGGTTTATCTCTGAGCTTTCTATCCTGTTCCATTGAACTATATTTCTGTTTTTGTGTCAGTACCATATTGTCTTGATTACTGTAGTTTGTAGTATAGTCTGAAGTCAGGGAGTCTGATTCCTCCAGCTCCATTTTTTTCCCTCAAGACTGCTTTGGCTTTTCGGGTCTTTTGTGTCTCCATATAAATTTTACGACTTTTTGTTCCAGTTCTGTAAAAAATGCCATTGGTAATTTGATAGGGATTGCATTGAACCTGTAGATTGCTTTGGGTAGTATAGTCATTTTCACAATATTGATTCTTCTAATCCAAGAACATGGTATATCTCTCCATCTGTTTGTGTCATCTTTGATTTCTTGCATCAGTGTCTTATAGTTTTCTGAGTACAGGTCTTTTACCTCCTTAGGTAGGTTTATTCCTAGGTATTTTATTCTTTTTGTTGCAATGGTGAATGGGATTGTTTGCTTAATTTCTCTTTCTGATCTTTGGTTGTTAGTGTATAGGAATCCAAGAGATTTCTGTGCGTTAATTTTGTATCCTGCAACTTTACTAAATTCATTGATTAGCTCTAGTAGTTTTCTGGTGGCATCTTTAGGATTCTCTATGTATAGTATCATGTCATCTGCAAACAGTGACAGTTTTACTTCTTCTTTTCCAATTTGTATTCCTTTTATTTCTTTTTCTTCTCTGACTGCCATGGCTAGGACTTCCAAAACTATGTTGAATAATAGTGGTGAGAGTGGACATCCTTGTCTTGTTCCTGATCTTAGAGGAAATGCTTTCAGTTTTTCAACATTGAGAATGATGTTTGCTATGGGTTTGTCATATATGGCTTTTATTACGTTGAGGTAGGTCCCCTCTATACCCACTTTCTGGAGAGTTTTTTATCATAAATCGGTGTTGAATTTTGTCAAAAGCTTTTTCTGCATCTATTGAGACGATCATATGGTTTTTATTCTTCAATTTGTTAATATGGTGTATCACATTGATTGATTTGCATATATTGAAGAATCCTTGCATCCCTGGGATAAATCCCACTTGATCATGGTGTATGATCCTTTTAATGTGTTGTTGGATTCTGTTTGCTAGTATTTTGCTGAGGATTTTTGTATCTATATTCATCAGTGATATTGGTCTGTAATTTTCTTTTTTTGTAGTATCTTTGTCTGGTTTTGGTATCAGGGTGATGGTGGCCTCATAGAATGAGTTTGGGAGTGTTCCTTCCTCTGCAATTTTTTGGAAGAGTTTGAGAAGGATGGGTGTTAGCTCTTCTCTAAATGTTTGATAGAATTCACCTGTGAAGCCACCTGGTCCCAGACTTTTGTTCGTTGGAAGATGTTTAATCACAGTTTCAATTTCATTACTTGTGATTGGTCTGTTCATATTTCTATTTCTTCCTGGTTCAGTCTTGGAAGGTTATACCTTTCTAAGAATTTGTCCATTTCTTCCAGGTTGTCCATTTTATTTGCACAGAGTTGCTTGTAGTAGTCTCTTAGGATGCTTTGTATTTCTGCAGTGTCCGTTGTAACTTCTCCTTTTTCATTTCTAATTTTATTGATTTGAATCCTCTCCCTCTTTTTCTTGATGAGTCTGGCTAAAGGTTTACCGATTTTGTTTATCTTCTCAAAGAACCAGCTTTTAGTTTTATTGATCTTTGCTATCATTTTCTTTGTTTCTATTTCATTTATTTCTGCTCTGATCTTTATGATTTCTTTCCTTCTACTAACTTTGGGTTTTGTCTGTTCTTCTTTCTCTAGTTCCTTTAGGTGTAAGGTTAGATAGTTTGAGATTTTTCTAGTTTCTTGAGGTAGGCTTGTATTGCTATAAACCTCCCTCTTAGAACTGCTTTTGCTGCATCCCACAGGTTTGGGATCGTCATGTTTTCATTCTAATTTGTCTCTAGGTATTTTTTGATTTCCTCTTTGATTTCTTCAGTTATCTCTTGGTTATTTAGTAATGTATTGTTTAGCCTCCATGTGTTTGTGTTTTTATGTTTTTTCTCCCTGTAACTGATTTCTAATCTCATAGCATTGTGGTTGGAAAAGATGCTTGATATGCTTTCAATTTTCTTAAATTTACTGAGGCTTGATTTGTGACCCAAGATGTGATCAATCCTGGAGAATGTTCCGTGTGCACTTGAGAAGAAAGTGTAATCTGCTGTTTTTGGATGGAATGTCCTATAAATATCAATTAAATCTATCTGGTCTATTGTGTCATTTAAAGCTTCTGTTTCCTTATTAATTTTCTGTCTGGATGATCTGTCCATTGGTGGAAGTGAGGTGTTAAAGTCACCCACTATTATTGTGTTATTGCCGATTTCCTCTTTTATAGCTGTTAGCAGTTGCCTTATGTATTGAGGTGCTCCTATGTTGGGTGCATATATATTTATAATTATTATATCTTCTTCTTGGATTGATCCCTTGATCATTATGTAGTGTCCTTCCTTGTCTCTTGTTACAGTCTTTATTTTAAAGTCTATTTTATCTGATATGAGTATAGCTACTCCAGCTTTCTTTTGATTTCCATTTGCATGGAGTATCTTTTTCCATCCACTCACTTTCAGTCTGTATGTGTCCCTAGGTCTGAAGTGGGTCTCTTGTAGACAGCATATATATGGGTCTTGTTTTTGTATCCATTCAGTAAGCTTGTGTCTTTTGGTTGGAGCATTTAATCCATTCACGTTTAAGGTAATTATCGATATGAATGTTTCTATTACCATTTTCTTAATTGTCATTGGTTTGTTTTTGTAGGTCCTTTTCTTCTCTTGTGTTTCCCACTTAGAGAAGTTCCTTTAGCATTTGTTACAGAGCTGGTTTGGTGGTGCTGAATTCTCTTAGCTTTTGCTTGCCTGTAAAGCTTTTGATTTCTCCATCCAATCTGAATGAGATCCTTGCCGGGTAGAGTAATCTTGGTTGTAGGTTCTTCCCTTTCATCACTTTACATATATTGTGCCACTCCCTTCTGGCTTGTAGAGTTTCTGCTGAGAAATCAGCTGTTAACCTTATGGGAGTTCCCTTGTATGTTATTTGTTGTTTTTCCCTTGTTGCTTTCAATAATTTTTCTTTGTCTTTAATTTTTGCCAATTTGATTACTACGTGTCTCGGCGTGTTTCTCTTTGGGTTTACCCTGCCTGGGACTTTTCGCTTCCTGGACTTGGGTGGCTATTTCCTTTCCTATGTTAGGGAAGTTTTCGACTATAATCTCTTCAAAGATTTTCTCGGGTCCTTTCTCTCTCTCTTCTCCTTCTGGGACCTCTATAATGCGAATGTTGTTGCGTTTAATGTTGTCCCAGAGGTCTCCTAGGTTGTCTTCATTTCTTTTCATTCTTTTTTCTTTATTCTTTTCTGCTGCAGTGAATTCCACCATTCTGTCTTCCAGGTCACTTATCTTTTCTTCTGCCTCAGTTATTCTGCTACTGATTCCTTCTAGTGTATTTTTCATTTCAGTTATTGTATTGTTCATCTCTGTTTGTTTCTTCTTTAATTCTTCTGGTGTTTGTTCTTTAATTCTTCTAGGTCTTCGTTAAACATTTCTTGCATCTTCTTGATCTTAGCCTCCATTCTTTTTCCGAGGTCCTGGATCATCTTCACTATCATTATTCTGAATTCTTTTTCTGAAGGTTGCCTATCTCCACTTCATTCAGTTGTTTTTCTGGGGTTTTATCTTGTTCTTTCATCTGGTACAAAGTCCTCTGCCTTTTCATTTTGTCTGTCTTTCTGTGAATGTGGTTTTTGTTCCACAGGCTGCAGGATTGTAGTTCTTCTTGCTTCTGCTGTCTGCCCTCTGGTGGATGAGGCTATCTAAGAGGCTTATGCAAGCTTCCAGATGGGAGGGACTGGTGGTGGGTAGAGCTGACTGTTGCTCTGGTAGGCAGAGCTCAGTAAAACTTTAATCTCCTTGTCTGCTGATGGGTGGGGCTGGGTTCCCTTGTGTTGGTTGTTTGGCCTGAGGCGACCCAGCACTGGAGTCTACCCAGCTCTTTGGTGGGGCTAATGGTGGACTCTGGGAGGGCTCACGCCAAGGATTACCTCCCAGAACTTCTGCTGCCAGTGTCCTTGTCCCCATGGTGAGCCACAGCCACGCCCCGCCTCTGCAGGAGACCCTCCAACACTAGCAGGTAGGTCTGGTTCAGTCTCCGATAGGGTCACTGCTCCTTCCCCTGGGTCCTGATATGCACACTACTTTGTGTGTGCCCTCCAAGAGTGGAGTCTCTGTTTCCCCCAGTCCTGTTGAAGTCCTGCAATCAAATCCCTCTAGCCTTCAAAGTCTGATTTTCTAGGAATTCCTCCTCCTGCTGCCGGACCCCCAGGTTGGGAAGTCTGACGTGGGGCTCAGAACCTTCACTCCAGTGGGTGGACTTCTGTGGTATAAGTGTTCTCCAGTTTGTGCGTCACCCACCCAGCAGTTATGGGATTTGATTTTACTGTGATTGCGTCCCTCCTACCGTCTCAGTGCGGCTTCTCCTTTGTCTTTGGATGTGGGGTATCTTTTTTGGTGAGTTCCAGTGTCTTCCTGTCGATGACTGTTCAGCAGTTAGCTGTGATTCCGGTGCTCTCCCAAGAGGAAGTGAGCGTACATCCTTCTACTCCACCATCTTGAACCAAGCTCTGTTAAAGATTCTTGAGTAAATGTTCCAAGAACTCACTATTTAAATGGTTCTTAAATTTGGGCCTGGCAATACTGTATACTTTGTGTATTTTTATCAAGTGTTTTGGCATAAGATCAACACAATATTTCTTAATTTAAACTCACTGGGGACATAGCTTTTGCTGGGCTTACTCTATTAAATTTGTTTCAGGGCCACATTACTATCGCAGGCAGGAGCTGTGGAGACAGCGGACAGCCTTGAATCTCAGCTCCAATGCTGGCTAGCTGTGTGACCTCAGACAAACAGCTTAATTTCTAATGGCCTGTCTGCTTACTATGACAGAACTGATGACAGCTTCTGTGCCATACAGTTGATGTGGAACAGAGTGCCCAGAACAAAGCCGGCATGTAACAATCACTCAGTAAATGTCTGTAACTATTCGCTATTCATTACTTCATTCAAATATGGCTTTGGGGGAAAATACTATGTAATAGAAACATTTTTGAAATGGCATCAACCATAGTGCATTTCATTGAAAAACTAAGATTTCTGAGAGTTTGCAATCACCAAATGTGTTTTTACTAAAAAGGTAGTTTTTATTTAGATCAAGAAAAGTAGATGAGAACAGTGGTCACTTACATATCAATTCAGAAACAACATATCCCATGAGGACCCACTGGTCTGAGTTTGTGGCACGTCTTTAATAAGCATGTGGGGGCTTCCCTGGTGGCTCAGTGGTTAAGAATCCATCTGCCAGTGCAGGGGACACGGGTTCGAGCCCTGGTCCGGGAAGATCCCATATGCCGCGAAGCAACTAAGCCCGTGCACCACAACTACTGAGCCTGCACTCCAGAGCCCAGAAGCCACAACTACTGAGCCCTCGAGCCACAACTACTGAGCCCACGCACCTAATGCCTGTGCTCTGCAACAAGAGAAGCCACCACAATGAGAAGCCCGCGCACTGCAATGAAGAGTAGCCCCTGCTCACCACAACTAGAGAAAGCCCGCATGCAGGAATGAATACCCAACACAGCCCAAAAAAAAAAAAAAAAAAAAATCAGCATGTGGCTGCTTTATGTCATGCAGTTGAGCCATTAAAGAAGCAGAAATGAAATCAGAACAAAATAGTTTATGAAGTCTGCTTTATTATTTAAGACATCCTTCTTTTGAGACTGCTTCTGCTCTACCTTATGTCCTCAAGAAAGTATGTAGGGATTTCCCTGGTGACCCAGTGGGTAAGACTCCGCACTCCCAATGCAGGGGGTCCGGGTTCAATCCCTGGTCAGAGAACTAGATGCCGCATGCATGCCACAACTAAGAAACCCACATGGCACAACTAAAGATCGAGCGTGCCTCAACTAAGACCTGGTGCAGCCAAAATAAATAAATAAATATAAAAAAAAAAGAAGAAGAAGAAAGTATGTAAATAGGAACTGATCCGATGATGGTGGAAAATAAAAGGAAAATTATGCCTCTCTGTTCACAGACTGTTAACCAAAATCAAAACAGAGTCAGGGGGACTCTGCAAAGACAAATTTAAAAACTAAAGGGCATGAAATGTAAGCCACTAAAAATTATCCAGGGGGAAAAATTGGTATTTGTAAATATCCAGTCATACATCCATACCTATACATACATATAACTGAAGTTAATCATATGACCTGGCTGCAGAATATTTTAAATATCATAATAAGGTCTCATTCGAAACACACAGTAAAACATGTATTTTCTTACAAGTTATAAAAGGAGATACTAAAATATAAGATATGAAATATAACCTAAAACACTATTTCCTTTTAGAGTGTGCACAAAGTACAAAGTAGCATAATTTACAATCACTACTGAGAAGCCGCAGGCTTAAAGTCTTCCCTCCCCTCCAAAAAAAGTAAAAATAAAACCTTAGAACTTGAATGGAGAATAGTACTTTAAGAAAGCTACAGACCATTTCAATAACCTCAATCTTGTTTTTCTAAGACGTGCTGGGAAACACCTGTGTTGAAGCCAACCAATCTCCAAAATTCAAAAGTCTATTCACAATAAAAAATGGAGAATGGGTGCAGGTGGCCATGCTCTTGAATCAGCAACTTGTTGGTGATTTTAAAAAGTAAAGGTGGCAACATATTTATATAAAATTGCTGGGCAGGTTTATTACTTTTTCCTCCAGTTGTCTGACTATACCACTCAGCTAACTGAATGGCAGCAATGTATCCTGTTCAATACCAGACGGGATTATTCAGGTTTGGCAGGAAGATCAACAAGTCAGCCCTAATATTCTTTGCTTTCAAGTTTAGGTATTCAGTGCCTAAACACCGTGTAACAGGAAGACCTATAATCATGTGGAGATTAAGCAACTGTACAACATCATTCAGAGAACGTGTCCAGCTGCCATGTCTGCAGTCAACCAACCACACATCTTCCTCATTTGATTATTCTTTCACAGTGAGCAGTTGGAGAAAAGACAGAATGCCAGCTCGGGCAGCAATCTTTCTTTGGCTTCCATGCAATTACACAGATACAATTACTACTGGCACCATACTCTTTCAAGGTAGACAGGTTTGAAAGTATATTAAATAAAGCCTGTTTTCTTTTCCACTATTTTGGCAGGGTCTTCAATACACTTTTCTCTTAAGAGCTGTGGTCCTCCTCAGGCTGGTACACAATAGCACTGATAACAAGGTGGAAGCTATTCTAGGGGCTGCCTAGACCAACTTCAAGGTCATTATTATTCTACACAGTGGCATGAGAGGACTTGCCTTCTCATCTACATTAAGTATTAGGACAAAAGATGATTATGGAGAATCTAGGAAATCAACAAAGTATTCAACAACCAACTACAATTTGGCCTTTTGTCAGCATGTTAAAAGCGCAAGTGGAAGTGGATGCCATCTTTTCTAAAGTCAAAATCGGTGTGTGGGAGCATATAGAACTATACTCCCATAGATTAAAATGTGTATATTTTGTTTCTGATACAAGAACAAGAGCATGCACTTCTAGAGCACTATGGAATTTTCAAAGTCCTGTAACTAATTCAATCTCATTTGATCCCACAAAGTCTTACAAGACAGGTACAGGAGATACTATTCCCATTTCACAGGTAAAGATACAGATTTCAGCAACGTTATATAACTTGATCAAGGTTGGGAAACTGCTTGTCATTGACTGTGGAGAAATCTCAGTGTATTTTTGTTCGGGAACCATTCTGTTTGTTAAATGTATTTTTAAAGGTTAAGTGCCCTTAAAAAAATCAGCATAACTGAAGTAATTTGTTCAGTATGCCTAAGTGGTTAGTGGACAAGATTTAACATTTGATGTAAAATGTAAAATAGGGTTTTTAGGCTATGGATGGGGTGGAGGAGTTCAGAGAGAAATGTTTTTCTGAGATTAACTTTTAAAAACATATTTAAAAGGATCAGCGTAAAAGCTGTTTTTTATTTCTCTTCTGAAATATTTATTCTCCACCTAAATTAAAAGAGAATTTGAAGCAGCTTATATAAAAGATATAAATGTATTTGAAACCAATAAAATAACATGAGAAAATAGAGCCATGGAGTTGAGAAGAAACTTAATTTCTTGCCCCTAAAATTTACAAAGTTTTAGTTATCTAATAAAAGAAGTTTACCAAAAAAGAAACTTTTTCCTAAGCACCAAATCTAAGAGGAACTTAGCATGTGGTAAACAGCACTCGAAGTAGAAAGGCAGTAACTGATGATCGTTTCACATCGCATCCAGGTGGTTTTATTTTGTAATCTTGTTCTAAATTATAATCATGTTGTACACTAGGTAATTACGTGTAAACTTTTTTTTTTTAATAATAAAGTTAACTGGGCAAACCATTCTGTGCTTTTCCTTTTGTCTATGAGAAGCCTGGTGTTTGGGTCTCATAGATAAGGCAGCCGACATGACAAGGTGTTCATCAATATCCAGTGTCTTCTTCCTTTTTATTGGACACATGGCCAACTAGAATACATTTCTCAGCTTCCCTTGCAGGCAGGTACCATTCTAACTATTGGGATGTGAGTGCAAGGATTGTATGGCAGCTTCTAAGGGCCTTTCTTATAAAATAGCTGGCAGGCACATTTTTTTCTTGCTGTCTGGAACAGACAAGCTGCCTTGGACCATGAGTACACTGGCTATACCCTAGGCATGCTGGAGTAGTAAGGTCAAGGAATTTGGGTTCCTGAGGTCTTTGTGGAACAGAGCCACTATATCAGTGGACTGTTAACTGCCAGGTTTCTACGTGAAAGGGAAATACATTTCTATTGTAATAAGTCACTGTTATTTTAGAGTCCTATATTACTAGCAGTTGAAGTTGATCCTTATTTTAGAGTCTTGTATTACTAGCAGTTGAAGTTGATCCTAACTCATTCACCTAATGGCAGGAAACTGAATTCCAGACCTAGTACCTAGGAAAGAAACAGCTTCTAATGGATTGTCTTTGCAACCCCCATATTCAGTACCAAACTTACAGGCATCTAAATTATAGAGTTGAGTTAAGAAACCCAGGTTCCTGACTCCCAACTCCTCTGACACTTTCCAAAACAGCATATTGTTGGAATATAACCTCTTTGGTTCTCATTCATTCATTTTCACCCCCACCAATCCAAGCATTTTAACCTCATCTCCAACTCTTGTAAAAAATACCAAATGCAGACACTGTGTTGGGCCTAATTTTTCACAAACCTCAAAAAAAGTATCTATCAGGATTCAACCAACCACAAGCAACATTCAGCCATTCATTTGACTCAAGGCTTTTGATTCTTTGATTTATACCATCCTCCTCCCCTACTCTTTCCAATTCTAGGTCAGGAGACAAAAAGCAAAGATTCCCCAGGGGAAAACAAAATGGCAAAACCTATTAGCTGATACACACCTGTGCAACAGCTTGGTTATTCTGTTGCAGCAATGAAAGAGTGGTACACAGAGCTCTGAGTTTTTCAAAGATGCTGAGGCTACTGGCAGAAAAGAGGCAGGCGTATTTGTGGATCCCATCTGCCAAGGATGCACGTGTAGAAGTCTCATTTTTTTATGCTTCTCGTAATAGAATCGAGCATAAGACAGTATTAGGTAATTGGGCCAAAATTCCAGGAAAGGACAAGTAAACAGAATAATTATTCTCAGAAATCTCAAACAATAAATTAGTGCTCAAAGTTTAGAAGGATTTCTTTAGTGATCAGGATGTGGAACTATCTGGTGTTTAAGTTGTGGGTCCTCAGGAGCAAAAAGATCAGAAAAAGTGTCATAGAGATGCTACTAATCACAAATTAAACAGATCGGAATTCCTTAAAGTCAAGATCAAGCTTGTTCCTCTTTTTATTTTAATCAACCGATTAAATGTACCGCATGTACCGCAAACACGTCTCACGCACAGTAGGTGTGCAATGTAAGTTTTCCGAAGGTTAAGTGGATATAGCTGGGAGTGGCTCCCTTTTCTCATATCTCATCCTCTGAAACTGCAGAGGCTACCGAGATAACACCAATATGAATGAGAGCTCTAGGAAAGCGGAGGACAAAGAAGGAAAGGAGGAAGAAAGAAAGGGAGCTAGGGAAGAAGGGAGGGAGGGAGGGAAAATGAGGCTGTGGCCTGTACCACTAAGCTGCCTGCCTCCTGAGTCCCAGCTGAGTTCTACTTTGCACTGACATCCAAAAAGAAAGTAGAATCACAGTTTGCTAGTTTTTATTTACCCACAAATGTACTGGTTACCCACTAGGCCATGAATCCCAGGCAGTATGCTAAAATTATTTTCCTACTAGAAAAATGCTCCTGAAGCATTAGGGGTTTCTTATCTGCAGGGTGTCTGGGAAGGATTCCAAACTTATTATGCTACAGAAATAGGTTTCTTTTTCCTTGTCTCAAAATCTAAGCCTCTTACTTGTGAAAACTCTGATTCGTACAAAGTTTGTGTTCTGGGTTAGTTCCATCTCCTTCTTTCTAGATCTACTGGTAGCTAGTGTCCATCTGTAAATGACGGTCAGTCTGTTCTTGAATTCTGATATGTTCTAAGCGTCTTCCTCCTCGACTCTCCCCATTACTTCCTCTATGAAAGAAATTACTATAACCTAAAGGCCTTTTGAGAGAAGACTCTGCTCAGCACACACAAATGATCCTTAGATCTCAGAAGTGGGTACAGAGGAATACTCTTTGGAAGCAAATGAAACAGATGCTGTGTCAAAGTCTTCCTTGTTGCAGGCAAATAGGCAGAGATCAGTGGGGACAAGTGTATGACGACGTGGAAACTTCACCCAAGATAGTTGTTTGTGTTTCCTTCCTTGTAGAAACAAACTTTGTGTGTCTTCCTGTGTCACAGGTGCACTTTGATAAATGAACTGAGAGCATGTATCCCTCCCTTTAGAAAATATTACAGTGGAAAGTACCTAACCATGGAGCCAGGAGCGGAGAGGAGTTGAGTGAAATAAAACACTGTATTTTTGTTTTGTTTTGTTTAATTCTCTTTGGAGAAACAAACAGCATAAATGACTTTTAAAAGCAAGAGTGCATTTTCAGTGTATATTTTTCATGGGATTTTTTCTTTAAGGATAATAACTTTTTTTCTTCCACTTTCTGCTCTGATGACTAATTCATTAAAAATACATATATTCTACTCTGCTGATAGAGCAAGAATTGCAAATTTTCTTATTGTGAATAAAGGCTACTTGCACTTGGCCCAAATTCCAACTGGCCACCATGGGAAAGTTGACCTCTTTCATGGCCACTGGGTCTGTCGGAGAAACACATTTATAAGAATTGAATTGGTTAGCGAGTCCTAAAAAAAAAAAGGCCACCATCTGATTCACCTTACCAGTCAAAAGGATCTGATTCAACAAACACTTGTAATGCTGTATTTTTCACTGAACAGAATTATATAAAAGTATATATCCAGGGCTTCCCTGGTGGCGCAGTGGTTAAGAATCCGCCTGCCAATGCAGGAGACACGGGTTCGAGCCCGGGTCCGGGAAGATCCCACATGCTGCGGAGCAACTAAGCCCGTGCGCCACAACTACTGAGCCTGCGCTCTAGAGCCCGCGAGCCACAACTACTGAGCCCATGTGCCAAAACTACTGAAGCCCGCGTGCCTAGAGCCGGTGCTCCCCAACAAGAGAAGCCACCGCAATGAGAAGTCCGTGCACTGCAACGAAGAGTAGCCCCTGCTCACCACAACTAGAGAAAGCCCGCGCACAGCAACAAAGACCCAACACAGCCAAAAATAAATAAATAAAATAAATACATTTCAAAAAAAGTATATCCATCAATAAAAATAAGATATCATTTTTTTTCAAAACAAGTAAATAATATATACCCTATAACCCAGCAATACTAAGTGTAGAGCTCACACCTCCTCACATCGTTCCAGTAGAAGATTCAAGCCCGGGTGTCCCCTGTGAGATTATGTACGGTGCTGGGGAAAGGGGCACACCCTGGGAGCCCACCATTCTACAAGGGGAAAGGGAAACACCAGAGTGCCATGCGGCAGTTAGAAACAATGCATTAAATGTCCACGCAGCCTTATGGATAGATCTCTAAAACACAGCACGTGGGGAAAAAACACCCTTTAAATAAATTAAGAAAACACACACAAGAAACAATAATGTACATCGCAGGTACATTTCTGAACAGAAAGTTACACATTAAACACATTAGTATGGTTGCCCATGGGGGAGAGAATAGGAGCGAGGTAAGGGAATAAAACAGGAGGTAATTAAGTAAGAACATAAAACAAGATGTTTTATATGGACCAGTGATGAAAATACATCATGAATTGTGGCCTATGATTAACTCAACTGCCTGCAACTGAGGTCCAAATCAAACTCACTTTTCCACATTTACATATTTTCCTTAACAATAAAAACATTAATTTTGAAAAATCATCAAATATAACAGCCACTGTTTAGGTAGCTACTGAAGTGGCCCAGGGCTCTGAAAAGGCCAAAGTTCCAGCGCTGTGATGTCCAATATGGTAGCCACTAGCCACGTGGGGCTACTGAGCACAGGAAATGTGGTTAGTCCGAGTGACGATGTGCTGCCAGTGTAACACACACCGAACCTGGAAAACTCAGCACAATAAAAAGAATATAAATATCTTATTAATAATTCTTATACAGATTATATGTCAAAATGATAATATTTTATTTTTTTTAAAGATGAGATTGTTTATTTATTTACTTTATTCATTTGTTTATTTGGTTGCACCGGGTCTTAGTTGTGGCACGCAGGCTCCTTAGTTGTGGCATGTGAACTCTTAGTTGTGGTGTGCATGTGGGATCTAGTTCCCTGACCAGGGATCGAACCCAGGCCCCTTGCATTGGGAGCACAGAGTCTTAACCACTGTGCCACCAGGGAAGTCCCAATATTTCAGATATACTGGGTTAAATAGTAAGATACACGATTAAAATTAATTTCACCTGTTTCTTTTACCTTATTTTAATGTGGTTATTAGAATATTTACTATTACATATGTGGTTCACATTGTATTTCTAGTGGATGGCACTGGTCTGGAGGCCTCCAGTAAGCCAGGGGTACAAGAGGGATCCTTTCTATAAAAATTTTCTTTGGAGCCTCAAATTGGAAGGTCCTGAAAAACATAATATGGCCCCCTGACTGGAAGGATATAAAAGCGGTTCAGGATTAAATATTAAAATTCTAGGTCAGGAATTGCCAACAATTTTGAACCACTCACAACCTTCCACTGCTCTCATTTTAAAACGTCTCTAGGATTAATGCTGCTCTTCAGAAATTTAAGCCCAGTCCTCTAAACTAGACTAAAGGAAAAGAAATTTCTACTACAACTTACTCCAAAGCTATGGTTTAAAATAATAAGATACAGTTGGAAAAGCCCGATATAATTTATCAATATAGTTGCACAAATATATGATTTAAGCATCCACTCCTGGGAGGTGCTTTTTTAAAATCAAAATGACCTTGGCAGTGACAATTTAGAGATTATGTGTTCAGTAATCCCCCCTCTCTCCCTTGCTCGTTTTCTCTCTCTGACATGTGCGGTCCTTTGTCACATGTGGACTCTTTTTTCCTGCACTCTTTTGTGTGGACCAATGGCCACCTATAAAAGGCCTCTAGGCTCCTTTATGACAAGACCATAGCATTTTCACCCTTGTATCCCTGGCACTTAGCACAATGGTCAGCACATAATGGATGGTCAATAACTACCCATCAAATTAACCAGAAGTGAGTGTTTCTAGAGGGGCAGACTGAGATGTCTGGGGAGGAATAGAGTCAGATAACTTATTTTCTTGAGATTGCTTAAAAAAATTATGAAAAAGTACCAAATACTCAGCCATGTTTCCATTTCATCAACACCAGCATCCACATTAATGTTTACCTGAAGTGCTTGCCACCTGCCAGGCACTGTTCTAAGCACTTTACGTTTATCCCTTCACTTACTCGTTATGAGAACCTTTTAAGGTTGGTGTTATCTTATCGCCATTTTATAGATGATGCTTAGAGAGGGTAAGTCACTGACTCTGGGTTCCCAGAGCTAGTAACAGCAGAATTGGGATTCAAGGCAGGCAGCCGCACACCAGAACCCACGCTCCCGAGTACCTGTTAATCAATACACAAAACTATCCATTTCAGGAAATGAATCTGGAGCGGTACAGCGCTCTCATACTCACGGCCTCCAACCCCAACAGACTGCATCAGTCCAAGCTCTCAAGAGCCTCACCTGGATTCGAAAATGGTTCATAATCAATTACGGTGACTACACTGTTCCTGCTAATCATACCGCAGCTGGTAACTTCCCAGAGAACACCCATTTCAACCCCTCCCTGTTCCTGTTCCTGCACAAAAGAAATCGACCTCCTTAAGCATGGCAGTGCATCCAATGCCCCCTTCAATGCCTTCCGCACCCTCTGCCCTCTCACTCCCTTATGCCCCTTCCAGCCCAGGCCAGGTGCATACTCAGTGCCTCGCAACAAGCCATACATTTCTGCAGCCCTGTGCCTTTGCTTGTGCTGTTCCCCTGGGCTGGAATCCCCTTCTTCTCCATTGCCTCCACACTAAAACCTGGTCATCCTTCAAGGGTGGGTTCCTCCAAGAGACTTTTCCTAATCACCCATTTTTTTAAATTAACCATTTCCTCCCTGCACTACCACCTCCCTTTAGAGATCATTTAGGACAATTTTCTACTTAGGGTAAAACAAAGAATGTTGCCCACCATCCAGTTCTACAAGGATTAAGTCATTAGCCACTGCAGTTGCTGCCTGAAACAGTACACCCTGAAAGGAATTCAATACGAAAGCAGGATAAGGCACTCTGTGCTTTGGAAATAACAGGCAGCTTAGATGGTTAGAGATATCTCAGGGGAAAAAAAACAAATTTTTTTTTTTTTTTTGGGCTGTGTCTCGAGGCTTTCGGGATTCAGTTCCCTGACCGGGGACTGAACCCAGGGCCACAGCAGTGAAAGTGCCGAGTCCTAACCACTGGACCACCAGGGAAGTCCCCAAAAACAATTTTTTTAATGAACCCCGATTCTTGCATCTTCCCATACATAAGCACTAAAAGCATTAACTGAAATATCTGATCCTCGTGACTAGCAGTAACCTTTTACTGAGATGTATGCTTGACTGTGCGTATTCCCCTGCCAAAAGCATACGTACACTCAGAGCTAGCTGAGAGGCTGTCTCCCGGCCTATTATTCACTAAGACCGGGAATAAAATTCAACTCACAGCTTTTACGCTGTGGATTTTCTTTCAGTCGACGTTAGTATTATAGTTTCCAGTGTGAGACGCCCATCTCCCTCAGCTCCTGAAAACCAGAGTCAAGGATCATATATGTGTGGGATCCACAAAGGATGCCGTTGAGAGAGAAAGTTGAATGTGAGGTGGAAGCTACTTTTCACAGAGCCCCTATACAACCACATTTTTAAGCTCAGAATTTTACAGGCAACAAAACGCTATCGAAAGTTTTGAGCAGGAGACTCCATATGTTTTGAGAATACTATTATTGACAAGACAGAAAATAGATGAGATAGCATTGTATGTATTAATGCAAAATTTATGTATTATAACACATGTTCAAAAATTACATATCAGTAATAGACGTGAAAATAGAGCCCAAATAACACATAATTACCAATTCTCCATCCCTATTTGGTTTTGCTATCGATATAAATCAGTGATTAAAAACGCAATCACTGGCCATTTGAAAGAGTCTTTCTTCCCAGCGTGTAACTGTTGTCATGACAACATGACTTCCGGCTGTATCTCTGTGAACAAGCTTATGTTTAAAAGGAGAGGATGAGGATCAATCAGTTTAAATAAAGAATACATTGACCAATTTTGAAATGTAAGGAGATGTGTCTCAACCAAGGTTACCCGATATAATCTCTTTAAATCCCCTTAAATAATAGAACCAGGCTGGGTGTTTTTAATCAATAAAATCATGCTTTAGCATCTATATTCTTTACATATAACAATAACATGCACCTAAGTTCTACACACTAGTCCTGTAATTAGTGAGGAATTTTTCAAAACATATCTTGCTCTTACACTTACTGATATTATCCTAAATCTTCCTTTCAGAGGTCACCTGTCTTTCTTCTGTCTCATCCCTTCTGAAGGATGTACTCTCATTAGGAACTGATTCTTTGATTCCAAGGAGACGGGATGGGGGTGCAGGGTGCTTCCAAATTATCTAAATGTTGGACATCTTGCATGACTATACAAATAAATTTGAAATTCTGTGAGAACTAGTAATTATTTGTGAATAAGAACCACAAACAATAAAAAGCTGACTAAAAGTTTATAAATAGAATCAATTTTCTTATTTTTTAACATGCACTGGATTTTCGATTAACATCGTCTATTAGAAAATCTGTTGAGATCAGTAAATCTAATCTTAAAATTAAAAACAAAAAAACCCATTTTCACCTCTCCCTACCTCCCTTTTTGTGCCAAAGGCATTTAAACCAACTGCATTTGGATTTTTGTTTGTTTGAAGACTGAAGGTGGCCTCCTGCATCCACCTTACTTCAGTAATGGTCTTGCCCAGAGGACCAGAGTGACATATAATGTTATCCCTAGAGATTCCCTAGCCTCGGGCTAGACTCAGAGTGGTCCCTACCCCTAGGGGACATTTGAAAATGTATGGGAGTGTTTGGGATTCTCACAATGGGTGGAGGCACCACTGGTGGGTGGGAGCCAGAGATGCTAAATGTCCTACAATGAGCAGGGCAGTCTAGCAAGGGTAACCAACTGCCCTGGTTTTCCTGGAACTCTTCTCATTTTATTTTATTTTTATTTTTTTAAACTTTTCATTTTATATTGAGGTATAGCTGATTAACAATGCTGTGATGGTTTCAGGTACACAGCAAAGCGACTCAGCCATACATATACATGTATCCATTCTCCCCCCAAACTCCCCTCCCATCCAGGCTGCCACATAACACTGAGCAGAGCTCCCTGTGCTATACAGTAGGTCCTTGTTGGTTATCCATCTTAAATATAGCAGTGTGTACATGTCGATCCCAAACTTCCTAACTATCCCTTCCTCCCACCCTTCCCCCCTCGTAACCATTAAGTTCGTTCTGTTCTCTGAGTCTGTTTTGTAAATGTGGAACTCTCTTGATTTTCTCTTGATTTTAGCACTGAAAGTCCTGAATCCTAGGAAACCTCCCAGTCCCTAGCAAACCATCACCTTAAGTCCAGCACAAATAGAGGTCTGTCACTGTCAAACATTGGAGAGCTTCCTCTCTCAAAGACAGTAAGTATACATTTGCCCCTCTGTCCTCCAAGAGTTCTCTATGGTTCCATACCTCACTAGTTCCTCACAAGGGTGAACTTTCAAACCAGCGTTTCTGTTAATAATTCCTACATCAAGGCTATGAAGTGTCTTCTCATGGCTCGGCATGTTTCTATTGACTGAGAAACTCCAGTGAAACCTAACAAAGGGGAGCACAATTCTTCCTTAGGAGACTCAAACTCAGGAGGAAGGAAACATTTTTTTTTTTTTTTTTTTTTTTTTAATTTTTTTGATGTGGACCATTTTTAAATTTATTGATTGATTTATGGCTTGGGTCTTCGTTTCTGCGCGAGGGCTTTCTCTAGTTGTGGCAAGCGGGGGCCACTCTTCATCGCGGTGCGCGGGCCTCTCACTATCGCGGCCTCTCTTGTTGCGGAGCACAGGCTACAGACGCGCAGGCTCAGTAATTGTGGCTCACGGGCCTAGTCGCTCCGCGGCATGTGAGATCTTCCCAGACCAGGGCTCGAACCCGTGTCCCCTGCATCGGCAGGCAGACTCTCAACCACTGCGCCACCAGGGAAGCCCCAGGAAACATTTTAATCCTAAAATTCAAACAACATTTTGAGAAACAGACCAGTGGCTTTCTGAACCTGCCTTCTCTTATCTTTGGTTTCCTTCATTAATTTTTTAAAAAAATTTTATTTTATTTTATTTTTGGCTGCGTTGCGTCTTCGTTGCTGCGCATGGGCTTTCTCTAGTTGTGGTGAGCGGGGGCTACTCTTCGTCGTGGTGCGCAGGCTTCTCATTGAGGTGGCTTCTCTTGCTGCAGAGCATGAGCTCCAGGGACGTGGGCTCAGTAGTTGTGGCATGTGGGCTCAGTAGCTGTGGCTTGCGGGCTCTAGAGCACAGGCTCAGTAGTTGTGGTGCACGGGCTTAGTTGCTCCATGGCATGTGGGATCTTCCCGGACCAGGGATCGAACCCGTGTGCCCTGCGTTGGCAGGAGGATTCTTAACCACTGCGCCACCAGGGAAGCCCCGGCAGGCAGATTCTTAAACAGTGCACCACCAAGGAAGCCCCATTAATTTTTTTTACAAGTAATTTCCTCTGTTACTCTTAAGCTGAAAAGGCATTTTATACTACTGAGAACTATAAGAACTAGATTCTGTACTTACTCATTCAAATAAAGGACACAATAATGGGGGTGAGAATCCCTAGGGATAACATTATACATCTTTATGCAGAAATACCAGACATTCTCTGTGGGAAAATGGTTAAGTCGGCCACTTTTTATTCTCTTTAAATTTCCTCATCCTGAGGCTATTAGATAACATAGCTGCTCAAGGATTCTACACTATTTTTCCTAGAAATGTTTTCCTTATATGGTCATCAAAGGAGTGCTCGTTTCTGTTTAGTAATGGTGCTTTGGAGGCCCAAAGGAGTTAGTACGCTTAACTTAATACCAGAAAATGTTTCAGTAGCAGGGGAAGAAAGTCTATCACATAACTGCTCCCTTTGACACCTTTCGGTTCTTTAATCTGACACCAGGTGGCAGATATTTTGCATTAAAATTAGTAAATGTATTTGTGTAAGCAGATAGGGTAGGGGGTCCCCAGAGAAAGAACACCAGGCATGGCTTTCTTGACATAAGAGAAGCCATTTTTGGCCTAAGCCATTGTGTGATCTAAGCCTGGCCACAATGCTTGCCCTTGAACAGGTTTCAGTAATTAATGATCTTAAGGGAAGTGAGGAAATGCAGGAACAAAGGAAAAGCAGTCGAGAAACAATAGTTCAGCATAAACCACAGTCCCAGCTCCTCCTCAAGAGAAATAAGTAACATCTGATACATATCTTTGAGCTCTGCAGGAAGTAAGGGCTCTACCCAGGTGGAGGATGGAATGATGGTATTGACCTTTTCTGACCCTCGTGAATTCAATCAAGTAAAGCCTGGACTCTGTCAACCTTTGCCCCAAGTCTATGCTGAATTCTCCTCTGCTCAAGCCCCTTCATGAATGTGCATGTACCCTTAGCTAAAAACGTCCCCAGTTTTGCTGTTCCAGGAGACACTGCTTTGGGAAAGGTCCCTGGTGTTCCCCTTACTTGCTGCAAGTCATAAATCCTTCCTTCTCCTGATTTTTGGCTTGGTTGTGTCTTTTAGCTCAACACCCATCAAGAGGCAAACCCAGTTTTGTAGGTAACATTCCCCCAAACTCTTGGTCTAGATTTAACCATTGATGTAGATGTGAAAAGGCTATTTACTGCATAACAAATCTTTTCATATTCACATTCAAGTTTTCATTTAACTTCAGTTAATATTTTTATGGGTAAATCAGTTTATGAGAACAGTGACCAAAGAAAACAAAAAGATAATATTTGGTTTCAATATCTAAAAATGAACAAAAGTTCTCTCAACAAAAAATAAAACTTCCAAAAACTAAATCTAGAGTTATAAAATAAATTGTAGACTGTTTTGTTTTAGCATGCTTGCTTTGTAAAGGATCCATTCAAATAATTCTTTCAAATATTCCCTAATGCAGTTATTTTGTCCAATTTTGTATATTTTAAGCCATCCAGTAATTTTCAAAAACTCCTCAATAGTGAAGAGAAGGGGTCTAGAATAAGCCACAGTGGCACAGAAATAATTTTGAGCTGAAGGCATTTGAGTTCTTGAAATCCCTTATCTGCCTAAAAGCAGAGCCTCCCAAGAGAACTCAGTAGTCGTAAGTTCCTTCCCTGGGAGCAACTCTAATCCCTCTGGGAGATGAGAATTCTATGCCCAAACAGACTGTCATCAAACTGTTATATCTCCTATTCTCCTAAGAGCCCAATCTTTCAAAAATCATTTGTTTTTCCAGAGTTTCCTTTCTCCCCTCTTCTAAAGTCATTTGTTCTCCCAGAAGTACCCTCTGTCCCTCCCCATCCTCTATTAAGACTGTATATTAAGCCTTAAAGTCTAACAGCCTCTTTGAGTCACATTTCTTTGTGAACTCTCATAAGTAAGCATGTAATTAAATCTTTTTTTCTCCTGCTAATCTGTCTTATGTCAGTTTAATTTGCAGGCCCCAAACACTCAATCTAAGAAGACAGAGAAAAGGTTTTTCCTCTCTGGCAAATACAAGGAGCTCTGTCATTCACTCACTCATTCATTCATTCATCAATTCATTCAGCGAACACCTGCCAGGAGCGAGGCTGTGGGCTAGGTGTTGGGACCTAGCAGTAAACATCCACCATTGGCCTCATGAAGCTTGCAGTCCACAAGGAAAGAGTGGCATCTAGTTTTTAATTTCAAATTACACTGAGTATTATGAGAAAAGTAGAGTGTTATGGGAGTTTTAACCCCTGTTAATATAGTTGGTGCCTACTAGACTAAGTTCTTCAAGGGTAAGGACAGAGTCTAGTTCACTCAGTGCTTATCCCCAGGGCTATCTAGTATCCAGCACTACAGTAGGCACTTAATAAGAATTTGTTGAAACAATTCCACTGCCTTAAATCTGGTACTCTAAAATAAACATTTCTGGGTAGCCTATATCGGCAATCACAGTATTTGTTGAGAACCAGTGGTATGCATAGTACGATCTTAGATATTAGATTCTTTCCTTCTCATAGAGAACAGATACCTTTGAATGACATATACCCCTTACCCCAAATGTGTGAGATATTCTCCAGTTCCCCGCTAGAACTACTAACCACCCTTTCCACCCTGCCCTGGACGCTAAGAGCTAAATCCTTGGCAGATTTGGCCAATGAGAGGCTCAGCAGCGATAGGAGTGCTGGAGGAGAAAGAGGCCTGAGTACAAATTCCCCAGCTCCCTCTCTGCAAGAGCACAGTCAGGCTGAAAACGGAGGGAAGGGGGCAGGGCACAACCTTTAAAAGAATGACATAGGGCTTCCCTGGTGGCGCAGTGGTTGAGAATCCGCCTGCCAATGCAGGGGACACGGGTTCGAGCCCTGGTCCCGGGAGATCCCACATGCCGCTGAGCAGCTGGGCCCGTGAGCCACAATTACTGAGCCTGCGCGTCTGGAGCCTGTGCTCCGCAACAAGAGAGGCCACGATAGTGAGAGGCCCGCGCACTGCAATGAAGAGCAGCCCCCACTTGCCACAACTGGAGAAAGCCCTCGCACAGAAACGAAGACCCAACACAGCCATAAATAAATAAATAAATAAAATTTAAAAGAGATAAGCAAAACATTCTCTCTATAAATTAAAAAAAAAAAAAAAGAATGACATAGCTGTTGAGGATATGACAAAAACCGGTTAGAACCAACTAGGTCCAAGATGGCGGAAGATTCGACTTCAGTAGACCTTGAGCCTCAGTATACACTCACTGTAATACATTAGCATGCTAAATGACACAGCCACAGGCACCATGACAGTTCCGAGGCCGACCAAAAAGGTCAAAAAGTTGGTGGTGGCCCAATTCCTGGAAATCTCCGCCCCTTCCCCAAGATAGTTGGAATAATCCTCCCACTCGTTAGCCAGTGAAATTACCCAGCCCATGGGATTTCCCTGGTGGCCCAGTGGTTAAGACTCCACACTCCCAATGCACAGGTTTGATCCCTGGTTGGGGAACTAAGATCTCACATGCTGCACGGCACGACCAAAAAACAGAAAAAAAAAAAAAAATTACCCAGTCCATAAAAACTAACGACCCCACATTGCAGGGCCTCTCGTCTTCTGAGATGGCCCACACTCTGTCTGTGGACTGTTTTTCTCCCATGGCCACTCTCACTTTCCGAGAGGATCCCATGCCCTGGGGCCACTCTCGCCTTTTGAGACAGACCACATTCTGTCTATGGAATGTGTACCTCTTTAAATAAATCCACTTCTTACCTATCACGTTGTCTCTCACTAAATTCTTTCTGCAATGAGACATAACGAACCTGAGCTTCATTAAGTCCTGAGAATAGGTGTGTAATCTCAATTAAAAGACAGTGCGTTCAAGTCCCAATCTGGGTTTTGGTTGGGTTCGAGTCCTGGCCTGTGGGTTCAAGTCCCATCTGAGTTGTGCAGTTTCAAGGCCACCGCTCTCCTACACTCGCAGCTGCAAATCTGGTTCTGCCTGGATTCCAAGAACTTTCCCTCCACTTGGCCTTTTAGACCTGGACTTGCTGATGAGAACCTGGCTACCAACCCCAGAAGGCTTCCCCACCCCTTGGAAATTCTTCTTAATCTTGCCCAAGCATCTGTAAACAGTGCCTCCTTTAAACTCTCCTCGGCTACCTCACTGGAGTGATCACCTGTTTCCCCCTAGAACCCTGATTCATACAGAAATGTATAATGGTTGTATTCCTTTCCTTGGGCTGCCGTAACAAAGTACCACAAACCAGGTGGCTTATGGCAACAGAAATTTCACAGTCCTGGAGCCTTGAAATTCAAAATCAATGTGTTGAGGGAGCCATGTTCCCAAGCCTCTATGCGAGAATCTTCCTCTGCCTCATCCAGCTTCTACCAGCCCCAGACGTCCCTTGGTTTGTGGCAGCATCACTCCAATCTCTGCCTCCATCTTCACATGGCTGCCTTCTTTCTGTGTCTGTGTGTCTCTGTCTCCGCATGGTATTCTCCCTGTGTGTCTGTGTCCAAATTTCCCTCTTCCTATAAGGGCAGATTTGATGACATCTGCAATGACCCTATTCCCAAATAAAATCACACTCAAATGTACAGTGTTAGGACTTCAGCGTATCTCTTTGGCGGATACAATTCAACCCATAACAATAGCTAATGTATTAGCAATACCTTCTACACCCAGAATTGTTTGAGGGCATGAAGAAATCCTCACCAATCTGGCCCACAGGATCTAGCCCAGGGCCATGCCCACAGAAGGTGCAATAAAAGTGTGCTTTAACAGACCCAACAAAACAGTAAATTGATAAATGAATGGCAAATACAGCTATTTAAAAAAAAAATTTGTGGTTTTATTATAGTTAAAAACAGCATGTTAATAGAATCTAAAAGCTGCCTAACTACTTCCTCTCCATTACAGAATTGTAAGGAGGGATGCTGAGCTTACATTTGCCTGTACATCTAGTTTTAGGCATATCTAATTCTAACATTTCCATGAAGATCTGTCTAGAGAAGTTACCCCTCTTTAACACATTCAGGGAACATCTACTGAACAACTAACTCACTGCTTTGGGCTGGACTCTGAGATAAATTCTGAAGAGACAGATGTGAATGAGCTATGGTCACTGCCTTCAAGGAACTCACATTCCAGTGAAGGCAAAACAACCCCAAACACAAATGCTGAGGGCGTCGTGCTCATTGCACATTTCTCTGCTTTCTTCAAATGCTCAAGCATACATGTACCTTATTTTGGTGACTCAAGGCCATTATGCCAATTGTCACCTGCTACAATGAGAGACACTAAACTCTTTACCTCTACCCCTGCTATCCAACATGCTCTCTGAGCACTTAAGATTTGTTCTGGGTTCCTGCCCCCTCCAACCCTGCCCCAATGCTGAGCTATCACCTTGCTAATATTGGAAGGCTTGGCTCTATCAGCTTCTTTTTTCTCCTGATCCTTCCTTCCACCACCCAGCTCCCTTCTAACCCATTAAATCTAATCCCCTGTCTTCTATAAAGCCATATTAGAAACACGTCTAAATCAGACTAAATAGGCTTGGAGCAAGGGCCTGGAGGCTCTTTTTTTAAAATTTATTTGTTTATTTATTTTATTTATTTTTGGCTGTGTTGGGTCTTCCTTGCTGCGTGCGGGCTTTCTCTAGTTGTGGCGAGCGGTCTCATTGAGGTGGCTTCTCTTGTTGAGGAGCACAGGCTCTAGGTGCGCGGGCTTCAGTAGTTGTAGCACGCGGGCTCAGTAGTTCTAGCTCGCGGGCTCTAGAACACAGGCTCAGTAGTTGTGGTGCACGGGCTTAGCTGCTCCGTGGCATGTGGGATCTTCCCGGACCAGGGCTGGAACCCGTGTGCCCTGCTTTGGCAGGCGGATTCTTAACCACTGCGCTACCAGGGAGGCCAGGGCCTGGAGGCTCTTAATAAGTGAAATGAAAGTGGTTCAGTATAGGGACAATGGGGCCTCTATTTTTGGCTTCTTAATAGGTTTTTGCCCTTGTTTCAGCTTCTCATCATTGATCTAGTTCTGCCCCTACGCCTCTCCACCAGGGTGGTTTTCTACAATGAGCAGTAATCACAACTAATTTTGTCTAATTACATGGTTTAATTACTGTCTGACTCCTGCAATAGAATTTCAGCTCCTTGCGGCTATAAATGGAGAAGGATATAACGGCGGATCTTTAGCATCTTGTACAATATTTGGTATATGCTACACGTTGGTAATAAATGTATTCATCTTGTAACATTTATGACTCCTGACTACTCCAGGCACCATTCACTTTATGTCATATAATCTTATGGTTGGCCTAGAAGGGAGGACATTATACCGTAAGGTCGCTTATACAGTGCATAGAAACAACTTTCAGGTAAGTAAGGGATTTGAATGCAGAAAGAAAAGAAAGAAACCCTACTTTCCGCTATATAAACCTCATTCTTTACAAAACAGACATATTCTTTACTTATTCTAGGGAATCTAATAAACACCTGCTTTCTCATTTAATTCAAACCAGTAAATTTAAGTCACTCAAAGGTTTTTGTTTTTTAATGAATCTTTATGCCTTCTTCTGAACAAAATTATTAGGAAAACTATCAGCAATAATAAGGTTTATGCAAACTCATGAAATATTAATAATGTTTAAGGCTATTTTTGCTTCATATAAAAGTTATTATTTCTCTCTATAAAATTCAGTGCTACAGAGTCAACAGTATATAGAAAATTTACTAAAGTTAGATTTTAATTCCAAATTATTTTTTAGATCTGGAAAAATCCAACAAATCCAAAAATTCCAGCTTCATAGTAGCAAGTTAAAAGCAATTTCAGAATGGTGCTTGTTTTAATTTTATGTGAACTGTATAATTTACTGTAACAACTAAACGGTAACATTAATGGGACTCACTAGGTATGAAAATTAACCAAGATGCTAATTCTTAATCTGACACCAGGTGGCAGACATTTTAACATTAAAATTAGCTAAGGTATTCCTCTAAATCCTTTGATTCAGAGACTGCAGACCTTTGGGGATCACATTACTTACTATAGGAATTCCCAACTTCTAAAAAGCAGAAAAGTGTCTACATATTAAAGAGTGGTCCTAAAACCACTTACCAGTTGTGGTCACAAAGCCTTTGACCACTAACATACGTATTGAAGCTACCATGTGAGGGTCATTCTGGTTAGGCAGTGGGGTCATGGATAGACTCAGCCTGGGGATCATGAACTTCCAGTCTAGGGGTGGAGGTGAATATTAATCAGATATTCTTCATTCAAACAACTAAAGAACTGAAAAATTTATTAGTGCTACAAACAAGAAGCCCTAGTCTTGCCAGTTTTCTTTACCTACCTCACAGAAGAAATATGCCGGAAGACTTGCAATAGGGAAATATCCCAAATATCTCAAAATGCAAAGCACCTTGCTAGATGCTGAAAGGGCAGTGGCTCTCAACATGCAAGCATGAGGGCGTCTTTTATTATATTCTTAGTAAGTACTGATTAGGTAAAGACCTAAATTACAATGAAGTCAGTGTACTTTTAAAGAAACTTATGCTTTATTCATCTCAAGAGCATCTAAATACGTTTGAAAAAGAGTCACACACATATAAATATACACTGGGTACAAACAGAAACACAGACCCTGAAATATCTCCTTGTTCCCAGAGGTCTGAGGCCCACAGACTAGGAATTACTACAGTCTGTGACAGATAGAAAGATGACCTCCAGGAAGACACTGGAGACGCTGTCCCTGACCTCAAGGAACCTTCTTTCCAATGGAGATTTAACAAATCTCAAAACTAATGTACAAATGAGTTTCATGTCAGAGTGTAAAACACAAACCACGTCGTGCTCCAGGGCGCAGGAGGGTGTGTTACAGTGATGTGGCCGATGATAGAGGCTTCATGGCAGAAGCAGTGACAAAACGGTTCATCCATTCTCACATGAAGATAAGAGATGTCCCTGTTTGTGCCCATAACCAAGAGCTGATACATATGAAGATGCAAGGGATGGGACTCAGAAATAGCCTATGGTTGCATTGTTTTCTCGATTTGGGGTATTTTGCCCACCAGTATGCCTTGACAACTGCCAAAGATGTGTGCTCAGACCGAAAGTGGCAATTAGTCCATTGCTTCACCCCCAAATCAGGCAGCTCTGAGGCTGGGCTAAGCCATGCAGATGAGCGAAGGGCATTCTGCTCCTGCTTGACACATCCACAGTCTCCATGCTGGGACAAAAACTAGCTTCTTATTTGGTAACAGTCACTCTTCAAGCCAAGGATGAGTTTAGGCACCTGCGAGGTCATTTAGCAGTGGGCAGTCTGGAGAGGAAGCCTGAATACAAACCGCTATAGAGAAACACTGCCTTGTCAATGGTAAGATTCTACTACGAAGAAGACATGGAGAAAATATTCAATCAGCTTTATACTTAAATAAGTATTTTTTTTAGAACTAGCAAGTATCACCAAATATGGGGGGAGAAAAGCATGGAAAATTACTTAATGAATATCAATCCAGCTGTCCATCACAATAAAAGGGTTTTTTTGGTGAGGCAGTGGAATCATAAAAGCTTTCTCTGGTTCCTCTCCCCACCCTCAGCTCTCTAACTCCTTGACTGTATGAGTCATCATGAAAATTATGAAAATTACACAAATACAAACAAACAGCCAAACGCTCATTTTATCCAAGATTCTATTTCATTTAGTAACTAATTCATAAACACATTAGAAGAAAAATGTTCCAATTCAAGACAATAATGGCAAACAAGGAAAACTGTTCATTAAAGTCAATGAGCTCCTGATTAATAAGCTTATCTTTGAGAAAAATTTAGAGACACACAGGAAAAGAAATGATAGAAAGGGCCAGCAGACCTCCAGCCTTCCTCTACTCCATGACCTTGGGAAGTTGCTTCCACTGAGACCGTTTTCTAATCTGTATAAAGAGTGCAGGTAACTGGATGAGTGAGCTCTGGGGTTTTCTAACACTTTGATTTTAAATTCTAAAAGGAAAGGGTAGATATTTTATTCTGTTTAACAACGTTTCTCCAAAAAGTTGCAGATTAGAATCTATACACCTAATTCTAGACTCCTAGAAATTAATACTTTTATAGAGTTTCTAGCCAATTAACAGTCAAGATTTGGTGCCCAACATATAATTAACAATCTTTGTATATTTGGTAGGCAGATTTCTAAGATGGTTCCAAGATTCCTGCCTCCTGATAACATGCTCTGAACAGTTCCCTCCCCTGAGAATGGGCAAGACCTAGGAATATGATGGGTTATCACTCCTGTGATTATGTTACATTGTAAAGTGAAGGATTCTTTAGATTTAATTAAGATCCCTAATCAGGGACTTCCCTGGTGGTTCAGTGGTTAAGACTCCGTGCTTCCAATGCAGGGAGTATGGGTTTGATCCCTGGTCAGGGAACTAAGATCCTACATACCGCACGGTGCCGCCCACAAAAAAAAGGATCCCTAATCAGTTAACTTTGAGCTAACTGAAAGGGAGATTTATCCTGGATGGGCCTTACCTAATCAGGTGAGCCCTTAAAGGTGACAAGGAGCAGCAGACTGGCCTTGAAGAAAGCAAGCTGCCATGCGTAATAGGAAGGAACCACATGGCAAGGAAGGAACCACATGGCAAGGACCCAAGGACAGCCTCTAGAGCTGAGGGTGGTCTTGGCTGAGAGCTAGCAAGAAAACAAGGATGTCAGTCATACAGCTACAAGGAAATGAACTCTGCCAACAACGAGTGAGCTTGGAAGAGGACCCCAAGCCTCAGGTGAGACTGCAGCACTGGCTGACAACTTGACTTCAGCCTGTGAGGCTCTAATCAGAAGACCCAGACAACCCACTCATAATCCAGACCCACAGGAAATACAGATGTTTGTGAGCATTTGTGACTCAGCAAGAGAAAACTAATATAGGACACCTAGACTTTTGGGAACAAAATCAAGGGTTGTTTCTCCATTTTACCACCAGCTGGACCTTTTTCAGTCTTCTCCAGTCCATAATTTCCTGGGGAACACTCTCTGCCTTCCTCATGATTTTTTTCTTTTGCATCCATTTTGGATCCATTTACACTTCTCTAACCCTGGCCTGAGAGAGCAGTAGCCATTCCACTGTGGGCATGAGATAAAAGAAAGGACGTCCACATATGGTCCACGAAGGGATACAGCAGAGCCAGTGAGTGTCCAATAAAGGTATGGCCATTCAGCTCGAAGATATATAACACCGTAGAGGGGGAGGTTTGGTACAATATCAAAAACACTAGAAATTATAGTCCTAAAGTTGGATCCCTTCTCCATTTTGTGCAATCTAGTAGACAGTGCTTACGGCCTCATAGCTTGATAAATGCATATGGGTACAAAACAAAATTTAAATCGTGTAGCTTTAGGGATAAGGACCAAAAAAGGCAGTAAGAAGTATCCAAAACCTACTATTTCTCCAACTCGGGTTTATTTCTCAAGTCTATTTCAGCTTCCAGTCTCTTTTCAGGAAAAATCTCAGGTTACTGAAGTGGGATGGGAGGACCACCAGTGTCAGATTCACTTAGGGATACCTGCCAACAATGGAGATTCCTGGACCCCATCTAAGACCCGACTGAATTGGAATCTCTATGGGGAGGGGCCCAGAGAACTCGCACTTTAACACGTTGAGTCTTTTGCACACTAAGTTTGCAAACCAGTGATCTAACTTGGCTAATCCCATCCATTTATAGGTAAGGAACACGAGGCTAAGCAACTTGTTTATAGAGATATGGTTAGCAAGGAAGAGAGCTATAATTAGCATCGAGAATGTAAAATTTACAAACACAGACCAGGAGGCTGGGAGTAAATCAGTGTCTCTGCATTTTCCACACTAATATTCTCCCCCATTAGTAGAGATAATTAAGCATTGAAGATAAAATGACTTTGTAGTGACAAAAATATGTAAACACATTAGGGGGAAAAAATTCCATTTCACCAAGATCTGTGATTAGTTAGCATTTTATGACTGGTGCAAAATTTGACAGTACACTGAGATATCACTGGTATGGCTTGCGAGGAAGGTTCTTCATTGAATATCGCCTCCCAACCACCCATCAGCCCCAAACAACGAGTGTCCATTCTGGTTGCAGGCGTGGTCCCTGCTCCCTGTAGACAACTAGGCTACCATGATGACGTGTTCAGGCTGTCCCTACTCTCTCCAGGTGCAGCCCTTGTAATTCTTCCACTGCAGCAGTCACATTCGTGTTTGGGACTATGCTTCCTTACATGCTAAGCATGCAGAAAAGTAGAATCTGCCTTAAAATAACCCCGCAAGCTCACTCAGTCACCAACAAATCACAGCCTATAGTTGTGGACTAGTATGTATCCCTTCATTTAGGGTATCATTTCAACATTAGGTTGAAATCCTAACCCCCAGTTCCTTAGAATGTGACTGTACATAGAGGTGGGGCCTTTAAAGAGGTAACTAAGGTTACATAAGGGTGTTAAAGAGTGGGCCCTAATCCAACAGGACTGGTGTCCTTATAAGAAGAGGAAGGACACCAGGGACGTGGGTACAGGGGAAAGACCGTGTGAGAAGGAAGCAAGACGGCGGCTATTTGCAGCCAAGGAGAAAGGCCTCAGAGGAGACCAACCATACCGCCATCTTGATCTTGGACTCCCAAGCCCCCAGAACTGTGAGAAAATTAATTTCTGCTGTTTAAGCCATCCAGTCTGCGCTGCTTTGTTATGGCAGCCCTAGCAAACTAATCCACCTCTCTATAGTAACAACTCTCACTAAATAAAAAATCCCTCACGTGATAACCAGAGATAATAAATAACATGTTGGAGACTCCATTCTAGCCATCCTTCTCCTTCAGATGAGGCTGATTGGTTTTCTGATTACAGTAAACCCTTTTTTACCCCAAGATCAGAAAACATGCATTTATTCAATGAATTAAAAACACCCCATATTTTCCCTTGTAAGAGTTCAAATGTCTTTCTTTGGTCGTGAAGTAATGGAAAGTCACAAAAATAATGCATATTGGTGACTTCTTGTTCATCACTTAAAAATCAATCTTAGTTTTTTAACAATGAAACCTAAATATACACAGGAAGTAAATTCAATGGAGAAAAAAGCCAAAACCACTCTCCCCCTCCCCCAGGATGAACTTTAGTAACCAACGTAAACAAACACAAAGATGGAGCAAAAGCACACGGGCAGGGTTCCTTCCCACCTGGACTCCTAACAGGACGCAGACCATCAGGGATGTCCTCCTCCTCTTCTTCCTCAGAGATGCAATATCAGAGTTCCAAAAGTCCTTCCACTTGTTCAAATGCAGCAAGTATAGAAGGGGCAAACTGTCCCCTCTTTGGAACCAACAGGTGACAGACCCCTGACATGTACCTGGCTTTACACAATTTGTGCTCTGAAGGGAGCTGGAACTGCCCTGTGTCACGCCTTCCCAGCCTGACCCACTCAACGGCTGGGGGAGGCTAAGAATGGAAGCAGACAAGGGAGACACATTAGCTATATTCAAGGATGCAAAAATAACAATAGTAGCTGACATTTATTGAGTTCTTACCATGAACCAGACACTGTTCTAAGCACTTCTTGTTCATTTAATTCTCAAAGCTTCCCATTTCACAGACCAGGAAAATGAGGACCAGTGAGAGTAAGTAGCTTGCCTAAGGTCATACAGCTACTGAATGGTGGTGCTGGGATTCAAATCCACTAAGAACCGATACTAAAGCAAAGATGATTTAAAAGGCATTCGTTCGGTAATCTACCAACCCATCTATGCTGTGAAGAGGACTGTTTCTGGAAAATAAGAATGAAACACACATTTCTATAATTTAAGTGTAAAATATTAGGAACAAGCAAACATTTCACAGATATTCTCCTCCCTACCATTCTAGGAGGTATGTAAATATTATCTGTCTCAGTAATAAACAAAACAGCTAGAGCTGACTTAGTATTCGGTTGGCCAAAAGTTTCCTTCGTTTTTTTCCGTAAGACAGCACTAGTAGCTCTTAGTTGTCTTTAACTTCATTGGAAACAATTTTGTTAGACTGTATTGTGACAGCTGTCATATCAGTGTGCATTAAAAAAAAAAATTATCAAAATTGGTGAATTTTTGTGTAGCCATTTTAATATTGAAGATGGAAGAAAAAAAGCAACATTTTTGGCATATTATGCTTCCTTATTTCAAGAAAAGAAAAGATGCAACTGAAACGCACAAAAATATTTGTGAAGTGTATAGAGAAGGTGCCGTGACTGATCGAAGGTGTCAAAAGTGGCTTGCAAGGTCTCGTGCTGGAGATTTCTCGCTGGACGATGCTCCATGGTCAGGTAGACCAGTTGAAGTTGATAGGGATCAAATCGAGACATTCATTGAGAACAATCAACGTTATACCACGCGGGAGACAGCCGACATACTCAAAATATCCAAATCGAGTGTTGAAAATCATTTGCACCAGCTTGGTTATGTTCATCACTTTGGTGTTTGGGTTCCACATAAGAAGTGAAAAAAACCTTCTTGACCATATTTTCGCATGTGATTCTCTACTTAACGTTACGAAAACGTTCAGTTTTTAAAACAAATTGTGACAGGCAATGAAAAGTGGATACTGCACAATAATGTGGAACGGAAGAGATCGTGGGGCAAGCAAAATGAACCACCACCAACCACTCCAAAGGCCAGTCTTCATCCAAAGAAGGTGATGTTGTGTATATGGTGGGATTGGAAGGGAGTCCTCTATTATGAGCTCCTTCCAGAAAATCAAACGATTAATTCCAACAAGTACTGCTCCCAATTAGACCAAAGGAAAGCAGCACTCGATGAAAAGTGTCCGGAATTAGTCAAAAGAAAATGCATAATCTTCCATCAGGATAATGCAAGGCCGCATGTTTCTTTGATGACCAGGCAAAAACTGTTACAGTTTGGCTGGGAAGTTCTGATTCATCCGCCATATTCACCAGACATTGCACCTTCGGATTTCCATTTATTTCAGTCTTTACAAAATTCTCTTAATGGAAAAAATTTCAATTCCCTGGAAGACTGTAAAAGGTACCTGGAACAGTTCTTTGCTCAAAAAGATAGAAAGTTTTGGGAAGATGGAATTATGAAGTTGCCTGAAAAATGGCAGAAGGTAGTGGAACAAAAGGGTGAATACGTTGTTCAATCAAGTTCCTGGTGAAAATGAAAAATGTGTCTTTTATTTTTACTTAAAAACTGAAGGTACTTTTTAGCCAACCCAATACAATGTCACTGCAAGTCTAAATCCCTAAATCCAGAGTCCTGTGTACTATGATATTTTGATCCCTGAATCATGAAGTCTCTTGTGAGAGAAGAAAAAAAAGGCATTCTTATTTGCAACACTGCCGGTGAATTCACTGGTTAATGAAATGATCCAAAGAAAACCCTGGCTCAGCAAACATCTGGTTAAAATGCTGGGGGTGGACTATTCCACAGATTCATAACTTGATCTTGATCTTTGGAGGCAAAAGAAGGCAGCAGTGCACAACGACCGGGGCAAGGGATCGCTGGGTGAGGTTGAAAAATTGACGGTGTGTCAGACTACGGAAATCACAGACGTGGGACGCCTTTCCCAGTTGTACTAGGACAGTGGTCAAGCATGAAACCCTCAGGGGGCCAACCTGGGAAGCTGGCCCATCCCAAGATCGTCAGCACTTGCGCTGTCTTATAAAAGTTCAGGGAATCCCCTGGCAGTCCAGTGGTTAGGACTTGGTGCTTTCACTGCCATGGGCCTGGGTTCGACCCTGGGTTCCCCTGGTCAGGGAACTAAGATCCGGCAAGCTGTGCAGTGCAGCCAAAAAAGTAAGAAAAATAAAAGTTCGGTCACTGAGCCTAGAATCAGGTATCTTTGAGTGAGTTCAGAGCTGTCTTTCTTCCTTTCAGGGATCTTAAAGGACCTAATTTCTGAGAGAATAGAGGGCAAAGGTAGATTAGGTAAAATTAAGCATGGAATTTAGGGTTTCGAAAGAGGATACGTGGTCACTGGCCAAAGGAACTGTTCCACCAAGGAAGCCAAGGGCTGAGCAACAGTTGGGGGTCAAGGAGGTAGCATTCCGTGACATCCCCACTCAAGGGCATCTTGCTCTGTGAAAACAGTCCTGGCCTGACGGTCATGTGGTTCACCATAGTGATGTGTTCTGTACCATCCAGTCTCTTGGAGCCTAAAGAGGTGAAATGACAGCACTAGTAGCAAAGAGGCAGAGAAAATCTGCCCAGAGGGAGCTGGGAATTTAGTGTGTTGCCTCTTTTTTTGGGGGGGTGGGGGGGGGTGGGTAGAAAGAATAGTTTCCAGTAAAGATGTTGACATATTGCAGTATTTCATATTATGAAATTAATAATAAAATACATTTTAATAGATTTTTTAAAAGACTCTACCCTCTTGATGAATACTACATTTAATATTGTTGCTGAGGCCCACGCACAAGGAAACAGAGATCCAGGAACCCACTGTTTGTCACAGCTTTGTTTATAACAGCAAACTTTCTTGGCAGTGGTATCTGTCAAAAATTCTGTATCCAAATAACTCCTCTAGAAAAATATCTGGACATATTCATGAGATGCATAAGAAGATTCATAGAAGACTAGTTTGTTATGAGGAAAACAAGAACAAACCTAAAGGCCCGGCAATAAGGAACAATGTAAATAAATGTAATATACCTAAATTCGAGATTATTATGTAGCAGAATGAGTAGGTCTTTGTATTGAACGTGGAATCTTGAACTAGACTTCCCGTATTCTAATCCCAGCTCCACCACATGCTTGACAGATACCTCTTACAAGGTTTATTACTATGAACAAGGCTGTAACAAACAGTGGTCCATAGATTGCTGTTTCCCTGTTTAAGGGTCCCGCTACACGATCTTAGGAAAATTCTGTAACCTCTCTGGGACTCAATTTCCTGATACTGTAAAATACAAATAATAATAATGGTCTTCTTATAGGGCTCATGGGAGGTTTGTAAGCAAAGTGCTTAGAACACTGCCTGACAGAGAGTAAGGGCCATAAAAGTGTTAACTATTAGTAGCAGCATCTCCAATACATGTCATGTGTTGGAGGGGGACGCAGGGGAGAAAAATACTTATAGATTATCCCATTTATATAAAATAAAACCAATAAGCCACAACCATAGCTCTCCTCTTCTCCCCTACCCTCCTTCTTTCACTAATACACACACACACACACACCACTAACACACATATACACACACACAGAGCTTCCCTCTGGGGAAGAGAGAAGGTGGGATGGGGAATGGGTACGAGAGGGAATTCTGACTTATAAGCCTAGACTTCAGAACTGTCTGCATCTTTTGGAACCGGAATCATCTACACTGGTTTCCTCCAAGTTCTTACCTCCTACTCACTCCTAACGCTACATCAAACTGCATTCCACTCATATCACATCTTCAAAATTACTCCCCTCTAGTCATTAATAACCTCTTGCTGGTAAAAATCAAAATGTATTTTTCAATTCTCATTTTATTCCACTTCTTTATGTCTTTCAACCCTCTTTTAAAAATGGCTTCCAGGAAACTGCCCCCTCCTGTCTGTCGCAGCTGGCCGTTCTGCTCCGCTCCCACACCCCTCAGTCTCCTCGACTCCCTCACGGCCTCCACGCGGGCCTTCAGTGCTGAAGGCTGATGCCTGGGCCCTTTCTCTGTACACTTGATTCAACTTCTAGGCAACCTCCTCCGTGCCCGGGGCTCCGGTTACAATCTCTAGGAACACTCCTCTCACACTTACACCCGGCTCCAGATCCTTCCTGAGCTCCCGACAATACCGATTGCCCACTTGGCATCGCCACTGGGGTACTTTAAACTTACCACGTCGAGGCCTGGTCCTCCAGCTTCCATCAGTCCCTGTCTCATCCCTCCAGTTACGGAAGCCACTTAGGGCTCTTCCTGACAAATCCCTCTTCCTCACGCCCCTAAATCTAATCCTAGAATAGAGAACAGTTGGTTACTGTATCCCTCTTCCATCCAGCTCCTTCCCTCCCTCCATCTCGACTGCTACCTTCTTCAGGCTAAAAAATCTCTCACCTGGGACACTGCGATTGCCTCCTAACTGGTTTCCAGCCTTTACTCTTGTCTTCCTCCCAGAGGTTCTTAACCAGGGTCCGTGGACTCCGGAAATATTACATCTTTTTTTCATTAATCTCAGAATGAAATTTAGCATTTCAATCAATCGTGAACGTTAACAACAAACCATACTAGTATTAGTATTAGGAGAATGCTGATATTATTGGGAGAATACCAATACTCCAAATGCTGTTGTGATTTTGCCACCAACAGAAATCAGGTGTTTTCATATAACATGACAGCTGTTAGATATATTCTTTACTGTCATCACTACTTTGAAATTACAGTAGTTATTAGACTCCCCACTAAATCTTACTATTTAATGTGTTAAGAAGCACATATACCACTACATCACATGTGTGTTTAATATTTTGACAACTATATTTCAATACAATTGGTCTCCTTTGTAATCCTATATGTTTTATGTTATAGATTTTAAAACATTATTCTTAGAAGGTGTCTCTGAGCTTCATCAGACAGTCAAAGCCAGCAATAGCACAATAAAGGGCAAGAACTCCTGCTAGCTAATTTTTCACACCACGGTCACAGTTATTTTCTCAAAGCACAAATCTGATGTCACCTTCACATGGTGCTGATGTCACGGTCACCTGGCTTCCCACTGTCTTGCTAACAAAAACCAAAGTACTCAATATCTGGCCCCGGCTCGCCTCTCTGGCCTCAGCTGGCATCAGTGATCTCTTGTTGCCTGGGTTGTAGCCACACCAGCTGCCTTTCAGCAACTCAAGCTTGCCATCCTCCACCCACCCCCAGGGACTTTGCTCATCTTCTTCTCTACCTACTCATCCCTACCTCCATCTGTTGACACAGCTAACCCTTTTCCAATTTTCAGACCTTCCTGTAAACATCACCTCCTCAGGAAGACCCTCCTGGGACCCCAAGGCCATCCTTTCCCTTGTCTCTACACTCTCAGGGTTACCAGAACTTTCTCCCCATAGCACGTCTCATGATCAGTATAACCAACTTTCCTCTGCAAAGCTATCAGTTCCATGAGACAGGAACCATGAGTGCTTTGGATCTATTCTACTGCTGACCTGTGCTAGAAAATCAATTAACATTTGTCAAATGAATGAGTGGTAGAAAAAGACCAACCTAAATATCCAATGATGAAAGTAATTAAATAAATTATGGCATTACACACCCAAGTTACTGGGCAGCCGTTAAAAATCATGTAGTAGGGATTTCGCTGGTGGCCCAGTGGTGAAGACTCCACGCTTCCAATGCAGGCTGCAGAGGTTTGACGCCTAGTCGGGAACTAAGATCCCACATGCCATGTGGCAAGGCCAAAAAATTTTTTAAATAAATAAATAAAATGGTCAGTACTTTAAAAAAATCATGTAATAAAAGTATATTTGCTGACATGAAAATTTATCAATATATCTAATATTTAATGTAATAATAAGTGAAAAGGGCAAGTTACCAAGCAAATGTTCAGCAATTTCATCTTTATTAAGAAGGGAAAAAACAGACATATAAACATATGAAAGAGTGCCACAGAACTAAGTCTGAAAGGATAGTCATAAAATACATAACAGTCCTTACCTCTGGGTAGCAGAGTTAGAGAAGATTTTAAATTGTTAATTTACGTCTATCTATGTTATCTAACCTTGTCTTCAATGAACATGCGTTGATTTATGCAGGTAATAAATTACTAAAATTTCAAACTCTCTGCTTAAGTTAATTATTTTCGAAAGTAATTAAACAACCCATAGGTGGTAAGCTATGTTTAGCTGAGTTAACTAAGGTCCATTTCAGCAAGGTTAATCTTAGGAGATAAGCAGAACTTTTCAGGAGGCTACGTAAAGGACTGCAGAAGCTAAGGATACACCTGACAATCAGCACAGTGTCCGTGGTGAGATAACTATGACCAGGAGAGGTCTTTTCAAGTTAGTATTGATTTCATTATCTTGTAAAATCCACTTTAGTTATATTAAATTTCACGTTCAATATAATGACTAATCTACAAACCGTAATAAAGGAGAAGATAAAAATCATGGTAATTTCTACTATTAAAGGCAAATTTCTTACTGGATATACTGAAATTAAAGTAATATTTTTTCATCCTGCTACAATTTAACCACATTAAATCTCCAAGTATTAAAATAATAAAAAGATAAGATTAGTTAATTTGCAACAGAGTGAAGCTGAGTAAAAAGATGAACATTAATAATTTCTGGAAAGTTGAGCAAAGTAGCATTTATAGACATATGTCAAACTGAGAGAAACATCATGGGTAATAATTACACATCTTCAGATCTGGTTTATATTTCATTATAGTAAAAAGTTACTTTGCCCTGCACTAAAGCGTTTGGCTTGGAATGAACTTGCTGATTCATATTATCTTGAGTACAGACTTTTTCTACTTGGATAACTTAATAGGTTGTCGCAGAGAAGAATTAGTGACACATGAAGGAGAAAAAACAAGGTTTGTAACGGATTCTAGTTGTTTGAAAATCTTCAAGCTCCACGGATCACAATTTCCAAACCTCACCACTCAGGCCGCAGGAAAGCTAAGAACTTAATTTTGAGACCACTCTTTTCAAGCTACTCCATCAATTCAAAATTGCTCATTTCCTCTTTTTATGATCCCCCTGCCAGCCCAACAAAATGATAAGGTAAAAAATAAAGTTCCAGGGGCTTCCCTGGTGGTGCAGTGGTTGAGAATCTGCCTGCCAACGCAGGGGACACGGGTTCGAGCCCTGGTCTGGGAAGATCCCACATGCCGCGGAGCAACTAGGCCCGTGCGCCACAACTACTGAGCCTGCGCGTCTGGAGCCTGTGCTCCGCAACAAGAGAGGCCGCGATAGCGAGAGGCCCACGCACCGCAATGAAGAGTGGCCCCCACTTGCCACAACTAGAGAAAGTCATTGCACATAAACGAAGACCCAACACAGCCAAAATAATAATAATAAATAAATAAATAAAATAAAATAAAGTTCCAAAGCAATCCGGAAGCAAGCTTTAACCAATGACATACCATGGGTAGTAAGAGATTACTTACAACCTCTCACTGGGACAGCACAATCCACTCTCGGCTGATCTGCTACCAGCATGCTTTAGGATTTTGAATTACATTTCTCAGCAGTTTCCTATCCTCCTTCACATACCTCCAAGTCAGCTCCTCATTCCAAGCAAGGCAAACAGTTTTGTGGGTAAATAAGAATTTAGTTAACTAGCCCAAGCAGAATCGACTTTTAGGGAAGAATGAAATCACCTCTCCCATTCACCTTTGCCCGGACATCACATTGCTGAAGCTCCACATGCAAATGGCATCAATGCCTCCTTGTCTGGATGGGCTGGGAACACAGCAACTAAGAAAAGTGCATTCACCACTGAGCTGCTTCCAGTTTGAAAGACACTGATGAGTGATCTGACTTATTCCCTTCAAGAGATGAGATCAAGAAACAGGGCATTTGGACCATGAATCTACTACATTGATCCATCACCCATGATTGATACTAGGTAGTCATCTAAACAGCAAAAACTCCTCATATACACATTCCTCTTACGAGCACAAAAGAAACCACTCAAAAAGAAGATCTTCACTGCAAATTGTTTGGATAAACATGGAGGGGAGAAAGGAGGAAATAATGAAAAATAATAAAGACAAATTTAGGAGACACAGTTCTTCCCAAGCTTATTAAACTTCAATACTTCACAGGAGCAAAACAGGAATGGTAGAAATTGATTTTTGGGAAAGGCTATTAAAGAGAGTGCTGTTCTCATCAGAAAGTCCCTCCCCTTTTTAACCATAATCAATAATTTAAAGCAAAGCCAAAAATCACATCAGCCAAAATGACCAAGAAAACTTTTTTGTGTGCAATATAGGAGTAAAATTAAATTAGTGTCTGTTAAGAAATTACTACTCTTAAGAGAATTATTAGGTAAAATTTTTAACTCTTTTCCACAGCTTGCCAATATGCTGACTTGAAAAGAAAAGCTCAATGTTAAATAATAAGATACCGAGTATATATATCAAAAGAGTAATAAATTTATCCTTTTCATTACGTGGACATTTGATTTGCTGTCAAAGTTTAAAAGGTCAATTTTGAATTTGTCAGGCACAAAACATACTTCAGAACTTGGCAATGTAATTGTAAAAAGTTGTTTTCTTCCTCAGTTCAGCGAATTTCTTAATCTAAAGTTATAAAATAATCAGCAGGAAGCTTTGATGGTTTGATTACAAATTACACTGAACCAGTTCTTTATTTTACTGTTCCTGTTCACTTTAGCTAATGATTTGTATCTTAAGGGATATATTTCACAGGACTTTGTTTTTACATCTTACATTCAAATCCAATGACAAATTCTTTGAAATATATTTAAAATTATATAGTCATCATTTCTCAAAATGAAGGATTGAACATAGTGTCGGTGTGTACAACTTGTAACTAGGGCATGAGAATTCTCATGGTGTTTCTGGCTGGTGAGCACAAAACGGAAAAAGTTGAAGAACTTTGGCAAGTAGATATGTATCACCATGTTAATGACTGCCCCTGGTTCTAGAACTCGTTATGGAGAATGATTCTGTGAGTCTCCCAAGGCAAAAGAAATAAAAGCAAAAATAAACAAATGGGACCTAATCAAACTCATAAGTTTTTACACAACAAAGGAAACCATAAACAAAACAAAAAGATAACCTAATTATTAGAGAAATGCAAATCAAAATTACAGTGAGGTATCATCTCACACCAGTCAGAATGGCCATCAATCCAAAAGTCTACAAATAATAAATGCTGGAGAGGGTGTGGAGAAAAGGGAACCCTCCTACACTGTTGGTGGGAAGGTAAATTTGTGCAGCCACTATGAAAAACCTTATGGAGGTTCCTTAAAAAACTAAAAATAGTTACCCTATGATCCAGCATTCCTACTCTTGGGTATATATCTGGAAAAGACAAAAACTCTAATTTGAAAAGATGACATGCACCCCAAAGTTCATAGCAGCACTATTCACAATAGCCAACACATGGAAGCAACCTAAATGTCCATCGACAGTGGAATGGATAAAGCAGATGTGGGGGGTGTGTGTGTGTGTGTGTGTGTGTGTGTGTGTGTGCGCAATGGAATATTACTCAGCCATAAAAAAGAATGAAACAATGTCATTTGCAGCAACATGGATGGACCTAGAGATTATCATATTAAGTAAGTCAGACAGAGAAAGACAAATATACGATATCACGTACATGTGGAATCTAAAAAAATGATAACAATGAGTTTATTTACAAAACCAACAGACTCACAGACATAGAAAACAAACTTATGGTTATCATAGGCGAAGCGGGGGATAAATTAGCAATTTGGGATTAACAGATATACATTACGTTATATAAAACAGATAAACAACAAGGACCTACTGTATAGCATAGGGAACTATATTCAGTATCTTATAATAACCTATAATGGAAAAGAATCTGAAAAAGGAGATACCTATACACACACACACACATATATATATGTATCTGAATCACTTTGCTGTACACCAGAAACTAACACACCATTGTAAATCAACTATACTTCAAAAAAAAAAAGAAAGAAAGAAAGAAAAAAGAATGATTCTGTGAGCTATAGAGCATCTCTCCAAGAACCTAGTGGATGGCTTCCCTGGTGGAGCAGTGGTTAAGTATCTGCCTGCCAATGCAGGGGACACAGGTTCGATCCCTGGTCCAGGAAGATCCCACATGCTGCGGAGCAACTAAGCCCATGCACCACAACTACTGAGCCTGCGCTCTAGAGCCCAAGAGCCACAACTACTGAAGCCCGTGCGCCTAGAGCCCGTGCTCCGCAACAAGAGAAGCCACCACAATGAGAAGGTTGCGCACCGCAATGAAGAGTAGCCCCCGCTCACCACAACTAGAGAAAGCCCGCGCGCAGCAACAAAGACCCAACGCAGCGAAAAATAAATAAATAAATTTATTTTAAAAAGCCCCAAAAAACCTAGTGGATTCGTCCTAAGCATGTGCTTAATGACCATCTCTTTAGGATGGAACAGAAGGGAATTAGAAGACAATTAGAGTGGATAAAATCTAAAGTCCCTTCAAATTCCAAGATTCTGTGGTCTTTCACTACATTAAAATGAGATTTTGCACTCAAACATTAGCATTCATCAGACAGAAGTCAATCTCTCCAAACCTCAGTTTCCATGTCTAAAAAAATGGAAATAATTATATCCAGGAATATTTTATGAATTGAATGAGATAATGGATGTGAACAGACTGTTCATACAGTGGGCGAGAAACAAATGGTCACCATGACTAAGTGACTGTGCCCCAAGGATGATTCAAAGCCAATTCTGACAAGAATTTCAGAGCCATATTATAGCTCCACACACAATCCCAACAGCTGCAGAACCAGATCTGATCCAGATGTGTTATTCCCATTGTACTTGTGCTGAAAGCCCTCATTTCAATACCCACTATACTCGAATGCAAATGACTAAAGCTTAATCCGCCCCCCCCACGCCAAATCCACCCTTTTGTTTATAAATGCCAGGGGCCAGGACATGGTACACATACAATTAATATTACTGTAATGAATGCTAAATAAATGAAGTTTTCTTCTGCTGTCCAAAGTCTTCTCCTGGATTTTTCAATGTTTATATAGTGGGTGAGAAACAAATGGATTTTTCAGTGATACAGAGAAGAAAGAGGAGGTTGGTTAACGTAGCCTCCTTTTCTACCTCATTTACTGCTGCATGGGATTAACAGTCAGGTTACCATTATTACCTGCTTGGACTCTCAAAGAAGGCAGCTATCCATTATGCCTTGCCTCTTGCTGTACTTTTCAGGGGTCTGAGGCAGAAGGAAAGCCATGCTCAGCTCACACAAGATGCTTTCTCCCCTCGCCTATTCACTGAAGCACACCAGGATGTACATGAAATATGCCTTCCAGAGGTGGACGTTTCTCTGCAGAAAGGGCTCATTTCCAGGAAGCAAAACCAAAATCTCTGCATCTAAAATCTATGCTTCCAAAAGTTATGGCTTTTCTTTCATCACTTAGCTTTTATAAAAACAATGTGCAGATAAGCTTAGTGGAAATCAATAAAACGCAAGAGTTTTTAATTTCCCGAGTCGACTAGAAAGTACTTTTTTCCCCAAAGCCTTCCCAAATGTGTCAGATGTTCAAACTAGCTACATATTTACTTTGTTTGATAATATGCTTGTTTATTTATCCTGTAATTACTCTAATAAACAATTCAGAGTGACTTACGGAAGTGCATGCATCACAGAGATTATCAAACCTCCCACTGAATCCTGGTCTCTGTTACGCCGAGCTTTAGAGTGATCACTGTGTCACGAGGGCTTCATCTGAAGGGGAATGTGTTTGCTCTAGGGGATGCTATCACAGATGCCACAGTCATAGATTAAATAGCATGCAACCAGACTTTCTAATCCAACAGCAACAAAGATAATAATCATTGGGTATTCAGGAAGAGCAAATCCTGGCCTCAAAGAGATCTTCAGTGGATTGTCTGTCCAAGTGGAAAAAAAAAGAAGAAAATGAAAGAACACGTACAAAATGCTAAAACTATGTTAATCATCAAGGAAGAGGTCCCAAAGATGGACTTGAGACCCTTATTGTGCTCCAGAAACAGACTCCTTTCCCCTTAGTGTTCCCTGTTCAAACATCTGACTTTCAATCACATTTTCAGGAAAAGGAAAAGGAAAGAAAAGAAAGGGAACATGAAATCCGAAGAGACAGACCTTGGTGTGAATCGTGATCATTCTGGTTGCTTAGCTATGTAATTTAAGTCAAGATTCTTACAGCTTTCTGAGCCTCAGTGGAAGGAAGGAAGGAAGGAAAGAAGGGAGGGAGGGAGAGGAGGGAGGGAGGGAGGAAGGTAAGGAGGGAGGGAGGGAGGGAGGGAAGGAGGGAGGGAGGGAGGGATCTTCCCGGTAGGATTGTGGTGAAGATTAAGTTCCCTCAGGCTTGGATAGAGACTAACACACTGTAGGCATTCAAGAAATGGTGGCAATTATCACTCCCATAAAGTGAGTACTGTCAAGGCGTTTTACAAGAGTGAAACTTTCTGAAAGGTTAATCAACGATTCTCAACCTTGCCTGCACAGTGGAATCATCTGGAGAGCTTTAAAAAATACTGATACCAGAGCTTTAAATAAATACTGTTCCCATCACAGACCAGTGAAATCAGAGTCCATGATGGGAATAGCCCAGCATAGATAATTTCTTAAAGCTAAGAGATTATAATGTAAGCCAGAGTGAGAACTACAGGGTTGAATCCCTAGCCAAGGACAACCCCGCATCTTTTCTTATTACCCATCCTATGCTTACTTACCATAGGTCTTTAGCCCACCTGCTACACCAATAGTCTCAAAAGTGGGACTGGTACAATGTGGAAGTAACCCAAGTGTCCATCAACAGATGAATGGATAAACAATATATGGCATACACATATGATGGAATATTACCCAGCCTTAAAAAGGAAGGACATTCTGACACTTGCTAGACATGATTCAACCTTGAGGACATTATGCTAAGTGAAATAAGCTAGTCACAAAAGACAAACACTGTATGTTTCCAGTTACATGAGGTACCCAGAGTAGTCAAAATCATAGAGACAGAAAGTAGAACGGTGGTTGTCAGGGGCTGAGGGGAGGGGAGATGAGGGGGTTATTATTTAATGGATATAGAGTTTCAGTTTTACAAGAGTTCTAAGGATGGGTGGCAGTGACAGTCACATAAAAATATGAACGTACTTAATATAACTGAACTGTACACTTAAAAATGGTTAAGATGGCAAATTTTGTGTTATGTGTGTTTTATCACAATTTTTTAAAAAATGGGAGATGTGCAAGATAGTCCACTGGGATTATGAAGAAAGTATATCTTCTATTTATACTTAATTGTTATTGTATCCACTTATTTCTATTATTGTATGTTGAATCTATGTGCATAGTATATTAGTATGTTGCAAATGTGTGGGGTTTATAAACACATATACATATGATCATGATGTATATTCAAATATCAGAAAGGACAATGAAAAAAATTTGCAAGTTGTTTCTAGATTTCCTAAAAAGAAATGCGGATCCTAATGCCATCTTTGAAGGCAGGCCTGAAACATGTCGTTATTAAACAGAGCCAGGCTTACAGACTGGGGCAGGGGAGGGCAGGCAGGGAAGGAGGAGCTTACAGCACACTGGTAGCCTGAGCAACATGACAGTCATTCGGCAGAGCAAGCAGTAGGGTTCAGACCCATAAAATCTACTCTAGTGCAAGTTCCATTCTGCTGGCTCTACAATAATAGCTTAGACCATGTTAACACCAACTCAAAGGAATGAGCATTACTAATTTTTTAGGAAACTAGATATTTATTGATTCCTGCCATGTGCCAGGAATATACTTTACACTTACACACAATTTGCACATATTTTAGCACATACACTTTCCACATGTTGTTAGCTCATTCGATCACCACAGGAACTTTATGAGGAAGGTGATATCAGCCCACTTTATAAATGAAGAAACTGAGGCTTAGAGATGCCTAATAACTTGCCCAAGGACACAGAACAATGAAGCGGATCTGGGATTTGAAACCTAGATATACCTGACTCTAAATACCACTCTTTTTCCACTGCGCCCCCAGAATGCGGTGAAAGTAAGAAATGCATTTTCTCTTCATAATCCAGTAAATACACATGCTATTTACCCAACTCTAAAAACTGTTTTATAAAATAATACTTAACCTAAAACTGACAGACTTTGCCTAGTTTGTTGCATCACGCGAACATTCCAGCTGTATCAGGTGTCTAACCTGAGACAAGCGTTCATTTTACAAAAGTGCCCAAAACAAGTGGTGAAATTCATCCAAAGTTAATCATTTCTCATGAAAGCACTTGTGCCATAACCACATTTTATACCAAAAAAAGAAAAAAGAAAAAGGAACTCAGCAAATAGCTCAGCATTTTATTAGCCTACCATTCCAAACCTTTCAGACTTCCAGAAGGCTCTTGACAGAACTATGGCAAGCTCTTGGGGGAAATGCTTCGCCTTGATGGAATCCAGTCCAAATATGCCATCATGCAGGAAATGAGTGGTGGGTCCAAGTGCATCCACGTGGGCAAAGTAATGCAGGTTAAATAGTGATTTATTTCATCCCAAACTACATTCATCATTTTAAAACTATGTTTCACCATGTTACTCCAAACTGTATATGGCATCTTCTCTTCCACTTGTGCCAAGGAAAGCAAAGACTCTGAGATTCAGCTCATAAAGATTTAAATAGGGTTTATATGCTCTACAGAGGTAAGTGGGGGAAAAAGAGAAAGAAGCAGGGAGAATTCTGAATAGTAAGAGGAGGGTGGCAGATTTAGTCTACTGATTGCACAGATTTATGGTCATTTTAAATTAGGTTCTGATTTTTAGATTTCTTATTTTGCTTTCTGGTACTGATAAAAAGTCCCCTGGAGAATGTCATGCATTTTGAAACATTCATACCCTTGTTGATATTAACCTGTTCTTTCCTTAAGTGTAAGAATATAACCTTCAAAACACTTTAGATGAAATTATGGTGGTCCAGAGGAACTAATACTAAATGATTCTGTTTATTTATTTTTACAAAAAAACCCCAAAAACCTATATTTGGAAACATGAAGTATGGCATGTGTTTGAGTTGATAATATAGAAGGGATAATATAGTATGTTTTTTTTAAAACATATGCAAAGAACACAGAAAAAAATATACACAGAGTTCTAACAACAGCAATTTTCTCCTGCTTCTTGACACTGAGTTTGAAGTGAGATGATTTTGTTTGTTCATTTTTGGCAAATGAGCAGAGAAGGAAGCAAAATGTAGAGATAAGCTCTAGACTTTTTAACCCCTCTTCCCAAAACAGATGGGCTTTTAAATTTACAGCTTTGAAAATTCTCCTTCCCTAATTTAGCTTATCCCTCAGTTTTCTAGGTTTCTTTTAGAATCTGCAGAACAACAGAAGGTATTTTTTAGCTGAAGATTCTACTCATCTTACCCTTTCACAAGGGGGGGCTGAGGCTTCTCTTAAGAATCTTCTATGAGAATGTTCATGATGGTCTGAACAAGAAAGTTATAAACGCTACCAGCGACAGCACTCTACAACCAAGAGAACGTTTGTTTTATCCTGTCTCTGTCTGCCTCTGTCTCTCTCCCACACATGCACATACCACAAACTCATACTGAGAGTTACAGAGTGAAAGGTGGCAAAGTAAAAAGATATGAAAAATAAAGCATCTTTGCTAACACTTTCTGCAGCTAATACTCAGAACACCTTTTTGTGAATGAAAAGTATGATACTTCACCTGACTGGTTATCAACATAGCTTTTTAGTTCATTTTAGCAGCTACAGATTCCTCTTCTGAAATAATTAAACAACATGTTCGATATCTCCTGGACAGTATTCTGGGATGCCTCATGAATAAGTAGTGAGGAAAAGAGTAAACCAAACTTGGAAAATTGTTCAATGAGCAGTACGGGATGGCTGGGGAAAAACACCGGGACTCTTGTGCAAGTAACCCTGGCTTGTGGCTGGGAGTGTCAAGGGCAGAACCTAGACCTCCTGATGCCCAGACCCAGGGGACCGCACCACCCTCAGGACCCACCCCTCTGCCCTACCCTTTCAATTAAGGCTGATTCTCATGGGCAGTGACTCACAAACCAAACTCTGTAGGGCCTGATGGAAAGCAGACCAGCCTTCTGCTTGCAAGGCCTTTATTAAGAACTGTATCCTTGTCTGCCTATTTTCGTCTCTTCCGGTGCTTATCTGAGAGCATTTTGTGTTTGTTCGTGTACATGATCCTAGTCCCTCTTTTTTTTTTTTTTTAAAGAGGCATTCTCTCTCAGCTGAGATTTTAAAGCTGGTGGAAGGCAAGCTTGCCAGCCATGAGCCATCTTTTTTTTTTTTTTTTTTTTTATTTATTTTATTATTTTTAGCTGTGTTGGGTCTTCGTTTCTGTGCGAGGGCTTTCTCTAGTTGCGGCAAGCGGGGGCCACTCTTCATCGCGGTGCGCGGGACTCTCACTATCGCGGCCTCTCTTGTTGCGGAGCACAGGCTCCAGTCGCGCAGGCTCAGTAATTGTGGCTCACGGGCCCAGCTGCTCCGCGGCATGTGGGATGTTCCCAGACCAGGGCTCGAACCCGTGTCCCCTGCATTGGCAGGCGGATTCTCAACCACTGCGCCACCAGGGAAGCCCCCTAGTCCCTCTTTGACCGCACATCCAGCACTGTGCTAAGTGTTCCACGTGCCTTACTTCACTTAATCCTTGCAACCACCCACGAGGCAGGTACTACTATTAACCCCATTTTACGGAGGGGGAAACGCATGATGTTAAGTGACTCAACCACAATCACCCATTAAGTAATGACAGAGCTGGGATTTTGAATATTCAATCTTTACGTGGCATCAAAGCTGATGTCACAGATCCCATTTCAGGGTCAAGAGCCAGAGAAAAGACTTCCAGTGGTTTAATTTCTGGCGCCTACAGCAATTAAGAACACCTCCTGCTTCTACCAAAAACAAAACAAAGCATTGTTTTTTAAAAGGAGATGTATTTTTACACATGTTTTTCATTAGAATTAGAATTCTTGTTAAATTTTGGCCAGATCAGTACTGACTCTAAAAGGAACATGGCACTTTAACACAAGGGCAAGCCCGGACTAAAGCAGACCCTACGTCAGAAACCTAGGTAGCTTAGAAAAAGCAGACCATAGACTCAAATTCCAAACAAGAGAGCATCTTAGCCAATTCAAGGATTCTGGGTCCATTTTGGCATCATCCCACAGGGAGGGAATACAGGACACATCAGGCCATTCCAGTTTGATATCATTTACACATGAGCTTCATCTGACTCTCCTTTGGCTAAGACCATGTTCCCCAAGCAAACTTCTGCTTATGTCTGGGTTTCCTGTGTGGTTGTCTAGAGGGAAAGAATGCCTAGTCATGTAGTTTAGGGCAAATCAGGTCGTGTGATAATTATTTCTAATTAGGAAATAATACACTGGCACTGAGAGTATGCGCTGATTGTATAATGTCAAGAAATCCAGTGCCTGGAAGAATGATCATTCTCATCAGAAATTAAACTGGTATTTTTGTTGTAGTATTTCAGTCTCATGAATTTGATTAAATGAGTCCATCCCTAAGAGACAGATCTGCATTTTAGAGCCTGTAAGCTAGAAAGGTCACGAATACCACTTCAGGTAAGGACTGCTGGGCGCCTTACCTCGAAGAGACCCACAATGTCAACTTGTGAGTGGAAAAGAATGCTTGTGGCCCCTTAACTTTACTGCAGAGAAGTAAAAATAAGAGAAATGGAATGGGTCATCCCTGTGTTTAACAGCTCAATCACCAGTGAATGAGATAGCTAGCCATTATTCTAGAAGTATGGCTAAACCATGTTTAATATTTAAAATGGGAAAAAAGAGCAGACTGGTTCAAACCATCATTAACTATTTCAGTGGTTTCTTTCTTTCTTTTCTTTCTTTCTTTCTTGCTTTCTTTTCTTGCTTTCTTTCTTTCTCTCTCTTTTTTTTTTTTTTTTTTTTGTTGCAACCCTCTAATACCACCCAACCTGGTTAGGACACCCATGTTCCCACTCCATCCTTATCCTATCACTCTTCTAAATCTAAGTATGGTTAAAACATACTTAGACACAACAAAAGAACATATAAAAGTCCTACACATAGTGGAAGAATTATGTCCAAGTAGAGCCACAACTCTAACTTCAGGACATTACCCCCTGGCTATTCCCACATTGTCACAAACTCATACATCTAAGATCAAAAACAGCATCCTTCTCCAAAAACGAATTCCTCCTCCCAACCTCACTATTTCTGAAAACCAGCATTTTCTTAGTCTTCAAACCGAACATCTGACATCTTTGATTCTCTTGTCTCCCTCATCACCCATATCTAATCTATCACTAAATCCTAGAGATTTCCTTTCTTCCACCTCTGCTCTGTTTTTAAAGCTACTAGTCTCCAGTCCTCATGGCCTCAAATGGATTGCTGTGAAACTCTCATAACTGCTTGCCTCATTTGACCCTCTGACATATTCTAGGCGCCAATGTCAGATATACCGTCTTCAAACTCCACCCTGCAAATGGCACTTCTTTTCTCATAACCATCAGTCATGTTTCGCTAACAAAAGCAAGTTCACAATTAAGCGTTAGCATTCTCCAATCTGGCCTCCACCTACCTATCTGACCTCTCTCACAATTATCCTTCACAGACTCTCCTCTCCAACAAAACTGCTGAAAGCACTAACCCTCTCATGGAGAGCAAAAGTTCCCCAAGGGGATTTCAGGGGATCTCTGAGGTCAACATTATTTTCATAATACTAAGATGTTATTTATAGTCTTTTTCACTGAGCTGACATTTAACTGATAGGATGCAAAAAATACAGATAAAATTGCTGGCATCTCAGCACAAAGCAAGAAAATGGCACAAATTATACTAGTAATTACTGTATTCCCTAACACTACATACTCCTACTAAAACCAACGCCAGTTTCACCTAAGAATGTCCTTGTTGAAGGAGTAAAAATTATTAATTTTATTAAATCTCAACCCTCGTATACGCTTCTTTCAGGTAATTATGCATAGAGCACTTCTGCTGCATTAAAAAGTATGATTGTCGTTTCAAGGAAAAGCATGTGGAACCAGCACTCTTTTTACTTGAAAGAACCACTGACAGACAAACTATGGTTATTCGAACTTGGGTACCAGGCAGGCATTTTCTCAAAACAAATGAGGTGAGCCTGTCACTTCAAGGAAAACAACTGACAGTATGTGTTGCCAATGATAAAATGTGAGCTTTCAAGCAAAAACTAGAATTTTGGAAAAACTCGTATCCACCACTGAGAGCTTGACAGCTTCCCAATAATTAATGACTTTTCTGATGAGATGAGTGGTAAGATTAACAAATGTAATGTTTTTACATTGTATAATGAAATGTGTCAACATTTGGAAGATCTTCATAACTCATTGAACCAACATTTTCCAAATTGCCAATGATGTTACAAAATTATGTATGATAGACCAATGGATTTTAATATAACACAGTACAAAAAAGTTTACTATTGTGGTTTCAGATTCTACATTGTAACTAACCTTTAAGAAACTACCAATTACCAAGTTTTGGTGTAACATCAAAAAAAGAATATCCATAATTGCCTGAAAAGGCTATTTCTGCCTATATATCTGTAAGAGGTAGGAAGGATTTTCTTCATCTACTTTAATCAAAACAATTTACTAAGACACACTAAAGGTAGAAGCAGATAAGAGAATCCAGATGCCTTCAATTAAGCCATACATTAAAGAGAGTTTCAAATAAATAAAACAATTATCACTTCTCTCATAAATTGTTGCTGGCTTTGGGAAAAAGGTTGTGCTTCACAAAACATCCTGTTTTGTTAATATTAATGGGTTTCTTATTCTTTTTTAAATAAGTAACTTTTTAAAATATCTGTTTTAATTTCTAAATAAATAAACAATAAACACTGATAGATATAATCCACATAAGCAAAGACCTTTGGGGTTCTCAATAATTTTTGAAAGTGTAAAGAGGTCCCCAAGACCAAAAAGTTTGAGAACAGCGCCTTAGAGCAAACTCTTCTTTTGATTTCTTCCAGTTTCTTTTTTCCGTGTGCCCACCACTTCTTTATTTCTCCAAACCCCATTTGTCTTTCAATTTTGTCCTCTTCTTGCATCATGAGCCCTCCAGGTCAAGAAATACCTTATCTGGAACTTTATGACCCTGACCTGTTCTGCATACTTGGCAAAAATCTAGCTGGTACCAACTACTTATGTTTTGAGGTATGCTTATGTTATTCTTTTAACACAAGTGTAAACCAGGCACTGTTTATCCTGTGTGCTCCGGATAAAGCAGTGAATAAAACAAACTGGACGCTTCGTCCTGTGGTTTACAGTCCGGTGTTACCACTCAGCGTGCGGTCAAACACCAGAGTTATGACAGAGCTTGCTAAAAATGCAGAATCTCAGGCCCTAGCCCAAACCTACTGAATCACAATCTACATTTCAACACGATCCCCAGGAGATTTTCCTGTACATTAACTTTGAGAAGCAGAGGATTTATGCATCCTCTTAATTACTGTGAACTTCTTGAACGTAAACTATTACCTTTAATTTGTTGCACTCCTAGTATAAATAATACAGTTTACCTATTATGCTAATCATTCACTTAAACGTGAGTACCCATCAAATGGAGTCATTTCTGGGGATTAAAGACAACAACAACAAAGGTAAAACAGCTTATATCCTGAAGAAGGTTTCAATCTCATAGCAAAGATACGACAATAATTATAATGATAGTTAACATTTCAAAAAATGCTTTCTGTGAGCCAGTTATTGCACCAAGGGCTTTAAGCAACAATTTTATAAGGTCGGTACTATTATTATTCCCACTTTAGAGATAAGAAACTTGGGACTCAGAGGTTAAGAAAGTGATGGAACTGGGATGAGTCAGAATGTTTGACTCTAAAGCCCAGAAAGTGGTAAGACAGAGATTTAAAATAACCTTGAGGGGACTTCCCTGGTGGCGCAGTGGTTGAGAGTCTGCCTGCCAATGCAGGGGACGCGGGTTCGAGCCCTGGTCTGGGAAGATCCCACATGCCGCGGAGCAACTAGGCCCGTGAGCCACAATTGCTGAGCCTGCGCGTCTGGAGCCTGTGCTCCGCAACAAGAGAGGCCGCGATAGTGAGAGGCCCGTGCACCGCGATGAAGAGTGGCCCCCGCTTGCCGCAACTAGAGAAAGCCCTCGCACAGAAACGAAGACCCAACACAGCCATGAATAGATAAATAAATAATACATAAAATAAATAACTTTAAAATAATCTTGAGGAAGGAGCCTCTGAGTTCCTTGAAGGAAAGCTTATGCCTCAATCTTGGAATCACCCAGAGAACTAGCTCAGTTCCTTGCACATACTAGGAACTCAGTAGACATTCATCAGCTGAAAGTATGTGAGTAGATTAAGGTTAACCTATCATCCTTACTAAAAATAAACTGTCCAGACTTTACCAACCCAATAATGCTTAACTACATTGAAGATAACAACGGACCTGAGGTGAAAATGCTTCTCTCTGATACATTATACAGAGAGTCCATTCACTGACTCAGGGCTCTTACTGCATAGCATGTGGAGGAAAAATAAACAAGAGACAGAGGCACAAGACATCGACTAAAAGGTGAAAGACACTAGGGAACACTGAAAAGAAGCTGATGCTTATTCCGGGGAAAGAAAAGGAAAGGCAGGAGGTCATAGAATGTCTTCCTTGTCCATAGTAAGCAAAGGATGAAAGGAAATGTTGGTCAAAGGTCCCCCAAAGGACACATCCCTGGAGTAGAAACAGAAAAGTAGGAACTGAGGAGTTAGCCCATTACAAAGAAGTGTCCCTGGAGGCTTTCAATTACCAGGTATCTAACTCACCACCCTCAGCCCTTGAACTTCCTTCGCTACACCTCCCAAAACCCTTTCCCAATGGTTTGGAGTTGGGGGTCATCTCCATTCTCTCACTTTCTGACAAAATCACATAGAACTATGACCACCTTTTCTTCTAGAACATGCTGAGAAAAGGTCCTACAGTTCTACTGATACTATTCCACATGTCTAAGTAGGCTTTTATGGGCCAGCCATCTTGTATACCTAACCATCACGTACACTACCATGTGTATGAGAAAAAAAGTGTCCTGGTAACAAAAAAATAACAGACCAAAATCAGCTTCCTAAACAAGCCACTTACAGGATGGAGATCTACCTTTATAATATCCTAGGTGTACCAATTCAGTACAGTTCTATATGAAGACTTCTTCAAATTATGCTGAGGAAGAAGAATGATCACCTAACAATGTCCTTAATGATATTAAAGAAGAATCCTTGCAAAGATTAAACTCAATCATATTCAAGAGTAAATCTATAGAAGGCAAAACAAAAAGGGAAAAAAAGGAAAGCTCACGTAGTAATAAATATCACCTCCTCTCTTAGATACTGACAACAATGTTCTAGAGCTGGAGTTATCCCGTCCTCTCACATTCTGACCCTTACACATGGAATGCTGACCACATATGATTTTCTAATAGTTTAATGATTCAATTTTCTAGTCAAATCTGTTCGAATAGGAAGATTTTATTTCAGTTTTGAACCCAAGGGATCTGAAAGGGAAACACAATATAAAAATTATAAGGGTAATTGGTAACTACCCTCACATGTATGAAAGCAAACTGGGTGTATCAACTGAGCCAGACTTGAAGCACAAAATTTATGAACCACCTACAACCTAGCTTTTGAAAAGCTAATGTTTTCCCTCCTCTAACCAGATTAACAGATGGAGAACTCGGAGAAGTCATCTAAAGATGGCTTTGGAATTTTCAAGCATGTTTTGCTTCACAGTTCATGTCACACTTTATAATTCTACCAGAAGGCATGAGACTGAGACTAGGATGCCTATGATTAAAAGAAGTCTGTAGGTGCAAGCGTGCTGCTACTATAGCATTACATTGCACGCAGCTGTAACAGGCAAGCCCAACTTTAGCCTAGTTCTTTCTACTCTAATAGTTTCATGTGTGTGATGGCCGACACTTAGAGCAGGAATCCACAGGCCTAATGCCTTGAGCCCCAGAAGGCAGGACCCCATCTAAAGGGCTGCCGCTGACTGGGGCCTCCATGGCATTTGAGCCCAGTGTTATGAGATTTCTGGATTTAGAAAAGAAAGGGGAAACCCATATTTCTATGTAAAAGCTCCCAATTTCTAAGCATTGGCATCTAATTCAAAACATCACCTGCTAGACAAAACCTGTCTGCAGGCTTCCTGCGCACTCCCCAACATTCCCAGCGCTCCCCTGTGCATTTGTGATCTCTGAAATTTTCATGGCATCATATTGCCTTTGCATTGCCCTAAATTTAGGGTCATATTTTTTCTTTTATATTCTGCATAGCTCCTAAGAACATACTCTATGTTTGGTAAGCAATGTCTCTTAAACAGAGGTAAGAAAAGCATGGCTGTTGCTGATATCCCCGTCTGTCTGTTTTTAAGCTTTGATCCAAAGGAATAACACCATCCCCGTATTGCCAAGTTCCCTGAGCTATCCTGTTCAGAACCAAGCCGAACTGCCAAATGTGAAGCTTTACAGTGTCTTTATCACATTTTCCTGCCCTTCCCATACTTATTCCCAATCTCAGATGGGTTTATAGTTTCAGATTCACCAGTATCAGGTCCACACTAAGTTCCCCCATAGAAGAATTTGGATGAAGGCAACCAAAACTATCTTGAGGTCCTTTGCAGCATACTCTATTCATTTATCAATTCTGACAATATCTGCAAGTATTAACTTTCCTTCCTGAAAAATTTAAACACAAAATTTCTGCAAATATCCTTTCACATCTCCTCTGTGTTGCAGATATTAAGGAATTATCTACGAAGATATCTGTACTGGGTTGAACAGTATTCCTCTAAAATTCATATCCACTCAGAACCTCAGGATGTGATCTTATTTGGAAACATGGTCTTTGCAGATATAATCAGTTAAGGTGAGGCCATACTGGATTAGGGTGGGCCCTAAATCCAATGACTGTTGTCCTTATAAGAAGGCCATGGGAAGACACAGGTAGAGACTGCAGTGATGCAGCTATAAGCCAAGGAATGCCAAGCTTTGCCAGGACCCACCAGAAGCCTGGAAGAGGCAAGGAAAGAGCCTTTAGAGGGGGAATAAGCCCGCTGATACCTTGATTTCAAACTTCTAGCCTCCAGAACTGCGAGAGAATAAATTTCTTTGTTTTAAGCCTGTATGGTATGGTTTTTTTTTTTTAAATCAATTTATTTATTTTATTATTTATTTTTGGCTGCATTGGGTCTTCGCTGCTGCTCATGGGCTTTCCCTAGTTACGGCGAGCGGGCGCTACTCTTCACTGCCCACTGCGGTGGGCAGGCCTCTCATTGCGGTGGCTTCTCTTGTTGCGGAGCACGGGGTCTAGGCACGCGGGCTTCAGTTATTGTAGTATGCGGGCTCAGTAGTTGTGGCAAACGGGCTTAGTTGCTCTGCGGCATGTGGGATCTTCCCGAACCAGAGCTTGAACCCACTTGCCCTGCATTGGCAGGCGGGCTCTCAACCACTGTGCCACCACGGAAGGCTTAAAACAAAGTGTATGGTAATTTGTTGCAGCAGCCCTGAGAAACTAATATAACATCTAAATATCTTCTTCTCTTCTTTGCTTGGAAACTTACACTGCCCAGGATCTGGGGATGGGCTTTATCTTTCCGTACTTCCTGAGGCATGCCGTGTGAAATGGGACAAAGAACCCAGGGATGCATTTCAGAAAGTGGGGACGTCTTCCATGGAGACAGGAAACTGTAGGTGAGCTATCTGAGGTCACAGACTGGTTCTAATTTAATTCTATGTCTGGGGCACCTAGCACAGTCCCCAGAGTAGACATTAAAAAAATAATTGGCATGTGTACCTATATATGAATTAACAAATGAAAAAATGAATGGATGAATTAAAACAAAGCAATGGTGAACAAACCCACAAACTCTTGAATGGTTGTTAACTTCCATGGATACTACCCCTCGGTGAAAATCATGGTAAAGTTGCAGATCCATTTCAGCTCCCCATAAACGTAGACACATCCAAGCTTGCCGACTATCTGGATGTTGCTATAGCCTCTTGGCTTTTAAAACCGTAAATCTCTCTATGTGTTTATTCACTTAAGGTTCTTTTGTGAGGACAGTGGGTCAGGGCAGAATGTTCATGATGAAATTTGACCAGAAAATTTCTGCAAGTGGCCGGTAGTATTTTTGTCTCTATGATCCCACTGAGTCACAATCTTAGAGGCGACATGCCCTCCTCCAAGGAGGCATCACTGGCACTTCTGGGAGCACTTCACGCAGGACTACTGGAGGACTCCATCCAGGCATTTCCTAAGCAGCCACTCTGTCTCTGTCCCCTCCCTCTCCCCAGAAGCCAAGCAACCTGCCAAACCAGGTTCTAAAATTTTTATTTTCAAGATCCCAGTAAAGCAGACATAAGAGTGGGGGAAAAAAATCATGAATTACACTTCTTCAGTGATTAATTTAAAAAAAGAAAAGGACTCCTTACTTTTTTAACAGCTCTGAAGAGCAATGATCTCCCCACATCTTCATCTGTTGAAAACCTATTTAATCTCCAGCACAGATAACTTCGATGCCAGAGCTTCCACATCCCAGTCAAAGTTTCTTCCTCCTCTAAGCTCTCCCTACCCCACAACATTCCACTATCTCATGGCTCCTTCCTGGTTGCATCTTGAATATATCAACGGTCTTGTGTTCACTACTAGACGGGTAGACTTTTGTTGCCACTCATTGCACTGTATTCATTTTTTTGTGTACCCTGAAGTACCTAGTATAATACTTTATAATGGAAGGCAACCAAAACCTATCCTATCATTCAACTGAATATAAATTGTTTCTAGAACTTTCCAAAAATAATTAATTGAGCAAAATCATTTTCTTCCTTAAGTTCATGAGGTGAGATAAAAAATCTTTTTATAAATCTTACTCCCAAGGTACTAAAATCTAATTTGGAAATCACACCATCCATCCCAGAACTATGTGTCCGAGCTATTTTGGAAACATCTCACATTTGTCTTCTTGAATTCCTCCTGTCACATCAGGGAACGCTCAACTGAGAAGACAAGACAAGAAGGCTAGTGAATCACTAAAGGGTGTTTAAAAGATTAAAATTAATTCAGCAGGACAAACCAGCTGAACACTGGGTCTTTTCTATATCCTGGAATTTTTTTTTTAAAGGGATGGGAGCTTTCAAAAAGCAATTTAAAAATAATTTATGGTTGAAATTACCAAAATCCATTTGACATAAAATGAACACTTAGAAGACGTTTCAGAAAGTTAATAATATAAACTTATCCAAAGCTCTAACACTCTTAAGCTAGCTAAGGCCAGAAATAATTAGTGCTGCCAATTGTGTTGACATAATTAGGTTTGTGCCTTGGCTTTTGCCCTCACCAGCTATCCAACTTGCAAAAGAGTTCCACTTTGCTGGCCTCAAGACTGGAAACCAACCAACTTAAGACAGCAAAGGATTCAATCTCTCCAGCAACATGGTTCAACTTACAATGCAAGGCAAAGTGTGAAGGTAAGTGAAAACAAAATGGTCCTTTTCCTTAACCCTGGCTATTCTGGCTTGCAGACTTAAAAACTCAAATACAAAGAACGTTTGTGACACACTGAACTACTGGCCCCAACCCTTCGTCCCTCCCTGGAGCCTAGAATACAAATAAGAATCACCATATCCAGGTGCTCTGAACAATTATTTTATACAAGTTGTGCTTACCTTTTCTATTTCTATAGCTGTACTGATGTAGCAAACCTCAGAGTATGCATGTTTGTGGTCCAGCTCCATCTACCCAACCAGCAAACAGATAACATTTAGGGAGCCTGTCACTATGTGTTATGTACTGTGTGAAGAGGTTCACATCCACACGTAATGAAGACTTAGCTCCCACTTTCATGGAGCTCCAAGTCTAAACAAAAACTTTCCAGTAAGGTTACAAACTGCTGAGAGGAATGTGATAACAGAGAATTGGAAATATTTCCTTGAGGTACAGAAAAAGGACTTTCAACAGCTCAGAGGGTCTAGAATGGTTTCACAGAGGAGCTGAAATTTGAGCTAAAACTCAATTGTTTACAGGAATGGAAAGGTCCTCTAAAATATAATTTTCTATCTTTCAGATTATCAGGATAATCCAGTTGAAGTGGATAAAGTCTGATGTATTCAGCCACTGGTGCCACGAGCCTAGGTCTCAGAACTACGATACAGTGGAAAAGCGCTGGATGCTAGGTCCAAAGATCTTGGTTCAAGTCCCAGCATGGCCACCTGAGTGTGAGTGAGTATCACAGATGAGACCTGGCACCCAGAATTTCAGTGCCTTCCCCAGTAATTTGTTAATCAGTATCCCCCCCCCCCGCACTGTGAGGCAATATGATCAATTAAGTTCAAAATATGTACCCAATATCAAAATCAGACATCGATTAAAATATAATATTAAATGATTTACTCAATACATCAGGGCCATTTGGGGATATATGTAGATAGCTTCCATTTTTATTCAATTAGTCATTATTCATTTACTAAGTTTACCTGCTATATTTCAGGCACTGACAGCACAAAGATGAAGACAAACCAATCGCTGCCCTTAGAAGATGCAGAAAGTCCTAACTCAAATCAGAGCCCAACGTATGCAGACCAGGGGTGGAAAGGGGGGATGGGGTGGGATGAATTTGGAGACTGGGATTGACATATATACACCACTATGTATAAAATAGATAACTAATGAGAACCTGCTGCATAGCACAGGGAACTCTACTCAATGCTCTGTGGTGACCTAAATGGGAAGGAAATCCAAAAAAGGGGATGTGTGTATTCATAAAGCTGATTCACTTCACTGTACAGCAGAAACTAACACAACACTGTAAAGCAACTACACTCCAGTTTAAAAACATCTTTTTAATATGTAATAAAATCAGAGCCCAAAATATAGGTAATCTATAATTAAGAGAGAAGTAAACTTTTATCCCACTGCTGTACTGATAATGATTATCACTAATAATGACAAGCACTAATATTTATTAAGCTCTTGCTGTATGCCAGACACTGTCTAAGAGCTCTTCAAAGATGCTCTCACTTAATCTTCACAACAGATCTATGCTAAAACCCTACCAGCACCCCCATTTCACAGTTGAGAGGCTATGCAAATTGCCTACATGGAACCCAGTTGAGGTTTGAACTCAGGAAGTTGACTCTAGAGCCCATCCTCTCAATGATAAATTAATGCAGCATTGGGCCCACTGTCGCACCATCTAGATTTGATTTTCTCAGTGTATATTCTGCCTTTGTACACTTTAGTAATGAACCTAATTTTGAAATGGCTATTCCACAAGATCCACCCAGTTTCATACTTTGTATCTTCAATTTTATTAAGCCCCAAATTAAACCTAAGTTACCTGTTGGTACAAACTCGGTACCCAGGTAGTATGAGAATGTTGTGTCTTTCCAAAGTTTTCATGAAGCAAACATAAAACACCAGGTGATTAAATGGAAAGACTACACACAATCTGACCAACCTATATTCATCTGAGCCATCATGCTTACCTGGGGCCACTGAGGGGACTGCATCTCTGGCAAAACCTGAACAGACTTAAAGTTCCCACTTTCAAGTACCAAAATGATGCAACACTTTCCTTTAGAATCCAGGTTAGGGCATTCTTTTGAACTTTTCTAAATTCCTATGAAACTCAGTAATTCCGCTGATGCTTCCCCGCCGCCCCCCGCTTCTAATAACCTCTTGCTTCTCAAAGGACAGGCGACATAGAAGGAAAAGAGGAGAAACATATATACATGATTGACTGTGCAAAGAAAGTTACTAACATGCTGGCCTTGGCGATTCAGAAAGAAAGGGAAACAGAAAATGGTCAATCTCTGGGTTGGGCAGTGCATTTTATTTTATAAATAGCATTCTAACTTGGAAAGCGTGTCCCTAAGGTAGAAATGAGTCTATTTATTTTTCCAGGCTCCCCAGAGCACAGTCTACAATCCAAAGATAACTGGGTCAAGATTTAGTCATACAACATACACCACTGTGATGAATATTTGCTTAGCACACAGTGTATAAGCAAGTATGTACACTTTGTATATATGTATATATGTACCATGGTGCTGCATACTAGTATCTTACAAAATACTTGCTCTTATTTCTTTTCTTTCAACAATTAGTATTTTGTGTTTATTTTATATATATATATATAAAACTCATATATACTATATAAAACATATATAATAATGATTTCACCATTAGAAGTGTTTAATTCAAATTGACTGTGGGACTTCCCTGGCAGTCCAGTGGTTAAGACTCTGCACTCCCAATGCAGGGGGCATGGGTTCGATCCCTGATCGGGGAACTAAGATCCCACGTGCCACACGGTGTGGCCAAAAAAAAAAAAAAAAAAAAGACTGTGATCATTGTGAACACTAACAGTATGTTTCACTGGAAAGATGAACTCAAAAAAAAATACCAATGCTGAATAATCAATTATTTTATTTTACTCGCTAATTTATGTGATCTGTGTGATCATGAAGTAAAGAGGTGTCTTTTCAGTTGGAGTTCACAACTGGCTCTAAGGAAATTCCAAAAGAATTCCCAAATATTATTAATATTCTGAGGCATTGCATTAGGCTGAAATAAAGATCCCGAAGTGATGATTTTGAAGGGATGGCTTCTAACATTTGTAAAAAACTCAATCTCACAGCTTTAGAGAGTTGGGTCATAGCTAACACACTTTTTCAAGCACATCTGATTCAAAATGTCTATCCTTAGCTAGCCATTACAGGCCATCACCATACCGCCATCCTTACTCTAAAACTCAAGGTCTTCAAAAGCGACTTTAAGAATGAAAAATGAATGTATCCTCTCAACATGTCAGAAAACTCTAATCCAGTTCACGTCACATGCCAAGCCCTGTAATGGGTTCTGTAGAGAAACCCCAGCATTAAGTAACACCAGGACACCGAGCAAATGAGTGGTGAGCCGAGGGGACCCTGGAAAGGTCTCCTGGAGAGAGTGGCAGTGGACCAAGCCAGTGCACAGGTGCAGTTTAAACTTGGTGCTCTTGGGACTTCCCTGGTGGTCCAGTGGTTAAGAATCTGCCTTCCCATGCAGGGAACGCGGGTTCGATCCCTGGTCTGGGAACTAAGATCCCACATGCAGTGGGGTAACTGAGCCTGCACGCCCTGAAGCCCTCGCGCCACAACTAGAGAGAAGCCTGAGCACCACAACAAAAGATCTCACATGCTGCAACTAAGACCTGATGCAGCCAAATAAATAAATCACTAAAAATAAAAAATAAACTTGGTGCTCACCACCAGCCCTTATTGACACCAGCACTCAATAAGCGAAGGGGCCAGGGATAGAAATACCCTAAACACTCAGCAGTGAGGGAATCATTAAATAAATCATGGAGCTTGAAGAGGGTGGAACAGCATGCTTAATACTTAAATTCAGCCTGAGGTAGAAAAATGCTATATCCTGATATGAAGTGATCTGCAAAATATATACTTTGGTGGAAAAAGCAAAGCATTTATAAAACAATGTAATGTGTCATTTTTTTTCTTGTTTTAATTTTTACTGTGGAAATTTTTAAACATACAAAATGAGAGAGAACAGAATAATAAACCCTTATGTACCCACCTTTAACAAGGATCAGCTTATGGGCAAAATCCCATATACAACAGTATAGTATATTATATTATACTATAATATTTTAGTATGTATCTCTAAATGGTAAGGACTCTTTAAAAATATCATTATAAAATTTGGGTAAATTTTAATATTTATTATAAATGTGGGTATATGCCTAAAATGGTTTCTGGAAAAAAAAAAAAACTAAAACAAAAGTAGTGGTTGCCCCTGGAAAAATGGGGGCCAGAGTGAGGAACCGAGGAGACTTTACTGTTACTTAATACCTTTCAGTAAAATTTAAAATGTAGCTACAAAAGGGAGCACAGGGCCTGGAAGAGCAGCAGAAAGGCTGCCACGACGTGAGGAAGACAGTGTGGCCTCAGTGGAGGGCGCTGAACACACGAGGTTGAGTTTGAATGTGAGACACTCAAGGAGCCATTTATATAGATTCAAACACTAGCAGGTGACAGTGTCCATCGGCTACAGGATATGAAGTCTCTAAATGTGAAAAGTAATAGAGAGTTGTGAACTCAGTGACATTACTATACATAATTACGATTCCAATAATGTGCAGATCCAGGCATTTCTGAGATGAAATGGGCTCATCTCAACCTCCCTACTGCCATATCCAGCTACAGGAGACTGATGAAATCTATCATTTAAAGCACTGTGGTTTTAAAGCACACTTCAAAAACACTTTTTTTTTTTTTAAACAAATTAATGTCTTACTTTCTCCTCTTTTCCCATCTATAGTCCTTGTAATTTCTCTGCCTTATAGGTGGGGAAAATGTCGGTTCCTTCCCTGGTGGTTTTATCTGTTACATCTGTATCACATTAACAGAGCCCTGGGATCCACCACAGGCAGGGTTAGGTTAAAGAAATAAGCCTTTGTGAGTGCTTGCTTACAGTGAATTCAGACACAATACAGTTCTCCAGTCTTTTAATCTCATGATCAGTAAAATAGGGGCTATGAGAAGATAAGATTAAAAGTAGCTGATTTTTAGGACCCTGTTCATTTCTCTGACAATTTTCACTCCTCTGAAAAATCCAAAGATGTTACAAAATATAGACAAAAGTCAGGAAAGACTGGTCTCAACTAGACTAGTTAAAATCCAAAACTTCTAAATATATGTTAAAAGAAACACTACTTTCTCACTTTCAAATATCACTTGAACAAGGCTAATAAAATGTTCCTCAGTAAAGGTCAAAAGGGAAATGTCTTTAATGAATAGACTTTCAACTTTTTAAACCTTAAACTTTTCATTAGCTTGAGCATAAATAAGTTTTTTCTGAGAATTTTGAAAGAGTTGGTTCTCTTTTTCAGGTTATATCCTGCCCCTGGTAAGTGTCTCCCTTTTATTATTTTCCTTAACAAAACCCAGTATTTCTACATAGTATATAGAAATAGTTCACTTAACCACTGGCAGTATAGTTGCTAAATAGGTGATGTTTTACTGTACTTAACACCGGGGAGCTATTTCTTTTACAAAAATGCTTCCCAGGACAAACAACTTATGTATGAATCAAAATGAAACCGCTGAGGAATCTAATGATATTTTCACACAAATTGCCCAATTTTACCCCAAGAGGTTCATGTTCTTCTCTACCAGCAGATGAAAATTTGGGGGGAGGGGGTCAGTGTAGAGATTAATTCCATCAATAAGGGAAAACACCAAAAGAAAGTGCCACCGTAGGCTACACCTTTCCCAGGTACCTGTCTCATCTGCGGAGCTGGGGGAGGCACTGTCTTGGGACAGGGTCGTCCAGCTGGACTCCTCGTCGCTCGGTGCCAGGTTCTGGATCCGGTGGAGTGCACAATCGGTTTTGGCCCCTGTTTTAGGATGATCCTTCTTGGTCTCCGGGCTGGATGATACGGTGGCTATCTGGCCATCTTCAGGGCTGAACTGGGGTTTGTTTGGTTTCTGCAGCAGTAAGTCGCCATTCCCGACGACGGTGGAGGCCTGGCTCTGGCCTGGCTGGGCCTTCTCTTCCACAGCCCCATGCTGGTTGCCCAAATTCTGCTCGAGTTCTCTGGTTGAGGTTTCCAGGTCTGCATAGTAATTCAGGAAGCTCTTGGTTCTTCGGGGCTGGGAGGGTAAAATCTCGCAGCCCGAGGAATCCCGTGGGTGGGGCTCTTTACCCTCTAACTTCTCAGAAGTTATGTTGATGACTGCAGTGGGGCTGACGTTTCTGTTGGGGTCCTGCTGCCCTTGTTCTGCAGCCTTCCGGAGCTGGTTCTCTCCATTTTTCACCAGCTTGATGTTGGCAGAGCCATTTCCCAGCAGGGGCTGTGCGGCCAGATCCGAGAGGCCCATTGCCGCCTGGATGTTAGTTAGTGCATATTTCTTCCTGCATTTCGGGGGTGTGCTGTTCTTGGTTTCTGTGTGTTTTATTTCAGCGTTCAACAGTTCATTGTGGGAGGAACGGAGATTAAGGGTGTTTGGTGGTGTGGCCGGGCTATTCCGATTCGTGACGTCTGTCGTTCCGCTGCTGGCCATAAACACTGCCAAAGTGTCTACACCTGAGTCAGCTGGAAAAAAAAAGAAAACTGGTCATTAGACGCCTGGCATGATTAAAACTACTTAGCATAGAGAGTGAGCAAACATTTCTGTACAGAAAATTGCAAGAACCAATGCTTCCGTTGCAGTTTTGTAGAACGGACCCATTTTCCTCTCTTTTCACCGTTTGCTCATACATTAAACAGGAGCAAATAAAAGGCTTAATGTGGATACACAAAAGCCAATTTATAGAAAAGCTAGGAGGTCTGAGGGTCCAAATTTTACTTAAAGTAAAAAAGTATCTCTCTTTTGAAATCATATAAAAGCATTTTCTTCCAGCAGCTGGTCTTCGCTTTTTCACAACCTTGCAAATCATCCCCTTTCTAAACATTTACACCACATTTCTATTCTGTCGTTCCCTCAGGCAACAAAAAAGTTGCTCAAAAATCCTCTGGGGCTCCAGCTTTCTTAATTAACCTGAAAGGTCACTGTTCAATGAAGCACCATACATCCAAGGTAATTTTTCTTCACCATGTTTAAAAATAGTGTTCTGGGGGCTTCCCTGGTGGCGCAGTGGTTGAGAATCTGCCTGCCAACGCAGGGGACACGGGTTCGAGCCCTGGTCTGGGAAGATCCCGCACGCCGCGGAGCAACTGGGCCTGTGAGCCACAACTACTGAGCCTGTGCGTCTGGATCCTGTGCTCCGCAACAAGAGAGGCCGCGATAGTGAGAGGCCCGCGCACCGCGATGAAGAGTGGCGCCCGCTTGCCACAACTAGAGAAAGCCCTCGCACAGAAACGAAGACCCAACACAGCCAAAAATTAATTAATTAATTAATTAATTAAAAAAAAAAAAACACACAGACTCAGGGGTTTGCAGTCACCACAAGCCCTTGCAGAACTCCTAGGAAATTATCTGACAGTTGCATTTATCTCAAATATTGTTCACACCATCAGTGATTTGTTCCATGTGTCTCTTGCTAGGAAGAGAGAAAGGTTTCTCAGACTAGAAGGGAATAAAAATTCATCAGCAAGAATTTCTAAGGTTTCAGATTTCTCAGTCTATGAGGAATGACTTCTTTCTTATCTGATACCTTGCCCTCCAGAGACCTCCGTGGGCTCTACACCAGCAGTAGATGAACCAAAGCACAGCTCCCAACATTCCTGAAATTGTACTGTGACAACTCCCTCTTCCTCCACCAGGCAAAACAGAGACCTCCGCAGGGAAGGAAGGTAAGAATGTTCTACTGTTCGGGAGCTCAGAGGTATCCCTTTCCATCATCTGATACTCAGGATAAGCTATTTTAGAAAAGAGTCACCCACTGATTCTAGAGTCTGTGTGCTTCTTGGTAGCTAGGGAACAACTGTACACTCCAGGCAGTGTCCATATTTACAACAGAATGACCATATGGCCCACAGAGATAGCTAAGGCTGTAACCCAAAGTGGTTAGACTTTGGGCCCCATTCTTTAGAATTATTATTTATAAGGATTCCTGCTTACCCAGCACCTACTGCACTTGGGCTTCATTGAGAATCTGGTTTGTTTTTCCCTTTTAAACACTACTCTGATGACTAAATTTTAAACAAAAATGTATACTGTTTTGGCTACTACTACCATTTTACAGAAAACATATTTCAATTTATAATTCAACCTCACTCCATAGCAGCATTTGCTATGAAAAGGGCCCACCTTGAACCCACATGAAGTTTTCCCTGAGACACACAACCATAACATAGGCACACAAGAGAAAATTACATTTAGACTTCTGGGTATTTAGAGTGACATTATTATAAAAAATCTGGCAATCTGCTGGCTTTTTAGAAGGTATGGCAAAAAAATTGCTATGAGGCTATTTTACGATGTTAGGTACTATATCCTAGCAATGTTATTAGGGAGAATTTTTAATTTACTCTGTTTATAATTATAAACATTTTCAGAAAGAATACCATCAAAATTTTTTGGTGAGTTAATATTTAAGTGGCTTTTATACCCTGGATGTGACAGATAAAAACTTTGAGCCAACAGAGCTGGAGGAATCAGGCTCCCTGACTTCAGACTATACTACAAAGCTACAGTAATCAAAACAGTATGGTACTGGCACAGAAACAGAAATATAGATCAGTGGAACAGGATAGAAAGTCCAGAGATAAACACATGCACCTATGGTCACCTAATCTATGAAAAAGAAGGCAAGAATATACAGTGGAGAAAAGACAGTCTCTTAGGTAAGTGGTGCTGGGAAAAACTGGACAGCTACAGGTAAAAGAATAAAATTAGAACATTTTCTAACACCATACACAAAAATAAACTCAAATGGATGAAATACCTAAGTGTAAGACTGGATACTATAAAACTCTTAGAGGAAAACATAGGCAGAACACTCTCTCACATAAATCGCAGCAAGATCTTTTTTGATCCACCTCCTAGAGTAATGAAAATAAAAACAAAAATAAACAAATGGGCCCTAATTAAACTTAAAAGCTTTTGCACAGCAAAGGAAACCATAAACAAGATGAAAAGACAACCCTCAGAATGGGAGAAAATATTTGCAAATGAAGCAATGGACAAAGGATTAATCTCCAGAATATACAAACAGCTCATGCAGCTCAATATCAAAAAAATAAACAACCCAAACAAAAAATGGGCAGAAGACCTAAATAGACATTTCTCCAAAGAAGACACAGAGATGGCCAAAAAGCACATGAAAAGATACTCAACATCACTAATTATTAGAGAAATGCAAGTCAAAACTACAGTGAGGTACATCACCTCACACTGGTCAGAATCAAAAAAATCTACAACAATAAATGCTGGAGAGGGTGTGGAGAAAAGGGAAACTTCCTACACTGTTGGTGGGAATGTAAATTGGTATAGCCACTATAGAGAACAGTATGAAGATTCCTGAAAAAACTAAAAATAGAGCTACCATATGATCCAGGAATCCCACTCCTGGGGATATATTTCTGGAGAAAACTGTAATTCGAAAATATATAGGTACCCCAATGTTCACTGCAGCACTGTTTAAAATAGCCAGGACATGGAAGCAACCTAAATGTCCATCAACGGAGGAATGGATAAAGAAGATGTGGTACAAATACACAATGGAATATTACTCAGCCATAAAAAAGTAAAAAATAATGCCATTTGCAGTGACATGGATGGACCCAGAGATTGTCATACTGAGTGAAGTAAGTCAGACAGAAAATGAAAAGGCAACCTATGGAATGGGATTTTTAAAAAGGAAAGAAATAGGCACAGAGGGGGAGACATGATTAAGGTGTCAGATGTGAACAGTGAGGAATGCACTCCAGGATCTGGCCTGGGGAGGGCAGGAGACAGAGCCGGGAGGAGGGTGAAGAGCTAGGGGAAAAGGAAAAGGCCAAGGGGTCAGAGGTCTCCGAAAGGTAAGGGAACAGGTGTGACAGGAACAAGGGATTGCTCCAACCCTAGCTGCATGCATACCTTGGGGAGCTTTTAAAAAGCCCAGAAGCCCAGGTCCCACCCCCTAAGACACTCCCAAATTCTGATTCAATTAGTTTGGGATTGGGCCCAGTCAGGGTATTAAAATGGAATGTTCTTTGGGTGATTCCAGTGTGTGGCCAAGGCTGAGAACCATTGCAGTAAGTGAGAGATTTGGAAGAAAAAGATGAGACATATGCATGTTAATGATTTCAGAGGCTCTTGAAACACTCTGGTCACACATGTCATGTTCCTTGTACATGCACACATTCTCAGCATCCCTCCCTCCTTCCTGGCAAATTTCTACTCCACCTTTAAGATTCAGGGTAGATGTCACCTCTTTGGGAAGCCTTCTCTTGCCCCTCTAGACAGGCTCCAGGGCTGCTTCTTCTACACCCTTCATAAACCTATCTCCATTTCTCCACAGCATAACAGCATTTCTCACACTGTTTTATTTTTAACCTATTTGAGTTTACCACTAAGCTGTGACTTCCAGCAACAAGCACAGCGGCCTAGCATGCAGTAGGCACTCAGTAAATGTTCGTAGAATAAACTGTTGAATAAAATGAAAAAGACAAGTGTTTCATTAACATCTCAAGAAATGTTTACTTAAAAAGCCTAGGTTAAATTTTTGAGTTTCTTCTTAAAGATTGAAAGGAAACCACCATTACTGCCTAAATAGTCAACGGTAAATTCATTTTTCCTTTCCTTGAAAAAGACTAATGCTCTCAGAAAGGGAAAAGGTGATCAGTGGTCAGTTATCTCAGCTTTCCCCCCGTGCAAGCAGCATCTGGGCAAGATTTAAAATAAAATCCTTCAACACTGTCTAGACCAATTTATTTTGCTCCTCAGTCTCAGCTCAAGAAAATTCCTGGTCAATTCTGTCATAACTCCCCAAAGAAGAAAAGACTATTTAGAGTCAAAGAGCCTTTTTTTTTTTTTTGACCCAGAGCAGACTGGTGTACTTCTTTGCCAAACATGATTTCTCAACAGCTGTGATCCCAACAGCTTAAAGTTCTCCAAGCTTTGGTGTGAAGAAAACTGGAGGCCCAGCAGAGGCTCTGGTGCACACAACACACGTGTTCCTGTCACCCTGTGATCCCCACCACCCAATTCCGGGCCTTCCTCTGTTCCTTATCTCCTCCTGTTTACCATCTGCATCATTAATAACACTGAACAGAAGAGGATTAAGTAGAATGGGAAATAGCAACATAACAATAATATAACAAATTATGTTGAAAAACAGATGCTCTATGGACATGGAAATGAAAGGATATAGAATGAAAGATGCTATATTGAGACTCTAATCAAAAGTTGGTGTATTTAAGCTGGTTCCATTTTTCTCTGCGTCACATGAGTTTACTATAGTTATAGATCAAAGAAAACTTGGTATAATACTCCCTATAAACTGGGGAAAGAGGGGAAGTTAAGTCCACTAACGCACGGGCTGGATGCTAACTGAGAATTCACAGCATTGCCATTCTCCCGAATTCCCTGCCTGGAAACCTGGGAATAGCCCTTCATGAGTTTCTTATCCTACCAAATTCTGTCTATTTTACTGGAAGACGTTTCTCCAATAAATTGAGTTCCCCCTCCTCACCATCTTTAGGGCTGCTTTCAGGTTCTCACCACTTTAAGTTTCCTTCTATATCTCCCAAGCACAACGGTCTCTCAAACTCCAGTCTACCCTGATACAGTTCGTCCTCTGTAATTCTAAAAACAAACGGACCGTGCAATTCTCAGTTTAAAAATTTCTACTGGCTCCCTGTTGTCCAAATTCAGCTCAATATACAAGGCACTTCAAATTCTCCTCTGCTAGCCTAAATCTACCCTTCCCATCGCATCTCCTGTCACTGCACCTCCCCCTCCCGCCGTGGTCCCTACTATGACAGCAACAGTGAACTTTTCTGAGGATGCTAAGCCTCTTCACAACCCTTTGCCTCTGCACATAGCATTTGTTTCCTCTGCCTGGGAAGGTCCTTTGCCCTCAATCTGCTTTACCCCTGCCCTATTTCCTGCCTGAAAACTCCTATAAATCCTTCAAAACCCAGCTCACATGTCCTCCTTTAGGCCTTCTCTGACTCTTGAACATAATCCTCTGTGCTAGGTGTGTGACATGCAGTTCACATCAGCACTTCTATACTATATTATAATATCAATTGAGAGATCTCGCTCCCCTTCAATACCGCAAGTGCCTTGAGGGCAGTGACTGTTTTGTTCACTTTTTATGACAGTTTTATTGAGATATAATTCACATACCATAAAGTTCACCTTTTTAAAGTATAATTCAGGGGTCTTTAGCATATGCACAGAGTTGTGCATTCATCGCTACAACCTAATTGCAGAACATTTTTATCACCCCAAAAAGGAAATCCTGTACTCATGAGCAGTCACTCTCTATTCCTCCCTCCCCTAAGCCCCTGAAAACCACTAATCTACTTTCCGTCTTCATGGGTTTGCCTGTTCTGGACATTTCATATAAACAGACTCATACAATATGTGGTCTCTGTGATTAGCTTCCTTCACTTATGTGTATCCTTAAGGTTCATCCATGTTTTAGTATGTATCACTACTTCATTCCTTTTTATGATCAAATCATATTCTACTGTATGGATCTACCACATTTTGTTTATCTGTTCATCAGTTAACAGGTATTTGGACTGTTTACACTTTTTAGCTATTATGAATAATGCTGCCATGAACATTTGTGTACAAGTTTTTGTGTGGACATATGTTTTCAATTCTCTTGGATATATACCCAAGAGCGGAACTGCTGATTATAATTCTCCTGTGATGTGCACACGTATATATAGACATACATACCATACGTATACGTGTGTGTGTGTGTGTGTGTGTGTGTGTGTATATAAAACCTTGTGAGGAACTGCCAGACTGTTCTGCAAAGCAGTTGCACCGGTTTACAGTCCCACTGGCAATGCATAAAGGTTTTGATTTCTCTACATTCTTGTCAACACTTGTTATTGTCTCTTTTTGATTATACCTACCCAAACAAGTGTGATTTAATTTTGATTTGCATTCCCCTTTCCTTTTTATATTCCAGAGTTTCCAGTTCCTTTTACAAAGCCTGGCACATAAGAGCACCCAATAAATGTTTGGTTCATTCATCGTTCACTCATTTATTAACTAAATATTTTTCACTCATTCATTAACTAAACACTTTCTGAGCATCTATTACATACCAGTTGCTCTTCTCAAGGTCAAGAACACAACAGTGTACAAAATAAGCAAAATGAATGAGGAATGAGCAAGCAAATGCCAATAACCCTGAGGGCCAGTCTTCAGTACAAAGGTGGCTCTGCCCCTGGATATCTCGAAGGTGAATGGGACCCATGACTTTGCCATCACCTCCACATCTATTCATCATGCTGTCTTGAGCATAACTCACAAAGATCCAACACCAATTCAAGAGGCTCGATTCCTATTCCAGAGCTCGGTATACGTCCAGAGCTAAGAGTGTGACAAGAGCTCATATTACTACTGCTGTCACTCTCCTGCATGCACGATGCACAAACATCTGTTATGACCTGGCATGTATTTCCTCCTTTTCTGGTAAAAGCGTCACAATTTTTCTTGAGAATCAGCCTCCCTCCATGCTCATTCATTCATTCAACAAATATTTTTTCGCGCATTACTATGCGACAGATACAGTTCTAACTGCTCAGGAGACAGCAGTGAACAAAACTGACAAAATTAAAATATCTGCTCTCACAGAGGAATTCAGCCCCTGTGTTGCAGGCAGAGATGACTCAATCCCTTATTCATGAGGTCCATGGCCTGGGCCCAGCCAATCAGAGGAGCAAATCTCCATGGCTGTGGTGACTGGTTCAAGGAAAAGCATATGACAAATCCTAAGCCTTCTGCCAGAATGATCAGAAGAGAAGTGCTCTCTTTTCTCTTTTTCTTGAACTAGAAGATATAAGCCTAGAGCCTTAAGAGGTCACCATGAAGAGACACCTGTGTACGTAAGACCTAACAAATGGGCAGACAGAGCCAGGAAACAGAGAGAAAGTGAACATGCCCTAATGACATTGCTGGAATCCCTGCAACGAGTCATGCCTGAAACATGAGGTGCCGGGACTTCCAGGGTATTGAAGCCAATAGATTTTCAGCAAGTAAAAGAGCTGTAGTTAATATAATGCACAGAGTATTTTTTATGAAGCCCAACTAAAATTAGGTAAGCCAGGATCACTTTAATTTCATGGCTAACAAAGCCTTCCTCAAACTCTGAGTCGCAAAGATCCCAGCCCTGAGATGTAACCCCGTAACTCAGGTGACATCCTAATACAAATCCATGCTGGAGCCCGGAGTTAAACCTGCCCTCCCGCCTTCTCTTTTCTGAGACCTCTAGCCTCCTGTCAAAGAAAGTTTGTCAGTAATGACAGGAAACTCCTCTCTTCAATAACCTGCTGCTCTCCCTCTGCTCCCTTGGCATGCTTAACAAAATTGGAAATTGACAAACGGGCCGGGGAAGCTCAATGCCTGACCAATTCTTAAATGAGACTTCACATTTTCTTCATTTTTTAATTTTTCTGCTATACAACTTTATTTCCACTGAGGAGTTAACAGCAAAACTTCTACCCTGAGGAATGTTGCCTTTTAAACTAGACCTCAAAGTATGAAGGAAATGAAGTAAACTCAGATTTTTTTTCTTTTAGGAAGGAGAGGCAAGATAAAGCTGGTTTCCTGAAATTACTCATGAAAGTAAACTCTCAATGTGACAAAAATGATAAGAACTTCTCTATGAACAAAGGAGGCAAAGGTTATTAGGAGGCAGCTTGGGTCCCTGGGTCAGAGAGATCACAGGATTAGAACCTTAGAAGTTTTTAAACCAGGAGGACAACGGCACACAGCTGGTTCACAGGACAACTGCCCCAGGCTCTAAGATAAAGAGGTGATTTCACCCACTAGGTCTGCCCCACCTAAGGGTTTCCCATGCCCCATTCAGCTAAACTGCCTGAGGGCTCACTCCACTCAACATCCCAAGTGGATCTGAGGAAAGTCAAGAAAGATGTACCAAACACTTTTCTTCAAGAAACTCAGGGCAGAGACAAGGATACGTTATTAACAAAACTCCCAATGGCTAAAGTACGCACAGGGTACGAGAAGAAGGTATTAAGGATGAGGACAGAGGTTCAAGGAAGACTCCCACAAAAGGAACAGCTGAGCTGGGTCTTGAAGGATAGGGTTAGGGTCCACCAGTGGACAAGGAAGAGAAAGGCACTCCAGGTGGGAAAATAACCTGGTATATCAACATCACACCCAGCAGATGTAGTCACCTTGGCATATTATATGCTTATCCCAAGGATATTTTCTTTGCTCAATTTCTAAGCTGTTTTCATCATTTCATCTTCTTCTAAATGATGTCTTCTGAAGACAACTGTATTTTTTAAATATAGCTCTAGAGTTTTATGGTCAAGTTTGACTAACATAGTCAGTGATCAAGCTGGTTTAGGTGAGGAAAAGTAGGTAAACTAAAGTAACAACATAGATTTTCTTGAAAATCTGATAAGCTGGCCTCAAGGCAATTCCAAAAGAGAAAAAAAAAACATTAAACAAGGGCAGAATCCTTGAAATAGGGTAGTTACTCTACTATGTCACAGGCTGAGACCTACTTGGAAGGGACTCCTGTGTTGAATCTCGAAGGTTCAACAGGAATTTTCCAAGACATATAAGGGTATACATTCTGGCATGTTTGTTTTTTTTAAAGGCTTCCTGCAGTCACAGCTCCTAAGAGTTGAAAATGGGCTTTAAAGCAAACCTTATCCTAATTATTGGTCCATACTCTACTTCACTAGCTGCGATTGGATTTTCAGGTAAAAAGTGGCTGGAATGATACTCTACTGAAATAAAAATACCGTTTTCCTTGTAAAATGTGTTACATCTTATACCAATGCATGATAGCAGTAGCTGTTATTAAAAACCACGCTGGATAACGGTTTCATTATCTCTTATATAACTACCAATGAATAAAGCAATTTGAGTAACAACAGGAAAAGTGAATAATTGGTATAACAAAATATAGTGACAATAAGAAATTTCTATAAGTTATTTGATTAGTTCGCCTCTATTTAGAGGGAAACACATTGTTTACATGTTTGTCAGCTTTATTCTTATGTTTCCATGCTGAGTCTATTTTGCAATGTAATAAAAGACTTTAAATGCTAAAGAATTCCTAGAAGGAACTCTTCTCAACACTTAAAATGTATTCGTCAAAGGACACATGTATTTGCTTTGATTTTGCAAAATTAATATACTTACTCAAATATGGATTTACAAAGAAAATCTACTCCCTGCCCCTAAACCGGCTTCTAAGAATTGCCTCTAAGTTCCTAATTTTCCTGTGTGAATTTAGGTTGGTCACATTGTTTTCAGCTGTCTTTAATAAAAGGATATTTCCGGTCACTCAACTGCCTCTACTTAGCTTAGTGTTTATTTTATTATGTTTTAATTTTAGTTCTCTGTTGAAATGTAACATGCAGTGTTATGTAAAGGAGAAAAAGACTTGGACATACTTATTGAGTTTAATTTTAGAATTTAGGGACATTAACATCTATTTGTCCATGGTTTAAATTTACTTATTTAGAAACTCAGAATTTGCAGAGTGGTACGTGCCCTAACAAGTATAGAATCTACCTAGATCTATTTGCCACTTACAGTCCTATATTATGTTTAATTCAAAATGTCATTGCAATTGTTTTTTTCTTATTATATTACTATGAGGCTAAGAATTAAATCCCACACCACGTTGTATGCAGACTAGCATCCATCACGACACAGAGAAAGGGGCATACAATGAAATTAAGTTGGTTTTCTTATTAAGGCCTGAAATTAATCAGCATTAGATCCAGGGAGAATTCTGAATTGGGAGCTCTATTCTAGACAAACCCCGCAATGCCTAAGATGCTGTTTATGCAGACTCACCACCAATGCCTCCTTTGTTCAAATTTAACAGTTCACAGGCTATAACATGCAATCCTACATGGCAAAATGTGACAGAGTTTTAGTTTTCTGTTACAGTCAACTAAAATGTTTTCACATTATGATATTAGTAGAGTCATGCAATTAATACATGCATGCAGTTAAGTTCAATTAATTCTTCTATCTTATTTTAAAGATCCACCTTTCTAGTACATTAGTGAGAAACAATAAAAAAGCCAAAACATGTTATTATAGTAAATCATAAGTTTAACATCAAAACAATTATCTAGTATATATATATTTGTTAAAGTTTTAAGTCAACTAGTATGCTGCACTGAAACATGTGAAAGTATATCTGACCTGGAAGTACTTCTGACATGGGTCACTGGACGTCAGCAATGGTACAGGAAATAGGTTATAATCTGAAATCTGAAAAGAGGGATCATTTGAGAAATTAAAAGCCCAAATAACAAAGCATGAAAGGAAAAAAGCATAGCATTGAAAATTCTTCTAAAAGCTGTTAAAAATATTAAGCAAATCTTGGCAGATAGTGTCCAAATTTGGTTTACTTATAGTTGGCCAAACCACTTTTGACTGAAATTTGAATTCCTGCTTAACCACATTTCCCACAAACATTTCTTGAGATTTTTTTCCATGCCAAGTTTAAGTTATCTATCTATCGATCTCAAGTTTCCAATGCTTTTTCTCATTAAGAACACACAATTCAGAAGCCAGTAAAGAAAAACACTGGTAAATTTCACCACAAAAATTTAAACCTTCTGTTAAGGAAAAAAAAAAGGCTATAAACACAACAAAGACAAAAAACAAACTGAAAAAAGAATTCATTACAAATGAACTTATTTACAAAACAGAATCAGACTCACTGACATGGATAACAAACTTATGTTTACCAAAGGGGGAAGGTGGGAGGAAGGATAAATTAGGAGTTTGGGATTAACAGATATATATATACTATATATAAAACAGATAACTAACAGGACCTACTATATAGCTCAGGGAACTATATTCAATATCTTGAAATAACCTATTATGGAATAGAATCTGAAAGAGAATATATATATATATATAACTGAATCAATTTTCTGTACATCTGAAACTCAACGTTGTAAATCAACTATACTTCAAATAAAAAAAAAAGTTCACACCATAGATGACATAAAAAGGTAAATTCCCTTTATATAGAAAGAGCTCTTTGAAATTAAGAAAAATATAAACGAGCCTGTAGGAAAATGAGCAAAGGACAGAAACAAGTCCTAACAACTAACCTCACTCAAAACTGAAGAAAATGCAAATTTAAATAACAATGACTTACTAGTTTTCCTGTAGCCAACTGCAAAGATTAATAAGCTTGATAACACATAATCTAAGGCAAGGACACTGGAAATAGGAATTTCCAAATCTTGCTGGTGTGAGTAAAAACTGGTAAAATTCTTTGCAGAGCCATTTAGAAATACATGAGCAAATTTAAAATGCATGGACCCTACTGCTCAGCAATTCCTTTCCTAAGAATTTATTTTACAAATAAACTTACGTAGACTCTGTTGTTCTAAAAGCAAAAGATCAGTAACAACCTAGCTGTTCATCAGTGGATAAGTGCTTCATTAAACTATGATGCAGCCATACAACAGAGTACTGTGCTGCCATTACAAAAAAAATGAATCGAATCTACATGACCTGATACAAAAGGGGCCTTAAGACACATCACAAAGGTAAATAATATGCATGATCAAATTTGAGTAAAAATTTTAAAACCATATACATATATATATGTGTGTATGCATATACACACACACATACTTGCATTTACATAGAAAATGTCTTAAAGAAATAATAAAGAACTAGATACACTGGTAAACTGCCAGTTTACCACATTAGATACATAACAAGGAAAACTGAAAACAGACTTTGTTTTCAATGAGTTGCTATCAGATGTGTCACTTAGAATAACAAACCATTATATTAATTCAAATGTGGATACTGCATGATTCCATTTATATAAAGTACAAAAACAGGAAAAACCTATCTATTATGTCAAGATAGTTTGCCCTGGAGGGCAGGAAAGGGGAAGAAGCAAGAAAGTGGCCTCTGGGATGTTGTGATGGTAATATACTTCTTGATCTGGATGTGAAAATTCATCAAGATGTACCCTTATGTGTACATTTCTGTATGCTTACTATACTTCCATGAAATGTTAAAAAAAAAGTTAAATGTTAGTGGTTTTCTAAAGCATTATTCAAGTTGAGAAACTTTATATTTGCAAAGACTAAATTCTAATCTAACCTTTCCAAACTAGTAACCTTTAACGGGCATTACTTCCAACTTATGATTTAGATAATGACCTGACAACCTTGTCTACTGGTCCACCATACATTTTAAAATTATATTTGCACATATTGTGGGTAAGGCTCATTACTTTGGTATAATTAAAAGGGTGGGCTTAATTTAAACCGTCCTGAAACAGCAAGAGATGTTTCCTCTATGCACCTTTGTTTCTGCCCTGTATCTTTCTCAACTCCTTAAAGGTATTTCACAATTCACTTTTCCTTTCTTTCAGTTTTTGTCTTCAGCATACGTTCAGTTATAAGCATAGCAGATTATGATAGCTATCAAGAAAATGAATACCAATAAAGTAGAAAGAAAGCTAAGAAAAGGCTTTACAGGAGTATTTTGAAAAGGCTTGAACAAAAATTTAAAATTTGCATATCTTAGTTTGTATTATCCTTAAAATAAAATATTCCTTTTTCCCCAACACAAAACAAACTCTGATTTCTATAAAGTTGATACTTGGACATTCTGCTAATCACTTCATTTTTTTTTTTTAAGTATTTGTTTATTTATTTATTTATGGCTGTGTTGGGTCTTCGTTTCTGTGCGAGGGCTTTCTCTAGTTGCGGCAAGCGGGGGCCACTCTTCATCGCGGTGCGCGGGCCTCTCACTATCGCGGCCTCTCTTGTTGCGGAGCACAGGCTCCAGACGCGCAGGCTCAGTAATTGTGGCTCACGGGCCCAGTTGCTCTGCGGCATGCGGGATCCTCCCAGACCAGGGCTCGAACCCGTGTCCCCTGCATTGGCAGGCAGATTCTCAACCACTGCGCCACCAGGGAAGCCCCTCACTTCATTTTTAAAAAGGCCCTGTGCTAGTATTATCATCTGACCAATACTTAATCCATATGTGCCATGAATTATGCTGGGAGCACGAAGCACTTTAGTGAAAAAAAACCCGTTCTTCCCTCTTTTGGAACTTATAGACTAGCTGGGGAGATGGATATTAATCAGAAAATTAATCAAATCAGTGTGTAACTATATATGTACTAGAGGAAAAGAATTCAGTTCTATGAGAAAATTTAACGAAGGAACAGGTGATATAGATAGCCTGGAGAGTCAGGAAACACTCCCCTGAGAAAGTTAAATTTATGTTGCAATTTGCAGACTAAACAGGATTTAGCAGGATAAAGTTATTAAACACCTAAACGCTATGCAAGGCACTCCCTAGCCCTGGAGATGAAGCACAAAATGCAGAACTGTTTTTCCCTAGGTGCTTATATCCTTGATGAATAAATGTAATGTAGTAAAACAGTTTCCGAGGACTTTGTAGCATGGATTAATTCTACATAAATAATAACCTGAGAAAGTATAAAAGCACTCAAGTATGGTTTTAAGAATATTCTATAGCAGGTAGCCACTAAGAGCAACATGGAGCTACTAACACTTGGAAGGTGAATTTTTAATTTTATTTAAGTATGCAGTTGACCCTTAAACAACGCAGGTTTGAACTGAGCTGATCCACTTACACCCATTTATTTTTCAGTAGTGAATACTGTAGTCCTATGTGATCTGTGGTTGATTGAATCTTGGGATGTGGAGGGAATGCTTAATCCAGTATTGCTCAAGGGCCCATTGTCATTAATTTAAATATAAATTTATAAACTGATGCTTGACTCTTTGGGGGAAACATTTTAAGTAAGTTTGGAACTTCTTGGGTAGGTAAATCTACTTCCAACTCTAAACTTTATGATCAAGTATTTCCAGTGAAAATTCTACATCTGAGTTGAGTGTTAAAACATGCTGATTTTGGAGCCTTTGCATGAAAATAAATGTAAAATATCTCAATAATTTTAAAACATTGATTACGTGTTGAAATGATAACATTTTGAGTATAATGAGTTAAATAAAATGCATTGTTAAAATTAATTTCACCCATTTTTTAAAATGTGGGTACTAGAAAATTTCAACTTACATATATATGTGGCTTGAATTATATTTCTATTGGAGAAGTACTGACCTAGGGAATGTAGGTGGATTCGGAAACTTCACCCTACTCAAAATACTATCTTCTTTTCCCAGAAAAAGCAAAGCAAATGCTCCCTCAGCTGTAAGCTAGAGGAGGTATACCAGCTTTCAGAGCAAGTGCCTTTGTTTCCATAAAAATCACATAGTGAGTTGCCAAGACACCCAAGACCCAGGGTAGGCCACCACAAGCTCCACATTAAGAATATAATCGTGGGAATTCCCTGGTGGTCCAGTGGCTGGGACTCTGCGCTTTCACTCCCAGGGCCTGGGTTCATCCCTGGTCGGGAAACTAAGATCCCACAAGCCTGGGGGCGTGGCCAAAAAAAAAGAGATATAATTGTGATTTCAAAACAAACGATGAAATTAAATGAATCAATCTAGCAACAGGTTTCCCTTCCAGCAGTGTTTTTATGTGTCACATTTAGGAAAATCCATAATGCTTATGTGCCTTGTGACAATGCCACTGGAGCTCAATAAATGTCCAACATGACCACAGAGGAGCAGCCTAAGCAGAAATCACAAAAGCACTAGTAAACAAATAAAGAAGTGAACAAGTAAATTGAATGCCCACTTGTATTTTGGTTCAGTATAAGATGCTATGTACTTTTCCTCCCCATTGGGCATAAATATAAAAATTCAAAATTATATACATATATATTAGTTCAATGTTTTATATGATAACACTCCAATCCTCAATGCCTTTATTTTTGTCAATATGATACGCCCAGACCAAGAATGCTTCAGTAAACTATCTCACTATAATCAGGCCCTTATGTGCTCCATTTGCCTTAGTAACTGACTGGTCTTTTTATTTGCGATATTGTGTTTGTAATTTAGAATAAAAAGAATTTTTCCCTTATTTTTATTGTGTATTTTACCTTTTTTCACTATGTAATTATACACTGTACCCAACAGGCTTCAAACAGGAAACAGATGACACATTCAAATGGAATATTTTGAGGAGGGTCTAATTAAAGGACTATTTTTTTTTAAAAAGTGGGCAGAGTAGGAAAACGACAAGAGATAATGCAGACCCCAGGACCAGTAAGAGCAAGTAACCACTCCCGGTCTGAAGGAAGAGAGAGCAGCGTGCAGGGTGGGCACTGCCCACCACCACCACGGAGGTTCACAGCCAGCTTTCAGCAACCGTGTGCAACACTGGTGTCTTCTCCTGCTGTCACTGCCTGATCCTTTGACTATAAGGATGAGAAATTACTCCTTAATAAGCTAAAGTTGTGTGTAACTCCTTTTTTCCAAAAATAAATGAAAACTCACAAGTGTTCATCCATTCAGATCCAGCTCAAGTACTGCATCCTTGATAAAATGTTCTCTGAATTACCTACTTGTTTAATCACTATTATCCCACCACTAAACTTTCTACACACTTCTATTATTACGCTTAAGGCACAACATTAAATTTTTATTTTTATCTTCTTTCCCAACAGAAGGTAAATACCTTGAAAGGAGGACTGCCTTACTTATTTTTATTTTTTTAAATTGAGGTGTAATTGACATAAAATTATATTTTCAGGTGTAGAACATAATGATTTGATATTTTTATATATTGCAAAATGATCACTACACTAAGTCCAGTTAACATCCATCACCACACAGTTACAAAACTTTTTTTTATCTTGTGATGAGAACTTCCTATGTACTTTTAAAGGATGCCAGAGAAACAAAAGATAAAAAATAAAAATAAGACAAAGAATTTCACTTTACCTCTCTTCCCCAAATACAGTTAAAAAAAAAAAATCTGACAAATTCCTCTCAATTTACTTCGCTCTCTGTCCTGTGCACTGCCTCTTTAGACCCTTAGTACTTCACCTGGTTCCGTAATTCCTATCATGGCCTCAGTCTAATCCCCCCTGACACCTCCCCTCAGATCCATCCCAGCTCCACAACGCCAGACAAACACTGCTCTGTTCACAATCACTCCCAATCCAAAGGCCTCCAGAATAAAGTTCTTTCAGCCACTGAGAACCTAATACCCAGTTGATTCTAGAACTTATTTTTAGAGAGCCCTCTTTTCTCACTGGTTTTTAACCTGGGAAAACTATCTGGGGAAAAGAGGCACGTTAAGTCTGTCCTAACAAATTTCTGAGTTTATGGACCCTCCCCAGCTCATCTACCTTATTAGCCTGGTGTTGGGCCCACAGTAGGTCTAAACAGTTATTTTATAGACACTTTGTGATCTTCACAATTCTGAGGCTGCTTGTCCTCTTCCCAGCTTAAGAATATTGGGTGGGGCTTCCCTGGTGGTGCAGTGGCTAAGAATCTGCCTGCCAATGCAGGGGACACGGGTTCGAGCCCTGGTCCGGGAAGATCCCACATGCTGCGGAGCAACTAAGCCCGTGCGCCACAACTACTGAGCCTGCGCTCTAGAGCCCTCGAGCCATAACTACTGAGCCTGCGCTCTAGAGCCCGCGAGCCACAACTATTGAGCCTGTGCTCTAGAGCCCACGAGCCACAACTACTGAGCCTGTGCTCTAGAGCCCGTGCTCTGCAACAAGAGAAGCCCGCGCACCGCAACAAAGAGTAGCTCCCGTTTGCCACAACTAGAGAAAGCCTGTGCACAGCAACGAAGACCCAGCGCAACCAAAAACTAAATAAATACATAAGCCTGTGTTCAGACCATCATTTAAAAAAAAAAAAGAACAAGGGTGTAAAATTGTATCTCACTCTGCAGGTGGGTTCTAAAGTCAGAAAATGAGGCAAAACTTGACAACAAACTTACTTTGAAAAATCCTTTAAATTGCCTTAGCACAACACACAGTTTCCATTAAACAATTAAAGTGTGTGCAATTTTATGATGCATACACAATAAAGAGTATTTCATAAGTATATGTATATGCAAATTTTTATTTCAGCATTTTGTTTTTCCATGGAGAAGAGAGGTGTGACATATAATATTGCATACTATGGGAATAAACTTGATTTTTTTTTAATTTGACATATAATTACTAGTACAATTTCTTGCCATCTGCATACCTGGGTGCTGCATATCTGCTGTTAAGAATCACTGTTCTGGAAGAGCCTAAATTTACCACTTCTACAACTTAAAATAGAGGGAAAAAATTGCAGCAATAAAGGTACAGGGACTAATCCTATCGCTAATGTCTATATCTGAAGCAAAAACACTTCAAGAGGTTGATTTGTGATTTTAGCTTTTTATCTTACTTGAGTCAATGTTCTCAAAGCCAGATTTCAAAAGCAACTCCAAGAACAAAGAAAAATAAACACAGGAAAAACCATGTTTCCGGAACTATATCCCAGGGTAAAACATCAACAACCAGAAAATAAATATTTTCAAGACAAAACAATAAATGTAGGTTTTTCCACTTACAAATTACCTTTATAACTCTTAACAAGAAAATTTTTATGCTCCCTCCACAAACATACTTGATCCCCATTTTTCATATTTCAAAAGTATAACATCTGCAGTTTAGAAATAACAGCAATGTTTAATGCTTCTAAGAAGTGCCAACTTAGGACTTCCCTGGTGGCGCAGTGGTTAAGAATCCTCCTGCCAATGCAGGGGACATAGGTTTGAGCCCTCGTCTGGGAAGACCCCACATACTGCGGAGCAACTAAGCCCATGAGCCACAACTACTGAGCCCACGTGCCTACAGCCCGTGCTCCTCAACAAGAGAAGCCACCGCAATGAGAAGCCCGTGCACCGCAACGAAGAGTAGCCCCGGCGCACTGCAACTAGAGAAAGCCCACGTGCAGCAACAAAGACCCAACACAGCCAAAAATAAATAAATAAATAAATAAATTTTAAAAAGGAAGTGCCAACTTAAAATTTGCTGCTGGATAGCTGTGGAGGATGAAATGCGTTAATGGCCTCAATCAACAGCTTCTCTGTATCCTCGCTGTCTGCTCTGTCGCTTTGCAGTCCCTTCTCACTGACTGGCTTTGCTATGTCACTTGCTTTGGTCAGTTGAAGGTTAGCAAGTGGGATGGCACAGAAGCTGGCAAAGCATAGCCCATTTCCAGCCCCCTGAGAAAGATATGATCTGTACCACCGCCACAAGGACACACCCGGGCTGGCCTGTTGAAAGGATGTTGGAGACTTGGGTAGCATAGCTGAGTCCTCTTGGCCAAGGCCACTGAGATCAGCCTAAGCCAGCTGACCATCAGACATGTGGGAGAGCCCTGCAGAGATCTGCAACTATACCGGCAGCTGACTGAAAGCACATGAGTGAACCTAGCAAAGGCTGTAAAAATGACTCATCCATTCTGTAGAAACTAATGGCTACCATTTAAGCCACTAAATTTTGGGGTGGTTCATTGCATAGCACTACTGTGGCAACAGACAAATGATAACACTAACTATACCCACAGCAACCAAAATGAGACAATAGAAGAGCCATTGGGATTAAACCTGAATTGATCCAGGGAAGGTATGATGCTGTGTGAGGACCCTGCTTCAGGGAATCAAGTTTTTTCTTGGAGATTTATGCCCTCCCTCAGTTACATAGCACTGTCTTGATCAATATAGGCTGCATCTCTGGTTTCTACAGTTGTTCATTCACAATACACAACCATTTACATGTTGCACATAAGAGTATTCCATGACAGCAAATTTTAGGAATTTGTCATAAGGACATATAAGCACCATTATTTCTACCAGGAACAAGTTAAATGTCCATCAATAGAAGACTGATTTAATTTATACAATGGAATACTATGCATCATTTATTTAAAAGTGAGGATATTTCTATATTTAGTTATATAGAAAGATTTCTACTAAATATTGAATGAAAAACTAACGATAAAACAGTATGATGAGTATACTGGCATTTCATACCCAGTGCTGGCAACTTTTCTGTATGTTTGAAAATTAGAATAAAAAGTTGGAACAAAGGCAGCATGTATAGTGTCATTCTTTCATAAATTTTTAAAATTATTTTTACGGTAAAATAAAACACAGATTTAGAAAATCACACAAAACAGTTTATTAATTATTATAAACAAACCACTCTTATAACTACCACCCAGATTAAGAAACAGACTTTTCTAGCCAACTCAAAATGCCCTCCATGAATTTCTTCCTTTCCTCTAAAAGTAAACAAACTATCTTGAACTTATCATATTCACTTCCTTGTGTTTCTTTATGCTATCATTACCCAAGGTTACAACTCTGGTCAACACAGTTAATTCTTATCCATTTTAAAAAAAATATGACATGTATTTTAAGTTATGTTTACCTCCCCCATTATCCTTCTCTTTATCATACAAGTTATTCCTTAGAGAATCTGGACCACTTGAACTATGGAGTTTCCACAGTATGAATTCTGCTGACTACATATTCATGGTGCAGGTTAACATGTTCCTCCACCCTTCCTGCAAATTGGCAGCTGTATTCAGAGGCTTGAAAAACACTGAGATTCAATCCATTTGGTTGTATGATCTTTCATCAGGAAGCACACGATATCTGGTTTTCTTGGGTTTCTAATGTCGATGCCATTATCACTCAATGCTCGGATCCATTAAATCACTGAGGTTGCAAAATAATGATAGTCTAATTCTCTCATTTCATTTTCATTTACTGGGTGGAAAAAAATTTAGGAAGGGCCTCCCCTCACCTACTACATGGTTATCCAGTGATCTGTTCATATAAGAAAGGCAGGGTAAACACGTGGTTCTTTCTTGACCACTTTTAAGACAATGAACTGGTGATCCATTAACCTCAGGTAACCAATAATTTGTTTTTCTTATCATCAACCCTCACAGGTTTAAACATACTTGGATTTCTTATTTTTGAAGCTCTAATTGCCCCATGCCAGTAGAAGCCTCTTCAAGTTGGCTCCTGAGTCCTTTTGACATGGTCCTAATAATCTTTGATAACAACCTTGCTAGCTATTATCTTGAGATGTCCGGGCTCATCTTTTATCTCTCCAGTTATTTTCATTGTTTAAAGCTCACTCTTTAGGAGATTCCTTAAGAAGAGTTCATGGGAACAGTATTTCCTCCTCTCACTTCTTGCATGTTAATGCAATGTTGGTGTTCTTCACATATGCAAGTCAATATTGCTAGACATAAAAAGTACAGGCTCATATTTTCTTCTCTTAGAGGACCTTAAATATGTTATCCCATTTTCTTCTGCTATAAAAGGTTTCTTCAAAAAGTCTGAGAACAATCTAATTCTTTTGCTGCTGTTTTTCTCTTTTTTTCTAGATGCCCAAAGGACTTTGCTTTTTCTTCTTTTTAATCCACTAATTTTACTAAAACATCCTGGCATTGATTGTTCTAGGCTGGTATCCTAAAATACATGATTTGCCCTTTAAAAATGTCATTTAAAATCTTTTTCTCAGGAAAATTTTTTGAAATATAGTATTTGTACTGTTCCCTTGCTTTGGTTTGCTTTTCCTATTATGGTATGTTCGATCTTCTTTTCCTATTTTTAATATCTGTCACCTTTTTCCAAATTTTATTTCTTTCTTCATTTCCTTTCAATTTTTAACTTTTTCCTCCTTTTCACCCTCAATTTCTCTTAGGGCAGTATTTGTGGTATTTATCTGATTTTGTGTTCCATCTAAGAATTTATTTCTAAAGTGATTTTTTTTTAATTTCTAATTCTTTGAGCTCTGTCATCTTGTCTGAGATTTTTCTAATTCAGATTATGCTGTTCTTTCATGTCTTGGATAATTTTTAATTATCTCTTTTTCTTTTGAAATAATATGTTAGTTTTTTTTTTAAGCATATCTTTTTAGCATGTTTTCATTGTCTATAAGGATATAACTGTGTTCCCTTTTTTTCTTCTTAATACTAAGTCTGTATGGGGTTTAATCTTATTAGTTTTCTGTACTTTTATAAAGTTTCATGTAGGTGCAGAACACTGGCAAAGTTAATAAATAGTTCATAAAGGAATGAATAGACAAGTTCATCCAAATGTTAACAGCAGTAATCTCTGTGCGGTAGGATTTAGAAAAGTGTCTTCTTATGTTTCATATGTTGATTTGTGTAAATTTTTTAATAATGAATATGAAGTGTTTTCATATTCAGAGCAAAAGAGTTATTTTCAAATTGAAAGAAATAAAGTGTGTACTTGAAGATATATACACACATGCCATATATCTTTTAAAATAAATAGGTAAAGAAGTAGCAAGCAACCCATCCCATTCCCCTACCTGCACTGCATATGTCTCCTATTCATAAATGAAGGCTCTGGGGTAAACGGTGATAAGGCTAAGTTTTACTAAGGAAGACTAGTTCAGAGTTTGTGAAAAGGAAGACAGCTACCACCCAAATGCTTTCCGTGCTGTATTTGACAGATTTTACTCTGCAGCTCAGAAAACACGTTAATAGGACTTCTCATGGTGAGAGGAAGAGATTAAAAAAGCAAAGAACCCTGTTGTGACAGTTTGGCACTATATGGAAATGGCTCACAGTGCCTGCAATTCATGGAACAAAGGTAACATCTTTTCATAAATCTATACTCCAAGACATTCCAAATATACACCTGAGAAATGCCGACGGTAGTGATAGCAAAGCACCAAACAGAACAATCGCAAACAAGAATGAGATGAAGCCTTAATTTGCTTAACTGGGCTTTAATATACCTCTCAGAGAAAACATAAGAGATGAACTGCCTCATAAAGCAATGGTCTTCTCCAGTTTTTTTTTTTTTTTTTAACAAGATAATTAAAGGAAAGGAAAGAGCAAGGATCTTGTTAAATTGGCCAAGGAAAATGATTTCATCTGAAGTAGAATGCGTGAGTTTTTGAAGAAAGGATTTCAAGTTTCCCCACAGAGCTGACACAGGTCATTTGGTAATGCCTACATCAGAAAGCGAAGCCATTCCAAGCGTAGACAGCATGGAACACCGGCAGGCCCTATTAACAGAGGCAAGACAGAAGGCTGGGGGAACCATGGCCTTGTGGAAAGAGCACTGGAATGGGGAGTCAGGACACAGGGGATTTGACTTCTTGACTTGTGACTCTGAGGAATCTAGTTCACTTTGTCACCTGTTAATATTTCTTAGAGAAACCCATTATTCATTCCCCTATCCTATATCTCGGTAGTGAGAACAAAGGAGGTAATGAGAAAAATCTCTGTGTGACGAAAACTACAAGTGCAAATTTATTAGTTTATAATGAAATTGTGTTTCAGTCGCTAAATATAAAAGTCCCACTGTGCAGTAATGTTGTGAATTAAAAATCAGAGGAAGGGAAATGAGGGTCCAGGTATTCTGAACCCAGCAGAAGAAGAAACTATGTCCACTTCTCTTCTTCTCTAAGCTCTAAGACACTTTTCTGAGGGAAAGGAGAGGCAGATAAACGTATACCTCAAAAGCGACTCAAGATTCCATGCCAGATCCTTGACTGAGACAGTGATAAGAGCCAAGAGTCTTTTACGGTTTGGGCTGGGATTCATCCAGAACAGGCTATGCCCCCAAATGTCACCACATATGGCTTGCCCACTGAGCCCAAATTTCTAACCAAAGCTCCGGGGATAATATTAAGCCCTGGGTAACTAACAATTGTTGAAGGCTTCCTCTGAGCTAAACATACACAGTGTGCACAATCTTTCTTAGATCTTACAAGCCCTAGGAGGTGGGCACCATTATTCTCCTCCTTTCACAAGCAGGACACGGACCTATATGGAGATTAAGAAACTTGCAAAACATCAGGCAGCTAATAAGCGGCAGGGCTCAGGCTCCAAACCTGGTCTACTGATTGCAGGATGCTTAGCTTAATATTCTACTCTACTGCCTCTTCCACGAAGTGGAAAGAAAGAGGGAGCTGGTGAAGCAGGGACTCCAAAGATCCCATTTACAGAGGTTATTGATCCCTCACCTACGGGTTCCAGGAGAAGGTGAGTGTCATAACCAAGCAATCAGGAAATGGCTTCTCTCCCGTCGCCTAGTCGCCTAACAAAAGCAACACAGAGCTTTCCTTCTGACCTGCCTCCTAATTATCTCTGGAGCTCTCTTTTTCTGCCAGAGAAATCCTTTGCCCTCTCTCCTTCGGACTTTTCCTGATGCTTCTAACATCACTTCCCCAATCCCTCTCCATGAAAACCAAATCCACTCTACATTTCAAAAACTATAGTTTAATCCCATTTCAACACAATATGCATATGAATCAATCCTGATTTCACCATAGAGTGGCTTAGAAGAGATTTGGAAATTGTCTGAATAACAATAATTTCTAATACTTTTATCACATTGACTATTTACCAGGCACTGTTTCAAGACTTATGTATATTAACCATTTCAATCCTTATAATCACCCTATGAGGAGGGAACTATTATTATCCCCATTTTATAGATGAGGTAACAGGCAACAAAATACTGAATAATTGCTCCAGGTCATATCTGCAGCAGGTGATGATGCTATTTTGTTTTCAACATCTCTGAACTTCAGTTCTCTCATCTTGAAAATAAGAATAACAATAACATGGTTACTAGGCAGAAATGAAATAAACATGCATAAAGCAGTTTAACACAATACTTAGATTCCCCCATCTCCCTCTAGTATTTCTCGGATCATCCTAAGGTACTACCCAGAAATTTTTAATTGGATGAGAACAGGGTGATAAGAGAAGTGCTCAGTATTCAGACATGCTGTCCCATCTGTGCATCACAACACCCCTTTGACGCAAATATTACCTGCCCCATTTTACAGATGAGAGACAAGAGAACCCACGCATGGACCTTTTGCTAGTGACTGGACCAGGCCTTGAACCCACATATGCATCCTGTCTTTCCAAGGTTTTTAAGGGGCTTGAGGACAGGGATAGCCCAGTCTTCTAGTCCCTTCATCTTCCCCTTGTAGGCAGACCCAGAATAGCGCATGCTGTATAAATTCCACACGCAACCGATGCTTATGTGACTTGCCAGGGTTACCTTTCCCTGGGAAATGAAGATGTAAAACCAAAATCAAATACAACAATAGGTGCATCACATTTACTGACCCTGCCCAATTAGCAACTCCTCCGATTAGAGGGGAAAAAAAGAAGGATGGAAGGAGAAGGAAGAAAAGGAGGAGAAGAAAATGCCCAAGACTGCAGATATTGTGATGAAACATAAACCCAAACGGTAATTGCCATGTTCTCTCATCCACTTCAGGATTTTTTTTTTTCCCAGAAGGATATTAGCTACCGATCTTGCTACTGCTGTCCCTTCAGGGTCCTTCAGCTGGGACCTGCAGTTAGAGGCCTCAGAGAAGACCTGCCAGGCCAGGATCAGCCTTCTCAGAAAGGCGACAGGAGGGAAGAACACTGCTCCCAGCCCTGACCTGCGGGCAGAGCTGCCACCGGAAAAGGGCGTTCCTCCCAGCACCGGATGCCCACTCACAAAGGAACACCACCATCTCCTCCATCTCCCTCCCATCAACACCTAAAGGGCGGACAGGAAAGCGGAAGTAAAGGGTCACTGCTGGGGAAGCCGAAACAAAAGGTGACCTCCAGATGCAGAACCACACCCATCACCTCTCCTGCTCTCACACCCAATATTATATATATATATATATATATTTTATTTTATTTATTTTTGGCTGCATTGGGTCTTCATTGCTGTGCACGGGCTTTCTCTAGTTGTGGCGAGCGGGGACTACTCTTCGTTGTGGTGCACGGGCTTCTCATTGCAGTGGCTTCTCTTGTTGCAGATCACGGGCTCTAGAGCGCAGGCTCAGTAGTTGTGGCGCACGGGCTTAGTTGCTCCGCAGCATGTGGGATCTTCCCGGACCAGGGCTCGAACCCGTGTCCCCTGCATTGGCAGGCAGATTCTCAGCCACTGCACCACCACCAGGGAAGCCCCACCCAATATTCTTAAGCTGGGAAGAGGACAAGCAGCCTCAGAATTGTGAAGATCACAAAGTGTCTAAAAAATAACCGTTTAGACCTACTGTGGGCCCAACACCAGGCTAAGATAGATGAGCTGGGGAGGGTCCATAAACTCAGAAATTTGTTAGGACACACTTACGTGCCTCTTTTCCCCAGATAGTTTTCCCAGGTTAAAAACCAGTGAGAAAAGAGGGCTCTGTAAAAATAAATCACCACCTTCCCATCAAATCTCCTTCTCAACTTCCCTAATCCAGTGAGGCAGACCTGCAAGCGATGTCTCCATTATCTCTGACTCTGTCCCTGCCCGGCCTCCATACGCAACTGGGGACCTGGCGCCTCTGATCCATCTCAGAAGCTCCTGCCAGCTGTGTTCTCCTCCCTTCATTTCCACGCCAAGCTTTGACTTCTCTCCTGGAGGCCTTCCATCACCTCCTGACCACCCTTCTGCCCTCACTTCAGTCCTCCTGCCCTCTCCTACAGATCCATCTTCCTAAGAGAATCCACCACCTTTATCACCACCAGACCATGCTCCAGACCATTAAAAGTGGGACTCCAGGGCCAGTCCTGGGTGTGAAGTCTTTCTCCATCGTGTCCTATGAGTATCTCTTTGGGTTAAGTCATCTAACCTCTCTGTGCCTCAGTTTCCTCAACTGTAAAATGGAGATGAGAGTACCTACATCAAAGGCTTGTGGGAATTAAACAGGCGAGAGCACGTGAAGCATTCAGAACAGGGGTGGCATGCGGTCTGGGCTGTGTAAGTGTTAGCTATCATCATCATCGTTATTATTTTAAGAGCACCTCACTGGCTACCAAATAAAATCCCCACTCCATTGATGGGCTCTCAAGGTGCTCCATGCACTGGCCTGAACTTGTCCCTAATCTCTATGGACACAGGCCTTTCCTCTACCGCCTGACCCCAAAGGGGCACCAGACTGTGCTCTGCACCCTTTCCTGAACTGCCTGAAATTGTCCCACTCACACGCTCCTACCGGTGGCTCTGCCTGGACGCCCTGCCTCCCACCACCAGTGCCTGTCAAACCCTCAGCAGCACTCAAGGATGAGCTCAATCGCTGATCTACCCAAGGTCATCCATCTGCCATCTGAATTCCAGCACACGGCCCTGAAGATGTTAATAAATCTAGAAGGTTTCATGGTCCTGCCCCTACCTGCCCAAGAGCTACTTTCTGGTCCACCTTAAAGAAATAACCTTCATCCTCTACGGGCTTCAGTTTCCTATCTGTAAAACGAGGCAGTCAGAACAGACAGCTTATAAAGCTTTCTTCTGAAGGCCCTTGGGTTATACAAACAATGTCTCCTTGTTCCTTTGGGAAAATCTTTCATTAAGGAAGAGGGTGCATAGGGTAACCACATGTTTTTTTTTTTTTTAAATGAATGACTAATTGTTTTAAGTCTCAAGTTCTAAGGTTATGAAAAAAGTGAGATTTTATTAGATGATGTTTACAATTCCTTTCTCTTTATAATTTGATGACCCTACAACTTATAGTCCCTTTTTTCCCTAACAGCTTAGAATACAATTTCATTTTATACTTTATATTATCTCCATGATGCATACCACAGGGTTATTTCTACTTTCCCCATGGAAAACAATTCATTGAGTGCTATACCCAAAGACCAAGACAGTAAAAAACGAAACAAAAACAAAAACAAATCCAAATTATTTCCCCTACCCCTCAATTCAGCAAGTGAGAATTCCAGGACAAGTTTTCTTCCATAAAAAATACAGATCCAGTCCCCAAATTTCTTGAAACCACCAGGGTGGAACTCAGCCATAAAAAAGTTTGAAAAGAAGCAGAAAATTTAATAATACCATTACCCTGAAATCCAGTAAAGCCTGTTGGAGCTTCACATTTTTAAGAAATCAGACTATTTATGCTATTACCCCTAGTACTATTATAGTTTCCTATAAAGCCATAAATACACACAATGTAGTTCACCAGAACACTGACTAAGACCCTCACACAAAAGGCCATAAGGAAGATAGTGGCCATGAAGTATGGCTCCGTGGTACCTGCTACAGCAGGTTCACACAGACGAATTCAGCTATTTCAAAAATTATATTTCTAAGGCCACAACTCAACATCTTCAACTGTGAACAACTTTTAATACAAGTTAGAACTTCCTTTTCAGAAACTGTTTTCACACAGGCTAAAGGTCATACTGAATATCAAGGGACATTTATGAGGTAATCACAACACACAGGACGAAACTTATAATACCGCATCTTCATATTTGCTTCAGTTAGCACTGTGCTCACCTTTAAGTATCAGAAACCTAACAAACGGTGGATTCAACAAACTGGAAGTAGTGGACAGGCTCAGGGCTGCTAGTGTTGGTTCAACAGGAACAATGTCAGGGCAGGTATCTCCGTGATGCCCTTGGCTTTTCCTTTCTGCTTGTTACCTCGTGGTGACACAAGGGCTGCTGTGCACTCATACATCTTATCAGCATTCGAGGCAGAAAGCAGAGGAAAGCAGCAAAGGGTACTGACAGGCTCATTTGTCAGGTTTTATCAGGACAATAACTCTGTCCCAGAAATCCCACCCCCATCCCAGTGGACTTATTCTCAGGTCCCATTGACCAGGACTAGGTCACATGGCCATGCTGGCTACAAGGAATGCTTGGAAGTCAGGGGTCAGGACTGGCATGTTGGCCTAGACCAGCACAACCTACTGTCTGAGGCTGATCACCACACCACCCTGAATTAAATCCAGGTTCTAACGGCAAAAATGGAGCAGGATAATGGGTACTGAGTGAGTGAGCAACTGTGTCTCCATTTTGAGTCTCCACCTTAGAAATAAGAAAGTCATCCATTAGAGAAGGTAATTAATTATAGTATTTCCAAAGTGTCTTCAGCTCCCCACACCAAAAGCATCTACAACATATAAAGTCATATTTTATAAATTCAAGACCTATAAAAGCAAAAATAGTTGTTTCATCTTTAGGTTCATATGCTCTGGTTTTTCTCTCTATATATAAATAGGTACAAATTGGTAGTCAAATGGCTAAAAGGTAGGCATCAAGCCTTGTTGCTGTGAATCCTGATCACAACCCGAACACTAAGAAGCTTTATCTGACGTGAGGTTCATCTTTCCCCAGGCAGAAAGGCCACATCAGCTGTGATTCAAACTTTTAAGGTACCAGATGGGGGAGAAACATCCTCACTGTTCTTTCCCCACCTTGTTTCCCCGCTTCTCTCAGCCTCCTCCCTGCCCCGGCCTGCTCCAACAGGTGCATCTAGTTAACACCCTGGCTCTCCCATGGGACCATGCCACCCATCTACTTAACACTCAGTGGCTTCCCACTGCTCTTAGGAAACAATCTAAACTCCTTACCAAGGCCCTCAAGTCTAACTGAGCCCTGCCTCCTTGCCCAACCTCATCTCCCACCAAGCCTCAACACGCACCCGTTCTGCAGGGGCCACCCAGGCCTCCTTTCCATCCCTGAACTGTCCCTATCCCCACAGCCTGGAATGAGCTTTCCTCATCCTTCACGCGGCTGGGCTTGTCTCATCCTTCAGATCACAGATCAAATGTCACTTCTCCAGGGACATCTTCCCTCCACCGCCCTATGTCACGTGGGCCCTGCTCAGTAATTCTCATCACACCACTGACTCCTCCACAGCACGGACCACAATCCATAACCATCTTCCCTGTCGAGTAGCTTTCCCATCGCCTGTCTCCATCACCAGAATGAATGGAAGTTCCAAGGGAGCGGCGACCTTACCTACCTTATTCAATGCTCTATCCCCAGAGCCCAGCACACAGAAAGGGCTCCAGACCATTAGTTCTGCCCCTGTGCTTCCTGGATGGGCTCGATGCCGCTGACCTCTAACTCCCATCTACATCACTAACACCTCAGCGTGGCCACCAAACAGACACTGCATCCCCAGGACCTGGCCCCTGCAATCTTGACCTTGTAATTTCCCCTCTCCCCAACAATTTCCCTTGCTTGTAACCCCTTCCGACTCCTCTCACACTAACTGAAGCAGCCAGCACAGCGGTTAAGAGCACACACCCTGAAGCCTGACAGCCTGGATTCAAATCTCAACTACACCACTTACTATATAGCCTTAAATAAGTTACTTATCTCCTCTTTGCCTTGATGTCCTCAACTGTAATTGAGTGATAATAGTAGTATCTGTGTCACAGAGAGTTGTTGGGAGGATTATAAGGATACACCTGAAGTGCTTACAACAGCGTCTGGCTATGTACGTGTTAGTCATTAATAATAATATAAATAGGGACTTCCCTGGTGGTCCAGTGGTTAAGAATCTGCCTTCCAACGCAGGGGATGTGGGTTCAATCCCTGGTCAGGGAAATAAGATCCCACATGCCACGGGGCAACTAAGCCCATGCGCCACAACTACTGAGCACGTGGGCCACAACTAGAGCCCGAGTTCCGCAACTACGTAGCTCACGCACCACAACTAGAGAGCCCACGCGCCACAACTATTGAGCCCACGCACCACAATGAGGAGCCTGTGTGCCACAGCGGAGGAGCCTGCATGCCGCAACAAAAATCCCACATGCCGCAACTAGAGAGCCCACGTGCCACAACTACCGAGCCCACACACCACAACTACTGAGCCCGCGCACCACAATGAGGAGCCTACGCGCCACAGCGGAGGATCCTGCATGCCACAACAAAGATCCCAAGTGCCGCAACTAAGACCCAATGCAGCCAAAAATTAAATAAATAAATAAATATTTAAAATAATAATAATAATATAAATAGGCATTATTATGAACATGCTTTGTTCTCACCAGGCTATCCAGTCCCTTGAACACTTCCCGTGTGACCCTACTTCATGAGGTCCCTCCATGATATCCCATTTCACATGCTCTTCAAATACCACCCATGGCACCTGCAATCCCATAGCTGCTCTGCCACTACATGATCAGAATCATACCTAATACCAGACCTTTATGTCCTATTGGAGGAAGACATTCTCTAAGTCTGTTTTTTAGCTCTTGAACTTCACTGATTACACATATCTTTACTGGCCTTCCTCTCCTCTAAACTGCTACATCACATAATTTGAGTCTAACTGATGCAGTTACTAATTTTGGTCATGTCTACATATGAAAACATAAGCTCTCTGAGGACAATATGTAACTCTTCTCAATACTCCAGAGAAGCCAGCACCGCATTCGAGTACAGCAGATGCAGCATCAATCCATCTATTGTTTGGCTCTGATCACCCCCCTCCAGCCTTAACTCTACTCTCTCTCTCAACCAGAAAAAAAAGGAAGCCTCTTTTAAGCTTTGTTTAAATTGGACCCTTCAGTGTGAGGAATAGTGGTTTCAAAAACAAAAAGCTTCTATCTCCTGACGTTCAGGAAATCCTCCTTACCCCTAACCAAGCCCCAGTCACAAGGATAAGATGGTAGCAGGTATGCGTGATTTAGCCAAGTCATGGTGGATTTACTGGTATCAAGTTCCAAGTAAGCAGTATGTAACTTAAGCTCTTTGAGGAATGTTCTTGTACCCTAGGAGATGGGGATCAACTTTTCCCATAATTGGACACTCCCAAGAAAGAATTCAAAGGAGAAATCAAGTGTAATCCCAGGGATTTAAGTATTTTCCATAAAACTAAAAGATGAAGAATGATGAAAAAGTCTAGATGTAGCTTTAATAAAACATTCTCAACAGAATATTCAGTAGTACGTGCTTGCTATTTTCTATTTCTATACTATCTACCTACCTACCTATCTATCTATGCATCCGTCCATACATACACACATAGACATAAATACACACACACACACACACACACACACACTCATAAAAGGAAGGTCTAGAAGGTACAGATGCTAAAAACAAACTGACCTATCTCGTGCCTCTGCAATATACCAAACCATTCCTTTCAGAATTCTATAGGTTTCATTTTGTAATGGTTTTTGTGGCCTTCATTCAGGTCATCCAAGTTCACTTCCCCCAGGAACAATTTCAAGTTTGCATAAATGAGCAAGTGTCCAGGAAACCTGGAAAAATAATTCTATTTGCTTTGGTTTCAAAATTGTCCCATAAAGTTGTCCCATATTTCTCTTCTTTCCTTTCCCATCTTCTGCTCCCAGAAGATGGGTCTTAAGCTCCCACAGTCTGGCTGGGGCATTTTCTCCCAGTTACTCCATTAGCAGAAAGTGCTGTGGCCACCTCCCTGAGGACAATACATCCTTCTCATCTCTCTGGGTCAAAGCCTGTCTGCGTATCCAGAAGGCTAATCCACCCCCAACATCCCAATCCTCTTCACATGGAGTGTGGGGAAAAAGGCTACTCAGAACCCCCTACAGTTATCCCAGAAAGGCTGGGCATGCAGTCTGCAGGTACTCACCACACTCGACTAACAGGTTCTCTTGAAGCAAGAAAGCTAGTCTTTAGAAAGATAAAAGGGAGGCACACTTAGCTCTCTCCACGAACTATTTTGCCATGTTTTCCAGAGTCTCATTCCGTAACCAACACAGGCAGGTTTCCTTCCAGGATGTTGATTCCTACTGCTAAAGACCTGACATAGGGTTTCTTAGTTCTGTTCTCTCTTTCTGTTCCTACAGGGGAAAGCACTAGGTCCAGAGCATCCTTGTGAAGAGGAGACTTTTTTTATCACAACAGAACAAGATTTCCAATCTCTAGCTCAGAAGAAGCAGATTATAGAGAAGGTGTTTTTTTTTTTTAAAAAAAAAAAAAGCAAAAATTTACAAAGAAGAGATTTTAATTTGGACGATTGAACGTTGATTTCTGTCTCCAGAGAAAGATAAATATATAGAAGTAAACTTTCTTTATTTCTCTTAATATCAAGATAGAACCTTATTTACTAAGACATGAAATAAGCTCCATATTTGTAAATACCTAAAAATACTGCCAGTAGACAGCCCTCAGGTAACCGTTTTCACAGCTTGGGTTCACATGCCATGTTAAAACCTAGAATCTAACCTACTGATTCTGAGACGTGCACAGAAAGCGGTATTCCACGAGGAATGAGGTGGCTACTGATGAGACTGCACTTCGCTACACGACACAACTGTGGTTACTCAGGTACAAGGCAACTCAGCAAAAGGACCTGCAGAACACCCATCCACTGAATTAATATTTACTTACCACTTATTTATGCTTAAAGTTCTGAGGAAATCAGGGATTGCAATCTGGTGATTCAAAAGTCTTACAGATCCTTTAATCAGACTGCAGTGATAAAGTTTCTAATCAATATGGTGAGCAAAGATGACAAAGAATGACTGCCTCTTTCAAATACATGGAAAAACTGAGTAAGATAGAACTAACGACTTTTTAAATACAAAGAAAAAAAGTCAAAATCATGAAAAATAAATCCCTGGGCCAGAACTGAAGATGGAACTCAGAGTCAGTGGAGAAAGTTGAAGCTTTGAAGACTTAAAGGCTATTAGAACACGGTATAGCCTTAATGTCTAGGGGCTAAGACTCTGATGATCTATAGGAAGGAAAGGGGCACACAGACAATAGGGCCCATGAAACTGGCTGGCTAGAGCTGAGCTATTAGCTTAACGGGGCAGTCATACAGGGTTGCCCCTCAGTAGAAAACATTCATGCCCCCCACTCCCTAAGCTTTGCAAGGAAGCTTTTATTTGGGGATGGGGTAAAAATAAATAAATAAAAGTGAACTTTTCAAAACCTCACCAATATGAAATCAACATTCCAAGACTGTTCCCACATGGAGGTATGGTATCCACGTACATAATCTCCATGTAGTAGCAGGGCCCCAAGCCAAGAAAATAATACAAAAAAATGGTCCAGAAGCAATGATACCCATGGGCACTGACTGAGACAAATAAGAAAACTCCTCTGGGTTCCCGCAGTCCCAGTCCCATGAAACTCCCATGTTAACCCTCACGGAAGAGGCGATCACTGTCACAGTTTAAGACCAAACAAGAAAAAAAACCCACTCTAAGAAACAGCCAATGCAAATGGAAAAATCTGTGCCCCAAGAGCTAAAAATAGTAGAACAGTGTGAAAGAGACCTTAAAAATATATTTAAACAATTGAAAAAAGTAAAAATGGGATAATATGGAAGGATGGCAGGTGAAACTGAAAAAATCTACTAGAAACTCCAAAAGTGAAGGAAGGGAAAATTAAAAAAAACAAGATCTCTCCCTCTCTTTCTCTATAGATAGATCAATTGATCTACAGAAAGAGAGCTACACATACACACAAATCAATTCTACTTCCATGCACTAGCAACAATCCGAAAATGAAATTTATAAAAAAGTCCATTTATAATAGCATCAAAAAAGAATAAAATAGGAATAAATTTAACAAAGAAGTGCAAGACTTGTACACTGAAAACTATAAAACATTATTAAAAGAAATTAAAGGAGACTTAAATAAATGGAAAGCTATCCATGGACAAAGATTTGGAAGAATTAAATTATTAACATGGCACTACTTCCCAAAACAATCTAAAGATTAAACACAATCCCTATCAAAACCCATCTGGTTTCTCTGTAGAATATAAAAAGCTTATCCTAAAAAGGGAAAGAATAGTCTTTCAACAAACAGTACCGGTACAACTGGATATGAACATGCAAGAGAAGGAAGTTGGACCATATACAAATATTAACTCAAATGAATCAAACACCTAAAGGTAAGCCCTAAAACTATAAAATTATTAGAAAAAAACGGGAGTAAATCTTCAACACCTTGGATTAGGCAATGGTTTCTTAGATATGACATCAATAGTACAAGTGACCAAAAAAAAAAAAAAAATCAGATAAATTGGACTTCATCAAAGTATAAAACTTTTGTGCCTTAAAGGACACTATCAAGAAAGTAAAAATACAACCCACAGAATGGGAGAAAAATTGTATAAATCTGATAAGGGTCTAGTATTCAGAATATATAAAGAACTCTTACAATTTAAAAAAAGGGTAAATAACTCAATTTAAAAATGAACAAAGGATTTGAAAAGATGTTCAACATCAGTAGTCATTAGGTAAATGCAAATCAAACCCAGAGTGAGATACCACTTCACACCCACCAGGACAGCTATAATCAAAGAGACTGACAATAAAAAGTCTGGCAAGGATGTCAAGACACTGGAACCCTCCTATAGTACTGGTGGGATTGTGAAAGGGTTCAGCTACTTTGTAAAACACTAGCAGTTACTCAAAAAGTTAAAGATAGGGTTACCTTATGACCCAGCAATTCCACTCCCATATATCTACCTAATGAAAACATTTGTCCACTCAAAAATTTGTACATGATTGTTCACAGCAACATTATTCATAACAGCAAAAAGTGGAGACAACTCAAATGTCCATAAACTGATGAATATATAAACCAAATGTGGCATATCTATACAATGGAGTATTATTCAGCAATAAAAAAGAATAAAATGCTGGTAAGTACTATCAATATAACATGGGTGAACTTTGAAAACATTATGTTAACTGACAAAAGGCCATACAGTCATCCCTTGGTTTCCGTGGGGGGTTGGTTCCAGGACCCCTAGTAAACATCAAAATCTGCGGGTGCTCAAGTCCCTTATATAAAACAGTGCAGAATTTGCATATAACCTACACACATCCTCCTGTTTACTTTAAATCATCTCTAGATTACTTATAATAACCTAATACAATGTAAATGCTATGTAAGTAGTTGCCAGCACATGACAAAGTCAACTTTTGCTTTTTGGAACTTTCTGGAATTTTTTTTTTCAAGAATTTTCTATCAGCTGTTTGTCGAATCATGGATGAGGAACCTGCAGATTCAGAGGGCCAACTACATATTATGTGATTCCAGTCATACGAAATGTCCAGAATAGGCAAATCCATAGAGACAGAAAGTAGATTCTTCGCTTCCTGGAGAGAAGGAGAGCAATGTGGAGTGATAGTCAATGACGGATACAGGGTTTCATTTCAGGGTGATAAAAACATCCTGGAATTAGATAGTGGTGATGGTTGTACAACTTTATGAATATACTAAATGCAACTGGATTTTACACTTTAAAGGGGTGAATTTATAGTATGTTAATTATATCTCATTTTGGGGCAGGGGATGGATGCAAAAACCCTCAATGAGCAAGTTCAGGAATAGATAAGAAACAGCCAAAGAGGGAATTCATGAATTGGATGATGGCTCAGCTAATAAGGAGGGTTTGTTTTAATAGGGGTTGGAGATTTGCCAACAAAACAGTATCTTAAATTTGGGGCTTCTTTATATTCTCCTCTGTACTATACCTTGGCCTCCTAGTCCTGTCAGGTAAGGAGCAATCTTACCCTTTTTGGTTAGAGTACCTGGCACAGCAATTCAGACATGGAATGAATGTTTGTTTGTTTGGGGAAGAAACTAACATTTCTCTAGGTAAATGCAATAGCTGTGTGTGTGTGTATGTGTGTGTGTGTGTGTGTGTGTTTATGTGTGTGTGTGTGTACGTTCCTATAACAGCAAATAGTTGGCAGTAAGTAGAAAAGGAAAAAGTTCAGGGTGGAAAAAGAAAAAAGGTAGGCTGAATAATGTCATCCCCTCCCCTCAAAAGATATCTCCATCCTAATCCCTAGAAACTTATATGGGCACTAAAACAGCAACTATGATTAGGTTAAAGTCTTGAGATGGGGAGAGATGCTGATGTTCTGGGTGGACCCTAAATGTAATCACAATTTGTCTTTGTAAGAGGAAGCAGAGAGAGATTTGACTGCAGAAGAGGAGAGGGTAACATGAGCAGAGATGAGAGTGATTCACTTTGAAGACGGAGAAAGGGGCCACAAACCAAGGAATACAGGCAGTCACTAAAAGCTGAAAAAGTCAGGAATGCAGATTCTCCCCTAGAGCTTTCAAGAGGAATCAGCTCTGCCAACTTGATAGCCCAGTAAGACTCCGTGCAGACATCTGGCTTCCAAAATAGTTAAGAGAGTAAATTTTGTGTTAAGTCACCAAGTTTGCAGTAATTTATTACAGCAGCAACAGAAAACTAATACAAAAGGTAAGTAGAAGAAGAGGAATAATTCCGCCTTGAGAGAAACAAAGGAAACTGACACCAAAACATACAAGGGCATTAGAATTACTTCCCAGTTTGGCATGAGAACTGCCTCCCAGTTTGCAGAGGAGAACACTAAGGAGATTTGGATAAGAGGGTTGATGAAGTCAGGTGGGTGCAAACAAAACGGGTTGTCATGTTCAGAAAGAGGCTACCCTGAACACAACTAAAGCAGTAGAACCATGTGTGTTAGAAAGTAGGATTTGGAAAAACTTGTAATGTGCAAGGAATCCCCTTTGTTCATTCATTATATATAAAATATATGTATGTATTGAGCATTTACTATATGTCAGGTCCTGTACTTAATGACATTCATAATGGTTCTCAGGACTTTTCCTATCAGAAGCATTTACACAATGACACCAGGAAACAGGTGCTAACACACCTGTCTAAACTGTCGAGCTATCTAAACACTATCATGTAAAAGCACTTGTGTTTTTGTCACTGCAGTTGTGTAGTAAAGTGGATTACCTTTATTTACTGGGCTCTGACCTCTCATTTCAATGCTCTTTGTCTTGGCCTGTTTGCAGGTATTTTAAGCAATTAAAATCCAAGGTCAAACACTACTTCACTATCCATTAATGTTTTGTGTTCTATGTCTTGAATATAATTGCTCTGCCTTTGGCTTGGTTCTCTCTAGAGCCAAGGTTCAGTTGCAGTTCTTTCTCTGGAAAGCAAATATACTATAGAATTTTTGAACTAGAGGTTACCTAAACATCATCCAGTCCAACTCCTCAATTTACAGATGTCAGAAGTGAGATTCAATTGGTTCTAATGACTCTTCTATGCCCTCAGCCCGGGAACGGCAGGGCCAGGGCTAGAACCCAGGCCTCCCATCACCCAGTCCGAGGACTCTCTCACAGGCTGTCCACTCTTAAGTCCAGAGTTCTAAGTCTGAGGGCTTGGTTTCATATTTTAATTAAATCCCCAAGCTATTATCATATGAAAAACCTAGCAACCTTATCTCTTTAAAGAATCAGACTTTCAGTTTATAACCAATACAAACTACGTGTAATGAAGACAAGTCATATTACCAACACAAGTCAAACTGACTTTTCTTACATTTGCATCACACATATTTAAAGTGGCTGATTTGGGGCTACTGAACAGATAAACTTTTTTTTAAGTTATTTAAACTTAAACTTTAAACTGAATCTAAAAATTTTAAATCTAAGCCTCAATATTAATAAAAAGGAAATGCAAACTACAACAATGAAGGTAGCATATTTCACCTATCATATAGAAAAGTGGTTTTTTTTCTCTCTCTCTCTGTTTCCAGAGTAGGAAGAAATGGGCAGTCTTCACACAAGAATGATGAAAGTAAATAAAACTTCTCTAAAGAGCAGTTTGGATGTGTGTAGCAATGTCTTTAAAATGTGCAAGCAACCCTTCAACTTAGCAATTTCACTTCTAAACATTTCTTAAGCACAAAAAAAAAAAAAGACTTATGAGTAATCTAGAAGGACAGCAACAGACTGGAAATAACTTAAATGTTCAACAATGGGTGACTGTTAATTATGATACATCCATGCATTGTAATAAAGTATAAGATCAGTAAAAACCACCTACTAGAAGAATATTTAATATCAGAAATTTCCGTGATGAATTAAGCAACAAAAAGTAGGTCATAAAATAAGATAATGATGACAATAATGCTAACATGAAAGTACAGGTGCTTATACAGACACACACACAAAGATTATAAAGACATGCAAAATGTTAAGGATGTTTTTTTTCCCCTTGGGCTTTTTAGTATTTATGCATTTTCTAAAATACATAGTTTTTTTTTTCTTGGACAGAAGAAAAATCTAACCAGTGTATTTTAAAAATCATGTTCCCTTTAACCTTTCCCAACTCCTACATACATCCACTTTTCATTCATGGACTCACTACAACCCTGAGACTCCCCAGGGGCTCCCCTGCTGTGATCCCCTGCACGTGATCTGGACAATCCTGCAGGCCTTCCTCCCACACCAGAAAAACCAATGAAAACCAGAACAGAAAGCCCCTCTCCTGGGATGCCATGTCACGTCCTGGCTGTTCCAGGCAGTGAGACCCACACTTGGCTGTGAATGATCTTGGGCACTGCTCTCAGGCTCCTGGTCTTAACTCCAATTCCCAATGTTGGGACTTCCCTGGCGGTCCAGTGGTTAAGACTCAGCGCTTCCACTGCAGGGCCGCTGGTTCCATCCCTGGTCGGGGAACTAAGATCCTGCATGCAGCGCGCTGCGGCCAAAACAAACAAAGGAACAAAAAATTCCCCATGTTTCCTCAAACCCCAACTGAGTTCAGAACCCTCCCCCCAACCCCCTGAAAACTCCAAGTCTGCCCAAGCTTGCCCTTCAGTACTCTGTAATCTCTAGGACAGTGCTTTTCAAACTGAGAGTTGAGATGTGTTAATGGATGGAGAAAATCAATTCAGTGGGTCCTGGCCAACATCTTTTTAACCACGATAAAAGTCCCTCCTCCTGTGGAGGGGAATCAGGCTCCCTGCACTCACCTGCTTTTACTGCCTTCCTCTGGGACATCACGTACGTGAGTCCACTACAGGCTACAGCTACTTCTGAGTTGCTACTGGTCTAGAAAGGTATTTACGACACTTTGTTGAGTAAACACAATGTCTGACATTATCCTATTTCTATAAATAAACAGAATAAATAAATATATTAAGAGAGAATACTGGAAGTACAGGAAAGCGTTCAACAAAATGTTTAACACAGTTATCTCTTGGTATATAGGGTTGTGAGAACTTATTTTCTCTTTTCGTCATTTGTAAAATTTTCCAATGCTCAACATCGCTAAGAATTAGAGAAATGCAAATCAAAACTACAATGAGGGACTTCCCTGGTGGCGCAGTGGTTAAGAATCCGCCTGTCAATGCAGGGGACACGGGTTCGAGCCCTGGTCCAGGAAGATCCCACATGCCGCCGACCAACGAAGCCCGTGCACCACAACTACTGAGCCTGCGCTCTAGAGCCCGTGAGCCACAACTACTGAGCCTGCGTGCCACAACTACTGAAGCCCAAGTTCCTAGAGCCTGTGCTCCGTAACAAGAGAAGCCACCGCAACAAGAAGCCCACTCGCCGCAACTAGAGAAAGCCCATGCGCAGCAACAAAGACCCAACACAGCCATAAGTAAATAAATAAATTTATTTAAAAAAACCTCACACCAGTCAGAATGGCCATCATCAAAAAGTCTGCAAACAATAAATGCTGGAGAGGGTATGGAGAAAAGGGAACCCTCTTACCATGTTGGTGGGAATGTAAATCAGCACAGCCATTAAGGAGAACAGTATAGAGGTTCCTTAAAAAACTACAAATAGAGTTACCATATGATCCAGCAATCCCATTCCTGGGCACAGACCCAGAAAAAATCATAATTCTGAAAGATTCATGCATCCCAATGTTCACTGCAGCACTGTTTACAATAGCCAAGACATGGAAGCAACCTAAATGTCCATCTACAGAGGAATGGATAAAGAAGATGTGGTACATATATACAATGGAATACTACTCAGCCATAAAAAAGAATGAAATGCCATTTGCCGCAACATGGATGGACCTAGAGATTATCACACTAAGTGAAGTAAGTCAGACAAAGAAAGACAAATATCATATATCACTTATATGCGGAATCTAAAAAAAATGGTACAAATGAATTTATTTACAAAACAGAAACAGACTCAGACCTAGAAAACAAACTTATGGTTACCAAAAGAGAAAGGTGGAGGGGTGGGATAAATTAGGAGTTTGGGATTAGCATATACACACTACTATATATAAAATAGATAATCAACAAGGACCTACTATATAGCACAGGGAACTCTTACGGAAAAGACTCTGAAAAAGAATGGATATATGTATATGTATAACTGATTCACTTTGCTGTACACCTGAATCTAACACAACACTGTAGATCAACTATACTTCAATATAAAATTAAAATTAAAATTAAAAAATTTCTATATTAAACATATATTACTTGCATGATTTTTAAAGCATTGTTACCATTTCTGTATTATTAATACTTTTTCTATATTAAGTGCTCTCCTAGGGCCTTCACATTACCTGTAATTAGTGGGTTCAAATAATGGATGAAAGAGGAGATATGAGACAGATGTCAGCATCGTTTGATGCAGAATCTTTTAGGCCTCTAAGACCATGTTACTAAAAGCCATGGTGTGGAAAACAGGAGAGTGGACAACATCTAAATAAGTGATCACCCAAGTGATGACCAGGTCACTAGAAAGCCTGGTGGGAGGAAAGAACACAGACAGAAGGCAGATAAACCTAGGCTCAAACTGCAACTCCGCTGTGACAAGTTACTTTGCTGTTTCAAGCCTCAGTATTCTCATCTGTGAAATGGGGATGATATGATGAACCTTTCAAAGCATATCCCATTTGAAGTGGAGAATTTTAGTAAATGCAGTACACAGTGAGTGGCATGGAGTAGGACTACAAACAAAACCGATGTCTTTCATCACTGAGAACAGGGGAAGTCAAGGAGAAAAGGCCAAAAGAAATAATCATATTTGCCTGCTACTGTTTAAACTTTTTAAACAGCAATTTCTTAAGAAAGGGAGGAAATGCCCACCCTGTGAGTGGGAGAGAAGGAAAGGCAGGAGAGCCAGGGGCGGGCAAGCAGCACAGCGCCCAGCACACGGACAGCCCTGCAGGCCTTAATTACACCCTCTTGGCCTTGGCCTTGGTCTGCACAGGTTCCACCAAGTTCTCTGGAAAATGCTTTACAGGGGTTTCCTGAGGACAGTTATTACCCAGTCTCACCCCTAAGCCCAAAGTGATTCCACAAATATTTGAGCTTCTACCACTGATGGGGCACTGTCCCCACACACAGAGGAGAGGAGGGAGATGAAACAGAGTTTAGTTTCAAAGGTCTGACGAAGTACACACACACGCCAAGATAGAATGAGTAATCTGGGACACAAGCTTCACAAGGGAGATGTGAGAGCTACAGGAACGCGTGCCTCCTGCTGGGAAACGAGGGAAGCTTCCTGGGAGAGAGGGCAGCTCTGCTGCACCCGAAAGTCAGAATGGGGTTTTAGCAGGTTCTCCACAGAGGGATCCTCATTCCAGAGAGGGCACAGCATGAACAATGAGTGACCCAAAGGCAAAGGGTGTGTCTCGGCAGAAGCAGCCCACTTGGGCCAACACAGGACACCTACTGAGAAGTAAGAGAATACCACCAACGACAATCACATCAGTAACCAACCAGTAATCATGGGTGTTATAAGGAGCAGTGAAAGAAAACGTGGAGGACTCCAGTGTCAGGGTGACCTTCTGGACTAGCGGGGATGCGCTGAGCACAGGGAAGTGATGTGATCAGAGCTGTGCTTCTGTGAGATTAATGTGGCCACTATGCAGGAGTCAAATTTGCAGGGAGAGAGACTTCCGGCCAGAGGTCGGGAGACTATTGCAACCGTCCAGACCCTGATGGTCAGGGTTAGAGCGGAGACTGCAGTCACGCAAGGAAACTACAAGATGCAAACAAAAATAAATAAGGATGCAATCTGACTAGTAATTTCCAGGATAATTTAACTCTAGTCTTAACACAAGCACAAATATCTATATGAAAAGTGGGGAAAGGTCAGCTCTAGCTATTGACTTCTTACTTTGGTGCTCAATGGATGCCACTCCACATTCCACCAAAGAACAGCATCCTGTCCTGAAAAAAGCCTTGAAAGGCAGAACAGTGGTCCCAAAACACAGAAAAAGAAAATCCAGAACTCCCATTTGCCATGCAAGCCTCGGAAACAATTCAGAGCAGTATGTACTTCCAACCCTTGACGCAGGGTTGTGACCACACTTAATGACAAAATTATAAACTCCAGAGAATGTCTTTCCCCTGAAATAGTTTCCCATCTCCAGGGAACTATTCATGTCTAAAGTTCCTGATCAGACCTAGGCCTGGCCCGGAGGCCCCAAGTCATCTTAGATTTCTTGCCTTAGGTGATAGGAGACAGAGCAGCTGAGGTGAACGTTTCCTACCACCAAGAGTAGCCACTAAAGAATGTCAGCTGGAGATTTCAACAAGCAAATCTTACTCAACAATCAGGAAAGGGGAAGTACAAAGGGGAGGGGGAAAGAATGGAAGACAAACCGCATAAAATAAATGATGGTTTTAATGTTTTGGACTAGGGGATCAACAACACTGGAAAGAGAGATGGAAAGCACAGAAGGGTGGGAACCACATTCTAGGTCCAGGGAAGGATGTTTCAAGGAAGGCATCACGCAGACACGCTGCAGGCCAAGGGACCATCATGCATGCCCCCTGGACAAGGCAGACACGCACCCTCCTTCCCGCCAGAAAAAGGCCCAGGTGACGTGTCCAGCAGAGTCCTCGGCATATTCATAGCAGCCACCTCTATTCTGGGGGTGACTAGCTCATTCCTAGCACCCAGGAAGGGTGAGAGAAGAGGACAGTTTTCTCCTAGAGAGTATTAGTAAGAATTAAGCCAAGTGAAAAAGAAGCGCTTCCTCTCAACTACTTGACAGCCCTTTAGAAAGTTCTGGAGAGGAGAGGTACGATGGTGGTGAAAAATGAACAGGACCACACTTGTGAATTTTCCAAGGAAATGTACTTCTTCTACTCCAAGAAACCAAACTTTAAAATCTTAAGCATTTTAAAGGAAGAATTTCCTCAAAATATATTAGATTGAACCATAAGCAATCAGCATTTTTGTAGGTCAAAAACAGTCGAATATTAACAATCAGCATTTTTGTAGGTCAAAAACAGTCGAATATTAACAATTTCATGTGACTGAATCGTAGAACATGCCTTCCAACTTTTTCTACAGCGGAGACAGGCAAATTTTTTCTTAACAGACCAGACTGTAGATATTTTAGGCTCTGAGGGCCAAGAGGCAAAACAGATTATGTAGGTAACCATTCAAAAACATGAAAACCATTGTTAGGCCCTACAAAAACAGGCATGGGCTAGATCTGGCCCATGGGCCACACTTTGCCAATCTGTCTTACAGTATGACAAGGGTAAACTCTTTCTGATAATGTTCACTATGAAAATGGCTGACTTTAGAGTAATACAGTGATGCCCTTGGAGGATATGAAAGTCTATCAGTAAAAGCCACTGCTCCCATCCCAGCCGGCTCTAACGCTGGTGGTTGGTCTGAGCCCCCAGTCTGCTGTCAGCACTCCCTTCCGCTGCTGCTTCTACAGATCTGGCTTATTTTAGAAGCAGTTGTCTGCGGGAGGGTTTGAGGGTGGTTCTAACTTTTCTACGAAGAAAAAAGAAAAAGAAATGTACAAAGAAATGGGACTTAACGGTAACTGTGAATAACCATTAACTACAGAAAGGATAGGGGAGCAAAGGCACTCTGAGGAATTACCCCAAACACACCCCTGATTTGAATTCAAAATTCCAGAGGTCCAAAAGGCAGCAACAAAAACAGGTAAATACCTAAACAGCTGGCCCAAGGCTGAAAGATGAAAGACTAAAGGGAACAAAAAATAAGTTTGAGACAGACTATGCTTTATAGAAATAAGAGAGATCATTAAATGGGCAATAATCATTTTTCTCCTAAGTTATCAGGGTAGAGCCAAATAGGAAAAGGCTGCATTTGTAGCCACTCCCAAAAGACTACTACTGGGAAAACTTAACTGTTGTGAGACATAGAAAGTCATCACTGAGGGAATCAACAGTTTCCTCCTATGGAGAATGTTAAGAAATTAGAGTCGGGGACTCTCTCGCCAACATGTATTCAACAATGACATACCCTGAGGACCTCCTCTGGGTCCGTGAATTTTTTTTATTGCAAAAGAATTTTTTAAATCACTGGGAAATGTTCCTAATTTATGGCATTGCTATTGTTTCAAATGTTATATATTGTGATGAAAAAGGAAAACTTAAACAAACAAACAAAAAAACCTGTATGTGAGTGCATGCGCTGAAACAGAAAAGGGAGATTGCTGATATACACTTCTGGTCTGTCTTATAGGGCCACTGAATTATAAAAATCCTAATTTAGGTAACATTTCTCATCATTCAATATTAAAAACTTACCCTAGAGCGGATCCATTCTCCTGCATTTCTAAACACTGTCATGTATATCTTATAAACCTTCACCAGTTCAGTAGCCTGCAATATTCTACACTGAAAATTAAAGGTAAAAAATAAAAAAGAGAGACAAATCCCATACATACATGAGCTGCCTGGATAACAGTGAGCCTCTGGGGACCGTCTGCCCATAGCGACCAGTCAGCACATTATCAGGGGCCCCGGCAGTTTCCAAGTACTCAGGAAAGACTGAGATGTTTAAGCTGTGGTATGGGGAGGGGGAGAGAAAAAGAAAGTAGAAATAAAAAAACAGATTTAGGATAATGATTGCATATTTTCATTCAAATGCTAATGATGACCACAAATTTCCAGATAACCAGGTTTATGAATTATTCATAGTCACATCCGAGATGAAGTCTCCCTGTCACTGCTGGCAGGCCCAGAGCACGTTGATGATTATTAGCATGTGGCCCCTATACTAAGTGTGACAGAAGTGCACGTCGCTGCAAGTCTATCCATCAGGGCTGGCCCTCACTGGCTCTCTTTATTTATTTACTTATTTATTTGGCCACGCCACGTGGCATGTGGGATCTTAGTTCCCTGACCAGAGATCAAACTGCACTCCCTGCATTAGAAGCGCAGAGTCTTAACCACTGGACCGTCACTGGCCCTCTTCAGAGGACCAGACAACCCCACCCACGCTGACGCTTTTTCATCTCACTCTTCCTTAACGTCAAGGAATAGCGCACTAGCCTGGTTCTTTGTTGTGACATCTAAACTGATATTCTGTTAAAAAAAAAGACTCTAAAAGCTTGAAAGGAAAAACTAAATTTTCTACACTGGGTAGCAAAGGCATCAAATTAATTTTTTTTTAACTTTTCATTGAAGTGGAACATAAATATAGAAAAGGACACATACCACACACAGACAGCTCAATGAATCTTCCTATACTGAACACACCAGATCAAAACCCAGAACATTATCAGTACCCCAGAAACCCCCTTCGTGCCCCCTCCTAAAGGTACTACTACGCACAGATTACTTTTGCCCTTTTTTGTAGACATCAAATTGATTTATTGTCCCTATCAAGTCTTCACTTAAAAAACATACGTTGAACGTCTCCTATATGTGAAGCACCGTGCTAGGCACGGGCGCTACAAAGAAGAATAAGGCACTGTCTCTGTCTTTAAGGAAAGCAAAGTCTAGTGGGACCAAGAAACGCACACAGCTGACCCCAAAGGGCAGTGGGATGAGCACAATGACAGATTCACGGCAAGCAGCCCAGAAATGGAGAAGTCGGGGAAGGCTTCCAAGTACCACGGGTGCCTGGCATGTCCTCAGGCGGGGCAGGACTTAGCCAAGCGGGGACGAGGACAACGGAAAAGGCAGGAGTAAGGAAACTGCCTGGTGTATTCAGTGTTGCTGGACTCTGTAGAGTGAGGCCAGGAAAGAAGCTGGAGCCCGACTGTAACCTTGTACACATATTTGGGAACTTTAAACTAGTTGCAGACAGCCACTGATGGATCAGATCTGGGTTTCAGATGCATTACTCTCTCTCTGGGTGGATTCAAAGAGGGCAGAGTAGCGGCAGGGAGACCAGTTAGGTTGGAGAGGAAGGGTGAAGATTAGGGCAGTGGAGGTAGGTGAGGAAGGGAAAAGGAGAGAAGAATTAGTACTTGGGAAACATCCAGACACTAAAAGCAGAACAACATGATACCTGACTACATGTGGGTGGACGGCAGTGACAAATGAGGTAGAGAATACTAGTGAATTAACACGTTTAATAAGGAAGACAACGGGTTTAGTTTGGTGCCTTAGAAATTGAGATGTAGAAGATTCGAGTGAGGACACCCAGATATTCTTGAGAGTGAGGCTTGGGGAAGAAACCTGAGCAAAACATAAAGGCACAGAAGTGGTCACTACATAGAAAGTAGCAGAAATTAGATTAGTGGGTGACATCACTGAAGGAACATGGGTAGAGGGAGAAGACTGGAGGATTAATGCCAAAAGCAGAACCGTAGAGACAATGACAGAACTGGCAGAGGAAAAAGATCTTCTGAAGAGGACCAAGGAAGAAAGGCAGAGAGGTACCATGGAATACAATGAGATGAATAAAGATAAGAAATGAAAACTATAGCTTTGGCTTTGACACTTAAGCAGCCACTGGCCACCTTGACTGAAGGTGGTTTCACTGAAGTGGTAGAGGCAGCGATAACAGAGCAAGTGAAAGAAGAGAAAGGAGAACGAACAGTTGTTGAAAGGCACTGGTGCTAATTAATGGAAGTCCCTATTGACAGCAGTAGAGACAGAAAGGTTGAGAGTTCAAGAGGGAGGAGGTAAGGATGGAATAAAATCCCAAAGGAGGTGGGGGAAAAGGGTCAGGAGTACAAACGAAGGGCCTGACCTTGAAGAGGAAGGGGGAATTCACAACCCTCTTATATTAGAAGTATATTAGACTTAGAGGAGTGAAAACAAATCTGGTTATAGTAGGTTTGTAGGTAACAGCACTAGGATATTAGAGGCAATAGACTAAGTGACATCAGTATTGTAGATAAATAGCTGCCATGGTTCTTTGCTAGGAATAAGTTGACACATAAATGGTTTGACGACATAGATCTTGAAAATCTTGGTTTCTGGCATGCTACCCTGTTATAAGTAGTGTGACCCTGTTTTAAGGTAAATAAACATATACGCCAGTACATATCAAGGTGGGAAGGGGCATTTGCGAGATAGGCACACCCACAGTAGAACTTATTAGTAGTACCGAAAAAATAGCATACAAGCAAAAGATTCAGAAGAACACTCTTCTTAAAATGATCTTTGGTCCCTGGTGCCAACCTTTCCAAAGGTTTACATATAGTTTCATTAAATGAAACCACTACCCACTATCGTACAAGGCCTCTTAAGATGCTTCAATTCAAAGTCTCTTTCTAGCACGACTAACCTAATGAGAACGAAGAGTCAGACATCTTAAAGAAAAGGCAAAAGGAAGAGGAGAGTGGAGCTGGCAGCGGCACCTGCCCGCGATTTCCTAGCGAAACGTCCCTTAAGACAGCAGCGCAGTCATCATGCGCCATCTCCTGCCCACTCTTTCGCCTCAGGTTTTGATGAATCCGGAAGTGGGTGGAGTGACTTAGCTCTTGGAAAGCACTCCAACGATGCCCAAAGTAGCAAGGCTCATTAGAAAATCTAATGCAACGGAAAACACCTTGAGAAGCAGATTTTCTGTTCTCTAGGCAGCCTTTGTGATCTCACAAACTCTGAGGCTGCTCCAGGGTTGTTTGTCTATTCTGGTCACATGAACATGTCTCCAGGCCATCTTTGGAAGATGACAGAATTTTAGAATTCTAGATAAACACATCATTATCATCCTTGAAGTCAGTCAGGATCAAGATGCTTCCAGAGCCATCAGATGACTGCTGACTGGGCCATTCATCTTTGTATCCCTGGGGCACAGGAGATAGAGCAAGCAGTCCATAAAAATGGAATCAATCGATAAACCAATACATAAGCGAAGAGTTCTCACAACGAGGAGGTAAAGAGGCCAATTAAATGGTGAGAACAGAATTAGTCTTTCTATTCCTTCCCTTCCCACCCTAACTGACTCAGAGCCAAGCCGCAAATCGCATTCAACTGCATTTACTTTCCTCTTCACAGAAGAACGTCTCTATGAACTCATAAATAAATATTGTGTGTTAAAAGAAATCAGAAATCATGAAATTATGAAAAACAGGATGCCTCTTAAGTGGGAAAATAAGTAGGTGAGAACATTTTGAGCATACAAAGAAATAGAAATTGCCCACTTTACATCTATCTGCCTTCTTTGTTATCCTTCGGTGTGAAGGACAGACCCATTATTACTTTAACAGCAGGATGCCTCTCCTCCCAGCCGCGCATTCACACAGCAACCCGCTCAGCTTCAACCCACTGGGCAACAGATCCTAATGAGATAATCAAGTCTCGCTTCCTTAAAAATTCTGATCCTAACATATATTATGCATCATTTCATTTCTTTTATAACGCATAAGCTCTAAGGTATCACTGATCACAATGAACACATTTTACACATGACAAGAAGCGCACTGTGGTATTGTCTGGAAACAACTTTAAGGATAAAGTTCCCCAAAGTGAGGAATAGTGGGGTTGTTGTTTTGTTTATTAGTATGTACTATGTGACATTTTTCTGAACTGTTAAAAAATAACTCGGTCCTGAAACATCCAATCTGTTTCGGCCCATCTGAACAGCAATATATGGAGAAGGAAACAGATCTTTGAGACTGCCATCCTTTTTCCTATTCTTGATTAAGAATCTAGGAGACCAAGATGAACAATACACCATTCACTTGAATGCAAGCCACCAAGGGGAGGAAAGGAATATTTATGCCAGTGCACAAAGTGTTTAGTGTGCAACTTTTTAATTACTGTATTTATGGTATTATCCATAATATATTCACTAACACAAATGCTCTACAGGGACATTAATCCTCAACAAATACATCAATGCTTCCCTCCTCTCCTCCAAATACTTATTATGCTGATATGGGGCAAAAATGCCAAGAATTCTCTCCGAAATAAACATTTCATGTCAACAATCACTTGTTCTACTATCTCCTTTTCTGTTTTATAACATAACAACTCTACTTAAGTATTTGCTATTAACCTAAAAGACAAATTTGTAAGCGAAATATTTTTTAAAGGGCTTTGTTTAATGTAACATCTTTTTTGATATGAAAGCTGGTTCAAGCTACTAAAAAAGTTGATTATGGTCTACATAACATATTCTGTAACTCATCAAATCGTAAGTCTCTGTATCACTCTGCACTTACAGTACTGTATAATTTCTGCTTTTTAGAAACCTCAAGGAGTAAGGCATTGAGGATGATGAATAGTTTCATAATGGCTGAAGGATGACCCATCTAAGTAATAAAATGGGTTTAATTTCAACCATACTGGATTATTTTTTTTTTCCTAAAAGGTAATGCCTTCTCAGAGGATCCAGAATGTGATTAGGCTTTGGTGACACAGGATCATCAATATGACTATCAATTATCATGTTCTGTTAGAACATGAGAACACTATCTCTGAGGAAAAGAAGCTGGCCCAGTGGATACTAGGCAGATGTTGAGTTTCTACCACCATGATGAGAGCTAGATGGGGAGTTCCCACCAAAGCAACAGGACACTCTGAGAATCAAAGGGAAGAGACTGATGAAATTCAAACACCAAGGAAAAGGAGACTCAAAGGTGAAATCTAAGTCACAGATCCAGGTCTAGAGCCAAGTGGAGTCAGGATGTGAGTGGAAGATGAATGGATGGGATAGAGGGACAGGGCATAGGACTGGCTTTATGTGTGTGCTGCTGGTAACCGGACTGACCTTGCCTAGAGTGGCCAGTGGCAAGACAACCTTTCCAGGCACAGAGGGATGTCTGTTCCTCTACTCAAAGGTTGCTGACTGCTACATTTTGGGAGATATTTTTGCCTACCTTTCATAGTTTGGTCATCTCTTCTCCCTTGCTGTCAAGAGTTGAGTCTCATTGCTTTTAGAGTATCAACCTTTCCCTTCTTCAAGTCAGCTATGATTTTGGAAACCAAATAAAACTAAAAAGCATAACAGAATTAAAACTTAAAATACCAAGCTCCAGATAAGTTCTGAAGGACACAGTACACAGACTCTGAACCCATACTGGGGCAGTTGAGACGTCTTTTTTGTTTATTCCTTGGTTCTTATAGAATTCAAATCGTATTCCTTAAGTAGGACTCGGACGAAGTCATTTAGTACAGACACAGCCAAACCTAAAACATGCCCTGGGGTGTTATTTGTAAGTGACTGTGGTTATATTTCAAGGACTTCTTTTAGAGAAACCCAATAAGTTGAATATCCAGGAACACAACCGAACCAATTGCTCTGATGTGAAGTACCTGGGGAAATGTGGGAATAAACTCAAAAGCTGGAGAAGGGAGGGCTTTGTCACTGCATAAGTAAGTGGCTGTGGGCAAGTCAATTAGCCTTCTACTCCCATCTGTAAAATGGGTTAATGATACCTACCTTGCAAAGGTATGAAGAACAAATGAAAGGCTCAGACGATACCAACAAATGTAAATTAGACCTTAATTAAGTGGAAACGCACTACATAACCCCCTATGACACACAGATCTTTATTTAGAGCTGAGAGAGTCATCTGCCTAGTGGTTCCTATCCAGCTCTCACTACCTCATATGATAAGATCCTCTTCCCAAATTATTTTCGACAGCTTTCCTTTTGGTTAATAAATAAAATGTTTCCAACTTAACTGTTTAAATAGGAAGTACAAGTATTACTGCATTTTCAGGTAAAAAACTAGAATGTAAAACTTCCCCCCATTATGATATTCCCACTTTGTTTCTTCCTCAATTTTTTCTTATTCAAATGATTTCTTTTCCCTTTTTCCCATTTTTCTTTATTAAATCCTTGCTTTCTCACTGTAAGTTATGCCCTTGCAATAATAGTAACTACCAGCTTTATGTTATTTAGCAGTTTACAAGAGACACTTTCATATACAATACCTTATTTCTCTTAAATTACTTTTACTTTCTTCCCTTTATTTTTACCTTGCTCCACTTTCCAAAACACAAATAGGACTTCCTAAAATCAGCAAAGAAGCAATTTTTCTCCTTCCGACTGCCAACACATTACACAATACTTGGCAGAGTTGTCTAAAGCAAGTTAGACTATATACAGTATACCTAAATCCTGACGCATCCAATTCTTCTTGCAGATTATTTTTTTCTCCCCTGGTGATGATCTTTTGAAGTTAAAATACAGTGAAAATTATGTAAATGTACCACCATGTTAAAATAAGACAGGAAAATCTCTTTAAGAATCATCAAAAATAGTAAATGAAAAATAAAAGAGAAAGAAGAGGTAAAAAGACTTACAAAGAGAAAAAGAAAAAGCACAAAGTTGATGTTGTTTTGGCTTCCAGGAAAATCTCCATTATCTATCTCACCAGACCTATTTTTCTCCAAGCTCTGCATTAAATAATCTGATCATTAAATCTGTGAAAACCACAAGGGATGAGCCCATCTCATTAAAAAAAGATGATCTTTTGAGTTATGATCATGAGAAAGAGCATCTATTTCTGGTTTTAAGGACAGAAGTACTTCCTGCTTCTTGCTCAGAGGCAGTGACACTTCTAGTAAGCTTTAGCACAAAACAGATGCCTGGCACCCTTTACCTATCATGATGAAAACAGGGACCTTCAAATAGAAATGTTTCCTCTCAGAAGCTCTACATACTCTCAACCTTGACCAACAAAGAACATGAGGTGTCTGAAACAGGAAAATATTAATTCTACTATATGAAGGTAAACATTATTTTTTTTAAAAAAAAAAAAGGATTCCAGGGCTTCCCTGGTGGCGCAGTGGTTGAGAATCTGCCTGCCAATGCAGGGGACACGGGTTCGAGCTCTGGTCTGGGAGGATCCCACATGCCGCGGAGCAACTAGGCCCGTGAACCACAATTACTGAGCCTGCGCGTCTGGAGCCTGTGCTCCGCAACAAGAGAGGCCGTGATAGTGAGAGGCCCGCGCACCACGATGAAGAGTGGCCCCCGCTTGCCGCAACTAGAGAAAGCCCTCGCACAGAAACGAAGACCCAACACAGCCATAAATAAATAAATATTTAAAAAAAAAAAAAAGGATTCTGTAAGCTCTAGGGTGGGAATCAGATCAGATTCCCCTATATTCATTCAAACCCTACAGGACACAAAAAGCTTTAAAGTTTGAATTGGCTTTCCCTTTGCTTTACAATGGTTGAATAAGGCCCATAGTAATTTTACAGTAATTCTTGACATACCTTAATAAATTAAACATTATTTAAAAAATCAGTTGTTAATGTTAAAACTGGAGAACTAATAAAATTTAAGGAAAAAGTTGAAAGAGAGGTCATATTTGGTCCTGATTCTGCTGTGGTGTTTACATGTTCAATAATGTAAGCCTTTGGCACATTATGAAATCTTCTGCATTTTACAGGAGATATTCTGAGATTTTATCCTAGGAATGGAGAAAGATATCATGGTCTGACACTCTTCTATAGAATCTATAGAGATGCTTCATGGAAACTCAGTATTCTACAGAATACACCTGGGACCACCACATAAAATGGAACTTAGAAAAGAATGTTTTTCCAGCTTGGACACAACTCAAGTCAAACTAGTAGGTAATCTAAGAAAGACTGACCCAACTGGGATTATGGCCGTGGAAAACCTGAAGGGATGGAAGTCATTTCTTTGAAGTGTTGTAAATTGTGTGTGTTATTCTTGTGACTGGGTTTGAGGTCAGACTTGGAATTTATACCTAAGAAATAACTGACCCTTTTTCCCATTATGTACTCAAATCAAGAAAGGATGACACCTAGTTCAATTTTGACAGTGAGAGTAACAATCTCTGAATGAAACTGAAAAGTATAGTAAATGGAATCCATCCTAGAGTAACCAAATTAACTCTTCTTTAATGGACCAGACAACCATGTATCCAAATGGAAAGACCAAATCTCAAAAGTTCACGATTCAGGATTTTCAGGATCAAGTGGTGGATTACAATCATGTGCTTAACTGCATTCCCTCCACTAAATGACACCAAATAAGAGGAAGAGATAAACTCACAAGAAGAAAGAGAATGGAAAAAGAGAAAAATAATGGAAAAAATGTTTGGAAAATGGAAAGCAGATGGCAAATGACGAGTGAATTTTCAAAGCAGGGACAGACAAAACTGAAATGCTTACTAGCAGAACTGACAGGAAGAAGCCAGACAATATGGGCACAGACCCTTCAGAAAGTACAGAGTCCAGTTACATCTAAAGTGGGGGACGAATGGAGAAGGCAGTGCAGAGATGGCATTCATTGAAAACCGGAGAAGTGCTCGCAAGACATTTTAAGGAGTAAACCTCCAGATCTTTCCTTAGCCATGAAGCTTGTCAACTCCCTCCTTCCACCTGAGAAGGTCTGGACTCAGGGACACTAGGAAGAGTGACTGGGTAGAGGTACCATTCTGCAACAGACGACTGAGTCAAAGTGTACACTGAGTGGAGAGACCCACAGCCCCTCCCTGGCTGGGTTTCTAACCAGCCCAAGAAAAGAGATCTACAGTTACCAAAACTAGGGAGAAAGGGGGCTTCTGAAAACAGAAAATCATCCTATGGCAAGTAAGGTCACCAGGTGACATGAGAGAGCCCTGTCAACTGGTTTATGCACAAAGAGCCTTCACATAAATAAAAATGGACAGCAAATGATCACCAGACATGTGATGAAGAGCCTAACGTGACAGACAGGAACTTTAGGAGAAAAGAGAGTCAATGCTGGGAGGGGGGAAAAAACTTCATACACATTATTAAAAAGATACTTGCATCCATAAAGCAAAACAAGAATAGGATGCTATAGAAGTATTTTGAGAACAAGAGCTACTAGAAATTAATATTATGATCACAGAAATTAAAAATCCATAGAAGGGGGCTTCCCTGGTGGCGCAGTGGTTAAGAATCCACCTGCTGATGCAGGGGACACGGGTTCGAGCCCTAGTCCGGGAAGATCCCACATGCCACGGAGCAACTAAGCCCGTGTGCCACAACTACTGAGCCTGCGCTCTAGAGCCCGCGAGCCACAACTACTGAAGCCTGCACGCCACAACTACTGAAGCCCGCGCACCTAGAGCCCAAGCTCTGCAACCAGAGAAGCCATCCAATGAGAAGCCCACGCACTGCAATGAAGTGTAGCCCCCCCACTCACCACAACTAGAGAAAGCCGCGCACAGCAACAAAGACCCAATGCAGCCAAAAATAAAAAATAAAATAAATGAATAAATTTATTTTAAAAAAAAATCCATAGAAGGGTTAGAAGATAATAGAGATTTAAATGTTCCCCAAGAGTAGAACAAAAAAATAGAAGGATAGAGATCAGGGACTTTTTTTTTTTTTAACAATAAGTAAGTTGGAGGAAAAATACAAAAGTTCCAGCATCTGACAAATAAGAGTTTCAGAAAAGAGAATACAGAAAACAGTGGGAAGAAAATTATCCTCCACCATCTGCCGCAAAAATCATCACAATGGATGGAAAAAGTTACACACCAAGGCACATTATGCTGAAACCTCAGAACATTAGGGAATTAAAAATAAAAGACTCTAAAAGCTCCCCCGCTACACCCCTCCCCAAAAATGTCACATATAAAGTAACCAGAATCAGAAAAGCATCCAACAATAGCAAAATTGGAAGCGGAAGAAAATGAAGCAAGGACTCCAAAACTCTCAGGGAAAATAATTTCCAACTTTAAATTCTGTATCAATCATACGTGAGGAGAGACTAAGTGATATGTGCACACATGCCAGATCTCCAAAAAATTACATCATACACATTCTTCTTTCTCAAGAAGCAACTGGGCAATGTGCCTCCCCCAAAAGAAAGAGGAAACCAGGAGAGATGCTATTCAGTAAACAGGTCAATCAAGAACTCCTAACATGGTAGTAAAAGAAAATTCCAGGTCAACAGCTGTGCATAAGGCCTCAAGAGCAAACAGTCCAGAAGGGAGCAGGCAAGCAGAAGGCTTCCGGAAAAACGTCACACACACCACAGACACACACAAAAGAACTGAGAGCCAAGCCATTGTGTTTGACCTTATTTGAGAATTTGGGGATGAATAAGTAGCACATAAAGAGAATAGGAAGCCAAAAAAAAAAAAAAAAGATTTTATTAATATGCTGAACAAGAAAGAAAATAAAATCACAGTACACTGCATAACTCAGCTGTGAAAAATATTTATGGTGAAAATAAATCGAGATATAACTATCTCAGAGAGTGAGAGGCAGGTATTTAAGGGAGGGAGTATAAAAGAGAGCTAACCCCTTATATTCCTTAATAGAAATTCAATGTTTAATGTCTGAAAAAGAAAAAAAAATTTTAAGAAACATCATTATAAAGATAATTAGTTACATGGAAGTAAATATCAGAAGAAGAGTTAACTGAATTGAAAGTAGTTGCCTCTGAGAAATGGGAAATGACGATGCAAATAAGCAGGCAGCAACTTGTAAGCTTAAGAGGGTAGAAATTTATGAATGAAATATATAAACCATCAGTAAATCATCTAAGACAAACTGATAATGTGAAGTTTCATTTTATACTATAAATTTTTTTAAAAAACAGATAAATCTTAATCTGCTCCTCCTAGTTAATCAAATTGTTAAAATTCCATTTAATGCATTTTATCTTAAAGTAGTAAGGAGCACACCGTGAGAGGTCAATTATACCTAAATTGTCAAGTGACACCTCTAGCCTTAGTTAACACGTGATGAAAGGGTCCCTGGATACCAATGCACAAGAGGGAATCCGCCATCTCTGTTATCATAGAGTGGTCAACTACAGCTTCAAATAGATAAACATGTTGGCCACTCCCCATCTACCAGAGCCCAGACTGTGGTTTCTTATAGTGAAGATTTGTCCTTATAGAGGGAAGAAGGATGGAGACTATTCAGCATCTGAACCCCCTTCCTATATTTGGGAAATTTCTCATCATATGAGTATTGATGAGAGACACACCTTTCAACATAGAGACAAAAATGGCTGGACCCTCACCTTGCCAGACTCCCTTGCAGCTAAGGCATGGGACCTGGTCTTGGCCCGACCTGCATCTAAAGCTGGAGACAGGGGCAGGAGGAACTTATCGTGGGTGAGGGCAATGGCAACAACATCTAGTACCCAGAGGCAGCAAAGGCTGAGGTGACAGAGTTGGTAGCAAGTGTCTGGTCCCAATGGTGTGGTCAGTGTGAACCAGCATGATCCTGTGTTCAGTGACAGGGTCCATCCTGCATAGAACTAATCATAGCATATGACCTTGGCTATGAATCTGGCTGTGTGGTCCCTAATTGCTCCTGACCTTTTCCTAACTTTTAGCAGTTCTAGAAACTACCCAACAGCATCTTCTCCATAAATGACTACTCTGCGTAAAGCAACCAGCCAGTCTCCATTGCTTCTGTCTCAGAACCCTGCCTGATACATTGCCCCAGGATACACAGGTGGAGATAGGTGGCCATCTCCTGAAGTTAAGAATGAAACGTTTTTGTTCCTTATGATACCAAAGCAGAATCAAGGACATTTTTCCACAGGGAAACATGGGGGAAGATTAGGTTTTAAAGTACAAATAAAACTATACTGCTGGAATGTTATAGGTTAAAAGTTTTAGTGGGCTTATCTATTCTTTGAATTCTTTTCTCCCATTAGAAAACACATTCCAAGTTCAAAACCACTAACTGACTTTACAACAAGCCACGAGAATGTAATCAGTTTGTGAATTGGGAGTTGTCACTACTCACATTTGGCAAAAGACTTATGCTCACGATTCTTACTGTTGTGAGTGGGCAGAAGAGCAGTGGGTGAGGAAGAACAATTTTCTTTGTCTTTCTACTTAACACAGAGCTTTCTGAGAGCTGAAGCTATTTGAAAACCAGTGGTCAAGAACTGCACATGAATATGAAAATGCAAACCAAGGCATCCAAAGATTTATATTCAGCTGTAGAAACATCAATATTGCTGAAAAGCTACATCCATCAGCTCAGCCTACGGCAGCATATTTAGTTCCAAGACTGAGAAAGCTGAACCCTAGGCAATTTATCTGCATGTGTGTTGGGCTAACCACACAAATTTTGCAGACGAAGCTAGAAGTTAAGATAGATAGATTAGAGCAAACTGTTGATGTGACCAAAAGGGTTTCATGAAAGAGTAAAGTGCAATCAGGACATTAATAGAAATGTGGATGGAAAGAAAGCAAGCCTCTCTCTGTGGTGCCCATTGTTTCTGGAAACTGAGGAAGTCTTTCATGACAAAGTACAGCTACAGTTTTTGTTAGTCATACTGAACAAGATTATACGCACTCTGTAAAGAAGGCTAACAAAGTAAATGCAAAGCCTGATGTACACACATAATTTCCCCTCCTGGGGTGTTATTTCATAAAGACTTGCCAAGAGATCCATCCCTCAGTCACAGAAGTCAGGCTATAAATCACCTTGGAAAAAAAATTAATTGTATTTCAGCTGGTGATGTAAATGCTACTTCAAATTCTATCAACTGCCAAAGCATCTTTACCATACATTCTTCTCCTGTGCCGTCAGTTCCCATGAAATATCTAATGGCCACTAAAATAAGAGCTTTATTCCACAGTTGTCCAGGTGAATTATATTGTGCTCACACAGTGTTTTGAAAAGCTGAGATAAATTCATCTCAGTTAATCCCAGATCACCACCCCGCCCCCAGCTCCCTGTTTCATTTGGAGATTACAATGGGCAGTGATTCCACACAGTAACATGCGTGTGTGTCAGAGTGAATATGCAATTCAATCACCACAGCTCTGTACAGAACAAAGCACAGGTTTGATTTTAGCTCTGTACAGAACAAAGCACAGGTTTTGATTTTGCTACTTAGGTTTCAGAAATGAAAAGGTCGGGGGGATCCCAAGAAATCAGTCTCAAAAGCTTTTTCCAAGACTACTTTTATGAGAAATTTTAAAATAAGGCTCAGTTTCTGATACACAAGTATAAAGGAGGCAAATTCACAGCTAGTTACTGAATTTCAAAATGGTGAAACCCTAACAGCTATTTCCAAAACAGACTCACTGTATCCAAAGCCTGAATTAATATTTAGGTATATAGAAATATTTCTTTGTTTTTCCACCCTCTCCAATGGCTTAAGAGATCATTCAGAAATTCACACTGAGGGGTTTTGTTTCATTCTGCATAGGTTCTGCTTCCAACCATCATAAGTAGCAGATTTTTTTTAAACTTTTACTATAAGAATCTCTATATGAGTATATAATCTCTCAAACACCTTCTTAATCTAGATTTTTTAAACAAATGACAAGATGTAACTAAAATGGCATTGGTTTTACCAATATCACACAATGTAAACTGACAGTCAGTGAAGTTCTAAGGAAACTATAAAATGGTGAAATATTATCGCTCACTTGAAAAAGTAGTAACTGAAAGCAAGTCAAATGAACACCAATCCTTCAACATTTACTACAAGCACAGCAGTTTGTAGTAGGTGTGGAACAGGAATGCGGCATGTGACACACCTACTGGCAACAGGGAACTTAGCATCTTGCAGAAACATGACACGTGGAACACTGATGAACACTGGATCACAAGCCCCCCAGAAAGATTTAAATGTGAAGGACAAGAGGTTGGATAGGTCAAATGAGACCAATTTCTGTCATATTATTAAGCCTATTATACACACTTAAAAGATTTTATGTGACATGAATACGTCCACACCTCTTATATCATAAAGGATACCAATCAACAATACTGTCAAAGTCAATTTCATGCAAGTAAGAAACTTTACCATATCTTTCCAACATCACTCATATTGCTGTATTTATTTTTGACCAGTCTGAGTCTCCCACTGGACTATGAGATATTACAGGTCAGAGGTGTGCCCTGTTGAACTTTTAATACTTAGCTCTCGGTACTACTGAACACAGAATAATCCAATATATTGATGATGAATGAATGAACGGCACTAAAATAGTAGTTATTTATTTGGTGATTTATCTGAATACAAAGATTGATTCTTGACAATAAAACAAAGTTCAGGAGGCTTCTACAAAGTTATATTTCACTAAGAAAAATGGTCAAAATTAAGAATCAAAAAATACGCAAAAGAGGTGTTCACTGAAGCATTATTCATCATAGGAAAAATGGCAATACTCTGAATTTTCAACAATTGGGCAATGTGCTGTTTTATTATGGTCAAACACTGGATAGATTATGGAACCATTAAAAATGACAAACATGAAGGCCTGCAACAGAGGAAATTAAGATGTAACAGTAATAAAAAATAAGGGGTCAAAATAAGACGTATACTACAACTACAACCAAATAAAAATATATACATATGTAAAAAAGACTGGAATGAAATACACACAAAAATACTTGTTAAAGTAAATAGATTTGGAGCTTATAGGTGATTTTTCCACTCTAAACTTTTTGTAATACTTGATATTTATATCGTCATTTATAGCTCCTATTGTAAAACTGTTATATTGCCATTACAGATTCTTATAAAAGTAGCATTTTAACATTATGTGTCTAACAGTAATTGTTACAATTATTTTTTTTTAATTTTATTTATTTATTTATTTATGGCTGTGTTGGGTCTTCGTTTCTGTGCAAGGGCTTTCTCTAGTTGTGGCAAGCGGGGGCCACTCTTCATCACGGTGCACGGGCCTCTCACTATCGCGGCCTCTCTTGTTGCGGAGCACAGGCTCCAGACGCGCAGGCTCAGTAATTGTGGCTCACGGGCCCAGCTGCTCCGCGGCATGTAGGATCTTCCCAGACCAGGGTTCGAACCCGTGTCCCCTACACTGGCAGGCAGATTCTCAACCACTGCGCCACCAGGGAAGCCCTACAATGATTATTAATAGTAACTTACTTCATCAAATCTAAGTGCTATTGGAAGCTACACCACTATTTTATGTGCTAAGAATAAAAACAAAAGTGCTGCCAAGAATAGTTATAAGATGTCAGCAATTGCAAGAGACGTCAAATTTCAAGAATGTTAAAGTGTGAAAGATGTATGTCTTAGAATCAATGAAACAGAAAAAAGAATAAACAGAATAAAGCAACTGTACAAGAAACTATTTTATTGGTGAAATAAAAGTGATTTCTAGATAACAAGAAACTAACAAGTCTATGGGGAAAGTGATAGAAATCTCTTATCAAAATAAATTATTTGACTCACAAATAAGTCTATATAAAGATTGGGATAATGAAAGAAACAAGGACATCACACAACAGAAGTCAAGTCTTCATCATACCCCTGAGATCAAATATATCTGGTCCAAATGGATTGAATAAATGGACTACCAAGAAGTAATTAAGGGCCTCCCTGGTGCCACAGTGGTTGGGAATCCACCTGCCAATGCAGGGGACACGGGTTCAAGCCCTGGTCTGGGAAGATCCCACATGCTGCGGAGCAACTAGGCCCGTGCGCCATAACTACTGAGCCTGCGCTCTAGAGCCCGCGAGCCACAACTACTGAAGCCCGCACACCTAGAGCCTGTGCTCCGCAACAAGAGAAGCCACCGCAACGAGAAGCCTGCGCACCGCAACGAAGAGTAGCCCCTGCTCGCCATAACTAGAGAAAGCCCGCGTGCAGCAACAAAGACCCAATGCAGCCAAAAATAAATAATTAATTAATTTTTTAAAAAGAAGAAGAAGAAGAAGAAGAAGAAGAAGAAGAAGAAGTAATTAAGGTAAGCCAACAGGCCTAGACAAGATTTTTTAGCTCGGGGTAGGGTGGGGGCTATGAAATGAATTGCTTTGAGTGGCATTCCCTTGAAAGTAATGCTGAAGCTTCCTGTTGGTTTATAATCACAGAGAGGGCCACTGACTGAATTTTGGTAACCTCAAAATTTTTGCATGGAGGAGTAAGATGGGAAGAGGCAGTAAGTCCACATCAGTGAATGAAGCATCATGGTTCACAAAAACAGAATTAAAATTTGTAATTTTCTACCTAGTCCTCTAAGCTTTTCTCCCTAAGTTCACGCATTTCTATAAATAATTGGCTTTTTACTTAAAATAATAATGGAAATTAATTAATCTCACCTGAACTTTTAGCAGTTTAACATGAAGAAAATGTAAGGAACTTTCCAGCTGGAAACCAAATCATGGGACACCACCTTAACTATCCCTGAGAGAGTAACCACAACAATGTAACAAATTGTAAGAACAAACTACAATAAGCAGTGAGACAAAAATATCACCCAAGAAGAAAAAAGTGTCAAGTGCACTATTTTAAAAGCACTGATTATTTAAACCCTTCATACATCTACATATGTAAGGCAAAGGGGTCTCACTCATTGCCAAATAACAAAAACAAAATACAGAAGTCTAATACTAAACTAATACAAACATCAGTTTGCTTACTGTAAGAATGAATAAAAGTCATAAAAGCCAACCTCTCAGAAAAATCAACAAAGCCAAGAGTTTGGTTCTTCAAAAAGTCCAACAAAATTGACAAACCTTTAATTAGACTAAAAAAAAGGAAAGAAGACTCAAATAACTAACATCAGAAATAAAAAAGAGAACATTACTACCGATTGTAAAGATATAAAAAGGATTATAGAAGAGTACTATGAACAACTGTATGGTAACAAATTTGACAACCTTGATGAAATGGGTACATTTCTAAAAACACCTACCAAGATGGAATTATGAAGAAAGAAAATCAGACCTATAACTAATAACAAAATTGATCAGTAATCTCAGAAAGAAAAGCCTAGGACCAGATGGCTTTACCAGTAAATTCTATCAAACATTTAAAGAAGAATCCTTCTCAAGTCCTCCTAAAAAAATTAAAGAGGGGAAAACACTTCCAAACTCATTCTATGAAGCTAGCATTACACTAATACCAACGACACCTTTCTACATAAAACAAACAAACAAACCCCTACAGACCATTATCCCTTATGAATACTGATGGAAAAATCCTCAGCGAAATACTAGCAAACAGAATGCAAAAGCATATTAAAAGTGGCATTTATTGCTAGAATGTAAAGATGGTTCAACATATGAAAATCAACCAATACACCACATTAAAAGAATGAAGGAAAAAAATATCACCTGATCATCTCAATTGATGCTGAAAATAAACCTGAAAAATTCAATACTCTTTCATGATAAAAACCACTCAACAAATTAGGAATAGAAGGAAACTACTTCAACAAAATAAAGGCCTTATATGAAAAACCCACAGCTAACAATATACTCAATAATGGAAAAGGCTGAAAGCTTTTCCATTAAGATCAACAGCTAGGCAAGAATGCTCACTCTTGCCACTTCTGTTCAATATAGTACTGGAAGTCCTACCCAGAGCAATTAGGTAAGAAAAAGAAATAAAAAGCATCCAAATTGGAAAGGAAGAAGTAAAATTATTTCTGTTCACGGATGACATGAAAACCCATCACAGATGTAGAAAACACTAAAGATTCCAGAAAAAAGAAAAAAAAATTGGTAGAACTAATAAACAAATTCAGCAAAGTTATAGGATATAAAATTAACACACAAAAATCAGTTGCATTTCTATACATTAACCATGAACAATCCAAAATGAAAACTAAAGACAATTCTATTTATAATAGAATCAAAAAAGAATAAAATACTTAGGAATAAGCTTAACCAAGGAGGCAAAAGGCTTATACACTGAAAACTGCAAAATGTGGCTGAAAGAAATTCAAGAAAAGTCAAATAAATGCAAAGATATCCTGCATTCATAGATTGGAAGACTTAATATTGTTAGGATGTCAATACTACCCAAAGACATTTCCACAATTGTTAAGTCTGCACATATTCTCTCTTTCAATACATTTTAAGGATGAATTGCTCCAAGTTACCAACAGACATTAATAATAATTAATCAACCTATAAAGTAATATATTGAACATTGCGAATTGGAAGCTACCATTCAGACATACAGAGGATTCAACATTTAAAATAGGGTGGCATCATCACTAACATTCAGGCTGACAATGGACCAAATTCACAACTTTTTGCACGAGACAATCATGGGAGACTCGGTGAGCCTGTCTGCCATTGCACTTGAAAAGCATACCGACAGAATAGTATAATAACAGATAATGGGTGGAAAGGCCTTTTCCAGCAACAGATACCTGGGTCTCCACAAAACAGCTGCAGTCACAAACCAGGGCAGTGTCGAGGAAGGTAATCACCATCAGCAGATACAGAGAGGTTCAATTTGTTCAAAAACTGTACTGTGCATTTTTAGGAGTTATTATAGATGCATAGAATTTCTGATGGACAAAGACCTTTAAAATCATATTACATGTGAAAATCATTTTATGGATAAGAAAACGAGGACCCCAGGAAGGGGTACCTATGTAACTCAAGGTCACACAACTAGCAGTTAGCAAAACCAGAACTAGAACTAGGTTCCCACTGTTCCTCCATCTTCCCTAATAAAACTCCTGAGCTTAAGGTTGGGAGTACCACCTTAGTCTGTTGGCAGAAAAAGTCTCCCCACAAAATGATTTCTTTTTCTTTCCAGTTTTATTGAGCTATAATTGACATATAACATTGTATTAGTTTAAGGTGTACAATATAATGACTTGACATATGTATATATTACTAAATGATCACCACAATAAGTTAGTTAACATTCATCACCATGTATAGTTAAAAAATTTTTTCTCTTGTGATGAGAACTTTTAGGATCTACTCTCTTAGCAACTTTCAAATATACAGTACAGTATTGTTAACTACAGTCACCATGCTGAACATTACATCCCCATGACTTATTTATCTTGTAACTGGAAGTTTGTTCCTTTTGACTACCTCTCCCACCCACAAACCCCTCCCCTCAGACAACCACCAATTTGTTCTCTGTTTCTATAAATTCAGGATTTTTTTAGATTGTACATATAGGTGAGATCATACAGTATTTGTCTTTCTCTGTGTGACTTATTTCACTTAACATAACACCTTCAAGGTCCATCCATGTTGTTGCAAATGGCAGGATTTTCTTCTTTTTGATGTCTGAATAATAGTCCACTGGATATATATGCCACAGTTTCTTTATCCATTCAGCTGGTGATGGATACGTGCATGTCTTGGCTATTGTAAACAATGCTGCAGTGAACATGGGGGAACAAATATATCTCTTCTAGATAGTGATTTCATTTCCTTCAGACATATACCCACAAGTGGAATTGCTGGATCTTATGGTAGTTCTATTTTTAACTTTTAATTTTTTGAAGAACCTCCATACTGTTTTCCATAGTGGCCGCACGATTTTACATTCCCACCAACAGTGCGTAAGAGCTCCTTTTCTCCACATCCTCACCAACACTTTTTATCTCTTGTAATTTTGATGACAGCCATTCTAACAGGTGTGAGGTGATCACAAAACAATTTCTTAAAGATTCTTGACCACATCAGTATATGCCCAATATGATTAAACCAACTCACCCCTGCCTTAGGAAAGGAACCTTCTAGGATTATATGGAAGCCTTTGCACTGATTCTGCATTTGTTGATACCTGTGGCTATTGTCGTCCCATCCCTGAGGTAAGCGGTTAGGATCTGCCCTGTGAGAGGTGGACTTCCCAATGTCAATTATTCTGGGAAGAGGCAGTGCCTGAGATAAGAAATGAAAACTAGGAAGGAAAGACCTGGCAGAAATCTTCCCTCTTCCAGGGCCTTAATCTATTTCATGCCTGGCCTCTACAACTAAATATGCTGACAGTCACTTCTGGGGGAGGGGGCTGGTGGTCTAGGCCAGAGAGTTAGCCTTGTAAGGGCCCAGTGAGGATGGGTCTCAGTATGCCATATCTAGTAGCAATTTTACGGGACTCTCAGGGTTTTGTTAAAGGTCATAAACTCAACTTTTATCTACTATAGGGAGTTATGGACATGTTTCCAAGCTAGGGATGGAGTGGGAAATAGGAAAGCAGAATGGGATAGCAGAGCTATCACAGTGCTGGCAGCAATGATTAGCAAGGTCCCCAAAGAAAAGGGGAACCTTGGGACAGGAATCCAGGCATGAGAGCTAGGTTCACCTCATCATATGAAGATGGTGTCCTTTCCCGATCACCTCAGAAGAGGAAGCATTAACTTATAACTAGGAGACACAATGGGTATCTTGCAAATCATCACAGGTTAAACAGATTTCTTGATACCGATAACACAGGATGATATTAACAGGTGAGCACTATGATGACTGTCCAATGTTTATAGTCAGCATCCATTCTGATTGGCCAGAATCTGGTTGCCAACTATTTTCAGTCTCATCCTTCCAACAATAATACATGTCTCTCCATCTCAGTTTCTGCTATTGATTCCTAAGCCTTGGAGAACATTAACCTTTTTGTTAGTGCTCATCACAGATGCAGGAATGAATAAACACTCTATTAATAAACCCTAAGCAATAGATACCATTATTCCCACTTTATAGGCTAGAAAACCGAGGCTCAGAGAAAGAACTCACCCACAGATAGCCTGCGGCAGAGCCAGAATTTTATTCCAAAACAAACAGAATTTTAGGACTGTATAGAAACAGTCCCTCTACTCTGGAGATCTACCCTCCTATGAAAGATAACATTGCAGGGAACAAGAAACTATGGGACGTGAAAGTAAATGCATCATTATCTCATAAAATATCAATATTAATATGGAAAAGACTGGTCTAATAAGCATGATTTTAATCCTACCCAACTCTCATGCTGCAATTATTGTCAAGCATTACCTGAATACCTAAAAAGCTTTTACATATATCTGTATGACAAAATACTAGTTCATGTCTTCAAATCCATGCATGTGAACTATAAAACCAATTTAACCCTATTTATTAAGAGAAAAGGCCCAGCATATATTCTATTAATGTGCACTGAGTCCCTATGTTAATGTCTCATTTGATTAAAATATTATTACTATTAAAATATTATTACTATTATTACAAAAGACACAATTTAACAGATTTAAGGAAAAAACTTGAATTCAACAACTTCCCCTCCGGTCATTTATTTAAACCTCTGACAAAGCCTCTGTTCTAAGAAGTTATTTCTTCTACTTTCTACTTAGAGAACAAATGAAAGTACATCTGAATTAAATTGCCACTGCTGTGGAAACACTGAAACTCTAAATAAAAACTAGCAATCAAGACAAGATTAGCTCAAAAGATGCTAGATTCCCTCAACACTGCCCATCATCAGGACAGTCTTTAAAATGCCCTTTCTCATAGGCTATGCCAATCATTAGTTGTAATTAAAGTTCTTGTTGAAATTGGCTTATATCTCTGTACATCTGAATCTTTTCAGGTACCGCTCGTTTTCTCTTCTTCCTACTTACTATATGAGATCAGACACTAGTCTGCTTCGAAATTTTACAGGTACTACATCCACATTAAGATAATTCATCAAAGTAGTCTGAATGCTGTAAAGATTATTTTTTTTAATGATACAGAATGTCACCAAATTCCCTTATTAGTAGGGTGGCCATTTAATTTATCATCCAAACCAGAACACTTGGTTCTGAAAGGGGGCATTATCAAAAATAACAACAGGCAACAGGTACAGTCAGGACTGTCCCAGCAAACTGACACATATTGCTACCCTACTTATTAAAGAACCAAACCCCACGCTTAAAAGCCGAAAGTCTCAAAAAAGTGAAATAAATTTCATGGTGGGAAAGGGGGCAGAGTGAGTTCATGTGTGAACAGAAAGTCAGAAGAGTCCAATCAGAAGGTCAAGAGAAAGCTGCATGCTCTCTCAGGCACCCAAACGCAATGGCATTTCCAGATTACATAAACACACCTCCTCCCCGCCTTGGATATTCAAAGGGTTTGTACATAGGAATCAAGTCTGTCGTATGTCATGTGCTCTCCTTATTTATTTATCGGTTTATTTTACTGCTACCCTCACACTCCTCCTCGATATTACCTTATCTCCCACCCACACCCCACAACCCACAAGCTTCCTTTCCCTTCTCTTCCTTATTTTATGTCTCATCACTGAACCAATAAACCAGAATTACTAGGAACTTGCTACATACCAGGCACTGTGCTAAGTCCTCCTACATAAAATGGGGATCCCAAAACTGAATTAGATTCAGTCCTTGCCAGCTCATTGTTCAAATTTTTGTTTGCCACACTCTGTTTAAAACTCAATACAGGAGACTTCCCTGGTGGTGCAGTGGTTAAGACTCCACGCCCTCAATGCGGGGGGGCCAGTGTTCAACGCCTGGTCAGGGAACTAGATCCCACATGCCTGCCGCAACTAAGAGTTCGCATGCCACAACTAAGGAGCCAGCAAGCTGCAACTAAGGAGCCCGTGAGCCGCAACTAAGACCCAGCGCAACCAAATTAATTAACTTAAAAAAAAAACAAACTCAATACCATTTCACTCCAGCCTCCATTTCTGCATGTCCTAAGCAGCCCAACCAAGGAGTACAGCTGCCAAGTTTCCTAGTGAAGCCACCTCTCTATTTATTTGTAGATAATTTAGTACAGTATATACATTGATATAAAAGAAGAATAAACTAAACAACTTTCATTAAGGCGTCAAAATTTCCACATCTTAAAAAAACTTTATAAAAGCTCTTCTGCTCTCCCAACCAAGACACCGCAGCTTTTGGAGGGGAACACTCTTTCTTGCATACCTTTTTCCTCCTTGAAGCTGGTGAAGGATTATGTCTTGCCCACCACTGAATTTCTAGCACATAGCAGAGTGTCTAGCACAAAATAGACACTCAATAAATACCTGTTGAATAAATGAATGAATGACGGGCTCATGGTTAATGACTTTTTTTTTTATGTCAACTCCTCAAGATCTTGCTCCATTGGTCAACTCCTCTCAAAAGGCAGTCTCCTCACTCCCTCTGCCCCTCCCCACCACAGTAACAGCTTTGGAGTCAGCCAAAAACCCCAGATCAAATCCCAGCCACTTAATAGCAATGTAACCCTGAGCAAGTTTTCTAATCATTCTCTATGCCTTATTTTTCTTATCTATAAAATAGAGATAGCACTATCAAGTTTGCTAGGTTTTTGTGGTATTTGTGAGATTTGAAAACAATTTATGTAAAGGGCCAGGCAGGAACCCGCTAAATGTGTGTCAGATGAAAGAATAAATTGCCATTCTGTTCTGTGGCTCCAGGTCAAAATGTAACCAACAAACTGTAATTTGCCAAAGCTGATCTTCATTTAACAACAGATATGCATCAGAAGCGGTAACACACAACTGGAGTCTGTCTGCTGTGGAACATCAAAGGGAGAGTTTAACATCTGCTTTTAAATGCAGGAGAACAACAATTAGTCCACAAGTAAAAGGGGAAAGGTATACAATCCGATTTTATTTTCCCCACCAGGGTATCCATGTATTAAGGGATTACCAGTTTACAGCAGACTAAAGCTTTTTTGCAAGGGTCACATAGTGGGGGGAGGTAACCCTGGAAATGGTTTTTAAATTCAGCATTTATTGATAGCTCCTGCTTTTCACCATCAAGAAGGTACAGGCCAAGTCTGCCCTTCCTTCAAAGTGCAAAACTAAGCAATCAAAAACTACAAGAATAAGACTGAGGCTGAAGAGTATTTTTACCCAACTTGTTAGCAATCTAAGACATTAAACCTCAAAAGGGAATAACATCATGAATCTTTGTGCGACTTGAAATTTATGAAGTGTATGCCTGTGATGGACGGGACACTTTGTTTTCACTGTAGAGCCACGTTCTGAGACCCATTCTCCTGCTGTCAGGCCGAGCAGCAGCCGTGGGAAGAAGCAGCTCCCTGTGCTTTACTTCTAGCACACCTGAAGCTGCCATCAACTGCGGCCATGACAGCTATTTACGGGCCCTTACTTTCCCCTTTTCCAGTAACAGCGGCAGAGACAAGCTATGAAACTTCCCCAGGGTTTGCTTTCCTTCCTCACAGCTCTTTTGGAAGATGAAGGAAACCCCAGAGTTTTTCAAAGCCCGGAGGCAATGTTGATCTTGAGTAATATTTTCTATTTTCTTAAAAGACGTCATTTCCTACTCTCCTCCAGCATACAGAACATGAAGCAAAGCCTAACTACCTCCTTAGAGTACAGGAAAATAAATGCAGTAGTTACAAGAGAATGTGAACTCTGGTTTAAAAACAGCAAAGGGTTAGGGATAAACACGGGCTCTAATACTGAACCGTCAAATTCTGTCCTGCGAGCTCACAGTTCTGGCCTCCTTTAAAGAGTATCTGAGCAAAAGTGGCTCCCATCTGAATACGGATATTTTTTCCCTAAATTCCCAGTGAACCAAGTACACGAACCTATTATAACAACCTGTTTTCTTATCCATCTTCATTTTACAGATGCTTTCTTGTCATGAGTCACAGAGTTTATAAACCAAGAAACTAGGGTGCAAACCTAGGCAGCCTGACCCCAACGGTCTCCCATAATATGCCCTGAACCAGAAAAGTACTTCTGTTTGTTGTCTAAATCTGAAACCAGCCAGGACCAACAGGGGTGACCATCAACACAAGGGCTCCACATATTTTTACAAACTGAGGTCCTTACCTGCATGGATGATGGGGTAGTATTTTTTATGAACTCAAAAATATCATTTAAGACAGTTTTATACCTGCCATAGCAATGAAGCAGCAAGCACAGCTTTACAGCCTCCAAAAGGGCTTACAAGAAGTGCATTGTAGTCTCAGCTTCAGTTTTGGACAGCAAGTCACAAGATAAAATGGCAATTAGGAATTTCCTGAAACTTTAGAGAGCAATCTAGATGTCAAACAATTAAATAGATAAATAAATAAAATGTCAAACTAAAATCCAATTACCCCCTTTTAAGTAACACTTGATATAACTTCAACAGAAGCTTTATATATATAATTTTAAAACACTGAATTTCAAGGGACAAAATATCTTAGAGATTATTCATCTTATCAATGCAAATTTTATTGAGCAAAGAGTCATGAAAGACAAAAAAAAAAAAAAGTGAATGAGACTGGATCCCAGGTCTCAAGACCTTAGTCTATTAAACATTATGTAAATAACTATAACCCAATTCAAGTTAAAAACAATAAAAGATAAAATCAGAATATACTATGAGAGACTGAAGTAGGATATTAAGGGAGTTTGACACACAGAAAGGATCACTTCTGATCACAGCACAGTGGTTAAGAGCCATAAACATGAGCGTCATACAGACCTGAGTTCAAGTCTTGACCACTCCACTCCCTAGCTATGTGACATGAGACAAGTTATTTAACCTCACTGAGCCTCAGTTTCAAAACCTTTATAATGGGGCAATAACACCTACCTCTCAGAATGGATATATAGGATTAAATAAGATAAAATATGTAAAACTCTTAATACAGTTCCCAGCACACTCCCAGGGTTAATTGCTAGCAGTGGCTTCCAGTCCCAGACCTATTATTTCTCCATCTCACATGCTTAGCTACTTCTCTTACCAATGCTCCTTAATTGCTCTGGTCCAATGCCCTGCTAGATCCTACTACCAACTCTTCTTTAAAGATGAAGAGATGGACTTTGAGAAAATGGGGAATGTGCCCAATGCCATAGAGACTCCTGATTCCTCGGGAAATGACCGCCCCTTCCTCAGCAGGCCGACAGCATTTGTGAATCCATCTTCCCTATAAGCTCACCAGAGTCAGATGGATACCTCATGGGCTTTAAAGTTAGATGGATCAGAGTTAGAATCCTAACTCAAATCTTTTCTAGCTGTGTGAATGCTGGCGAGTTACTTTCCCCCCGAGTTTCAATAATCCCTACCCTAAGAATTACTGTGACAATCTAGTGACTCACTACTATGACTTCCACACTTGTTCAGACAGCGGAGCCAGTCTAAGGACAAAATATCAGAAATCTTGGTATATTTAACGGTACCACATGAACCAAGAATTATTCTACTAGGAGAAATTACAACTACATTATATACATACTGCTTCCCAAATATTATGTGTGTGTGTGCGCACACATATGTGTGTATAAATACATACACACGTTTTTTAAATCATTGTTCTAAGTTTATTGATTAAATGCTTGTATTCATTAACTTTTTAACTTTTTTTTTCTATTTGCTAATTTAACTTAACAAGTAGTAGCAGGTACCAAAAGTTCAGGAAAATATAATGGAAAAAAAACTTAAGGATTAGAAAATTCTATTCATGATTTATTCTGGAAGGGATGGGTCAATGAATATCATTACTGAATGTTAGTGGTCCAACGCCTCATTTGAGAATATCCAGCCCACTGCTTGGTACACACTGAATATATGTTATTCCAATCTGAATTTGAAACTCAAATTAAGTTCCCTGAAAGCAAGAGCGTATCTCATTCATCTTTGACTAATGAGCTCCTAACACAGTGCCTGGCACATGGTAGTTGTGCAAAAAATGTCGGCTTGGGGCTTCCCTGGTGGCGCAGTGGTTGAGAATCTGCCTGCCAATGCAGGGGACACGGGTTCGAGCCCTGGTCTGGGAAGATCCCACATGCCGCGGAGCAACTGGGCCCGTGAGCCACAACTACTGAGCCTGAGCGTCTGGAGCCTCTGCTCCGCAACAAGAGAGGCCGCGATAGTGAGAGGCCCGCGCACCGCGATGAAGAGTGGCCCCCACTCGCCGCAACTGGAGAAAGCCCTCGCACAGAAACGAAGACCCAACACAGCCAAAAATATAAATAATAAATAAATAATAAATTTAAAAAATTAAAAAAAAAAAAATGTCGGCTTAATAAATGAACCTAAAATTGAGAAGGCATGCAAAGGTCTATAATACATTTTGCATCTCCAATTAATCTGGATTTCAATTTGCTCCAATAAATTATATTCCAAAGTCTATGAAACGTTCCTTCTGTACCCATCACCTCATCTGAGATATTAAGAGCTTCTTGGGAGGGAGAAATACATAGGTAGAATCCTTCCTTAGGCACAGAAATATTGATGAAGACAGCTAAGTGGGAGGAAGATGTCACCTGCACTCTTGTAATATAACAAAGGGACCAAAGAAGACACAAGCTTTATACACAGTGCCCATCAAACAGTGACATTTACCATTTTGAACACATATTTAGTCCCACAAGCCTCCTGTTCAGAACATGTCTGGTTACAGTAAACACAGTAGAGATTGTAGAAGGCGAATCCTAGTCTATTCTCTGTTCACAGATGAAAAACCCACACCATATATTTCACATATTTATACTCCCTTCTAACTGAAAGCCAGGATCACCTCAAATTAAACAAAAAGCTAAGATTCAACTGTTTCTCTTTCAGTAAAAATGATATTGTAGGCAAATATTTATTAGCATGGGAATTCATTATTTATTAAATGGAAAAGAAAGGATACCAAATAATTTGTAGCATATACTACTCTGGTAGTATTAACATAAAAATAAATATATAGGGGCTTCCCTGATGGGACAGTGGTTGAGAATCTGCCTGCTAATGCAGGGGACACGGGTTCAAGCCCTGGTCTGGGAAGATCCCACATGCCGAGGAGCAGCTGGGCCCGTGAGCCACAATTACTGAGCCTGCGCGTCTGGAGCCTGTGCTCCGCAACAAGAGAGGCCGCGATAGTGAGAGGCCCGCGCACCGCGATGAAGAGTGGCCCCCGCTTGCCACGACTAGAGAAAGCCCTCTCACAGAAACGAAGACCCAACACAGCCATAAATAAATAAATAAATTTTAAAAAATAAATAAATATATATATATATATATGTATTAAACAGGATAATAAAATAGAAGCTATTTTCTACTTCTTTTAAAATAATCCATGGTTGGGGGGAGAACCACGGCGGGGTGGGGATGGTGGTGTGCTGAATTGGGCAATTGGGACTGACATGTATACACTGATGTGTATAAAACTGATGACTGATTAAAAAATAATAATAATAATCCATGGCTAGTTTTTCAAAAGTGCATCTACATTTTGTCAATATTATAGACTCAAGTTTCCAGAAACCTATTTCAAATAATTAAATAAAATACTTGAAACAAGTAAGTCTTTGAAAACATATTTGTGATTAAGAGAAAAATAAAAGTAGAGGACAAATGGGAGTTAAAAGGAAGTGTGGTGGTTGTTTAGGGTTTTGAATTTTCCCTAAAATTGCACTAACCTCCCCCAAAATAAGGCATCAATTCATTTAAGTACCCCTTACAGTTTTCAAAGTACTGTCAGAAACATTCACCTGTGACTTTTGTAAATTTCAGAAGGGACTTCTCTCCATCTCCCCCAACCCTGCCCTCTCCCTTAACGTTTACTTCCATATAACTAGTTCTTCAGGACTAGATATATACAGAGCATACTTATGCATTATAACCACCTTCTTTTTAACTTAAAAGTCAACTGTGAACATCCTTCTGTGCATGTAAATTTTCACCTATGACATCAGTTTCAGTAAGCAGAGATCCTTCTGCCATAGTCCCTTTGGTAACACAGGGGCTGTCTTTAGCTTACTGTGGTGATCAAAAGTCCTACTCATGCCTTGCTTCTACAAAATGGAAAAGTGACTTTTACAGCAATATCACAAAGGGAATATTTCGGTGTAATGGAAGGAAAATATTTCACCAGGGCCTATATTAAATTTTGAAGAAATGCTAAATTATTTGAAAGGCAGTTTAAGTAGCTCACTTTCTGGGGCTAAGTTGTATTTCCAATCTAAACACCACTGCAAATATTGAGATCCTAAAGGCCAGAGAATTAATCTTTTGCTCTTTTCGTTCCACTTCTGTGGACAGATTGGTGACTTCCAACATAATCCTCTTTCAAATATCCTTCCAGGATGGAATAAATATCCTTTATTTTAAGGTTAATATGTGAATACAAGGCTAAAAACTGCAACTGAATATATTGCTATCATTTTTTTAAATTCCATTTTAATCTCACTACTGCAAATATTTCACTGTAACAAAAAAAAAATGTTTTTGGAGAAAATTTTCGAAGTCTTTGCTTTCATTGGATTTATATTTTAGCATAGACTTGATGGCTCTCAGAAACTGTTTTCGTGGTGTGTGTATGTAATATTTTTTCAGTACATCTTATTTAACTTCAAAACAGCTTCATAATTAAAGACCCTTACCTTATTAAAATTATTTCCAAATAAACACAATTCAGTTATAAATAAATTTACACTACAAACAATATAACAATAAAATCTGATCTTACTGTTTAACCCTTCTATGGAACTTCTAGAGTATAGTTCTTTTCTGTCTTGTTTTGTTTTAGGAATGTTTCAACTATCTCATTTGTATTGTCAGAAATGTAGAGGAGCTGTAATACACAAAGTATACAAAGTTTAGAAAACTATCTAGTGATTTAATGAGCAAACAGTTCCTACTGTCAATGATATTGCTTCTGGAATACACCAGAAAGGAGGTGTGTGTGAGCGCGCGTGCGTGAGTGCGTGTGTGTGTGTGTGTACGTGTGTTGCTTCGCTTACATTCTTATGGGCCACTCACATTTCCAAGTAGTATCTACAAAAAAGTAGACTGTATTATTTTTAGGGCCCATTTTACCTTTTTCTTCAAAAAGATCAGGGAAATAAACTGAACTTTATGGCGCCAAACAATTTTTTCTACGAGATAGTCAAGCCATTCACACAGGTTTCTCAATTAAACTATCTTGGAGTTTCTCAGAAAAGTTATAAAACAATAAAACTGACAGACGCATCAATTCGTCTAAGACCAAGTTACATGAAGGACTTACTGAACAAGTGATTCCACATTTTATTTTCCTTTCCAGACAAGAAAAGAACCAAATGGATTACATTCTTATTCTAAAAAATTCAGAACCAAAGAGCTTATCTAAAAGTCTAAAACTCCTGAAGCTCAGAAAACTAGACTCACTTTTCTGTCACACCATATTACACTGTCTTACCTTTAGAGTTTAATTCATCTACTGAACACCTGATAAAAAGTTTTATCACAACCTTGAGGACTCAGTTTATGAAATCCCAAAGAAATGGCACATTGCAAAAATTCATCCTAATCTCTTGAAAGGTTTTTTGTTTTTGTTTTTTTTAAAGGTCTCCTGAGTCCCTTTCCATGTTTCAAGTCTGTAAGAGCAAATAAAACTTACAAAGCCAGGAAAGAAAGGAAGTAGAAAAGCCACAGACAAACTGTTAACTTTCTGAGAGAAATATAACAAAATTTTTAAAAAGCAAGTTAGAAAACTACTTACTTTTCCCAGGTCTTTGGTACAAAGCTCAGAAGGCAATTTCCCTTTTCCCACCAAGTCTTGTTAATTAATAGCAATCACTCAATGAGGTCAGGCAGCCCGAATATATCTAGAAATTGTGTACAGACAAAAAGTTAACATTCAAAGTCAGATTAGAAATTAAAAATCAAAACACCCCATTGCTATCCAGAGTCTCTGCATAATTAAAATACAGATTGCACTGGAATATCTAAATGATGAGCTATATTAGCTACTTTTCTTTCAGAACAATACTAACAAGACTTGCTAAACCTAGATGGTGTTTTGATCTGTCATCTTATTAAAGTTACTAGAGCCGGAATCAGCAAGGCTTCTTGGCAACCTTCACGATAAAAATGTCCTTCTCAGGGAGTCATAAAAAGCAACTTAGGGAGGATGTGGACTTCTAATTATACTGTGACTTGGGAGGGAAGGTCTTCCGAAATCACACTTGCCTGCCTCACCTTCCAAAGATGAGCTCATCTCACAAACACAAAAGCAGTTGTAAATAGAAGTGAACAATAACAACTTAAAGAAATTCATTAACAACTTGTAAATGCCCTTCAGATGTATCCATTGAAGCACACTTCACTTTTGCAGGTGGGAATGAGAAGAGAGAAGCCTGTTGACTTTTTTTAAAAAATAAATTTATTTATTTGTTTATTTTGGCTGCATTGGGTCTCTGTTGCTGTGCGCGGGCTTTCTCTAGCGTTGCAGCGAGTGGGGGCTACTCTTTGTTGCGGTGCGCGGGCTTCTCATTGCGGTGGCTTCTCCTGTTGCGGAGCACGGGCTCTAGGTGCACGGGCTTCAGTAACTGTGGCACGCAGGCTCAGCAGTTGTGGCCGAAGGGCTCTAGAGTACAGGCTCAGTAGTTGTGGCGCATGGGCTTAGCTGTTCTGCGGCATGTGGGATCTTCCCAGACCAGGGATCGAACCCGTGTCCCCGGTGATTCAGTCAGCTGTGGCCAGGTCGGCAGGGCCATGTGACAGGCTTTCCTCACAAATGGCTCTATGAGTGGTGCAGGTAACCTGCTAGTGTTGGAGGGTCTCCTGCAGAGGCAGGCAGTGGCTGTGTCTCACTGTGGGGACAAGGACACTGGCAGCAGAAGTTCTGGGAAGTACTCCTTGGTGTGAGCCCTCCCAGAGTCCACCATCAGCCCCACCAAAGAGCCCAGGTAGGCTCCAGTGCTGGGCTGCCTCACTGATAAAGGTTTTTGAGTGTTATGTCCCTGATCCTACTTTTCCCTTAAGCATTGGGGGGTTTACTGCATGATTCTGCATAGCATGGTGGTTTTTAGAAACACATATATTGCATTTTAGCAGACCTGACTGTATAGTAACTAGTGTTTACAAGGATGCTTGTGTGTTGTGTGTTTTGTTTCGTTTTTTTGGGTTTTTTTGGCCACGCCACATGGCTTATGGGATCTTAGTTCCCCGACCAGGGATCGAACCCGGCCCCATGCAGTGAAAGCGCTGAGTCTTAACCACTGGACCACCAAAGAAAGTCCCAGGACGCTTGTGATTTAGACCAGAGGGGTTAAATTATGATTTTCAAATATGTTCATTATGTTAAAGAGGATAGCAACATATGTAATTTAATTTTAGAAAGAATCACACTCACATACTAGGTTTACAATAACCTAGTATGGACACTTTTAAGGGTGTTTCAGTTACGTGAAAAATTTATTTATGAGAAGTTCCCTAATGGTGTTGTTAGATAAATGAAGTGTTACTGCATCATTCCGGACAGACCAACATGATGGTGTTATAAAGATACGATTCTTGCAGACAAGAGGACTTAGCCAGAGTTGCTAGAGAGGAGAAACTGAATGATTTGTCATTCCTTGAAACCAATAAACTTTTAAAAGATTAAAGTTATCCGTAAAAAAAAGTCCAAGATATACATAAAGATATGTACAAAGAAGTTTTCCATTAAAGTAATAACAATTTTAAGCAATTTTAAAATATAAATATTCAGCAACAGATAAAGTTTTTTAAAATCTGTAAGATATTTAATAAAATGAGAAAATGTTTTTAAGCAGTGTTCATTGGGAATGCAGACTATAAGATATGTTCCACATCATCTCAATTTTGTTTAAAAGTATCTATACCTAGAAAAAAAGACTAGAATGAAAAAAAGTCAACATTTGTATAGTTACTAATTAGAGATAACAGAATAAGAATAGAATAATTTTTATTTTCTTTGCATTTTCCTGTGGTTCCCAAATTTTCCACAATAATCACATCTACTTTTACAGTTAGAAATAACCATACGCTATATAAAAATAGGACTAAGGCATTTGGTGGGGAAAAAAACCTCTTTTTATCCCCACTTTAATTCTGAATGTGACTCCAGCCAGTAGAATGAACACCAGCCCAAGAACAAGGGTACCAGATGCTTCCTCCACAGGTATTAACAGATCCAGTCACAGAAAGTATTTTCTATCTCGTAATTCAAGGGCAAATACAGTCCCAACAGAGATGTTCAAAGTATATAAATCCGTTTTAGAGGCCAAAATATAGTTTGCTTTTACTGGCTAAAACAGTTATGGATTTAGTAAAATCCAGATGAAAGAAGATTTTTAATTATATAATTGCATATTAGCTGTCTTAATGTCTGAAAGAAATTTAGTTATGAATGAAGAAATTATGCTCTGGATAAAGCTCCTTTCAAACAAGATCAAGATTAAAGAAATACAAGAAGCAATGGATTCAGTTGTGGGGATGAGTGCCTCACTCGGGGAGTTTTCGATAGAAAGTAAGAAAGAGATATTGATCTTTATGACCTCCAAAAGAACTCAGTTGTATTAAAATTTTCCCAATAAACATAAAACTGGACTTTGAAAATAATCCATTTGCCAAAAATGGTGACTCCTTAGTCATCAGTCTGCTTAGTTTAATTCCATGCACTGAAACTGCATAAGAACTAAATGGTGAAACTACAATACTCTGAAGTCAAGGGCCAATGTGGAACAATTTGGCCACCACACAACCTGAGTTCACTTACCTATACTGGCCAGCAGCACATTTAAAGAATGTGCCCCTTTCCATCTTCAGTGTAGCCTTACTCACATCAAATACCCAGTAACTATTTGGTGTAGAGCAATTGCTTTAGTACCACTCTCCATTCTCAAGAATGCACTGAGGATTAAATATCAGTGATTGTGTGTGTGTGTGTGTGTGTGTGTGTGTGTGTGTGTGCGTGTGTGTGTGTGGTTTTGTTTTATAAAATTATAAAGCATCTGTAACATGCAGTGTATACATCTGAATAATAACCATATTCCTGCTGTACAAAGTATAGATGTACTAGTCTCTGTTTCGTTTTTTACTTCCAAAAATGCTGACTTCAATGGAAAACAAACAAAAAACCCTTCTGTTTCAAATTTGCTTTTGTATTTTTAAGCTTTTTCATAACTTCCCTATCAAATGGAGACAAAGCTACTGATTTCATGTTTTGTTCTGTTTTGTTTCATAGAATAGAAAGGGCAAATGAATATTTTAATTACACTATCATATACAAAAAGAGATCACAGAGGTGATACTGAGTTCCAGAAAAATCAGTCAGTTCAAGTTCAAGATCAGAGACTATCATTTTATCAAATGTATGTTGATTACTTTGGAAAATAACTGAAATTCTTGGCTTCTGTGTCTCACAAGTTGCTGCCTAAAATGCTGCACATACGCACCTTTAATAATTTGCAACCAAATATTATAATCAGCAAATAAATTCAGATACTATTTTCAATTAGGAGTGTTCAAAATAAAAACTATGAATTTTAATTTTTAAAAGAAGACATGCAGAAATATACATCCACCTATACACACCTCACACTGACTCTGAAAATACAGAACACTTAGGAACTCTCAGTATGGAAACTGTATTTCTTAAATTGCTCTAAGAATTAGCATATGTACAGCTCAGGGGAATACACTCTCTTAGCATTACTGGATATAAAGAAGGGCAACCAATTTTCAGAGTCTACCTGGAAAATAAGCAGAAATTATTTTCTCAGGCTCTCTAGTCACTCCGTGGGCAGAATTCCAACATAATCTAAATTGGTCTTGGCACTATCTCACTCCCCTTTTTGCATCACTGCACCACCTCTGGTCCAAAGCCCAATGACCTTCTCTCTCAATGGCCTCCTACTCTCATTGGTCCTTTCCTTCCAACTTCTAAACTTCCAATGACTCCATGGCAATATTTTAGCAGAAGCTGGGGAATGGGGGAGCTTCAACAAATGATTAAGGAATTTTAACTTTCTCTGGATTATATGCATTTTTTAAAGAAAAGTTTGAGTACCCAGATCTTGTTTTTCTAAGCACCATAGCTCACTGGAGAAATAGTTGGGTCCAGGCCTGGGGATAAGGAAAGTACAATATAAGCCTAGAACACCTTACTATGCCAGGAAGCAAGAAGTGCTCAAATATTAATGCAGACATGACAGAAGGACACAGGAGCTGCCTTGAAGGGGCTCCCACTGGCCAAATGTGGTACAATCTGAACAACAAAAAGAATGATATGGATAAATTATAACACACTCAATTTTTAAAAAAGGAACCATCAATCCACAGATATTCATGGAAAGGGGGATAGTGCAAAGCTCTTCTTTACAAGGAAAGCCAGCTAATAAACACCAAAGGAATAGCAGAAATAGAAAATCCCACTTTGCAGCCACCAAGGCAATGATTGATTCAGTCAAGGGTCGTTAATGGACGCTAAAACCATTAGGGAAAGGGTTGCTATGGGACAGGATACTCACACAGTCTCAGAATACCACCCCACAGATTACTTATCACTTACCGGGGGGAAAAGGTATCCTTATAATGGAGAGCTCTGGCAGACCACCTTACCCAAGTGATGGCTGGCACAATCAATTATAGGATAACCGAACATCACATGTCTCCACAGGGACTATGTAGTATGTTTGTCAAAAGGCTTAATCTGTATCTCATCATAAAGTAACAATCAAACAAATCCAGTACTTGTGGTACTTTCTACAAGACAATTATCTTGGCATTCTCCAAGATATCAGTGCCATGAATGACAAAAATAAACAAAAACAGGGTGACTGTTCTGGATTAAAGGAAAAGAAACAAAATGCAGTGAATGACTGTTGATGAATCTTGGATTAGGAGAGGGGTTATAAAAGACATTACTGGAATAACTGGTGAAATTTGAATCGGTATTATGGGCTATGTGGGAGAGTATTCTTGTGTTTGGGAGATACATGTTAAAGTATTAATATTTCGGGTAAAGGGTCATGACCTCTATAACTAACTCAACCGGTTCAGCAAAAATGTTTTCAAGTGTGTGTATACAGAGACAGAGAGACAGCAACAGAGAGAGACAGAGATAAAACAAATTTGGCAAAATGTTAGCATTTTATATGGCAGGCTGGTTGTAACCTCTAAAAGCCAGTAACTACTGTTACTTGTAGGCTGTGTCTATTCCATATGAAGAGAGATCATAAGGAGCTTATGGTTGAAACCAACACAAATAGAAACAGAGACCACTGGTGTTACAGCATTTAGTCCATTTTTCAAAACACTTTTTCCAATTCATTTTTCTTCTGTAGCAATTAATGGTCATTAGTTGGGAGGAAGAAGATTTACAGAGAAAAAGAAACCCAAGGAAGAGGACAACAATGGATAAAAATTAGGCACAGATAATTTCAGTTCTCTTCCATACCTCTTCTTTGGAAGAAGAGGTAAGTCTCAAGGTTTAAAAAAATTGTGCATTGTTTTCCATCCTGGTGAGAAACCCTGGATAGATGTGGACCTTTCCAGTGAGCAAGAAAGAGTCCCTCTGCAAGAGGTATTCTGACCAAACACCAGGACCAGTGAAGCTGAGCACTTCATTTCATGCCCAGCCCTGGCCAAGCCTAGAACAGAGGGGCACGTGTCTGAATAACGAATGTTCCATGTGGGCAAACTTGCATCCCAGAAGCCCAGCTTTCAGCAGCTGCCTCAAACTGAATGTGTTGCAAACAGAATTCTCCTCCACCAAACTTGATCCCTTGTTTCTATTACCTCTCTCCTCAGTTTATCCACTCTCAAAAGTGCAGCTTCATCTTTCACTTTGGTTCCCACTGGCCCTCTCTTCCTCGTTCACATCCTCAGGCCCATATTGGCCACAAGGTCTCTCACAGTCCAGGTAGAAACAGCCTCTCTTTTCTCTGTTTCTCCTCAATACTTCTATCTATGGCACTCACTTGACACTTTTTAAATATCTTTGCCACACGGTACTGATTCTGTACTCACCGTAGGCAAGAACTTTACTATGTTACCTCATTTAAAAATCACTGAGGGACTTCCCTGGAGGCGCAGTGGTTAAGAATCTGCCTGCTGATGCAGGGGACACGGGTTAGAGCCCTGGTCTGGGAAGATCCCACATGCCGCAGAGCAACTAAGCCCGTGCGCCACAACTACTGAGCCTGTGCTCTAGAGCCTGCGAGCCACAACTACTGAGCCCGCGTGTCACAACTACTAAAGCCCGCGCGCCTAGAGCCCGTGCTGTGCAACGAGAAGCCACCACAATGAGAAGTCCACGCACCACAATGAAGAGTAGCCCCCACTCGCCGCAACTAGAGAAAGCCCGCGCGCAGCAACGAAGACCCAACACAGCCAAAAAAAAAAAAAAATCACTCAAATTCTGTGAAGTAGTTTAACGTTATTTTGCTTCTATCTACAGAAGAAATGGATACTCAGGTGAAATAACTTGCCCGAGGTCACAGAATTGTAAAGTTGATATTCAGACCCTGATCTTCTGGTTCTACCCTAACACCAAGGTGCTTCAGATTTTATTTATCATTTTAAACACTGTCCCCTGTCCTTAAATCAAGCACAGACTCCTTGAAGGAAGGGATCCATTTTATCCAGCTTTGTGCTCTCTCCAGAGCCTAGCAATACTCGTAACTCATGTTCACTGAATTATATTTCAAGACTCAGCCCAGAAACCATTTTTCTTTCTGACTTCCGAGCCCAATCCCTGTACAACCACCCACCCCCTCCCCTTGCCCTCTATATGTTTCTACTGCAGGACACGCAAGCCTAAATGGCAGGCTTCGTAACTGCCGCACGTGTGCCCTGGAACACAGCAGGCACCTAATGTATGTTTGCTGAATGAAATGTTTATGCATGAGACAGCTGGGTCCCTTATCAAGGCTACTATGTCTTGCTAGAAAATTGACCTCATTTTTATCTTTATCACATACTGAGGAAATTATTTTAGGAAAGAGTGACACAGGGAAAATGGAGAAAAACAGTCTTGGCCTTTGGGTCCTACCCACTTCACCTGCTGTCCTGGGTATACTGTGTTCTGGAGAAGTGCTTCCAAATTTTAATGGATACGTAGTTATCATTCAATACAAATTACGATTCAGTATGTCTGGGATAGAGCCCAAGATTCTGCATTTCTTTTTCTGGGGCGTGGGGGAATGCAAACAAGAGGCTAACCAAGATTCTGCATTTCTAACAAGCTCCCAAGAGACGTTGATGCTGCTGATCTATGGACCACACTTCCCAGGAGCAAGAAGTCCTAGACTGTAATAGTGAAACTGTGCCCATTTAAAGAGAAATAACATGTAGACTAAATGACCAGACATAAATTCAGAGTGTTAATGCTAGTTATCTCTGGGTTTCTTCTTTCTGCTTTCCTATAATTTCCAAGTATTCTATAATGACTCTTGCTGATGGAAATTAAAAGTTTAAATGCTATATATACACATGCATAAAAAACTGTACATTTGGACATTTCGACTTTGCATGGCTACATCTTTATTTAAGCAACAAATATACTTAACAGGACCAGACTTGGGAAATAACAGGATGGTGAATTTAGCAATTCCCTGTCTGCTCATTTTAACATGTAGATTAACATAAAACAGTAATTACCCTTAGCAAGCAGTCACCACCACAAGCATTGCTTTTCTCAGGTTCCTTTCCCTTAAAAGAAAGAGAAAGAATCCATTCAGCTGGAAGACAATAAAAGGCAAACCAAATTAAGGACAGAAGAAAGAACAAGCAGGTGCTACAATGAACCTCTTCCAAGTGGGTCAACAGAACCTCATGAAGTTGAAAAGGCGGTGGAAATGCGTTTCTCCCAGCAGAGGTGGGGTGGGCTGGGTTCTCCGACAAGGCAAAGTGCAATAAATTAAAGCAGCACTCACCGTGCACCTGCAAGCGAGGTGCAAAGAAATGGTCCTCAGAGGAGCCCCCCTTCCAAACATAACAAGGAAAGATCATTAGGAAAAGGCAATTAGAGGGTGTGCGTTTGCAGGAAAGCACTCCCCAAATACCTCCTTCTCTTCCGTGTTGTTCCTAAGGATGCCAGGTTTATCCTATGAGTTGCAGAAGTTGCAGCCCAGGCAGGTGGGCATCTCATGCCCACTCCCATACCCGCAGCTATTCCAGACTCTTGCCCGGCCATAGGTACCTGTGACTCAGGAAGGGCCAAAAACAAAGGAGGCACTTTGTAACCAGAGTATTCCTGGTTAAAGTAGGACCAACAAGGTTCTGCATCCTCTGTTTTCCAACCCACAGGCCTAAGTGACTTTTTGCCTTAAAGAAATATTGTGAAAGTCACTGTGAAATTACCCGAAAGGATTGGAACTTAGTGTCTGGAAGGCTTATATATATATACAATGGGACTAAAAATCAGTTCTGTGTGTCTATTAAGGATGTGGTTTCCTATCTGTGAAGTTTAGACACGCTAGACATTCAGCTCAACTGAAAACAGTGAGTCACTTTATCTCTACTGAGTTCTGTGAGTCTAGAGCTGGACCATTCAAGGCAAATAAGCATATGCTGAGGTATTTAAAAATGCGATCACTTGGGCTTCCCTGGTGGCGCAGTGGTTGAGGGTCTGCCTGCCAGTGCAGGGGATGCGGGTTCGAGCCCTGGTCTGGGAGGATCCCACGTGCTGCGGAGCGACTAGGCCCGTGAGCCACAATTACTGAGCCTGCGCGTCTGGAGCCTGTGCTCCGCAACAAGAAGAGGCCGCGATAGTGAGAGGCCCGCGCACCGCGATGAAGAGCGGCCCCCCGCTTGCCGCAACTAGAGAAAGCCCTCGCACAGAGATGAAGACCCAACACAGCCAAAAATTAATTAATTAATTAATTAAATTAATTTAAAAAAAAATGCAATCACTTGAGATTTCGATAGCATCAAAGTCAGCATCTTGATGGGAGAAAAAATCTGAATCTACTTGGACTTGCTTACATTTCTTTTATTGAAATTCAATATTGTTTTTATTTTGAATTATATGGATGGTAGATGGGGTGGGGGAGGGGAAAGCACCATAATCTTCTCAGTGCTCCAAAGCCTCAGAGTCTTAATATCTTAGTAGGAATTTTAGATTTGAGGAGACGTAAGAGGCACGACAATCAAATAGAATGCAGTACACGGTCTTTAGCTTGGATTCTGGTTTAACTTTTTTTTCAATGCTAAAGACTTAGGGGACTAAGTCTTTGGGAAATTTGACTATGGACTGATAATAAATGATACTTGAGGACTACAATTAATTTTGTTGGCCATCATAATAGTACTGCATTTACATAAGGCAGCTTCTTTATTTCTTGGAGATGAATGCTAAAGTATTGAGGGGTAAAATGCCATGATATCTAAAATTTATTTTGAAATGGCTCAGCAAAAAATAATATATGTAAATTTACACAGATGAAGTAAATAAGAAAAATGCTAATAGTTACTGAAATCAGATAGGGCTTCTATGGGTTTTCATTGTAGTATATTCCTTCTACTTTCTTCTATATTTGAAAAATTTTAGAATGAAAAGTTTAAATTTATATAAAAAACATTTATGACCCCATAGTTTTATCTCCCTTGTCCTATTCTCTTGCCATATTAGACCACAGTCCATCTATAGTAGATTATTTTCTTTCCTCCAGAACACATTCTCTCACGCCTTCCACCTCTGTAACTCTGTGTGTTATATTGTCTCAACCTGGCATTTTTCTCCCTCCAGTCACTGGGCCTCTGGTGAAAGCTGATTTATTCTTTCAGGTCAATCTCAAAGGCTACCTCCTCTCGGAAAACTTTCCTAACCTCCACCCCACTTTATGCATCTCCCCTTTTCAGACTCCCCATTACACCTTGTACCTCTCAGCACACCTATCACATTCTACCCTGCAAGGTAAACACTGAAGCTGACATTTACTGAGAGCTTCCCACGTGCGAGGCCCTGTTCACATGCTGTCACATGCATTCTTTATTGCACTCATTTCTTTCCTACCCCACTGAGGTAGGAGCTGTCATTACCTCTTTTCACAGGTGAGGAAACAGGCTTTGAGAGGCTGGGTGACCTACCCAGTTACAGGGTCAGTAAGTGGCAGTGCCAGGCTTCATTCAAATATAGCCCATCTGCTTCTAAACTCTTAAGCACTAGTGTGTATGTCATTTGCATGGCAGCCTGATCCTTTCCTACTACACTGTAACAATTTAAGGGCAGGTATTGCATCTTCTTTCTTTATTCACTCAACCAATAGTTGTTGAAAAGCCACTATTATCAGGAAACCACTGCCCTATGTGATGGGGTAAAGATATGCGTGAAAAGGACAGTTTTTGACCTAGGCAAAAACTGAGGAAATTTGAACAAACTATGGACTTTAGTTAATAAAAATGTATGTACTGGTACATTAATTGTAACAAATGTACCATATGAATGTAAGATGTCAATAATAGGGCAAACAGGGTGAGAGGGTTAATGAGAACTCTGTACTATCTTCTCAATCTTCCTGTAAATCTAAAACGGTTCAAAACAAATAAAGTCTATTTTAAAAAAGGAAAAAAGAATGTGACAATGAGGTCAGTTTTCTTGATTGGCTCATAAACTCCCTATAAAATCAATCCTAAAGAACAGTGGTTCAGTCATTCTAGCAAAAGGGGTGACAATGAAACATCTGACTAGGGCCTATTTGGGGAATGAATTCAAATGAGGATCTCTAGCTGAATGTGTGGCACGTGTTTTTTAAACCTAATCTCATACATGTATGTCCTTCCCCTCATACAACACTAACATGCTTCAGGCTCCAGTTTCTCCAGCTTAATTCACGATGTTTTTTTTTTTTTTTTTAAATTTATTTATTTATTTATTTATTTATTTTTGGCTGTGTTGGGTCTTCGTTTCTGTGCGAGGGCTTTCTCTTTTGCGGCGAGCGGGGGCCACTCTTCATCGCGGTGCGCGGGCCTCTCACTGTCGCGGCCTCTCTTGTTGCGGAGCACAGGCTCCAGACGCGCAGGCTCAGTAGTTGTGGCTCACGGGCCCAGCTGCTCCACGGCATGTGGGATCCTCCCAGACCAGGGCTCGAACCCGTGTCCCCTGCATTGGCAGGCAGATTCTCAACCACTGCGCCACCAGGGAAGCCCTTCACGATGTTTTAATGAACATACCCAGGAAGGAATTTACCACATCTCCTACTTCCCTAAATCAACTCAAGTTCTTAAGTTAAGTCTCAGAAAGACTCTAGGAAGTTCAATTTCTTTTTTAAGCATTGGTTATTTTTTGGTTTTGATTTTTTTGTTTTTGTTTTTTTCCTTAAAGAATCACAGAGTTTCAAGTCCCACACTCCATAGCCATCTCAAACCCAGAACTTCAGGTACCTACACATTAATATACCGAACCATCCTATGCCTGATTCTTCCCTAAAAAAAGGGAACTCGGCCTTTCAGATACTGTTCAGGGATTCCTCTCCACTTTAGTAAATGGCTCTCTCCACCACATTTGTGAGATCAGCTACATTTCCACATATAAAAACCTTCCTATGTGGAGCTAGCCTAATAAACCACCATGAATAACAGTAACTCTTTTTTTAGATCTGACTCCTGGAAAACTACAGCTCCTCACAGCTATGTAACTATTTAACAGACGCCATTTGACAATATTAACCATAGTAATAAGTAACAGCATTGAGAGTATTTCACTGGTTGTGGTGCATTTTGGAAGTTAGTCTCATAAAAGTACTGGGATATGGGTGGTAAAGATATCATCACCATTTTATAGATGAGGAAAACTGAGGCTTACAATTGAAGTCAGAACTCAACTCAAATACATCACTGCGTGACTTTGTTCCGCCAGGGATCCTCCAAGTCCTGGCTCAAAGCCAACAGTGCTTTTGCTCTCTCCAGTCAGAAAGCCAGGCCCTCTCCCGGAAACTGTCCACAGTACTCGCCTCATCCCTGGAGGCGCTCTTTCTCTACAGGCCATGTATCCGTTCATACATCCAATCTCCTGAGAAGAATCATGTAAACTAACTCAGGACTAGGGCCCCGCTTCACTCATGCTTCAGCCGCCGCAGGTCAACACACGGCCTCACACGGCGGGCGCTCCCCAAACCCAATGGTCCACAACCGCATGAACGATCCTGAGCTGCAAAGCTTACCCACGGGCAAAAGCCATGAAACAAAAACATACCCTGTTCTGGTGCTTGACAACTTATGGAAAGTTCAAGACGACTTTTTTTCATTGACCTTAAAGCAAAACAAATTATATTTAAGTTTTACAACATGGCTGATAACCATAAATAGAAAAGAGAGAGTTTTGTTTTCCCCATGAGTCCTCAGTGAGGCCTCCAACTCCGGGGCCAAGAACGTTAGGGAATGTGCCACAGATCTTGGTTTTCATCCAGATTCCGGAAAAAGGGCAGAGGCAAATGAGTTTTACCAGCGATACAGTTTGAGTTCGTCCTACAGGGACCACCCTCTACAGAATAACGCCTAAAATCGGCTTGTGCATATTCCTCTATCTATAGACCTCTTTCTAATGGCCAAGTTGACCGATCTGTTATTAGAACCTTGGATTCTTTAAGTCAAATGAAAAGTCAAATATTTTTAAAATAGCAAATCATTAAAAAAAATTCTTCTCTCCCCTCTGGTACCAAATATAAAGGTCCTGACTTCGCACAGAGAGTGACTGATTCAGAGTTAACTGCTCCTGCCTTGAAAGGAAACCAAAGGCTTCCAGTGCCCCAGGACATCACAGAAGTTGCTGAAAGAAGCAGTTTACTGAATCGTACTTCTGTGTCTTCAAAGTTTTAACATGCCCAACAGTGGAAAACTAAAACCGTTTGGATCAAAGAGGCTAAAAATCAATGCTTGCTTTGTTTGTTTTTAACCAGAATAATAACCAAAACTGAATATAGTTCACCAAGATATTAAATTCTGTCTCACTGTATTTTTCCTTCTGTATCCAACTATACAAGAGACTTTTTAAAAAAAATTAAAAAATGCTCTATTCTACCATCAATAACACACATGTGCTTTGAATTTTTCAGGAATGAAAGATGGGATTGTGGGGCTCTCCAAACCGTTCCTTGTGTGTCCAATGGCATATATTATAAGACTGCTCCCCTGCACTCATGAGAAAAGTGATCACAGGACACCAGAGGGAACTTACGGAGGGTGTGTGTGTCTGCGTGTGTGAGCACGCACGCGCGCACTCAGCTGTGGTGTATCTATGGGTGGGGTTAGGGTGGGGGAGGGCAAGCAACAGAGTGCTGGAACTCCTAAAAAGCATCATAGGTGTCGCCTAAGATCTAAGATTCCACTCGTCCCTCCACTTTTCCTCTCTGTTCTTTGCTCCAGGAAGCTGACCCACTTGACAACATACTCCCTCAAAGCAATCCTGAGGAAAAAGAACAAAGCTGGAGGCATAACATCCCAGACTTCAGACAATACTACAAAGCTACAGTAATCAAAACAGCATGGTACTGGCACAAAAACAGACGTATAGATCAATGAAACAGAAGAGAGCCCAGAAATAAACCCATAAACTTACAGTCAGTTAATCTTTGACAAAGGAAGCCAGAATATACAATGGAGAAAAGACAGTGTCTTCAGCAAGTAATATTGGGAAATCTGGACAGCCTCAAGTAAATCAATGAAAGTAGAACACTCCTTCACACCATATACAAAAATAAACTCAAAATGGTTTAAGGAACTAAATATAAGACACGACACCACAAAACTCCTAGAAGGGAACATAGGCAAAACATTCTCAGACATAAATCGCAGCAATATTTTCTTAGGTGAGTCTCCCAAGGCAAAAGAAATAAAAGCAAAAATAAATAAATGGGACCTAATCAAACACAGAAACTTTTGCACAGCAAAGGAAACCATCAACAAAACAAAAACACAACCGACAGAATGGGAGACAATATGTGCAAATGATCCAACCAACAAGGGGTTAATTTCCAAAATATTCAAACAGCTCATAAAATTCAATATCAAAAAAAAAAAAACACACACAACCCAATCAAAAAATGAGCAGAAGACCTAAATAGACATTTCTCCAAAAAAGACAGACAGATGGCTAACAGGCACGTGAAAAGATGCTCAACATCTCTAATTATTACAGAAATGAAAATCCAAACTACAATGAGGTATCACCTCACACTGGTCAGAATGGCCATCATCAAAAAGTCTACAAACAATGAATGCTGGAAAGGGTGTGGAGAAAAGGGAACCCTCTTGCACTGTTGGTGGGAATGTAAATTGGTGCAACCACTATGGAAAACAGTATGGAGGTTCCTTAAAAAACTCAAAAGAGTTACCGTATGATTCAGCAATCCCACTCCTGGGCATATTTCCGGAAAAGATGAAAAATCTAATTTGAAAAGATACATGCACCATGGATGGACCTAGAGAGTGTCATACTAAGTGAAGTAATCAGACAGAGAAAAATAAAATAATACAGACTCACAGACATAGAAAAGAAACTTATGGTTACCAAAGGGGAACACGGGCAGGAGTGGGGTGGGATAGGGAATGAGGAGTATGGGATTAACAGACACATACAACTATATATGAGATAGATAAGCAACAAGGATTTTCTGTATAACACAGGGAACAATATTCAATATGTTGTAATAACCTATAATGGAAAATAATCTGAAAATGTATATATATATATATATATATATCTGAATCCCTCTGCTGTATACCTGAAACTAACACAATATTGTAAATCAACTATACTTCCATAAAAATAAAAACAAACAAACAAAAAACATGCTCCCTTACCCTCTGGCTCCTGGTTGGGTTTGACCAGTGCGGAGGTTCCACAGGAGGACAACCACAGGAGAGCACAAGGAAGGAGGAAAACAGCTCCCTCCCTGCAGGCTCTCAGGTCACAAGTCCTGTCCAGTGGCCCACTACACACAGCTCTCTGTCTCCCCCCTCACCCCTCAGGCCCCCAAGTGGGAGGAGCTTGGCTGCCACAAGCCCCAGGGCGATGCAGATCTCAGGTAGTTCCCCTACACCCTGTCCAAGTTCTCAGTATGAATGTGCCACCTGTTTCCTGATGAGACCTGGGCTGATCATATACCTAAAACCTTTGAATACTCACCTAACAAGATACTGCCCTAATTACTACTGTTTTGATCCCACCTTTATGGCAGCCTTACATCAATTATGTCAAAGAAAAGTCACTCGACAATATTTCAGGACCGTTTCTTTCTTTCTTTCTATCTATCTATCTATCTATCTATCTATCTATCTATCTATCTATCTATCTATCTAACTAACTAACTAACTAACTATCTATTTGGCTGTGCCACACGGCATGTGGGATCTTAGTTCCCCAACCAGGGATTGAACCCATGACCCCTGCAGTGGATTCACGGAGTCCTAACCACTGGACCGCCGGGGAATTTCCCTTCGGCACCTTTTAAAGCCAGCTGTTTTTCACTTTGTTATAAAGCAGAAACTGACACACCATTGTAAAGCAATTATACTCTAATAAAGATGTTAAAAAAAAAAGCTAACTGTTTTGACTAGTGTACTGGCATGGTTTTTGTTTTTTTGTCGTTGTTGTTTAATCCACAAAATGCCATCATCTGCAATAAAATACACAGCAGAGGAAATATACTCATAGCTTAAATGATTTTTTTTCAGCCTTATTGAGGTATAATTGACATACTAAATGGTAAGATATCTAAAGTATACATTGTGGTGATATGATACACATAGACATTGTGAAAGGTTTCCTCTCACCTAGCTAATTAACACATCCATCACCTCACGTATTTATCTTTTTTTTTTTTTTTTGGTGAGAACATTTAAGTTCCATTCTCTTACAATTACACAATATAGTGTTATCAACTATAGTCATCATGCTTTACATTAAATCCTTAGACCTTATTCACCTTATAGCTGAAAGTTTATACCCTTTTACAAGCCTCACCTCTCTTCTACTGTTTCTATGAGTCCAATGCTTTCTTTTTGATTCCACACTTATGTGATACCATAGAGTATTTGTCTTTCTTTGCCTGACTTATTTTACTTAGCATAATGCCCTCAAGGTCCATCCATGTTGTCACAAATAGCAGGATTTCCTTCTTTCTCAAGGTGGAATAATATTCCATTGCGTGTATGTATATGTGTGTATGTATACATGTATATATATAACAGCTTCTCATCTTCTTTATCCATTCATCGGTTGACAGACATTTAGGTTGCTTCCATATCTTGGCTACTGTGAATAATACTGCAATGAACATGGGAATGTAAATATCTCTTCAAGATCCTGTTTCCATCTCCTTGGGATTTTTACCTAGAAGTGGGATTGCTGGATCATATGGCAGTTCTATTTTCAATTTTTTGAAGAACCCCCATACTGTTTTCCACAGTGGCTGCACCACTTTACATTCCCACCAACAATGCACAAGGGTTTCCTTTTCTCCACATCCTCACTAACACTTGTTGTGCTTGTCTTTTTGATAAAAGCCATTCTTACAGATGTGAGGTGATTATCTCATTGTGATTTTGATTTGCATTCCCCTGATGATTAGTGATGGGGAGAATCTTTTCAGTATCTGTTGGCCATTTGTATGTCTTCTTTGGAAAAATGTCTATTCAGTTTCTCTGCTCATGTTTCAATTGGATTATTTGGTTTTCTTGCTGTAGAACTGTATGAGTTCTTTATACATATTTTGGATATTAACCCCTTATCCAATATATGATTTGTGAATATTTTCTCCCATTGAGTAGGTTGCCTTTTCATTTTGTTGATGGTTTCCTTTGCTGTGCAGAAGCTTTTTAGTTTGATGTAGTCCCACTTGTTTAAGTGATCCTTTTTAAAATGTAAGTCAGATCAAGTCAGCTGTACTCAAAACCCTGGCATCTCTGAAAAATGAATATTTTAGGTCCTTATTCTGCCCTGCAGTACCCTTCGCAACCTGTCCCTCACTCCACCCCCATATTTTCGGCTTTACTCTGCAATACTCTTCCCTTTGTTCCCTCTGCCCTAGCCTCAAGGGCACCTTTGCTGTTTCTCAAACATGCCAAGTTCACTCCCACCTGAGGGCCTTCGCTCTTGCAGTTTCCTGCACCTAGAATGCCACCTCCTGGGTCTCCATATCACTGAGTCCTGCTCAACTGCAACTACTCTAGGAGGCCTTTGCCCATCACCACCTCTTAAGCAGCCCTCTCTTGCTCTAGCTCTCTCTCACCCCTTGATTTTTCTTCATTGTGCTTATTACCCCAATACATTATATATATTTATTTGTCTATGGCCCATCTCCTCCCAGGAGAACGCATGGTCCCAGAGAGCAGGGACCTTGTCTGTTAGGATCATCACTCATCCCCACTGCCCAGAACAGTGGGTGGTGTACAGTCAGCACTCACTAAATCTTTGTCGAATAAATGATTTGGTTAGGGAAAAATAAAAAGGACTGCTGGTCTGCTTTCCTAATGACTGCAGCTAAATTTCCAGTGACCAAGAAGATATTCAGTAGCCATCTTTAGAGATGCTATAGAAGGGATTCTGTAAACTAAAAGATGAGTTTATGGAATAACCTGCCATCCTACATGAGGATTTTCCACACTGCACATCAAAACCAGCAGAGTACACAGTAAATAATAATAATTTTTAAAAATGAACAAATTTAAACAATTATTCAAACCAGAGTGGCAAAGATTTTCTGTAAAGCGCCAGAGAGTAACTAACTTACACTTTGCAGGCCACAGAACCTCAGTCACAACTACTGAATTCTGCTGCTGCATGATAACAGTCAGACACAACACATCAGTGACTAAGCACAGCTGTATTCCAATATAACTTTACTGATGAACACTGAAATATGTATAACTTTCACGTGTCACAAAATATTATCCTTCTTTTAATTTCTTTCAGTCATTTAAAAACGTGAAAACCATTCTAGGCTCGTGAGCCATATAAAAACAGGCCGTAGGCCAGATCTGGCCTCTTAGCTGTAAGTCTCTGACCCCTGATTTAAATCCTGTCTAAGCGTGTTTTTTTTTTTTTTTCTTTTCCTATAGATGAAATACATTCTGGTCCATACAATCTGTTGGATACATAGTCTACAATTAATTAAGCATGGAATAATTGCTTTTGTTAAAGAATAATAAGCTGGATAAACAATTTATTTAGGTGAATAAACATTACTAATTCACTCTTCCAGGACCGTCTTTCCACCCAGATTTTGATCATCTTCAAACACAAGCTCTGTTATCACCTTTTTCCTCATCTAAGTATTTTCATTTTCCATCCTAGTGAAGAAATTTCCATTTACTCTTTCTTCCTTTATAGAGAGGGGAACTGCAACAAAATCTTAGGATAGAGGGGAGAGTCGCTTCCCAAGTTTGAGGCAAGGCAGATTCCAGTACAGTGTTTTATGGTGAAGTGTACAGTGTGTTGCTTATACTTTGCTTCCAAGTACTTTCAAACACACCCTGTTGTGTGGGCCCTGGAATGAGAACTATTCTGATTGCAGGTGCTGCTAGCACTCAGGGTCCTCTGTCCCCATGAGCCACAAAAATTTGCTGAAAAGGCCAGGCTGGGAGATGGCACAGCCAAAACAAGTTATTTCATAACTTAAAGCAGAAGAGTTTAAATTGCTCTCAATTATAATGATAGCTCATCTTTCTTACATAATAGCAATATATGAAAATAAGGACTTTGAAGAAGCACTCTTCATGATATCACTCAGAAAAGTCAACCAAAACAGGTGTATTAACATCAAACTTGGACTTCCCTGGTAGTCCAGTAGTTAAGACTTCATGCTTCCAGTGCAGGGGGCACGGGTTCGATCCCTGGTCAGGGAACTAAGATCCCACATGCCGCAAGGCGCAGCCAAAAAAACCAAAAAAAACATCAAACATGTCTATTTGACACTGGACACACAGTAGAGAATGGGAACACTTCACTATAGGCCTTCAGATGCTCTCAATATCCTGATGGTGAGTGTCCCAGAAACCCAATCAAGAAAGAATTCAAGAGGAAAGTTCTCACCCCTCATGTTCTCTAAGCATAGGAGACATGGAACAAAACCAAAATTTATTTTAACCTAATTAATTATAGACTCCACTTGCCCAACCCACTGTGAAAGTAGATCTATTGGAATGTGGAGTGAAAATTTTTAAAGTTTTTTGAAACACCTCTGGTGCTCTGTTGCTTGATTTTCCCAGTAAATCAAATTCAAATAAACAGGCTAAAGGAAGTCAATGGTTTTCCAACTCCTACTGTAAGTAACACAGATTTACTGTGAGATTTAAGCCTACAGATTTACTGTGAAAACCAGGGATTAAATTAAGCTTCACTTAAATTTCAAGATGCCAGAGATGGTCTCCTGAGAAAGCAGACTTGGCTTGAAACCCTGGTGTCTCACACACGTGGCCCAATTCCCAGCAAAGACAGCCGTCCACAAAGCCGCCCTGTCTCCGCAGGCATCTCCTCCGTTCTGCAGAGCTCGGACTACACACATCAATGAAAGTTGAGACATCAAGTCATGGAAGGCTGTAAGATAAGCACCTCTGCTTCATCTCACACTCTTAATTGAGTCTCTGAGGGAAATGGAAATGCTGACAAGGCAGGCAGCTTCAAACAAAAATGATCAGAAGTGAATGAATATACCAAAGAATCGCCACCATAGTTGCCGGGTAATCCCGTGAGCATTCAGATCGACACATTCTTTTGGGGAATACCCAGGGCACCAGGGAATCACCCTCTTCCAGACACCCAGGGGGATTGTGATGCTGAAACCAGGTGATGGAGAAAGCCACAAGGAGGAAGTTTCCCTGAACAACCCTGGCTTCGGCTTGTGTTAGTGTGCTAGGACTGCCCTAACAAACTACCACAGACTGTATGGCTTACACAACAGAGGTCTCTAAGTCCAGGATGAAGGTGTCAGCATCAAGGTGCTGGCAAAGCTGTTTTGTTCTGAGGCCTCTCTCCTCTGCTGGTAGATGTCCTGGCGTGGTCTTCCCACGATACGTGTCCGTGTCCAAATTTCTTTGTCTTATAAGCACACCAGTCATAATGGTTTAAAGCTCACCTCCATGACCTCATTTTAATTTAATCACCTCTTTAAAGACCCTATCTCCAAATATACAGTCACGTTCCAAAGAACTGAGGGTCGGGACTTCAACATAGGAATCTTGAGGGGACATAATTCAGCCCTTTGCCCTGCTGGAACCACTGCCATGGCAACACTCTGCTTCTGTTTAGCCCTACCAGTGCCAAAGGCTATGCAATAAGCTGATAACCCAATTCTCACTATTTTGAACATTAACTACCTTTCTTTTATAATGAAAGGATATTACATTCAACAATGTCCCGACCCTAATCTCATTTTGATAACAACAAAAAAAACCAACATATAATTCTCACTGCCTTTATAAAATACTTTGTTACATACCAAATCCAATCATAAAGAAAAGTCTTTGGGGGTGGGCGCACACCCCAAGCACCAGCTGCTGCCAGGCCACATTTTTTTATTAGCAATTTGCACTGCAACAAAGATCCAACACAAGGAAAAAATCAGGACATTCAGTTGACATTCATCATCATGGAAGGCAAGTGTAAAAAAACACATTCTCACTTATTTCGTGTGTACCTTTTCATGCAGACACTCACGTCTTTGCATGCAGGATTACGTACTGCTGTGTTAATCTGTACTGCCCGCTCCTGATATCGAAATGGGTTTAAAAAATAACACTGAGTGTTGTACACCTGAAACTAATGTAATACTGTAAAACAACTATACTTCCATAAAACACACACACCCACACTGAAATCAAGACTTCTATTCAAACCAGGTGTGTGACCAGGAATATCATCAGCAAAATGTAACGTTTTAAAGCCCTACATCTAAATGATTACCAAAGCTCTTTTTAAAATACCAAAACCAGTATCATTTAAATGTGTTTAATCTCAATTGAAGCCTTAACAATTTATGACCTTATAACCATTTACGTCCTCCAAATTCGACTATGTTATTCAACAATTCAATAAACATTTACTGAGATTGTACTATGTGGCAGGCAGCATTCTAGGTGCTAGAGATACATCACTAAACAAACAAAATCCCTGCCCTAGTGGAACTGATAGTCTGGTAAGATACACACATCATTTCCCCTACTGTCCTACAAGCTCATTTACCTTCCCAAATTCCCTGACTGGGGCATGGGTATTTCCAGCCTCCTAATTTCCCAAAGACAAAACTTAGGAGCTATGTTATATTTTTCATTCTCTACCACATCCCTCCTGGGTCTCTAGTGGCTGTTTCCCACCCTGCCTCCTCCACCTGCCTTTCCTAATACAGATAACATTACCACCTACAAGCCCCAGCCGTCAGCCCATCAGCCCTGTACTCCTTGTCATTCACCACATCCCGTTAATCCCACCACTGGGGTCCCTCCCCAGTCTCTTCCAACCTCTCCACTCCCCTCGCCACAATCCTGGTCATCTTTCGTCTCAACTTACACATCCTCTCTAGAAGATGAAACCTATAAAGCAGAAACAGTGATCTACTCACCTTTGTATCTGCACCATTACTTGTGTTTGCATAGAACTCTGGACACACTATATTAAGTCAATATACTCTGTATTCCTGGCCACCTCCCCACTAGACCATGCGCTCTGAGGGCAGGGCTTATATCTTTTTTTTTTTTAATTCTCAGTGACAGACATGCAGTAGATATTACGTGCCTCTTGAAAGCCACTTATTCATTCATGCAACAAGTATTTATCAAGCACCCACTCGCCACCAGGTACTATGCTAGATGATGGGGATATACCAGTGAACACAAACCCCCCCAAACCCCTGCCTTTTAGAATTTCTATTTACACAAATTCCTATTGTACAAATTTATTTTAGAGTGAGGGTAGAAAGATAATAACTTAAAACATAAGTATGCAATGTGTTATAAAGGGATAAGTTCTATAGGAAACAAAATAAAGAAGGAGAAGAGGGATTTGGGATTTGGGGAAAGGGGCAGGAAGGTTCGCAATTTTCAATACCATCAGGGTAGGTAGGTAGGTTTCACTGGGAAGGTACCACCTGAGCAAAGATGTAAATAAGAGAGGAAGTTCACCAGGTGGATATCTGGGGAAGAGGATACAGGAAGAAGAAATAGCAAACGTAAAGGCCCTGAGGCAGAAATGTGCCCAGTGTGTTCAAAGGCCAGTGTGGCTGGAGTGGACTTAGCCAGGGGCAGAATAGGAGGCAATGAGGTCAGAGAGGAAAGGAGGGGGCTTAGTATGGTGCCTGTCAGGTAACTGGAAGGACTTCATCTTCTACCATGAAGACAGAGAAGTCATTTCAAGTTCTGAGCAGGGGGGTGTCATAGAGTGACGAGTTTGAACAGGATCACTCTACTGAGAACAGACTAAAGAGAGACAAGGATAGAATCAAGGAAAGCAGCTAGCAGGTCCTTGGAATAACTCAGGCAAGACAGAATGGTGGCTTGGGTCAAGGTGGCAACATGGGTATGTTCTGAAGGCCGAGTCAATAAAGTTTTCTGATGGACTGGACCTTGGAAACATGTCTACATTTCTTCCTTTTCATTGATAATAACGAAGCCCCAGCCAAGACCCTGCTCCTTATTCATAGATGGCTGTGAAAGTCTAGGATTTGTTCTTCCCATCTACAGTTCTCCCCTCTCTTCATCCTACAAGCCGCAGCGGGACTGGTGCTTGGAATGCTGCCCCCCATCACAGCATCACGGGCTCAGAGTGAGCTCCCTTCGGGGCACAGACCTGCTCCGAAGCCCTCCACCCTCTCCTCACGCGCCCAGCCCTGTCCCAACACCTCAAACACCTTCCCATCACCCCACCTCTGCTCTCCATCACCCTCCCTGCTCCTCTCCAGTGCCCTGGATCTTAAGGCCCTTGCTGCCCTTTAAAGTTCACCTTTAAGGTTCCACCTCCTCTAGGACATCTTCCCAGGATGGTCTGGCTCATGCCTGTTTCTACCTCCTCAGGGTTCCTGTGGCCTTTACTGCCCATACTAAACATCCCACATCCCACTGGCCCATCTAGACTGTGTGCCCCTAGAAAGCAAGAGCCATGCTGTACATTTTTCAGGTCCCATTCCACCTACACTATGGGCAGCAATCATAACACTTGCTGACAAAGAACATCATAGGGAAAAATCCAAGAGTACAATGTTTGAATTATTTTATTTTTATTTATTTATTTATGGCTGTGTTGGGTCTTCGTTGCTGTGCACGGGCTTTCTCTAGTTGCGGCGAGCGGGGGCTACTCTTCGTTGCGGTGCGTGGGCTTCTCAATGCGGTGGCTTCTCTTGTTGCAGAGCATGGGCTCTAGGCGCACGGGCTTCAGTAGTTGTGGCACACGGGCTCAGTAATTGTGGCTCGCGGGCTCTAGAGCGCAGGCTCAGTATTTGTGGCGCACGGGCTTAGCTGCTCCGCGGCATGTGGGATCTTCCCGGACCAGGGCTGGAACCCGTGTCCCCTGCGTTGGCAGATGGACTCTTAACCACTGGGCCACCAGGGAAGCCCTGAATTATTTTAAATGTACTGTCAGCACTTGAAGACTGGGAGCAGTCACATAAAAATCCAAATTTATGTCTTCTCTTGAAATACTAGAAGATCAGGCAACACTGGCCCTCACTCCAGAGCAGCTGAGTGGTCATCGTGCCTCCCCCCACCTTTTTTTCCTTTTCGGCCACACCGCGCAGCATACAGGATCTTAGTTCCCTAACCAGGGATTGAACCTGTGCCCCCTGCAATGGAAGTGTGGAGTCTTAACCACTGGACCACCAGGGAAGTCCCTAATTGTGCCCTTTTTCCCCCCTCTATGCCCCAGTTCACTAGTTTACTTTTCTGTCAGGTCCTGGTAGGCATGTGAGTTTGTGATCCCCATACTAGACACTGGTTACCTTGAATTGTTTAATTATCAAGTTCTTTTGGGAACTGAGTATTTATTGAAGGTAATATCAGTTTTTCTCACTCATGATATACTGTGACAGATTTGTTTCAGACATTTCTATATTATAAACATAAGTAATTACATACATACACAAATATACACACATATATGTATTTTGTATTAACCTTCCTAATAGATTACAATTCCTACACTATGGTTCAAACACCTTGAAATATGGGGGGTATAATTCTTGCCATGACTAAGTATAAGAGGGTCAGATATCAGTACAGAAGCTACACAGAAAGAAAGGAAGATAAAGCAAAAACAAATGTTACTGATGAGCTATTTATCAAACCATTTTAGGGGAAAAAAGTCACTAAAATTCTTTTGAAACTAGAAAAATTCCATGGCCTTGTTGATTTAAAAACGAAACCTCACGGATTAGAGATCAAACTATGTATACATAAGGGATGTTACAATGGGTTTATTCTCCAGACAACTGCCTACATTCTAAAGAAAAATTGTCTTCTTCCTATGATTAAATTTCAGCATCCAAACTAAGACCAAAGAAGCTAAATCACACCATAAAGAAACAGATACAATGGTTTCCAGAGAAGCCTACCAAGAGTGGAAGAGTTAAGCAGTTACCGTTACTGGAAGAGTTTAGGGGAATCATCTCCTTTGACCTATGACTCATGCCTGGGGTTTTAATTAAGAGAAAAGCGAAATCTGGACACAGAAGTCAGAAGATATTTAAAAGGCACCCTGACTTTATCTGTGTCTCAGTCATAACTTCTACTCCAAACAGGCAGGCCTTTCTCAGCAAACAGCTTTCCTGATGAGCAATCAGATTATGGAGACTTCCACTGCCACCTCCAGCCTTGTGGTCTGAAAAGCAAATACAATTCAGTCCAAAGCTCATATTTAAAGCAAAGAAACTGAGCATAAGGGTTCACTTTCAGACATACTTCAGCACGAAGGGATTCTTTGTCCTTCAAATCACATTTGGTAAATATCTGTCTTTCTCCTTTCTCTTTCTCAACTCAGTGTTTTAACTAATAAGCTTTCAAGGGAACGTTCGCTGGCTTTAGCGCATACTTTACCACTCTTCCCATAAAAATTACCTTCTTCCTCTGCATGCAAAGAGGCAAGAAAGACTGACAAATGAACATTAGAAAAAAATTTACAGTGTTTTTACAAACATTTAGTAAGGTTTTATAAACTGCATTAAAACACAATGAATGGGACTTCCCTGGTGGTGCAGTGGATAAGAATCCACCTTCCAATGCAGGGGACACGGGTTTGATCCCTAGTCCAGGAATATCCCACATGCCACGGGGCAACTAAGCCCGTGCGCCACAACTACTGAGCCTGCGCTCTAAAGCCTGCGAGCCACAACTATTGAGCCCACGTGCCACAACTACTGAAGCCCGCGTGCCTAGAGCCCATGCTCCGCAATGAGAAGCCACCACAATGAGAAGACCACGTACCACAACGAAGAGTAGCCCCCGCTCGCCACAACTAGAGAAAGCCCGAGCGCAGCAACAAAGACCCAACGCAGCCATAAATAAATAAATAAACAAATAAATAAATTTATTTTTTAAAAAAAACAACGAATGGTTATGGTCATGATCATACACTGCCCAGCTAGCTCTTGATTCTTGTTTAAAAGGAAAGAAAATGAATAAATGAACATGGCTAGAAAACTCAAACAATATGGAAAAGAAAAAGGTTTTCAGTGTAATATCTCCCTAGGGGGAAAAAAGGTATGTACCAGCATATATACAATATCTTCTCTAAAACATTTATACAAAAGGGAATGGTAGTCACATGATTCTGCAAAACATTTTTTCATTTTATACAGACACATGCACATACATACATATATATAAGTTGTATATGTGTATGTATATATAAAAATAATGTAATTCCAAATCAGCACACATATAGAGCTTTCATTCTTTACAAATATGCTATAATATAATATACCTTGTATAAATATCTTGGCATAGTTGTAAGTGAACCTATTTATGAAATTGCTGGTGATTTTAAATTTTAAACTATATTGAGAAATTGCTCTCCAGTGGCATCTAGTTTATAATTCAATCTCAAACAGCAGTCCCTTTTCTGCATGTAGTATATCAAAACAGACCTGCTTTGTCTCAAAATGCATCACAAAACTGCCAGACAACCAACCCATCACAGACCAAGTCAAGCTCTTCTAGACAACACAGACTCTACGAACCAAACCAGAAGCATAACATATCAAAGCTGGAGGCTGACAATCACAGTTTCATAGAGGGTTCTGCGTAGCTGACCTTTCACTTTTTCTATATTCTTTGTCTAAGACAAAACTGCAGGAACAGGGTGGGGGAAAGGGGAGATTATCATCTGCGAGGTATTTATCCTAGTCCATTCGGGATGCTATGACAAAATACCAGAAACCGAGTGGCTTATAAACAACAGAAATTTATTTCTCACAGTTCTAGAGGCTGGCCATCCAAGATCGTGGTGCTAGCACAGTCACCTTCTGGTGAGGGCCCTTTTCCTGATTCATAGCTGGCGTTCTCGCTGTTTCCTCACATGGCAGAAGGAGCTAGGATCTCTCTGGAGCCTCTTTTATAAGGCAGTAATCCCATTCACGAGGGCTCCACCGTCATGACTTAAGCACCTCCCAAAGTCACCACCTCCTCATACCATCATCTTTGGGGGGGTTAGGATTTCACCATGTGAATCTGAGGAGGGGACACATTCATTTACGCCACAGCAGTGCTCAACTACGAATACTACCAGGGGAAAACACTGAAACCGTCATAGAGTTGAACACCTTGGTCCCTCCCCACTGTCAAATACCATGGGGGCCCCCAAGGCAGGCAGTGCAAAGAAGCTCAAAGCCCCCCAAACAACAAGTACAGAATCAGGGTGGGGGACAGTCAGGGAAGTCCAAGGCTGACGTTCTTCCTTCCTTCTCTAAGTAGCTGCTTGGGAGGGTCTGATTCCCTCAGTAACCAGATACCTCCGGGTAACTCACAGCAAGTTGACAGAGTGCATGGCTGGGCCACATACCTTGGCTGTAAAATCGTGGGCAGACTCCCAAACATGCCATGCATTTTTATTTCTGCCTCTGAGGGTCTGATTAGGTATTTTCCTCAGGTAAAAAGCCTTGAAAACCCCCATCCACTTACAACCTCCTACCTCTTGTTTGTGTATCAAAAATAACAAAATGCCACTTCTCCAGATTAATCTACATCCATATTAACCTCTCTCTACTTGGAAATTCCAAAGCATCCTATTCATACAGTACTTTGGGCCTTTATTATCTCATTAGTTATAATAATGATGAAAGATATATAAAGAGATACACACAGAGTTTTCTACAGGCCAACCACTTGAGAGACTGTGCTTTTATTTACACAGGTATATCATGAGGTTTGAGGAAAAAAATGTTTAGATTCAAATTTAAATTAGTAGATGTGAAACTTGGATAAAACCATTTGATATCTCAGCTCCTGAGCTTATCCACAAAACAGGTAATACTGTCTCTCTCATAGGATTGTTGTGAGGATTCTCCCCACCCCTGTCCCAACCCATCAGAAGCCGAGAAAGTGTTAAGTCCTTAGCACACTGGACAAGCTCAATAAAATGTTACCTCTCCCAGAAGGGCTTGTATTCTGGCTATCTCTCCCCCAGGATACTTCATTCTGTTCCCTCCAGCAACTACCAAAGTAGACTTTGTTAATACCGTTAACAAGTTCATTTGGAATTTAACTGAACTGCACTGAACCAAGTAAAATTAATTCAGCATCTCTTAACACTCATAAATGAATGCCTCCTCAAGGTCAGTGGTTATTTTTAATCCAATTTTAGAATCATCGAGGACCTAAAGTCTTGGTTGGAACTCCAGACTTTTTATTTCTGAGATAAGTCTTTGGTAAAGCCACTAATTACCCTCCTACTTTCCCAGGCACGGCCACTGTCAAGCTTTAACCAGACACCAGAAAGGAGCCACAGCACTCACAAACTATTTACAACCTAAAGTCATCAAGAAAACCACCCTTATGAAACCAAGCACAGAGGAGTTACTAAGATTCTAAATTCTGTCTTCAAAGGGCCTCAGCAGCATGAAGAATGCAGGCAGGAAAAACTAATTTTTTCATTCTTAAAAAGGGCACACTAGCAAATTGCACAGAGCAATTTCCTAATGTAAGCTAGACTGATGTTGATATTCATTTTCTAAATAAATGACTGGCTTGGATACTGTCTACGTAAAAACATCCAATAGACTTATTTTTGTTTATAAATGAAGATCAATTCTTATCTGAGCAGACAGTAATCAATTTGGAAACTTCAGAAGTTCTGAACAGTTATCGTGTCATGAATAGTATAGGTCTTATTCGGACAGTCTAATCAAATTAAATGTTTTATTCATTACAGGTCACTATGGGACTGAGAAACTACTGCTTGTGCTTATATCAGTAATTACACTAAAATAAACTGACTACATGTCACTGGAGTATGGTACCTTTGAAGACTTTTAAAGGAAATTCAATACCTCACAGATTATTTAACATAAAAAATATAAAGACAAGCAAAAAGTCAAAAGATGTAATATTCCAAATTCTATTAATACAGTACATATATTTATCATCAACATCCTCATCAGAGGTTTACACAAGAATGTGGTTTCTCCTAACGAAAGCAAGTTCCAGACACGCTCTTTGTTCTTGCATCAGGCTCACCGAATATGACCAAGTTGATCTGATTCTGCAACCAAATGATTATAAATAGGCAGGAGCCTTCACAAAAATGTAATTGTACCACAACTCAAATTGCAACGGCTCAGTCATTCCGAACCCCTAACTTCAGTCAACACAAGGCTCTATTCAGAATAAAGGGCAGTTAAGAAGTTACCCTCACCCAGCCCTAGTATGTTTCAGCTCCCTAAGAAAAACGAGACCAATAGGACCGTATCCTCCTAGAACATTATACTACACTCCTCATAAGGTCATTCATCATTCTGCAAATAGGTCACAAAGATTTTTAAAAGGGCACCAAAGAGAAAGAAAGGACAGAAAGGAGTGACTGGGTTAAAAAATTCATGATACCCACGTCCTAGAGAAATAAATGAAAGCTTACCTACTGTTTTTTCTTTTAAATGAAAGTAAAAAGAGTAATTCCATGTTGCCCATGGGTGCATTTTTATGAAGTGACATTATCAGCCAGAGGACTGCAAGGAAAGCAAAGGGGCCAGGTAACGAAACACGTCAGCTCTACCCAGGTGGAAATGAGAAGATTACAAGAAAGAGCAGGAAGCAGATAAGCCATCCTGGAGAACTGAGCCCTCCGGGAACAGGCAGGCAGGGCTTGACCCACTAATGCAACGGCAGAAAACATGTTCTAAATCTAATCATGTGATTTTAATATCTGATTAAAGTCCAATAGCAGAAGTCAGCTTTTAGCTATATGCCAGAGAAGAGAAATGTCTCTGAATTTCACCAAGACTAAATTTATATTTTTTTCACATTAAAAATAAAAGTCATTCCCCAAACAAAATTGTAACTTTACTAGAAAGCAAAAAAAAGGCCAACTGGAATCCAAACATCACAATAAAGCACTGACTTTTTTTCCTTTTTAACCTCTATGCGTTCACAATTTTTACAGTTATAACTAAAGAGAAATAAATTTGCAGTCTTCATGTTTCTAATATAATTATTTTAATGTCTCCACAGCAGTCTATTGAGAACCATACCAACACAAAGGCAAAAATAGCACAGTTAGATATAAAAATGTAGCTAGCATTTTAATTGTATTACAAAAAATGTTCAATTTTCAGAAAACATAAAACCATACTATAATCCCAAAACCCAAGACATTTCAATTCATAGAGTTTCCACCTGGTAAAATAATTGTTTTGTGAAATTTACCTTTTTCTGTATAAAAGACCCAATTCATATAACCATTAATGAAAATACTTGAAATGCTTGAAATAATATACCAAATGTATAAATCTTTCAGCCAGTAATTATTGGTAATGATTAAGACAGAGGTAATGACAAAATTTAATTTAGTCTGTTTTATACAAATGGATAATGGGCATAAAAATGCTTACCACTTTTATGAAAAACAAAGTATTTTTTGGAAATAAAATAATCTAGAAAATGCATCTAGACTGATTTGCATTCTCTCCTACGACTTCAGATTTCCACTGTTATCCCAAAGAGAAATAACCAGAGACTAATACTTTTAACAGAGTGACTCAAACAGGAACTGAGATGAAAAGTAGCAAAGATACAATAGTTTCTTTTTTAAAAAAAGGGAGCTATACTGCAGCTTAGGTCCATTTCTTGAACAAACCTTTTTCATAGAAAAATTGTATTGCAAAAACTTAAGTGAAGTGTGGTACTGGCATAAGGAAGAGAGTCCAAAAAAAAAAAAAGAAAACCTCTTACATTTATGGTCAATTAAACTTCTACAGGGACTCCCCTGGTGGCGCAGTGGTTAAGAATCTGCCTGTCAATGCAGGGAACACAGGTTCGAGGCCTGGTCCGGGAAGATCCCACATGCCGCAGAGCAACTAAGTCCGTGCGCCACAGCTACTGAACCTGCGCTATAGAGTCCGCGAGCCACAACTGCTGAGCCCACGTGCCACAACTACTGAAGCCCGCGCACCTAGAGCCCCTGCTCCGCAACAAGAGAAGCCACCGCAATCAGAAGCCCGCGCATCACCATGAAGAGTAGATCCCACTCACCGCAACTAGAGAAAGCCAGTGCGTAGCCAAACACAAATTAAATTAATTAATTAATTTTTTAAAATAAATAAATTTCTACAAAGGTGCTGAAATAAATCAATAGGTAAAGGATACTCTTTTCAGCAAATGGTGCTGGAACAACTGGATATCCATATGGAAAAAAGAGAGAGAGAGAAAGAAGAGAAGAGAAGAGAAGAGAAAAGAGAAGAGAAGAGGAGAAGAGAAAAAAGAAATTGAACATATATCTGAACCTTACACCATACACAAAACTTAACTCAAAATGGATCATAGACCTAAATGTAAGGGCTAAAACAACAAAAGTTTTGAAAGAAACATATGAGAAAATCTTAGCAACTTTTGGTTAGGCAAAGAGTATTTAGAAACATCAAAATCATAAGCTTTGGAAGAAAAAAATGATAAATTGAACTTCATCACAATTTTAAATGTTTGAGCTTCAAAAGATACCATTAAGAAAGCAAAAAGACAAGCCAGAGACTGGAGAAAATATGTGCAAATCATAAATCCAAAAAGGGACATATAGACAAATAACCCAATATAAAAATATGCAAAGGATTCAAACAGATATTTCCCCAAAGAAGATACAGGAATGGCTAAGAAGCTCACTGACTGAGTTACTAGCTCAATTACGAGGGGATAAATTTCATAAATACCATCCTTTGTCCTTTTCATAAAGCTACAGAATAGGATAATTTCATTAGAATCTCCATAACATGTTACTTTGTAGTTCTCATGTCACGGTAAAGTTTTCAAATCACTGTAAAATGATACTAACATCCATATTGGACAAGAAATAAAACTACCTCTATTCACAGATGGCATAATCTGGTATATAGACAATCCTAAAGAAGTCATATACACAATTAAAAAACTACTAGTACTGATAAACAAGTTCAACAAGGTAGAAGAAAACAAGAGCAATATACAGAAAACAACTGTATTTCTATACACTAACAATGTATATACACTCTGAGAGTGAAATTTTAAAAATGATTCCATTTATACAGGCATCAAAAAGAAAAAAAAAATACATTGTAATAAATTTAACAAGGAAGTGTAATCTGTGTTCCCTGAGAACTGGGACAAAGTGAGAGAGTAGCATGGACATATATACACTACCAAACGTAAAATAGGTAGCTAGTGGGAAGCAGCCGCATAGCACAGAGAGATCGGCTGGGTGCTTTGTGACCACCTAGAGGGGTGGGATAGGGAGGGTGGGAAGGAGATGCAAGACGGAGGAGATATGGGGATATATGTATATGTATAGCTGATTCACTTTGTTATAAAGCAGAAACTAACACACCATTGTAAAGCAATTATACTCCAATAAAGATGTTTTAAAAACAAACGAAAACACGTTGAAAGAAATTTAAAAAGACCTAAGTCAATGGAAACACACCCCATGTTCACGGATCAGAATTCTTAACATTGGTAAGACAGCAATATTTCTCAAATTGATCTGGAGATTCAACACGATCCCTATCGAAAGGCTGGTTCAAAAGGCAGGTTGTCAAAGCCCACAGTGTACAACACAAACAGTGAACTCTAATGTAGACTACGGACTTTAGTTAATAATAATAAATCAATATTGGCTAATCAACTAACAAATACATCACACTAATGCAAGACGTTAATAATATTATGAGAAAACTCAGGGCTATGGGTATGGAAACTCTACTTTCTGCTCAATTTTTCTGTAACCTAAAACTGCTTCCCCAAAATAAAGACTATTAATTTTTTAAAAGTCAAACAAGGTCAATCATAAAAAATAAAATAATAATCATAAAGCCTAACACGGAGAAGAAGAAACAAAGTTCATGACGCACCCGGAATTCTGCTGACACCAGAAAGCCAACTGACGTTTTGGTGAGAAGAGCAGCTGCTCCCCTGTGGTGTTCAAATAAACTCTGGGCAACTTTCTGATAACCTCTCATTTGGCTGCTCCCGACACAATCGTGTGTACAGTAAATACCAAGACTCTACTGCTGGCGAAGCTCTGAAATTATCTTCCTTATCTGCAATTAACTATACGCTCTGGAAAGCCTCCCTTTCTTTCAGACTCAAAAAGCAAGTAATTGAATTACATACAGTTCTAAAAATGTTCCTGTTTCTCCTTTGTTAAATAACAGCTCTCTGTGCTGGTCTCTCCCCAAGCCAGCAGAATTCATAATTCCCCATCTCTTCCACTCCCACAGAACTTAGTTCTTACCTCTAGTGATACATTTTTCACACTGTGGGTCAGCTAACCTAATACTGACCTGGCTTATCACTGCGAAGCCCGTGAGGACGGGGACTATGCCACAGTCATTTCATGCTAAGACCTCCCACCTGGAAGGATGTTTTTAGATGTAAGCGATGGACACCTAATTCAAACTAACTAGCTAACCTGCCTGGAGAGTGAAACTGGAGTTGCTGGCCTTAGGGGCTGCTGAATCCATGGCCATAAGTTGTGGGTGTAGGGTGGGTGTATGTGTGCATGTGTCCCCCTCATCCCCATTCCTTTTCCTCCATCTCCCTGCTCTGATTTCCTCTGTGTTGACTTCATTCTCAGAAAGGTTCTCCCTACGTGGTAGAAAAGAGGGTCACTAGCAGCTCCGGCTTAACAAACCCACAGAAAGGAAAAACCTCTTTGCAACAGTTTCATAACTCCAAACCTCCATAACGGACCCTTGTGACCCTGACTAGACAAGCTGATGTCACATGCCCATGAAAGAGGCAGTGGAGTCACCTCCTCTAACTACATGGGCTGAGAACAAAGCAAGGGTGACTGACAGCCCAGGGGAAATCTGGGTGATTTATTGAAAGGAGGAGGAAAGGGATGCTGGGTGGGCAAAGCCAAGAGACGTTCACTACTTCACAGGCTCTCAGGACCGCCGACTCCCTCCCTTTTGCTGAGTATTTATCCACTGCTTATTACGTGTAATGCTGAGTTAACCACCGAATATTCAACAGAAAGTGTTTGCGGTGCCTGTCCCTGTATGATATTCTTTCTCAGAATGAATTCTTTCCCACCTTACTGCCACATGTGAGGTTGTTTACACAGTTTCCTTCTCCTGGTCCACAGTGAGGCTATGTGGCATTTAGTCACATTCCAATTATTTTCAGGACATTTCTTCTCCTCCATCCTATGTATCTTAATGCCAAGTGCACACACTGCTGAAAATGAATGTGTTGCTAGCTTTTGTTTGGGGGGAGATAAAGGTAAGTAAAAACTTGCCACGCAAACCGAAGGAGCACACACAGAAGAACCCCTCCCCCTCAAAGATCTGGCAAGTCTTCACAACCTACCCTTCTTAGCGTGGAAACACAAATGAGGGCAAGTCTCTGAAAGTACGAGTCCAGGCTTTCTCGAGGACATGGCTTGCTCTCCAAAATAAAGCCCAGATCATGGAGTGATTATGGGTGACCTCTGCTTGTGGCTTCCTACACGTTTGCTTAAGCTTAAGATCCTCCTCTCTTTTCTAAGAGAGAGGATGGGACAGAGGAGAGGAACAAGGAAGAGAAAGAAAGGAAGACCACAATACACTGTACACAGAAGTCTGTCAGGCTAGACCTGCCATCTGTACAGTGCTAGGAATCTCTCAAATAACTGGGAATGATTATTTGGGACTGTCTCAGAAACACTCCATGGAATGAACAAAATCACCTTCCCCATCTGACCCAGTCCGTTTTACCCAGCCTCTCTTATCTTATACCAACCTGATTTTGCTTAAGTTATCGTCTGTCTCAGGCTTTCACAGGAGCTTTCTTTTATGGATTTTCCATCCAGCAAATGTTTCTGTTCCACGGCTGGGCAGAGCCGACCACAGCATGCCTGGCTACGGAGAGCAGCTGCTCACCCCACGGCAGCTCCGACCTGGAGGGGCGAAGGCCGGAAGCCATTAGAGGGATTCACGGTCACAAGCTCTCTCTCTCAGGAGTGTATGTTTGGCAGGATAATCCCCAGCATCTTCCAAACGTTTAAAATCATTAATGAACAGAGACGACAGTTTATAAGGTGTCCTAAAGACAAGTTCGGGCTATTCCGAGGGGAGGACTGAAGTATTTAATCATTACTGAAAAGGTCTGGCCAAACACTTATGCTCTGTTTGCGGAAAATTTAAAAGCCAGATGTTTTAATTAACCACAGAAAACACGAGCTACAACTAAAATTTCACGAACACATGCATCTGCCCTGTGGAAAACCACAGGAATGTTCTGGCAAGGCTCAGTCTGGATTCTTGGGACACAGAGGGCTGGAATCATTCCCCTTAGGAACCCGAACAGAAAATTAACTTGCTCAATATGTTTTAAAAAGTAAAATGAAACCCAGATTTAATCTCAATCAAATACAAAAACATTTCAGGACTTCAAAGGGCACTACCAAAAGACACATAAGGGAAAGGTCATAAAAAATTCCAACGTGGTTCAGGATTTAGAATGTATTTTCAAGGCAAAGTGAATGGTGTAACAGAAAATTTTATAGGCTAAATAATCCAAAGGGGAAACTAATCATCTTTCATTTCCTAATAGAGGAAAATGATATATGAAAACCAATATTCAAGTGAATCATAAATATTATCAAATGTATAATATATTCAGGCAAAAGGGATCATTTAACTATCCTACTTCATGCCAAACCTGTGGCCTGGCCCACACTAGCTACTAGGCTTCAGCTTGAAGAATCAAGGCATTCAGAAAAACTGTTAAAATAACTTAGGCCCACTGATATCGCAGCTAGCAATTTAGAAACAGAAAACTCAAATGAGGGAATCCTATAAAAGCAATTAGTGAACAATTAAGAATAGCTTAAGAAGTCTTTGTTAATTATAGCAATAGTTATGACAACATCAATATATGCCAAGTATTGAAAGCCTGTTCAAGAGGGAATGAGACATACGTTATTTTCAGATACTAGGTCCACAATTCTATTTCTGTAAGTCAAAGCAGACCCCGTCACAAGTGTGGCAAGCATAATATTACATTAATTTCCACCTTCATTTGAACCTCTGTCACAAAAATCATTTTGAAAGGAACACGGCAGGAAAAAAGCAAGATATCAAGTTATGTACCTGTGGTATAATCCCAGTTTTGTTCTACAGACTGAGTGTATACAATCTAAAGACTCCAAATTATGAACAATAATAGCTATTTCTGGGTCATGGAATTAGAAATATTTGTGTTTACATCTCAGTATTTTCCAAGTTTTCTACAATTAAAACATATTGTTTGTAGAATTAGAATATTTTTAAATAAGGTTTTTCTTATTAAACAGTATGGGAATGCAAATCAGAAATGGTATATCGATACACTATATTAGCCTGATATGTGGGTTTCCTCTTTTCTGAACAATAAGAGCTAAAATTTAAAAGTCTTCATTTATCTGAACTCTGTAATTCTTCATTTAGAAGTTCAAAACCCGAGTGTCCAATAACACTCCCAGGGCTGAATGACTACTTTTCCAGAAACGAGAAATCTTGTTATTTTGCAAACTTGTCACAAAGAAACAAGAAGACCAGAGTTATTCCTCTCCCTTAACTAATGCATCCAAACTTCTCTATCACTAGCCATGCCATACAATTGTCACTTAATTAAAAAGAGTGCCTCCTGGCGTTACTTATGATTTCACAGGGGCAGAGCCCTTAGTGAACACTGCCACACTCCATCTCTGATACTCCTAGCATCTCAGAAAACACAAAACACAATGGTAGAATCTTAACACTACGGTACTTGGCAGTCCATCATTCTAAGAAGCCAACCTCCTCAGTTTACAAATGAGGACACTGTCACCCAGAGAGGTCAAATGTCTCTCCCAAGGCCACACAGCTGGTGGGGCAGGGATGAGAGCCCAGATCGCCTGGTTCCACTGGGACCAAGTGCTCTTTCCGCCACTACAACATCTCAGCGTGCACTCCTCGAAATACAAGTTCGTATGAATCACCAGCACATGTTAAATTCACATCAGCAAAACTAGTAGAACGAGAGAGAAATTTATTCCGTCAAAAATGAAATGCATGCAGGAAAAAAACCAGAGACTCAAAGGCTGCCTGAAATAGACGAGGCTCTGCCCAGAACCCGTTCCGTCAGAGAAACAATGGTCGCAGTGTGCTTGGGCAGCAGGTGTCTTGAACAGAAACCGCCTGTCATGCTGAAAGCTTTTTGGTCCTAGTCCTTGCCCTGATGATGACAGCACAGTCCCCCTGCTCAAAGCAGGACAAGAGGTTTTCAACAAGAGAAAACGACACTGGCACCTGTGAGCCACCTGTAAGAGAGAGGAGGGATGCATGCTCGCCCCAGTGTTGGAAGTAAATCATCTACTAAATGATCAGGCATCAAGTCTGAGCCTCTTCCTTCCAAAACAACTCAAGTTTTAGGGGAGACATATTACTGATTTCAAAAATTAAGAAACAGAGTGGGGATCATTTTGTCAAGTACAGAAACAGTGAATCACTACGTTGTGTACCTGGAACTAACAGTTTTATAGGTCAGTTATACTTCAATAAAACATGGTTAAAAAAAAAAAAAAGAGAGGGAGGGAGGGAGGAAAAAGAAAAGAAAAAAGGAAAGAAAGGAAAAGAAAAGAAGAGAGTCACTAAAAACTAAAATAAAATAATCCTAATGCTTCTTATCTTACGCCTGCTACAAGCTTGGGGATGAGCAGGACTTTTCTCTCTTCCTCTAAGTGATGTACAGGAACACTGCTCACCTCCACTTCTTTCTCAGCGTTTACCTACAGCGCCCATGTCACATCAGTCAGAAACCTACGAGTCCCACAACATGTGAACAGCCTGACGAGCAAGGGAGACAAGAGGACAGATGGCAGTGACACACTCAGAAACACTCCCCGAAAAGCCTTCACTGAGTTCCCTCCGTCACCCCTTGCCTACTGTGCAGCAGGGCCACAAAGGCAGGAACTGTGAAGCCACTAATAAAAAAGCCACATCCAGGGATGATGTGAGCTCCCTTTGTGAGTGCCGGGACCAATACAATGGCTCCCTCCCGCCTCATCTCAGGAGTCAGGCACCCTCGAAAAAGAAAACACGAGTTTTTTCCGCCCCAAACTGCTCCTGAAGTCCCCACCATCTATTTCCACGGCTGGATCCTGAAGGAAAGACAATAATATCGACAGTTTATTCATTCTTTTCTGTGCCTCAGATCGGATGCTAAAGGTTAAGGTCCACAGATGGCAAAAGGAATCAGATTCTTGTTGCTATTTCACAATGAAATCAAAGCTTGGTGGTGAGTATTGTTCAAGGAACTCTTTGAAGTCATTTGTAAGGTAATGACAGTAAGTTTAAATTTAGCAGTCTGGTAGAATAAACTCTGACCTGCCAATCAATTTGGCCATAATCTTGCTGAAGTCACCAAATTATCTTTCTCAATAGAGACTAAACAAATTAGAATTAGATCGGATGCACTGATTTTGAAATCCTTTCTTACTTGGAACCTTGGCTGTGTGTTGTTTGGTTCTTTAGCTTCAGTGAATGCCTTTGGCAAAACGTACCCCCAGACACTGCCACCATCCGAGAATCTTAAACGGATGGCCAGCATTTTTTTTTTTTCCTATTTTAACATCAAAGGGAAAGTTTCTCCTTCTTGAGCCTGATTCCAGAAATATCAGCCAAGCCAATTCAATACTTCTGAAATTTCTCTCTCAAAATGATCAGGCAAGACTATGTCAGAGACCATTCCTCTCATGGCACTGGAAATTTGATTTTAAAATCTTAGATTGAAAGTACTGATAATTTCACATCTTAAAATGTTTGGGAGAGGGCTGGGTTTGTTTTAAATTACCCATCACCAGAAACTGAAAAGAATCTATTATAAGTAAGCAAAACTGCCACCCAACAAAGTTTGTGGAGACATTATGACAATTTGGAAAAGGTTTCACCAGTAATGTCCCATGTCATGCTCTCAAGTAAAGGGGGTTTCAACAGTTGGGGGAGGTGGGGAGGGAATTTATGCTTTCTAATGTTCTAAAGGCTGTTCCGGAAAGAACAAGGGACAAAGAAATCAGCAGACATAGAGGTTGTGGTCCCAGCTCTGCTACTTATGACCCAAGGCTTTCTGGAATAACTAATTTACACTCTTTAACCTTAGTTCCATCATTTGTAAAACAGCCAGCTTCATGGGATTGTCAACCAATGAAACCAAATATAAAGGCATTACAGAAAATTTTTAAGCTTTATGTACTCATTCAACAAATATTTACTTAGGAAACTACAAACCTGCCAGATACAGCACTGTGGATAAAACCATGAACAAGAGACCCAGTCCCTTCCTGCAAGGACCTAAGTGAAGGGACTCAGTGTGATTTGTGAGAGGCACAGGGGGCCACGGGAACACGCAGGCAGCCTCTAATCCGAATACCAGACAAATTTCAGGTATTGCTACCTTCACAAGCCCTTGAGGAAATTTCTCGGTGAGAAGTGGTAGATGTGGTTTTTAGTTTGGGTTGGTTAATTATTACCTCATTCACTTCGTACAGTTTTATTAAACACTCACTATGTGCCAAGCACTATTCTAGGCGCTGGGGGTTTAGCATTGAACAAAATTTCTGCCCTAATGAAGCTGACATTTCCTCATCCAAATGAAATGCAAAATACATGAACTAAACAGAGTTAACTAGCAAGGCTACTTCTGCTGCAATACAATGATTTTTTTTTTCACCAAAATATCCACACACAAAAGTTAAAAGGAATATTCTAATTGATCTAAATACAGTAAATATTTTATTTCTTAAATCTCCCAGGCTACATTTTACAATATACCAAATAACTGCCGTCATATGAAAGGCACTCTTAGGTCTGAGGGATTAAATTTGTGTATTTTGGCATGGAGAACACTCCCACATCTTACCCCCCTCCCAAGGAAAAAGAACAAATGCTGGAATCCATCCAAACACAACCTCAGTTTTAACGGGGGGAATATAAGTTATTTTAGAAGCATTTCCTGTAGTTATTTTTTTCAAAGGATAAAAAAAGTTGAATTATTAATTTTAGTGTAACCCGAAGTTCAATTTTAACATGCCAAATGTCTGCCTTTACAAAGTTTCTTTAAAAAATCTATTTAAAAGAGATTGGGGGGGGGAGGTGCTGAGAATTAGGCCGTCCAGGAGATAAGTCAACCCAACTGTCTAAAAATTCAATATGGGATGATGGGGAGGTAGATGAGGAAAGGAGGAGAAAGAGAAAGGAAGGTACCGGAGTGGAGAGTCACACAACGATCTCCTGGATTAAAAACCTGAAAGCTCACATACTCAACAAATACCAAGAGCCAATGTTCAAAATACTGTAGAGCAAAGAAGAAAGTAAATATGCAGGTAAAAAAATGACCAAAATGCTACTCAGCCCAAGAGCAAGGGTTCCTAAACCTGGAGTTCCTACCAAAAAATACAAAGTCCAAAGCCCAGGTGCTCTGATGTACTAGGTCTGGGGTAGTGTTCACGAATCTTTATTTTTCTAACTGGCCCCAAATGACGCTGATGCACATCATTCCCACAGCTGGGAACCACTGATACAGTGTATTTCCTTATGGAAAAAAGTACTGGAATGTTTTTATTATAATAATGAATAACTCTTTTGCTAAGTGCTTTCTATTAATCTTCACATCCATCCCGAAGTAGGAACTATTATTATGTCTATTTTTAAATGGGGAAACTTGAAGCATGAAGCGGTCAAATAACTTGACTGATGTTACAGAGCTTTTAAATCAAGAATCTGGGATTTTTGCCCAAGTCTTATCTGCCGCATATTTTCTTAGCACTCTGATCTGGTGAACTTTAGCAAGCTAAATCTGTTTCCCACTCTCTAGTCTACGGATGGCATATGATTAATCATCCTAATAATATACCATAGGCATTCATACAGAACTTAAATCCCAAAATTCAGTAATAAACTGTATAACCTGAGATAATGTTGGAGAAATCATATATAAAGTGTGGTCTACTCGGAGCATTAGGGAGGTGTCTGGTCAGGTATGCAGTTATTTTAACTGCCTTCCATTCCAACTTAAGATGAGTAGAAGTATGCTTCTGATCTTAGGGAACACATGCTCCTTCACCAACATTAGCCCTTTACCTAGAAAAAAGCTGGACACGGTGAAGTCGGCCTCATGAGGAGTTACTGCCAAGGGCTTCACACCTTCTCACAATTTCATGCTGTTGTGTTACTCCACCTGCCTAGACCGTCCCACCCTATTACTCTGATGTGCCAATTACTCGTCCTTTGAGGCCCAGCCCAAATATCACCTCCTTCATGAAGCCTTCTCAGATGCTCTGGCAGAAATAATCACTGATGCCTTTGTGATTCTCAGTGCTTCTCCTATCACATAGGGCAGGCTGATGCTTATTCAGGAACACATATGCCTTATCTTAACAGAGTCCTTGCAGCATCTCACCTCCTCACCCTTTGTTCTCAAGCAGCCTGAGTTCTCTCTGGTTCTTCCCCACCTCTCTGAAAGTTCTTTCTCGGGCTCCTTCTTAGGCTCCTTTCTATATGACCACAAGAATATCAATGGTGTTCACCGAGGCTTCATCTTGACTCTCCTCACACTTCATACAAACTTTCTGGGTGACTTCGACCAGGATGCCAAGTCCAGCTACCAGGATAGTCTGAAGACGCCCATCCGATACATCACCCATTCATTCATCAAACATTTATTGAGACCCGCTCTATGCCAAGTACACACCATGCTTTCTCTCCCTTGACTATTCTATGTCCAACCTACTTGGATCTCAACTCCCAGTTCATTCATGCTCTAACTCCATATTGCATCCATTCTAAGAGGCACATTTCTTCCATTTTCACACAGGTAATATGGAGATGTGCCTTACAAAAACGGCATCTTAAAAATTTTTGCCAGTTTTTCTTAAAATCTTATACACATAGTATAATGGTGGCTCTTATGAACAGTGGCAACTGAAATCAATGAACTGCAGAGATTATCTTAGTGTATTTCCCTTACATGATTCCACAACAGAGCTGTCCAACAGCACTTTCTTCGATGATGGAAATGTGCCATATTTGTGTTGTTCAATGTAGTAGTCACTATCCAAATTGCCTTGAAATTTGGCTAATATGACTGAGGAACTAAATTTAATTTTAATGAGATTTATCTACAAGTTTACCGATTTATTTATCATTCCTTTTTGCATTTCAGACTTTCCTTCTGGAATCACTTTCTTCTTCATGAAGCACATCCTTTAAGAAGTTTCTTAGTAAAGGTCGGCTGTGGTAAGGTTTAATTTTTTTGGAAAGCATATTTTGCCTTTTTCTTGAATGACAGTTTTGCTGATACACAACCAATAGCATTTTCTTTTAGCATTTTGAAAATATTTTTCCAGCTTCCATTATTGCTGAGAAGTCAGCTGTCAGTCTATTACTCCCTTGATTAACAATCTATCTTTCTTTTCTGGGTATTCTTAAAATCATCTTTCTTATTTTGGTGTATTTAAGTTTTCCTATGTCTAGATGTGGATTTCTGTTTGTTTATCCTATTGGTATATGCTGTGCTTCCCCCCTTATCTTGTCCATAAATTACTCAGATTTAAGGAACACCAGTCATTTATGTTCTTTATGAACACTCTCTGGAAATTATTTGTACACTAGATTCTCAAATACTACTTCCCTCTATTTTCTCTATCATCTTTCTGGGACTCTGAACAGATCTCATCATAGGCTTTATAGTCTTCAAATACACCTTCATGTTTTTCTTTTTATTTCTATGTTACATTCTGGTTTTTTTCTTCAAATCTTTTTTTCTAGTTCATGAATTGCTTCTTTTTTTTTAAATTAATTAATTTATTTATTTATTTATGGCTGTGTTGGGTCTTCGTTTCTGTGCGAGGGCTTCCTCTAGTTGCGGCAAGTAGGGGCCACTCTTCATCGCGGTGCGCGGGCCTCTCACTGTCGCGGCCTCTCTTGTTGCAGAGCACAGGCTCCAGACGCGCAGGCTCAGTAGTTGTGGCTCACGGGCCCAGTTGCTCCGCGGCATGTGGGATCTTCCCAGACCAGGGCTCGAACCCGTGTCCCCTGCATTGGCAGGCAGATTCTCAACCACTGCGCCACCAGGGAAGCCCCATGAATTGCTTCTTTAGCTGTTCCTAATCTAATTTATTGAGTTTTTATGTCAACAGTTGTAATTTTTTCCCTTAGGTTTTGTTCTTGCTTTTTTCCCCCAAATCTGCCTGGTTAATTTTTTTCCAATAACAACAAAACACCTAGATTTATGTTGCCCTTGTACACACACCCCCTTTATTGAGATATAACTGACATACAACATTGTATTAAAGTGTACAACATAATTTGATCTATGTATATATTGCAAAATGATTACCACAATAAGTTTAACATCAATTACCTCACATAGTTACAGTTCTTTCCTTACGATGAGAACTTTGACTATTTACTCTCTTAGCAACTTTCAAATATACAATACAGTTTTATTAATTATAGTCACCATGCTGTACATTATCTACCCAGAACTTATTTTTCTTGTAACTGGAAGTTTGTATCTTGACTACCTTCATCCATTTCCTCCATCCCCCACCTCCGGCAACAATTAATCTGTTCTGTTTCTATAAGTCTGGGTTTTTTTTTAGATTCCACATATCAGTGAGATCATACAGTGTTTGTCTTTGACTTACTTCACTTAGCACAATGCCTTCAAGGTCCATCCATGTTGTCACAAATGGCAGAATTTCCTTCTTTTTTATGGCTGAATAATATGCCTGGTCATTTTTTTTTTAATATTTATTTATTTATTTGGCTGCACTGGGTCTTAGTTGCGGCACACAGGATCTTCACTGCAGCATGCGGGAACTTTAGTTGCGGCATGTGGGATCTAGTTCCCTGACCAGGGATGGAACCCAGGCTCCCTGCATTGGGAATGTGGAGTCTTAGCAACTGGACCACGAGGGAAGTCCCCTTTTTTTTTTTTTTTTTTTGACTGAAGTATAGTTGATTTACAATGTTGTGTTAGTTTCAGGTATACAGCAAAGTGATTCAGTTATACATATATATGTATATATCTATATTCTTTTTTTTCACTTCTTTCCCATTATTGTTTACTACGAGACACTGAATATATTTCCCTGTGCTATACAGTAAATCCTTGTTGTTTATCCATTTTATAAATGGTAATGTGCATCCCATACTCCCAATTTATCCTTCCCCCACCGCCCTTCCCCAAGCCTGGTCAATTTTTATCTCATGCTCTCTGCACTTATTTGTGATTATATATTTTATTTCTTAAAGCATTTCAAAATGGTTATTTTATATTCTGTATCAGATAATTTTAATATCTGAAGTCCTCAGGGTTAAGCCTATTGTTCTTTGTTTCTGATGACCCTCACTCCTGGTGGCTCGTTTTCTAGTAGGGTTAGAAACCTTTGATCCTGAACTCTTATTTGGTTGATCTTAGGAGAATCCTAAGGTCTAAAGTAGGCATGCCTTCCTCCAGAAAGGATTTGCATTAGCTTCTACCAAAAGCCCATGGGCACTATCTGGGCTACTTTAGCTTCTTTTACAGGTCCTAACGGAATGCAGGCTCTTCTAACATTGCCACTCACCCAAGGCTTAGTCTCCAACCACACTGGTGAAGGCAACCCGTCTTCTGTGTTTGTTTACACAGAAAGCTCCCAACTTGGGTTTTACCTTACTAATTCGTGGTTGACACTTTGGAGATGTCTTAGTTCCTGTGATCCCAAAAGTGCATTAAAAAATGTTTTATCCAGATTACAATGCTTTAGTGAGGAAGTGCGTTTGAGTATCCAGTCCACCACACAGCTAGAAACCTGCGTCTCCAACTAATCATCTTCTCTCAAAACCTACTTTTTCTCCTTTGTTTCCACATTTTGCTGAATGACACCATTCACTCTCACACAAATCTGAAACCCAGTAAAGCAAGTATCAATGACCCTACTCTTTCCTCCACTACCCACCCCAATGCAATGAGGCACCAAGTCCCAACTTCTGGCTTGATCAAAAGTGGGTTTGCTTTTATGTTTCTAATCGTCATGGCACCTAGTAGTAGAAATTTAATCATCAAGGACAAGGAAGAAAAATAAATGAAGCTAAATTAAAACCAAAATCATATATTCTGGCCAAATGAAGGTGCTTTATAGGAAGGAAGGTTTGAATACAGGGAAATAGAAGGAGAAATGAACTGGGGCTTTGGCTGTCAGAATCATGATCACATTTCCAAGGAGAGGCTTAATTTTAGTCCAAAAGATTATCTGTCATGATAAATTGATGTTAATTTGAATGTTATTGGTTTTGCTTGAATTTACTCTATAAATTTGTCATTGTTTTATAGTTATATAAGAGCTGGAATCATAAGGAGTTTATACCTAGTTTTATGTTCAGGCATATTTAAGCTGCTTATAATAAAAATATTTATGTTAGTACTGGGAATTTGTGAGAAATTTTTCCTTTAAATAAAGAGGTCCATAAATTACTAAGATTTAAGGAACACTGGTCTTTATATACTTCGCCACCCCTTTGATACATTCATCATTCTCTCCATAAATGAACAGAGAGAAATGGAATACAACAGCACCAGCAAGAAATCATTACCTAACCTCCAATTTCTCCCCCAAGTCTCCAACTGTTTGAATCAGCTCAATACTGATGAATCTTTTAAGGCAGCACACTTTGTTTCTTTCCTCCAACAGTGGCAGTTTCTAATAGATAAGAAATATGCTTCTAATATGTAGACGCACTGCTCAGCCCAGCTCCAACCATCACCCATTCCTACTAGAATGTATAAAATGGCACAAACCTACCTAGCAACAGTAGAGCACATGCAATGTGTCAAACAAAGGCTAGTCCTTGCCTTAAGGGAGTCCCTTTCCTGGTTGGGTTTCAATAACCGGGGAATTGGGGTGAGTACAGCATTGTTGTTCTGAATGAGTACAAGAAACTCCCAATCATTTCTTTTTAACTTCTGTATTCTTATTCTTTATGGATTGATGGACTGTAGTTCCTTCAACCCCCTCTAGATAGTTCATTTTAAAAGTCCCCCTACAGGGTTTCCCTGGTGGCACAGTTAAGAATCCACCTGCCAGTGCAGGGGACACGGGCTCGAGCCCTGGCCCGGGAAGATCCCACATCCCGTGGAGCAACTAAGCCCATGAGCCACAACTACTGAGCCTGCGCTCTAGAGCCCATGTGCCACAACTACTGAAGGCCGTGTGCCTAGAGCCCGTGCTCCACAACAAGAGAAGCCATCGCTATGAGAAGCCCACGCACCGCAACGAAGGAGTAGCCCCCGCTTGCTGCAACTAGAGAAAGCCCACGCACAGCAACGAGGACCCAGCGCAGCAATAAATAAATAAATTTATATTTTTTAAAAAAATAATAATTAAAAAAAAACAGTCCCCCTAGCAAGAAAAAAACTCTCTCTCCAACACACTGGCCCATGTGTCAACATCTTGTATTTCTCTTCCCACAGAGTCTGACCCAGTAGGAACCAGCAGGAATGTCACAGCATATCCGTCCAATCCCTTACTCAACAGAGGAGCACACCAGAGCCCAGAATGTTGAAAGGCTTACCCAGGGTCACACAGCTGATGGGCAGAGACCAGAACCCGGCTCTACCCAGTCTCGCCACCCAATCCAAGTCTGCAAGTCACCTGATTCATTTTAAATCATAAGTAGTTTGAACTAGGACTTCAAATTGATGCCTCTGGTCATCATTAAATTTTCTTTTAAAGTCAAGTAACTTGATATTTTGCTAATAATAATTTAAGGATATCCACAGTGTATGAAACAGCTCATGTTTCAATAAAAATCTAATGAAAGTTTCTAAATTCTAAACCCTAAGTCCAGGATTCGTATTTGAAATTCGTAATTCGTATTACCCTTCAAGCATGTGGGAAAGGGGCTTTCATGGAACAGCATTCCTAAACTCTGGCCTAATAAATTATGTTGAGAGCGGCTGCTAAGAATTTTAAAAACCAACTCAAAGCATAAATGGTGCTGCTACCCAAAGAACAGGTGAAATCACAAACCAGTACACGGTGCGGCAGATTTCAGGCCCTCAAGAAATATTTGTTTAATTAAGAAGCAACTCCAGCTCTAGCTGGAAATCTATTTAACCACAGAAGTGAAATCATAATTAATATGATCACATCTAATTTTCCCCATGTTTGTTTCCTCAGGGCATCTGTAATGGCTGATGTGGAAATGGAACCATAAGTATTATTATTATAATAACATTTGTTGGAAAGCTCATCCTATATTTTTATAGCTCATACACTGATAGATATGGCTTTATTAATTCTTCTCAGGCTTTTTCAAAGAAATCTCAACTATTAAAATTACATACTTTATCCACCTGAAACCAAGTAATACTGGCAAGCAAAACCTACTAGAAAGGACAAGCGGGAGAAAAGAAAAGGGGAGGAATAGGAATACAGTTAATTGAGGGGGAAAATTCAAGAGTAAAGAAGTCAGGAATTAAATGTAGCTAAAAATACAAACTGCTCCTTCATGGTCCAGATCCTGTATCATTTTAACAAAAAAGGGATAGAAATCCCCAAGAGACATTGTTCTGAAGGAAATTACCAGAGCTCCTGAGGACACTGAATCTCCCTGTGCTCTCTAAATCCATCACCAATCCAGCTTCATTCGTCCATCCATTCATTCATTCATTCACTCATTCATTCCTTTTTCCTTTTTTCATTTCAGGATAACATTTAGCAGTGTTTATTTTATTCGCTTTATCCAAAAGTAAATCCTGATGTTATATTAGGAAGAGAGAAGAGAAAACTTTTATCTGCAAATTAATGTCTGCTGTGAAGCTGAGTGCACAGTTTTAGGAAAGTATTAAGAAAGTTCACAGGCTTTGGAGTCTTAAGAGAAATGGGTTCAAATCCTGATTGCATCACTTATTACCTGTGTGACCTTGAGACTGGCTCATCATTTAACTTGCTGAGTCCATTTCCTCCTCTATAAAAAGAGGGCCATAACATCTACCTTCCAGATGGCATGAGGATGAGGGCTAGTGTCCTAAAGGACCTTAGCACTGTGGCCGGCACACAGCAGGTGGCTGTTTTTATCGTTCTTTCACACCTGCTGCATTTGTCTGAGGGCTCCACAACTTTCTTGGGCAGGTCGGTCTAAAGCACGTATGCCCCAGACTATCAAACACTCTGTCCCAGTCTGCAACAGCTCCCGCGTGAAAGCTGTCCTCCAAGACCATCTAACACTAGGCTTGTTAAAGCCGTGAGCCGGAAGGCCCTCGGGAACTGTGCTCCGCTCTCTTCCGAGTACAGACGAAATGAAAGCCACTCTCCTCAGGCTGTCTCAAAGGACCAGCCACCCTCGAAGGGCACTCAGTCTAGCATTTTGGCTATAGTGAAAAAAGCCAAAGAAATGACCCCCAAATTCTCACCCCTGGAGCAAGCTAACCCCTACTGAACAATAAGTGGGAGAGCGGAAGGAGTAAACATGAGAGGCGGGCCTGTCAATTTGCTCTACTGCCTTCATCCCCACCCGCCAGGACACACAACTGCTCCAACGTATGAATCTTCTTGAAATCTGAACCAGGCCAGGATACGCCAAGAAATAACGCAGGGTCAGTAAAAAAAGAAGCTGCTGGTTTTTACCAAATTTCCCCCAGCCCTTAAGTAACAGCTACACTCTCCAAAGCCCATTTCCAAGGCAATTCTATCTCTGATTAAGAGAGGGGGACAACACGAGGGACAAGGGCATGGACTCCAAGGCCAGGTAGCTGGGGCTCAAAACCTGGCTCCACCCCATCCTGGCTGTGTGACCTCGGACGTGTCATGCAGAAGGGGCATAATGACAGCACGGAACTCGTAGGGCTGGTGTGAGAACCGAATGGATTAACAGTAACTCTGATTTGTCTAAAGCAGTGGCTCTAAGCCAGGCCGGCATCAGGAGCACCTAGGAACCTTTTCCAAAAGGTACATGTCTGGGCAGTAGGTCAGGTTTAGAGCCCAGAAGGTGTATTTTGACAAAGCAATGTCACTCTCATGCCCACCCGAAGGTCAGACACTGGCTGAAAGCAAGTCCCAACTCTACCAGACCAGCCTTTCTTGGCAGGGTGGGGTGTTTCGAGGCTACCACGGCCCACCAAATGCCTCTGCAACCTGTGTGCTGTGGCCCGAAATCCCTTTAGCAGGAGCCCTCCATTGCACGACTCAGAAACATATTTTAAACCTGAAAAGGAGCCAACATTGGGTAAGTGTGTCATGCCCTTTATACCTATGTTCCGCTCCTCAAGATCATCCCATGGCACAGCTCCTGTACAAAGGAGGAAACCAAAGAGCAGAGAGGTTCAGCAGCAGAGCCGAGAAGGTTCTATAGTAGAGTGGGCATATCTGCCCACTGCACCACACTGCCTCCTGGCCTATCACCTGCACTCAGGAGCCCTGGACATGGCTCTAAATCAAGGACAATGAAAGTGGACTGAAGGAGAAGCTCCAGACACACACCCCACCCCACGCCCAGGTCCTCTCAGGTGGTACTGAACCAAGAATAAGCTGGAGCATAAAGATACAGAAAGGAGTCCTCCACTCACCCCTCGCCTCCTCCTCCAGGAGAGGATTTTAGGGCAAATCTCAAACTCACCAAGCCTTGATACTACAGCTATAAATAGAATTTATTAGCCTTCAATCTCTCCGCTCCTTCTCTCTCTCTCTTTTTCCTAGGCAAAAGGAAAGGAATAGATGAATTAACGGAAATAGATAAAAATGGAGAAGATGACCTGATCTACTTCAAAAAAAAAAAACCAAAACACTATACTGTGAAGCTCAGTAAGATTACAATATCCACAGTAATATTAGCTAATGTTTATTAAATTTAATCAGTACCAAGAACACATCATCTCCCGACAACCCTTAGAGATTTCCATTTTTCAGATGAGAAAACTGAGGTAGGAAAAGGTAAAAATAACTTGTCCAAAGACCCACAGTTTGTGAATGGAAATTCAAACCAGGTTAAAATCTAGCCTTCTCAACTCTTTTTTTTAAAAATAAATTTATTTATTTATTTTTGGCTGGTTGGGTCTTCGTTGCTGCGCCTGGGCTTTCTCTACTTGTGGCGAGCGGGGGCATCGTGGTGCCTGTGCTTCTCATTGCGGTGGCTTCTCTTGTTGCTGAGCACGGGCTCTAGGCGCGTGTGCTTCTGCATCAACTCTTTTTTTTTTTTTAACGTCTTTATTGGAGTATAATTGCTTTACAATGGTGTGTTAGTTTCTGCTTTCTAACAAAGTAAATCAGCTATCCATATACATATATCCCCATATCTCCTCCCTCTTGTGTCTCCCTCCCACCCTCCCTATCCCACCCCTCTAGGTGGTCACAAAGCACCGAGCTGATCTCCCTGTGCTATGGGGCTGTTTCCCACTAGCTATCGATTTTACATTTGGTAGTGTATATATGTCCATGCCACTCTCTCACTTCGTCCCAGCTTACCCTTCCCCCTCCCCATGTCCTCAAGTCCATTCTCTATGTCTGCGTCTTTATTCCTGTCCTACCCCTAGGTTCTTCAGAACCATTTTTTTTTTTTAGATTCCATACATATGTGTTAGCATACGGTATTTGTTTTTCTCTTTCTGACTTAACTTCACTCTGTATGACAGACTCTAGATCCATCCACCTAGCTACAAATAACTCAATTTCATTTCTTTTTATTAGCCTTCTCAACTCTTAAGTCTAGTATGTTATTTTCTCTATGAAATCTTTATGTAATCTGTCAAATCTTATAGAGATATTACTTTCCTTGTTATTAGGAAATTTCCATGAGCTAGCTGTAAAGTGCCTCAAAGCTGCAGAAAAAGCAAAGGGATGTGGATAATCTATAAACTGGAATCTCATCCCTGGAATAAATAAGAGAAGCTTATAAACCTATTTTCAGCTTAATGAACAGAAAATAAATAGACGCCTCCAAAGAAAATGAAGGCAATGAAGAAATAACATTAAGGAGGAAAGCAATAGGCTTAAGGGCAAAAAAAAAAAAAAAAAAATCACAGGATGCTACTTTGTGGGTGCCGGAGAAACAATGCTCTTTATTGGGAAACATAAAGGATGAAAACAAGGATGGAGAGGTAATTCAGACAACTGTGAGGCACTGATTCAGGGCCTGGAGCAAGTGGGCTGTAAGGAGTGGGCGGGGCCTCCCAGGTGCTGCCGGCCTGGATGGGGAGGACAAGGGTCTGAGATCACCAGGCCTTAGAAAGGAAGTGACAGAATCCCTGCTGCTTAAGCAATTAGTCAGAGTGCCCAAGAACACCACGCTTCCTCCCATCTCCCTGCCCTACAAATGCTAGGGTATTCCAGACTTTCCTTCTCAACACAGGGGATGATTTTTTTTAAATACTAGATAGATCAGAAAGACTGCACCCTAGTCATCAGTGAGGATGCCAAACGAGACTTCAGGAAGCTGAACACAGCCACAGAAATCACCAGCAGCCAGGGGACCGGATTCCAGAGGTGGCTCCACTAACTATGCCCTCTCAGCCAAATCCTTCAGCAACTCAGCCCATCAACAGCCAAGTGACAGGCAGCGCAGACAGGATAACGTCTAAGAGGCAATTCCGGTCACTAGCTCCCTTCCCAGGTTACCCTGTTCTCACTCTCATGTCCCATAGGACTATGGTGAGCTCTCCAATGTGCTTCTAACCCCGAGAGAGAGAAGGAGAGAAGGAAGCAACTGAGGATAACAAATGCACTTAAGCCTCAATGAGCCTATAAGAATTAGAAATCCAAAATACAAGCAGCACTACTGGAGCCAATGAGAATATCTGCCATTTATTGAGCCATTATTATGTGCCAGGCACCGTTCAAAGCACTCGGCATGTACTGGCTTATTTAATCCTCACAACAACCCTCTAAGGAAGGTAGGTTAAGTCACCTGTCCGGGGGACACAGCCTGTGGTTAAGCGGGGACTGGAACCTGGCCTCCCGAGCCTGAGCTCCTCTTAATCACTACACACGCAGCATCAACTCTGTGGATAAGACTTCCCAGCTCACGACAGGACGCTGCTTTGCTCTTTGCCTGAAATTCTATCAACTGACTGACAACGTGTATTACAGAATGCTGCCAGTTTCCCTGGGGAAGAGGAGGCAACGAGTTTGGAAGTAGGACCTGGCAAATACACAGCTTGAATAAAATCATGCCCTTCACAGACAGGGCTCCTTGAATCCAGACTCTTTCTCCTGGAGTGCAGGCCCAAAGTCTCCCTCAGAAGAGCAGCATTCCAATCGACCGGTGGCAATGAGGACCACCCAGTGAGCTCATTTACTCAGGAGAGTCTGTGAGGCCCAGAAGCGTTGAATGGGTGACTCCAAGTCACACAGGTACTTGGAGAGCGAGCGAGGGCTGGAACCTGAGTCTCCCAAATGCCAATTTCATGTCCTTTCAATTCTTTAAAAACAAGATTCATGTCTTATCCCTTATTTTATCTCCTACCTTTTATTATGGAAACTTTCAAACACATAAAAAAGTATAAAGACTGAATGAATCCCCATACACCCATGATCCAGCTTCAACAATTATCAACTCACACCCAATCTAGTCTGCTCTCCAAAACCACAAATTCCCTACCCCTCCACCACTCCCACCAACTCCAGCTTGTCTGAAGGTAAATCCCAGGCACCACGTCCTTTCATCCACAAGTATTTCAGTGTGTATCTTTTACATATAAGGATACTCTAAAGCATAAACACACTAACATTATCATGCCTATGAAAATTAATCATAATTTCTTAACACCAGTTATCTGATCAGCGCTCAAATTTCCCCAATTGCCTTATGTTTTTTACAGTTTGTTTGAATCAGAATGCAAAAAACAGTGTATACATTGCAACTGGTTGATATATTTCGTAAGTCTCTTTTAACCTCTAGGTCCCCTATTCATCTCTGTCTCTCTCTCTCTCTATTTTTTTTTTTTAAATTGGAGTAAAACCGCTTTACAATGTTGTGTTAGTCTCTGCTGTACAACGAAGTGAATCAGCTATATGTATACCTATATCCCCTGCCTCTTGGACCTCCCTCCCCCCCTCCCATCCCACCCATCTAGGTTGTCACAGAGCACTGAGCTGAGCTCCCTGTGCTATACAGCAGGTTCCTACTAGCTACCTATTTTACACATGGTAGTGTATTTATGTCAAACCTAATCTCCCAGTTTGTCCCACCCTCCCCTTCCCCCTGTGTCCACATGTTCATTCTCTACGTCTCCATCTCTATTCCTGCCCTACAAATAGGTTCTTCTGTACCATTTTTCTAGATTCCACATATATGTGTTAATATACGATATTTGTTTTTCTCTTTCTGACTTACTTCACTCTGTATGACAAACTCTAGGTCCATCCACATCTCTGCAAATGACACAATTTTGTTCCTTTTTATGGCTGAGTAATAGTCCATTGTATATATTGTACCACATCTTCTTTATCCATTCATCTATCGTTGGACATTTAGGTTGTTTCCATGTCTTGGCTATTGTAAATAGCGCTGCATTGAGGAAACCAGGTCAATTGTCCTGTAGCGTTTCCAAGAGTCTGGATTTTGCTGAGCTTTCTTTTTATCTCTCTCAGTGCTCTGCATTGTACCTTATACAAAGGAAGTATGCCTGGGCTCACCCACAGGCATTCATATTCATTTTCATATTTTCACTCTCTTCCTCCCTTCTTCCCTTCTCACCTCAGTTTTAAAAGAGTAAATTCCACTTAATTGTTGATTCAGTTCAACACCTATCTACTGAGTGCCAACACGGCAAGGCTGATGGAATACCAAGGTGAATAAGACAAGATATTATCTCTGAGAAGACACAATCTAATGAGGGTGATAAAGGCCATAATGTTAATTCAAAGGGGACAGATGAGAACTATCTGAGAAGGCTCTAGAAGAACTGCAAGGATATTTTGGGACCTAAGCTAGACTTTGAAAAAAGATTGTTTGGGCCCATTTGGAGCAAAGGACAGTATGACATAGAGGATAACCTGGGCAATGTTAGTAAGGTGGGAATGTTTCTGGCATGTTTTAAACTGATAGTAGCGCTGGTGGATAAAAGATTTTATGGGAAAAGAGTTTGGTAAGGAAAGCTCCTGAATATCTGCTGGGGATTTGAGAATCATCAAGCATGTTTGATGACGGGAGTAGCACTAGATCTGTATTAGAGAGAGTTAGCAGCAGCACTGAAAATGTATTAGAGGCCAGGCATCCAGTTTGGGTTCCAATAATCCAGTTAACAGGGCTCTGAACTAGGCCACTGGGAATGACCAAAAAGAAAAGGAAGTGACATGATTTGTCAACTGAATACGTGGGCCCAGAAGGCAGGAAAAGTAGAAGATGAAAAGCTGATTTGAGAAAACAAACAATTTTCTTAAGGAAAAAAAATTATTATTTCCATAATACTTCAAGTAACACACTTTCATAGCTTCGAATTAAAACTCACATGAATATTGAACATTCTCTAATGTTTCAAAGACAGGGATCATAGAAGGAAGAAAATTAACTGTAAAGATAAATCCTAACGGACTCTATATTTATTTTATCTAGGAATAAAATGTAAGCAAGAGTTTAAATCACAACCTCAATCTCTGAATTCTCAACTGATTTTGAATGTACACACAAATTATAATCAGTAGTTTAGGGCTACAAATTTCCAAGACACGGACACAGGGCACAAGAGAAGGCTCCTTTGATTTAGAGATGATCTCAAGACACATAATTTCCCTTTATCTAATTAGAGAACACAATAAATTCTCCTAGTACCAGACAGCACAAACACAATTAAGTGCTTAAAAGATACTTTCTGTGATGATAAATCCCTTTTAAAAAGCAAACCAAAAAAACTTATTTTTTATACAGACTGCCTGAAAAAGTGAAATAATAATATCACTTCTCATGGTAACTTTTAAATAACTAAAATAGCTATTTTATCCCCTGAATTTCAAATCCTGTATCACACTAGCTTTAATGTAAGCACAAAGAATAAACTCCAAATATTTTTAGAACCAACAGAAAGTTATAACTTAGAGGTTGATTCCTTTCACTTAGGAATATTCCTAAATGATCCCTTAAAGCATACCTATTTTTTAGAGGACTATATTAAATCCAGGTGTTTAAGTATATATCAAGTTTAACATAATGTCCACCTTCTGGGCGTAATTCTGGATTTTCATTTTTCTTTTTAAGTTTTATTTTACAAAGGATTTTAAGTGGGTATATTTTCCCTTCAGCCCCATTTTCAGAAAGATTCACCATCAGGGTAATAAACCACTTCCCTAAACCATTAAATCTTGAATACTTCCCTCACAAAAAAATCAAGTATTTTGTATTTTAATTGACCATTTGAGATGTCTGCAACACATGCACATAAAGGAAGACAGTTTGAGATTTGGAATCCAAAGAACCTCAGGTGTGCGAGTTTTAGCTGTGTAGCACTGGGTAAATCGCTTATCTATTTCCTCACTGTATGCTAGGGTCACATTAGCACCTGTCTCTTGGGAATGCTGAAGAACGATCTCTGATTCTCTGATCCTCCAATGCCAGCTGGGCGTCCTACAATTCAATTTCGACACCAACTACCCAGAGGGAGCATCAGACCCACAAGTTTAAGGGCTCACTCGTACAAGACTGTCCTCATTTCAGATGCCAGGGACGAACACCCAGTTCCCAGGTCGCCTGTATTTCTATCTGACTTAGTCCACAACACCCACCCCCTCAGGTTCACGAGAACAGATCACAGAACTCAGGAAAACACTCTACTTGCATTTAGTGGTTTATCACATAGGACACAACTCAGGAACAGTCAAATGGAAGAGCCGCACAGGGCAAGGTCTGAGGGGAGGGGGTACACAGAGTTTCCATGCCCTCTCTGGGTGCGCCACCCTCCTGGCACCACAGTGTGTTCACCAACCCAGTCATTTGGGGGTTTTATGTAGGTTTCATTGCCTAAACATGACTGATTAAATCACTGGCACTTGATGACTGAACTTAATCTCTAGTCCCTCTCTTCTCCCCCAACCCCCGAGTTCAGGGAGGGGCTGAAGCTCAACCATCTAATCATGGGTTGGTGTTTCCGGTGCCCAGCCCTCATCCTGAAGCTACCTAGCAGTGTCCTTCCACCCCTAAGCCAGAAGTCATCTCATTAGTATACAAAAGACATTCTGATCACTCAGGGATTCCAACGGTTCTAGGAGCTCTATGCCAGCAACCTGGGACAAAGACGAAATATTAACTTTTTGTTACACCATATGCTGAACATAAGTACAAATGGTGGCTATTGGTGTTTTTATTAATACCAAATAGTAGTCAGTCTTGCAGGTGCCTCCCCAGCATTGAATGGCAAACATATGGTTTAAGGGAGACTGCCCACCCCCATCCCTACGTTCCTATCTTCCTTCTAACAGTCAGTGGTTCAAGAATGGACAAATAACAGGAACAAGGAGCCAATGGCATTCCCCTGACCACAGGGAAGGGCTCTGAATTGATCTTATCAGTATGAACCTCAACACTTTTGAACAATAGTTGGGAAAACTCTTTCCCTAGATGTGAACAAGGATGCACATCATTCTGGAAGCTACTAGCAGCCATTTTACCACCCTGAAAAAAACACAATGAAAAAGCTGGCAGGAAACACCAGTCCCAAAGCAGGGCTTCTCAATAGCCTGTAACAGTCTATTACAAGGTCAGGACAGAAATAAGCATGTTTAGAAACATTTACAGCAACTTGGCAGAAAAGTTTTACATCTGTTGAATTTAACTTTAAAAATATGGGATATATTTGTCTTTTTAAATTTCATTTTTCTAGTAATTCACTTGTGTTTGTACTGTATTTTATAAAAGTACTGATCTGCACTGGTTTAGAATTTTTTCTTAAAAAATTCCTTTCCTCAGATAGCTTGAGAAGCACTGGCCTAAAGAGCTGAGCAATGAAACCACAGCCTTGTTCAAACCATACCTAAACCTGGTATGTCATCTCTACTTTTTAGTTCACTGAGCCAACAGATACTCTTTACTGCTTAAGCCTATTTGAGTAGAATTTTCTGCCATTTACAATAGAATCTATTCTACCTGATACTGGAAACTGATTACCAACCCAAAGTAAGGTGGAAGAATGGACAAAGATGGAGGTAGGATACAGCACAGGCAAAGGTACCAAGAATTCCAATCATTACATAAAACTCTCCATGAAACTGAAGAAGAAAATATCCAAGCAAAGATATATATTCAGATAAAGGCTTTCAGAGCCCTGCAATTAAATGGCCACCTTGATGGATTTCCTTCCTTCAAACAATGAACCCATGCAAACATTTCATTGTTTCACTCATTTCAGCAACTGTCAATTTTGAGCCAAATGAATTATCTTCAAGCAAATGTCACACACAGTAAGGAGTGATTTCATTTTCCTAAATTGTTGTCAAACCTTTGAACACTGAAGCTTCCAAAAAAGGAGAATTGGAAAAATGACAGTTTAGAGGTGGGAAAGAAACATGAGTTATTTCAAAGCAGCAGCCTGTGATACAGTGAAATCTTTCTTCTAAAGTGCCTCCATCTAACATTTTTCAAGCTGCAATCATTTCAACTGCTGGCTTTCACTACATTTATGCTAAAATTTAGCTGATTTATTTTAATAGTATTTTACCAGGGTGAAAAGCCAAAAATGAACAGAGAAAAAAAAGGAAAACAAAATATTACTGTAGGTTTTAAAGATAAAACTAGAAATGGAAGGAATTAGGAAAGAATGAACTTTGTTAAGAAAAATGTTGACTAGTTTTATTTCGTTTATGAATCTAAAACAGCCCTAAAACAGAATGAGGTTACTCTAAGTCAGAAGCCCATGTATAATAGGTGAGGTGAGTAGGTTATGGGGGGAGGGGGGGAGGTACCCACCCTGAATAATCAGTTCAAGCCCAGGGAACTCCTAAAACCCTTAACAAGATCTGGTAAATGAGGCAGTCAGAAAGGAGTCATAGCCTCCTCCAAAGCTTCCCTCAATGGAGGGTCCAGGGACATTTTCCCCAGGAGTCTGAGATCTAGAAACTTTCTATTTGTTTTTTTTTTTTTGATGTTTTTAAAAATTAATACACAATAATATAAGCATACTTTAGGCCATTCACATGCCAACCTTCTTACAGTCAAGTAATCTCAATTCCTGCAACTGCATTTATAAGCATGCTGGTACCAAGATCACTCAAAATGACAGCATTTAACTCTTGTTAGTGTTTCTCAAGCTGCAATGTGTGCCCCCAGACATAGTCTCAGAGGTCCACATTATCTGAAGTTTGAGAAGCTTGAGCCTACTTAATACTATCATATCCGTTTGGAAGGAAGAACAAATAAATTACTTTATAGTTAAAAACCGAGGAATGATATGAGGCCCTGAGAAGCACACAAGATCACTTCCATAATATTCTTAACAAAAATGCATAACCTTCATTCAGTCATGAAGGAACAGCCAACAAACCCAAAATGAGGGGCATTCTACAAAATAACTGGCCACTACTCTCCAGAGTGTCAAGGTTATGAAAGACAAAGAAAGGTGAGGCATTGCTCCATATTAAGATGACTAAGGCACTATGACAACTGAATGTAACATGTAATCCTGGATTGGATCCTAGACCAAAAAGAACATTAATGGGACATTAACTGGCAAAATTTGAATAAGGTCCCTGGATAATAATATTAAATCAATGTTTAGTCCCTGATTTTTGATCACTGTACAGTGATCATGTAAGACCCTTACATTTAGAAAATCTAAATGAAGAATGTAAAGGAATTCTTTGTACTTTTTGCTATTTTTTGGAAAGCTTAAAATTATTTCAGAATAAAAAGTTTAAAACACTAAAAAATTTTAAATAGATAAGGAAGTGTATGAACCAACGAAAAAGAAACCAAAAGCAGCAAAAACCTGTACAACGTCTATGAATGTCCAGTTGACTAAGGGGTCTCGTCTCCTCTGCAGAGATGGCCCTTATCGAGATCTAACCAATGCATGACGTCACTCTCATTTGGCTTCCCGGGTAGGTTTCCCTCCAGAACTCATGTCCAGACCCCTTTCTGGCTCTAGTCTTTAACATTAACCATCTGATATTTTAGTTTACATGAATCTCTTACGATTTGAGTTAACAAAAGCCCAATCTCCAGAGTCCAATCACCTTACAGGTGGTGCTGAGAAAAGAACTGATTCTCCAGGTTATTAAAGCTGAGAGCCAGACCCCAAACTATGGTGATAAAGACCTACTTGCCATGGGCCCTGCCCAACAACCATTCTGCAAGCCTGTAACACCCAAAGATTGTTACTGCCCACACTTTCTTCCAAAGATTAACAGGCAGCTCCCAACAAAAAGAATGTACTCAAGGTACAGTCATCTTGTAAAGCAGGAGATGTCAGCAGCCAGCTTTGAATCTCGCTGAATAAAGGATTATGGAGGACAAAACAGCCAAGGGCCAAGAGCCAAACTCATACAAAACTCAGCAAAGGTTTAGCAGCCTGTTGGTTTCAACTGAATAACCTTTTTATATGGCTCCCCTAGGACCTATATCCACAGTGGCCTAGAACAATCCTTATAAAAGGTAATCCTATCCACGTCTTTCCCCAACCTAAAACTCTTAGATAGTTTTCCCGTTGCATTTAAAATAGAAACCAAAATCCGGGTGGTAGCCTGGTGTCCTGGGCCCTGCCCGCTACCCCACACTTCATCAGGGTCCCTCCCCCTTGCACTCTCCAGTCCCTGAGTCAGCCTTGATCTTCACTCCAAAGACTCAGTGCAAACTGTGCTCTTTGTCTAGAATGTCTTCCCACCCCTCTACCCCGACATACATACACACACACACACACACACACACACACACACACACACACACACTTTAGCCTAGCTAACTTCCACTCATCAATATCATTCAGGTTTCAGCTTAAATAACACTTAATCAGCAAAGCTTTCACTGACCAACCTTGAGAACTAATGAGCGCCCTCTGTTTGGTGGTGTTCTCATAGCACCCTATGATTTCTCTTCATAGAACCTACCACCACTTCTAATTACATAAAGGCTCTTGGTCTCCTGTTTAGATTAGGAGCAACCAGAGGGCAGGGACTAAGTCTGGTTTGCAAACCACCACATCCCAATGTCTAGCACAGTATTTTGCACTTCAGACACAGGGGTGGATGATCCTGCCCAAGTCCTCGGCTTCTTTCAGGGTTTAAATGAAGCATAGTATGTCAAGCATATGGATACGGTAAGCACTCATTATGTGATAGCTATTAGAATTACTGGGACTTCCCTGGTGGTGCAGTGGTTAAGAATCCACCTGCCAATGCAGGGGCCATGAGTTCGAGCCCTGGTCCAGGAAGATCCCACATGCCACGGAGCAACTAAGCCCGCGTGCCACAACTACTGAGCCTGTGTTCTAGAGCCCACGAGCCACAACTACTGAGCCCGCGTGCTGCAACTACTGAAGCCCACGAGCCTAGAGCCTGTGCTCCGCAACAAGAGAGGCCACCGCAATGAGAAGCTCGCGCACCGCAACAAAGAGTAGCCCCTGCTTGCCACAACTAGAGAAAGCCCGCGCGCAGCAACAAAGACCCAGAGCAGCCAAAAATAAGTAAATAAATAAATTTATAAAAAAAAAGAATTACGTCACAATGCCTTTGCTCTAAATATGCTTGAAATCTACAACTGCTTTTTCTTTCACCTGATGGAGGAGAAAAAAGCCTAGCAAAAGATGCCAAGTTGTCATTTTTTCGATGACACTTTTGACTGTCAAGTCAGCTCATTTTTAGGATACTGAGAAACTTCAAACTGCAAGGTAAAACATTAAGAAAGAAAATGCTTCTAAAATTAACACACTACACTTTTTTTACTCTGAGATAAATCTATACTCATCATCAGTACATTTTCACTTCCCTCTGTAGCCTTTATTGTTTGCCTTCTCTTTCAAACACCTGGTTATTACAACAAGGGCATTTGCTCCTTTTTCAAACAACAAAGACTCCACTAATAACTTTCATGAAAATGAGTTTTAACTATGGCCAAAATTTCATTTGCTTGAAAAACTTGCTTCTACCTCAACTATGAACTCATGAAAGTAGGATAAATCACAGCTATCCTGAGCAGTCCTTGTTCATAGGAGGATTTAAAATCATTCACAATTGTTAAGTTAGTGAAAAGATAAAAGTGGGGCATTGAAACACCCAAACTGATCATTTTTTCAAGATATGTTTCACTGTAACAGCAGCTAAATTCTCCTGGGCCCTGGCAATATACTCAGGCAAAGGAAACCAGAGGAGAAATGAGAATTCAACTGTGCTGTTTCCTTAGAAGAAAACTACACTTTAAAGAACTTGGCTCTAGAAAATGTCTCCACTGAACTTCCAGATATATATATATATATATATAATATGCAGCCATATCTAGCAGCTGCATGCAAAGCCCAGTGGGTAATTCAAAGATGGACAAAGATGGGGGGAGGGGAGACTTTCCTTCTACCCTCCTAGGTTCGATAGCCAGATCTTCAAAATAAACTGAGAACAGGCAGATTAACAGAAGAAAAGGTCTACAAATTTATTCATTTTTAATAGTACACACATGGGGACATCACAGGAAAAATAAAGTGAGTACCCAAAAAAAAAGCAGTGCGATTTGAGAGTTTATATACCATCGTAATACGGGAAAGAAAGGGAGGGATGTTTGTTGGCCTCTCAGGGGAGAGTAAATGACTTTTAGGTAAGATGAATGGGCCCTTAGAAAAATAGATGGGAGACATGACAGTTCGTTATAAAGTCTGTCTGGGTGTGGTGTATGTGAAGAGGTAATCTTCCCCTGTTGATGAAACTCCTGGGGAGAGGATCTGTGACAACTGAGTTCCTTTTGGAGGGTCTGTCTTTAGGTAGATAAGGGGAGTTCAGAGAAAGTCTCTCACTGCATTTGCTGTTTTTCAAGAGCCTTTAGTTTAAAACAATCAATATACCAAAGCGGCACATTTTGGGAGGCATGTCGTGAACTCCTTCAGATGACGGCATGATCCCTATCCTCACAGTCATTCGATAAACAGACACATAATACATACAAATATGCGCACACGCACATCTGATACTGTGACTCTCATGAAAGCTAAGAACCTTGGTTGGGGGGCAGGGGTGTTTATACAAAAGCAGCTCTCTTAACTGCTCTCCCCTTTAACCTACTTGCCTGATTAATCAGCACATCCCACTGCCTCTGTAGAGCATAACAACTGATGTTTCAGCACACCAGAGGCTCACAGCTAGTAAGAGGTGCTACCTGAGCCCAGGGCTTCTCAAGGTGTGGTCCAGAGATGGATGCCAGTCTGCAAACTATTTGTTACCAGCTGCCCAGGAAATGGAGAGTGAGCATTTACAAACGTGGGTAGTCATTACACACAGTTGCCACATCCAAGTGCATGAATAGTGAACTCATCTCAGTGACCAGTTCTGGCGGTGTTGACCTTGTGAGGTGAGCTGCATGAGGCACGAGCTGCCTACTAGTCAAGTGCTGTAGAACCGTGTGACCACGAGGGATGGTTTAAGGTTACTTTGTTAATACATTTTAATATAAATGTATTAAAAATCCACATCCTTTTTTTCATCACAAGATCATTTAAATTTGACCATAAGTTTAAAGGACAAGTTGGAACTGGCTACGGAGGAAGAACTGAAGGTGAATTTCGACGCTAGAGCATCGCTTGCTTCATTTTGAAGAAAAGTGAAAAATGAAGATCTTGAGCTTGCTGAAACTGCTTTGCCTTTTTTCATCTTCATCAACATCCCTCTACAAGGCCAGTTCCTCTACCATGAGTGTTATTAAAACAAACCCACAACCAGTTTAGATATACATTATTCATTAACCCCAAGATAAGCTATCACTAACCCAGCCTAGAGTAGATAAACAAGCAAGAAGTTCATTTCTGACACTAAAAATCTTAAACACTGATATACACAGAGTTTGTTAAAAGTATACATAGAGTATTTAATGTGGAGCATCACCATTTTACTCACAAATTTTGTTTAGTTATAACTGGATTAACAAATTAACTAGAGTAATAGTGATTCTTTATGTGAACTGCCTACACGCATGCTTCTGAAGAACATGCACAGATTTTGTAATTTTTTCCCACAATATTTGTTGTGTTTGTACTTACTGAGATGTAATTTTATTTATGTTGTTTCTAAAATGTTAAAAAGAATTAAGGCTTGCATATCATGTCTTTTTTATTTCTTTCCTTTTTTGTTAATAAAAGTATAGGTCCATGACAGCTTGAAAATAAAAAGACTAGACCTTCACCATATAGAGCTTAAGAAGCAGTGATGTGCTCCCACCAGCAAAGGTGTATCCTCCTCTAGGGTCAGCTGTGTTTACTTCTATTTATGCCAGTTGTTCTTATAATTTAATTTATTTGTACCCAAACACATAATTGTATATAAATACATAAAATATGAGTTCAGAAAAAATGTTTCTATGAAAACGAAGTTGAACATCTGAATACTGTGGAATAACACAATAAAAGAGTAACTAAAATAACTGCTGTTATATTAGGCATGAAGAAGTGGCAAAGGATGGGGAGGCAAATCAGAAAAATCTGGAAGGATTCTACATTCATAGTGCACAAGTATCCTGAAGTTCCTATAACACTTTAAAGCAAGCCAAACCGAAAACCAGGTGGACCAGATGTCACAGGTTATGGTTTATGTGCAAAAAACAACATGGAAACCACTTACCAAGTCCTACCTCAGAAATTAGCAAACAGATGTACATTTATATGTTTGAATTTAAAATAAAATGCTTAAGATATAAATGTAGCATTTTTTTTTTTACACTTCTCCACTTCAACTGAGCAGCTGCTGGTCATGATAATCCCAGATAAGAGAGCTTATCCTGTAAACACAAAATTCTGCACAGAATATTCAAGAGATTCTGGCCTCCTGGCTCTATCACTGAGACATAACTGGTAGATGATAAAACGGGGACAAAATACAATGTACAGAAAGATACACCAATCACAAAAAGTATAAGGACCCCAAAAAGAGGTTCTAACCACATAAAGAAAATGAAACAATTTGTGAAATTGCACAGCCTATGTCTCTTTTTAGTAACGTTATACCCACACCCAATTCCTACAGAGAATATGCTTTTTAGCAGTTAACAGCATTAACCAAATAAAAGCAGAGCCCTCAGGGGACTTTCTTTCAAAGGTCAAGAAACAAGCACAGAATCAAAAAGTAATATATAAAAAGTCCTTTATGAGATACTACAAAACATTTTCTCTTACTATCAATATAGAAAGCTGTTTTGAACCATAAACCAAACTAAGCCAAAGCCATAGGTTTAGTTTAATTCTGAACTCAGACTTTTTTACAGCTTATCCACATTGGCCCACAGGATTAAAGTTTTAATTTAGCGTTAGGAAAAATAAGCTAAACAAATGAAAAGTACAATAGTGTGATGAGGGAAATTAACATAATAAGTCTCATTTAGCATTATTGGGTTGAAAAAACTAAAATTATAGGGAAAAAAATTTAAGATTGTATTAATACTCAAATTGAAATAATTTGAACAAAAACTCATTTTGAACTAATAGGCCTACCCCCACTTCAAAGCACTGGGACTTGGCTGAATTAATACAAAATTTCACTGTCAATTATACTACGCAAATGAAATAGAATGGAAACAATATGCAAAAAAAAAAGGGGGGGCCATAGAACCCTGTAGGGGAGGAAAGATAATTTTCCCTCCATGCTTCTGAGTTCTTAGCTGAAACCCTTGTAATAAAAGACAGATTAACAAGACAAAAACAAACAGAAACTTATTAACATGTATACTTTGTATACATGGAAGATACCCAGAGGAAAATGAATAACTCAAGGAGGTGCCTTAGAATTCAGACTTAAACACCATCATAATAGGGAAAGGGGAGGGGGAAGCTGGCCTCTTAGCGGAAAGTAAATGATTTTCTGGAAAGATGAATGGGCCCTTAGAAGATTAGGCGGGACATATGACAGTTTGTGACAAAGTCTGTCTGGGGGTGGTGTCGACACCTAGGCTCCTCTCCCGCGATAAGAGTCAGCCCTCTCTGGTTGACGAAGCTCCTGGAGTGAGGATCTACGACAACTAAGTTCCTTTTGGAGGATCTGTTTTCAGATAAGGGGAGTTGGGTCAAAGCCTCTCCCTTGCCTTTATTGTTTTTTTCAAGTGCCTACAGTTCAGAATAATCAATACATCAAAGTGGCATATTCGGAGGTGGCACGTCCTAAACTCCTACAGTCGTATTTTGGGGTGGCGTATGCCGCTACCCTCCACACGCAAAGCCTAAACCATGCTGTGGAGGGACACTGGGCCGATGTCCCGGGTCCTGCCCTCCAACTGTGGCTCTACCGATAATTAGCACCATGACCCTGTTTGCTTTAATTCTCGGGTCCCCATCTGTGATCTCTGGGAGTCAGCGGATGTACACACACCACAGGTGCTACCCACTCTAAGATTCTACTGCCCTGGAACTAAACATACAACTGAAATGGACTGAAGCTCTTATGGGCAATGTAAGGCAAGAAGCAAACATAAAATCTACTACAGTGACAGATCTGGACACTCACCCACTTGGCTGATAGTTATTCTGGTTATGAAACAAAGGAAAAAATGGGGAGACATGCAGCCTACAAAGCAATGTCAAGGACTACCAAAGTTTTATAATTCCTCCTGGCAAAATGAGAAAACCACAATATAACTTTAAAAAAAATTTTTGCATTAAAATAGGTTTTCTTCCTTATTTTGTGATTAGCAAAAAATTATTTTTAAAAAACACAAAGGAAATACATTGAGACAAGGGATTCACAGTGTTTATGTAAAGATTGCTTTACTGGCATCTTTACCTTCTCTTACAGAACGTTAAATTAACTCTTTCTTTTTAAGTGAAAAGGTGATAACGAAGTAATTAAGCATGTATAATCAGAACTAGATGGCCTGGGTCCAAGTCCCACTCACCAGCTGTATATCCTCGAGCAAGGTTCAGTTTCCTCATCTGCAAAATGAGGATAACATGGTCTGAGCACCTCATGTGGCTGTTGAGAGTTAATAGGAGTCAATATATATAAGGCACTAAGCACAGTGTCTCTGGCACACACAAGAACCTATATGTGTTCACTAATATTTCATGGTAACTTCACGTTTAACTAATCATAGATGTTCACTAATATACCAAATGAAAACCAAACAACATCAAGACCCTAGAAAACTGCACATGAAAATATCAACATTAAACATTTAAAACATTAAAATAATTCCAAAATATGACATATATATGTCCTATGACAGATGTATGATATCTATAACAGTAGCTTCATTTAAGTGTTTTCCCAGGCTCCAACCCTTCGTCAATCCATCCTATCCACTAGAGGAAGCTTCCTAAAGCAATGCTGGGTTTAAGTCACTCCCTGCAAGAACCTTAACGACTCCACACAGTACAGGGTAACCCTCAGACCCCAGAACCAGACTAAATGAGCCACTAGCACACTGTACTTCACAGTATTTACCACAGTTTGTAATTACATACTTGAGTGACTGTTTGGTTAATACCTTTCTCACCACTAGAATGAAAACCCAGGAGGTAAGGCTTGCATTTTACCCACCACTGTCTATCACAAGGCATGGCCTGCTGCAGGTGGCGGTATTTGATGGATGAATGAATGACCCTCAGCATCCATCAAGGCTCACAGCAACACCTCATAGGTATGACCCTTCATGGCTTGTAAAACACTCATATAAATTTTCTCATCTGAGCCTCACAGTAAGCCTTTAGGGAAGGCAGAGGCCCAAAATTCAGAGCCACCCAAGGTCACATTCAGTGGCAAAGAACCAAAGTGCCAACGCCTAGTCTGGAGTTCCTTCCAGAATATTCTTCTGCCCAAGTTAAATCCAATAAAACATACTAAGGCCTCGGCCTGGCCTCGCACTTTCCAGCCTCTGTGGTTTTTACTCTTTCCTTTACTCACCTAGAACTGCCTCCGACCTCTTTTCCTGCTTTTCAATCATTAAACCAGTATTTATTAAGGACTGTGATTGATGGGCAAACCTTCCTCCTTCCTTCAGGGCCCACTACTGTGTCATATATGTGCCATTTCCAGTGCATGGACATCTGTATTTACTCAACAAAATGTCTTTCATTGTACAGACATTTATTTGTTCTTTCAATATAATAGTGAGCACCTACTAACTGTCCTACTGTGTGAGGTTCCAATGAGAACTGCACAGTTAGAATACTGGTGTCCTAGTGGTTTGAAAAACTACTGCAGTTTCCAAAAGAGAATAACAATGTAAATCAGTCTGCTTTAAAAAGCAGTACAATTGCTGCCATTCACACAGTCTGAGATATCCCAGGTACCTTAATTAAGAAGTAAAGCAGCCACCAATATCCACCAAAATAATATAGATTTTATCAATTTTCATATCATTTTGAAAAGGAATACAGATTAAATTTACGTACCATCATTAAAAAAAAAAAAAAGACTCACACAACAACAGCCACAAGCAAAGTATCTCCAGGTCTACTCCACCAAAATGGTTTTTGTACATCAGGTCTTTTAAACAGTTATCGGCCCTTCTCAAACTTGTCAGCTCAATTAAAATGGAAACAACAGATTCAGGAATCCGATTCCTCTGAATTACTAGCACAGAACCACAACTCTAAATACTACAGCAATAAACCTGCAATAATCCTCGTGAAATATAGTATCAATTAAATGTTGGTGCAAGAAATGTAATGCAGAATTACTGCCGTATTAACACTCCCTGAAGATAAATTACCAAAGACTTTAAACAAGTGAAAATCAATTCTATGACTATTTAACACAGCTGGCTTTATTTAAAATTTCCCATAACACATACACTGGCATAAAAAAGAGCCGCAAAGGGTTAATAATGCGAGATTATATATGAATTCAGAAGAAAGGAAGACAGCAGCCTAGGAATCTTCCTTTATCTTGGAAATGACAATATTTTACAGCCTCGGGGGGAAAGAAGACAAAACAGTATTCCATAATGTTAACTCATTACAGGATTTAATAGAAACACTACCCAACTAATTTCAATCCTCCTCTTTCTTTCCCACCTAAATTTCATTGCTGAATTTAAGAGGCCAATCTCAGGTAAGACAAAAAGGAAAGTTGCAAGAACACAATAACAAGAGGAGTGGACAAAAACCTGAGAAATCGTTTGTCTCGAGGGCAAAGGCTTGGGTCTGTGAATCCGTATAAAGCTGTATGTCTGTCTCTACCTCACGATCTCCTACACGGACACAACTGCTTTCAAACACCGTGGTCCCACGGGTCTTGAACAAGCCTAAGTAAACCTGCAGAATGGTGGGGTTGTGCTGGTTTGCTTGCATGAGGGTCTTTAAAAGTAGAGTGAAACTTGCCCAGGTGTTTTCTTATATCTTCCAATGGACCGAGGGGCCTCCCCACCCCCATTTAAGTCTCCCGATTGCTCTGCCTTTCCACACCTTGACCATCGACGAGGCAGTGATTTATACATCCCACAGAGAAGCCACGACCAGCCTCAAGGAGCCTCATTAGGAAAAGCTTCCCTTTTATTAAATCTAAAGCTCTTCTCGTTGTGCAGTTTAATTCCACTCCCCCCCCCACCTTTTATTTTCTTCTGTGAACCCAGTAGAAGGGAATAAACCCCTGAAAGAAAAAAATCCCTTTCATCTCACAAAATAATCACATTTGCGAATCCTGTGAGTTAATAGAATAGGTGTGCCCTTCAAAGAAGGGAGAACATTAATAATCAAATTTAATTCTATCATTTATGTTTAAAAGATTCAGACCTAATATGGCCTTGTAGAAACAAAGCATTTAATATCTCCTTTGATTCTGAAATTGTACAGGTCTCCCTGAAAGTTTAAGTTCACACCTTCGCCTACATTCAGTTCCCAGCAGGTGCACAGAGCTTTTCCTAATGGCTTCACTGAGTCACTGAGGAGGTGCGGATACAACCCAAGGCCCTTCTGTTTAACTACTGCAGTTGCCCTTTGGGGTCTTCTGCTTCCTTACCTTGGTAGACTGGGAAGATGAGAGGAGATGATATTCAAGTCTGTCAATTACACCTTACTCATAATTCTTGATTTTAAGATATGCGAAGGATGAAATTGAGACGCTACTAAAATTGTTTTTGGATGTAAATTATCCTGAGGGCTAATTATGTACAATTTCTTCATTTTCCTTATTCAAGCAAGTGAATCCCAGATAAATTTCCTTTCAGGTCAAATTTTTCTTCCCTTATAAATTCATGACTAATCCTATATAACCCTAACACTGCCTTACTCACCCCTCAAGAACTCAGTATTACTGTATTATCCTGTTAGGAGGAAAGGAGCTAAAACTTGTCTGAGAGGGGCTAACGTAACATACTTTGGCATGAAGTCGTTATCACCGAGCAGAGTTAAGGTTAAATAACCCTGTAAAAGAAAAGGGGAGGGAGCCTGAGAAGTACCTGACCTCCATTCTAAGACAGTTACATAAGGTTTCCCAAAGGTTTTCCCCTTTCTAGCATCCTGGTTACTCTGTACCTCTGGGGTGAACGTGGGCCCCCAGCCTCAGCAAGCTAGTCGTAAAATTAAGAGCTGCCTATATTTACAGCCTCTACTTTCTCTCTTCCCACTGAGTTCACCCCAATCAGGCTTTCATCCCTGTCGTTCTGTCAAAACTGCTCTTGTCCAAGTCACCAATGGCCTCCATGTTGCCGAAGCCAGTGGTCAATCTGAATCCTTATTCTACTGGATGATGATTCTGTCTTGAAACATATTCATTACATGCCTTCTGAAACCCTGCCCCCGCTCTTTCTTTGGGTTCACTTTCTACCTCACTGACTCCTCTTTCTAGGGTCTTCTTTGCTGGTCCCTTCTCATCTTTGAACTCTGGATTCCAGAATCTCTCATGTATCCAATTGCCTGCTCAGCTTCTCTACATGAGTGTCTAACAGGCATCACAAACTTAAGTCCTAAATCAAATTCCTACTATTACCACCTAACTGGCTCCTCCCAAAACCTTGCCCATCTCAGGACATGGCAACTCCATTCTTCCAGTTGTTCAGGAGCCATCCTTGCCTCTGCATTTGTTTCCTCTCTTTCTCTCCCCTCTTCTCTCCACATCTAATCTAATCTAACGGGATAACAGCTCTATCTTATATCTAGAAACTGGTCACTCACTACCACCTCTAGCACCTGGCACAGCGAACATCATCTCCTGCCTCAGTTATAGCAATGCCTCTGCTTCCTCCCTTCATTCTCATCTCCACAAAGCTGAGTGATCCTCTGTGAAACATAAATCCGATTACTGTATTATTAACCTGTTCAAAACCCTCTAATGGCTTCCTACCTGCTGTGGGTTGAAGTGTTTCCCCCACAAATTCATATGTTGAAGTCTTAACCCCCGATACCTCGGAATGTGACCTTATTTGGAAAGAGGGTCATCACAGATTAATCAGTCAAGGTCCTTAGGGCGGGCCCTAGTCCAATATGACTGGTGTCCTCATAAGAAGGGGAAATTTGGACGCAAAGACACACACATAGGGAGAACACCATGTGAAGATGAAGGCCGAGAACTGCAAGCCGATGAACACCAACTACTGCCAGCAAATGATCAAAAGCTAGGAGAGAGAGATGGAACAGAGTCTCTCTCACAGCTATCAGAAGGAACCAACCCTACAACACCTTGACCGTGGACTTAGAACATCCAGAACTGTGAAACAATACATTTCTGTTGTTTTGCCCCACAGTCTGTAGTACTCTATTACAGCAGCCCTAGCAAATTAATACACCACCTCACACAGAATAAAAGGTGAACTCCGTGCCACGGCCCAAAGGCCCCACATGACTGTACCCCGACTCACACACTGGGCCCCTTGACGTTCCCCCAAAAGGCCAGACAAACTCCTCCTCAGGGCCCTTGCTCTGGCTCTTCCCATAGCCCGGCCTGCTCTGCCCCAGCGCCCTCAGTTCCTTTAGATCTCTGTTTAAATACCTCCATAAGGCCTTCTCCCTCCAACACTCTCCACTCCCCTCCCAAGCTTTATCTTTCTCCATCACTGTGCTGTCACCTCCAGATACTTTAAACACTTACTGTGATAGACTGGAAGATCCACTGCTGAGACCCACAGAGCAGCTGCAGACAGACGGGCTCCAGGGCCCAGCTCCTCGGGGTCAGCTGGTCAGCCTTAGGGCAGAGAGCTTCCTGCCGGAGGCCACACCCCTCCTGGGGCAGCCGCACCTGGTAACACACCTGAAAGGAGTGAGGTCATCGCTCAGTGCCGGAACCTCTGCCAGGGAATCCACCTCACTCCAGAGGTCTCCACAGGCTGCTGGGGGCTCTGTCATGTCAAATCTGCATCACAGTTCAACTTCTTCCTCGGCCCAATGCTGCTTCCACCCCCTTCTGTTCACCGTGTTGATCCCAAATAAACATCTCGTTCCCCCAACTCCATCTCAGCGTCTGCTTCAGGAAAACCCAACCCTGAGACACTTGTCCACCTTCCACAACCTGAACGTAATCTTATTGAGGGAAGGGACTTTGGTTCAATGTGTCCCAAAGCCTAAAATACTACCTGGTACAAAACAGGAAATGACTAAATGGGAATATTGGAAGGAAGGAAAGGGGCGGGGGGGGAGGGAACGCATTGACTGTTTGGATAGGAGACTAGCCCCTGGATAAAACAAAAGCCTCTTAATATAGTCACAAAGCAAAAGGAATACACGCTATCACAATGAAACTAGGCATGAGGTTTCTAAAGTACACATGGCTATTTGATTTCAGAGAAACTTTGAAAAAAGTTGTGTACAAAGTTCCTGAGATTCGCTTATTATCTTGATACTCCTGACTCTTCCCTTCCTCCTAGGATTTTAAATTTTGCAACCTCAAGTTCTACCATCAAGAGGGTTTTCAGGACCCTAACCTTTAAGGTAGGAAAGATACTGTATAATCACTGTTCAATAGCTTTGTGACACCTTATATGTTAATTCTTAATTCCCACTAATGAGAAACCCTGCTCAGCATTTGATCACAATAAATAGCTTATTATAGCCTTTCTCTTTAATGACTGCATCTTATTTCAAGCCTCACTCAAGACATTATTTTTTCTTTCTCAGAGAATTGCCTTTCACTTTATTGCAAGACTAACTGCATTCAGCTCTGGCAAATGATTTAAAATATATTTTCCATGCTCCACAGTTGGCTACTCATTCAGACCCAAATAAAGCTGATTTCTACCTGGTTCCATATCTCATGCCAATTCAGTCAAGAATATGTGAGGTCTGACTATAAAGTAATAAAGCTGGGAGGGTTGTGTGTGCTTGGTTTATAGAATTACTTTCACTTCTTTACATATCACTGCATGATGAGATTCTAAGGGAAAAATGTAAAGACATGTTTAACACCAAAACCAACAACCCCTAAACTACAGCTACTACTGTTCCACTGGTCTGAACTACTGTAAGACAAATGGATTCAGAACACTGTGTGCCTACAGCCCAGGAATGTCATACATAGACGTACCTGAAATATTTTATAACCATAAATATGAATAACAGAGTCTTCCCAGTGAGACCCATCTAATTTCATCAGCCTTCTGAAATTACATCTTTCACTAAAGCAGCCTAGGAGCACAAAGGCAATAAGATAACATTAATTAAAATACATAAAACCATCCAGGAGTAGCAAGGAGTATGCTACCTTTTTTTTAATGGTAGAAATTGAACTAAAAATAGTAATCAATGTTTTGCCAGCTTAAAAAGCTAGGTCTTACACAGTGCCTGAAGCTGTAACTCTACCAGACCTTCTCCAAGGCAGGATAATAATTAGCATGTTATTATTCATTTGTCTGGTATGCAGCTAACTTTGCAGGGTGCCTGTGCATGCTCACTTTGCAACCGCAAGCTTCAGTTCTCTGCTACCTGTTTGCCATTAAGGAGAATCCAGGAAGTTCCAAAATACAATGTGCCATCCCTTACCGCTATGCCAACAATCAAACCATGCAAAAATGAATCCTAATGAGACCCTCATTACTATCACTGCTGAAGTTCAGCTCTCCACTCCATTTGGAAGACATTTGGGGGCTGAAAAGAGAAAACAGATTCCTGGGACATTTCAGAAGACTGGTCATTCCTGTTGATGACCTACCTGGACAAGGCAAAAGAAAAGGATCTTAAACAGGCAGGAAGATTTCCAGCTTTGGTGCCTGTGGGGACGGTAGAGCTGTTAACGATGGTGGGGAACACAGCAAGCCCTAAAAGGGTTAAAAGGTGGTGGCATCACACACAGCTGGCAGGGATGTAAACCCGAACAACCACTTTGACTCCATTAAGGCTGGACAACCAGCAATCCCATGCTTAAGAATACACCTAGAAGAAATGCATGGTACGTGTCCACCAAAAGGCATATACAAGAATATTCATGGCACCATTATTCTCAATAGCCAAAACTCGGGAAACCAACTGGCTGTCGACAGTAATGTGAATAAGTGGAAGTGCATTCACACAATGGAAGACTACACAGAGTGGAAAAGAAGGAACTACTGCAACTCACAACAACATGGGAGGTTGAGCATTACAGCACCAACATGAAAGAGCACATACTGTATGACTCCGAATATGTGAAGTCCAAAGCAGGGAAAACTCAGCTACAGTGACAGAGGGGTAACGGGAGGGATACGCTATGGAAGGGGACAAGAGGAAAGCTGCAGGAAGGAGGGAAATGTTCTCTATCATAATCTGGCTAATGGCTACACAGGTGCATACACATGGGAAAACTCATCCAGCTGTACACCTAAGATTTGTGTACCTCCCTATGTAGAAGCTATACCTTAATTTTTAAATTTCACGAGTAAATTAAATTCTCCTAGCCCTGCAGCTTTACAGTGATAACAAATCCCCTCCTCGAAACAACTCACTCACCACAGCTACCTGATAACAAAACAGGCCCACTTCAAAAATCAAGCGACAAAAGCATCTTAACAGACCGAAGTCCTCAGTACAAGTAAATGCACATTTATGAACATGTGTATGTAATGTATGTAACGTTGAGCTTGCCCCAGGAAGTCATTACCTAAATGTTCTGGACGTGAAGAATCTGGCTCCAGATTCTTCAGGTGTAGAACTGTGGCCCTGACATAGTATGTCATCTCCTCTCTCCTACTTTCTCTAAAACCCCCCAGATGTAATTTACTGATCCCGCTTCTGTGTTAAAGGAACAGGTCTCCATATGCTAACACTGTTTACCTGTGAGCCCCAGGAAGACAGGCTGGGGTTGGCGCACTCACTTTTGTCCCCTAAACACCTTGTACACTGCCCTAGCACAGTGCAATAAATGTGTCCTGGATTTTGAACAATTCAACACACCTTCAGTAAAATTCTTTTAAAACTTCAGGGCTAGGGACTTCCCTGGTGGCGCAGTGGTTAAGAATCCGCCTGCCAATGCAGGGGACACGGGTTTGAGCCCTGCTCCAGGAAGATCCCACACGTCACAGAGCAACTAAGCCCATGCACCACAACTACTGAGCCTGAGCTCTAGAGCTCATGAGCCACAAATACTGAGCCCACATGCCACAACTACTGAAGCCTGCACGCCTAGAGCCTGTGCTCCGCAACAAGAGAAGCCACCGCGATGAGAAGCCCACACACCGCAAGGAATAGTAGCCTCCGCTCGCCGCAACTAGAGAAAGCCCGCGCGCAGCAACGAAGACCCAACACAGCCAAAAATAAAAAAATAAAAGCTTACTGGCTAAGAAATTGGATTTAAAAAACAAAAACAAAAAACTGGTAGAATTCTAGTCTCAGTTCAACTACTTCATGTACTAAAATTCTTTAATCTCAATATTCCTTTCTAGATAACCAGAATATATTTACTTAAATAATATACCTGCAAACCTTTTTCATCCACTGATTACCTTAACAGTAAAACAGGAAAAAGATGAGAAAGACCTGGGGGAAAGAATGAATGTAATTGGAACCTACTATGTGATAGGCCCTCTCTTAGGCACTTTACTTACACACATTATCACCTACAAACCTCACAACCTTTTAAGGTGGGAATTGATCTCTCCAGTCCGTAGATGAAGAAAACTGGGATGCGACTGGTCCATCATCACAGTTACGTGCCAGAGCTAGGATTTGAGGTAAAGACTGAAGAACACCAAAGCCTCAGACTTTCTCCTAGACGATGATCCTCCCACTGGCATTCCTGAGCTCTCCAAATGGAAACCTGGGACTCCCCAAGGCTACTTTCATCAGCAAGCTTCACGCGTTCCTTGTGGAGGCTGCTGTTTTCTGCATCATTAATTCTGCAGCTCTCCCAAGACCCAGCTGGGAACAGGACCACCGTTTCTGCTGTTACTGCAGCTGTCTGAAAAATATAGCACAGCCTTGGGCAGGTTGGAAGAGCCTGAGGAGGGCGGGGGAGAGAGAGAGAGAGAGAGAGAACACACACATGTGTGCACACAAGCAAGAAGGTGGATGTATGCGTATGAACTCTAATAATAAGGAAGTAAAGATAAATTTTAAGTCGTCCAGAAGAGTGGCCACATTTCTTTAATATGGTCACATCAGGATCTAATACATCAGTCTTTACTTATTGGGATATTCGTATATTTGAAATATCTTGTTAAGACAAAAGTTTACAAATAGATATAGATACACAGATATCAATATGATATATAAATACACATATCTGGAAGGTTACCCAGACTATTAACTATTAACAATGCTACCTACAGGGAGAAGGAAGAAAGAATGGGGCATTTATACTTCATTCTATATATCTTGAGAAGTAAATAAGATAAAACCTAAAGAACAAACATAAGTTTTCAATAATTACTACAGTTTTACACAGAGATGTGATTTATTTTTAGATTAGATCCAGCTGATCACACCTCTCCCTTGAAATACATCTTCACTTGGCTTCTAAGACATCACACTCCTCCATCAATGCCCAGTCCTTCTCAGTCTCCTTTGCTTCTGCTTCCTCTCATCTCCCCAACCCTAACTTGTCAGTGCAAGTCTTCTCCAACTTCACCCCCTCCCTGGATGATCTTTATACTCCCAAACCTGTAACTCCAGCTCAGACCTCTCCCCTAAGCTCCAGACTCCTAGATCCAACTGCTGGGTCTGTATGTCCAATCAACGTCTATTAAACACCTCAAGTTGCCATATTCAAAGCTGAACTCCTGATCCACCCTGTCTTTATCCATTCAGGCTGCTATAACAAAATACCATAGAGTGATGGCTTAAAAACAACAGAAATTTATTTCTCACAGTTCTGGAGGCTAGATGTCCAAGATCAAGGCACCAGCAGATCCGGTGTCTAATGAGAACCCTCTTCCAGGAAGGATACAGACTGCCAATTTCTCATATCTTCACGTGGCGGACAGCAGAGAGGGTTAGCAAGCTCTCTCATAACTCTTATAAAGGCACTAATCCCATTCATGAGGGGTACACCCTCATGACCTTATCTAAAGGCCACACCTCCTAGTATCATCACATTAGTGGGTAAGGTTTCCAACATAGGAATTTGGTGGGGGGACACATTCAGACCATGACACTCCCTCACCAAAGCCTACTCCACGGAATCATAGTCTTCTCCATCTCAGTTCAGAGCAGCCTCATACTTCCAGCTGCTCAGACTAAAATCCTTGGAATCATCCTTGACTCCTCCCTTTCTCTCACACCCCACATTCAACCCATCAATAAATTCTACTGGCTCCAATTAGAAAATATACTAAGAATCCAGTCACTTCCACTGCTACTGGCCTTGTCCAACTCTCCATCGTCTCTCAAACCAGATTACCACAACCATCTTTGGACTGATTTCCCTGAGTCCACCCAGCACTCCTAAAATCTATTCTCATACAGCCACCGGATGACCCTTGTGAAATGTAAGTCAGACAGTTACCCCTGGCTGGGAACCCTCCAATGGCTTCACATCTTAATTGGCATTAAAGTCAAGGCTGTTCCAATGGCCCAACCAGCCCTAGAGGGATGTTTCAGCACCTTCACCCCACCTTTTCATCTCTCTGATCCCATCCACTCCTTCTCCCCTCATTGCAGCCACGCTGATACCCTCCCGCTCCTCGAACACCACTGCCTGGAACACTCCTTCCCCAAGTATGCACAGCTCAGGCCACCCTCCCTCACTTCTTTCAAGTGTTGATTCAAACACCTTCTCTGTAAAGCCTTCCCTGACTGCCCCCCATTTAAAATCACACAGAATATAAAAAACAGAAGGTGTGTATATATATACATATATGTGTATAACTGAGTCACTTTGCTGTACAGCAGAGATTGGCACAGCATTGTAAATCAGCTATACTTCAATTTAAAAAATAAAATAAAATAAAATCACATCCCCTCCTTCTCACCTTCCCCTTACCGCCCCACCCCTCGGGTCTGGTTCATTTTTCTCCACAGTACTTCCTCCTTATGATATCGATTATTTATTTGATTTAGTTACTGTCTATAATCCTGACAATGGATGCAACTTCCACAAAGGCTCAGATTTTTATCTGCTGTGCTGTGTTCATTAGCATCTCACTGGCACTCAATAAATATGCTTAATGATGGGCTTCCCTGGTGGCGCAGTGGTTAAGAATCCGCCTGCCAATGCAGGAGACACGGGTTCGAGCCCTGGTCCGGGAAGATCCCACATGCCGTGGAGCAACTAAGCCTGTGCGCCACAACTACTGAAGCCCATGCACCTAGAGCCCGTGCTCTGCAACAAGAGAAGCCACAGCAATGAGAAGCCCGCGCACCGCAATGAAGAGTAGCCCCCACTCGCCACAACTAGAGAAAAGCCCACGTGCAGCAACGAAGACCCAATGCAGCCAAAAATAAATAAAACTAAATAAATAAACTTATAAAAAAAATATGCTTAGTGAGTAAACAGAACCTTTTTTCAACCACTTATTTCACCAACATTTTTTTTTTTCACCAACATTTTTAACAAGTTTAGTGTAAAACAATTCCATGATCATCATTATGTTGTTTCTGTCCTGAATTTTCTAATTAAACATCTCCCCAAAAATCTCACTCACCAGCCTGCCCTGTGTCCACTGCTGGCCTTACTGCCCCTGCAGTCGAGAAAGGCCTAATTTGTTTGCAAGTGGGAAGAGGCTTAGCAGGCTCTACCCCAAGTGTTAACAATTATTATCTCCAAATGTTGACATTTCTGGTGATGGTTTACTTTTTATTTTCTTTCTGCCTAAGTCTTGTCATAATGAGCACATTTGACTCTCATGATCAAAGAAAACCACAACTGGAAATGACACCCCCCTTTAAAAACTAAAAATAAAAGTAGATTGGACCACAGCTGAAATCATTCATGCACTTGCCATCACAGCTCTGAGAAGTGTAGCCAAAGAAATCCCGAGGCCACACGCCTCCTTTCACCTCTGAACACCTGCCAACTTAGCAGCACCACCAATGGGCTGCGTTCCAGGGATGGTTTTTCTAAACTTACCCTGGTTTAGAACATAGACTGATGTCACTGGGTAATTTGGAGACAATTAACAATAAACCAAACCATCTTTAAATTGATCGCTTAAAGATACAGGTGGTTCACCAGATCTAAAAACAAAACCATGTTGGCTCAATATGCTGGTTTATTTTTTTTATTTTGCCTAATCAGCAATCTGCACAAAGCTTTGTGCCAATGTCTGGCCTACTTTAATCACTTTTTCCTCTACTTAAACAATGTATTTTTTTCACCTCCTAACCCAAATGTTCAAATGGTGAAAGCTGTTTCAAGAGAGTATACGCACCCCAGGGTGCAGCATTTATCCAAGCCCACAGGAATCGCTGAACTCGATTAAGAATCTTAAGAGAACCCTCTTAGCCCTTGTCTTCTTTTAGCAAACTGAAGAGTAATAACATTAATTAGAGCCAATGCGTTTTTTAAAACACTTATTTTGGGCAAGCACTGATCTAAGGACTTCAAATTAATATGCCCATTTAATCCTCCCAAAGTCCGTTATCCCTATTTAAAAGATGAAAATACAGGGGCTTCCCTGGTGGCGCAGTGGTTGAGAATCTGCCTGCCAATGCAGGGGACACAGGTTCGAGCCCTGGTCTGGGAAGATCCCACATGCCGCGGAGCAACTAGGCCTGTGAGCCACAACTGCTGAGCCTGCGCGTCTGGAGCCTGTGCTCCACAACAAGAGAGGCCGCGATAGTGAGAGGCCCGCGCACCGCGATGAAGAGTGGCCCCCACTTGCCACAACTAGAGAAAGCCCTCGCACAGAAATGAAGACCCAACACAGCCATAAATAAATGAATGAATGAATGAATGAATGAATAAAAAAGATGAAAATACAGAGGCACAGAGAGGTCAAGAAATTAGCTTAAGGAGACACAGCAGTAAGTGGCAGAATTTGAATCCTGGCTCTAGGACCTATACTCTTGTACCACTATGAGTAACCACTGGGTGTATCTCCTGTGCATGCCATGGTGGTAATACTCCATGCCTTTGGATATACTACTCCCATTTCCCCTAATGTTCTTTCTTTCCTTTGCTGCCTAGAAAACTCCTATTCAACCTCCAAAACCCATATGTGGGAAACCTTCCCTGATACTCTGAAACCCTGAGAATTAATCATGCTCTTTCTACTTTCTACCACCATTTTCTTTGTTCATATACTATTTCATCAAAATGTAAGTGAATTAATCTTCCCTGACTTAACTATTCATTCTATGTGAAAACGAGGTGTATCAGATTCACATCTGATTTCTCCACACTTGGTAAATATCAAAAAAAAATGAATTAATTTACAAGTTTGAAACCTTTCTGGGTTTATTTAATAATATAACAACATTTATTAAGTGCTTACTATTCTAGGCACTTCATGTATTTTAACTCACTTAATCCTTACCATAACCCTATGGACAAAAGTACAATTATTGTCACCATTTTGCAGATGTGGAGGCAGAGAATGTTAAGGATTCTGTTATCGCCCAAGGTCAAAGCTAGCAAGAACCAGAATTTGACCCCAGGCAGTTTGGCTCCACGTTCACTGACTGCGCAGTTCATAGGTCCTGTACTGGACTTCCCAAGGTCCAAGGAAAGGTCAAACCCAGTTCTTGCCCATAAAGATGCCACATGGAATCTTCTTTCTAAAGGATCTATGAGGGTTCACCATGAACACTCACTGTCTAGCATGAGGCTTGTCATTAAAAAAGAAGCTCAACAGATATTTGTTGAAGGATCAAAAATCATTTCTATATAGTTTTTAAATGACTGAATTTTTCACATGTAATAGCACCAGGCACTGGCCAAGGTATTAAACATAGATTACTTTATCTTCAAAGTGACTATGTGAGGAAGGTATTCTTTTTAGTCCTACTTTACAGATGAGGAAACTGAGGCACCACGAGTTTCAATAACTTGCCTTGTAACTTGAGGTTCAAGATCACAACATTAGAATGTGAAGCCAGGATTCAAACTCAAGCAGTCTGACTCTAAAGTCTTGTCGTTTCCTGGGCCTGCTGGAACAAACACAAACTGTGTGGCTTAACCAACAGAAATGTATTCTCTTAGAGTTCTAGAGGCTTGAATTCTGACATAAAGGTGTTGGCAGGACCACGCGCCCTCCAAAGCATCTAGAAGAGGATCCTTCCTAGCCTCTTCCAGCTTCTGGTAGCCCCGGTTTAACTCTAATTTCTGCCTTCGTCGTCACACAGTCATCTTTCTTCTGTGTCTGTGTATCTCTGTCTTCACGTGGCATTCTCCCAGTCTGTGTCTATGTCCAAATTTCGCTTCTGATAAGGACACCAGTTACAATGGATTAAGGGTCCACCCTACTCCAGTTTCACCTCATCTTAACTTGACATCTTCAAAGACCATTTTGTAAATAAGGTCACATTCACAAGTACCAGAGGTTAAGACTTCAAGGTATTTGGGGGGCGGGAGGGGGTGGTGGTGCACAAGGGGAGAGACATAGTTCTAAAGGTAACAAATACCTTAAACAGAACTGACTCCAGAGATGCAGGGAAATGACTCCGTTTTTCTAGCCAGTTAATTCTCTTGATTGGTGCAAAATTTGTTAGTTCTCAAGTCACTCTTTTGAATACAGAGGGGAGTGGTTAAATGTTTGAGATTCAAGGGTTAAATGTTTGAGATTCAAGGGTTAAATGTTTGAGATTCAAGCGTTTCTTTACATACAAGGTAAACAGAACACAATCGAAATGTAAACATATTTTAAGTAAATTAGAAACTTTATCATAAAAAAGCAAGTATTTCCCTAGAATGGAAGCCAGTTAAAATACCAGAAAAATTCAAAGTAAAATACTTATAATCTGCTTACCTTCCCACTCTCTTAATTTCTCTCTCCATTTCTTCCATCAAGGCAATACTTTTGAATTCTGACCAATGAACAATCATCAAACAATATTCTATAATAGTGACCTATAATCATTTGATATTTTCTTTTAAAACTCTTAAGAGAAGTATCCATCTCTTTTGATTCTTTGGGGCCTACAGCTAACAGTTAAAGATTACATGCGGCCTTCAAATTTTTATTAACAAAAATTAGCCCTCAAGGAAACATGTAAATGAAGTACACAACTATGCAAGTAAACAGGTGTGTTTCAAATTTCTCCCATTGATAGCTTCCCTATACTTCCAGAGTCTAATGTCAAACTTGCGCATTAACCCTATATCAGCTGTGCTTTCTTTATCTGTTAATCATGTGAAATACCTTTACCACACACTGGAAGCCTGATTTTCTCTGTATGCTAAGGAAACAACCAGAAATTTCCAAAACAGGCTAATTCAGAATTTGGCCCTTTAGGGACTTCCCTGGTGGTGCAGCGGTTAAGACACCATGCTCCCAATGCAGGGGGCCCAGGTTCGATCCCTGGTCAGGGAACTAGATCCTACATGCCGCAACTAAGAGCTCACATGCCACAACTAAAAGAGCCCGCATGCCACAATTAAAGATGCTGCATGCTGCAACTAAAGACCCCGTGTGCCACAACTAAGACCCAGCACAGCCAAATAAATAAATATTTTTTTTTTTTTTTAAAACAGATTTGGGGAAATTCTCTGGCATAAATAATTGTTAACCAACTCACTATACAGGAATTATTCTTTGAGATGGTTTTCTTAGATGACATTATTGATAACTAATTCAATGAATACATTTTATTATACTAGCATCACCTAGATGGCAAAAAGGACCACAAAGTTGCCTTAACTCATTTTAAATATCAAAATATAGCATTTAAATCAGGATGCACAGTACACCAAAGCTAGTCAAAGCAAACATCATAGGGAAAATGATATTTCCTAAAATCAAATTATTGACCTATCTGCTTTCTTGTATTCCATCACTATCCTGACTCAAATAGAAGTGGAAGTACTAATAGGTTATTCCAAAGGATCGTTCAATTATTTTGGAAGAAACAAATGACCTATATATTTTTTTAAATAAAGTAACAGGCTTCCTGTAGAAAAAGGCCACTATTAACATGGAATAAATTAGTAAGTAAAATTCAATTTTGCTAGTACACTGCATTAAAATGCAATTTTCAGACTAATATATTTACAGAACATTTCGAGACCACCAGTTGCTCACCCCTGGCGGCCGGAGCTTATCCTCTCTAATTATACTGAGCGCATTCTCAGGACAGAATGCTCAATGATTAAAGAAATAACTGATTTTTTTCCTCAAGAAAAACATCACAACCCCAGTTACAATCCTTTGAAAGTATATATCACCCTACAGAGAGTATAGACATTTCCTTTGTTTAAAACAGCAATTAGAAAGAAATGCAAAGCAGCTACAATTACAACCAAACACAGCTTATGTTTCTGACACGAGCTTTCTCATGCTGGTTGGTCCTTAGACTCTCTCTACTTTCCCAGCATATTTCCTGATTTTGCAATCTAGTAGCTCTTGCATCTCAGGGAAATATCAATTTAAGGGTATGTGTGTGTACTCGAGCACCTGCATTCACATTTACCGAGTGCCTTCCCCATGCCGAGTTCTGTCCTCATAATCTACGCTCAGCCCAATCCTATCACCTGCTCTAGCTGTGTGCCCTGGGACAAACTGGGTGAGCCTCAGCTTCCCCACCTGTATCTGCAGATAACTACAGCAGCTACTTCACAGGCGCATGGGGCCAAATGATCTCCACATTAACACGTGCATCACAGTGGCTGCTGTCTCACAGGAGGTGCCCAACAAACATTAACCCTTATCATCTCTACAGGATCCTCTTCAGGTGAGAAAAGGTAGGTAACTTCTGCTGATAGAGATCGATCCAGGATCAAATTCCAACCCGTACGTCTTCCAAACCTATTAAACTATAATATGAGGCATCAAAGACACTGAGGAAATGTCATCCACATTCTCTGAAGATACTTAAAGGGGAGGCGGGAGGTAACAGTCAACACCAAGACCATGTAGTTGAATATACAGCATTAAAAACCTACTACCAATTACAAATATCTCCCTGTCACCCTTCTTTAAAAGAATTACCTGTTTAAATATTTTAATACTAAACATATGTAAGTTTTTGATCAAGGACCATCTTCCATAGCACAGTAACCAATGTGGAGTTAATCTAAAATGCCTGGTCCACCTACCAACCACTTCAACAACAGGAAATCAAGGCAGTAAATATCTTGATCACTTTATAGCACACATTTTCACATTATCACAGTAAACCCTCCCACCCAGGTAGGTATCATTCTAGATATTTTATAGAGAGAAACTGGGGCTCAGGCAGGGCACCCACCTATACCCACCTACCCCAAGGCAGGGCCCAAACTGAAACTCAGCTCTGTCTAGATCTGAAGTCCATGCTCTCTTTAGAACCACAAATGGACAAGGCAAAAGAAGGGTGAGGCCAGCTGGTCACTTGGCTATGAGGGCACACTCAACAGAAAAGATGGGAAAGGTGTCACAGTTTTTGAGGACATCCCAATGAAGATTAATTTTTACCAAGTCACTTCATCTTCAAAGTAGAAGTCAGTAATATACATGGCCAAAAACATGACCCACATAGAGCATACCCAATTCACGATTTCAAACTTGTCTGGATCAGTGTTAGTCCTACACTAAAGAAAGCTTTTGAAAACACAGGAGTTGAGGACCAGGTTCAGGTGAGTGGCACCTGTACTCTCCCCAGCTCCTGGGGTCCTGGGAACCCTCACAATCTCAGAGCCTCAGCCCCGGGGGGAAGATTGCACAGACATCAGAACAGGCCCCAGCAGCTTCAGTCCAGTGCAAATTAACTCCTCCTTCAGGTTCCACATTGACAATAAGTCAGAAGTCCTTGGGTCACGGTACCTGTGCTGGTGAGGACACAGGACCAGTTCTCTCTCTTTTTTGGGGGGGGGGAGGGGGTTAAACTTTTTTTTTGTGGTAAAGTGTACATAACCAAATTTATCATTTTAGCCATTTTTAGGTGTAGAATTCTGTGGAACTAAGTACATTCACAGTGTTGTGCAACCATCACCACCATCCATCTCCAGAACTTTTTCATCTTCCCCACCTGATACTCGGAACCCATTCAACAATAACTCCCCATTATAACCTCTTCCTTCCAGGCCCTGGCGACCACCTTCCACTTTGTCTCTATAAATCTGACTTCTCCAGGCACCACATATAAGGACATTCATACAATATTCGTCCTTTCGTGACTGGCTTATTTCACTAAGCGTGATGCCAGCTCTCTTTTGTTCCCAGTTAGTCTCCTTGAAGAAACACCCCTGAAATGCACATCCTTTAGATGAATTAAGAATGAATACATGAGAATTATGTTTTTCCCTTTTACTCATTGCTAAAAGGATATAGAAACACTAAGGGTGGCTGGGGAAGAAGAGAGGGAAAGCCAGCAGTCATCCCCAACATCACTGTGAAATCTCTACTTGTTTCTACTCATTCTCCCACGAACTTTTGCTTTATGCAAACAAAATGTTTAAAATCACACCACATGCAGATGTAGAGAATGACCTGAGGACACGGGGAGGGGGAAGGGTAAGCTGGGACGAAGTGAGAGAGTAGCACTGACATACATACACTACCAAATGTAAAACAGATAGCTAGTGGGAAGCAGCCGCATAGCACAGGGAGATCAGCTCGGTGCTTTGTGACCACCTAGAGGGGTGGGATAGGGAGGGTGGGAGGGAGACGCAAGAGGGAGGAGATATGGGGATATATGTTATATGTATAGCTGATTCACTTTGTTCTACAGCAGAAACTAACACACCATTGTAAAGCAATTATACCCCAATAAAGATGTTAAAAAAAAAAAAAATCACATCACATTGGGTATCCTCCTTCTTTGACTTAACCATCTATCAAAAAGATATATCTGCAAGCATTTCAAAAGTTAGCTTTTAAGGTCAACACTAAGGAAAAGCAAATGTGATTTCATAAAAACGTGTATCCACCGAGCTCTCCTATGGAAGGAAATTGTTTTGGGCAAGATAGCACCACACTGTTTAATAGTTGGTGCTGCAGAAAGAAACAAACACCTTTGCAAATGTTCATACAAAAATCATTTAAATGTTAAGCAAAAATGTATATAGACTCTGAATGGGGCCATCCATCCCACTATTATCTCTCTCAATGGAAAACAGCACAATAGCATCTAATGAAAATCCTGTTTTCTTTACAAGAAATAAAGATAATAATGCCACAAATCAACACTCTCCCCAGTCGTCTGTCTTTATTGGTTTTTCTTGTAAGCCACATGTTCTCAGAACAAAAGGGGGAAAAAGACAAAATTCAATACAATGCCACATCTTATTTTTGCTTTTTATTTCTACTTGCAGCTTGTAAGATATACACATAACAGCACGATCTGGTACCAGTAAAGGAAAATGATTTAAGCTAAAATAAAACTCAAGTCAGCAGGAGATGGCTTTGATCGGGAGACCATTATACGTTAAGTAGATGGAATGCAAGACTTCCTCTATGTTAGTACAAATAACCTCAAGTCCTGGAAAAAAAGACATTTTTAGAAAACGACACTGACCCAATTGCTAAGTATCATGAATAAGGGTGGTGAGTGTTACTTCTGTTGCGCCACTGCTCATACATTTTCTGCTCAAATCATTGCAATACGATTAATTCAAACACAGGGTTTTTTTCCCCCTGAAATTTGGGATAATAGATGGTTGAAGACATGGAGATACTGACCACAGTAATGGTATGCAACAAATCTACTGTTCACACTAAATGTACTGTCCCATTTAGGGAAAGCATCAATGCCAAGAAAAGTGTTCCCTGACAAGGGGGACCCAAAAGCACCAACCATTGCAAATTCAAAGTCTAAATTCCCAGAACTAGAAGGAACCCCCAGGGACCCCCAGCCCTAATTCTCCTAGTGCTCCACACTGGCTCCTTCCCTGGGTGGAGGGTTTTGGGGGCTATTCCATCTATATCTGCAGTTTCTTTTAACCCTCTTCTCAGTTAAGTCCTACTGCATCTTTCTGGGAGTTGCCCCAAGCATAAAAAATCAGCAACACAGGATAGGGGCCTCCTCCCATCCCTGACAACTGAACCAACACTGTTTTACTCTGAATTATTCTATCTATACAAATATTCTTTCAAAAGACTCATCCAGGGCTCTCCCTCAAATGAAAATTTTCAGTGAGCTCGCCCGACCTAGTCCGTTTCCTGGCCTCTGTGCCAAACTACAACCATAAAGATGATCAGAGAATAAAACTCTTCACAAAGACAGACCTAGTCCATCAGCTCTGACTTCAGGTAGGACCAAAACTAAACACACCTCAACAGAAAAAAAAATCTAAAAGCCAGTATTTTTTAAGTTGGGCTCAAGATTCCAAAATGTCAGCAAAAACCCAGGACAGGCTTAACCAAGTCTGGCCCCAAGTTTATTTTTCTCATACCTAATGCTCAGCCTTAGCAACTCCAGCTGGTCACTCCTCTCTCCCTCCTTCCACTTAAGAGTCAGCTGGCCTCCAAGACAATGTCTAGATACCCGAAAGAAGATGGAATGAAGTCATAATTTGAACAATTCAAGTCAAAAACCACTCTCCATTAGCCAGCCAGATCTCTCAGGCTCGAAATGCCATTTATCTTTGGACCCAAGCCAGTGGGACTGATCAACTTATCAGGCATGAGGAAAACCAATAAAAGAAATCCTGTCCCCACTGAAGATCCTGCAGTCCTCTGCAATGATGAGAAAACACTGAAGGGTGAACAGAAGAGGGAGCAGAGAAGTCTGCCTCACGTGAAACGTTCTTTCAGGGGCATGCAAAGCAGAACTTTTAGAGCTGGCTGTCCCAGGTGTGCGCCAAGAAACACCAGTTCAGAAGAGACTGTGCAAGACGCACCCACAGGCAAATGCTGGGTTAAAGGAAGTTAACAAACTTCTTTTCAGCAGGACTTCTTAAATATGCTGATGGAGAGTAGGTATATACAATTTTCTGAACTTAATGGCAGAAACCTTTATTCACAGTATATTTCCAATCACTCAGGTCTCCAATCACTTTGAGAAACACTGCTTTAGAGGCCCTGGAAGCAAGCCTAGAGCCGAAGCCTGGATGACAGATGACCAGGCACAATAATAATGTGATATCAATCCAGTTTTCAGGACTATAGGATCATTAGGGCTCCTTAAGGGGCTTTTTTTGTTTGTGGGGGGGGTGCATATTCCTTGAGTATCTTTTTTTTTATTAAAGTATAGTTGATTCACAATGCTGTGCTAGTTTCAGGTATACAGCAAAGTGATTCAGTTATATATATATATTCTTTTGCAGATTCTTCTCCATTATAGGTTATTACAAGATACTGAATATAGTTCCCTCTGCTATACAGTAGGTTCCTGTTGTTTATCTGTTTTATATATAGTAATGTGTATCTGTTAACCCAAAACTCCTAACTTATCCTCCTTGCCACCAAGAGATGTTTTAAAGTGAGGCCCTCTGTACCATTCTCCTGGCCTAAAACTGCTCCTCTCCATGATCCTGACATGGCCATCACTTACTGCCACTAGGGACACAGCTTAATAGTCATGTACTAGGACCACTTGATCTAAAGGAGCCCACTAGGCACTTTGCATCCCATCACCCATCTCTATTTCTTCATAGACCCTCCCACAGAGACGGCAGAGAGTGTTTTAATCATTGCCATGCCCCTCGAGCCCACTGGCACATAGTAAGTGCTTAATAAACATTTGCAGAATGAATAAGGAAATGTATTCTGGCTATCCCTCCTTCTGGCTTGGAGAAATGATTAAACATCTGGTTATACTTAATTTCAGTTCAATATGATTTATTATTTCAAATAAAGGGGCCATGCTTATGCTGTGGCTAAATTAAATGACATCTGCATTTCCTGTGAACACATATTTTCATCCTGAGCCACTATAAGAAAACGTATAAGAAATGTATTTTTGATTCATTCCAGAAACAATAATGGGTTTAAAGGTAGCCCCTCCCCTAGACTCCTCTAGAATCTGGACACAAAAACCACAAAGTTAATCGGCTCTTATGTTAACTCATACCGACCCCATTAACATCATACTATAAGCCTATACCATCATATCTGGGGATAAACTCTCAGGAAAACTAGCTGCTGAAAATGTCCTGGGGCATATTTATCAAAGCCTCCAATGATAACATTCTTGTTCATTCACATACTCATTCTTTGACACATGTTAATCAAGCACCCAGGACTTCCAAAACACTGGGAACACAAAGATGAAGAAGCCACAGTGTTGTCCCTCAAGGGCTTACAGACTAGAAAAGGAGCCAGGGAAGTAAATGGTTACAATTCTGTGTGCTAACAAAGGTGGGATGTAAGTGGGTGTGAGGAGCTCACCATGGGAGCGAGAAGAACCAGTCACCCTGTCCTAGGTGACCATGTTCCAAGCGCAGTCCCCAGACAAGCACAATCAGCATCTCCCGGGAAATCATTAAAGTGCAAGCTTTCATCAGGCTACAGACACCACAGGCCTATGGGATCAGAAGCCCTGGGGTGGAGCCACGGCGTGTGTTTTAATGAGCCCTCAGGTCACCCTGCCGCACAGTGAGGTGGGTGAAGATTAAGCTACTTCCTGAAAGGCGGAACGAAAGTCTAGCAGGTAAAGAGCCCACAGGCGGTAGGGATGGTTGCAGGCGATGGGAATAGGATAAAAGGCCAGAGAAAACTGTCACGTTGTAAATACCGTGAGGCCTGACCTCAGAGCACGAGATGCAGAGCAAGCAGGCCACGAGGGGGTCAGATGCGGTGCCAAGGAGCTGGGCTTCCTCCTGAGGGCGGCGAGGAGCCCCTGCGGGTGGGGTGGGCGTGCCCAGGCCTGCAGATTTCAAGAGATGACCTCGGAGACAGTGTTGCGAACAAGGAGAGGCCCTGGAGAAGGAGCTGCATGCAGCCTCCTAGGTGAGAGGCAATAGCGATGGGAAGGAAGTGGAGGCACACTTCGGAGCTGGGAGTCAGGGGCGCCTTACGCAGCTGCAGAGACAGAGGGGCCAGGTGTGCGGTGGGATAGATGGAGCATCTCTTCTCCTGGGAAGCTTGCCTGACACACACCCCACACCCATGCAGAGCAGATGCTGATCTGGGAAGCACACATCGCATTTTACCGTAGCTAGTTCTTTAGCTCTCAGAGGCAGTGGCCATCCCGGTCAGTTTCTATGTGCATCGTTTGGAACGGCGCCCAACACTTGGAAAGCCAAACTGATTGAATGGAGCTGGACAAGCCGAGAGGCCACTGAGAGGCCACTGCTGTCATTCAGGGGAGAGAGGACAGTGTCATGGGGAAGGCAATCAGAAACCTATATCAACTGAACTTAATTTTTCTCTAGTCTGTTGATACTATTCAAAACACTGAATGAAAACCTTTACAAGTCAATCACGTTATAAAAATTCAACAGTAAATTTGATCTGTTGTGTGGAGTCCACAAGCTCACCTTCCTGCTGAAAGTCAGAAAAGACCATGGTTTGAGTGCATTTGCAAGTGAAAATATGACACAGCTCTAGGCCACAGAGAGACTGCCACCTAATCGAGATAATAAGCCTGCTTTCTTTTGTTTTCAGAACAACTCTGCAAAGCCCAGAGGTAGAGGACAGAGACATTTCAAATCCCTCAGAGACAGACTGAGTCTTTACTTTGATTTTTAGAAATTATTTCCAGCAGGCAGATAATGTTGTGACCCAATTACAGGGTATTTTGGAAATAGCAGGCACCTAACTTGGGGGTGGAGCTGGTGGGCGTAGAGGGAAGAGTTACTAAGCAGGCGGTACCACCTGCCTCTCAATCCTGCATGGAATTTTATAAAGAAGGGAGCTGTGACAATCAGGAAGTAATGCAACATCTCCCTTGACCTGCTTCCCGTTTTCTCACCATTCCCAAAATAGACAGAGCTAAGGAACATCATAAATATATTTCTCAGCCCTCTAGGGGGAAGGTTCATTAAAGGCATAAATTTGGGTCCCTGGGAAAAAAAAATGGATGAAAGGCAAAGGAAAGTCCTAGAATCAAGAGGTGGTAACAGTGGAAAATAAAACCCATGGACAAAAAGGAACCAGAGAAACAAAAACAATGGTCAATTCTTACCCCAAAGCATACTGAGAGGCGGTGCCATAAGCTCAGCTGTCCTGGATTCTCCAAACTCAAGCTCTTCAGAGACAAAAGTTAAAGTTTTTGCTTAAAACTAAATATAATAATAGCTGTTAAGGTCTTACTTTATGCCAAGTATTGTTTGTTTGTTTGTTTGTTCTGGGTTTTTTTGTTGTTTTTTTTGGCCACGGCGCATGGCTTACCCCGACCAGGGATTGAATCCGGGCCACAGCAGTGAAAGCACCGAAATCCTAAACACTAAACCACCAGGGAACTCCCCCAAGAACTGTCGTAAGCCCTTATCATACCTTACCTCACGAAATCCTCGTAACTACCACATTATGAGGAAACTGAGGCACTGTGTAATTCTGTTGTCCAAGTGTAACTGTGGTGTCCGACATCACATGGCTATGAAATTGCAGAGCAGTACTGGAATCCTAAAAGTCTGGCTGGTAACCACCAAATTCCAACTGCCTCCCCATAGGGCTGTCCTGTGCACACACTGCAAGATATTTAGCACCATCCTGGGCCTCCACCCACTTGATGCCAGCAGTACTTCTTCCACAATCATGACAATCAAAAATGTTTCCAGGGAGTACTGCCAAATGTTCCCCGGAGAGCAAAACTGCCCCCTCTGAGAACCACAGCTACAGAGATTTAAAAGGCCAAATCTCTAGGTCCTTTATAGAAGCAGTGGCAAACCCTAGGTGTTGGATAGAAGAAGCAGGCTACAACACTTCCACTAAGCCAAAGAAAAATGGAAAAGGAGACAGCTGAAGGGTTTTCTGTAGCGGGTTCTGCCATAGTCCTTTGCTACGGCTCCTATAAGGCCTGTAAGGCCTCCCTACTCTCCCCTCCCTCAGAGTCTCACACACATGCCTCTACTGAAGCACCTTATATTGACACTCTGGTACATTCCTTTCTGTCTTCCTGAACTTCCCACTGTACCTGGCGCCAAGTATGTGTTCAATAAACATTTGCTGAACAAAGGCATGGACAAACGAAGCCGAAGATTCTGAGTGTACCCAAATGAATGCATGTCTGTCTGCACTAGTGATCTGGAAAAGGTATAAAAAAATAAAGCTTGGTTATCAGGGAGGATAAGAGGTTCTGCTCAGAATGCAAGGTTGAATCAGTGTTTCCCGAAGTATCTACGCCCCTCTGAGATCACTGTGAGTCCAGACCATGCCTCAGTTCTACTCAAAAATTCAGTTGTATTTGTTCACTCAAGAATGAATCAACTCAAGAAACCTAACTCGTAAGGAAATTCTATTTATTCATAACTTCCACTGATACAGAGTACTGCCCAGCAAATCAAGACACTCAATGTGGCAGGTCTGCCGGCTGACTCTACTGCCCAGGACAAAGGTCTACTTGGGAAACCAAATGAAGATCAGAAGGTAAGAACAAAGCCATCAAGCAGGAGCTTGATGCTCCCGGAAAGGGGTACCCACCATCCTCTCTCTAGCAGCCAGAAGTCTCAAGTGAGCCTCAGGGCTGCTGAAGAGGCCCTGAAATCCTCACGTCAACTTTCTGAAGTCATCAAAGGCCTCTGTCACCCCAACACTGCCTCATGATTGGCATGTGACAACTAATCAGATTCTGGTGTATTTTATTTACAACAGAAATATCCTAGACTGGAATCTGCCCAGAGAGATTCAACACAGCAACCCTTAGTTTCAGACATATTTAGAAATTATATTTGGATTTTCCAACTATTCAATTTGTGTTCAGAGGAAAGAAATGCACATGGGGGCCATACTCTGGAGGCAACAGCTCCACCACTAAGCATGCAGATTTAGGTTAACGGGATTTTGAAAATGGACAAAAGGAGAAATTTTCACCTTCTCCCAAAGGCTGAATCTAGGAAAGTTTCATGTTGTGGTGGAAATAACAATACAGGCTTTGTTTAGGGCCTGGGTGAGTCCTTTAATGTTTCTGAACCAGAGTTTCCTCACCTATAAAAAGGGGAAAAAAAAGAGGGTACCCCAAAAGACAAAGTGAAATGTTTCCTGTATAGCACCAGGCAGAGGTGGCCCTTAATTAATAAATGTTATTTCTTCACCTTGTCAGTTCCTCAGCAACCCATAGACTCCTCTGTGTTGATTACAGTTCCAAGGCTAGCATCACTGTTCACTGTGCAGCCTTTAGTGAAAAGGACCTCAGTTTCCTTATCTCTAAAATAGGAATAGCACTACAGTATTTTGTAAGAATTAAATAGGGTAACAGCTGTAAAGCTCTTTGCACAAAGAGATCCACTATTAATAATATATTATTATTACGACCAGTGAGATCCAGATATTACTAAGCACAGATTTTTTAAGTATTATCTGAAAATACATAACCTATTTTCTTAAGCTACTATTTAAAACTCAAAAATAATTTGGGTTTTTTTTTTTTCCTCTCCTCCCACCCACTAACAGCAACTCAAACTAAAGGTGAATAATACCAATTCCATGAGCAAATTATTCTTAAACTTCCTCTAGTGACTTATCAAGGCTCACCCTGGAGAGCATGGCACTGCAGAGATCCAAACCAAGCCGGCTATAACACAACTCCCGGTTCTATGGCTGTAACTCCATCAGCATTTCCTAGAATCACCAATCCTGAATTGCTAAAGCATGCTGTTTGGGCAAAAAGAGGCCTGCATGCAAAGAAACAAAAACCAAGATCTGTCATTTTGTAGCCCAGCCTGCTAAAATTCACATTTCAGTCCCTTGTCCTTCCTGCTCTCTCAGAACCTTGTCTTTCATCTTGGCGTTTTCCTTGTCATTCTTGGGCTATAATTCAAAAATACTCGCTGGTTCCCAGAGCACTTTCAAAATTAGCTTCTTCTCAGCTCCTAGGACCTTGGGTCCGTACCAGTGACTCCACATTCCTGGAAGGCCTGGAGGCACCATCAGCCCACCCAGAAGCTCCAGTTTGGCGGGGCCTCCACTATTCAACTTGATCCTGAGGGCAGAGCTCCCTACATCTCAGGCCCAGATTCCCAGACTTATCAATTTCATGGACCATTAAGCTGCCAAATAAAAATATTCCCATCAATTTGTAAAAGAAATCTTACCCCCATATCCGAATGATATAATCTCAGAGAAAAGGACACATCTAATTTGAACACATTATGAAATATTCACTACACCGTCATCATCATCACTTGGATAAGGAGAGTGGAAACCTCACCAACAGACAACAGCCCAAGCACTGTGATGTGCACATAGTAGACACTCAGTTACTTTTATATTGTGTAGAAACTAAGCTCTGATTCATAGGGCAGCGATTTGGGAAACGCTGCATTCCATACCACCGGTAATGCCAAGTCTTCCTTCTTCAACAACAGCGTTTCCCTTCACTCTCTGGAGCTCTGCAAGTTCTCCCCAACCTTGTCCTCCAAAGCACACACTTCTCCTAGCTCAGTTCCAAAAGTGCATTCGTTTTAGTCAACTTGTAAGGTAAAAATCAAAACAAACCATTCTGCCTCCTACTCCAAGCATTCCTGAAGCATACTTTCCAGGAGAGTTACACTGCAAAAACCTGTTATCGCCTAGCAGACAAAATTTTGCAAGATTTTCACAAGAGGCAAAGGATAGAATGGTTCGCTTTATTTACAATGACCAAATCATTCACAAACAATAAAGAAAAACCTTAATCCATAATCCCATACCGTTCATTTTTCCCATGTTCTCTTTCCATAGCTGTCCATATGAATCTGCACATTTTATACACCAATAAATGATAAATTGTGACTTTTTTCCTGCTTGTAAAAGTAATGCCTGTCCTAGCATTTGTTCAATGCTTAGAAGACTAGGTAGGATTCAAATATTATGGAAATACGGTTATGTACAGAGGGAATGTCTCCTGTAACTCTACACCCAATGGCCTCTGATACCTTTAAACCGATCAAGGCTTCTTACTTCTTGCCGAGTTGCGATGACTTGACTTTCTAGCCTCCATGTCCCTCCTCTCTTCCAGCTCTCACCTGGTGTTCGCAGTTACTGCCCCGCTCCTACCACGGGCCCAGCAACACTGGAGCCTAGTTGTGACCAGAAGCTCTAGACTTACTGTCTATTTATTATCACTTATTTAAACGCTGACAACTCTGGCTTCTCTTCACCTGCCTCACTTGAACGTTAATGAGGCTGAGTTTTGTGACCATCTTAAAAGCAAAGTACACTACAAACACCAGGTTTCCTTTGCTCTCTGCCCCATCATCATAGCTTGCCAAAAGAAAAGTTCACGTAGCTGCATTCCGACAGCCATCACTCCTGCTACTACGGCAGCAGACCAATACAGCACCTGCTCAATACAGCGATGGTGCTAACATGAACTGATAATGATAATTTTATTCCAGAGACCAAGGGCTACAATTCTGATCAACAGCTGAATCGACAGGACAGGGACATGGGAAAAGTTTGTCCAAATTTCACATGGGTGGGCCCCAGCAACCAAGGTACAGGGCAGCGTCCTCTACAGCCCCAGAGGAGACTTATTCCTTGGATTACCTGCATGCCCAAGAGCAGAGTGTCTCCTCAGAAGATGCTATAAAACAGTTTCAAATATCTACGGCGCTCTACCCAAATCTAATCATTACCTATCTCCTACCTAAACCTGGCAGCGCCACAAAGAGTTAATGTTATGACAACCATCCTTTGACAAATAAAAACCAAAATAGACGTAGGAATTGGCCAAAAAAAGGAAGGGCATTCCACAAAGCAGGACAGGCCAGACTTAGTGAAACAAAATCGGCTTCATCTAAGGTTTTATCTATAGTCCCCCTTTCCAAATGGATGCATCACAGGCCCCTGGGCTGGGACATGAAGGCTCAACAGACACCCAGAGGGTGCTTTCTACTGTTACACTCTCATTTTACAGATGGGAAAACTGAGATCCAAAGAAGTGAACTGACTTTCCCAAGGTCACACAGTAAATTTAAGTAGTGGACGACCCTGGCCCAGAAGGCAAGTCTTGGGAGTCCCTGGTTGCTGGTCTTTTCGTCAAATCCCACCAGACCCTTTATTATGGAGAATCTGTCACTCTGCCTTTGACAAACTAACTATTTCAACCGAAAGAAACACCATCAACACATATCAACATGCAGAATATGCACTAATAACAAATAAAATTAAAATGGGTAATCTGGGCTTATCTTCCTTACATTTATTTGTTGGTAGTACAACATTGTTGAAAATAAATGAACATAAAACAGTTTTTAAAACCTGGATGGAGGCTTCTTAAAAACATTCAAATCATTTTGAAGACATGCTGTTCCAATCAAGTCTAATTCTAAATAACAAATATGTTTTACAAGAGAATGCTTATTGAATAATAATGAAAACAGTTGAAGATAGTCTCATATAAAATAAACCTTTGAAGTTCTATTGCTGTACAAGCAAAGGACTGTCCACATCCTCAGAGGGACTTTCTTGGGAAGCTGACGTTTATGTCAAAGATGCTGACACGTAAGATATGTACGAAGCTCAATATCAGACTTGACACATAGTAAATAATGAACAAATGGTATTTTCCTTAACTTGGGATAGGAAAATAAGCATCACCCACATAAGTAGTAATATCTTCTTACAATACTTTACTAAAAGTCTATCCTGTGCCCCTGGAAAATTTAAGGAGTTATATCATCAGGGTACTGAATATTTTAAAAGCATAACTGAAGAAGGTATAGAGAGACAACATTCCATTTCTCTCAAAAGACAAATTTAGATATCCTGAAATGAGGATAATTAACATAACACTGTTCTAGTACAATGGCAAGCCTTTCAGTATTAATTCCTGCTGTAACAGAAAAGAGAGGGGAAAAAAGGAATCTGATGTTTGTTGTTGTTTCTCTGGTGGCAGAAAAAAAAAAGGTCATCAAAAAGTTGAAACATGACATAAAAAGAGTTAAGTTTTAAAATATTTTATCTTTGTACACGTGGATTCTTGCACTATTTAGTAGACTTTTCCTAAATGATTCTGTAGTCAGTATTCTTATTACCCCAGTTAACTGTAAAAAGCCAGTCTTTCACACTTTAGCTTGAGTTTTTCCACTACCACTTTATAAAAGTTTCAGAAAAGGGGACCATGCTGGCTCCCTGCAGATGAATTACTTAGTTAAAAGTATCCTTTTGAAGACAGAATGAAAAAAGTAAACACCTTCCCTAGAAAAGGATCTCAACTTTAGAGTTCTTTCTCAAAGGCCCTGAGCAAATATCTAGACCAAGCCCAGCCTAGGAAGACCCTGAGTGATTTTTCGAGGTTATATAGTAAGCCGATGACCAAAGGACAGCTATAGAAACCTTGCATCTGTTTTCCCCAGGTGTTCTGACTACCGGACCATTGTACTCTACTGCCACCTGTGTTCTTTCAGCATTTCCCCCAGCGCGGACGTTCCTCATTCTCCTGACAAATGTCATCCTTTCAAAACAGTTCCATTTCTAGGACTGTGCAAGTTACGATAAACAACTGTTGAACAAATAACTGCTTTCAAGTTACAAACTGAAAACACAACAAAGCGGCTTCATAAAGAAATCCCCCTTCCTGAAAGGCCATCTACCCGAATTCAGATATTCTTAATTATCATGGCCATTTAAGGACAAGATTTGAAGTATAAATCCATGACAAGGAAAATAAACCAAAGACTTAAGAGAACCAAATCCAGAATAACGGATCAGGATGCCACTGCTTGCTTTTTAAATCAGTGAAATATTAAAACAAATGACAAACCAATGCCAACCTCACAAAGTTTCTTCATTTCTTGGAATTCAAACACCACTGCTGGCATCATTTTATGATAATTCTTTAGGTATTTTACCTAAGTCATCAGGCGCAATGTAAAGCCAGTGACGGAGGGACTTCTAAAAAACCTGCGCCCAATCTTGTCTGAGCTTCCGACACTGACCTTATTCTCCTCTCAGTGTTGGTCCTCCCCAACCACTCCATCCATCCAAAACCGTCTGGGACAGTCATGGCTCTAAACAGCGCTGAACTTGACTACAAAACGGCCACAACTCTAAATCTGGTTTCTTTAATGTATGATTTTTTAAATCCAGGTCCCACGGTCCTTCGGCCCTTGGCCCCTGACCCCTCAGTTCTAGACCTCTCCGCCGACATCAAGACCACCTTTCATTGTTTCTATGGGACTCCGCACCCCTCCCTCCGTCCAGCAATCTTTTTCATCGCACAAATGTCATTTCTAGCGTTCAACCCTCCATTCCGCCCGGCGGGCAGCAGAGGGGATTTCAGGACCAGCTTCCCTGATTCGGTCCCCTTCGCACAGCCATTTTCTAGTTAAAACGCTCCCTGCCTCCGAGGGGGAAATGAACTTTTCCCCCTTTGAATCCCCTATAAGCCAGCTCGGTCTTCAACTCCCCGGCAGGAGCGCGCTGCCGCACGGGGAGAGCCCAGCCGCACAGAGGAGGCCGGTGCCAGGGCAAGGGGGTGTGAGCTCTTCCCCGCCGGCGCCCACCCTCACTTTTCCCCTCCGCAGCCCCCGCCTGGCGCACCCCCTCCAACCCTGTCTCCCCCGCCCCAGGCCCTGCAAAGCCCCGGCTGCCGATGGAAAGAGGGCGCCGAGAAGCCAGAGGGATGGAGTCAAGGAGTGAGCCCGCGGGCGCCGTGCCACCCAGCCCTGCGGCGCGGGCGCAGGGCGCACGGGACTCCGCAGCAGACGCCCGCTGCAGATGCGGTGGCAGCTGCTGCAGCTGTGGCTGCGGCTGGGCGAGCGGCAGTGGCCGCGTAGCCCTCGGGGCCGGGAGGAGAGGAGCAGCCGCCCCGGCTACGCGCAGCCACTCGCCGCAAGCTGCTGCCGCTGCCCAGGTCTCTCACCAGTACTCCCGGGCCGCCCCCGGGGTCGAGAGCAAAAGCAAGGAAGAAAGCGAGGCTCACCGGCGGTGCGCGCGGCGCTCGCCTCGGCTCCGGCGCCCGGCAGCTCTGCTCCAGTCTCGCCCTGCCGGGAGCGCCAGGATCAGCTGCGGGTACAGCGCACGAGCTTCCTACTTGAGACCAGGACTAGCTTTGGCCACTGAGCATGCCCAGTTCCGCTCCATGAGTCCCGCGCAGAGAGCGGCGCCGGCGAGATTCCACTTCTCCGGGCTTTGGCGGCGGCTGCGCGGAGAGGCTGGAGGGGCCCGACCGGGCGGGGGCGGATCCCGAGAAAGGCGGGGCCGGGGGCGGGGGCCTGGAAGGAGGGGGCGGGCCGCGCTCCTAGAGCGACCCCTGCAGGCAGAGGCTTTGGGGCCTCTCGAACTCGCGCTCCCCTTATCATCTGAGAAGATAGCAGGGAGGCAATGCGGGCCAGAGTGTCGAGACCCAAAGCGATGCATCCCGGTATGATAACCCCTCCATGAGGCTCGGCGTCTGTCTGCACCAAAAGGTAACCTTATCCCTGGCTAGTCTTTTCTCCCACATGTCTGCATTCCCTTATAACAGGAAAATGTCCTCAGATGAGAGCTGCCCACGCCCATCCAGCTGCAACTTGTAGGCGAGATCTTCTCCTTCCTTTTGTCTCCTTATCTAGAACCCCAGGCATATGACACACACACACACACACACACACACACACACACACCATTTCTTGATGTGAAAATCACAGCAAGATCGCCTCAAGGAAGAAACACACCTGCAGGAGGGGGGAAACATAATTTCCTTTTCACCTCTAGGAATATTAACTAAATTTTAACAAATTTAAACAGACAAGCAAGGTCCTGATAAGAATGGACACTCAATAGGTAGTAATCAGTGCTCTGCCCCAGACACTGTGAATAACGTCCCCAAAGCATCATTGGGGTTGCTCTTCACCGATGCGGTGGTCAAAGTTGAGCCTGCGTCAGAATCGCCTGGAGGGTTTTTGGAAACAGATTGCTGGACAGAGTCTCTGAATGGGTAGGTCTGTGATGCGGCCCAAGCATCTGCACATCTAACAACTTTCCGGGTGATGCTGGTGCTGCTGGTCTGAGGACCACACTTGGAGAACCACTGCTCTACACACAGCCTTACCTACTATCTCCTTCAGGAGGATTGTGCTAAAAGTAATTTAATAGTAACTACAAAGTAATGGCTCCTCCTCACTCATCCTCTTGCCAAACCTCCAGAATGCACTCCTTCCTCAAACAGCAAACTCACACCCCACCGGTCCTTATTCTTCATGAGAGGACTCGATGCAGTTGGGGCCGGCATGACGTTTTTCCTTCGACATCATGAATTTATTGAGGACGCACAAGATCTTATGGTTAGCCTGGGGATAGCAGTGAATAAAAAAAAGCCTAGACCCCTGCTTTCATAGAGCTTAGTCCAGCGAGGTGGTCAGAAATCCATTAAATAATCACTCAAAAATGTCATTTCAAACATGAAGAGTGTTAGGAGGGAAATCTACTAGGTGTGTATAGGTGTATAATGGAACCCTGACGCACACTCGAGTGGGGTTGGAAGGAATGAGTGGTAGGGGAAAGCTGCCTTGTGGAAGAGGGGTTTCTGGCATTTGCACCCCCAAACCTCTGCCACGAACAATTTCCCTCAGACCAATCTGGAGGCCAACAATCACGTCACTTCTTCCGCAACGCAAAAACAATATTGCCACTGAGAAATCCCTATAAATCCATGAAAGTGCCCATCCTTGGGGCTGAGTCTCTGCACCCCAAGATCCGCCTATGGAGTTCGTGCACCACGGATAGTTGGGGGCCGCAGTTTAACCTACTTTGGGAAAATGCAGACTCTTAACTGTAACGCCTTTTAGTTCTAGCCTATGTCCTTCAGGCCTAGAGAGGCGAGGAAATTAGCCCAAGACCAGCCCTCCCGTCAGCAGCAGAGACGGGACCCGCCACCAGCCTTCCAGGCAGTTCCTCTTTCCGCAGGTACTCTATTCCCTCGGACTCCACAGCTCCCCAGGAGTCCGGCCCCGCCATCCCCACTCTCGGGGGTCCGGGGCAGTAAACGACGCCCGCCCCTCCAGGCTTGATCTCCTCGGGACCGGGAGGAAAACCCGCAGTGGAGTCCTCGGCGGCGGGGCGGGGCGGGGCGACGCGCGCAGGCGCAGTGGCCGCCAGGTTGGGCAGAGGAGGCGCCGAGCTCCACACCTGATGCAATCAGCCTTCCGGAAACGGGCCCGGCGGCCGCGCTCACGCAGGAAACGCTCCTGCGCCCTCTCCCGGCCGCTGCGCCACCCGCCTGCCTAGCGAGCCTCCTCGCCGCTCGACTTCGCCCCGGGCGGAGGGCGACGTTCGGCGACCCCCAGGGGACCCGCAGGAGGAGTTGGGAAGTCACCGCCAGAAAAAGCAAAATCCCTGGCTGCCCCTAATAGTGACGTGGAAACGGCCACAGAACGTTCCGTGGCTGCAGGAGGAAATTCCCTTAATGATGTATTATTTCCAGAGAGGATGGGGTTGGGGGGAGCTTTTAACCTTCCTTGCTTGCTTGCTTCCTTCTTCCGCCTCCCGACACACATTTTCTTTCTCCCTCACGGAAAGGAACGTTTACAGTCATAGCCGTTTTCAGGCAGTATGGAGAGGACTCCTGGGCCCTCTCCCCCTCCCCCCGCGCTGCTACATAAGTAACAGCACGTTAGCTCTGCTGCCTAGAGCCTCCCACCACGCATTTTACAAATAAGTCATTGGTTTCTCTGTACCTCATCATTTCGGTTTACAAAGAAAATCATTTTTCGTTTCACCACCTCATGCAATTTTGATATCTATTGTGGGTTGTTTTCACGTCATGCCGACTCATCCATGAATTGTTTTCCAAGGAAATGAAATATTCCAAGAGCATGTTTATAAAAGCATGGAAGTAAAAATTACCTGTGTACGTCTTTTGAGACCAAAGGGGGAAAGAAAAGGCAGATTCAAGGGATTTTAGTTGGAAGGATACTTAGGAGATCATTCTAGAATCAAGTCTGGATCAACTCTTAGATGCTGCAGAGGACCTGTGGCCCAAAGAGGTGAATGGCTTTTCCTCAACAGACAACTCAGCAGAAGTGGCACTTGAACACAGATTTCTTGACATCCCAATCTAATGAAAAGATACATTTGTTATTTGCATAAACACTATACAAAGTGCAAGACTACATCACAATGCTTTCAGTCCAAAGGTTACCAAGTACAAAATCGATGGCAACAAAAGAGATCCTATTACTTGTTCCTACTTCTGAAGTCATTAGTCTTTAAAGAGTACTTGATTTATCCAACCACTATACAACCTATACAACTACTTCTAAGATAATCAGAGACTAGGCATTAAATATCTTAATTACAGCGGTACGACATTCTTCAGAACTTCCAGACATCAAGAAATCTTTTGAGTCAACATTTAGAGCTTCTAGTATTTTTGCATGATCATGTGGTGTATGAACTGAGGTTAAACTAAGGGAATTTTAATGATCACAACAAAATATCAGGGTTAAGATTTTCCACTGTACTGATTTAAAGTACTTTATCAAAACAGAAATCAAAGTGAAATACAAAAATAACTGCAAACAAGAATTTTCAGAACCCTACCCACCTTTTTATCTTGATGAATGTGTATTTCTTTTTTGGAATGTTCTGACATTTAGAGATCTGGGAGAATACCTTCACTTATGCAAAAACAGAGTCAAGTAAATGTCAAAACACAGAGGTGCAAAGTGCAAACATTACAATAAGGTACTATTTACAGAATAGCCAGCCTGTAGTGGGTGCTAAGCCAGTACCAGATACTGGCTAAGCGTTTTACATAGGTTATTTAACTTAATCTTCACAATTACTCTGTGAGTTAGGTACTATTGTTATCCCTATGTTACAGGTAGTAAAAGTGAAGTTTGAGAATGTGAAGTAATTTAACTCAAGGCACAACAAACCGGTTCAGTGGCAGAACTTGGATTTGAACCCAGGTGTTTGCCTGGAGCTTGAGCTCTTAAGTAACACTCTGTACAGAAAAATGCAAATACTGAGAAAATGACTGTGATTTTTGTCTCATATAAGAAAGGTAGTGGGGGGAATTCCCTGGCAGTCCAGTGGTTAGGACTCCGCGCTTTAACTGCCAAGGGTGTGGGTTCAATCCCTGGTTGGGGCACTTAGATCCCACAAGCTGCACGGTGCGGCACTAAGAAGGAAAGGAAGGGGAAGGGAAGGGAAAAGAAAAGAAAGGAGTGGAGTATTGTACTTACTCTCCTTCCAAAAATAAGACTTGGTAAAATTAATTTGTTGTCTGCAGTAGGAAAGAACCCCTTCCTAATTAATGATGTACAGTCCCCAAACTTATGACCAATCTTACCCACAGATATAAGGCGGATGATCAGATACCTAGTGATTTTTGGGGTTACCAACAAGGCCTCTCTGATGGACTGTCTCCATGTCTGGCTGGTTTCTCTAGTTCTAAACGGTCCAATGGGATAGTCACTAGCCACATATGGTTTTTTAACTTATATTCATTATAATTAGAATTAAAATTTCAGTTCCTCAGTCATATTAGCCCCATTTCAAGTGTTCAATAGTCGTGTGGGCTAATGGCTACAATATTGGACAGCACAAGTATAAAATACTTCCATCACTGCAGAAAATTTTATTGGACAGTGCTGCTCTAGTCCTTTATCCCAATAGTGTAAGACTTTAATCTCTCCTCATTCTTAATCATTTCCTCCTCTGAAAGGAACCATGTTTTTAGCTCTATCTAGCTTTCCTCTGAGCTTTAGTCCTATTTTTCCAAACTAAAATTGTTGTCAGAGTGTAGAATACCATCATGGAAAGATACCGGCTTTGGAGTAAAACTTTATTTCACATTCCAGCTCTTTTATTTATCATCTGTGTGATCTTGGCAAGTTACTCAACCTCACTGAACCTTGATTTTCTTATCTACAAAATGGGCATCTTAATCTTTTCATCATCGGTTTGTTTAGGGTTAAATGAAATAACACATATAAATCTTCTGGTAGGCCTCACAGAGATTTCCTTCCTTCCATTCCTATTTCAGTTAATGATATCACCAATTACTCAGGTTTCCAAACTAGAAATCTCAGTCATCTTCAATTCTTCCTTCCTCCTTAACCACCCGCATCAAATTAGTCACCAAGCCCTGTTGCTTCTGCCTCAGGGATGTTTCTCAAATCTGGGCCTTCTTCTCTGTCCCACTCCCACTGTCCTCATTGGCTTTTCATGCACTGTTTCAGTATCCTGCTGACTGACCTTAGGGACACTCATCACTCCCTGTCCAAGCATTTCCTCTGTGCTGCTGCCAGAGTGATCCTTCTAAAAAACGACGCTGATGATGTCACTCCCTTTCCTTAAGACTACTGATGACTTCCAGTTGCTTAAGGATAAAAACTACTAAACCTAAGGACTCACATGACCGTCCCGCCCCCATTCCATTTCCAACCTATATTTGGACTCCTCTATTACCAACTTCCCTTTCGGCCACCCGTTCCCCACCTCCGCGCCCCCAGTACACCCCCTGCACTGACAACCAATGCTCCATGAGGCATTGCTGGAATAGGTAATGGCCTTTCTTTTCTCTGCCCTTGCACACACCCTTCTCAAGCTGAACTGACCCTTTTATGTATTCTGTACCTGGCAAAATCCTACTTATTCTTTCTTATTATCTCTAGTACAAAATCTTAGCCAACTCTCCTACGAAAAAGTGATGACCAGCTCATCCGTGACAGACGCTGTGTTCGGGCTACCCAGGTTTAAATCCTAGCTACACCACCATGCCACTGGTGGCATCACAGTCTCCCTATTCAAGTTCACAGGTGGAAATATCTAAGGTCACACGCCCATGCCTCAGCAGCCAGAAGGCAGAGAGAGGGAACATTTGCCTCCCTTCAGATTCCCTATTGGGAGGTAGGGCCTCCCACAACCCAAATTCATACAATAGGGGATTCACCAAAAATGGAAAGAGGGCCTATCCCCTCCCCAACTCTCCCACCCCCTGATGTGTTACCCATGCTTGATCACTCACTGGCAAACATCATGTACTTCCATGCTTTTGTGCCTTTGCTTATGCTATTTACTTTAGACTCCCTGCTTTATCCATTCACCTTGTGCACTTTTCAAAATCATACTTCTCTTTAAAGACCAAGATTCCTCCTTGAGTGTACTACACATGTTATGAAACTGAGCAGGGCACTGCAGGGCCCTCCAAGGTACAAAAGCCCCTCTGAGTCACCTGTTTCTTGTTTACAGAAAAAAGCTTTAGTCTCCTAGGCCTTCCCTGAGTTCCAAAGAATAGGCATAAGCAGTTACTAACTAGAGAATTGAGAGAGTGCAGAAACAAAGTAAAGGTAGTTAAACAAGAAATATAATGACAATAATTCAGCAAGAAAACAGAGTCCTACTTCCTCCTTAAGGGATATACATAACACTCTGACACTCTTTAAGTTGTTCTACAGGAACTAAGGCCCCCGCCCCTGACCCACCCAGGTGGAGACTGGTGACTATAAGCATGTAGACCCCAGACTGATTGGAACTCAGAAGGTTGATGATTAAGATTCCTGAAACTTCACCCTGTTACTTCACCAACCAGATAGAAAAAAACTCACACACCCTTCAGCCCTCACCCCAGTTCTTGCCTTTAAGAACCCCTCACTGAAAGCCACTGGGGATTTCAGGGCCTTTGAGCATGAGCCACTCACACTCCTTGCTGGGCACCCTACAAATAAATGGTGTGCTTTCCTTTAACACGACCTGGTGTCAGTAAGTTGGCTTTGCTGTGCAGTGGGTGAGTGGACCCAAGTTCGGTTCAGTAACAGTTAATTGCTCATTTCTTGATTCCAGAGCCTGACATATGTTTTTGTAGCACCCCCTGCATACAGTTAGATGTTGTATGATTCTTTGTTGCTATACTGTGAACTCCTATTTCTGGCCTTATCACACAGAAGACACTTGATAAATATCTGTTCAATGAATGAAGAAAAGAGAAAATGAAAATTAGCTTTTATTAAGGTACTGTACTAAGCACTTTACAATTTTAACTCCGTTTATTCTCAATTTATAACTCAATTCTTCCTCAGGCTGTATCACCATTTTATAAGGGGAAACAGGCACGGAGGTGTTAAGTTACTTTTCCAAGGTCACACAGCTATTAAAAGACAGAGGCAGAATTTGAGCAAGGCAGTCTTGTCCCAGAGCTTAGGCTCTTACCTAATGAGATGTTATGACTCTGTGAAAGGTAGTATATGGTCCTTTTTCTAGGGAATTCCACCACAAGTTTTGCTTTAAAGCCCTGACAGCTTCCTGGTAAGAGGAGAAAGCTAATTAAATTTCTCTGTAAATTTTCACTATTAAAAATATATTTAGTAAATTTTATAAACACTTATTCCATGGTTCTTGAACAATGATAATGCATGGACTTTATACAGGAATTGACAGAAACTCAATTTATTAGCACATAAGCACACAATAAAATTCATCACATTCTTTGTGTCTGCCTTTCCCCCAGGTTACCAAGAGTTGTTACTGCAGACTGTGGCATTTATTGAACTGACCCTGGCTACAAAGAATTTATGTTCTTATGCTCAGGGCAATCTCCGTCACTGGCCATATGATATTCTCTCACCCCTTCTAAAATCCTTGTTTTGCTTATCTTCAGACAGTAGAAATTTTAGTCCAGAGTACCAATGTACCTGATATCTCACTATTAATCATCTGCACAGATAAGGGCAAGAATTTAAATCTTGTAAATGGAGGAAACCCATCACCTTCATGTTCAAAGGGTAAAACAAATAATACCATCCAATCTGGAAAAATACTGAATTTTAAATTTATATAAACATAATTAAATAGAAAGGGGGAAATTTGAAATAAAGTTGAAAGACAAAAGAGGTTATAAAAGAACCAGAAATCGTTAACAAGAGAAAAATGCTTCAGTCATAACAGAGATAGACAAGAACTATATTGCTACTTTGCAAAGGAATTGATAGTCTTCTGGATCAAGCAAAAAATTTGTCTTCTCCTTTCTCTACTTGTTCCTGCCAGTACCTTCCACATTTAAGCACCCCATTGCTTTGTCTACAAAAAGAATGTAAGTGAAGGAAGAAAGGAAGGAAAGGAGGGAGGGAGGGAAGGAGGGAAGGAGGGAGGAGGGGAGAGTGTCAGAGAGAGACAGACAGGACAAAAAGGGAAAATGGAGAAAAAGACCTAACGATCTCTTTGATGTAAAAGATTTTTTATTATAAGTAAACATAGGTAATTAATTTAAATGAAGCCTAGCTTCTTACAAATATCTGAGAGTATAAAAACAGAATTTGGGAGAAGAGGAATTACTACAGGAAAAAGAAGTATAATTAAAAGCAATAGCACAGAATTAATAACTAACATGGAGGTTAGATATTAGAAAAAAACAAGATTCTTGGGAAGGTCAATTATATAAAAGGAAAGACTTCAGAGGGCTATAACAAGTGCTCCATCCCTTGAGACATTTAAAAATTAACCTGGACAAAGAATTAGAATATATTTTGTAGAAAGCAATCCTTTCTGACAAGCTGGTAGATTAGCTTTAATTGATTTTTCCACCTCTAATTTCTTTGAATCTCTGAAATGCTGTTCTTAGAAGACAAATGAGTTTTCTTTGAGGATGAATTTTCTGTCTTTATTTTAATGAAATGAGTTATGATTTCTCGTGAAAATAGTTTTCAAGACAATGACTTTGCAAGTAATAATTGTTCTTTAGATTATAGAAGTTAAAAATCAAAGTTACAGACACCTGAAACTAACATAATATTGTATGTCAGCTATACTTCAATTAAAAAGGAAAAAATAATCAGTCACAACATTAGTAAACATGATAAAATACAATATATTTTCTTCCACTGTGCACTAGCAATAATCTTGAAATAAAATGCCCAAGATGTGGGGGAGGGATAAATTAGAAATTTGGGGTTAACAGATACACACTACTATATACTGTGCTGTACACCTGAAACATTGTAAATCAACTATAGTTCAACAACAACAAAAAAAGTTCCCAAGAAGTGGAGGAATAGGATAGAGTCCAAAAACTGGAAAGGTGGAGCAGGCAGATATTCTACCATATTTTACTTTTTTGTTCTAGCTTCATATCCTGTCTAGAAGGTTATCACTGAGAGAAAAACATTTAGTTTCATTGAAATTACATCAAATTTTGTATTATTATTTATTTATTTTTGGCTGCATTGGGTCTTCATTGCTGCACGCGGGCTTTCTCTAGTTGCGGCGAGCGGGGGCTACTGTTCGTTGCCGTGTGCGGGCATCTCATTGCGGTGGCTTCTCTTGTTGCAGAGCACGGGCTCTAGGTGTGCGGGCTTCAGTAGTTGTGGTGCATGGGCTCAGTAGTTGTGGCTCGCGGGCTCTATAGTGCAGGCTCAGTAGTTGTGGTGCACGGGCTTAGTTGCTCCACGGCATTTGGGATCTTCCTGGAACAGGGCTTGAACCCATGCCCCCTGCATTGGCAGGCGGATTCTCAACCACTGTGCCACCAGGGAAGTCCCCAAATTTTGTATTATTGAATCATATAATAGTTTTGAGGAGATGGAGACAATATCATCATGTACATGTTATTTATTGTAAGAAAAGAACTAAATTAGAAATGTACCTTTGTTATATATCTTGATATCTGCTAGGGTAAGCCTCTCTTCTTTCTTCTGCTTTATCAAATCTGCCATAACCCGTCATTCACAATATATCTTCCTTATAAAATTTATAGTAAATATATCATTTTGATGAAATATGTTTAGAATTTTGATTAGTATTATATTTCATATAGATTAATCTGAGGAGAACTGACATTTTTGCTCTGTTGAATAATCTCATACATAAATGTATAACATTTTTCCATTTATTTAAGCTTCCTTATTTTAACAAACAGTCTCTACATCTACTAAACTCTAAGCCCAGGAAAACCCATGCAATTTTTCAAGTTTGAGAATGATATTAGTAAGATGACTTGACTTTTTATATTGTCTTAAATCTGATGCTACTTTGGCTGAGACAAAACTCCTGCATGGAAGTCTATTGTTCTCACTTTATTTTTCCTGGATTTGATCTTGAAAAAAGTCAGTGAGATGCAGAAAATCAGTCAAGCACATTGTCTTTGTCAAAGTGACTTGTGTTTATATAAATCCAGTGTGGTTAGGATTATTAACCTCAATTCCAATGAGGTTTAAGATGACAGTGCCTCATTTATATTAAGCTCCTAAGATTTGCAAGGGAAGTCACAAAGAAAAAATAAACAGATTTCTTTCTTTTAACTAGTGTTTTACACTGCTTACATTTAATAGTCCCTAGAGTAACCACTAAAAGAAAAAGAGACATAGCTAAAAATACAATACATAAAGTAAGAGAGAATACTGAAAGTATTTAAATAATCCAAAAGAATATAGGAAAGGAAGAAGAGAAGAACAAAACATAGGAAACAAGCAAAAAAAATAATAAAATTGTGGACCTGTCTAGCCATATTAATAATTATATTAAATGTAAGTGGTCTAAACACTCTAATTAAAAGACAATGATTCTCAAATTGGCTATAGAAATAGATGACCCAATTATATGCTATCTACAAGAAAGCCAATTTAAATATAATTATATAGGTAAATTAAAATATTGGGGAAAATATATGATGAAAACACTAATCAAATGTTATTATTTTTCTAAAGCTGCCATAACAAAATACCACAGACTGGGTGGCTTAAACATCAGAAATTTATTTTCCTCACAGTTCTGGAGACTGGAAGTTCAAGATCAAGGTGCCAGCAGGGTTGGTTTCTCCTGAGGCCTCTCTCCTTGGCTTACAGATCGTTTCCTTCTCTCTTTTGTCCTCACATGACCTTTCCTCTGTGCAAGTATCGGCTTAGTGTCTCTTCCTCTTCTTATAAGAACACCAGTCATGTTAGATTGGAGCCCAACCATATGACTCCATTTATCTTTACTTACCTCTTTAAAGACCCTATCTCCAAAATATAGTCACATTTTGAGGTACTTGGGGGTTAGTGCTTCAATATATAAATTTGGGGAGTAGGGGCACAATTCAGTCTATGACATCAGAAGAAGCAGGACTAGTTACATTTATATAAAATAAAGTAACTTCAGAACAAGAAAAATTACCAGGGTTAAAGACAGACATTATAAAATGAGATATGGATTGATTTGTCAGTAACACAACAATCTTGATGTGTGTGCACCTAAATATCCAAGGCCAAAAATACACAAAGCAAAAACTGATAGAAGTGAAAAGAGAAAGAGACAAATATACAATTATACATGGAGTCTTCAACACTCCTCTCTCAGTAGTGAGTAAAACAAGTAGACAAAAAATCAGAAAGGATATAAAAGATCTGGAAATTAACACAACATTGTAAATAGACTATACTTCTATTTAAAAAAAGATTTGAATACTCTAGCCACCAACTTGGCTTAACTGAAATTTATAGAATAATCTGGCTAACAACAGCAAGATACACAAAGGTTTCAAGTACACATGAAAAACTGAAATCATCCTAAGCTTTTTCTCTGATCATAACAGAATTAAACTAGAAATCACTAATAGACTATCTGGGAAATCCCCAAATATTTGAAAATTAAACAATGCACTCCTAAGTAATCCATTAGTCAAAGGAGAAACAACAGGAAAAATTAGAAAATACAAATACAAAATATCAAAATTTGTGGGATGCAGCTAAGTCTTTGGAGGAATATTTATAGCATTAAATACTTTTTTTAAAAGGAAAATACTCAAACCAATAATCTAAGCTTTCATGCTAAAACAAAACAAAACAAAACAAATGACAACAACAAAAAACAACAAATTACGCCCAAGATAACTAGGAGATAGGAAATAACAGTATTAATAAAATAGAAATTGAAAAAATAGTAGAAAATATCAATGAAAATAAATGCTGGTTCCTTGAAATAAATCAATAAAATTGGTAAGCCTCTAGTTAGACTGATCAAAGAAAAATAAAATTTATAAATTACCAATATCAAGTTAATAAAAGAATATTAAGAACTTTATGCTAATAAATTTGATGTCCTGAGTGAAATGGACAAGTTCCTTAAAAGACAAAAATTGCCAAAACTGACCCAAGAGGAAAAAGAAAACTTGAAAAGCCCTATATACGTTAAAGAAATTGAAAACTTCAAGCCACTGGTGAATTTTATGAAACTTTAAAAGAAGAAATAGTAAAACTTCTAAATAAACTCTTTCATAAAATAGAAAAGGAGGAAAAACTTCCTAACTCATTTTATGAAGCCAGAATCATTCTGATACCAAACCAGATAAACACAGACAAGAAAAGAGAACTACAAAGAATGTAGGTATAAAATCTCTTAACAAAATTTTAGCAAATTGCATCCAGCTGCACATACACATGTTGTTGTACCTGTGTGTGTGTTTGTATGTGTTAAACATATTAAAGGAATTCAGATTAGAAAGAAGTAAAACTGTCTTTATTTGCAAATGACATGATGATTTATATAGCTAATCCAACTGAATCTACAATGAAGCTACTAGAACCAAAAAGGAAATGTAAAAGAGTCACAGGATACAAGGCCAATGCTCACACACACAAAAACTGAATTTCTATTTACAAGCAATGAACAACTGAAATTTTTAAAGAATTATGGTAGCATCAAAAAACTTGTATTTCTATTTACTGGTGATGATCGAAAGTTTTAAAAACATTTATAATAGCATAAAAAATCAGGAATAAAAATGATGAGAAGAGATATGGGAACATATGTATATGTATAACTGATTCACTTTGTTATAAAGCAGAAACTAACACACCATTGTAAAGCAATTATACTTCAATAAAGATGTTTAAAAAAAAAATGATGAGAGATGTGTAAAAGCTATATGCCTAAAACTACAAAATACTGCAAAGAAAAGTTAAAGAAAACCTTATAATTAAATGAGGAGATATACCATATTTGTGGAGTGGAGGAATCAAGTTGGTAAGGTGGCAATGGCCCCTATGTTGTTCTATAGATTCAATGCAATCCCAGCCAAAATCCAAGCATACTTATATAAAGAAATTGACAAGGGACTTCCCTAGTGGTCTAGTGGGTAAGACTTCGCACTCCCAACGCAGGGGGCCCGGGATTGATCCCTGGTCGGGGAACTAGATCCCGCATGCATGTCGCAACTAAGAGTTCGCATGCCGCAACTAAAGATCCCGCATACCGCAACTAAGACCCAGTTCAGCCTAAATAAATGTTTTAAAAAAGAACAAGCAATTGACAAGCAAATATGAAATTTATATAGAAAGGTAAAGGACTTAAAACAATTTCTTTAAAAAGCCACTCCCACATTTTAAGTTTTTATTATAGCAGCACCCCATTTCCAGGTACCAATATCTGTTTTAGTTATGAATTGCTGTGTAACAAATTACCCCTTGCAGCTGAAAATCACAAACATTTCTTGTCTCACCATTTCTGTGGGGAAAGCATCTGGGTGCGTCTTAGCTGGATTCTCTCATGAGATCACAGTCAAGCTGTTAGCTGGGACTGCAGTCATCTGAAAGCTGGACTGGGGAAAATCTGCTTCCACACTTGCTCATGTGATTTTTGGCAGTCCTCAGTGTCTACCTGGATGTTGGCCAGAGACTTCAGTTCCTCCTCATGTGAGCAGCCTGAGTATCTTCATGACATGGGACATGGCCACTCGATTCCCCTAGAGCAAGTGATCCAAGAGAAAGGGGGGAGGGAGAGAGAGAGAGAGGCCAAGACAGACCAGGAGAGACCAAGACAGATGCCACTGTGTCTCTTAGGGTTTATTTTTCATTAAATAATATTAGAAGAATTCATGGGCTTCCCTGGTGGCGCAGCAGTGCTTGGGAGTTTGCCTGCCGGTGCGGGGGACACGGGTTCGAGCCCTGGTCCGGGGGGATCCCACGTGCCGCGGAGCAACTGGGCCCGTGGGCCACGACTGCTGAGCCTGCGCTCTGGGGCCCGCGAGCCACAACTACTGAAGCCTGCGCGCCTGGAGCCCGTGCTCCGCAACAGGAAAGGCCACCGCAGTGAGAAGCCTGCGCACCGCAGGGAGGAGTGGCCCCCGCTCGCCGCAACTGGAGGAAGACCGCTCGCAGCAACGAAGACCCAACACAGCCAAAAATAAATAAATAAATAAATCTATTAAAAAAAAAAAAGAATTCATGCATTTTTATCAAATATCATATTTTTCAAGAAAGAAGAGGTTTTAACTTTTTTCCATGAGAAAACTATAGGGCTTCATTTTAGACAAATGATAATAATAATATTCATAAAATAAAAATGAGCATTTACTATGTCCCACTCCACTGAACACAGAGGTTAAGACGATGGTCTTTGGCACAGACTGTCTGCTGTTGCCTTTCTGATCCACCACTTACTGGTTATGTGTCTCTGGGCAAGTTATTTAACTCTCTGTGCCTCAATTTCCTCATCTGTAAAATAAGGGTAATAATAATATTTACCTCATAGAGTTGTTATGAAAATTAAGTGGGTCACTAAGGTGCTGGCATCTAATAAGCATTTTGTCAGATTTAGCTAATATCCATATTAGGTAGTATTTACAAATATCACCTCATTTAATACTCAAAATACCCTAGGAGGTAAGAACAATTATTATTTGACTTCATAGGTAAGGCAGTTGAGCCTTGGAGATGTAGGTTAAGTAATTTACCTAAATGCACACAAATGAGTGGCAGAACTGAGTTCTATGCAATTCTCTGGCCAGAGGTTACTTAAAAAAAATAAATAAAAAGTCCCAGATGTGGGGCTTCCCTGGTGGCGCAGTGGTTGAGAGTCTGCCTGCTAATGCAGGGGACACGGGTTCGAGCCCTGGTCTGGGAAGATCCCACACGCCGCGGAGCAACTAGGCCCGTGAGCCACAACTACTGAGCCTGCGCGTCTGGAGCCTGTGCTCCGCAACAAGAGAGGCCGCGATAGTGAGAGTCCCACGCAGCGCGATGAAGAGTGGCCCCCGCTTGCCACAACTAGAGAAAGCCCTCGCACAGAAACATAGACCCAACACAGCCAAAAATAAATAAAATAAATAAATTTTTTAAAAAAGTCTAAAAAAAAAAATCCCAGATGTGGGTGGAAAGAGATCAAAAGTGAAGGTAGAATCTAGATTAGAGAACTCATTAGCAACTGTAATTGTTCAGAAGTTATTGTAAAAGAATATTGAAATAGAAGAAATTTTAGAGTGCCGTCAAATCACCATATAGTTCTTACAGGAAAAGTGAACATAGAATATCAGATAGTAGATAACCTGGCAAGAATATAATGAAGCAGAGGAAAGACATTTGAGAACCTGCCACCCATCTCCAAAATCTGACCAACTGACATTGGGGTCCCTTTTCTATGCTACTAAGTTGAAATGGTTCCAATAACCAGAATTGCTTTGCTTTTAGACACCCATCTGCCACTCAGGGTGTGGTAGACATTAGGCCTGTCCACAAATATTCCAGTTGTCCTCCTCCTGGGAATATGGTGGAACTACATTTCCCACCCTCCTTTTAAATCAAGTATCACCGTATGCCTTGCTTTGTCCAGTGAAACATGAGTGGAAATGATGTGTGTCAGTGCCAAGTGGAAACTTTAAGAACTAATATGCCTTTTGCTCATGTCCAGGTGATACCTCCTTCAGCCCGGATCCTTGAGGAACTATAGTGAGCAGAGCCTCCCTCTGACCTTCTTTGGACATGTAGTGTGAGCAGGTAGTAAACCACTGCTGTTTTAAGCCACTGGGATTTGAGGGGTTGTTGGTTACCCCAGGATAACCCATCTACTCTGGCATGATTATGCACTGTTTCAAAACCTTTTTAAGAATTGTAGTATCTACGAAACTTTAGTGCAGAAAACATTTTGTTGAACTCTATTACTAGTGTATAAGGTACCAAAAGTACCTACAGCTAGTATTTAGTTGCTTATAAACTGGCCTGTAGCATCCCTGGAACTGAAGCCATCCTCGGTCCTGAAGGAGAGAGCTCCTTAGCTTTTAAGGCTCTTCTGCACTGGGTCATTTGTCCTGCAACATAAACCATCAAAAGTCAGCAGAGCTTACAGTAAAGAAAGCCAACACTAAACATTATGTATGTTAGAGTGGTAAAGTTCCTGTTGGATTATAGTCATCAGAAAACAAACACACTGGCTCCTGTTTTCATCATTTAAAAAACAACAATATAGCACAGGGAACTATATTCAATATCTTGTAATAACCTGTAATGGAAAAGAATCTAAAAGAGAATATATAGATACAGATATAGATATATAGATAGATATATAGATATAGATATATCTATATATAGATAGATAGATCTGAATCACTTTGCTATATACCTGAAACTAATACTACACTGTAAATCAACTATATTTCAATGAAAAAAGACAAACTTTGTTAAACACCCACTCACCCCCAGGGTACAAGAATGTCAAAGTTGGGTAAGACCTGTCAACTCTATATCCATGTTGTAATGTAATCCTGGAATGACACAGTTGGTTACCTGAAAGTATCCTTTTTTTTTTTTTTTTTGAAAGTATCCATTTTTGTACTAATTTATAACCCTAGTAAAACAAGGTGGCCTGAAAACATCAACAACAACAAAATAGAAAACAACTAAACCTGACGGAGATTGGAGAGATGGCATCAAGCCAGGAGCACCAGGAGAGAAGTGTAGAACAGATTCCCCCTCAGAGCCCTCAGAACGAACCAGCCCTGCTGACACCTACCCTCCAGAACTGTGAAGGAATACACTTTTGTTGTTTTCAGCCATCCAGTTTGTGGTATTTCATTACGGCAGCCCTAAGAAACCAATACACCCATCCACTCCAAATAAAGACCTTTCAAAATAGATAAACAGCATACAGAAAAATTTTTATTAACATAAACTAATATCTCTAAACTTTAGAGACTGTCAAAGTTATCAAAGACAAAGTCTAAAACGTTCCTGCAAAATATTACCGTCTTTTTCTGAGGTGACACATTGATGACACACACTAAAAAAAAAAACCACCCTAGGTTCAGAGTTATTTTACCTCCATTTTATTTCAGTATTGATTTTGCAACAATATGTAGAACGAACAGCAAATCTGATAAATGGATCCCCCAAATGTCATTTGCAGTAGCAAGAGAGGCACAATAAATGTCTCACGTTTTAGAGTACAATTTCCCTCAGGTATTAGCCTCACACAGTCTTCTATGTGTACTATATAATTAAAGCTGCTGCCAGGAGTTTAGGGGAGGGGGAAATAAGGAGTTATATTTTCAGAGTTTCATTTTTGCAAGATGAAAAGAGCTCTAGAGATGGACAGTGGTGATGGGTGCACAACAGTGTGAACGTACTTAATGCCACTGAACTATACACGTAAAAGCGGTTAAGAAGAAAAATTTCATGTTATGCGTATTGTACCACAATTTAAAAAAAATTTTACGTAAGTACACTGAAAATAAAGAAATAATACTTTTTCACTGTATTCAAGAGTGTAGATCTATACCTCATACAATAATCTATATTTACAAAATAATTCCCACTTTTTCATTGGTGCTGCAGAGTAGAAAGACTTTTATTGAAGAGGACCACCGCCACATTAGTCAAGGTACTTTGAACTATAGGGCCAGAGCAGACTAGGGCAAAAGAGAGAATGCATTGGCACATATAACTAGAGAGTTTGGGTGTAGGCTGGTGATGACTGGGACCAGTGGATTCCGAGGATATCATCAGAACTGGGTCTTTCTCCAGCTCCATTCCTGCCTCCCTGCTTCTGTCTGGGCTGAATCACCCTCTGGTAGGGCCTCTCCCCATTACGGTGTCCAGCTGCTCCACACTGCACTCTCCTGGCCAGTAATCCCACCAGCTCTGGCCAAAGTCCTGGAATTGAGAGCCTGGCTCAAGGCTCCTGCCCATCTTGAAGCCAGAAACGTCAGGGAGCGAGGGAGTCCAGCCCCACCAAAGCAAATGGCTGGGAACTAGTGAGGGTGTCTTTCCCCTCCCCCTAAAAAGGATGTGTTGTTAATAAAAGGGGAATGAATGCTAAGTAGGCAAAAACAACACATGTCCACTACATGAACCAATTGAATGTCTTCTAAAAGTAATGTCAGGTAATTACATTTGTTAAACATGTAGAAACAGCCTCTATGCCCTCAAGCTACTAAATGTCTCCCTAGCTGGTTATAATTATCCACAGATATGTCCAATTCTCTTAGACTGGAGAAAACACAGATAGAAATTAGGAGAGATTAACCCAAAAGGTAAAAAAAAGAAAAAAAATGAAAGTGGGTAAGTTCTTTTAACCAGGGTCTGTACATAAAGTAGCTAAAAAAACTCTGTGATGAGCACAGTAGCTTCTATTCCCCAATCCTCACAACCGCTTCAGTGAGAGAAAGATCTTTCCTAAAAGTCAGCCTGGGAAGGTATCTATGTCAGGCTGGTCCTCCTTCCCATCTTCCCTTTCACAGTCACTCTTCATCTTCTTTACAAAAGAAAGGCACGTCTCTGTCCCAACCTGATTCTAACTCTGGTGTATTTCCTCGGGTGTAAAACTAAGCAAAGGTACAGTTCAACATGCTGCCAGCAGTGCTGAGGTCGTTAAAGACTATAAAAGCTGTGTTGGCGTACAAGTCCTGTGATTCTGATTCTTTGCAGTTAAAATTGAAGGAATGAATCATCAGCTAATAGATGACTGAACATAATTTTTATATGATTTTGGCATATAACTTAGATGAAGTGCAAAAATTGTAGTGGCATTGGTACAACAAAATTCCTTCCATTCCCATCTATTCTCTTCATGTGAACAAGGCTTCTCCAAGCTATATCTGTAACACCGAAAAACAGGAATGGAATTGATGTCAAGCCCTGTCTCAAGAGTAGAGGAAAAAGTTTTACTATCATTACTATTAAACCTTCTAGCAATAGTAGTACCTTTATTCATCCAAAATACATAAATTAATTTTTTTAAATGCAGCCTTATTCATCTGAGATGCACTTCCAAAAACATTTTTACTTCTTATGTTTAATAATTATTCATTAAATTTGTAACATATGTATGGTACTTTAATTAATAATCTGCTTGTAGTAATAGTAACTCAAACTAGGAGATACTTTAAAATATTTATAGACTTAGGTCACAGGAAATAAAAATAAAATTTAATTTCTGTATTGCAGAGAATTATGCTAGAATGATAAATGAAATACTGTTAGGGACAAGAATACATTACATTAGGATAAAATTTTCTGGGAGAAATGGAATGGAAATATGAAATAAAGAGCAAAAAGGGACAATATAAGATTTCCAACTATTAATGAACAGCTGGCTTAAGTATATTAAAAATACATGATAGTGAGTATCAAGTTGCTGTGATATTTAATTCTTTTGAATACATTTAAAAGAATAATACTTTATAAATATATCTAATGCACCAGAAATTATATTCTTTGCATTGCTTTAAACTTGAGAAAAAAATTTTAGATGTCAATTTAAAAATGTGTGAGGGGGGTACATTGTTTATACATGTAATAAATGTGTATAAATGTAGTCCATGCTAGCCAAAAATACTTGAAGAACACTGATCTAAAGGAAGAGACAAGATGTATACTCAAAAAGAAAGTAATACAATAAGGAAATATATGAGTCCTAAGGGACCCCACGTAGAAGAAGATACAAATGCTTAGGAAACCATCATATATGTCGTGGTTTGAGAGAAGGTAACGTTCCCCGGGGTAGAGGCAGGCTGGCTGCCAAACCTGGATCAGAGTTTCAGCTTTTAGTCACAGAGACTTAGTTTGGTCAGAATACTTTATAGTTAATACTTCATATTCACCACACTGGCAGATTACTTAATTTATAGTAAGAACTGCAACTATCACGCCCAGTACAATGTGATAGAAACCAAATTATGTACAACCAGAAGGTCATTTGCTAGGTCTGGTGGAATCAGAAGAAGGGATGAGAGTGGTGTTACGTGAGAACTTAATGAACTGAGGTTCCGACAGCCTCTGCTTGTATCAGATGGCAGCAGGGGGACCCCTGCCACGGGCACTGGAGGACTCCAATTCAGGGGTCAGGCTGTAGGCATAGGCAGGGCTGGGAGGGATTCTGCTGCCTTCTGGCTTTTGGGGCTTCCTGGTGTATGCTAGGCCATGCTTTCTCAGACTGATTTTATTAGAATACTAGGAACATATTAATCATAATCAAATTCCAATCCTCCCTCCTTCATTTGACCTGCTGACCACCTAAACTGAAGTTCTGGGCAAACCCATTCCTCATTCACACATTTACAGACAATATCTGGCCTTCTTCTAACATAAGATGGATTATATCCATTATGTGTGGATTTTTTCTTGTTTAAATATCAGGTAAAATTTTATTTTGAAATCTTTGTGGGAATAGAGATGATGGGGCTCTCATTCCCAGGTATCATCTATAAAACATGTAATAAGTGCAATTATAAAATTAACATATGAGAAGAAGAAAATTGAGCATATGAATTTTGCAAAATAGGGCTAATTAAGACCACTCACACTGCCCTGTACTAATCACAGCCACTTTGAAGACAGTTGGCTAGGAAGGAAGCTTAATTAATTCAGCACACATTAATTGAGCTCCAACTCATGTGCTGAAGCATGCCAAGATGAGGGGGTAGTGTTACCAAACGCAAGTTTGTGTGTCCCACACACAGCGAGGCCAAACAAACTGAAACGGAGTTTGGAGCAGAGAAAGGATTACTGCAGGGCCGAGAAAGGAGAACGGGTGTTCAAAAACCCCTGACACCCTGAAGAGTTAAAGCAAAGCATTTTTAAAGGCAAGGGGAGGGATGGGCATCCCAGGGTAGGTGATCACCTCCTGCACAATTCTCTGATTGGTTGATGGTGATCAATCCTTAGGTGCCAGAAGGTCTGGGGGCTAGGAGCTCAAGATCATCAAGCAGTTAATTTCTTCCATTTGGTGGTGGTTTTAGCATCTGAAAAACTCAGGAAATATGCATTAGATATTATTATGTAGGTACTTCAGAAAGGAGCTAAAGCAGAGGATATGGGGTAGAGGTCTGTCCCAGGAAGCCCCTATAGGGTCCTGCTCAGTTACAATAGGAAGAGAAGTAAGGCAGACTCTGCCATCAAGCCCTCACATGTAAGCAGATAATTCTCATACAGTGTGATAAATGTACAATCAAGGAATAAAAGAGGGTTATAGGAGCACAGTGGAAGGGAGTGAGGGACGGGCCTCACAGAAGAGACATTTTGTCTTTGTCTTGAAGGAAGAGTAGAAATTTACTAGGAGGATACAACCAATATTGAGAGTATAATTGGTATCTGGAAACCTGCAAGGGCATTGCCTATTTTGACAATGGTAAAAGTTCAGTGTTCCTGGAACTTAGGGTTTGGTGGGGGAGGTGCAGAAAGTGAAGGAAGTTTGGATTCTACCAATCTGCAGTGGGAGTATGAACATGATTTCACATGGATCGGACCTCTGGGAAAGCAGGGAAGTAGCACTTTTTAGTAGAAGAAATCAAGTACAGGAGACCACAAGCCTAAGAGAGGGTACCCCAATAAGAAGTTACAAGTCCTTGCCTGGTTTCAGGATCAGATTGTTTTCAGACCTAGACTCGCTGACTGAGTCAGGAATAAGAATCCTGCAGCACCATGGTGAGTATGCATGGTAATGACAACCTGGGTCCCTCTTAAAAGGGACCCATGGATATTTACTTACATAAATGTACACTGGGGAAAAGGTAATACCCAGACATTTCAAGGACTATTGGACACAGGCTCTGAATTGAATTGCTACCTTATCACAGCCCCTGTTAGAGTAATAAAAGGAGATCTGACCAAGGCCTGGCTTACAGTGGGTTCACTAGGTTTGCAAACTCACCCAGTGATCATTTCTCTGATGCTCAAATGTAAAATAGGAATTTACATAACTGGCTGCTGACGCAATCCCCTCATTGGGTCCTTGGCCTGTGGGCTAAGAGCTCTGAAACCATAATTCCTTGGCTAAAATAGTAAATCAAAAACAATATCATAGTCTGGGAGTGGGTGATGTTGGAGATTAGCACCACCCTTCAGGATCCAAAGAATGCAGAAGTGGTGGTCCCCCATAATATCTCCAATTCAGTGGTCCACCCCCTGCAAAAACCAAATGGATCCTGGAAGACGATTGTAGACCACAAGTAGTAGCTTTACCGTAGCTGCCTGTCAGATGTGGTATCTCTGCTAGAACAAATTATTATGGCCTCAGTTACATGGTGTGCAGTCATTGATTTGACAAATGTGTATTTTTCTATTCCAAACCAAAAAGAAGGGCAGAAACAGTTTGCATTCACATAGAACTGGCAACAATATACACTTATGGTTTAGCCCCAGGGCTATGCTTCTTTTCTCATCTTCCATCATAACACAGTGTGAAGAGGTCTAGACTTTCTGGACATCCCAGAGGACATCATGCTGACCCATTACAGTGACAATATTATGTTGATAAAGCCAGATGACCACGACGTACTGGCACACTGAATGCTTTGGTGAGCCCTTGTCATGGTGCCATTCCCCAAGGAGACCAACCAGTCATGTGGTGGCAGCATGTTGGCTACACTGAACTCCTTCCGTCGTGAGAGTGCCAGCAGTTCATCTTCATAGAAACAGGCATGTACTATTGGTATGGCTTTGCCTTTCCTGCCGGCAAGGCTTCATCCAACACCACTACCTGAGGACTTATGGATTGTTTGATTCCTCCTGGCATGGGAACACAGCAGGCCAGGAGACCCACTTTATAGCAAAGGAAATGTGGGAGTGAGGTCAAGACTGAGGGACCCACTGATTGTGTCCCCAACCATACAAGCTGGAAGTTGCCGGCGTGATGGAGCATTCACACAGCCCAGCAAGGCAGCACAGCCAACAACTGAGAGGCACAAAGGCCGCTGCCTTGTCCCAGAGGAAGAACAGTTCTGCAGGGTGGTTCATGCTCCGCAGCTTTCCCCTGTGGATCAGGCCAAGTCGGACTTTACCTGAGACCACATCCCTGCCTGGCTCTTTCCCTTTATTTTGCTTCCTTCCCTCCTTTAAAGGCTTTTCCCGGAGAAATGCTTTTCCATCAACAAATCATGGTGCACTGAATTCCTCTTCTGGCTCTGCTTGTTTAGAACCCAACCTAAGACATCCGCCTCCCCCTGCAAAATGCCCCTGAGAGAGGCAGCAACAGGAAACGTGAAACCATGCTTGCTCAGGTCCTCAGAGCAGCCAAATTCCTGCTTTGGACAAAGGATCTGCCTTCATCAGTTCTTCCGAACTAAACGGATCCTGAGCGCTGGGAGTCGGTCTCTGGGTTTTTATACTCTGGGAACATGGAACCACATTCTAGGAGTTATTGGAAATCATAGGATAAACCCACATCCTCCTGGAGTGACAAATGTGTCAGAAAATTTGCGGTAAATATGTTACATTATGCACATGTATTATGAAGTAGGGTACAAGATGGGCAAAAGTTTTAGATGAAATACACGATCTCAAAAGGCCTGTCTTGGGGCTTCCCTGGTGGCGCGGTGGTTGAGAGTCTGCCTGCTAATGCAGGGGACACGGGTTCGAGCCCTGGTCTGGGAGGATCCCACATGCCGCGGAGCGGCTGGGCCCGTGAGCCACAACTGCTGAGCCTGCGCGTCTGGAGCCTGTGCTCCGCAGCAGGAGAGGCCGCGATAGTGAGAGGCCCACGCACCGCGATGAAGAGTGGCCCCCACTTGCCACAACTGGGGAGAGCCCTGGCACAGAAACGAAGACCCAACATAGCAATCAATCAATCAGTCATTCAATCAATAAAATAAATCTTTAAAAAAAAAAAAAAAAAAAAAAAAAAAAGGCCTGTCTCTCCTGAGGCAAGCAATTGAGGGTCCCCAGAGTTCAAGTTCCTTCTCTGTAAGAAGTGCTGAGGTGGGAAAGTTTGGTGTGCGTCAGAGAGTTTGATGAGCAGAGCTGGTGATGGTTGCTTTGAACAAGAGAAGGAAACAGCCTTCAACCCTCGGACCAAGGTAAGAAAAAGGAAAGAAACTAGAGTTCCACCAGACCGATTTATAATATGTTTCTATACTTTCCCTTTGTAATGTCTGGCATATTTGAGGGTTTATTTGCTAAGCACTTTACATGCATGAACTCACTTAATCCCAGCAACACTCTGGGAGGTGTGTACTGTGAGAGGCCTCATCTTAACATGTGGGAAAAGCGAAGTTCAGGCAGGTGAAATAACCACCAAGGGAGCTGGAAAATATGTGGGTATCCACATCTACCTCCACATTCTGTGTCTTCTCTACTCTTTGTGCTCAGAGAATATGGGACATATAAAAATAGAGAGACCCAGGAACTTGCTATCTCCAGAATTAAATGTCACTGAAGTCAAAAAGAGCTGAAATCCTGCCTGAGTTAGAACATTTCATTTCCCACCTTTTACCCTAATGTTCATTTGATACTTTTGTTCCCTTGATTTCATATTTTTCAGCTGGATATTTTAAATTAAAAACTTTGACTTCTTTCTTTTACCATGCCGTATTTAGTTCTCTCTTATCACCTACATAAATTTTGCCCTGGATATAACCTCCTAGGCCTGGTATGCTACATGAAAACAAATAACAGATAAGTATGAAAATATTAGAGATAAAAACAAGCAGGCTTTACAAGTCTGTAAGTCATAAAGAATCTCTTTGTAAAGGTAACATTTTATTTCTTTATTAAAAATTTGCCAGGTTCAATGTATATTGTTCATCTGCCTGTAAAAAAAAAGATTTAAATGCTGTTTCAGGGTCTCATAAATACAACCTCAAACCTATAACCTCGAATTTTTCATGAGAAAGGATGGAGGTTGACTTATCCCTCACTCATCAATATCATCATTTTAAAAATGCTTTAGTACTTTCTTCCTACTCTGCTGAGTTGCTGGGCATAAATCCAGGAATATGAGGCATATATAGCCAGACTCTAAAGATGATTTCTATCCCTTTCCGGCTTGCAGTTTTATAAGTCAGTCTCATGTATCAATTAACATTCATATTGATATATTTCCCCAGAGTATTCTAGCTTGCATTTGTGATATGGGAGCTGCTGTCACAGTTTGTTATATCTCCTTAAAAACTTTGCCCTGGTGGATATAGAAAATTATTTTTCATAGGTAAGTTAGACAAGAGCTTCAGAAATTTTGTCAAAACATATGGTTTCTAACATTTAAGTTTACATGCACAGAGTACAATAGTTACACACAATTAAAATCAATTTTAATTTAATAATTTAATTTATTTTTGGCTGCATTGGGTCTTCGTTGCTGCTCATGGGCTTTTCTCTAGTTGTGGCGAGCGGGGCTACTCTTCGTTGCGGTGCGCGGGTTTCTCATTGCGGTGGCTTCTCTTGTTGTGGAGCATGGGCTCTAGGCGCACGGGCTTCATTAGTTGTGGCACGCGGGCTCAGTAGTTGTGGCTCACGGGCTCTAGAGCGCAGGCTCAGTAGTTGTGGCACACAGGCTTAGTTGCTCTGCGGCATGTGGGATCTTCCTGGACCAGGGATCGAACCCGTGTCCCCTGCATTGGCAGGCAGATTTTTATCCACTACACCACGGGGGAAGTCCTTAATGTCAATTTTAAACAGATGATTTAAAACACTGTGAAGTACAGATGGCCAAAAGGCACATGAAAGGATGCTCAACAGCACCAATTATTAGAGAAATGCAAATCAAAACTACAACCAGGTATCACCTCACACCAGTCAGAATGGCCATCATCAAAAAGTCTACAACAATAAATGCTGGAGAGGGTGTGGAGGAAAGGGAACCCTCCTACACTGTTGGTGGGAATGTAAATTGGTGTAGCCACTATGCAGAACAGTAGGGAGGTTCCTTAAAGAACTAAAAATAGAGCTACTATACGATCCTGCAATCCCACTCCTGGGTAAACATCCAGAGAAAACCGTAATTCGAAAAGATACATGCACCCCCATATTCATTGCGGCACTATTTACAATAGCCAAGACATGGAAGCAACCTAAATGTCCATCGACAGATGAATGTATAAAGACGATGTGGTAGGGACTTCCCTGGCAGTCCAGTGGTTAAGACGCCGAGGTTCCAACGCAGAGGGCACGGTTCGACCCATGGTCGGGGAACCAAGATCCCACGTGCCACGCTAAGGCCCCACATGCCCTCATGGCCAAAAAAATGATGTGTGTGTGTACATACACACACACACACACACACACACACACACAATGGAATATACTCAGCCATAAAAAAGAATGAAATAATGCCATTTGCAGCAACATGGATTAACCTAGAAATTATCATACTAAGTGAAGTCAGAGAAAGACAAATATCATATGACATTGCTTATATGTAGAATCTAAAAGAAAAAAAAGACACAAATGAACTTATTTCCAAAACAGAAAGATACTCACAGACACAGAAAACAAACTTATGGTTACCAAAGGGGAAAGGGGGTAGGGGGAGGGATAAACTAGGAGGCTGGGATTAACATATACACACTACTATGTATAAAACAGATAACCAGCAAGGACCTACTGTACAGCACAGGGAACTATACTCAATATTATGTAATAACTATAAGGGAAAAGAATCTGAAAAATATATATATACATACACATATAACTGAATTGCTGTGCTCTACACCTGAAACTTACACGATATTGTAAATCAATTATACTTCAATAAAAAATTTAAAAGAGGGGCTTCCCTGGTGGCGCAGTGGTTGAGAATCTGCCTGCCAATACAGGGGACACGGGTTCGAGCCCTGGTCTGGGAAGATCCCACATGCCGCGGAGCAACTGGGCCCATGAGCCACAACTACTGAGCCTGCGCGCCTGGAGCCTGTGCTCCGCAACAAGAGAGGCCGCGACAGTGAGAGGCCCGTGCACCGCGATGAAGAGTGGCCCCCGCTCGCCGCAACTAGAGAAAGCCCTCGCACAGAAACGAAGACCCAACACAGCCAAAAATAAATAAATTAATTAATTAATTTTTTTAAAAAAATTTAAAAGAAACACTATGAAGGCCTTTCTGATAAGCATTCAATAATTTTAATACCTTTTTCAGGGTATCATCTTACTGCTTATTATATAAACTGTTTTCTATCTTTTTAAGCTTGTTTTTTGATATGTAAACAACTCCTAACCCACTAATTAAACTTCGCAGATACTAAAACTTATGTGATCTTGTAGATACAAAGACATCATATAAGCCTAATAAATATATGTAAATAATAATAAATATAAATATATTAATTGGAAATGAGGCTGTAACAATGTGGTAGTTTTAGAGAATCACAAACCAAGCATTTTGGCTCCAATACCATGCATTACTCTGGCAGTCTAGGCCACCTAGAGTATAAAGCAGTGGTAACAAAAGTAATGATGAAGATTCACTGCAAATGAATACTATGAAGAATAGAAATGGAGGGGGAAAAAAAGGAAAGGAAGGAGGAGAGGGAGGGAGGAGTAAGGAGCAGAGAAGGGAGGGAGGGGAGGGATGGAGGGGGAGGGACCCAAACTACAAGCGGTTCCCTTTACTCTCAGTTCAGGTATCTTCTGAAGAGGACAGCAATTCAAGGGAAATCAACGGCAGTTTCTAGAGAAATAGATTTCTTTGTTCTGACAAACTGAAAGACACTGTGTTGAAGGAAGCTTTTGCCAAGCACACCACATTGGATCTTCTGTCCAAGGCCATCATCAAGGTCAGGTTAATGGCTGGGCTTCTGAAAAATGTGGTCTTAGTGAAATCTAGAAGGAGTCCTAATGCTCTTTCCAACAGCCACATAAATAACCAAGAGGCATGTGGCACAGTGGGTTTCTGTCTTACTTTGGCCAGTCACTGGTATTATAACTTTTGGCAATTCCTTTAACCATTTGGAGCTTCACTTTTAACATGTAGAGGTGACAAGCAGACATGGAGTGAAATTCCAGGTTCATCTCTTATTACTGTATGATTTTAGGAAAGTTATATAACTTCTATGAATTGATTTCTTCAGCTATAAGATGTGAATAAGACATAAAAAGATCATTCAGAAGTAGCCTGACCAAAAAAAAAAGGACATAATGTATGATTCTATTTATATAAAGCTGTGGAAAATGCCAACCGATCTACAGTGACAGAGAGTAGATCAATGGTTGCTTGGGGAGCTGGGAAGCAGGGAGGGGTGGGGAACAAAGAGACCTCTCAGGTGGTGGATCTGCCCCTGATCTTGATTTGGTGATTGTTTCATGGGTGTATATGTATGCCAAAACATCAAAATATACATTAAACATTGTAAACATTTATTGTTTGTCAATTATGCCTCAATAAAGCTGTTTTTTTAAAAGGGTGAGAGAATTAAATGAGATAGTATGTGCAAAACAATTAGCACAGCATGTGGTACAAGTAAAAGTCTCCAGAAATATGGGTTCCTTTCCCCACTGATGTCAAAGGGCTATTTAAAATGGTACTGTGCTCCATAAACATCCATCAGTACTACAAACACTGAAATCTTCCCAGAAGTTTTATAGCTTGATAAATATTTTCAAAGAAAAATATGACAATATGAAAATATCTCTGTGGCTTTTTAAGGATATTATTTGTGACGCTTTCTTTCAAATCTTCATTAGAAGCATATTTTCATTGTTGGAATCACATTGCACATAGGACTTGCATGCCACTTTCCACTCCACGTTTTTAAGTAAAATGTCTTGCATGTTGTTTTTAATGGCTACCTTGTAATTTTTTCAGTGGTAAGAATTCTGGATATATTTTAAAGATAGAGCTGCCAGGATTTGCTGACAGATTGAATTTGGGGCATGAGAGAAAGAGGACTCAGGGATGATGCTGAGGTTTCTGGCCTGAGCAATTAGAAGTTCAGTAAAGTGGACAGTTTTTGAGATGAGGAAGAGTATGAAAAGGGCAGATTAGGAGGGGAGGATGAGGAATTTAGTTTTGGACAAGTTAGGTATCAAACATCAACATGGAGATATGGAGTAGGCAGTTGGACTTGAGATTAGAGAGGAGGTCTGGCTGGAGATAAAAACTGGGGAGTCTCCAATATGAAGATGGGATTTAAAACCATGAGCTGGATGAGTTCTTCAAGGGCATGAGTATAAATAAACAGAAGAGGTTCAACCGCTGAGTCATGGGGGCCATCTAGTGTCAGCAATCCTGGAGCTGAAGAGGAATCAGCAAAGGTGACAGAAAAGGAGTGTCGGGAAAGTGGAAATCCCAGAAGAGGTGAATGTCCACAATGTTTACATGAGAGAATGCTGCTGGTCATTTAAGTAAGAGTGGCTATATCAAGGGCAATTTTGGTGGAGTGTTGTGAGCCAAACTATTATTGGAATAGATTCAAAAGGTTATCGTAAATAGAAATTTCTCCAAGGAAGATAATGGCCAGTAAGCACATGAAAAGATGCTCAACATTAGTAGCTCTCAGGGAAAGACACATCAAAATGACAATGAGATACCACCTCACATCCGTAAGGATGGCTACAATCAAAAGGAAAATAAGTGTTGGTAGGATATGGAGCATTGCTTTTATAAAGGGGTAAATTGTTAGAGATTCTTGCACTGTCATTTTCCCTGATGTCTCAGTTAACATTCCCTGTTTTATCTTCTCAGGAGTAGTTTATGTAAGAATGTTTACGATCTGTTCCTTGAATATTTGCTAAGACTCACCAAAAAAGAATTTAAGTCTGGATATTTCTTCATGGAAAGATTTAAAATTACTGCTTTATTTGGTTTCACAATGCAGGCTTTCTATTTTTTTTCTAGGTATTTGAAAATTTTCTCTAAGTTTTGCAATTCATTGGCATAAAATTTTTCATAGTATTATACTCTTACTGTCTTTTAAATTTATAATGCATATGTGATTCTCATTTTACATCCTTAATATTATCTATTTGTGCATTATCTCTTTGCCCCTCCCCATAAATCCTGCCAGATGATTGTCTATTTTTTTTTATTAAACTTTTGTTTGTTGGTCATCTCTATTCTTATTTTACTACATCATCTATTTCTGTTCCTTATTATCTACTTTCTTCTACTTGCCTTGAGGTTATTTTGTTATGCTTTTGCTAACCTTTTAGGTTGGATGCTTAGCTCACTAATTTTCCACATTTATTCTTTTCTAAAAGAAGCATTTAATGTGACGAATTTCCCTCAAATATTACTTTCATTGCATCTCATACGTTTTGATATTTAAACTTTTATTATTGCTTAGTTCTAAATATGTTCAAATTTCAATTATGGCTTTGACCCATGATTTACTAAAGAGCATGCATTTAATTTCCAAAGTTAATTTTAAAAGTCTCACTTGTCATTTTATTATTGGTATTTGAATTAACTGCATTGCAATTAGAAAATGTCATCTGCATAATACTGATTCTATAAGATGTGTTGAGTCATGCTTCATGACTAGGCACTTAATCAATGTTTATAAATGCTCCATGAATGCTTGAGCAGAATGCACATTTTAAAATTGTTGGGTACAGAGTTCTATATATGACCATTAGATTAAGACTGTTTTATTGTGGTATTCAGTTTTGTTTTTTAATCTTCTATATGTCAGAAGCTCAGCCAGCTGAGCTGGGGGAGACAGAGAGAGAGAGAGAGAGAGAGAGAGAGAGAGAGAGAGAGAGAGAGAGAGAGGAGTGAGCTGCCAGGTGTCAGAGTAGCTGATGAAAACAAGCCAAAAATGAAAGGTCTTAACCACTTACCGCTTTGGAACAAGCAAGTAGCTAAACTGCAGAAAGTGCAGACTCCTTCTGTTCCGCTTTCCCCCAGGGAAGTACACACTGGTCCAGGCCAGCTGGATCAGTGCAGATGTGGGGATCATCTCACTGTTGAGGGAGCCCCGGAACAAAAGACACCAATAGTTTTATGGCCCCTGGGGTCGGGGCTGAGGGCAGGGGGGAAGGATGAGGCATGGAAAAGTACTGAGTAAGCCTGGGCAAAGGTGCCTTCGACGGTTCCCCTCTGCTCCCCATAAGGAGGCCTCAACCCAGGCACCTGAAGAAGAGATCTGCCCAAGGCTTAGATAAAAGCTTAGAAATAAAGGTTCTTGGAGTAGGAATGCAAGTATGCCAAAGAGCATGATTGACCAGAGGGGTCTGAGTCCTTGCCTGCAAGTCCTCTCAGAGGCTGCAATGCATTGGCTGTACCCCAAATCTAATGCAGGCCTCTTCCCCAAGAGGCCTGCCAGGTAAAGCCTTTGTAACTGCCTGTGATCAGGCCTGAAAAAAACCACACATAGGTTTTAACCAGGTACCATACTCCTCACTATATTGTCAGTTTGACTTATAAATAATTAAGAAAGGTGGGTACATGGTAATGGTGGATTTATCCATTCTCCCCTGCAGTCCTATCAAATTTTGTTTTACACATTTGAGGCTACTTTATTAGGAGCATGCAACTTTAGAATTGTTGTATCTTCCTGATGAATTAAATAATCATAATGATACCCTTATGTTTAATAATGCTTTTGCTTAACAATCCATTATGTGGATATTAATATAGTTATACTAGGTTTCCTTGGTTAATAATTTTGCCGGAAAACTTTTCCCCTTCCTTTTACTTTTGATCTTGCCATATCCTTATGCCTTAGGCATGTCTCTTAAAAATAGCACGTATCGGGGTGAGATGTGACAGGGTGAGAGAGTGTCATGGACATATATACACTACCAAATGTAAAACAGATAGCTTGTGGGAAGCAGCCGCATAGCACAGGGAGATCAGCTTGGTGCTATGTGACCGCCTGGGGGGGTGGGATGGGGAGGGTGGGAGGGAGGGAGATGCGGGAGGGAGGAGATATGGGAACGTGTATGTATATGTGTAGCTGATTCACTTTGTTATAAAGCAGAAAGTAACACACCATTGTGAAGCAATTATACGTCAATAAAGATGTTTAAAAAAAAAATAGCACGTATCTAGATTTAAAGAATCTAATTTGATAAAATGTAAGTTTAGTCCATTTACATTTAATATGATTTTTAAATTTGGACTTTTTTCTACTTTTCTCTCTCTTACCTTATTATTCCTATTTGTCCTGGATTTTCTATGCTTTTTTCCCCTCTTATCTTGCCTTTGGGGGGGGTGTTGATTGTGTTTCTTCCCTTCTCCTATTTAGCTCTAATTGTTTGGATTCATATGTTTTTTTCTTTTCTTTATCAATTGCCCTTGAGACAACTTAACAAAGCCTAAAGTTAAATAATTCCTTAACCTCTGCCAGAACAATAAAGAACCTGTGAATACATTCACTCTCCTTGCACTTCCTCACATCATATATATTATTATGCAAAATTGTATTTTAGCACTATTCTATTTATTTGGATTTACATATATGCTTCCACTGAATATTATTTTAATCCCTTTTCTCAGACCATCGACTGGATCATTTTTTCTTCTTTAATTACATCTTTTAGAAGTTACTTTTGTACAACTCTCTAAGTAGTAAACTCAGCTTATGTTTATATGTAAATTTTTTTCACCTTTGTTTTTGAAAGATAGTTCTGCTGAATACGAAATTCAAGGATGACATTTATTTTCTCTCAACACATTGGAGGTATTTTCCATTGTCTCCTGGCTTCCTTGGTTGCTATTGAGGAGACTGATGTCATTTTCATTTATGTTTTCTTTGTGGCTGATTCTAAAATCTTTCTTTGTTCTTGGTGTTCTGCAGTTTCACTACTTATATCTAAGCATGGATTTCTTTTTATTTTTCCTTTTAGGGATACATTGTGTTTCTTTAATTTGTCCTTTCTGAGATACAATGTACTTCCCACTCTGCTTAAATGATTGAGGTCCTCTTTCTGAGATAGGCATAAGGCTCTGTTCTGGTCAGTTTTCACAAGGGCAGTTTTTAAGGAGTAGTGGGCTGCTGCTGAAAGTCTGGTAGCTGATAAAAAGAAACAAACAGGGTATGAACTCAAAATGGATTGAAGACCTAAATGTAAGACCAGATACTATAAAACTCTTAGAGGAAAACACGGGTAGAACACTTTTTGACATAAATCGCAGCAATTATCTTTTTGGATCCACCTCCTAGAGTAATGAAAATAAAAACAAAAACAAACAAATGGGACCTAATTAAACTTAAAAGGTTTTGCACAGCAAAGGAAACCATCCACAAAACGAAAAGACAACCCATAGAATGGGAGAAAATATTTGCTAATGATCTGACCAACAAGGGATTAATCTCCAAAATATACAAACAGCTCATGTAGCTCAATATCAGAAAACAAACAACCCGATCAAAAAATGGGCAGAAGATCTAAATAGACATTTCTCCAAAAAAGACATACGGATGGCCAAAAAGCACATGAAAAGATGCTCAATATTACTAATTATTAGAGAGATGCAAATCAAAGCTACAATGAGGTATCACCTCACACCAGTCAGAATAGCCATCATCAAAAAGTCTACAAACAATAAATGCTGGAGAGGGTGTAGAAAAAAGGGAACCCTCCTACATTGCTGGTGGGAATGTAAATTGGTGCAGCCACTATGGAGAACAGTATGGAGGTTCCTTAAAAAACTATAAATAGAGCTTGGGGACTTCCCTGGTGGTCCAGTGGTTAAGAATCTGCCTTCCAATGCAGGGGACATGGGTTCGATCCCTAGTCGGGGAACTAAGATCCCACATGCGGTGGGGCAGCTAAGCCTGCGTGCTGCAACTAGAGAGCCCGTGTGCTACAACTACTGAGCCCATGTGCTCTGGAGCCTGTGTGCCACAACTGGAGAGCCCACACGCCGCAACTAGAGAAGCCTGCATGCTGCAAGGAAGAGCCTGTGCGCTGCAATGAAAGATCCCACATGCAGCAACTAAGACCCAACACAGCCAAATAAATAAATAAATAGAATATTAAAAAAAACCCTATAAATAGAGCTACCATATGATCTAGAAATCCCACTCCTGGGCATATATCTGGAGAAAACCATACTTTGGAAAGATACATACACCCCAACGTTCATAGCAGCACTATTTACAATAGCCAAGACACGGAAACAACCTAAATGTCCATTGACAGATGAATGGATAAAGAAGATGTGGTATATATATACAATGGAATAATACTCAGCCATAAAAAGAATGAAATAATGCCATTTGCAGCAACATGGATGGACCTAGAAATTATCATACTAAGTGAATTAAGTCAGATAGAGAAAGACAAATATCATATGATACCATTTATATGTGGAGTCTAAAAAAATGATACAAATGAACTAATTTACAAAACAAAAACAGACTCACAGACTTAGAAAACAAACTTATGGTTACCAAAGGGGAAAGGTTGGAGGAGGTATAAATCTGGAGTTTGGTATTAACATATACACACTACTATATATAAAATCAACAAGGACCTACTCTATAGCACAGGGAACTCTACTCAATATTCTGTAATAACCTAAATGGGAAAAGAATCTGAAAAAGAATAGATATATGTGTATGTATAACTGAATCACCTTGCTGTATACCGGAAACTAACACAACGTTGTATATCAACTATACTCCAATATAAAAGAAAAAAGAAAAAAACAGGGTATCTGCTTCTGGCATTATGGCTGACCCAGCGCTCTAAGGGGCTCTTCCACGGAAGGTCTACTAATACAGTGCACAGGACACACTATTTGAAATACTGTCTGTCTCACAAGGAGCAGAGGAGTTCTCCAGTGACAACCTCCCTTCCTCCTCCTCGCCCTCAACGATCCCCCAAAAGAAAATAGACTTGAGCTGGGGTCTAAGAAAGCAGTATGGAGTTGGGACTGGAACAGTGGGCAGCCAAGTTAGAAGGAAGAGGATAATAAATGTCAATAGCAACAGGGTTTGCTATACAGATGGCCAAGTACTAGAAGGAATACGTGGAGAAATGAAAAGGTAAATTTCTTAGGGTAGTGAATTTATGTATGGGTTGAGTTTTTTTTTTTAATTGCTTCATGTTCTTAGGCCACTGAAGCTAAATGTCCAGGTAAGACCAAGACACTAGACATCTATAAATTGAGCTATTTACTCAAAGGATTCTGAAAAAATGCTTGGTTAGGTCTTAGAACTCAGCAGTATTCTCGAGAAGACATTTCCTGGTATATTTATAGATTTAAATTTTTTCTGCTTATCATATTCCTCATATACTAATCTCCTGGTAAAAGGATATATGTAACAAACAGCTCTGAAGCACACTTCAGAAACCAATTTTAACTGATAAATCTTGTTTATTATATCCTAGTCCCATCAAACAGGGCTAATGGCTAAAATTAAGGAATTACAGATGAAAGTAGACTTAACCCAAATTTTTATATGATTTGGTCTATATACCTTTAATTTTCTGCTGCTCAAGGTCCTTGGGATGCTAGAATTGGGAGAAATTGTAGTGTTCCTGTAACACTCATTTTACTGTTGAGGAAACTGGGATGTAAAGAAGTTAATTAAACTGCCTGTGTTCACATTTTGGATGGCTGATCTGGGTCCACCAAAGCCCTCTGATTTCCAATTTCACAGCTCCACAAGAAATAGTAACTGAGGGACAGTAGGGCAGGATCTCTATTTCACTTGTCCTCAGAACACCTCTCATTATCTGCTACCAGTTGCCAGCTGTGTCATATTTCTCCTATGTCCTCAAGCCCTTTCTCTATATCTTAGACACATAAGGCATTTATTTTTCACTGTGGACAGTGCATGCTGCTAGCTGTCCTGAACACGAGTTGACTGTGAAGAGCTTGATAAAAAACAGAACCAGTGTTTCCTTGTGTCTAAGATGCACCTGTTTTTCACGTTTAAACATTTCTGAAAAGAGAGATGCCTTACACCTGATAAATACATTTGATGCACTGGATCTGCCCCCTTCCCCCCCACAAAAGAAGCTCTTAAATTGATCATTTATTTTAAAATTGACGACATTTAAAAGCCCAGGAAACATGGTCTATGCCTTATAGCTGTCATCTGCTAATCTCACCCCCAACCCAGGTAAGCATAGTATAGTGTCTGACACATAGTAGGTGCTCAAAAATATGTGTTGAATAAATACATGACTATATGAAGTAAGGTATAATTCAATGAGGACATGCACTCTCCTCCCTCACATTTATCTTTCTTCCTTCCGACATATTTGTGGATACCCAGTTAATGAACTGCTTTTAGGAAACAGGACGAAAATTGACTTTACCATGGGAACTAAGTGCGGTAATTTCTTTGCATTATATGTGATTTTTTATTGTGTTATTTTTAACTTTAAAATATCTGGATGTCAGAACCTTGCTTCTGGGGAAACATTATTGACAGAGGAATTGCCAAGTAAGTTTTAAAAATGTTGAGGAAGTACTCTGTCAATAATTTATGTGCTAATTATAAATTCAAAGTAGACTCTCAGACCTCAAAGTGAGCCACGCTTATCAGAGTTGGGTGACCTGCTCTGGCCCTGGACACTGGGGAAGTCATTTGAGTTCCTTTTTCTCAGAGGTTGATCTTCATACTTATTATGACTTATTATGACTAAGGCTGTAAGGCTGGCCCTTAGATGGAAGTAGGCAGCACAGTTGAACATGCGCAAGTTTTTGAATCAAATAAACTTGGGTTGAAACCCAGACTCAGACACTTAGTAGCTGTGTGACTTTAGCAATTTAAACAGTCTCTCTGAGGCCTCAGTTTACTTATCTGCAAAATCAAGGTAGAAATATGAATATCAGAGGATTGGTCTGAGGATTCAATGGGGATGACAAATACAATGTCCTTTGTATAACAAAAAAGGCTAGTGCTCTTCCCTTCCTCATCTCCCTTCTTGGGTAACTTCTGATTTCAGGCAGAAATACCCACTTCTCAAAATATTTGGGGAGCACTGCTTCAGCGCTTGAGTCGCCTGTCTTCACAAAGACACTGTATACTCTACCTCTTCAACTAGTAACAGTCTTTTGTCATTAGAGTTTTCCTATCTTCGAGATTTATGAACGACTCCTATATTTTTTGCAATATCCTTATAGACCAATAATACTATTTGCTTAGTATATGTTAGACTTGCCCAGAGATTTAACAGCTGTGAAATCACAAACTTGTTCTAATTATACACATGTACAAGAACACACAACTTTTATGATGTGCATTAAAACAAATAACTATTACATGTTTGTGATTCACCTAAAATCATCTCATGTACTTCTACTGGTATGCCTGCAGTATAGCAATGCAGGAGTCCAAAACTACTCTAGGCATTTTAAGTAGAATGGAATTTAATACAGGGAATTAGGTGCTTACAAAACAACTGGGAGTGCTGGAGAACAAACTCTGTGGGCTGAGCCTTCAGGATTGACTCCCATATACTGTAGGACTGTTCTACCAAGGACATTTGAATATATCTGTCTTATTAATTATCAGAATCAAAAAAAGGTTGGTTTTTCAAGGGTCAATCCCAAATCTTATTGCTAAAACAAAAAAACACTTATGATAAAAATCCTATTCCTGGTGAATCAGAAATGGCATCTTTATTTATGAAGGACAACTTATCCACTCATTGATTTTGTTTTTCCACCTCTAACAGGTCTACTCCATATTTACCCTGCGTATTTGATTTTTTAAAAAATGGTTTTCCTTCTGATCTTTGTGTATTCATTTTTAATGTTTATAAACAAAATGTTGTGGACTTGTTTTTCACTTGATATTTTCCACATTATTACATACTTTTACAACAACAGAATCAAGAAAAAAGTGACTATAAAGACCAACTGTACTATGATAATTGATGCAGAACTTCATACATATCCCTACTGAATTTTTAACACCTTTGCTAAGATAACATTCACCCATTTAAAGTTTTTTGGTATATTCATAGGGGTGTACAACAATCACCAAAATCTCTATTAAATTTCATCACTTTATTTTTAACTCACTTTTCTGAATCTCATGATTCTGCCATTTAGTTTGCTTATTCTCGCTTGCATGTGCTCTCTCCCTCTCTCTCTCTGCTCCAATAAAACTGCACAAGACAGGATTAGAACCACTGTCGGGTGGCTACAGGTTGAGATTACTTCATTCAGCAGCACTTCTTTTTTAAAGGTAGAGTAACTTCAATAAGCTATAAAACCACCTCAACTTTAATATCAATTGATGTCAACCCAGGCAGCATGAAGAAAGAATACAATGAGAAGTGTTCTATCAGTCCATCTAGCTAGTAAGCCCAAAAGAAAAGGAGATAAGGGTTGGCAGACATAACTTCTTCAAAATGCAAGCATTCTATTTTTTCAAAGAATTCACTACTTACGAGTCCTAGAATTTGGCTAATGATTGATATCAAATCTCCTGGTCTACAGTTTCAGTAGATATTGTACTAATGTATTCAGAGATACATTCTCCCCTGGCTCTCCCCTCTTTTTTTAAAAAAAGATCAGGATACAGTTTGTTCATGTCTAGTCTCTGGCATCTTCTTGGAAGCAGGGAGCTGTTTTATTCATTGCTCTGATGCTTCCTGGCACATAGTAGGCCCTCAATATATATATATTAGTTGAGTGAATGAGTGACTACCTTTAACGAAGATTTCTGAAAGTGTTATCATTACTTCTTTTTTTATTAATTAATTAATTAATTAATTAATCAATCTTTGGCCACGTTGGGTCTTTGTGGCTGCGCGTGGGCTTTCTCTAGTTGTGGCGAGCGGGGGCTACTCTTCATTGCGGTGCGTGGGCTTCTCATTGCAGTGGCTTCTCTTGTTGCAGAGCATGGGCTCTAGGCACGCTGGCTTCAGTAGTTGTGGCATGTGGGCTCAGTAGTTGTGTCTCACGGGCTCTAGAGTGTAGGCTCAGTAGTTGTGGTGCACAGGCTTAGTTGCTCCGCGGCATGTGGGATCTTCCCAGACCAGGGCTGGAACCCGTGTCCCCTGCATTGGCAGGTGGATTCCTAACCACTGTACCACCAGGGAAGTCCCTCATTACTTCTTTTTTAAAAATTTTATTGAAGTGTAGTTGATTTACAATGTTATGTTAGTTATCATTTTTTCTTTGACTATTTATTTTGGCAATAACTGTAAACTGCTAACTTCTACAGGTCCATCAGGCCTTATATTAAATGTCACTTCCTTCGGGAAGCTCTCCCGATTCCCTACGCTAAGTGTTCCCAAACTCTACTCCCTCTCACACCACTCTTATTACTGATAAGAGCTTGATGACAGAAGTTACTTTGTTCACCTTTGTATCCCCATTACACAGTATGTGCTTAATCGGTACTTGTTGAAAAAATGAAGTAAATTAGGATGTAATTTGTCTCAGTCTTAAAGGCAAGAACTCATTCAACATAGTCAGGTATTCTTGTACTACTACTCACTTGTCAAGACTTTCAAGTCTTCTATTTTTTTTTTTTTTTCAGAGAGAGATGCTTTGGATTTTTTTTTTTTAATTAATTTATTTTTTGGCTGTGTTGGGTCTTCGTTTCTGTGCAAGGGCTTTCTCTAGTTGCGGCAAGTGGGGGCCACTTTTCAATGCAGTGCGCGGGCCTCTCACTATCGCAGCCTCTCTTGTTGCGGAGCACAGGCTCCAGACGCGCAGGCTCAGTAGTTGTGGCTCACGGGCCTAGTCGCTCCACGGCATGTGGGATCTTCCCAGACCAGGGCTCGAACCCGTGTCCCCTGCACTGGCAAGCAGATTCTCAACCATTGCGCCACCAGGGAAACCCAAGTCTTCTATTTTTAAAGAAACAACTTTAGTGAGGCATAATTTACATACCACAAAATTCATCCATTAAGTTCTTCTTACTAATGTCTTTTCCTCTCTCATGTTCCGTGTGAAGGTCATTTTTCTGGTGGCAACAATGGGAAGAAAATATAAGTGGAATGTAGTGGGATTTTGGATAGAGAATGGGCTCCTTGAGCCCAATTTACCAGGGTTTACTTCTCAGTTTTACTTTTCAGTTGTGATCTTAAAGCAAATTAACCTCTCTAACCCACGGATTCTGAGCTGTAAAACTGCACTACGAAGAGTTTCTTCATTGGCTTCTCTAAGGGTTGTGAGATGACATGCAAAAAATCTGATCCACTGTAGAGGTAATAACTCAAAAACAGCAGATCCCCTCCCTTCTCTCTGTCATCTTTTAACCTTGGATCCCCTAAACAGTAGGTCTATTCTTTCACCATCATCATTATCTTGTTGTGAGCATAAGTGAAAAAATTCCCAACCTTCTTCTTTTCTTAGGATTCAGCAAGCCCCACTTCATTCTGAGGTTTTGTTTTCCTGCACTATTCTTACAGATTTTGTTCCACTTTTTATTCATTTTTAGGCATATGCTATTTGTCTCCATCTTTTGAATATGCTGGTAGAAAAAAACCCAAACCCCACCTGAGATCATTAGAGAACAGCGGTTAAGTTGCCCTTACCTTTCTTCTTCACTGGGAGTGTTCTATTGTGAACTTAACGTTTTATTTTTCAAAGCCTCCCATTCCTTGAAAAAAATGCGTTTCCTTTTACAGCCTCTCATCTTGAAATTATACCTGTCTTTTTCCCTGGATATGTTTCCTAAAGCCTCCGACAGCCTGCCTTCTCTGTGTGTCGTATTACAGCCACATCCCCCAGGTCTCTACCGCTTCCCCAAGACCAACCAATTCTTCCCTGGGAGTCACATTACATCAGCATCACTAATGCAATATGTGCTATATTACAGACTATGTTTTATTCTAGGCGGTCAATTAAAAACGAACCTCGGTGCTGGTTTGCTTTAACATGGAGGATGAATTATCTAAGGTCAAATGCAAACTGCTGCTAGATTTATATTCATATTAAATATATACCTGTTGAATTTGGGCTTTTTCTCAGTGCTTCAGAGACGCTAAGCTTTCAGGTAACTGGGATGGTCGAAAGTGTGGGTTTCCAGAAACTTCGCAAAAAATCAGACTCCATCAAAAGGACTGCTCCACACGCTCAAGGAACACCCACCAACAAAACCCATCTCCACAACCACCAGATTATCTCACCAGCAAGTGAGACTGCAAGGTTTGGGGGCTTGGCCGTACCACTCCGCACTGCGCAAGGGGGGGGTTCGTGCCCATTTGGCTGCGACTGACCGTTTCTCCTCGCTTGGTTTTGCCTCTGCTCCCCCTGCGCAAGCACCCATAGTGCGTCAGGCCGGTGCTTTATAGCTGCAGCCTGGGCGGCTCCGCACTCCGTTTTTCCTCTTCTCTGGGCTGTGCTTCCTGCCGTTGTTCGCGAAGATGCAGCTCAAGCCGATGGAGATTAACCCGGAGGTGAGCATCAGGTGCACTGTTACTCGGGGAGCGCAGGGCCGAGGGTCAGCCCTCACCAGGTAGCGGTATCAATGACTGCTTTTATCTTTGCATTTGCCTTCCAGATGCTGAACAAAGTGAGTGACGTCTCGGGCTTCCTCTGTCCCCCTCCCCCGGGAGCACCGAGGCGGAGGCGCCCCCCGGCTCCGGCTGTTTCGCAGGGACCGAGCGGCGCCCTGCGCGCTCCAGAGGCGGCGGGGCTGGGGCGCGGCCGGGGTGCCCACCCTCTGCCCCTGCCTCGGGTGCGGCGGTGACTGCGAAACCGGTCAGAGGTGGGATGGAGGAGGCTGCGCCCAGATGCTAGCCCCGGGCGTCGCGGGAGCCACGTGTGGGCCGCGCTTTGTGCTGTGTCATTGCACTCGGCTCGGGTGGGGGGCGGGGCGGGGCCGGGCTCCTCCCAGGCCCGTGGAGAGGCGCGAGGGCGCAGAGCCCGCCCCGCCTCCCCCGCCTCGCGGTAGGTGCCCGCCACTTGCCTGGCCGCCCTGTTTCTTCCCCGCAGGTGCTGGCCCGGCTGGGGGTCGCCGGCCAGTGGCGCTTCGAGGACGTGCTGGGACTGGAAGAGGAGTCTCTGGGCTCGGTGCCGGCGCCTGCCTGCGCGCTGCTGCTGCTCTTTCCTCTCACGGCCCAGGTAGGGCGTGGGGCCCAGGGTGCGCAGGCGCTGCGCTGTGCGCGCTGCCGCCAGACCGGAGTGAGGCGTTGAGGGCGGTGCAGGCTCTCCTCCCGTCCTGGCCTGGGCGCCCAGAGCTGGCACACTGCCCCTTCCTTGTGGCGGATGGAGGGAGGAGCTCGCACTTTCATGGTACCTGCTCACTGGGCTTCTGTTGTAACGGAGTTTATTGCCTGGTCGTTCATCCATCCAGTATTGCCTTGAATTTGGAGGAGAAGCAGTATCTCAGTTCCATCATCCCAATTATCCAGGAAGACAGTTCACCCTACTCATGAGTGCAGTTTGAGCCTAGGCTTTTTGGCAGTTTGAGCCAAGGAATGGCTGGCTGGTTGTTCTCCTTTAACGGCTGGGACGTGTCGTTTTATTGTTTGGTTCTCAGACTCCCACCTTGCTGTAAAATGGAGGGGGATGGGCTTGCCTAAACCACAAGAAAACAATAGGTTCTTTAATTTTCCACCTCTGCTGCCTGGGTCTTCAGTGGATTCAGGGCTTTCTTCCCAACCCTCCGCTTCCTACAACGTACATACTTGGTTTTTAGTTTCTCCAGTGTGTTTTTCTAAAGCTTAATCATTTGTGTGTGGTTCCTGTGTGAGAACCTCCTTCTATCTCTCAACCTCTTTCCTCTCTGCCCTTGTAGTTAAGTGAATAGGTGGGCATTAGACCAGTCTTGGAAATGCTTTTTCATTTCCCTTTAGATGGTCTTCCGCCTGCAAGTGTGCAAGTGTATGATGCTCAGTCTTTGAGGTACATAGATATAAAAAGGTTGCTGGGGTAATTGTTGTCTTGGATGTATGGACTCCCACTAATTAGCATGGTCTCGTCTATCTCCTATTGCTGCCACTCGACCCCTGATTGAGGAGTGGTTGAATTTTGCTTTAGTGAAACTTGGGGCATTAGCATATACGGCATCGTTCCAAACAGAGTAAGCTGAACTGAAGCACTATCCTAATGCCCGGTGTTCTAGAAGCATCCTCAGCATAAACTAAGCCCTATGGGAAGTTCCAGGCGTTCCTCCTAGTAAATGGGCTAAGTATTGTGGGTTAAAAACACTCATTAAAGCTATTAGGATAGTCCCACTGACACGTTGGTTATTGCCAAAGCCTTTACTTAGGTGAAAATGGAGTTCCCAAATAATTGCAAGTCAAATTAGCTTCCCCATTGATCAAATCAAATGCAATCTTCTCTCTCTCATTTGAGCCTCTCCCAGAGGTTTCTCATTAGAGGAACCATGATGACTCGGAGGTTTTTGAGCAGCAGCACTCAAAGGCAAGGCCTCTGGGAGGCAGTGGTGCAGCGTGTTTGTCTTGCAAAAGCCCATTGCTCTCATTTTGCTGGATCAAGCAGATCTTGGTTAGAAGAACATTCTGGATAGAACATTTTATGTTTGAAAGAGCTAGATACTTTGTCTTTTCGCTCCAGTTCTGTCTGTCAGATTTACTGAATGCCTGTTATGTGACACAAAACACCTATTGGGCTAAATACTGAAGCAAATTCAAAGAAAAGTCGAGGTTTATAGGTTGACTTCCAAACAAGCTAATGTTAGTTTAGAAAGCATCTAATTTTGTCTAAGAATATTATGAAATCCTAAATGGACTACTTTTAACACATTTTAAGGGATCATGAAATATTTACAGAAATGTCTGCATGCAAGAGCTCAAACAACCCTAAAGGACGATGCTATCCCATTACAAAAAAATTAAACTTTTTTAGAAAAGTGAAAATCCTTAACAGTCAATGAGTAGCTCAATTCAAGGATCCAGTAGGTAGATACATGATGCTAGAGCTTCCTAATGGTTGGAGTTTAAGTTGATCTTTTGGGACAAGAGAGCTTATTCCTCTGATGGTACCACAGACAAGGCTTGCTTCAATTCTGTGTACAGTAATGCAAGGCTGCTAGAATTAGAAATATATGTACTTCTCGGGTTCCTTACGGTTTATACCAGTAGTAAGAAATTAATGTTTCTGTAGCATCAGCACCCTGCTTTTAACTGAGCAGTCATACCTTTAAGGTCTTTAGAACTTGTTAGTGAAAGGGCCAGACAAGCCCACTATATTACTGTACAAAGAGATAATGCTTTGAGGAAACTAGTCTCCTCAAATTGTATAGTTGTCAAGGACAAACAAGAGTTACATCTTTCTGTTGTAGGGTGAGAAGGTTTTGTGAAATCACAACTCAGCACCCCAGACCAGTTGTCTTTCCTTCCTAAAAAAGGATGAGGGAATAGTTAATTTCTTTAAATTGCTCCTTTCTTTAGTTAAGTTTTGTCTTGTTTTGTTTTTGAAGAGACATGTATTTGGGCAGAATAGAAGTAGAACTTCAAAGAATAGTGAGGTATAAACTAGCTGGTGTTCTTGGGCATTCAGCTGACCAGCGCTTGATTGGAATGCCTGTGTGAAAGTCATTAGTGTTAAAGGAAGAAAATAACGAACTGGTCGGTTTTTCTGACCTCAGCATGCCATCCATTTCAAGGTGAAAGGTTGCAGTGGTGTCTAGACAAAGGCTTGGGCAACATCCAAGGCCGCTACTGCACTGCAGCATCAGGGTGGAGTGTCAGAACCTCTCAGAACCCCACGGGCTGGCGTGGGTGGCAGACGGGCCGTTCTCTGGGCGCCAGCCAGCACCTAGAACCAAGGCTCCTGGTCACATATCCCACTTCTGTTTCCATTTAGGTGCTAGAACTCACTATGCTGCCGTCTGTTCTTTGCATTTTCATTTTGAGATGTAAAAATGTTTTTTTGCACTCACAGCATGAGAACTTCAGGAAAAAACAGATTGAAGAGCTGAAGGGACAAGAAGTAAGTCCTAAGGTGTACTTCATGAAGCAGACCATTGGCAACTCCTGTGGAACCATCGGACTCATTCATGCAGTGGCCAATAATCAGGACAAACTGGAGTTCGGTGAGTGGGTTTTGAGGCCAGTCATCCTCTGGTTGACCTTTAATTAACTGTAATGCTTCCTTCCAACACCCCCAAGCCTCTGTTTGGCAAAGCCATTGCCTTAAATTTTTTTGAAAACCTACTTATGCAGGTAGAATCAGTGGATGAATTCTCATTGTTCCTCCCCTTTTTTTTTAAAGAAGACCCTCCCCCCCTTTTTCTACATCCCCCCTTTTTTTTTTTTGGCTGTGTTGGGTCTTCGTTTCTGTGCGAGGGCTTTCTCTAGTTGTGGCAAGTGGGGGCCACTCTTCATCGCAGCGCGCGGGCCTCTCACTATCGCGGCCTCTCCTGTTGCGGAGCACAGGCTCCAGACGCGCAGGCTCAGTAGTTGTGGCTCACGGGCCCAGTTGCTCCGCGGCATGTGGGATCCTCCCAGACCAGGGCTCGAACCCGTGCCCCCTGCATTGGCAGGCAGACTCTCAACCACTGCGCCACCAGGGAAGCCCCTGTTCCTCCCTTTTAGGGAAGGGAAGCGCATCCAGGAAGCATGGTGTGGTTTCCTCCGCCTGGAGAGGCGGGGCGGGTGACAGTGCAGTTTTGTGCTTGCCTCTCCGCCTGGGCTCTTCATGTGCAGATCCTCCTGCTAGTCTTGACAATTCTAAAGAATTAGAGATGCTGTTAAGGCATAAAATGCCAACCTTTAGGACCTTTCTTTAATGGTGCTGTGTCTCATAAGCAACAGGAGAACCAAAACAGCCTAAAGCAGCAGGACACAGCACGAGGTCCTGCAGGGAAGCATAGCCGCAGGCTGGCACCTTGAGAGATCCATCTGTGAACAAAGCTGGGTCAGGAATTTTAGCTCGCCTCCAGTGGATGCCACGGAGGGTAGAGAAGAGATGAGTCTCAGCCCTTAAGTTGTCAGAAGCGCAGGTAACAGCATTGAAATATGTTAAAATACATGGCATTGTGTATGATTTTGGCCAAGGGTCAGCAAACTTTCTTAAAAGGCCAGAGAGTAAATCTTTTAGGCTTTGAGGGCCATATAATCTCTGCCCTTGTAGTGAAAGAGCAGCCATAGACAAGATGTAGAGCAGTGGATGTGGCTGTGTTCCAATAAAACTTTATTAGGTGGCAGTAGTCTGCCAACTCCTGATTTAGACAATGGATGGGGATGGCTGAGAATTGAATAAGTTCAACTAACAGTCCATGCTGTTGCTTGTAGCAGGTCAAATACTTTTTTTTTTTTTTTTTTAATTTAAACAAGGGAATTGTGGCCAAGATTCTACTCCTGGTATACTTCTGAAATTTAAAAAAAAAAAAAAAAAAAGGCTTGTCTGGCCACAAAGGTCCAGATCTTCTAGAAGTTGCTTTCTTTCTTTTTTTTTTAGAATACTGTGTTCCTGAGGTCACAGATACTGTAACTCTTCCATAAACATGGTCATGACGGTGCCATCGGCTTAATCTGAGTCACAGCCCTCCTCATAAAGTTGAGAGGATTCCTATAACTTCCAAATTTTAAATGGTCCCCATTTAACAAATTTGTTTAAGTTTAGAGCTGAAAGTTCAAATTGAGGTCTTTTGAAATGCAAGTTGCTCTTGAGTCCTAGACTCATCCACACTGAGCAATGACAAAATGCTTATGCCAACCATCAGCTAGTTAGCTGTCTCTAGGCCAGACTGTTAGGGTCTTTGTATTTCTATTTAAGATCTGTAGGTTGACGTCTCTCTGGATAACCATATTACTAAGATTGCATTTTCTACCCTGAAATAAAAGTCTTGGTTTGAGAACTGTTGATGTTGATAGATTAAAATGTTATTGTTACATCATGTATGCAATAAACATTAATTGTGCATTGCTAAGTGCTGTAGATGAGAGCAATAGACAAGACAGTTCCTGCCTTTATGGCACTGAAAGTCTCACAAATACATGTTACAAGTGGATCAGTGCTGTAACAGAGGTGGTAAGAGATCTGAGAGGTGAGGGTGAGGGGGAAGGTGGAGGGGTCGGGGGGACAGGGAGGGTGTGAGGAAGAGCTTGGCATGCTGGAGGAGCTGAGAGTTCTCTGGCTTGAATGCAGTGAGAGGGGAGTGGTTGGAAAAAGAGGCTGGGGAAGAGGCACCGCTCATCCACATCTTCAGAGGCCATGGTAAAAAGTCAGGTTGCCAAACGTGACAGACTGTGCAGTGGCTTAAGTCAGCAATAAATGTGCAACCATTTGCATTATACCGGTACTAACATATGCTTTTTTTTCTTTCTTTTTTCTTTTTTTTTTTTAAAAGAGGATGGGTCAGTTCTGAAACAGTTTCTTTCTGAAACAGAGAAGTTGTCCCCTGAAGACAGAGCAAAATACTTTGAAAAGAATGAGGTAGGAAGAGAACTTCTAGAGCATCGATTTTCAATAACTCCGGAGGTTTCTGTGCTAAGTCTTCTCTGTTTTCTGCAGGCCATCCAGGCAGCCCATGATGCCGTGGCACAGGAAGGCCAATGTCGGGTAAATACGAGTTAGAGCCAGGCTGTCCCGGTGTCACCCATGTTTCCCCAGGAATATGTGCAAGAACCTCTTACTGGAACACAGCACATGTTTCCACCCAAGGCTGATGAATGCCAGAAAATTCTACCAGAATAATGCCTTGACCAGACCTGTTCATAAAAATGGCTCTTCAAAATATCTAATTGGCAGTTGACACAATCTTGAGTAAATTCAGACTGGTAGTGTTTTATATAGATCCAAATGGGTCTAATAGAGTGAGTAGCACCCCTCTTAATAACTGAACATTTCACATCCTCTTCTCACAGTCTATTGGAGAGTAAGCTGGACCAACAAGGACTAAAAGTTTCTAGATGACTTGAATGTACCATTAATCTGAACACAGCCTTCAAGTCAACTGTTGATTAGATTTAAGTCAGTGATAGTGTCTGTATAACTGCAGTTGACTCTGTCACATTCTAATCTTGACCTTGGGTGAAGTACTTATCCTCCCTAAGCCTTAATTTCCTCCTCAGTAAAAAGCAAGTCTTAAGAGTTCTGAGAGTTACAGTATATCTGCTTTAATGGTCTTAGAATAGTACCTAGTATATAAGAAATAAATATTAGCTATAATCATTTAAAATAATATGTAGGCAGGTTGGTTCAAGCATATTCTACTTAGAGAATTTATTTTTAACAAATTAAGTTCTGCTTATAAAATAATCATATTGCAAAATATGTGTATCAAATCAACAGGTTGTATACCTTAAACTTACACCATGTTATGTCATTTATATCTTAATTTTTTTCTTTCAGCTTTATTTTTAAATGCAGTTTATAAAACAATAAAAAATACTCATTTTCGAAAAAATATCTTGACTCTCTGCAGGTAGATGACAAAGTGAACTTTCATTTTATTCTGTTTAACAACGTGGATGGCCACCTCTATGAACTTGGTACGTTTCACTCCAGTTTTGGAATCTAACATAGATGCATGCATTCTCTCAGACATAATTCCTCTTACAGTACTGGTGTGTGACTTTATGGTGGCGCTTAGTATATCCGTTTATGAAGCCAGAACACCGAGGTATTCTCATGGGGGCACTTAACCCTTTATCATACCCAGAGCACCTCCCTCAGGAACCTGGCCTGCGGGATGAATGGCTTTAGTCACAAACCAGGAAAGAGAACTGATCAGCCAGTGCAAAGTACACACGTTCAGATTTTCTCTTTCCACCTTCCACTATAGTATCACCAGTATAAGGTCTCCACCGCCATCCTTACCAGGCAAGGAATACTTTTGGAAGGAGGTAAATGCCTAAACACAACCTGGTTTGTGTAAAAAGAATTCAAGACATGTCCATCTCTGTATTAAGAAGAGTCATCTCCTTTGTATTATTGGAGAAAGACTTGCAGCTGTGTCATCTCAAGCCAAGATACTGCCTATGGCAAGCAAGGGCAAAGAAAACTTGGGTCAGTCCTTGGGGGGCAAATGAAATCTCAAGGATCCTTTTTCTTCCCTCCACCTTCCCTGTACCTCATAGACTGCTTCTGACTTTTGCTTTGTGGTCCTTCCCAAGAGATGGGCACAAGCCCTCCTAGTAGGGTAGCTAGTTTGGCCTTGTGTGGTCTTGTGGTCTTGGTGCTTTAGGTTAGAATTGCCTGGGATGGATATCTAGGAACACTTGAACCTCATTTCCAGCCTATTGCTTCCCAACCAGCCTAACCTTTGTGGGAGTGGCAGTGGTATTTGGAAGAACCTAAAACTTGCCTTTAAGCTGGACAAGCACAGTAGACAGAAAACGTGCAGAGAAAATTGACATGCCTGGCTTTTTCGTTACAGATGGACGGATGCCTTTTCCGGTGAACCATGGCACCAGTTCAGAGGACTCACTGCTGCAGGTAGTCTTTGGAATCCATTTCCACTAGGGCCCATATTTCTTTAGCCAGTTTGTCTATTCTAAAGTGCAAACCTTTTTCGGTACAGGCAGCATCAATCATCTGGGATAAGAGCAGTCTTTAGGGCTTAAAGATCATCTCAGTAATTCTGTCCGCTTTATTTTATAGCAAATAGTTTTAAACAGCATCCTTTAGAGCAGCCCTGCCTCATCTGCTGTCTTTAGCCATTGTTTATTTCCTTGTGGGATTAAGGTGACTCTTGTCCTCTTGTCAGATTACATCATAGCCAATGACTCAGACTCGTGGGACAGCAACCCAAGCCTTTCCTAATCCCTCTCTGACTGCTGGATTTGGGTCAGTCTTATAGGTAGCATATTATGGATTCTGGTTAGGCAGTTACCTCTGTGATTGTTTTCTTCCCACACAGTCGGTCCACTGTTAACAGGTCAAAGGAAGCAAATTCAAAACATGCCTGACCAGAACTTTAAGATCCAGGGTCACTGTGTAACCGTCCTGGTAAAAGTGACGGCGGAAATCTCTTAATTCTGAACACGAGTTGGTCGACTAGTCCTCTTCCCTCTAAAAATGAATCTCTAGAGTTTAGTCAGTTTGCTGTTAGAAAGGAAAATGGCTTAATTGTGATAAACTTAAAAATGATGTTAAGGTATAATTACTTCATTTGTCGTAATAACAGCTAAACTTTTTTGCGTGCTGCTTGTGTGTAGACCGGGGGTTGGCAGACTTTTTCTGTGAAGAGCCAGGAAATATTTTAGGCTTTGTGTAGCATATGGGCTCTGTTGCAGGTATTCATTTCTGCTGTGACAGCTCCAAAGCAGCCGCACAGGCAGTGTCTAAATGAATGCGTATGGCTGTGTTCCACTAAAACTTTATTAACAAAAACAGGCAGCAGGCTGGATTTGGCCCACGGGCTGCAGTTTGCTGACTGCATGCTAGATGCTGTTCTAAGTTAGTTACCTCTTTTATGATGCTCTGAGGTAGTTAGTATTACTCACATTTTACAGATGAGGAAATGGAGGTGCAGAGGTAAGTGATGCCCAAGGTCAGTGGCAAACTACAGAATCATGGTTCAAATCTAGACAGTCTGTCTCTAGAGTCTGTGCTCTTAGCCACTGTACAATACTACCTTTATAGTAGACCTGTCTTTGGAACATCATAGACCTGATGACCTCAAGGTACTAGTGGACCAAATTATGCAGTCCTAGGAGGGACAGTCACTTTCTCTAGCCTGCTGTCATATACACCTGAGATCAGTCAGAGCTAATTCTTGGGTATACCAGGGGTAAATGAGAATAGTGATATGGAATGAGAACTAGACCTACAGAAACAGAATGGGGATTTGCATGAGAGTCAGGATTCACTTATGGGAGAGAATAAGAACAGGGGCAGAATTTCTGGTTATGACCTATTTGGAGGAAAGATTCTGGTCCATCTAGTAAAGCTTCCTAGGTACATACCAACTCCTATCTAACACTATCCTAATACAGGCACATCTCACATTGTGGGTTCAGTTCCAGACCGCTGCAGTAAAGCGAATATCACAATAAAGAGAAGTTTTGAGTTTTTTTGCTTCCTACTGCATATAAAAGTTATGTTTACACTATACTGTAGTCTGTTAAGTGTGCAATAAATAGCATTATGTCTAAAAAACCAGTGTACATACCTTAATTTAAAATATTGTTAAAACAATGCTAACCATCATCTGAGTGTTCAGTGAGTCAGTCTTTTTGTATTAGTAACATCAGAGATCACTGATCACAGATCACCATAACAAATATAATAATAATGAAAAGTTTGGAATATTATGAGAATTACCAAAATGTGACACAGAGACATGAAGTGAGCCAATGCTGCTGGAAAAGTGATGCTGATAGACTTGCTCCATGCAGGATTGCCACAAACCTTCAATTTGCCAAAAAAAAAAAAAAAAAAAAAAAAAAATGCAGTATCTGCAAAGCACAATAAAGTGAAGTGCAATAAAATGAGGTATGCCTGTACTATAAAATGTGCTCTGCATAGGATACTTAAAACTGTTATGTGAGTAGAATTTATGAGGTTTGGGGAAGGTAAAACTTTTTTTGTTTAAAAAAAAAAAACTCATTTTAAATTAATTGACTGGAAAATAACATCTTAATTAGTGGAAATTCTTATCCTAAGTAAGGCTGGTTCTATATGGTTAGAGATGTTTTAGGTTATCTAAACTATACCCTGAATTAACTTGTTAAATTGGTGAGAAAATACATAAACTTAACCCAAGTATCCTAAACTTGAGTGAATTAGGTCAGTGCTTATCGTCTGTGTAGGAGATGGCTGTTGCCTTTACAGGCACATTAATCAACAGCATGGGTCCTAAAGGAAAGTGGCTTTGGGGAAGGCAGGTCTGGGATATCAATATATTAAAAATTCTGATAGAATAAAATGTAGACGTTACTCTAGATCATCTTCAGTTTTTCTAAGTGGTTCCAAAGCAGAAACAAAACCGGGGTGGGGTTGATACTTTTTCAGGGCCAGAACTCATTATCAGGTTGGTGATTTTTAGGCCTTGGGAGCTGATGTTCCATGACTGTTCTCTGTCATAGCACATCCACTGTCCTCTTGAAGGTCTCGTGTTTAACACTGTTGGTGGGGCTTTCTCTCCACTGGACTTTTAACAAATTGAACAGTGATTGATATTCTGATCCCAAGGCATTTAAACCCCAGAATTTCTCAAGTAACATTGGGGTCAGTTTTCTCTTCCCAATCTTTGTAATCTAGGTGTTAGAATTAGTAACACATGTCATCCCCTAAATATGTAGGAATCCATCACTTATCTGTACTTGGAATACCAGGTATTTAAACTTTAAGCCTGTTTTGTAAAATGTTTACTTGAAGTAAGTCTGTCTTTACTCCGGGAATTTCTGAGTTAGAACTTTTTCCTTATGGAAGAGAAATCAATTTTCTATCTTTGGATTTGAGGGGAAGAGCACCAAGAGTATAGTTTTCTTGTCAAAACCGGGCACAAGGTGGCAGAAGCACAGAGCGTTTGGTAGAAAGAATAAAGGAATCAAAGCTGCTGGAGCTGGATATGTGATGTGGGTCCTTGTCTTGCCCATCACCTGATTTTTTTTCCTCTTGCCTTAAGCCCTGGTTTTCAAGTTTATTGGGAGGTTTAAAGTTGGTCAGGGTGAACTTTGGGCATTAATAGACCTTACTAATACTTTCCCCTTGAAGCTTTCATTTTGAGCTGGTGCTGTTTCGACCTTAATTCGTGACATTCCTCCTTCTCAGGACGCTGCCAAGGTCTGCAGAGAATTCACCGAGCGTGAGCAAGGGGAGGTCCGCTTCTCTGCCGTGGCCCTCTGCAAGGCAGCCTAATGCCTCGTGGCGGGGGCACTTCGCTTTCTCCCTCCTTCCCTTCATCGTGAAAGTATATCCCTACCTATGTGGTCTAAGTGCTTCAGTACTCGTAGAGCACAGCTGTTCTCCTTCGGTTCCGCAGATGTGCACTTACTTACCCGCAACTTCACCCACGCACTAGCAGAGCTCCATTGAGCAAGTTTTGGTGTCACCCTCTGATGGCAAAGCGTTCCCCTCATTGTATGTCTTATACCTCAATATCTAATGCTTTAATGGCTACTTTGGTTTGTGTCTGTAAGCTAAGGCCTTGGATGTGGTTTGTCCTTAAAAGGAATAAAATTTTTCTGCTGATAAGAGATGAGCCTAAACTGGTTTTCATTTTTCCTTCCCCCCAATGTATCCCAAATTATCATAGTACTTACATATATATCTTCCATATAAGAACTTATACAGTACAGGTAAGAAAATTACCATAAAAATAGTATCGGTTTAGTGTGTTTCTACACTTTTTTCTATACATTTATGTTACTGTGTGTACCTGTAGACTTAAAAAAAAAATTAAATACTTTATTTTTTGGAACAATATTTATTGAAATATAGTTGATAATATTATATTAGTTTCAGATGTACAACATAGTGATTCGACATTTAAGTACATCATGAAATGATCACCACGATAAGGCTAGTAACCATCTGTGCCCTTACAAAGTTATCGCAGTATTAGTGACCATATTCCTTATGCTATAAGAATGATTTTAGATTTACAGAAAAATTGAGAAGATATTAGAGTTCCCGTATACCTTTCATTCGTTTTCCCCATTACGTCTTACATTAGTATGATACATTTGTAACAGTTGATGAACCATTATTGACAATTCTATTGACTAAAGTCCATACCTTATTCAGATTACCTTGGTTATTACCTAATGTCTTTTTTCTTTTGCAGGATCCCATCCAGAATACTCTCTAGGCTCTTCTTGGCTGTGACAGTTTCTCAGGCTTTTTTTTTTTTTTTAGAGCTCCTGACTTTTATTTATTTACTTTTTTTTTTGGCTGTGTTGGGTCTTCGTTTCTATGTGAGGGCTTTCTCTAGTTGTGGCAAGCGGGGGCCACTCTTCATCGTGGTGCGTGGGCCTCTCACTGTTACGGCCTCTCTTGTTGTGGAACATGGGCTCCAGATGCGCAGGCTCAGTAGTTGTGGCTCACGGGCCTAGTTGCTCCGCGGCATGTGGGATCTTCCCAGACCAGGGCTCGAACCCGTGTCCCCTGCACTGGCAGGCAGATTCTCAACCACTGCGCCACCAGGGAAGCCCCAGGCTTTTCTTTTGATGATTTTGACAGTTTCAAGGAGTACTGATCCAAGTATTTTGTAGGATGCCCCTCTCTTGGGATTTGCCTAATGTTTTCTCATAATTAGACTAGTGTTACGAGTTTTGGGGGAGGAGGACCACAGGTAAAGTGCTGGTCTCATCAAGTCATATCAGGGTACATAGCGTCAACATTCCTTACGGTTAATGTCAACCTTGATCGCCTGGCTGGATGGCGTTTGTCAGGTTTCTCCGAGTAAAGCTACTTTCCCCACCCTACACCCCTCTATTATATACTGGAAAGAAGTCTATGCACAGCTGACCCTATAGGAGTAGGGGGTTGAATTAAGCTCTACCTTCTTGAAGGTGGAGTATCTATATAAATTATTTGGAAATCTTTTGCAAGGGAGATTTGTCTCTTATCCCCTAGTTATTCATTTATATCAGTATGAACTCATGGCTATTTCATACTCTGGGTTATAATCCAGTACTACATTTTGTTCAAATTGTTCTAGCTTTGGCCATTGAGAGCTATTTCAGTTGGCTCCTGTGTCCCTTTGACATACCCCAATCAATGTGGGTTTTGCTTTTTTTTTTTTTTTTTCTTTCTTAGCGATAGTTTACAGAAATTAGTTTTTTAAAAATCAGTGTCAGTGGGGGTCCGGATGGTGGCTGGAAACGGGGCTTCCCGGGAGGAGGAGGGCACCGGTGGGGATGCAGCAGCTCCACAGCCCCAAGCCCCGATGAGGTTGCCTCTGGTGCGAGTGAAGGCCTTGGTGAAGGCGGACCCCGGCGTGATGCTTGCGGGACAGGAAGCCAGCTTCATTCTGGCACGAGCCGTGGAACTGTTTGTGGAAACCATAGCAAAAGATGCCTGCTGTTGTGCTCAACAAGGGAAGTGGAAAACGCTTCAGAGAGATTTGGATAATGCAATAGAAGCTGTATCCACAGCTTCTATTTGCTTTTCTGGAAGGTACTTTGGATTGATTGCTGAGCTGGGCAGTTTTGTGAGCCTGTACCTGCCTCCTTCAGCTAGGCCCTCTGCAGGCCTCAGCTTTGAAAAAGAGTCTTTGGAATACTGAACTTAACACACTTTTCCTGTTCTACCTTCACCTAAGCCTGGATAAGCAGAGATCTCACCCGTTAACTTTTCTCTGTAAGGTCTTCCACTACTTGTGTCTTCCATTTCTGGCCTGGATGCAGCTGCTGCTGTTTGCGGTAGAGAAATAGAAAATGATTTTGTAGGTTGCTTAATAAATGATAAGGACCAAATAAAAGTTTCTGATCAACCTCAAAAAAAAAAATCGTCTTTGCCAGTTGTTAAACCTTAACTATTTCATAGATTAGGATACACTAGTATGTAACATAGGCTTGCATTAAATGTTAAATGACATTTGTTCTCAACAATGGATGCTTGAATATAACAGTTACTCTCTAGTTACAGGGATTAAGCACTGGGGGGAAGAAACCCCCAGACCTCCTGCTCTTAGTGTGATCCTCACAGAAGAGCTTTATCCTGTCTGTTGCCAGGAGCCCAGGAAGCTTGGGTTTCAGCTGCCTTAAAGTTTTCAACTCTGATTATTCTATGGTGATAATACTTCTGATTCCAACTTCTAAGTGAAGGATATTTTGGTTCCTAGGGGGAAAGTGATCACTACTATTCCTTCTAATGTAGAAAACTAAATACATGGTGACTCAGGTGATTCTAATTGCTTGGAGTTGAAGCCAGAGGGATGCATTTTCAGTTCTAATTTGTTGTGTGGCTTTCATGCAATCACCTTGGAGATTGACTTAGGGGAAAAGAAACAGAACAAGCCTCCTTCCTGCGAATAAGAGCTGGTGAAAATACTGCTTTTGGTCTCAAGAGTACAATTATACCACTAAATGTAGCTGTAAGACTTTATGCATGAGAAGCATTATTAAAATGCTCACAAACTCTAACACACCTTAGCATGTCACACCATGGAGGGTCATGTAATGGCTGTCGTATGTGGGTGATTGCAACCCTGGAGGTGCAGAGAAATGTCAGTTTTACTGAGGAAACACAGGTTAGTTTACATGCCCAAATTCTACCTGCCATGGACTGACTACCTACAGGTAGCTGTCCCTCGGTTGGGAGTCAATATAATAGACTTCAGGGCTTATCAAATGTCTTTGACCTCCACTCTGCCTCTCGGTAACTTTGGGCAAAGAAATTACCCTCTCCCACGTCTTCATTGTTTCACGTTAAAATGGATAACACAGGGTGAAGATGTCTGGGAAGGGCCTGGCTTCTAGAAGTTTCCCTCTAGTACCAGCATCTTCCCTACTGCTCTCCCTGAGACCTCAGCCATGTGTAACCACATGGGGTAACATCAACTTTGTATTCTATGTGAGGGCAGTACCCCCTGGAGTCGTGCAACTCAAGAGGTTCTTGTTTCTCCAATAAACCCTATTGACGTCTTGGATTTATCAAAGATCATGTCCAGTTGGCTTATTCTTTAGGATGTTACTAATCTTTAGCAATGAAAGTAATTTTGGTTTTTTTAATTGAAGTATAGTTTGCTGTACAGTATTATGTAAGTACAGGTGTACAATATAGTGATTCATAATTTTTAAAGGTTATATTCCATTTATAGTTATTATAAAATATTGCCTACATTCCCCTTGTTGTACAACATAATCCTTTATTTATTTATTTTTGGCTGTGTTGGGTCTTCGTCGCTGTGTGTGGGCTTTCTCTAGTTGTGGCGAGTGGGGGCTACTCTTCGTTGCAGTGCGTGGGCTTCTCACTGCAGTGGCTTCTCTTGTTGCAGAGCATGGGCTCTAGGTGCACGGGCTTCAGTAGTTGTGGCACGTGGGCTCAGTAGTTGTGGCTCGCAGGCTCTAGAGCACAGGCTCAGTAGTTGTGGTACATGGGCTTAGTTGCTCCACGGCATGTGGGATCTTCCCGGACCAGGGCTTGAACCCGTGTCCCCTGCATTGGCAGGCGGATTCTTAACCACTGTGCCACCAGGGAAGGCCCTACAACATAGCCTTGTAGCTTATTTTATACCTAATAGTTTGTATCGCTTAAGCCCCTACGCCTATATTGTCCCCCACTTCCCTCTCCCCAGTGGTAACCACTAGTTTGTTCTCTATATCTGTGAGTCTGCTGCTTTTTTGTTATAGTCACTAGTTTGTTGTACTTTTTTAGATTCCGCATATAAGTGATATCATACAGTATTTGTCTTTCTCTGTCTGACTTATTTCACTCAGCATAATACACTCTAGGTTCATCCATGTTGTTGCAAATGGCAGAATTTCATTTTTTTAATGGCTGAGTAATATTCCATTGTATAAATATATATATATATATATACAACATCTTCTTTATCCTTTCATCTGCTGGACACCTAGGTTGCTTCCATACTTAGGCAATTGTAAATAATGCTGCTATGAACATTGGGGTGCATATATCTTTTTGAATTAGTGTTTTTTGTTTTTGTTTTTTCCCGTATATATACCCAGGAGTGGAATTGTTGGGTCATATGGTAGTTCTAATTTTAGTTTTTTGAGAAACCTCCATATTGTTTTCCATAGTGGCTACACCAATTTACATTCCCACCAGCAGTGTACGAAGGTTCCCTTTTCTCTACATCCTTGCCAACATTTGTTATTTGTGTTCTTTTTGGTGATAGCTGTTTTGACAGGTGTGAGGTGATGTCTCATTGTGGTTTTGGTTTGCATTTCCCTGTTGATTAGCGATGTTGAGCATCATTTCATGTGCCTGTTGGCCATCTGCATTTCCTCTTTGGAAAAATGTCTATTCATTTCTTCTGCCTGCTGCTTAATCGGGTTTTTTGTTTTTTGATGTCGAGTTATATGAGCTGTTTATATATGTTGGATATTAATCCCTTATCGGTCATATCGTTTGCAAATATTTTCTCCCATTCAGTAGGTTGTCTTTTTGTTTTGTGGATGGTTTTCTTTGCTGTGCTAAAGCTTTTAAGTTTAATTAGGTTCCATTTGTTTATTTTTGTGTTAATTTTGCTTTTATTTCCTTTGCTTTAGGAGACGGATGAAAAAAAGTGCTGCGATTTATGTCGAAGAGTGCTGTGATTTATGCCTGTGTTTTCCTCCAGGAGTTTTTATAGTATCCAGTCTTGCATTGAGGTCTTTAATCCATTTTGAGTTTATTTATTTATTTATTTATTTTTTAAACAGTTTTTTTTAAAAATTTTTATTTATTTATTTATTTATTTTATTTATTTATGGCTGTGTTGGGTCTTCGTTTCTGTACGAGGGCTTTCTCCAGTTGCGGCAAGCGGGGGCCACTCTTCATCGCGGTGCGCGGGCCTCTCACTGTCGCGGCCTCTCTTGTTGCGGAGCACAGGCTCCAGACGCACAGGCTCAGTAGTTGTGGCTCACGGGCCTAGTTGCTCCGCGGCATGTGGGATCTTCCCAGACCAGGGCTCGAACCCGTGTCCCCTGCATTGGCAGGCAGATTCTCAACCACTGCGCCACCAGGGAAGCCCTTGAGTTTATTTTTGTATATGGTGTTAGAGAATGTAATGAAGGTGACTTGTTGTGCTTTCAATAGATAAAGCCACCTGATGCTAGGTATCCCCCCTTTTTAACTAATACCCAGAATGTCCAATTGAGGAATATTTAGGTTACACATCTATTCAGTATAATATGGTCTGTCTGAAAGACCCATGATCATGAAAAAATGTTTATGCGTGAAACTAGTGAGATAGTTTTGTAAAATGTGTGTGCATATGTGTTTAGAAAAGACAGGACCAAAATAGCTAGATGTTTACTATATTCTAAGTTAAACTTAGTCACAGCAAAGCTTAAGCAACTTGCCCAATCTTATTCAGCTAGTGAGGGATGTTTCTGACATTCAAACCCAAGCAGACTGGCTCTAGGAGCCCACGATGTTAATGATCATTGCTGGGCAGAGGTGGACCTACCTTAAGGTGAATGAAGTTTAAGCTTTAGGGCCTCACACTTTAATGGCTCCTTCCAGCATCCTGGCTTTTGTGTCCTTGTGAAATTTACAAATCCTTAAAAAACGTGGGTCTGCTCCTGCCTCTGGATGTTGAGATTATGAGTGATTTTAACTTTATATCCTCATTTTCCAAGCTTTCTAAAATTGTTATATTACTTTTATAGTAAAAATGCTTAAGTTTTTCTCTAGGACTGTAATGAATGAATTACGGAATGAATTCTGTCTGAGCTGCTGCTGGTTAGTTTAGCCTACCTCCCAAGTTTCTTCAGTTTATAACTGAAGTCCGTGCAACTTAGTCTTCTAAGATGAAATGGGCTTCATTACAAGGCTACTTTGGAACTTTAAATGATTACCTTTATGTTCTCCTAAACCCCAAGTTACTTGGAACCTGTTCAGTTTCCTGCACATCCTGACATGTTCAATACTGACTTGACATTTGGGAGTTACTTTCTGTGTCCCTTGAATGATGTGATCTTATTAATTCATTTGTATTATAGTGTTAAGTTGTTCATCCTTTTCATTCTTGACCTGGCTTGGCGTAGCAGCGAGGAGTGGGGCGCTGTGGATTGCCTGTGTGGTTGGGTTGTCTGGTATAATCCTGTAGAATGGAAATTACAGGACCTCTCCCAGGATTAGGAGGATGGACCTAAGATAAGGCACGTAGAGCTCAGCACATCGTGACCATGCCTTGAGCATTTTTATTAATGTAACATAAACTGTTATAGGAGTTGAGTGTGTATGTGTGTGTGTGTGTGTGTGTGTGTGAATATTTATGAACAAAAGAGAAAGAGAAGTAGAGAAGTCTCAGCAGATAAAATAGTATGGATAATATTCCCTCCTAGTACAAAATATCTGGATTTGGACAATTTAAGTCGCTTGACGGTTTCCTTTCCCTGGTCATGTTAATATCCTTAACCTGATTAAAAATCAAATTTTATAGTAATGCATCTCTTCACTCTTAGGAATCAGATGCTTTCCACAGTGTTAATTATTCTCTAAAAAACAGGCTTTTTATTTTTTTAATCTTACCTTAGTATAATAGTACATTTGTCACAATGAATGAACTAACAATGATACGTTATTAAGTCCAGACTTTATTTCTTTAGTTTTCACCTAATGTCCTTTTTCTGTTCCGGAATCCCATCTAGGATACCACATGATATGTAGTTGTCCTGTCTCCCTAGCTCCTCTTGGCTGTGATTTATTGAACTAAAACCAATTACGTTGATCCAAGGTGCTGCTTTGGCTCTGGCTCTTGACAATTCCACTGTTTGTGGTCTCCTGGGGCCACTCCACGCAGCACAGCTTGTGGTTGAGACCTGAGGGTTGTGCCATCATCTCTGCCCCTTACCAGATGGGTGCCTTGGCCAACTTAACCCCTCCTAAGCCCCGATTTCCTCATCTGTAAAGTGGTTCAGTATCTGCCTCGTAGGGTTGTTGTGAAAGCACATGATAATCCTTGTGAAGTGCTTTGGGGTGTGCTAGAATATAGCAAGTGCTATGGTTTTAATTTTCATCACCACCTATCTTCTTTGCAGCCATCTCTCCTTTTTATCCAACTGAAATTCCAAGCTACCAAGTGTTTCCCATTTCCTGGGATAAGGGCCCATTTCCAAAGCAACTTTTCCTAAAAGTTATTATCCTAATTCATGGCTCCCAGTCCGTCAGTGCCTCATTCTTTGCAGTGAGTGGGGTACATTCTGTTTGACATCAAGACATGAGTAATACAAGTGTATTTACCCTCTTGTAGGCCACTGATTTTTAAGAAGGGAATCATATGATTGAACTTTAAAGTATAACTTTATAAGGACAGAAGAGGGGCTTTGAAAATGGAGATTCATAGGTTTATTTGCTTTGCTTGACATTAAAGTTGCTCTAGTCATTAGAGGAAACAACTTTAAATATCCAGTGTTTGGACGTTTGAGTCCAAATTGAGTGGCCAATACCTGAATTCCCTATTTCACATTAAAATACAATACATAGGAAGACAAAAGCTTTATTTGACTATACTCACTACATCCAGTAGGTGGCAGCAAAGGAAAACTTATGACAACTTCAAAGCTAAGTAGGTTTGAACAAAGTTGAGCAGGGAAGGAAAAACCAGTAGCTTTTGGTGACTGGCCCTTCTGGGCAAGATGGAGAAGTATGATAGTGTTTGGGCCTTCATTTTGGCCCACTGTTTTGGACTGGACTAACCAGTCCTAGTGTAGATTGGCTAAAATCAGCCTTGTGAATCGCTTGTTGGGCTATTCAAAATTTTGCCCAGGTTCTATTTATTTTATCAGAAAAATAAATAGGAATAAGCAGGAATAATTTCAAATCACAAGTTCATTAAATAAATGCTTCCTCTGCTGATGTTGAGTTAGCTATTATCCCAAATACAATTGATTTGATATAATCAATTCTATAATCAACTCTACATTAGTAGAATCTGGCTTTCAACATCTTAACATTAGAAAATAGTGGACTTAATTGTATAATATTAAATTGTTATAACATCTTTAGGATAATATTTTTCTCAACACTTCAGTTACACAATGTTAATTTTATTTTCAAGTAGTTTCTTCCTTTTTTTTTTTAGACTGCACCAGGCCGCTTGTGGCATCTTAGTTCCCCAACCAGGGATTGAACCTGGGTCACCACAGTAAAAGCGCCGAGTCCTAACCACTGGACCACCAGGGAATTCCCTTTCAAGTAATTTCATATGGATGGATTTGACCTTTACCATTAAGAAAACTGGGTCTGGTCCAGGATTAACATATGAGTAGTTGGGTGACATTAACCAATTCCCTTTTCTGGCCTCAGTTTCCTCTTTTTTAAATAAAATAATTAAATTGACTCAAAGCTCACTGAAGTGCCTCATCTCCACAAGTTTATATACCACAAGCTCCACCATTCTCGCTCTTGGCCAATCCCAGCTTCAGGAGGTGCATGCAGTAGACCTTTGGCCCTCAGCTCTTCAGATCCATGGCCCCTTATTATAAGCACTATGTTGAAATGCCCCCTTTACAATCCTGAAAGAGTTCATAGCTAATATAACCTACCTACACACATAATCTTAAGAAATCAATTTAAAGAAAATATGTTTCAATAGGTAAGTGCTCAGGTATCGTCACACGAGAAGACATGAACTGAGGTGAGGCTTGTACTTAGAATCACGAAGACAGGGAGAGCTGCAGATGGAGCAGGGGGTGGTGCGTTGACAGTTCAGATTCCACGAGCAGCCTTGTTATTGGTCATGCAATTTTCCCAAAATGATGAAAATCTTGGTAAAGTCCCAAACAAAGTAATTACATTCTTCCCCTGACTTAGCCACTATTGTATTTATGGAAACTTCAGTGCAAACAGCATGCAAACAAAACAGAGTTTCAGACAATTATATACAGATTTTTCATCAACACGAATGCCTCGAGGGACCTTTGAAAGCTGTGTAACATACAGCACAATTCCTCACTGTGTGAGGCTGTCTTCTTACGACCTGGCCCCGAATACGAAATGCCGGTGGAACATATCCCCGTCACCACAACGAAATATTTGCCCATGAATTTCCAAAACATCCATTAGGGCTTGGTACCACCCGCCCTGAGGATCACTCAGCTGCCCTGGAGAAGCTTTCCTAAGTAACTTGTCGCAGGTAGAATTCCAGAGTGGCCCCCAAGCCTCCCAGGTCCTGGTGTGTAAACACCTTCTCCCGGGCACTCAATCAAACACTAAAGGGAGTTTGCAGATGTAATTAAGGTCCTCAATAAATTGGCATTAAGATAGATTATCCTCAGTTGGCCTGTCCTCAGAAAGGACTAGGCTTTTCTTGGCAAAGGAATGTGGGCAGCCTCTAGGAGGTGAGAGTGGCCCCTGGCTGACAGCAGGGAAATGATGGTCTCAGTTCTAGAGCCTGAAGGAACTGAATCTGGCCAACAACCGGAAGCAGATTCTTCCCCAGAGCCTCCAGAAAGTAACACAGCCGACACCTTAATTTCAGCCTTGTGAGACAACCCAGCCAGGCCAAGCTGGACTTCTGGCCTACAGAACCGTGTGGTAAGAAACGGGTATTGATTCAAGCCTCTAAGTTTGTGGTAATTTGTTATGCAGCCAAAGGGAACTCAGACATAATAAGCCGATGCAACATGTTCGAGAGTCACTGGACTGCCCTGACCGTCCTCTCTAAACCACCCCTTCGTGGGCCCCACCACTGACCCCCGTGGCTGCCCCGGGAACAAGTCACATTGGTTCTTCTCAGTCTCTTTGCCCTCCCCACGTCTCGGAGCACGAGGGTGTGAAGAATCTGCTGACATTCCGGGAGACGACAGCCCTCCCTTCTATTCTGCGTCTCCCGCTGGGGTGTGTCAGGCCACTCGGCGCCCTGGTCCAGCCCGTGGCCCGAGTCTGCCTCACGAGCACCCTCCCAGCTCTGCCGGTGCTTGTCGTCAGCAGGCACCAGTTTGGTGACACGTAAACAGGTAAGGTGATGTGTAACCTTAATCACTTACTGAAATCTGGCCTGCACACTTGACTCATTGCTACAGAAGGTCACATAAATCCAAACTGTAGGAATATAATTTAAAAAAGAATGGCCTTAAGATGCATGGTATTTGGGAGTTCCCTGGTGGTCTACTGGTTAGAATTTGGTACTTTCACTGCCGTGGCCCAGGTTCAGTCCCTGGTCGGGGAACTGAAATTCTGCAAGCCGTGCCTCATGGCCAAAAAAAAAAAAAAAAAGGCATGGTACTGAAAAGTCATATTTTGCATGTAGCGAAGAATTCCAGGCCTTCAGGTATGAGCTGCTGCCTGCCTCTCTCTGGGACTACTTTTTCTATAGCTCCTTCTGTAGTCCCCTCCCCACCCCAGTACTGCTCGGAAAGGCCACCAACAGAGCCACATCCCTCTGGAAGGCTCCCTTTTTTATTCCTTTTGAAAACATGGATGCTACATTTGAGAGCTTTATAATAATGATTATTTAAACATTTAAGACCCATAAAATCTTCTTTGAAATAAATGAAGAATAACAGTTGGCTCAGAGACCAGGACTAGTTTTGTTTTCTTTTTTTTACCTCCGTGCCTTTATTTGCTTCTGTGGGATGCTGTGGGCCCATGTCCCTTCTTTAAAGACACGTGCTGACAGTATAGAGGCCATAAGTTCATTATTATTTGTGCCAAGTCGACTCCATGGATTTTCCGTGGGGGTCTCTTCTGATAGTCTTGAGCCATCACAAAAGGGGCCCTCAAATACATATGTGACATTTCTCTCTCCCTTCTCCTTCCTTCTTTCTTTCTCTCCTTCTCTTTCTTTCCTCCCTGCCCCCCTTCCTTTCTTTCTGTCTTATGCTATACTTTTTATTCCTCAAACTTTTAAAATCACAGCATGCATTGTATATGAGTTTTCTTCCTAATCTTTCCCTCTGATTACATTTATTCCCAATTTCCTTAATGACTTTATTAAGGTGTAGTTTTACGTACCATAAAATCCACCCATTTTAAGTATCTATTATTTTAGTAAATAGAGTTGTAAAATCATCCCCACAAATCCAGTTTTAGAACATTTCCATCATCCCCAAAAGTTTCTTGTTTCTGTTTACAGTTAATCCCTGCTCCTACCCCAGCCCCAGGTAATGACTGATCTACTTTTTGTCTCTACCAATGTGCTTTTTCTGGACATTTCATATAAATAGAAGCATACAAATATAGTTGTTTCCATCTTTCACTTAGCACAAGTTCATTCATATTGTAGCATGTACCACTTGTTCTGCCCTTTTTATTGCTGAGTAGTATTCCATGGTATGAAAATACCTCATCTTTTTTATCCATTCATCAGCTGATAGACATCTGTGTCATTTCCAGTTTGGGGCTATGACGAACAACGCTGCTCTGAACAGTCATATACATGTGTTTGTGTGGATGTGTTTTCATTTCTTGTGGGTAGACTCCTAGAGTGGAATTGCTGGGGCACATAATTAAGTTTATAGACTGTCCCCAACACAGGGTAACATTCCTTCTCAACAAGTACATACTACTCAAAAAGTATGATAGGAAATCAACTTTGTAATAAGTATCAAAAGTCTTATAAGTATGTAGCATCTGATCAAGTGACTCGAATTCTTAGAAATAATCAAAGGTCTATGTGAAGATTTATGTAGTAAGATGTTGTTCTTAACAGTATTATAGTAGTGAAAAAGGAAACCATATAACTGACTAGGGGAAAGTAGGGGAAAGACATCTATATAACCACAAAATAGACAAAAATCTCTGGGTAAACAATAAACATATAAGTAAAGGATCTGGTATGATAGAAGGTGATGAAAGCTATGGAAAAAAGAAAAAATAAAACAGCAGAGCAAGGTAAGGAGGTGGGGGAGAGGCAAGTGGTTGAATGGAAACGTCAAGGTCAATCTTGAATGTGTTGAATGAGGCAGTCAAGGTCAATCTCATTGAGGAAATGACTCTGAGCAAAACTGATGCATCTGGGGAAGAGGATTCTCCACAGAGGGAAGAGCTGGTGCTGAGAGGCCAGTGGGGCAGGAGTGAATGAAAGGCGAGAGAAGTAAGCGCTGAGAGCAGAGAGGTCACGGGCGGGGGCAGGTCATAGGAGACCTCGCAGGCTTTGGCTTTATTCTGTGTGAGACGATTGATGGGAAGCCATTCCAGGATTTTAAGCAAAGGGGTGACATGATATGATTTTTGTTTTAAAAGAATCCCCCTGGCTGCTGGGTGGAAAATGGACTATAGGGAAATGAGAGAGAAACAGAATAGAGGTACAAAGTGAATACTGTCCAGGTTTGAATGACAGGAGAATGGAGAGTTTACAGTACTGTCCTTGCCCACCTTCCCTCTCACATCTGCCTCTTTTCCTTGCCCTTTTTACAAAACACCAACACACCTCAATATACACACCCCAAAAGACAGGAGTGGTAGTGTAGTTGCGATTGTGATAGGAAGCCCACCTCCCGGTTCTGATTTTCTTATCTCCAGTAAAATCATGCATGGACATGGCGCTGGTTCTGGAGGCACAGAAATAGCAGCACACAGTCCCTGAGACAGAGACAGAGACAGAGAGAGACAGAGACAGAGAGAGACAGAGACAGAGAGACAGAGACAGAGACAGAGAGAGACAGAGACAGAGAGACAGAGACAGAGAGAGACAGAGACAGAGAGAGACAGAGACAGAGACAGAGAGAGACAGAGACAGAGGGAGGGAAAGAGAGGCAAGTAGGAGCACGGTGATGACGTGACCCAGCTGCTCATAGGTCTCTGGCACGGACTGGGCGCTTTGCGAGGGAAGAGTGACATCTCTGACTCCGTGGCGGTGGGCAGCTAAGGGGGCAGCGGAGCGTCACGGGCGGCTGGGGGCTGAGGTGAGCCTTGAGGACAAGGAGAATGTCAGGAAAACCTGGTCAGTGGGCAAAGTGTGTTGTGGGCCAGGCAGAGTGAAGTCCCAGGCACAGGGGAGAGAGAAGGCGTGCTTTTCTGATTCAGAAACTGCTGACAGTTGAGGGCTGGGTGAGGGGAGTGGGACGGCAGTGGGAATACGAGGGTTTGGGAGCCTGTGCTCAGGACTTTGGCTTCTGTCTCAGTGCAGAGAGGAGTGTAAGCAGAGTTTTAAGCAGCCCAAATGGTTTTCCACGTAACCTCTGTGATCCTCACAGAGGTGGCAGCCCCCCTCCCCTTTTCCATCAGGGGCGACTTGGAATCAAATTCATTTAATGGGCGCTGGCGCCATTGCCCTTTACTGTGAGCGTTTACAGCTGGGTGGTTTCTCCACTAATGCAAGCCAGGCTCGGCAGGGCAGGAAAGAGGTAAATCTCCTTCATACAATAACAGCAGAGTCTATGTTGCTCCAAAAGGGCAAAGCCAACAGTTTTTGCCTTCTGTTTGCTAAACTCCCTGCGAAAGAGCAGGGAGTAGTGTCCTATATTTATACTGTATTCCCAACACCAAGGATTATGTCTGGAGCTCAGTAGACAGACATTCAAGACTTAAAAACAAATTTCTTTTAAAAGGGGTGGAAAGGCCAAAGCCATGTTAATAGGAGAATCATCCTTGCCTCTGCACGAGGCATGGATAGCATGCTGACCGTGTCATGGTGAGGGGTGCTTAGTCCCCTTAGGTGCCTGGGAGGGATCATCTATAACTCTCTCTGGTGGGAAGACTGAATACGGTACTTACAGCTGCCCTTGTTCATGGCACTGGGAGCTCCCACCCTCATCCCCCGGCCCCAAGCCCTAATCTCAGCCCAGTGCTGACACAGAATAAGACCCTCAGCATCCTCAGCCTTGAATCTACAGTAGGTACTGAATAGATGTATTCACTGACTGAGCAGAGGAGAGCCTGAATGAACATCTGATTGAATCCAAACCGTTGCTCATGTTTGCAAAATGCAGAGAGAGCCCAAGGGCCTGAAACTCCTTTCCCTGAGGGGAGGGACCAAGTTTTCTGACTGGGGCCACTGGGCTGAGGAATTTGATAGGGGGCTCAGAGAGTGTAAAGCAGGTTTGGGAAAGGAGAAGGTATTCCTGGGAGAACCTCTCCTGGGGAAGAGGCAGTAGAGAAAAAGACCAAGTTAGAATTCCCACGTGTTTCCTGTCATACTTTACCGGCATTCAGAGGTTCGTCTACCTGACTCTTCATTGAAGGACTTTGAGAAGTCTGGTGCCGGTCTGATGGTGTCCATCCAGGAACCACTGCCTTGTGAAGTGTCTGCAGAGAAGGAGGGGAGTGGAAGGGACAGGTCAGTGTCTTATCACTGGATATTGGCTGAGCTGCCATATGTGGCAGTGGTCTCATCAGGCATGAGAATCCCTAAAGTAGAATCCACTGATGGTCCCTGGGGGTTCTCAAGGAGCACACTTCAAGACCTCCTTTTTAAATGTTCTCTGTTACTCTTGTGAATCTTGAGAGGCAGTGTAAGTCAGTAAGAATTTCAGATTCAGAAGACTTGGACTTGAATCTTGGTTCTGTCACTAAGTATATACATTTCTGTGGTCAAACAGCTTAATGTCTCAGGATCATTATCTAAACAGGAAAATACCTACCCAGGAGGGGTGTCATGAGGATTAAAGGAGAGAATGCTTTTAATGCACTTAAAAAATTAGAATAAATATATTTTATTGTTTAAACCTTTCAAATTATAGTATATAACACAGAAAGACCTATAAAATAATTGTCCAACTTGATGACAAAAATTTTAAAATAATGAGTGTTTTCCTTATCTTTTATTTCCCACAGCAAATCTGCCCTTCTAACATGTTATTTACCTGGCTCAGCACTGGTTCAAGGTAAAATTGAAATGTAGCAAGTATTTGGATGGCTTTCACTTCCCTTTCTGTGGTCCTTCCCTTATTGTTACCTGCTCGTGAGATGGTCTGTGATCAAGTTCCATAACTCTCCAGGCATCAGGGCTGGGCAGGCAGTTCAGGCGTCCTTAGAACATCTTACATGTGAACATCTTACATGCTTCTTCCTAAGGCCAGCTGTCTAGCTGCTGAACCTGGGACTGCTTTTTCTTTCTTGACCAGACAATATTTTTTAGTCTTCTTGTTTGCCTTGAAATAGATATTTTGGATACCAAGTATCAGAGTCTTTGATTTTCTGTTAAATGCAATGCCAAGTGGTACCCACATCTTGCCTGCACAGCTTTCAGTTCTCTGTCATAAAACAGGATCTTTTATTGTCCCAATCGTCCTAAGCCCCTAAAGATAGGGGCTTACCCAATCACTCCTTGGGTGATTACTGATGAATTACTATAAGGCAAGCACACTTGGAATCACCACCCAGGTGAAGAAATAGAACTTTGCCAGCCACCCAGGAGTCCTCTGTGTGCCCCATCTCAGTCTCAACCCCCTGATGCCCCCAACAAAGGAACCATTATCCTGACTTTAAAGATAATCACTTTCTTGCTTGTTGTCACTGAAGTGTGTGTCCCTAGATGCTATAATTTTGTCTTAAAAAAATTCTGTCTCTTAAATCCCTTTTTACCTACAGGTTTTTTTTTTTTTTTCCCAATCTGCTTTTAAAAAGACTGTATTTTAGAGCAGTTTTAGGTTCATAGCAAAACTGAGAGGAAATACAGAGATGCCCACATCTCTCCTGCCCCCCACCCCATGCACAGCCTTCCCTATCATCAATGTCCCCCACCAGAGTGGTGCGTTTGTTACGGCTGAGGGTCCTACACTGACACATCATAATCACCTAAAATCCACAGTTTACATTAGAGTTCACTCAGTGTTGTACATTCTATGAATTTGGACAAACATAATGACATGTATCTACCATTACAGTATCATACAGAGTAGTTTCTCTGCCCTAAAAATTCTCTGTGCTCCACCTATGAATCCCTCTGCCCCCATGATGCATTTTTTAATACAGTGTCTCCAACTGCCTCCCTGACATATTCTGAGAACGAATTCTAATAGAGATGGCTAATCTAAATTTTCAAACATAGCAAGTCCAAAAGATTGCAGCCCCATTCGCCTTCTTTTTTGTTTTTGTTCTTCCTGTTCCTAAAACCAACTGAGATCATCCCTGCCTTGGCTTCTTTGTGCGTGACGTTGCTTCCATCTGATATACTCTTCCTCCATATCTTTGAAAGACAGATTCTATCTCATCATTTAAGACACAACTCAATTATCACCTTGACAACCTGTATCGCCATCATCACCACATCGTCCTCTTTCATTTCTCCCGTACCACTCTCACTCTCTGCTTTTATCTTGGAAGTTACCTATTTTCCCCAGGTGAAATCTCCTTGAGGCTTGTGTAGGTTGCCTTTTTACTCTGTTGATTGTGTCCTTTACATATAGAATAAAAAAATTTTTTCTGGCTGCGCCATGCAGCATACAGAATCTTAGTTCCCCGACCGGGGATCGAACCCATGCCCCCTGCAGTGGAAGCGTGGGGTCCCAACCACTGGACCACCAGGGAAGTCCCAGAATTTAAAAATTTTGATGTCACCCAATTATCTATTGTTGTCTGTGCTTTTAGTGTCACATACCAGGAATCATCGCCAAATCCAATGCCATGAAGCTTTTCCTGTTTTCTCTTAAGAGTTATATAGCTTTACCTCTTACTTCTAGGTTTTTGATCGACTTTGACTTAATTTTTATATATGGTTTTAGGTCCAACGTTATTCTTTTGTGTGCAGACATCCAATTTTCCCAACAACACAGCAACCTTTTAACTAATAGGCTTGCCTTACCTTGACCCACCTAAACCATCCTCATCCCCTGGTCAGGGTGACCATTCACAAATGTATAAAACCCTGTTTATTGCTTCCACATACAATCTACACATAGCCCTAATAATCTGGCCCCTGCCTTCTCCAGTCTCAGCCCTCCCCCCTTCCCAGGGTTAGCTACACTGAACTGAAAATTGAGCAGTACATTTTCTCTCTGCCTGGAATCTTTCTCCCCCCATCTTTTTTTTTTTTTTTTTACAGGAATTCCTTTATTTTTATTATTTATTTATTTATTTATTTTTGGCTGTGTTGGGTCTTCGTTTCTGTGCGAGGGCTTTCTCTAGTTGCGGCAAGCGGGGGCCACTCTTCATCGCAGTGCGCGGACCTCTCACAATCGCGGCCTCTCTTGTTGCGGAGCACAGGCTCCAGACGCGCAGGCTCAGTAGCTGTGGCTCACGGGCCTAGTTGCTCCGCGGCATGTGGGATCCTCCCAGACCAGGGCTCGAACCCGTGTCCCCTGCATTGGCAGGCAGACTCCCAACCACTGCGCCACCAGGGAAGCCCCCCCTCCATCTTTGCTAGTAAGCTTCAAATAGTGCTTCAACTCTTCCAATATTGTTAAATTTTTAAAAAAAGTTTTATCGGAGTATAGTTGCTTTACAATGTTGTGTTAGCTTCTACTGCACAGCAAAATGAATCAGCCATACATATACATATATTCCCTCCCTTGCAGAAACAGAGACACAGAGGTAGAGAACCAAGAGAAATGAGAAATGTATGGATAGCAAGGGGGAAAGAGGTGGGGTGGGAGGAATTGGGAGATTGGGATTGACACATATACATTATTGATACTATGTATAAAATAGACAACTGATGGGAACATACTGTAGAGCACAGGGAACTCCACTTAATGCACTGTGGTGTCCTGGTATTTTTAAATTAATTAAAGAAGGAGGTCATTAGACTAAGTGTTCTAATGCCTTAGCAGACGACAAAAGCAAACCAAAGCCTATGTCTGTAAAAGCCTCAATCAACATCTAAGGACAATCACAAACAGCCAGTTAGGCTTTCCCTTAAATAAGGCAACTGCTTAAACGATAGCAACCAAATTATTTCCTTGCTTCTCTTCTGCATCTTCTCTGTAAAAGTCTTGCCCCTAACTCCTGTGAGTGGAGCACTCCTAACCACTTCGGGTTTGATGCTGACCAATTCAAATAGATTTTTGCTCAAATAAAAAATTAAAATTTTTAACATGTCTCAGTTTATTTTTTAACAGTTCCATGTTTCTGAAACACCCTCTTCCCTTTCCAGTGTGTATTAGATCAGGAGATGGAGAATGTCAGCCCTCAGATCAAATCAAGCCCACCACTTGATTTGTACCACTGCCATGCCCAGTCATAGATGTATTGTTTTCTATGGCTGCTCTTGTACAAAATGGCAATTGCAGAATTAATTAGGTGTGACAGTTGTATACGGCTCCAAAAGGCAAAGAAACCTATTCTTGGCTCTTTACAGAAAAAGTCTTTGGATCCTGGTTTAGATACCTCTCTTTATGTATTCCCATTTTCATCTTGCTGTGACGGAATGTCACAGTGTAGGCCATCTTGTCCTATATCTGCTTTTTCCCTCGATTCCCATCATGAGAGTAGGGCCTGGGCTAGCATAATGCCTGGCACATAATTGGTGCTCCATCTATGTTTACCAAATTAGTTAAACAATTGCTTCCTAAAAATATCCTCGTAAGGTTACTCTAAATAAACTCATTCAACTGAACATGAACCTTTGGGATCAGGCCCATGACTAGGCCCCCAGGAGGGGTACGAAAGCCTTAGGAAATTTTGTCACCATTTCTGAGAAGGACATAAGAATTTAAGGGTCTTGATGGGGTATGAGAATCAAATTAATCAAATTAATAAAAAAGAGAATGAATAAAGCAAAGGAAGGATGTACTTGGAATGCAGAGGACCAGGATGAGAGACCTGGTGGGACAAATTAACAAATGCATTCAGAGCATAGGAATCCTGAGTGGTTCCAAACTTGACTGCACATTGTAATCAGCTGGAATGCTTTAAAGAGTACTGATGCCTGGGTCCCACCCTGGGGATTCTCATTTATTTGATTTGGGTACAGCCTAGGCATCTGGATGTTTTAAAAATCCCTAGATGAGTGATGAAAATGTTCTGGAGCTAGATAGTAGTGATGATTGCACAACGTTGTGAATGTATTAAATGTCACAAATGTGACACATGTGTAAATTTCATGTTTGTGTATTTTAGTACATACACGTGCACTCATGCACGTGCTCATCTCTGGACGTGTGCAGACAGACAGACAGACACAAACACACACACATATACACGCACAGAGTTCCCAGGTAATATTAATGACAAGCCAAAGCTGGGACTCAATGAGCCTGTATTACCGTTTCTCAGATAATAAGAATCAAGTGGAGATCTTTATTAAATAAATAGGCTGCCAGACCTCTGAGCTAGAAATTTTGATTCTGTTGGTCTGGTTGGGGACAAAGAAATTTTCTTTCCAGCTAGAGCCCCAGGTGCTTCTTATCACAAGAGAAGTTTGGGAAATCCAGCCTAGTTTAGTGCTTCCCAAACTTGCTCAATCTAAAAAACACTTGGGGGCTCTCTTAAGCTTTCAGATTCTGGGGCCACCACCGCAGACCTATTAAATAAGGGTCTCCATGGGCTTCCCTGGTGGCACAGTGGTTGAGAATCTGCCTGCCAATGCAGGGGACACGGGTTCGAGCCCTGGTCTGGGAAGATCCCACATGCCGTGGAGCGACTAGGCCCGTGAGCCACAACTACTGAGCCTGCGCATCTGGAGCCTGTGCTCCGCAACAAGAGAGGCCGCGATAGTGAGAGGCTCGCGCACCGCGATGAAGAGTGGCCCCTGCTTGCCACAACTGGAGAAAGCCCTCGCACAGAAACGAAGACCCAACACAGCCAAAAATAAATAAATAAAAATTAAAAAAAAAAAAAGGGTCTCCAGAAGAAAGATGGGACTCAGAAGGTTTAACAAGCTACCCAGCTGATTCGTTGGACCAGGCAAATTTTAGAAGCACCATTTAGTTCAGTCCTTGATATTGGTTGGCTCTTCCACAAAAACTTCTGAGGGCTTGAAAAAGTGTCAAATTGTCTTCTCCTAGAGATGCTGATTCTGGGGCAATGTCTAAACATCTACAGCTTTTTGTTTTTTAAGGTACCACCTCTGAGTTTGAGGAATAACTAGGGTGAATTATTATTGTAGCCATTCTTTGTCTTTCTACTTCCCTATTTTCTCCCTTCTCCTAGTCTTACTGAGGTATAATTGACAAAATTATAAGATATTCAGAGTGTACAGTGTGGTGATTTGGTATGTGTATACATTGTGAAAGGACCCCTCCCCTCGAGTGAATTAACATATCCATTACCTCACGTATTTACTTATTTTTTTTTTTTTTGGAGAGAACACTTAAGTTTTACTCTCTTAGCAAATTTCAATTACGCATAGAGTGTTATCAAATATAGTTCCTATCTTATATATTAGATCCTCAGACCTTGTTTATCTTATAACAAAAAACTTGTACCCTTTTTACCAATCTTCCCTTATTTTCCACACCTCAGAGCCCCTGACAACCACTTTTCTACTCTCTGTTTCTACAAGTTCGACTTTTTTTCCCCTCATGTAAGTGATATCATGCAGTATTTATCTTTGTCTGGCTTATTTCACGTGGCGTAATGTCGTCCAGATTTAGCCATGTTATCACAAATGAGAGGATTTCCTTCTTTTTTAAGGCTGAAAAAAGCCTTATTGTATACTTACAACTGTATATTCTATTGTATATTTATATATACCACATCTTCTTTATCGATTCTTCTGTCAATGGACACTTGTTTCCATACCTTGGCTATTGTGAATAATCCTGCTATGAACATGGGAGTACAGATAACTCTTTGAGATAATTATTTCATTTCCTTTGGAGATATATCCAGGAGTGAGATTGCTGGATCATATGGTAATTCTGTTCTTGAGGAACCTCTATACTGTTTTCCATAGTGGCTGCACCAGTTTACATTCCCACAATCAGTGCACAAGTGTTTCTCTCCACATCTACTCCAGCATTTGTTATCTCTTATCTTTTTGATAATAACATCCTAACAGGTGTGAGGTGATATCTCATTGTGGTTTTGATTTGCATTTCCCTGATGATTAGTGATGTTGAGCATCTTTTCATCTACCTGTTAGCCATTTGTGTGTTGTCTTTGGAAAAATGTTCTTTGACCATTTTTATTTATAATATTTTTATTTTTTTTAATTTATTTTTTTCTTTGGACTGCATTGGGTCTTCACTGCTGCGTGCGGGCGTTCTCTAGTTATGGCGAGCTGGGGCTACTCTTCGTTGTGGTGCACTGGCTTCTTGTTGCGGTGGCTTCTCTTGTTGCGGAGCACAGGCTCTAGGTGCGCAGGCTTCAGTAGTTGTGGCATGTGGGCTCAGCAGTTGTGGCTCGCAGGCTCTAGAGCACAGGCTCAGTAGTTGTGGCTCACAGGCCTAGCTGCTCTGTGACATGAGGGATCCTCCTGGACCAGGGCTCGAACCCATGTCCCTTGCATTGGCAGGTGGACTCCCAACCACTGTGCCACCAGGGAAGTCCCTGACCATTTTAAAATTGGGTTGTTTTATTGCTATTGTGTTGTATGATTTCCTTGAATATTTTGGATATTAATCCCTTATTAGATATTGTATCTATTCTTTTGGAAAACGAATTGCCCTCATGTTTCATGGTTACGTATTGACTCATCAGACGTGTACAGTTATACCTGGCACCATATCTAGAAGCTGAAAATTGAAAAGGTAAGGGGTCTGGACCTGCCTGCTCAAAGGGCTAAGAAACAGTCACAGAGGAAGGAGGAGAGGGATTAAGATGTATCCAAACTAAAGAAATAGGATCCCCAGTGACAACTTGGTGTCATGTGGTGGGAAGTAGAGTCCCCTGGTGAGCTTGGACATCTCCAAAGGGCATAGTTGGCAGAGTGACCAAGGCTCAGTCTTGGGGGACAGTTCTGGTGGGCTGTGTCCATCCTACGGCCTGGTCCCACCCTAATTAGGAAGTTAGGTGTCTTCTACCTTCCTCCCAGCCAGGAAGCTAAACAGTTGATTCTGACCAGGATATAGTTCTACTTGGGGCTGACAGGAATAATGCAAGAGTCTGATAGTAAATTAGAGTGAATCAAAATTCATTTATTTTTGTAACCTTTATATCTATACAAGGCAATCCTCTATTACTCTGCCTGTTCAAGTTAGGAGTTTTAAATAGTCTTCCACAGTCATATGAGCTTATTCTCTCTGTCTTGCAGGATCTTAGTTCCCCGACAAGGGATTGAACCCAGGCCATGGCAGTGAAAGCACCTAACCACTGGACTGCCAGGGAATTCCCAAATACTCTTTTCTTATGTTGAAAGTGTAGGGGAAAATAGACACAGGCAGGGCCTGTTGTCCCATAGTGCCTTGAATGGTCCTCAGATCAAATGCATTCCAGATCCAGACAGACAGAATTCCAGCCAAAGCAGTAACCCATAACAGTGCTGCTTATCTAGCTTTTCCTGTTCTGGTCCCTAGAATCTTGGCGGCCATGGTCAGATAGGGTTCAACAGTTCAGTGCTTATTGAATGTGCTTAACTATAAGGAGACAATTATATTGTAAGGATTAGTAATCTTCCCTCAAATTACTTATTTACATGTATGTCTCCTGGCTGGATGGCGAACTTCTGGAGACAGGAGCTTTATTTATTGTTATATCTCCAGCAATTACCTCAAGGGTTTGGCACAGAATGGAGAGTTGTAATTGTTGTTAAAATTAATGATCGGGATAGACTCTGTCTCTTTGGAAATAACAAAATGATGGTAAGTCTAAATTTATAAGAGAAATATAAACGGTTGCACAGATAATAACCCATGCACTTTGATGTGTATGTATCTGCACCCTGCAAATTATGTTCCAGTGGCCTCGCTGTTGCCAAATAAACACTTTCTACTTCTACTTCTGTTGTTAGGTATTAAGATCTGCTTCAGATGGCTTAATTAAGCTTTTATTTTTTTGTTCCACTCTCCATTGTGCGATTTGAAGAAAATATTCATGCTTTCATAATGTACTTTATTTTGATTGTCAATTTCCCCCCCACATTTTTCATTTGTCAAACTTTATTTATTCATAGTTTGCTTTCTCATCAGAGCAACACATTCTGAAATCATCTACCTGCGGGATTTCCACCTTCAACAGTAATAGAGCATGAAGGTGGAGCATATAGAAAAGTAAACATTAAATTTCAGCCTAAAAACACAGTAGGAAACCTCAGAAGTTTTCGCCTGAATGATTGCCACATACAAAGGAAAACCACACAGCAATCACCAGCTGAAATGTTAGTGTCCACTGGAATCAGCACTGGTGACCTATTTTGGCAGAGACAAAGCATTGTGTTGCTGCATCCTCCCAACATAGAACTTGAGTCAGCGTTTTCGAAAAAAAAAACCCACTCATTTTCAAAGTAAGCTTGAACTTGTGTTTTATGAGCTTTTATAATAACAGCATCATAGTGTTTGCTACAGTTTAATTTTTTTCTCTGTTCCTGGGCCTTCATCTAAACTAAAACTGACATGATAGTACTTAAAATGTAAAACATTTAGAACTGACAGAGTAGAAAGAACGGGCTGATTTTCATGTATGTCTAAAAGACAATGGATCATATTGACTGCGATTTTATTTGGGAATCTCCTCACATGCTAGGATTTTTCAATATGAAAAATTCAGGTTTGGGTTAGCCAAAGGCAGAGGAAATATTTTGTCCTGTTTTTGGGTCCATGTGGAGATGGAAGAGAAAAATCTTCTCTTGCAAAGATCTAGGAAAACCATGCTGATATCCTTTAAAACATGATTTGCTAGTGACTAGGGTCTGGTATATATTAGAGAACTTCTACCTTACATTTCATAACCCCCTCATTTGAGGGTAAGATTTAAAGAAGCACCAAGATGTAATACCCCATTGATAGTTTTGAATATTTCTCAAGTACATCTCAATTCCAGGCTGGTCTTCCCTCTTGGTTGCAGGCTTCAGCTGCTCTCTAGTGATCTGATGGTATTTGTGTCTGACTGTTATTACATCTGGTTGGTACTGAAGATTTAGAGGAATGTTTACGAAAACTTATCAACTCTTATATAGGTTTTCATTGTCCAAAAGCATCAGTGACTGACATCTCTAATATCTACGCCTGTGAGACCTGTGCCCTTCCTCACCCACATGGCCACTGTGGGAGATGCATTTTCTTCTGTGACCCCACCCCCTAATCTAAGCTGAGCTGGGTCTCTTCCTTGAATTTATTGTAATATGGAGAAAGCCAGTCTACAGTGATAGCCAACAGAGCCAAAATAGAGAGACTAAGAAGAGTGACCAAGAGAGGAAGGAGCACTGGCTGGTTTTAGGACCCTGGTTCTAGTCCTGGGCTCAGCCGCATCCCTGCTGGGTTTGGTTGTTCTAACTCTTCTTGAATTCTGCAAACCAATAAGTTCTGCTTTCTCTCTCTTTTGCTTAGAGACGTGTTTCTATCACTTGAAACCAAGCAAATATTGGGTTGGCCAAAAGGTTCCTTCGGTTTTTAAAGTAAAAATGAAAGACACATTTTTCATTTTCACCAAGAACTTTGTTGAACCATGTATTCACTGTTTTCTTCCACTACCTTCTGCCATTTTTTCAGGTAGCTTCATAATTCCATCTTCCCAAAACTTTTTATCTTTTTGAGCAAAGAACTGTTCCAGGTGCCTTTGCAGTCTTCCAGGGAATTGAAATTTTTTCCATTAAGAGAATTTTGTAAAGACCGAAATAAATGGAAATCCAAAGGTGCAATATCTGGTGAATACAGCAGATGAATCAGAATCTCTCAGCCAAGCTGTAACAGTTTTTGCCTGGTCATCAAAGAAACATGCAGTCTTGCATTATCCTGACAGAAGATTATGCATTTTCTGTTGACTAATTCTGGACGCTTTTCATCTAGTGCTGCTTTCAAGTTGGTCTAATTGGGAGCAGTACTTGTTGGAATGAATCGTTTGGTTTTCCAGAAGGAGCTCACGATAGACGACTCCCTTGCAATCCCACCATATACACAACATCGCCTCCTTTGGATGAAGACAGGCCTTTGGTGTGGTTGGCGGTGGTTCATTTCACTTGCCCCACCATCTCATCCATTCCACATTATTTACAGTATACACTTTTCATTGCCCGTCACAATTTGTTTTAAAAATGGAATGTTTTCATTACATTTAAGTAGAGAATTGCCTGTGGAAATATGGTCAAGAAGGTTTTTTTCACTTAACCTATGTGGAACCCAAACACCAAAGTGATGAACATAACCAAGCTGGTGCAAATGATTTTCAATGCTTGATTTGGATATTTTGAGTATTTCGGCTGTCTCCCGCGTGGTATAACATTGATTGTTCTCAATTAACGTCTTGATTTGATCGCTATCAACTTCAACTGGTCTACCGGACCGTGGGGCATCATCCAGTGAGAAATCTCCAGCACGGAACTTCACAAACCACTTTTGACACGTTCACTCAGTCACAGCACCTTCTCCATTCATTGCACAAATCTTTTTTTGCGTTTCAGTTGCGTTTTTACCTTTCTTGAAATAATAAAGCATAATGTGACAAAAATGTTGCTTTTTTTCTTCCATCTTCAATATTAAAATGGCTACACAAAAATTCACCAATTTTGATATGTTTTTTTTTAAAATGCACGCTGATATGACAGCTGACACAAGACAATCTCAGAAAATTGTTTTGAATGAAATTAAAGACAACTAAGTGCTACTGGAGCCATCTTACGGAAGAAAAAAAATGAAATTTTTGGCCAACCCAATACAACATCAAGAACAGTTTATGGTCACCATCAGGCAAAGTTCTTTTTCCGGCACTTACTTGATGTGTATCTCTAGACTCTATTTGACTGCTGGAAACAGTGTTATCTGAGTTGATCTCTTCAGTAGAAATTGCTGGTGGAGATAAAAGGGGAGAACTAAGCTCTATGAAGATGTGTTTTTTCCTTAAGCCAAGAGATACAAAAAGATGGCATTGCAGACACATGATAGAATGGCTTTTAAAACAATATTTATTTGGCTGAGCCAGGTCTTAGTTGCGGCACGTGGGATCTTCGTTGTGGTATGCGGGCTCTTTTAGTTGAGGCATGAGGGCTCTTTTAGTTGCGGCATGAGGGATCTAGTTCCCTGACCAAGGGTCGAACCCGGGCCCCCTGCATTGGGAGCTCGGAGTCTTAACCACTGGACCATCAGGGAAGTCCCTAGAATGACTTCTTTTTTTTTTAAGTATTTGTAAATACACTTATATGTGTTTAAGCCTTCATTCTTTTTTTTTTAAATTTATTTATTTTATTTATTTATCTTTGGCTGTGTTGGGTCTTCGTTGCTGCGCATGGGCTTTCTCTAGTTGCGGCGAGCAGGGGCTACTCTTCGTTGCGGTGCGCGGGCTTCTCATTGTGGTGGCTTCTCTTGTTGTGGAGCACGGGCTCTAGGTGCGCAGGCTTCAGTAGTTGTGGCATGTGGGCTCAGCAGTTGTGGCTCGCGGGCTCTAGAGCACAGGCTCAGTAGTTGTGGCTCACGGGCCTAGCTGCTCCGCGACATGTGGGATCCTCCTGGACCAGGGCTCTAACCCGTGTCCCCTGCATTGGCAGGCATATTCTTAACCACTGCGCCACCAGGGAAGCCCTAGAATGACTTTTTGAATAACTTTTCTAACAATTGTAATTATCTTTCATGTAATTCAAATAAAAAAAGCATACACGAACACCTCCTATGTGCTAAGCATTGCACATACAGAGATAAAAGGCCAGTTCCTTCTGTACAAGAAGTTCATGGTCTACGGTAGTAATGCTCAAAGTGTGGTCTTTGAGCTGGCAGACTCAGCATTACCTGAGAACTTGTTAGAAAGGCAAATGATCAGACTCTGAAGGTAAGCCCAGCAGTCTGTTTTAACAAGCCTTCCCGATGATTCTGATGTAGCTAACGTTTGAGAACAACTGGTCCAGGGATTTGTTTATATATATCTGAGTGTCCAGTCTTCCTTCTCACTAATGGCACAATTTGTGACTCTCCTGAACTATAGTTAATGCAAACCCGTGCCTCACCCCTGATTTAAATGATTGAAAATGGAAATCACTCTGAGCTCTCTGAACAATAAAGGCAAGTGTAGAAACCCTGGGAAAATCTCTCTTCTCCTTGCCCCAGGGCCAGCAAGAAAGGAAGGTGTGTGCTCTAGGCCTGTCTGAAGTGGCTCCAGTTTATCGTGGCAGATCAGACAACATATGGAAATAAGTGTGAATGGTTGTTCCTGCCGTCCTGGACTCCATCTTGACACCACCTCACTAAAACCCAGCCTATGAGCAGGGTCTGTGCCAGAGCCTCTGAGGGGAGGTGTCTGAGAAGAGTCAGTGATATCGGCTCTCAAACCCCATCGCAGGGCTCTTCATCCTCTATTCAAACTTACCACTTGGTTCAAAAAGAAATAGAGGGATAGTTCTATTTTTAGTTTTTTTTTCCCCCTGGGAAAACCGTAATTCAAAAAGAGTCATGTACCACAATGTTCATTGCAGCTCTGTTTACAATAGCCAGGACGTAGAAGCAACCTAAGTGTCCATCGACAGATGAATGGATAAAGAAGATGTGGCACATATATACAATGGATATTACTCAGCCATAAAAAGAAATGTAATTGAGTTATTTGTAGTGAGGTGGATGGACCTAGAGTCTGTCATACAGAGTGAAGTAAGTCAGAAAGAGAAAAACAAATATCGTATGCTAACACATTATATATGGAATCTAAAAAAAAAAAGGTTCTGAAGAACTTAGGGGCAGGACAGGAATAAAGATGCAGACGTGTAGAGTGGATCTGAGAACACGGGGAGGGGGAAGGGTAAGCTGGGACGAAGTGAGAGCGTGGCATGGACATATATACACTACCAAATGTAAAATAGATAGCTAGTGGGAAGCAGCCACATAGCACAGGGAGATCAGCTCGGTGCTTTGTGACCACCTAGAGGGGTGGGATAGGGAGGGTGGGAGGGAGACGCAAGAGGGAGGAGATATGGGGATATGTGTATACGTATAGCTGATTCACTTTGTTATACAGCAGAAGCTAACACACCATTGTAAAGCAATCATACTCCAATAAAGATGTTGAAAAAAAGAAAAAAGAAATAGAGGGATAAATTGAGAACCAACTAAAATCAAAGTGTTTAGAGAATGTAAGGATTCTCCCTTCCTGAGAGCTTCTACTTGACTTTGTCTTTCTTAAGACTCTGTCTCCTCCTTGCCTTCTAATTTGTTGTTTTCTATCCTTTTGCTTTCTTTTTTTAAAATAAATTTATTTATTTATGTATCTATTTTTGGCTGTGCTGGGTCTTCGTTTCTGTGCGAGGGCCTTCTCTAGTTGCAGCAAGCGGGGGCCACTCTTCATCGCGGTGCGCGAGCCTCTCACTGTCGCGGCCTCTCTTGTTGCGGGGCACAGGCTCCAGACGCGCAGGCTCAGTAGCTATGGCTCACGGGCCTAGTTGCTCCGCGGCATGTGGGATCTTCCCAGACCAGGGCTCGAACCCGTGTCCCCTGCATTGGCAGGCAGATTCTCAACCACTGCGCCACCAGGGAAGCCCTCCTTTTGCTTTCTTGCTTCTTAACTTTTCTATTTCCCATCGCTCAATTCAATCAAATCTTCCGTCAATACCTATCATGTTCTAGGTTCTGAACCAAGCACCATGAGATGAATGGGATTTAGTGCCTGTGAAACCGTGAGTAATCATTAGTCAAATCCATTTCACCTACCTTCACTAAGCAGGGTCATTTTAATTGTTGCTATAAAAGACTTGCATGTCCTCCATACAGCATGTAGACTAAACAATAAGTTTGCCCAAGTTGTTTTCCCAGAACTTGGAGTCAGCTGTGTCTAGTTCAAGCTGACCTGGTTAAGACTGGGTAGGACCACTGGCCCTCCAACTAGGCATGTGTGAGTGTCTGCTCAGCGACCTTTTGGTGTCAGAGGGCTGGAAACTCCACCCTCAGGTCTTGTTAAGTGCCTCCATTTTTTCATGGGCAGCAGCTTGTAGCTTAGTTACACCTGCACAGAAAGACTATTTACTACACTTTCTTCCAATCACCTTTCCCCACGCTCCCCACACCTCAGACCACCCTGTTTCTTTATTCTTTGTGTCGTAAATACCCCAAGCCCCTTGCCGTCAGGGAGGCAGATCTGAGACTTGTTATTCCTGCTTCTCGCTTGGCTGCCTTGTAACCAAACCCGCTCTTTGCTGCAAACCCCTCCTCTCAGCGTTTTGGCTTGTTGGGCAGCGGGCAAAACGAACCTGTTTCGGTAACACCTGCTCACAAGAAGCACATAGTCAGCAGTACTTCACAATCAGTCAGTCACCACTGATGGCTGAACTACATGGCAGGCATTGAACTAGGTTCTGGGGGTTCACAAATGAATACAGCATGGCCCCTGCAATGAAGGAGTTTGTCAGGAGGAGGAGATGGGCACAAGTCAAATGTGATAAGAACTGTAGTGAAGGTAAGAAGGTTCAAAGAGACAAGGGTGGTGGAGTCCATCTGAAGGAGCTGAGGAGGGCTGGAAGGAGAATTTATCCTTGGAACCGGGTTGGGGGGTGAGGGGGTTTGGACAGGGATGGCATGTGACAACATGGAGGGACCAGAGTAAGGGGAGAAGCTCATGGTGCCTAGAGCGCAGGTTTCATGATTGAAGACTAGGATGGAACAGTAAGTGAGGGCTAAGTTGTGGCATATGCCACATGCCAGGATAAGGAGCTGAGACCTGATTCTGCAAAGAGAGGTTCATCAGGGTTTTGTTAAGCGGGGAAGAGATATGTTCAGATACAGGCTTGGAAAGAACTGGGAAGCAGTGAGGAGAAAGGATTTGAGGGGATAAAAAGCAAGAAGCGTTTTAATTATCACTATAACAAATGACCCCAAACTTAGTGAATTAGAACAATGATGATCTATTTCTCATAATCTTGTGAGTCAGTTGGGTGGCTCTTCTAGTCTCACCTGGGCTCACTCACATGACAGCATTAGCTGATAGGTCAGCAGAGGGCTGGACAGGCCTCTTTATCCGCATGGTCTCAAGGCCTTTCTCTCTCATCCTGAGTGCTTGGTCATCATTTAGCATCTAGGCCATGTTTTCGTACATAGTGGTGAGAGCATTCCAAGAAGGCAAAAGCTGAAGCTTCAAGTCTTCTCAAGGCCTACCTCAGAGGTTGCACAATGTCATTTCTACGGCAGTTGACTGGTCAAAGCCATGTGGGAGGAGACAGCACAAAGATGTGACTACAGGGAAGCATGGTTTATTGGGGGTCACACAACTAGGTTATCTTTAGAGAATAGGGAATAGACAGTGAGGGGCTGAACTAAGTTAGCAGTTGTGTGAGTGGAGAGGAGCAGATATTTAGAAAACATAAGAATTAGTCATACCGTGGGACATTGTATTAAAGCTCAGATGAGAGTTATAGGCAAAGTGTAGTGAAAAACAGGTCACAGGTGTAGGGGTTGCTGTTGGCACTCCCTCCCCCATCCTATTCATCTGCTAATCTCCCATCCCCTAGCTGCTGTGTTGGCTGATAGCAACTCACAGCTGACTCTTTCTCTGGAAAGTTGCTCCTGGCTGAACAGGAGCTGTCTTCTACTCCACCCCACGATTGAATGGCACAAGGTGCAGAAGGCCACCCCTTGCCTCTGGGTATTACAGTGGTACAGTTTGTGTACCAGAGCTTTCCTGTGGGATCAGACCCAAGCTCGTCTCAAGTGAGATGGCATCTTTGCTTAGCTGCCCCCCTGCCCTATGCTACTTCCCTCGCTCCCCTTCTCCTGAGAGCATTCCCTGCATCTGCTTTTAGGAAACCCAACGTAAGAAGCAAGGAGGAAATATTCAAATAGACACTGGAATTTCTGACGGGCTTTGCTCCTCTATGCTTTCTTAGTTATGGCATTTTCTCAGTCTATTTTCAGTTTATGCTTCTCTCTCTACTTTCTGTCTTCTCCCATATAAATTAGTTTCCCTTCTTCTTAGTTACAGATTTTTTTTTTTTTTTGGCATAGCTGGACAGATTTATTTAAGAATGCTTAAATGATTCTTTCTGTGAGCCTGAATAGATCTGCAAAAGATATGGCCTTTACAGAAGTAAAGCCAACAAGTGAGGCTTAACCTAAAAAAAATGACCTCAGTCTTATAAAGTAATGGTTGTTCCGTGGACAAAGAATGCAGACTATGAGTTTGAAGACATGGCCCAGTAGACATCTGTTATTTTTGTCTTTCAGCATCCATCCACCCTCTGGCAAATAGCCTGATTCCTCCCCCAGGGACCGCCCCCCTCCTTATTCCCTGGTCTTCAGGTGGGGTTGCATTTCTGATTCAGAGGAGAGCATGTAGTCTAGATATGAACTAGTCAGAACCTGGAGTCAATGACTGGCTCACAGATAAAGAGCTCAAGTCAGGCCAATCAGAGGCAATCAGACTCAATTCATGGCTTTTCCTTGAGTTCTCAGAGAAGGAGCTCCCTGCTTTTTTCCTGTGGTTGTGAATCACGAAGTATGTAACTCCAGGAGCTACTGGCAGCCATTGTTTGTTGGTGAGGGGAGACTCAAAGCCGAAGGGAGTCAACACAGAGGAAACAGAGCTAAGAAATAGACAAACTGGTCCTGATTGAATCACATGAGCTCCTAGCCGCACCTGGACTCTACAGCTACATGAACCACTAATTTTTTTTTTTTTTTTTACAGCTGGTTTGAGTTCAGTCCTGCCATTTTCGACCAGAAGAGACTTAAGCTCCAACTAAAACACATGGGATTTTTTTTCTTAATGAACTACTTGGTTTATTATACTCAGACGTCTACTTTCTGTTTGTCAAACATGTGCTGTGGATATGAGGAGTTTATATGGACATTTAAGCAGGGCTGCAGCTTCTTAACTAGACTATAAATAAAGAGCAGACAGTGTTGGCTGAAATGAAGGAAGAATGGCTGGTAGGGGAGGAAAACACATGGATTCTTATCCTGATCTTGCCACAGAATCACCCTGAGACGGCTGGTCCAGCATCCAGCTTGTCACGTGGCCACTCAATTCTCAAGCATTTCTATGCTGCTGTTCTACTTGCTCCCTTGTTTCTATTGAGTCTTTGGATATTTTTTCCCCTCATTTCTTTTTAATCTCTAATCAAGTGATGGAGCTAAGATTTGAGACATTCATGCAAACAAAGCCCTTTGTAAATATGAGACCCCAGTTTTCATGTCTCTGGCCTCGTTTCAGATATTTAACCTCAAAGTGCGCCCCAAACCTTACCACGGTGCAGCCATGCACAGAGACTGTTTCACCAGTAATTTATGAATGCTTGCACAAGTGACCATCAATTCACATATATTAATGCCTTCAATTCTTAGAGCAACCTTGCAGGGTAGGTATTCCTGGATCCATCTTACAGATGAGAATATTTGAGTTCAGAGTACCTTGCCCAGAAAAAATATCTAAAAGCTGGTAAGTGAGAGGATTCAAAGTGAGTTCTGACTCCATATACTTTGTTCTTTCTATTCCCTTCCAGGAGAATACAAGGCTTATCTACAACAGGTACTTTTGCACACACTTTCCCCAACCCTGAAACCTCTTTGAAGGTTCTCCGTGGGAATAAAGCTGCACATTCATTCATTCAGTAACTTAAGAAAAAATTAATGAGGGCCTACCAGGTGCCAAAAATAGTTTTAAATGCTGAGAATACAAAAGAGAACAAGAGAGAAAACTTTCCTAGTCCTCAGAGAGCTTACATCTCAGTGGGGAGGACAGACAATAAACATGCCAACATGTATATGTCATGTCAGGTGGTAACAAGTCCTATGGATAAAAAAAGAAGCAGGGTAAGGGTGTTAGAGAGTGATAGAATGCTATTTTAGATGGAATGTTCAAGGAAGACATCTTTGAGGAAGGACATTTGAACAGAGACCCAAATGGAGCGACAGAGTGAGGTATGCAGTTTTCTGGAAAAGAAGTGTTCTGTGCAGAAACTTTTCCACTACTGTGAAGTATCATCAGCTGTAACTTTTATCTGGCTCACCATCCTTCTGCTAGATGGGATGTGGGGAAGCCCTGCAGAAGAAGAGCAGAAGCTCCAGTGGTGATGGGAGTGCCTGGGAATGAAGGGAGAAAAGCAGATGCTGACCACAGACAGGAATCCGCTCTCTAAACATGCTGGCCACCTAAATGCTATGTGCTAACCTGCAGTGGATCCTGGAATAGAGAAAGGACAGTGAGATAACTGATGGGAACCTGAATAAAGTCTGCAGTTTAAGTTAATAATATTTACCAATGTTAATTTTCTTAGTTTTGATCAATGTACTGTGATGTTAACATTAGGCAAAGCTGAGGGATGGGTATGTGGGAGCTCTGTACTATCTCTGTAAGTCTTTCATAAGTCTAAAACTATTTCAAAATAAAAAGTTAAAAAAAAACAAAAAAAAATGCTGGATACTGTACACTGGAAACTATATAATATTACTGAAATAAAATAAGTGAGGCTGAAATAAATGGAGAAATATACCATATTCATGAATCAATGGACTTCAAATTTTAAAAACACCAATTTTCCCCAAAATGATCTATAGATTTGATGTAATCCCCCCAAATCACTGCAGATTTTATGTATGGGAAATTGATGATTCTAATTTATATGGAAGTGCAAAAGACCAAGATAGCCAAGGCAATCGTGAAGGAGAACATACTAGATATCAAGACTTACCATAACTAAGACAGTGATGATACAAGGGTAGACAGAGACTGGAACAGAATAGACAGTTCAGAAACAGACCATATAAAGTCACTAGATTTATGCCAAAGGGACAATAAAGTACAAGGAAAATAATGGTCTTCAGTAAATTGTGCTGAATCAAACTGGATAGCTACAGAGAAGAAAATGAATTATGATCTCTATCCTACATGATATGCAACAATCAATGCTATACGAATTGTAGGAAAACAAAATAAAGCTTCTAAGAGAAAACAAAGAAAATATTTTCATGACCTTGGTGTAGGCAAGTATTTCTCAAACAAGGCACAAAAAGCACAAACCACAAATTATGTGATAAATTGGATTATGTAAATAAGAACTTCTTTCATTAGAAAATCCCATTAAGAGAATAAAAAAACCATAACATGACAGAAGACATCTTGTATTTTATTTTATTTTTTTATTTTTTTATTTTTTTTTGACAATTTCAAGAGTTATATTGTACTACCAATTGTTTCCTTTTTTTTTTTTCACACACACACACACACACACACACACTGTATTTTATTTTTACAAGAGATAAATAGACTGACACCAAGCATTGTACATGGATGACCACAACAAAAGCAACAAGGATTGCAATTACCAAACATGAAACACACTCATACTATGTCATAATATTGACATTCAGTCCAGTAATCCTCCACTGTAACAGCTCCTTTACTTTGCAGTGAAAATTGATTTGTATATTCTTTGCCTCTGAGTCCTTGTGGGATTTTTTTTTTTTAAATTCAGACAGAAAGTCACAAAAATTATACTCATCCTCATCAGTTCACTCAGTCCCATGTAATTAATTTTTTTTTTCATCTTGATCTTTTGTTAGTACTTTTATGAGTTCATCAGTTTTTCATTAGAGTTCTGAAAATGCTTATTCATTCAGTTCAGCAGTACAGTCAGTTACCAGAAACCTGTACTTGTCAGAGTCTTTTCCATGAATTTCTTGAAGATGAAACCCTTTTATAGGAACATATTTGCAAAAGCATCAGAGTACACCCAGAACTGTCTGTAAATGACAAAAGACTTAAAAATGACCACAGTTAAAGATTTGATGAAAGTTCATATTAATGCAGTTGACAAGAAAATTAGTTATTTCTGAGATATACATTTTAAAGTAATAACTAGGATTATGACTTATAACATTATACCAGAACATATAAGATTTTTAGAAATTTCATGTAATGTCAGAAACATTTATATTAACATATTTCCATACAAATAACCCAATGAAAGTTTAGTATTAGTTGTTTTGTTTGTTTTTTTATACTGCAGGTTCTTATTAGGCATCAATTTTATACACATCAGTGTATACATGTCAATCCCAATCGCCCAATTCAGCACATATATAACTGACAAAGGATTGGTATCCAGAATATATAACAAACTCTTACAAATCAATATAATTCAACAGATACTTTCAATACACAAAGTAACATGGATGAATATCACTAACATAATGAGTTCAAGAAGACAGACCAAAAAAATGTATATATTGTATGAATTAATTTTTAAAGTTCAAAAGCAGGCAAAAGTGTTCTGTGTGCCATGCTGGTTACCTTTAAGGTGGCTATGTAACTGGAAGGGGGTGTGAAGAGGCTTCTGGGATCTTGGTAATATTTTATTTTCTGATATGAGTGCTGTATAAAGGGATGTATTCTTTTAGGATTTGTATACTTTAAAAAATTTTTTTTTATTTTTATTTTTGGCTGCGTTGGGTCTTCATTGCTGCACACAGGCTTTCTCTAGTTGCGGTGAGCGGGGGCTATTCTTCGTTGCAGTGCGCGGGCTTCTCATTATGGTGGCTTCTCTTGTTGCAGAGCACAGGCTCCAGACGCACGGGCTTTAGTAGTTGTGGTGCACGGGCTTAGTTGCTCCGCAGCATGTGGGATCCTCCCATGGGATCCTCCCAGACCAGGGATCGAACCCGTGTCTCCTGCATTAGCAGGCGGATTCTTAACCACTGTGCCACCAGGGAAGCCCCAGGATTTGTATACATTTTAACATATATGTTATACTTCAGTAAAAGTTTATTGAAATGCTATATGACTTAACTGGAAAGAAAAGTCTAAGTTGGGATTACATGAATAATTTTCTGGTGAACTGTAGAACTCACTATTGTATTATGTACTGCTATATAACAATTATTCCAAAACTTAGTAGCTTAAAACAACAAACGTTCTCTCACATGGTTTCTGAGGGTCAAGAGTCTGGGGGTGGGTTAGCGGGGTAGTTCTGGCTCAGAGTCTCTCAAGAGGTGGCACTCAAACTGTTGGCTGGGGCTTTAGTCGTCTGAAAGCTTGACTGGGCCTGGGGGATCCACTTCTCCCCTCATTCACCTCATTGGCAGGCCCCAGTTCCTTGTCAGCTGTTGGCTGGGTTCTCAGTTCCTCATAATGCGGCCCTTTCCATAGGTTGCCTGAGTGTCCTAACATCATGGCAGCTAGCTTCCTCCAGAGTGAGAGAGGTGAGGGAGAAAGAGAGTCCAAGATGAAAGCCACAGTGTTTTCTTTTTTTTTTTTTTATAGCCTAATTGTAGAAGTGACATACCATCACTGCTGCTGTATGCTGTTGGCTACACAGATCAACCCCAGCACGGTGAAAGGAGACTACCCAAGGGCATGACTGCCAGGAGGTAGGGATCCTTGGGGGCCATCTTGGGGACTGGCGCCCTTGCCCATCTTCCTCACCACCTCTTACTAGATTATTTGTAGAAATTCTAAGATTCCCAAACTTCCTATTTCTCCTGTTACAATTTCTTCCATATGCACAAAATTCTCCAGCTGCTTTCAAACTGGTGACCTCATTGGAAGAACTTGCTGTTAGAGGCTCAGAGAAACCTGGGAAGGGGGACAAATTCTCCCATTGCTGTCCCATGGGACATTTGCGCCGTGAAGATGGCCTTTCAGGCCTGTGATTACAGACATTCCAGCAGGCCTCCTCGTCCCTATTACCTCAACATAACTTCTTTGGATCACCGAAGGCTGAGATTCCACCAGTAGAAACCTACACCATTAGCAAGAGATGTTGTTTTCTGGCCAAATGCAGGTACGTGATCAGAACATTACAACAGTGTTTCTCAGTCTTGGCTGCTCATGATAAGCCCTTGGGAAGTGGTTAAAAGTACGAATTCCTGAGCCCACCTAGACCCACTGATTCAGATCTTCCAAAGGTAGGCTCCCAGGATCCATATTTTGAGAAAACTTCTTAGGAGATTCTGAGTTAGCCAAGCATCTCACAACGAATCCCGCAGTGGCGCTTGGAAACCACTGACATATACCATTAATGTATGGGATTTCAGAACCTTTCCAGAGAGTGAGTGTCAGGGAGGGGAAGCCATTTGTTCACAAAGAGCCCATTTTCCTTTCTACCTCCATCTGCTCAATGTACTGAGTGAGATAATGCTTCTTGGCCTCTTTGAACGCTTTGTGGTCTCGCTTTGGTTCCCATCACGTCAGCCTTGAAGGTGGAGTGGACTGCCAACACCACGGGCTTCTGAGTGGAGCCACAGAATCAACTTTATCCTCCTCAGCTTCAGACTCTGTGGTGTGAATCCAGTCTAGGAGGGCCCGGAGACTTAGGGTTGAGAGCATGGCCGTCCCTTGACACAGCCAGATGTTTCCTCTTTGGCAGTAGAAGGACACAATGCCTTCTAGAGTTGCCACTTATTATACATGAGATTACATTTTGTGGACTGGATGAATCTAGAGACTTTTCTCACCTATGGGAAAATACACAAAGCATGTGAAAATCCTGCAAAGCACATTTTAAACACAAGTGTTTGTTTTTTCATTCATTCCCTTGACAAACATTTACTGAGCATCTCTGACCTTCCCTTCTGCTCTCTTGCTTTCTCCATTCCAGCCACACTGGCCCCGTTACTGTTAGTAGAACAAACCAGGCACCCCCCTGCCTTGAAGAATGTGCTTTACCTGATCCTGGGCCGAGAACACTATTAACCAGGTATCTGCTTGGCTAACTTCCTTCCCTTCTCCAAGTCTTGCTCAAATCCCACCTTCTCAATGATGCTTAAGCTCACCACTTTATTTAACAACTGCAAGCAGCTTCCCTTCTTGACCTTGCTCTCCCTTTTCCTTTTTCGATGGTGCTTTTCATTTTTTAACATACCATGTACTTTATGTTGATCATTTATTGTTTGAGTTCTTGCTCTTGCATGTAAGTTTCATCAGGTCAGGAAACTTTGTTTTGTGCACCAAGCATCCCAATGAACTAGTACAGTGGCCTGGCACATAAAAGACACTTGATAAATATTTGTTGAATTGGTAAGTTGGTACTGGAATAGTGGCAAACAATACAAATGTGACCACTGCTGTCACAGAGCTTATGATTTATTGGAGGGGACAACAAACAATTATAGAAATGCTTATTTAGTGATCATCGTGAAGCTAGGATGGAAATATATGGAGTTCTATAAGAGAGTGTATGAAGGGCCCGACCTATTAGAGTGTCAGGGATGGTTTGTGAGGGAGCAATATTTAGCTGGAAACCAGGAGGTTGAGTGGAGTAACCCTGCTGAAGGAAGGAGGGAAGGCAGAAGAAAGAACCGTGAATCTACTTGCATCCCAGATTTCAATTAGTTTACAGTAGCCTAGCTTCCTCCTCTGACAACTGAGTATGCCCATAACAGCCTCATCTGAAGGTGCCTCTCTTTTCTGTCAAAGCAGCTATTCAATTAAGTTTCAAAGAATCTGTAAACAATTTCCTCCACCACTTGTGTCAACATCTGAATATCACTACAGAACATTTCTCCTGCTATAGATGGATATTCTTTGGTGATTACATTCTTTGCCTTCTGAACTTCTCCTTAATCAGATGAAAACACATATAAATAAATGTTTCTAAAAATTCAGGGAGTGGCCCATTGAATAAGTAAAGTTTAAGTGTGCTTGGCAATGAATCGAGAGTTTCAGAGATGTTGTCTCAGAAACAAAACCAAATAAAGGCTGAGGTAAAAATGCTTCATATGGAGATGAGAACCTCAGTTGATGAATAATTCTTCAGGTATTCTTCCAAGCACTTGAAATAAAGTACTTTGCACAAGGCAACTGAAAAAAAGCTCTGTGGGGATTCCAAGGTCAAAGTTATAACATTTGATCACCGGCTAGAGATCACCTGACTGCATAAGGCAGCTTTTTTCTTTTTATTTCTCAGAAGAACAAACACATTTAAAAGAAAACACACACGTATGGAATAAGTGGTAAGTGGTAAATACTGTGAAAACAATTAGAAAAGCTCATGAACACTAACAGACCTTGAATATTCACTTGTTGACAAGGATGTGGAAAAAAGGGAACCCTGTGCACTGTTGGTGGGAATGTAAATTGGTGTAGTCACCATGGAAAGCAGTATGGAGGTTCCTCAAAAAATTAAAAATAGAACTACTGTATGATCCAAAAATTCCACTTCTAGGTATTTACCTGAAGAAAGCAAAAACAGTAACTAACTCAAAAAGATATATGCACCCCCATGTTCACTGAAGGATTATTTACAATAGCCAAGACATGTACACAATCTAAGTTTCCATCAACAGATGAATGGATAAAGAAGATGTGGTACATCTATACAGTGGAATATTACTCAGCCATAAAAAGGGAATTGCAACATGGATGGACCTTGAGGGCATTATGCTAAGTTAAATAGTCAGATAGACAAAGACAAATACTGTATGGTCGCACTTATATGTGGAATCTAAAGAAACAAAACAAAACAAAAACAAAAAACCCAGCTTATAGAGAGCAGATTGGTGGTCACCAGAGTCAGGGGTAGAGGTGTGGGCAAAATGGGTGAAGGTGGTCAAAAGGTACAAACTGCTAGTTATGAAATAAATAAGTCATGGGGATGTAATGTACAGCATGGTGACTATAGTTAAAAATACTGCATTGCATATTTACAAGTCACTAAGAGAGAAAGTCTTAAAAGTTCTCATCATACACACAAAATCGTAACTAAGTGTGGTGACAGATGTTAAGTGAACTTGTGGTGACCATTTCACAATATATACATATATCAAATCATTAGGTTGTACACCTGGAACTAATATGTTATATGTCAATTATATCTCAATAGTAATAAAGAATAAGAAAAATTCACTTGTTAACTCACCTCTGGGAACTCAACCTTGGAACTGGAAGCAGGAGGAAAAACAACATCCTTTCTTGAGCTCTGTGTTCCCAGCTTCAGAGATGCCCCTGTGATCAAGCCACAGATGAGATGGTACCTGAGAACCAGACTTAACGCTTACTGGAGGAACATGTAAGTGCCTCTCCAGAGGACTTTGGCTCCGTTAATAAAGCCTCTGAGGACTCAGTGTTCTTTTTGCTTTGTTTCTATTTTATTTTGTTTTTGCTCAGTTAGCCAGATTATGGAGAGGAATGCATAACTTCACTTGAGGCTTGCGATGGTTGTGATCATTTCAAAGGAAGCAGTAACTTTATTTCAGGATTTCTCTCTATATCAGTCAGGAAAAGCTAGGTTATGCTGCTGTAACAAACAAGCCACAATCTCAATGGCTTAAAACAATTTTTCATGTAAGATTACATGTCCGGGACTTCCCTGGTGGCGCAGTGGTTGAGAATCCGCCTGCTAATGCAGGGAACACGGGTTCGAGCCCTGGTCTGGGAAGATCCCACATGCCGCGGAGCAACTAAGCCCATGTGCCACAACTACTGAGCCTGTGCTCTAGAGCCCACGAGCCACAGCTACTGAAGCCCATGCACCTAGAGCCTGTGCTCTGCAACAAGAGAAAGCCTGTGCACAACAATGAAGAACCAATGCAGCCAAAAATAAATTAAAAAAAAAAAAAAAAGATTACATGTCCATTTTGGATTGGGCAGGAGGGATTGGCTCGTCATATCTAGGAACTCCTGCTCTCCTGCTGATGGAGCAGCCATCATCTCTAACACTGTGGGTCATCAGACCAGAGGGAAAAACTGGAGGGTTTTGCACTGGCAATTAATTGGTTATAACTCATTGCCCCAAATTAATTACATGACCCCACCCAATCCCAAGAGGAATAGGTGGTACAATCTTACCATATTCCTGGAAAGGAGGAAAACAAGAAATATTTGGCAAACAGCTTTAATAGCTATCATGCCAATCCTTGACTTGGCCATTTATTATTGGGTGTAAAACCCTCTCTGAAAGAGATGGGAGTACTTCTTTGCAAGGGTCAAAAAGAGCCTGGAAATTGCTGTCCTTTTGGTCTTAAATGAGAAAGTATAAGTCTCTGCTGAGTCATGGAGGGAGTAACTGAAGGGGAATCATGAATCCACATCCTGGTATACCCCTGTTACTTTTATTTCTGATGAAGACGTGTTGTTGTCACCCATCCTTTTCTTTAATACACATACTACACTAATTTTAGCCAGCTGTATCTATCAGGCTAGACTTAGTTTTGCTGTGGTTATAAATAGTCTCCAAATCTCATGTCCTAACTGTAACAAGTTTATTTTTCATCCATGCTACTCTCCACTGTAGGTATGTATATATCTGCTTACCTCAGTCACTCAGAGACACAGGAGTTCTGAGGCTGCATCACCACGTGTGTTTCCACATCACCCTGCAGTTGGAAAGTGAGGTGGTGACCCCCCAAACCACTCTTCAAGTTTCTTCTTGGAAGGGACACACATCACTTAATGCTCAAAATTCACTGGAGACACCAACTCACATGGCCATATCTGATTTCAACAAGATGGGAAAGTGCAATCCTACCATGTGCCCAGAAAAGGGAGAAACCAGGAAAAGTTGGGGAGCAACCCCATAGACTACCCCACCAACCAGACATGGAACGAAGGTTAGAAACGCTCTTGGATGGAATTGCTACAGTAATCTCTAGGCAGCCCAGGATTGGTAACTAATACATGCAGCTGAGCAGTTGAGAAGAACTTGACTTTCCCAAAGCATTGTAAAGTTCAAAGCTATTTTCATGTTCCTTCTCTCTTTTGCGAGATAAACCAGGCATGAGTTATTATCCCCATTTTAAAGAAAAGAGAGGCTCCGAGAAATGACGTGTTCCTCCAGATTCCACACTGTTTCAGGTGACAAAGGCAGAACAACCACCAGAGCTCCAATTCAGAATCATCTCCCATCCCTCTGTGCCAGCCATCACCCTGGGTACATCTTTGGGCACCAGCAACTCCTGAGCCCCAATCTGTGTGCTAAAGTAAGGCGTGATGTGGAAGATTAGAGTGAGTGGCTAGAAAGCAATAAGATTGGTAATTAGTTTGGTGTTTTAAGTAAAAAGATGCCTAGTTCATCAAAAACAAAGAATTCAATATTACTCTTAATATAGACTTTTAGACTATATAAGCAATATATGGTCATTGTAAATATTTGGAAAATATTAAACATATTCAGAAAAAAATTAAAACTATCCACCCAGATTTAAATACAGTTTTTGAAAAGCTCCTTGTTCAAATGAAAATTTTGGGGCTGTAAAAACATATGAAAGAAACCCAAGTGTACTCACCATGCAGCTTTAGAACAAGTCATCATTGTAATTGCAGTTGAAGCCTCCTCCTCTGTAGCTTTCTGATCCTCTCCCTTTCCCTCCAAAGGTAACCAGTATCCAGGATGTGGTGTTTATAAAATTTTCTGCATGTCCTAATGTCAACTACATATGAATATACTCATAAAAATTTGCTCATGTTTTCAAATTTTATTTAAATGGCATCATACTATACTAACTTTTGGCAACTTGTATATTTTTTTCTCTGAATATTATGTATTTAAGAGTTATCCAGGTTGACACAAGCAGCCTTAGTTCGTTCATTTAACTGCCTAGAACCACACTTCTCAAATTTTTTTTTTAAATAAATAAATGTATTTATTTATTTTTGGCTGTATTGGGTCCTTGTTGCTGTGCGTGGGCTTTCTCTAGTTGCAGTGAGCAGGCGCTACTCTTCGTTGCAGTGTGCGGGTTTCTCATTGTCATGGCTTCTCTTGTTGCGGAGCACAGGCTCTAGGCATGCGGGCTTCAGTAGCTGTGGCACGTGGGCTCAGGAGTTGTGGCTCGCGGGCTCTAGAGCTCAGGCTCAGTAGTTGTGGAGCACAAGCTTAGTTGCTCTGCGGCATGTGGGATCTTCCCAGGCCAGGGCTCGAACCTGTGTCCCTTGCATTGGCAGGCAGATTCTTAACCACTGCGCCACCAGGGAAGCCCTCAAACTTTTATAGGCACAAGAATCACCAGGGGATCTTGCTAAAATACAGATTCTGTTTGGGTAGGTCTGGAGTTCTCAGGTGGAGTGAATGAGGCTGGTGAGGAATCACATTTTGGGGGAAAAGGCTGTAGAGTATTCCTTTGAATGCACATGGCACAATTTATTCATCTAGTCCCCTGCTGATGGACTTTTAGCTCATCTGTAAATTTTTCTTTTGCCATTACAAACAATGTTACGGTGAGCTTTTTTTTTTTTTTTTTTTGCGTCTCTCTTGGCACACCTGTGCAAGAGATCTCTCCCTTACAGATGGAGGAAAGCAGTTGCTGGGTTACAGAGCCTGCAGCTGTTCAATTTAAGTCCTGCTGAGTTGCTCTCCAAAGTTGTAGTTCCAGTTGATCACTACCAGCAGTTCAGAAGAATTCCTTTTGTTCCACATCCTTGCTGCACATGGTATTGTCAGTGGTGAGTTGTTTTTTCATATATTTATTGGACATTGACTTCTTTAGTTTTTCTTTCAATCTTATGTGGTGGGTACTCCTCTCAGTGCATAACTCAGAAATACAATTTTTTCACTTTACCCAAACACAATTGAATTTTAATTTTGAACTTGTATTTTGCTACGCTGGTAGAAAATGAATCTTGCTCAGTTTGGGGTTCTCTCATCACTTCTTCCCCCTGAGTTTAAACCTAAATTCCAGGAGGTGTATGTAGTTCCAGGGGGTTGGGGGCAGGCTCCGGGCCCCTCATCTCTATGTTGACAGTGAGTTGTTCTTTATTGCTGCAACCTGGCTCTACTGTGTCAACTTTGAGTGCTGCTAAACTATCTGCTTTTCTTGCCATACTGGGTGAGGAAACATCTGCAAGGCTCTCTAAAGACCCAGGGGCCTAGATTTCTCAGGCAGCAGTTTCCTCCCTGAGCTCTTAAGGGGTTTTCTTACTAAGGATATCACACTGCCCATCCAACAACCCCCTTCTGGGACCCATTAACTCCCAGCAACTGTCTTTTTTTGTCTGTCCTGCCAGTCTTTACTGGTCCCCTAAAGGTGTATACTTTTGGAAATGAAAGTCAGGAACACTGCTTTGGTTTTTCTTTCAGTCAGTCACATCCTTCCGCTGAAGCAATGGGAAAAGAAAGGCCTAACTGCTTGAATGGAGGGAAGGAGGAGGGAAGGGGAGATTGTGGCCATGTGAAATGGTGCAGCCAATTTAGAAAACCATTTGGCAGTTCCTCAAAAGGTCAAACATAGTGTTACCAGGTGACTCAACAATTCTCCTCCTGTGTGTACACCCAAGAGGAATAAAAATATAGGTCCATATAAAAACAAATGTTCATAGCAACATTAGTCATAAAAGCCAACAGTGAAAATAACCCAAATGCCATCATCTGATGAATGGATAAATAAAATACTTTATATCCATACAGTGGAATATTATTTGGCAATAAAAATGAATGGTGGGCTTCCCTGGTGGCACAGTGGTTAAGAATCCGCCTGCCAATGCAGGGGACACGGGTTCGAGCCCTGGTCTGGGAAGATCCCACATGCCGCAGAGCAACTAGGCCCGTGAGCCACAACTACTGAGCCTGCGTGTCTGGAGCCTGTGCTCTGCAACAAGAGAGGCCGCGATGGTGAGAGGCCCGTGCACCGCGATGAAGAGTGGCCCCCGCTTGCCGCAACTGGAGAAAGCCCTCGCACAGAAACGAAGACCCAACACAGCCAAAAATAAATAAATAAAATAAAGAATTATAAAAAAAAGAAGTATTTCTAAGTATTAAAAAAAAAAAAAAAAGATGAATGGTGTGCTGGTACCTGCTACAACATGAATGAATCTTGGAAACATACAAAGTGAAAAACACTTGACACATAAGACCAGGTATTGTATGATTCCATTTCCATGAATGTCCAGAATAGGCAAATCTATAGAGACATAAAGTATATTAGTGGTTGCTTAGGTCTGAGGGGAAAGGGATTGGGGAGGAATGGGGAGTGGCTGCTAATGGGTCTGGGGTTCCCTTTCAAGGTGATGAATATTCTAGAATTGATTATGGTGTTGGTTACACAACCCTCTGAATATACTAAAAGTCGTGGAATTGTACACTTTAAAAGTGTGGATTGTATGGTATGCGATTTATATGCCAATAAAGCTGCTTAAAAAAAAGTGAGCCAATTGAAAACATACTGGTTGCTCCCCACCAAGTGATGTATTTTCCAACTACATGAACATCATATATATTACACATATCTAAAAAATTGGAAGCAGATCCTATATACAGGTTATCCTACTTTCCCTCCTAAATATGTATTAGGCACCTACTTTGATCCAAGTACCATGGTGGATGCTGTGGAAATACAAAGAAGGGGAAGGCATGTCCCTTCCTTTGAGAAGCTTACAATATGATTGTTTCCATCCGCTTGACTTCTAGCTGCTGTGGTCTGCAGGTGGTATCAATTATTCTTTTCACCTGTCCAAATTAACATTACAAACTTTACTGAGTTGAGAGCAGCAGTTAAAATAATCAAGAGGTTAGAAGAATTCTGTAAGAAGTCATACTAAAAAGATTTAAACTTTTCAGTCAGTAAAGACAGATGTGGAGAGGGCTAAGTTGCCTTGAACTGAAATGTATGCTCCAAGTCTAAGAGTTCTCAACGTTGCAGACTTTGAAGAATCCCTGTTGCAACCTATATTCATTAAGTCAGACTCTGGGGGTGAGATACAGGCGTAGGTAGGTCTTTAAAATGCCCCACTGGATTCTAATATGCATTTTGGAAACCATGGGCTTAGATGCTTGAACCAAGTGGTTTGTTGTGAATAAGGAAAAGTGTTACAATATAAAGGGGAGGGGCAATTAACTTGGGGAATGCATTACGCATAAAAGAGTATGTCTGGAAGGTTAGGCCATACTCAGTGTGACTTGCCTGGGTGAAATGGTGATGTAAATAGGTAATGTGGCTCCCAATAGCACGTTTGTGACAAACAACAGTCAGAAGGACATAGGCGTTTACAAAGCAAGAACTAGAACCTTAGGTTAGAATCCATAAGAGGCAATCATCAGTCCATTAAACTGGAAAGGCTAAGCCAAAAAAAAAAAATGTGTTGAAGGATGTTCAAGGAGAATTGAAGAGGAGGAAGTAAAAGAAGCAGGAACTTCAGGAGTTAACTCCTTGAATGCTGAGTGATGACACTGTGTGTGCCCCAAGGTAATTTGGCTGGGTCAAAGGTGGAAGTGTTATATGACTGAGTTAGGTTTATGAGGACTTGTAGGCTATAATTAAGGGCAATTAGAGATATTTGGGATCTAGCAATACCTTTTGGGCTTAGATCATGAAGGGCAACAACACTATTCCTTGAAACAGTCATGAGTCTCCACTCTTAAAAACAAAATATTGGGCTGAATGGGATTGCCCTCTGGTCTGGCTCAGTCATTCCAATGTTCTAATGTCTTACTTTTAACTTTCCATTTTTTAAAAAAAGGATTGATTGAGAAGATGAGAAGGGGAAGAGAATTACGACTGGTAGTCTTTGTCCACCATACGATAGAAGCAGGGACAAATGTTTCTGTGTTTGCTCAAGGCCCTGTGCTGAACAGGGTGCACTGTAGACATCATGCCTTTTTGCAGAGCATTATTCCTTTAGTAGCAGTGGAACTGAACACAGAATGTCAACCTCCATATGATTGTGGTCTTGGCATTGGAGTTAGAGTCTTGGCACTAGGAGCTATTTCCTGGTGCAGGAACCTGGAGGAACCACTTTCCTGTTATGTTTCAACTGTCCAATTCATCTGTCTTCTCTTCCAAAGGATCCAGAGAAGCAGGCTAGCTCAGTTGTGGCGAAACCCCACCCAGGCCTTTTGGACTGATAGGCGGAATTTCCCCTGGCAGATAGGCTGTCTGCAAAGCAGGAACAGAGCATGCATGAGGAGGGTCCAAGAGAGGGTCTAATCACAACACTACGGAAGACTCTGGCATTCAGCTGGGGACTCCCAAGGGCATTTGGTTTAGAATCAAGTCAGAATTTACTCAGCATCACTGAAATAACTCTAAACTGAATATCTGAAGCAGTCTTACAGGGGAGTCATTTGATAGTTCATTTCTTTCTTTGATTGCATTTTAAAGTACATTTTAACCCACGTTCCAATTCCTTGTAGGATTGAGCCCTTGTACTTTGAAAAAATGAGGGTATTTGAGATTTTAAAACCCATGTGCTGGGAAAGATAAGGAGTCCCAGAATTTTAGTTCTGCTAACACTGTCATAAGAGAAGATTGTAGCTTTTGCAAAAGAAAATGGGTTTTTGGTTGCTTTGATTTTGATAGAATGGATTGATTATTGATATTAAAGTTGGAGAAGGGCGAGATTTTGATATGAGACACTGGACTTGTTTTATTTGTTCTAATATCTCTTTATTTGGCTACTGGTCAAATCTTTGAGCTGGAAAAACAAAGTTGTTGCTAAGGGTTGGAATTTTCTCAATTTTGTCCTTACTTTTATATACGTGGATGCTGTTTGATTAAAGCAGTTGCACATTCAGTTTATTTTCTTAAAGTTTGTTATAGACATAACCAAAGTTCTGCAGATTTGTAAATAAATTATATCTAACTGTACATAACCTGGGTTACATTCCTGGGTGAATCATATCAACATTGGCAGAACGTTTAAATAAACATTCTAGAGAAGGTTAAACAGAGGTTAAACAGTTTATTCTCCCCTTCATACCAAGTTCCTTAGACGTTTGAATTCATCCTTAAAGCTTTTATTTGACTCAACAATTTCAAGAACAAAAAATTTCAAGATCAGTCTAAGTAAAAACTATTAGTATTCTTTGATATGAAAGCATGTTAATCTTTCACTAATCACTCAGTTGAAACAGATCCTTAAAAAAAAAAAAAATCACTGCTCCCCCCAATGTTACAATATAAAAAATGTTTGCTAAAGAGATTTTCTCACTATAACATCAACAGGAGTTTCAACTTTTAATAAAGTTTATGGGTAGAGTGGGCATTGAGGTAAAAGGGTTAAATAAATGAGTTAGAACGTTGGAATTCCTTTGTGTTTCTAGTGAGGCCCAGCATCCCTAACTTCTTTCTATAGTAGACTTTATCCCTTTGAACACAGGAGTTGACACATGACCTCTTGGCCCCAGTGCTTTGTCCAAAATAGACATGTGATCCAATCTGGACCAATTTTAGTCCTTCCTTGAAATTGGAGTTGGAAATAAATAATTCTTTTTCCTCTCAGAGCAGGGAACTTTTGGGATGTAAGTCCATCACCATGGGCCACCATATTCCTCTTTGCATGGAGAATGAGCTTTTGGAGTGTGAGAGAATGAGAGCAACAGGCAAATAAAAGCAAAGAGAAACAGAGATGGATATAGTTATAGGAGAATTGTGAAAAATGGAAGACACTAGAGTTACTGAAGTCCAAATTGCTGCTAGGTAGGAGTGTTAGGAATGCCAGGAAACTGTTATGTTTATTATTTGGATGCTACTGAAGATGCTCATCCACTAAATCACTCAGTGTACTCTTTGTAAGGGAATATATTTCCCACTCCTCCTGTTACCTTGTGGAGAGAGATCCCTACTGTCACACTCTTGGCCTCTCTTGCCACTTCTTACCCCATGGCAAAAGGGGTGCCTGGTTTAATTGGTAGTGTGAAGGAAGAAACTGGGTATGGTCAGCTAACCTCTTCCCTCTTTCTTCTCTTTAAGGATCTGCCTGCCATTGAAGAGCCTATGTTCTGGTCTGGTTCAATGATGTGCATGTTGAAGTATTGGGGAGAAAACATAAGATGGATTCATGGATAGATAGGACAGGTGGATGCCTAATTACAGAACAAAGCAAGAATAGTAAAATGTTAATGTAGCATTTAGGTAGAGAGTGTATGGGTGTTAACCGTAAAATTCTTTCAATTCTGTTGTATGTTTGAAATTTTTCAAAACAAAATTTTGGAAAAAAACCCAGTGTGCATTATGATGTTATAGCTTGACACAGGCATTTGGTATAAATCGAGAAGTAGATAGAGACTATATTCCTTAAAAAGAGCCTGGGGCTTCCCTGATGGCGCAGTGGTTGAGAATCTGCCTGCCAATGCAGGGGACGCGGGTTCGAGCCCTGGTCTGGGAAGATCCCACATGCCGCGGAGCAACTCGGCCCGTGAGCCACAATTACTGAGCCTGCGCGTCTGGAGCCTGTGCTCCGCAACAAGAGAGGCCGCGATAGTGAGAGGCCCGCGCACCGTGATGAAGAGTGGCCCCCGCTTGCCACAACTAGAGAAAGCCCTCGCACAGAAACGAAGACCCAACACAGCCATACATACATACATACATACATAAATAAAAAGAATGTAAGCAGACAAGAATAGCATTAAAAAAATTAAAAAAAAAAAAAGAGCCTGTTTTGCATCAGATATTGTTTTGCAGATCACGTTGGCATTACAACCATGTGTAAGTCTAGCTGTACAGCTTCAAAAAGTGACCAAGAAAGGAGGGGGAATGAGAAAGACACTGAAGCTGTGTGACTGACAGGGTCTTGGTGCTCTAGCTGCTTGTCAGGCCTGTGCCTCTGAGGTGGGAGGGCCAAGTTCAGGACATTGGTCCACCAGAGACCTCCCGGCTCCACATAATACCTAACGGTGAAAGCTCTCCCAGAGATCTCCATCTCAATGCTAAGACACAGCTCCACTCAATGACCAGCAAGCTACAGTGCTAGACACCCTATGCCAAACAACTAGCAAGACAGGAACACAACCCCACCCGTTAGCAGAGAGGCTGCCTAAAATCATAATAAGGTCACAGACACCCCAAAACACACCACCAGACACGGTCCTGCCCACCAGAAAGACAAGATCCAGCCTCATCCACTGGAAGACAGGCACTCGGCCCCTCACCAGAAAGCCTAAACAACCCACTGAATCAACCTTAGCCACGGGGGGCAGATACCCAAACAACGGGAACTACGAACATGCAGTCTGCGAAACAGAGACCCCAAACACAGTAAGTTAAGCAAAATGAGAAGACAGAGAAACACACAGCAGATGAAGGAGCAAGGTAAAAACCCACCAGACCAAACAACTGAAAAGGAAATAGACAGTCTACCTGAAAAAGAATTCAGAATAATGATAGTAAAGATGATCCAAAATCTTGGAAATAGAATGGAGAAAATACAAGAAACATTTAACAAGGACCTAGAAGAACTAAAGAGCAAACAAACAATGATGAACAACACAATAGATTAAATTAAAAATTCTCTAGAAGGAATCAATAGCAGAATAACTGAGGCAGAAGAACAGATAAGTGACCTGGAAGATAAAATAGTGGAAATGACAACTGCAGAGCAAAATAAAGAAAAAAGAATGAAAAGAATTGAGGACAGTCTTAGAGACCTCTGGGACAACATTAAATGCACCAATATTCGAATTATAGGGGTCCCAGAAGAGGAAGAGAAAAAGAAAGGGACTGAGAAAATATTTGAAGAGATTATAGTTGAAAACTTCCCTAATATGGGTAAGGAAGTAGTCAATCAAGTCCAGGAAGCACGGAGAGTCCCATACAGGATAAATCAAGGAGAAACACGTCAAGACACATACTAATCAAGCTATCAAAAATTAAATACAAAAAAAAAAAAAAAATTAAAAGCAGCAAGGGGAAAAACAACAAATAACATACAAGGGAATCCCCATAATGTTAACAACTGATCTTTCAGCAAAAACTCTGCAAGCCAGAAGGGAGTGGCAGGACATATTTAAAGTGATGAAGGAGAACCTACAACCAAGGTTACTCTACCCAGCAAGGATCTCATTCAGATTCGACAGAGAAATTAAAACCTTTATAGACAAGCAAAAGCTAAGAGAATTCAGCACCACCAAACCAGCTTTACAACAAATGCTAAGGGAACTTCTCTAGGCGGGAAACGCAAGAGAAGGAAAAGACCTACAATAACAAACACAAAACAATTAAGAAAATGGTAATAGGAACATACATATCGATAACTACCTTAAATGTAAATGGATTAAGTGCTCCAACAAAAAGACATAGACTGGCTGAATGGATACAAAAACAAGACCTGTATATATGCAGTCTACAAGAGATCCACTTCAGACCTAGGGACACATACAGACTGAAAGTGAGGGGATGGAAAAAGATATTCCATGCAAATGGAAATCAAAAGAAAGTTGGAGTAGCAATTCTCATATCAGATAAAATAGACTTTAAAACAAAGACTATTACAAGAGACAAAGAAGGACACTACATAATGATCAAGGGATCAATCCAAGAAGAAGATATAGCAATTGTAAATATTTATGCACCCAACATAGGAGCACCTCAATACATAAGGCAAATGCTAACAGCCATAAAAGGGGAAATCGACAGAAACACAATCATAGTAGTGGACTTTAACACCCCACTTTCACCAATGGACAGATCACCCAAAATGAAAATAAATAAGGAAACACAAGCTTTAAATGATACATTAAACAAGATGGACTTAATTAATATTTATAGGACATTCCATCCAAAAACAACAGAATACACTTTCTTCTGAAGTGCTCATGGAACATTCTCCAAGATAGATCACATCTTGGTCACAAATCAAGCCTTGGTAAATTTAAGAGAATTGAAATCGTATAAGGTATCTTTTCTATGAGACTATGAGACTACGCTATGAGACTAGATATCAATTACAGGAAAAAATCTGTAAAAAATACAAACACATGGAGGCTTAACAGTGCACTACTTAATAACCAAGAGATCACTGAAGAAATCAAAGAGGAAGTCAAAAACTACCTTGAAACAAATGACAATGAAAACACGACGACCCAAACCTATGGGATGCAGCAAAAGCAGTTCTAAGAGGGAAGTTTATAGCAATACAGTCCTACCTCAAGAAACAAGAAACATCTCAAATAAACAACCTAACCTTACACCTAAAGCAATTAGAGAAAGAAGAACAAAAAAACCCCAAGTTAGCAGAAGGAAAGAAATCATAAAGATCAGATCAGAAAGAAATGAAGGAAACAGCAGCAAAGATCAGTAAAACTAAAAGCTGGTTCTTTGAGAAGATAAACAAAACTGATAAACCATTAGCCAGACTCATCAAGGAAAAAAGGGAGAAGACTCAAATCAATAGAATTAGAAATGAAAAATGAGAAGTAACAACTGACACTGCAGAAATACAAAGGATCACAGGAGATTACAACAAGCCACTATATTCCAATAAAATGGACAACCTGGAAGAAATGGACAAATTCTTAGAAAAGCACAACATTCCAAGACTGAACCAGGAAGAAATAGAAGGTATAAACAGGCCAATCACAAACACTGGAATTGAGACTGTGATTAAAAATCTTCCAACAAACAAAAGCCCAGGACCAGATAGCTTCACAGGCGAATTCTATCAAACATTTAGAGAAGAGTGAACATCTATCCTTCTCAAACTCTTCCAAAATATAGTGGAGAGAGGAACACTTCCAAACTCATTCTATGAGGCCACCATCACCCTGATACCAAAACCAGACAAAGATGTCACAAAGAAAGAAAACTACAGGCCAATATCACTGATGAATAGAGATGCAAAAATCCTCAACAAAATACTAGCAAATAGAATCCAACAGCATGTTAAAGGGATCATACACCATGATCAACTGGGGTTTAACCCAGGAATGCAAGAATTCTTCAATATATGCAAATCAATCCATGTGATATACCATATTAACAAATTGCACGAGAAAACACATATGATGATCTCAATAGATGCAGAAAAACTTTCGACAAAATTCAACACCCATTTATAATAAAAACCCTCCAGAAAGTAGGCATAGAGGGAACTTACCTCAATATAATAAAGGCCATATATGACAAACCCACAGCCAACATCTTTCTCAATGGTGAAAAACTGAAACCATTTCCTCTAAGATCAGGAACAAGACAAGGTTGTCTACTCTCACCACTATTATTCAACATAGTTTTGGAAGTTTTAGCCATAGCAATCAGAGAAGAAAAAGAAATAAAAGGAATCCAAATCAGAAAAGAAGAAGTAAAGCTATCAGTGTTTGCAGATGACATGATACTATACCTAGAAAATCCTAAAGATGTTACCGGAAAACTACTAGAGCTAATCACTGAATTTGGTAAAGTAGCAGGATACAAAATTAATGCACAGAAATCTCTTGCATTCCTATACACTAATGATGAAAAATCTGAAAGAGAAATTAAGAAAACACTCCCATTTACCATTGCAACAAAAAGAATAAAATACCTAGGAATAAACCTACCTAAGGAGACAAAAGACCTGTATGCAGAAAACTATAAGACACTGATGAAAGAAATTAAAGATGATACCAACAGATGGAGAGATATACCATGTTCTTGGATTGGAAGAATCAACATTGTGAAAATGACTATACTACCCAAAGCAATCTACAGATTCAGTGAAATCCCTATCAAACTACCAATGGCATTTTTCACAGAACTAGAACAAAAAATTTCACAATTTGTATGGCAACACAAAAGACCCCGAATAGTCAAAGCAATGTTGAGAAGGAAAAACAGAGCTGGAGGAATCAGGCTCCCAGACTTCAGACTATACTATAAAGCTACGGTAATCAAGACAGTATGGTACTGGCACAAAAACAGAAATATAGATCAATGGAACAGGATAGAAAGCCCAGAGATAAACCCATGCACATATGGTCCCCTTATCTTTGATAAAGGAGGCAAGAATATACAGTGGAGAAAAGACAGCCCCTGCAATAAGTGGTGCTGGGAAAACTGGACAGCTACATGTAAAAGAATGAAATTAGAACACTCCCTAACACCATACACAAAAATAAACTCAAAATGGATTAAAGACCTAAATGTGAGGCCAGACACTATAAAACTCTTAGAGGAAAACATAGGCAGAACACTCTATGACATAAATCACAGCAAGATCCGTTTTGACCCACCTCTTAGAGAAATGGAAATAAAAACAAAAATAAACAAATGGGACCTAATGAAACTTAAAAGCTTTTGCACAGCAAAGGAAACCATAAACAAGATGAAAAGACAACCCTCAGAATGGGAGAAAATATTTGCAAACGAAGCAACTGACAACGGGTTAATCTCCAAAATTTACAAGCAGCTCATGCAGCTCAATATCAAAAAAACAAACAACCCAATCCAAAAATGGGCAGAAGACCTAAATAGACATTTCTTCAAAGAAGATATACAGATTGCCAACAAACACATGAAAAACTGCTCAATATCACTTATCATTAGAGAAATGCAAATCAAAACTACAGTGAGGTATCACCTCACACAGGTCAAAATGGCCATCATCAAAAAATCTACAAACATTAAATGCTGGAGATGGTGTGGAGAAAAGGGAACCCTCTTGCACTGTTGGTGGGAATGTAAATTGATACAGCCACTATGGAGAACAGTATGGAGGTTGCTTAAAAAACTTAAAATAGAACTACCATATGACCCAGCAATCCCACTACTGGGCATACACCCTGAGAAAACCATAATTCAAAAAGGGTCATAAACCACAATGTTCATTGCAGCTCTATTTACAATAGCCAGGACATGGAAGCAACCTAAGTGTCCATCGACAGATGAATGGATAAAGAAGATGTGGCACATATACACAATGGAATATTACTCAGCCATAAAAAGAAATGAAATCGAGTTATTTGTAGTGAGGTGGATGGACCTAGAGTCTGTCATACAGAGTGAAGTAAGTCAGAAAGAGAAAAACAAATACTGTATGCTAACACATATATATGTAATCTGAAAAAACAAATGGTTCTGATGAACCTAGGGGCAGGACAGGAGTAAAGACGCAGATGTAGAGAATGGACTTGAGGACACGGGGAGGGAGAAGGGTAAGCTGGGACGAAGTGAGAGAGTAGCCCTGACATACATACACTACCAAATGTAAAATAGATAGCTAGTGGGAAGCAGCCGCATAGCACAGGGAGATTAACTCGGTGCTTTATGACCACCTAGAGGGGTGGGATAGGGAGGATGGGAGGGAGACGCTAGAGGGAGGAGATATGGGGATATATGTATATGTATAGCTGATTCACTTTGTTATAAAGCAGAAACCAACACACCATTGTAAAGCAATTATACACCAAGAAAGATGTAAAAAAAAAAAAAAAGTGGCCAAACAGGTCATACTAGTGATTGTCCAGGGGCAGCAATTCTTCCTCCCTTGTGAAAGCCTTAGCCCTACTCCCTGGCAGGAATTTTGAAATGCTACTCTCCTTACCAGAAGGCAAAGTAATGGAAACTGGATTTTTGAGTAGCGGATGGGAGGCGGAGGGGTGGGGGAGAGATATTTTGTAACCTTAACTGAGATAATGCTCATAAAATGCTTAACACAATGCCTGAATAAATTCTCAATAAATTTTATCTGTAATTATGGTTAGCTCCTTATCTAAAAAGAAAATCATATATAGGTGTAACATTGTAGTGGGTTGAATTGTGTCCCCCCAAAAGATATGTCCAAATCCTACCCACCACTACCTGTGGATGTGACCTTATCTGGAAATAGGTTCTTTGCAGATGCAATTAAGTCTTGTTGAGATTCAGGGTGGGTCTTAAAACGAGAGAGAGAGAGAGAGAGAGAGAGAGAGAGAGAGAAGAAGGGCATGTGAAGATGGAGGCAGAGACTGGAGTTATGCTGCCACCAGCCAAGGAACGCCAGGAACCCCTAAAAAGGAAGAGGCAAGGAAGGGTTCTCTCCTAGACCATCAGAGGGAGAGTGGCCCTCCTGACACCTTGATTTTGGACCTTCTGACCTCCAGAATTGTGAAATAATAAATTTCTGTTGTTTTAAGGTCCCACATTTGTGGTAATTTGCTTCAGCAGCCCTAGGAAACCAATGCAAATGTTACACCAGGAAAAAGGATGTGACAAGGTACTGTGTGATTTGTTACAACTGAACAGTATAGATCAGACAGGGTATCTGGGGGAGAGATATTAGAATCTCCTGGAGGATGTATCAAGCGCCTCCTTTCCAGGGAGGGGAGTACCGGGAGGGGAGCAGGTTCTCCTTGAAAAATCACTACCTGTTGTTGAGAGTCCTATTGGGCTGGCTCTGAATAAAAGTAGGAGAACCAGCAGTATAAATAATAATTGTGGTATATCGGATGGAGAGCAGATAATTATCACCTTAAAGACTCTATATTTTGTTGCCTCGGTAATGTAGGCAAGGGAAAATGAATTATCTGTATTTAACCATTTACATGAGAATAAAAATGTTAAGATATTGGCTCTAGTATTAATTCGCAAGGTCTCTCGGTGCCTGCTGAGAGAAATGGCTCAGTCATTTTTACAGTTATGTTGTTTACTGGGATGTTGAAAAAAAAAAGTGCCTTGAGCTCTTGATCTGATCCCTGAGCACTTCTCCATTTCCCACCCTTATCATTCATCCATGATCATCGTAGGTTTTAGCCTTCCTCAACTACTTTCTTTTTTAAAATAGCATTAAGAAAATAGTAACACAAGTAATTCATATCCATTGATAACAATTAGAAGATAGAGAGAAGTCAAATGGAAACAAAATTTAAATGATTCATAATCATGTCAATCAAAGACTGTCACTGTTAATACATTGGTGCCTATCCTCACAGATTTTTTTCTGCAAGTATAAGTAGTTAAAAGAATTTGAACATAATATACACACCATTTGGACACTTGCTTTTCTCCGCTTTAACTATATATTACAAGCATTGGATATGCTAGTAAGCAGAGAACTACCTCAATTATTTTCATGGCTATGTGTTGTCCCATTTTAATAATTTATTATAATTTACTTAATAAACCCCACTTTTGTTGGATATGTCACTGTAATTATTCACTATTGCAAGTAACACTAAACTGAACGTTCTTTATATATGAGTGCACGTCCAGCGATTTCCTTAGAATGGATACATGGTGCCACATGCCCTCAAGAGTGTTTATATTGGTTTACTCTCCCACCAACAGTATTTGTGACTGCCTGTCTCCCTGCAATCTCACAAACGTAATTATCAACCTATTTAGTGTTTGTCGATCTGTTAGGCAAAACAAATGGAATCTTATTATAATCTGTATTTCCGCAATTATTAGTGATTCCTAAAGGATGCTATGACACTTGCTTCTCAGCTCAGGTGTGCAAAAGGCACTGTTTATTTTTCTGTACTCAGTCTATTTTCTCAGTCTTTGGGTCCTCATTCCACTAGGGAGATGGGAAATTAATCTCAGTCCCACACACACACTTTCCCCTGGGATCACAGCCAAATTCCAGGGGGCTAAGTGTGAAGCATTGGGTATGAGTCTTGGCGTGCGTTTTAGGGGGAATCCAACTGACTGGTGATGCTACTTTCCCACTCTAGTATGTATTGGAATGAGATGGCCATCTATTCACTTGGTCTTTGATCATCGGTTCCTGTGGGATTAGGGACAAAAACATGTCAAGATGTCCCTTATTCCTTTCCAGGAGGAGCTTTCAGTTCTGACAGCCCACTTCACCATTTCTGAGGCCCCTTTGGGGCACAGGCATCGTTATGCTGCCCTGTGACAGGCTGGCACTTGAGAAGGATGGTGAGGCTGTCAGAGGCTCCACCTGTCTAGTCATACCACCATTTCCTTGAGGCCATCGGTATGAAACACCAAGCTGTGGAGATGCAGGAAAGAAGGGCAAAGGGAGAAAGTAAATACCCATTTAAAAACGTCTGCTGATATTTCAGAGTATTATCCCACCATGTTATTGGCCAGTTGTACTCATCCTTTTGTGAAATGCCTCTTCTAGTTCTTAGCTCACGCCAACTACTTTCAATTTTCCCCAAGCACCATACTGTCTTGTACTTCCAAATGTCTTTGTGCATACTTTTTCTTCTGGTTAACCCATGCTTCAGTTCTATGCATTAGCATAGATCCTTCTATTTCCCTCTAAGATAACATGTAATTGCATATTTATTTGTTTGTGGGCAGTGTAGGCAATAAAATCTTTTAAAACAATGACTCTTCTCACTGAAATTCTATATTCCTTGAAGGAAAGGACTGTGTCACAGACTTTTTTGTCATTCTGAACATATTCTGAGGCAGATTTAGAAATACAGAAATAGTTTAAACTCTTGGTGAAAACATTTACCTAAAATGAGGATAAACAAGCTGTAGTGGTTTAATGTGCAGGCTCTAGAATCAGAAAGAATTGAGTGAAGCTGGAATTTGTTATCTACTAGGTATATGACTTTGGGCAAGTTATTGATCCTCCTAAACCTCAGTTCTCTTATCTGTAAAACGAAGAGGATTATAGTGATTTGATATGGTATTGCTATAAAGCACAGTGATGCCACTTAGAAAGCAAACAACAAATACAGCTGATTATTACTAATAACCATTCTTAGGTAGAGAACAGAAAGGCTGATATGCTTACCGTCTTCTTCTTTGCTGATACTTGATGGGCAGCATTGCAAATTATTTAAATCAAGTAATTTATGCTAGAGAATTCACGCTAGAGACGCAAACAACAGGGATTAATATCACTGATCGATTAGTGAAAAGGATTGATTATTTGCTACCCTATGTGTTAGGCTGGTAAAAATACTGTATTCTGTGAGCTAGTGCGTGCTTGGGTTTTCGAGTTTATGTATTACTCTTTAGGAAGTGAGCACTGCATGAATCTAAGGCAGGAATTGTGAATGCAAGTGTCGTAGAGGCCAGGCAGCTACTACTAATGAACGAAGCAGGCCAGTGTGAAAGGGTAAGGAGTGACAGGGACTGTGCCAAATGGGAGACCCCCGTCTCTCCCAGGGGCAGCCGCTGCTGAGCTCTGGCTTCAACAATGACGACTGCGGAGCTGGCCACATCTTCCAAGTTTTTTTTTAAAGAGAAGTTGGAAATCCAGAGGACTTTTTTCTTTCTCTCATGAAGTTTTCTAATTTCTAGAAGTTGGCCACTAATTCAAGCATTGTTTTAAAACACTGTGTGGGCCAAAAAACCATGTCTGCAGGCCAGAGCTGATTCACGGGTCACCAGCTTGTGACCTTTGATTTGAGATATCATTAACATTTTCAAGAAGCACTTAGAAATGTGGCAATTTTAGAGTTTAAAGGCATGATAAAACATTACACAAACTTTGTCCAATGTAGTGTGAACTCTTTTTAATATCCCATCTAGTCAATTGGTATTAAATATGGGTTAATTTTAAAAAATACCTCACACAGTATATTTTAACTCCTTTCATCCTTCAGCTAATTCTGCACTGAGGTTCAGCTGGATCTGTTTTCAATCTTGACCTCCTGTTGGGACAGCCCAGGGAGTTCCTAAGTAAACTTCATTCTCCTAACAGGCCTCTGCACGATATTAGCTAAAGAAAGCCCTGTAGCTCAACAGGCAGATGGCGGTAAGAAATTAACTTGAACTTCAGCAAGGCTGAGGTTTCCATAGGAACAGAGGAAGCAGCCATACTGCCTGGCATTTGAACTGAATAGGAAACAGGCTCCCCATCAGGATAGTTTTAGAAAGGACTGTACTATTCTACCATTTTCCGCAGAGATGTTTAGTAGTCCCTCCTAAAGTGCTTTAACTTTAGTTAATAACAGGAAAATAAATGATACGATACTCAGGTATATGCTTAAATATGTTAAAGTGTCTGTAAGTAACAGATAAGAGAAAGACAGTGTAAGCATCTAATTGCTGAAATCTGAAAATCATTAATAAGCTTTAGCGGTCTCCAGCACAAAAACTATATTCTTTACTAAGTGAGACAATGACAAGCAGAAATCATTGTTTCAATCTTCATTTCCTGTAGAGAACAGACATTCAAATAAATGTGATTTTTTCTGTCAATGTAGTTTTCTTCTAGGAATAAAAGATATCTTTAATATATATTTTGCCTGAACTTCCAGACACTCAATTAACATGTGAGGAATAAGCGACTCTGGAGAGCACTATGCATTTTGCAATTAATGATTGAAGAGAGTTCATCTCGCTTGTGTCTGTCTCACATCCAGAGGTGGATTAACCGGGGAGCTAAGGAAGTTTAAGCTTCGTGTCCCCTCCCTCACTTTGGCCTCTTCCAAGACCCTGGGGTGAGCCTTCAGAATGTTCACATGGCCATATATTTTTGTAAAATTTTTGTAACATTTGTAAAACAGATTTTAACTGCAATGGTTAAGACTGCTGTCCCTTTCCACGCAGACTTCCCCTCTATCCGATTCCCCTCCTGTTGAGTGGTGAGGAAATGACTGCAGGTATTTTGGGGGTCTGGGTAAGGAGCAGTTGAGTTGGGGATACATTAAGTATGGATTTAGTGGGATATGTTTATATGGATGGCAGTAGTTCTGGCATAGGAACAAGTTGTAGTAATATTCCTACTGCCCACTATGTGCATTCACTCAGCATCATGACACAAAGGTGCTGGGTCAGAGACGGGATTGAGGGATGACCATGTCCTGTGGTACCTGGCACCCTGGGATGTGGGTGTGGCGGAGAAACAAGGTGGAAGTGGAGCGAGGAGCTAGTCTGTGGAAAATTCTTTCCTTCACCAGACTTGTAAAACCAAAGATGGAGGATTTGGTTCTCAACGAATTCTAGTCAGATTGGAAGTTCTAGCCAATCAGAAATAGTCTTGCTAAATGCAGTGTGTATAATTATAAACACACTGTACATTTTTAACAAAAATTGTGTCATACAGTATTTATCAGAATTCCTATGATTAAATTTCCAGCTGAATTAACACGAAGTACTGATGGCAAAGGAAACATAAAACTCAATACATAACTACCACAGGAACGTTAATAGCAAAATGGTTAATGAGAACTGTCGATTGGAAGAGCATTTAAGATGGGTCACTATTACAGTAACTGAGAATTACAGGAAACTTGAAAGGCCTGGAATCTTATAACTCATATAAAATAACTTGATAGAGGTTTTCCTAGATTTGATAACAATCTTAAAAATTTATATCATGTTTCAACAGTGAACTGTACAGTTGCAAGAAGCTTTCTGAACCATCAACAAAAATCCAGATTTTAATATTGCCATGTTCCAGTAACTTAACATTGTTAGTGATAAAAAAAATCCTCTCTCACGAAGTCTTCTGTTGGTCTAAGTTCAAAGCAATGGCTACCTTTACTATTGAGATTTTATAACACAATAGTTGTGTAAAGTTTAAATTAGTCCATTTTTAATTACTCATCCTTTAATGAGCATTATATTCCACATGGGAGTTATGTTTGATAAACTCCCAGTTATACAGTTAACCTCAGACACACATTGATGCAGCCACACATGTCTTTTTGAGAGTAGGTTCATCTTAATGGTTCAGAATAATTTCATTCTGCTTCAAACACAGATGTGTCTTTAACCTCCGTGATAATATATACCCTGCATTTAAACAGTAGCTTCTAAATAAGCAGTGATAGATAGCACAGTGATTGTAAAACTGAAGAAACAACTTGAATTACTTCAATGCTAATATTCTTAGTGCAAATCAATCTCTCAACTTTGCAGAGTTTACTTATTGGAAGCAACGTTTCATGTGTTTTTTCCGCATGTTAAAGAATATAGTAATGTTACTAAAAATATTAATCCATTACTTTTTCCTTTTCGTACTGTAATGTATATTGTGGTTTTTAATATTTTTTTTCATGAGTATATTAAGTCTAATAAAAGAAATTTCAGTGAAAAAAAAAAACCCAACCAAATGTCAATTTACCATGATAAAGACAAGACTGAATATTCTCTCTCTCTTTTCTCTGTATAGAAAAATGATTATACAAAATGTAATATGAAGAGGTAATCAAAGAGGATGTACCCTCCCCCCCCAAAAAAGGATTATAGAGACGTGTCAGGCAATTAACAAAAATAATTTTATTATTTTTCTGGATTTTGTAATGGTTGTGGTATTTGAAAGCTTCTTAAAATTTGTATTTTGTTTTATTTCTTTTTTCATTCTAAATAAATATTTACTTTCAAACCTAATTTCATATTTGTAATTTGTAAAAGCCTCAGGCCCAGTAGAACCCAGATTTACTTTTGTTCTCATTCCTCCAGTAACAGCAAAGTCATTTTTAAGGCAAAATTTACAGAGAGTAAAATGCACAAATCATAATGTATAGCTCATTTACTTCTGTTTATATAACTGTATAACCACCCATGAAGATGCAAAACATTTTCATCACCCCAGAAGAAAATTTTAATTTCTAATATATTCATGTTTAAGATGTTAATATATCCACAAAACAAGAATATTTTGCTTAGAGAAAGCAACATTTGATACAAGCAAACTCTTAGTGATAAAATTATAGTTAGTAAAATTAAAAATTCAATAGGAAAACCAGAAAAAAGAAGTCACTCAGAACATCAAGCATAAAAACAACGAGATGGAAAATATGAGAGAAAAGATGAGACATAGAGGACCACCAAGAGGAACAACTCCAACAAACAGAAGTCCTAGAAGAAAGAAAATGGAAGGGAGGAAACTTTGAAAGAAATGAAAATTTTTAGACTTGAAGAATGATATGACTCTTCAGATTTTAGAGAGTTACTCAGTACGCAGAAAATCAATAGTTCAGAAATGCTAGTTCAGTATAATTTTTACTTGCGTTTCTCTTATGAAATCTCCTTAAAATTTTGTGAAACAAATGCAATTGAAAAATTGAAAAAGAACATGTTAGAAGTGTATTTCACCTTCACTATAGATTGGTTTAAACTATTTGTCCTAGATTACATTTATCCATCATCATTCATTCATACATTCAGCACTCACTTGTGCCAGTCTCAAAGAAAAGAACTGATTCCTACTATACATCTAACCATAGGACAGTATTATATGTGTAGAGATGTAGAGATATAAAGAAGCTGCTATCTCAGTGTTTTTCATCATCATTAAATAATGTCTTTTTAAAATAAATATAATACTTTATCCTGGACTCACTATGCTTTCTGAATCTAATTGTTCACGTACTTCATTAATTCTAGAAGATTCTAGCCATTATCTTTTGAAATATTGCCTCTTCTCATTTTCTCCATTCTGTCCTTCTATAATTCCTAGGAACTGTTTTATGGAATATTCATATTCTCTTAACCCCTTTTAAACATTTTATTTCCTATTTTCCTAGGCTTCATTCAATATAATTTCCAAAGATCCACCTTCTAGTTCACAAATTCTCTTTTCACTTGTGTCTAACCTGTACTGTAACACATCCTTTGAGTTTTACATTTATGACTACACCTTTCTAGTTGTTCTGGGGAGTCTAATTAGTTCTTTGTTGTGTCTCTTGAATTTTGTTTAGGTTGCATGGTTTTTGCATGCATTTTGTACTTTTGGATTGTAAGCTTATTTTCAGCAGTTTGTCTGGGGTGTTCCTGTGAGGCTTGGATGGAGGGCATGTCTTCAAAAGGGATTTTACATTTGCTTCTTCTAGGTACCTAAGAGATCCTAGACCAAATTCTAAGTTAATTTCTAAGCTTGGGAGGCCACAGATCTTGTGTAAGTTGTCCATAAAGTGGATTAGGCCTTTGTTCACATATTCTCAGGGGAGGTTCACCCACCTCCCAACCAGAGATGAGGTCAAGAAAAAGAAGCTTCCTTATTGTCTCCTTCTGTGGTGGTGGTGGTAGTGGGATATTTTCTGGTCTACTCTTTCTCTGTGGGAATATCGCACATACATATGTGTTTGTGTGTGTGTGTTGCTGCTCAGTTTCATTTCTTCACGTGGCACAGGCCCAGGGCCTCGACTTCTAGGACTCAAACCCTAGCCCTAGGTTTCTGAGTCTAGCGGCCACTGTTCACTAGGTCTCTCTACAGGGCAGTTGAGGGTCAATTCATAAGCTCACTGCTCTAGTTTTATGTTTCTTCTCCATTTTGCCTTCCTGGGAATTTCTTTTGAGTTCGGCTCTTCATGTAAAAAATTAAAAAAAAATATTTTGTGTGGCATTTATATGAGTTTTATAACAGGAAAGTTAGTCTGTCATAGTCTGGGAAATTAAAATTGTTATTCACGTTATTTTAAATGGCTTTAAAATCAAACAATGATGAATTTGGACTATTTTTCAAAACCCTTCCTAAAGATTCTCATACCTACTTTGTTATGTTGACAATCACTACTTTATGGGAACACAGAAGAAGTGACTAGTTTTGACATGGTTGCTAACGAAGTCATCAAAAAGGTGACATTTAAGTCAGATCTTGGAGGATGAGTTTAGTACATTTATTTACCACCAACCATAATTCTTCAAAGTATTACACACAATGAAATTTAGACTTAGTCTTTGTCCAATTGATTTATTGCATTTTATATATTAATAGATATATATTTAAATACACATAATATCATCAAAACTATTATTAACCCCTGATTTCTAAGTCCCAGGCAAGGCAACAGGTGCTTAATCAAGAAAACGGAGACTCAGAGAGGTTAAATAACATTTTCACTTACGTAACATGTGGCATCTATGAAATGTGCCCTTCAGGGAGCTGAACTGACCAAGGGCCCCAGCAGTTGTGCTCTGAAATCCATTGCCATGTTTGCATTGAACAGCATTTCCCACTGGGCTGCCCCCAGCCAGTTACTAAATACGGCAGGTATACAGCAGGAATACTAAGGCAGGCTTGTTTCTAGGAGACCCAGGACTCTTCTGGTAGCTGACTTAGGTTCACGGACCTTCTGATGGCCTCGCTGAACCTTCCTTGGACTGAAAGGCAGCCTACAACAAGGTTTCTACCTGACCTTCCTTTTCCTCTCTTCACTCAGGTCAGACTTGCATTGTGCTCTGATTGTTTTCCCAGCATTTTCTCTCACAGTCATTTCCCTAATAAAATCCTTGCACCTTTAATTCAATCTTGTTGTCTGTTTCTCAGAAGACCCAGACTGTCACACTGAGTTTGACCTCAAAACCCATGCTTTTACAAAAATAACTAAATACGGATTAAGTATCTAAATGTAAGAATGACAACTATAAAACTTAGAAGAAAACACAGGCATAAATCTTCACGACCTTGGATTAGGCAACGGCTCCTTAGATATGACACTAAAAGCACAAACAACAAAAGAAAAAAACAGATTCATTAGACTTTGTCAAAATTAAAAACTTTTGTGTTTCAAAGGACAGGTTCAAGAAAGTGAAATGTTAACCCACAGAATGGAGAAAATATTTGCAAATCATATATCTGATAAGTGACTCCTATCTAGAATATATAAAGAATTCATAACTCAATAGTAAAAAGAGAAACAACAATTTAAAAATGGACAAAAATCTGAATAGACATTTCTCCCAAGAAGATGTCCAAATGGCCATTATGTACATGAAAAGATGCTTAACATCATTAGTCATCAGAGAAATGCAAATTAAAACCACAAGGAGATACCACTTCACACCATCTAGGATATCTGTAATCAAAAAGTTGGAAAATGACAAGTGTTAGCAAGGAGGTGGAGAAATTGGAACCCTTTTACACTGCTGGTGGGACTGTAAGATGGTGTAGCTATCAATACTTTGGAAAACAGTTGGTAGTTTATAAAAAAATTTAAACATAGAGTTATCAAATAACCCAGCAATTCTACTTCTTGGCATATGCCCAAGAGAAACCAAAACATGCGGCCACACAAAAACTTGTACAGGAACGTTTAGAGAAGCATTATTCATAATAACCAAAAAGTGGAAACAACCCAAGGCCCTATCAACTGATGAATGATATACAAAATATGGTATAGCCATACAGTGGCATGTTATTTGTCCATAAAAAGGAATGAAGTACTGATACATGCTGCAACATGGATGAACCTTGAAAACATTCTGCCAAGTGAGAGAAGCCACACACAAAGGACCACACCTTGTATGATCTCATTTATATGAAATGTCCAGAACAGTCAAATTTATAGAGACAGAAAGTAGATTAGTGGTTGCCAGGGCTTGGGGGCATGTGAGGTTAGGGGGATAACTGCGACAGGGCATGGGGTTTCCTTTTTGGAGGGATTAAAATGTTCCAAAATTAATGTGGTGATGGTTGTACAACTCTGAATATACTAAAAAACACTGAACTATACAGCCTAAGCGGGTGGATTGTATGGTATGTGAATGATATCTTAAGAAATCTGTTACCAAAAAATCCATGCTCTTTGAATACATTAATCCCTCATTTGGCATTTACCATATATTGTCTTATAGTTTTTTTCCTGATCAAAATGTTGTTTCACACCTCCCAAATAGTGATGATGATCTCTGAATTGTAGGGTTTCTTCCAGATTAGTTTTCTTCATTATATTTTTCAGATTTTTTCCAACAGGCATTACTTTTATGTATGAAAACTAGACTATACAGAAATGAAAATTCTGTGTGTCCCTTTGTGGATTCTTCTGATGCTAGTACAATCTCTTACACATAGTAGGTGCTTAACAATGATTTGTAAATATTATTGATAATGACGCTAGGTTTGAACTCTATTATGGATTTAAGTCTTTAGGTCTTCGGTAACGTGTGAATTTGTTATTGGTAGCAGAGTTCAGGAAAAGCAGATGTCACCTTGTGATTATAAACCTTAAAACACTTAAAAAGTACTGAAAGAAAAAAATATGCTTTAGTACGAATGCCAATTTTGATAGCAGATACTTCAGAGATATGGTGGATTTAACTTTTATACTCGTTTTCAAATGGATGCAGATATATCATTTGGGTCAGCGGGCTTCCCCTACGCCTAGTCACTTCATGCAGTGGAATCGGCCCAAAGTGGCATCTCGTGTCAGTGTGCTGCATCATTTTGTGAATTATTTTACTTTACCATGTTTCTTCATGGAGACAAGGTCATCTTCTGACTATATTTTACTAACCCTTTTCCTCTGCTTACCTTCTTCACTCTTCTTTATAACTTCTCCTCCCTCTCGTCCTTTCTGGAAGGCAGGACGGGAGGGAAGCTCAGCTGGCTTGTCCTGAGCAGTAATTATATGCCAGGCCCAGTTTTGGTCCTTTCACATTCAGAACTCCTGTTTGCTCCTCACAGTGATTTGCTGAAATGTTGCCATTTCAACCTCATTTGAGATGAGGAAACTGAGGCACATACAGTAAGCGGCAGAGTCTGGCCTGGGACTAGTAAGGCAGCTTGGTGTGCAGTTAAGAGCAGATCTGGCGCCAGGCTGTCTGGGCTTGAATCAGGGTTTCACTGCTCACCAGCTGTGTGACACCCCTCTCAGTCCCCTGGTGTTTTCATAGGGATGGTAATAGTGTATCTTACAGGGTTGAAATAGGGAATAAGTTAGTCAATTATTTGTAATGCACTTAAAACAGTGCCTGGCACAATTCAAGTGCCATGTAAGTGTTTTAAAAGTAAATAAACTAAAGCCTGTCTGACTCCAAAGCCAGTAATAGTGGAATTTCAGGCCTGCTTTTTGTTCCATTCTCCCATTATAGCAGCAGAATTAGACAAAGGCTAAACTTGGACTCTGAACAGGAAAGAGACTTAGCTGCTGAGGCACCCATGGACTTCTCGCCCTGCCCACTGTGGTCTGGCACCCCCCATCTCACCTGTCTCTCCCATGCTATCATTCCCACCTGATTCTTTGCTCACCACACTCCAGTAACGCTGGCTTTCTGTGGGTTCCACGAGCCCTACCAAGCTTACTTCTACCTCGAGGCCTTTGCACCCATCTGGAAATGTTTCTCCAGAGTTTTGCATGATTAACGTCTTCCTCATTCATGTCACCTCGTCACGTCATCTTGTCAGGAAAACCTTCCTTGATCATCATTTGGGCTCTCAGGCAAAACAGCAGGCGTGCTCACATAAAGGTGGCTGAGAAGAGTTTATTAAGAGACTGTTAGCAGGGAGTGGGCAGGCCAGAAACCAGAATAGGATGGGGAAGGCTTTACCCCCACTGGGCCTGGGGAAGTGGGGTGGCACAAGAGGAACCGGGAACCTTCAGAGAACCCAAGGAGAGGCCCCAGACAGAGTGGCAGCCTTGGCGGAGTGGTGCTGCCAATCCCCGCAGCCTTTTGCAAAAGAGGCAGCAAAAATACCCCCACTTCCCTCTCCTCCAGCCTGCTGACCTCCTGCCTCCCTCCCATCACCAGAACCTGGACTCACAGGCCAGCCTCCCAGGTGAAGGTGGAGAGGCAGTCCGAAGTTAGCCAATACTCTCTTCCCAGGTCATAGTCGATCTTTTCTCCTCTTTTATCTTCTTAGCATATATCACTCTCCACCATTACCTTCTTTTGTTTTACCCCATTCCTTCTAGAATGTAATGATTTTGAGGGCTGGATCCAGTTCTTCCGTCCCCTTCCCTTCCCTTTTTTCATCTCTGTGTCCCCAGCGCATAGTAGGTGCACAATAAAGATGAGTTAAATCAATCAACAGACTGGGACACAGGTAGCTTGCCCGCAGAGAAAAAAGTTTATAAGGGTCGTTTATCTTTTTTTTTTTTTCTTACAAAAAGATCAGGTGACTGAACATCCCTAGCATCGGGTCAGAGGGCTGCGCCTCTTGCCCCCCACTTCTGCGGCCGTGAGTGGGGGACAGCAGGTGCGGGCGGCCACTGCTAGGCTGCGGCAGCGCGGGCTCCCCCGGGACGCGTGCGCCCGGCTCGCCGCGCGTCTCCCAGGTGCGGCCCGACCCGCTCGCCCCTCCGCAGCCGGCGCGGCGCGGGGACGTGCGGGGCGGCTGCCCGAGTCCCTCTCCCAGTCGCGTCGTGGGCAGGGAGGGAGACACCCAGTGCTCACTCTCGGTTATTTTTAGTTGGTGGCTGACACCCCCGCCCCGGAGGGGGTGGGTGGAACGGGCAGAGGAGGTGGGGAGGAGGGAGCTCCTGGCGCCTCCGCGCTCGCTCCCGCGGGGACTCACGGCGCGGCCGAGCCGGGCGGCGCTGGGAACAGCTGCGGCGGCGTCCTCGGCGGCAGCGCGGCTCTCCTCCGGGACCTGCTCCGCGCGGGGGAGGGGCGGGCAGGGGAGGAGAGCGGGCGGGCGGGCGGGAAGGGGCGGGGAGCGCGCTCCTGCGGCGTCGGCGGCGGCGGCGTCGGCGGCGGCCGTCCTCATCCCGGCGACCCAGCGCTTGAGTGGACGCGGGGCTTCGCAAATGGCTTGTGCGGCTCTCGGTCTGGAAGCTCTTCAGCCCCTGCAGCCTGAGCCGCCTCCCGAGCCCGCCTTCTCCGAGGCGCAGAAGTGGATCGAGGTAGGTGCCCGCGGCTGGCGGGGGCCTTTGCAGGGGCAGCCCGGACCCACCGACCCGCACACACACGACAGGTCCAGCCTCGCCTCCCCCCACTTTCTTTTGCCAGCTGCTCCGGCACCCGTCAGGCACCCGTCAGGGCCTCGAGCGAGCTGCGACCCCCTGACGCTTTGGCACTGGCGTCTCGGGTGAGAATGGGCGCGAAGGGGGGACACTGCGGTCTAGCTGTGCATGTGGGGGGCAGGAAGCGGTCCCCTGAGCCTCCATCCCTCCTGCCCGCCAGCCGCGCAAATCTCAGCTCCTGCCGCTTCCAGGCGCTGCCAAAGGAAGCGCAGTGCGAGCAGAAGCGCCGCAAAGCCTCATTATGCGCGAGCCCCCAGAGTCCTTGCCGACGCAGCATGTCGGGGGTCCTGCTCCCAGTCCTACCTCCGCCGGTTGGCTCCCCCTCCCCGCCCTTCCGGAGCGGAGTTGTGCGTGTCTCTACGGAAGCGCATACCCACCGGAGCCTCTGGCTGTATTCCTGGCACCGGGTCAGGTGTGAGGCTGGCACAGCGCAGAGGGCCGGGGAGCCTGCAAGACCCACCTGCGAATGCGCCATCCGCAGAGACGTTGCCCAGCCATTGACAGCTCCCACTCCATCGCAGAGGCGGTGGAACGGGCTCCCAGGTGCTGGGTACCCGGCCCCGTTGGCATATTTCACTTCTTAAATGACTCGGTGGCAGGCCAGGGAAATCACTGGAGCTCTCGGCTCAGTCCAGGAAGCGCTCGCTGGGCGATCCTGATTCTCGATGTTTATCTGTAGATGCAGCTTGGTGGCCCTGCGCTCCCGAAATGAAGTGTCTGCGGGGGTCAGGACGCTAGAAGGGTGTGAGCAGGGAAAGGTGACCCATTATGATACGTGCAGTGAGCCTCTGTTTTGCGGCTGGCGGCCTTTCTTGAGGCTTACTGGAAGGCGAATTTGACCCTCTTTTCCTCAGGGACAGGCAGCTCTCCCTCCCTGGTAGTTCAAAGGAAGAAATGTACCGCTAAGTCATGATCCAGCAATGGTGAAGCCTGTTAGTACTCAGACTGTCACTTAGTGACACCCTTGATGCTGCTGGGGTAACAGAGCTACGATGGTACAGATTTAAATCTGCTGAGATGCCTGGGGAAGCCACCCTCACTTAATGCTGCTCTAATGCTCCAGCCACAGGCCTGCACCTTACAGGGTTAACCTGCTTCATACAAGCAAGAGTGTCAGGCAGAGTTTAGAAAGATCTATTTAAAAATAGTGTTAAAGAAACAGAAGAATAAACTCGAGGCTCTATTGCTAAAAGCCCCAGTCGTGTCTCTCATAATTTGATGGCTAATGAGCAGATGAGAAAAAGACCTTGGCTTTTTATTTGTGAGATGTGGCTGGCACGCCTTGGGCTGTGACAGGTGCTTTCTCTGTGCTGCATACTTGGGCTCACAGGACATACAGGAAGCATTTGTAGTCACTGGCTTGGTTGAGAGTTGGAGAGCTGTGTTTTTCAAGTTCTTGAACTTTAAAATTCTCAGGAGAGATTTTGGATGTGGATGGTGATGAGGGGAGGGTATAAGAGCAGAGCACTTTGCGGTTCTTGAAGGCAAGCGGTTTATTCCCCATTTCCTTAATTGTAAGTAACACGGGCATACATACTATACTTTAAAAAAAAATGTATTGTGGGATAAGTTACACACAGGAAAGTGCACACATCTTAAGTGCACACCTCCATGAATTTTCACCTAGGTATATAGTACTCTAGCCTCCACTTAGATTATGATCTAAAACATCTTCTTCAGCCCAGGTCACAGTCTGTTTTTAAGTGGTGGTATATTTCAAGCTAAATATTATGCAGTGCAGAATATCAGCTTTTGTCCTGGTTCCACAGGCTTAAAAACAAGAAGGGCTTCCTTAAGAAAGCAGAGCCCCATTGGGCCCTATAGACAGTTGGGCATTGTTCTTGATGCTTTACCAGATCTACCAATTTGAGAATGTGAAAGCCGTAACGGGCAGTGCATGGCTATAGGACGAAGCAGCCGTGGCGCTGTGCGTGTGCATTATTGAAGGGGCCTATCTCCTTTCAATCTCGGAGTTGGGTTTCACGGAAAGGAGAGCTTCCCCCTCCTAGGCTGTATAAAAAGGTGTTTGCTCCGGGGAGAGACAGAGACTGTCCCTCTTGCTTCCCGGAGATTCCTCTTGAAATGTAAATGCCGCGTCTGCAAACCGGGGGAACCCAGGAGCAGTAACAGATGGTTCTGCGCGCAGTTGCCCAGTGAACAAAGATTCCTCGGCTAATATAGCAATAATGTAGTACTTAGTGCGAGCCGAGTTCCCAGGGGGACTGTTATCTCGAGGCAATTGCATCTCCTTTAGGGGCCCCGTTGTCTTCGGCAACATCCTCATTGGTAGGGCTTTGTTTTTCACTTTTGTTCAGTTGGTGATTAAATTTCCCACAGACTTTTTTTTTTTTTTTCCTTTTTCTTTTGAGTAGTCAGGAATTTCACCCTTTCAGAAAAATGTTCCCTTGGGTGCAGCAGGTTAATAAACAAACTTTGCAGTTTTTCTCTCCTCTTCAGTCACTGGTCTTCCTTGAGTCATGGATTGGTGAGAAAACTGTTCATTCTTAATAAAGGTTCAGGGAACAAGCTCCAGGAGATAACTTGTTAGTGAGGAGTTTCTCTCGGCCTGCAGTCTTGGCTATTTGAGGGCTGTGTTACTGGGCAGGAAACGGTGGCCTGGGAACCGTGCCCCCATCTCACCCCACCCCCAGCTTCTGCCTTGGCTGGCAGAGGTGAAAGCCCTGACGGAGGTCACAGGCCAGGTGGGAACAGTTCCATAACACTTCCAGCGACTTTTTATAGCCGTCCGAGCAGGCTACGTGTCTTAATGTGGCTTTGGGGAGACTCCTGAAGGAAACAGCAAACTTCATGTATTAACTCTGGCTACCAGCAGGCAGGGGCCTAATTTCCTTCCACATTCCTTCTCTAGAAGGCCTTCCAAAGCAAAGGGGCAGTGAGTGCAGCACAGCGGTTAGAGGTCAGGCTTTGGGGCTGGGCAGCCTGGGTTGGAATCCCAGGTGTATTGCCTTCTAGCTGTGTGACATTGGACAGGCTGTGTTTCCTCTCCTTTTGGTCCTAAATAGTTTCTCCGAAAGCTAGCGCTAGTCGTTAGCAACAACAAAAATAACAGAGATATTGTTCAAAGCATCTGTAAAACAGGGGTACTAATAGTAGCTTACCTACCTGGAAGGAGTGCTGTGAGAATGAAATAAGTTAATACATTTAAGATGCTTAGAACAGTACGCAGCATTTAGGAAGTGCCGCTTAAGTAGTGGTCATTATTATTATTACCATTATATTACTACTGCTATTAATATCACTACTACCATAACTACTATAGTACTGCTACTATTACCACTGCTATCTTTATTAATACTGTTATTGCTATTATTGTTTTTGTTTCTATTGTTGTTAATAACAACTACAGCTGATTTTGGAAGAAAATCTTCAGAACCCTGAGTTTTTTAGTGTAAAAAATATAATTCAGTTGTCTACTGACCTAATTCTATTGTCTTAGCTTATTAGCTCCAGATACCTGGACTATAGGTGTTGTGTGTTATTCTGACTTGAGTTAAAAGAGATTTAGGCATCAGAGGAAAACCAGTAATACCAACTGATAAGATAGTCCATTAAGGTTTAGAAAATTATTCCTCAATACTGTGTTGACTATTTAAGTTTAACGCATAGTCTTTGTTAACCAAACTCCAAGGAGAATGCTCAATTCCTCTCTTCTTGCAGACAATCCAACATTAAATCGTTAAACAAACGGTGGTTGTCTGAATATACAACTCCAGTGTAGCAGTGTTTTGTTCATTGACGTTGTGTCAACTCCCCCTAGAAGAAGAATAAGTCCCTCGTTTATTTTCCTTCCTCCTTCCTCCCTTCTCTTTCCTCTTTCCCTCCCCCCCCCCCGCCCCCCTGTGATGGTAGTTATTGAGTTACAAGACTATGTTAGCAGGTAGATAATTCTAATTTTCTTGGTCTCCCCCCTCCCCTTTGCTTCTCCACCCGCAAGAGTATTTATCTGTTCTAATCTGTAGTTCTTCTCTGCAATGCCAAACACTTTCTGGAGAAACAGATGTCGCTTCAACTCAGTTTCAGTTGTGATTTGGAGCAAGTTGCCAGGCCTTTAGGGAGGGGTTGGAAATTTCAACCCAACTCAGCCTTACTTCTCAACTTGAGACGTTTCTGGACTCCTTTAACTTTAATCATACCATGCCTGTGGGGCTTGGTGCTGCATATAATCTCATTTGTGACCTAATCCATATTTCACATGAGTGGGAACTAGTACTGGGAGGGATCAGTTCATCATTTTGGGTCATCTCCCCCTGCTCACATAGAATTGTTTTCTTATTCAACTGGGACCTGCTTTTGAAGATTAAAAGCACCGAGGGTACCTTAGCTCTCCAAGACTGAAAGCTGTTGTATTGTTTGGCAGTTGGGAGAATTTATCTGTAGCCTTTGAGAGAAATGTAGCATTTGGTGGCCAGTAACATACGACATTTGCGATGTAATGATGAATGAACATATGCCATAAGTTATATAGTCATTCTAATTCTCCTCCTCTGTCAGGACTTGATGACTCTTACATCATTTTACTACAACAAAGATTTAACTTTGCATATGGTTCTCTACTCTGCATGGAGAGCTAGGGAAGAGGAAGAAAGACTTTTCTGGCTAGCTCAAGAAAGGAGTGGTGGTCTGAATAGATATGGAAATGAGAGCAGGCAGCATCATTCTCACAATGACATTTAAATAGTCTGGCTTGTTTGTATACAGGGCTGCTATGACACAATGCTGTCACGTGGTAGGAGAACAGTGAGGTCCCACAGATTTGGGGAAAGGGGAAGTGGAGTGGGAGGTGGAGCTGGCTCTTCTGGCCCCAGCATCTCCCTGGAAACCAAGTTTGCATCAGGCAAGCTCCAAATGAGCAGACTGAGCTCTGGCCACCAAGAGGGGGGTAGAGTGGGGTGTGTGTCCCCAGCAACTGGATCTCTGGGTCCCCGGCTCTCTATTGATGGATGACAATGGAGCCATGATGTGGACATCTGGCCGGTGATTCTGTGAGTGGCAGTTGGTGCTAGGTGGGACCAGGCAGCTCCTGGAAATTGGCCTGGAAACTTCTCTTTTTGCTTTGGACTATCCTGAAACCTAAAAGTGTCATAGCTAGGGGTAACATGATAATGATAAGGATGGTGATGAAACCAGTGCTCATGATGATAATAGCTGATATTTATTGAGTACTTACTATGTGTCAGGCACAGGGTGAAAAACTCATTAATCCCTTATAAATAAGTAATGTTATTATCCCCATTTACAGGTGAGAAAATATCTTCCCCAAAGTCACAAGTAAGTGGCAAAACTAGGACTTTAATCGAAAGCATCCTTGCTTAACTTCTACAAATATATGTACCCAGATATCCAAAATTTATAGCTGAAGACACTGTGGCTTCCAGGAATTAGGAGACTTGCTCAGGGTCACCTAGTCAGGAAGTACTGGTTAGAGTCAGGATTCGAAACCCAGGCTGTCTAACTTGGAAGCCCTTGTTATCTTTTTTTTTTTTTTTTAATTTTTATTGAAATATAGTTTGATTTACAATGTTGTATTTGTTTCAGGTGTACAGTAAAGTGATTCAGTTATACATATATATATATAAACATATATATATATATATTTTTTACATCCTCTTCCATTATAGGTTTTTACAAGATATTGAGTATAGTTCCCTGTGCTATACAGTAGGTCCTTGTTGGTTATCTATTTTAAACATAGTAGTGTGTATATTTTCATCCCAAACTCCTAATTTATCCCTCTCCCCCCCTCCCTTTTGGTAACCATACGTTTGTTTTCTATGTCTGTGAGTCTATTTCTGTTTTGTAAATAAGTTCATTTGTATCCTTTTATTAGATTCCACATATAAGCGGTATCATATGATATTTGTCTTTCTCTGACTTACTTCACTTAGTATGATAATCTCTAGGTCCATCCATGTTGCTGCAAATGGCATTATTTCATTCTTTTTTATGGCTGAGTAATATTCCATTGTATATATGCACCACATCTTCTTTATCTGTTCATCTGTTGATGGACATTTAGGTTGCTTCCATGTCTTGACTATCGTAAACTGTGCTTCTATGAACATTGGGGTGCATGTATCTTTTCGAATTATGTTTTTCTCCAGATATATATCCAGGAGTGGGATTGCAGGATCGTATCCCTTAATGCTTCCTACATTTAGGACCATGTGTGAAAATTCCTGTAGGGACTGAGCTTTCTGTCCCTCTGACTGTGCAGAGGTTCCCCCCACCCCTGCCTTTTTTCTGAGCCATGATGTGGCTTTCAGAAGCTATGGCTCCCTAGTTTGTTTTTCTTTACAGTTTGTACCTTTCTGCTGCCAAGACTGAGGGGCTGTCCTCCCTGGGACAGACCTTACATTGGGTGAGGGAGGGGCGGGACACCAGGTAGGTGGTGCTCGCCAGGCCCTCAGGCAAGAGGAATCAGGCTCTGCGCCTTTGCTGGCTGCCTTCACACCTCACTTTGCTAAGGCGGAACTGGGCAATGGCATTGTCTGTAGTTCAGGGTTGCTGGAATCCGGTTTCTGTCTCCTGTTGTTACAGCTCCCAGTCACTCCATTAAAAGTTTTATTAGGGCAAATGGCCAATAAGTAAGTAGTTAGTTTAAAAAATTTTTAAAAAGCTTGCTGATTCCTTAACGTATGATTACTTAAGAGGACAGATATTCTAGAATATTTTATGTTTATGATATTAGGGACTGTGGCTCTCTTGTTACAGTTTTACCTCCAGTGGCTGTTCCATATGGGGGTGCATAATTGCATCGTCCATGTGTGCTTTAGCATTTTCTAATGGAGAAGTTGAGTAGGTGTATTATTCCATACTTTACCTTCCCCAGAGAGTTTGAGTAAAGACCTACTACCTGTGTGATCTGTCTTGTGCTCCAAAACACAAAAGGCTGTGGGTGCAAAGGGCCATCTCTTCCCCATGCTGATGTGTTTAAGCGCTGTCGGCACATCTGTCTGAGGCCTTTACCACAGCTCCTTCACTCTTACCTGAGAGTTCTCCTGTTTGGACAGGAGCTCACCTGGGAACAGTTTTGTTGTTGAGTTCAGCCAAGAGGCAGGTCCTTCCAAGAGAGGAGATTGGCGGCCTCTCCTGCAGGTATCCCGGTCCCATCCTGAAGAACTGAAGGGTCTAAACAAAGTAGCTCTGTGACTTCTGGGAATCTTGGCTGTGGTCAGCATCCCTGTCACCTACATTCCAGTCTAACCCTAGTCATTTCAGCCTTTATTTTCATGGTTAAGGACTGAATTGCTTAACACTGGTTGATTTTTTTAATGTGTAAAAGCATCCAACAGTTTTCTACTTTAATAGCGATATCGAAACTTTTTTTTTTTTAACATTGGTGGATTTTTGACTAAACTACTTTCATTGGAGCTAGATTTTTTTATGTTTTTGAAGCCCAGTTCACTCTTCTGTGATTTAGAAAACTGTGCAATACAATTGTATACTATTTCCCCTCATTTGTTCCTAAGAATGTGTGTGTGTTTACTTTTGAAGCAAAGGAAAGGTATCAGATAGGATCTTTTTGTGAGGGGAGGGTAGAGTGGGAAAAAGGAGGACTTCAGTGCAGTCAAATGAGGAAAGGAAAGGATAATAGAACTTTATTTTTAAGTAATTGAGAAATATAAAAATAGCCTAAATTAGAGGGTTACTAGAAGATACAGGAAAAAAAATAGTCCTTGAAAAAAAGTAGTCCTTATAAAAAGAATGATGGAATATTGGAAAGACTTCTTCCTGGACACAGGGAGATGTTATATCTCTCTTTGCAAGGAAGAATGATGTCATGGAGTTCAGCTCTGTTGTGGTAAAATTCCATGTTTGCAGTGTTGAAAACAGTATTCCCAAAGAGATGTCCTCGTGTAGCTAACCCTGATGGGGTGGCCATCGAATCTCAGGGAATTATCTTTGGCATAAGGGGAAAAAAACAAGGTGACGTAGTCATAAAACATGCACCTAAGGAATATCTTGGCTGACACCTTTTCTCACTAAACTTATGCTATCAGCAAAACTGTATCCTTTTATTTATGCTGGGACCTTAAGGATAGAATATTGGTTAGGCTGAGAAAGCTCCATGTTTCCACGGCTCTGCATCCTGACTGTGACAGTTACAGCCATTGTAGGAGGCAGCTCGGCTTCCTGGTCAACCTTAGAAGTTAGGAATGTACCCCACCCTTCTATTCCTAAATAGCCCATTAGGAGACCATGTAAGAATAGACCTACACTTGTTTTTGTTTTTTATAAAGGTCAAGGGCAGAAGGGCTTTAAAAAATTTTTACATCCCAATACTGTTATAAAAAAGTCCTCAGCCTTATTTTTTACCAAGTGGGGCACTAAGTGAGGAATTGAAGTTATTTATTGTGGAGTAGACGGCTCTCTTTTCCTCTCCTAAGAAATATTTTAAAAAATGATATTCAAACAATTATTTTATTATAATGGGAAACTGAATGAAGGCTAGGATAGGCTCAGTCAAATGGTTTAAGATATGAAAATAATTATTTGGGATGCTTGGCTGTCACTCACTTATAAGTTCACTTCAGTGTAAACACTAAAAATAAGCATTAACGGTGAAAATAAGCATTAATGTGTGGAAGTGTTTTAAACAAACTTTAAAATTCATTTCCTGTAAAGTGTTAACTAAGCTCCAACCATATACCAGGCATAGTGCTGGGAACCAAGGTTAGGTGGTGAACAAAATAAACATGATTCCTGCCCACAGGAAATGCACAATGTAGTTGTGGTGTGTGGGGGGTAGAGCTTAAACAATAAATTCATAATAACAAATTGGGATAATTGCTATGACGACAAAGAATGGGGGACTTAAGAGAAGAAGACTTTAGGCAGACAAGGACTCATAGTGAAAGTAATATTTAAGCTGAGATCAGCGAAGGGTGCTGAGCAAGGGAATTAGATTGATGCTAATTTATTGAGATAAGAGCTTGTGTGTACACACAACACATGCTTTTATGCTCTTACAGTTTTCCAGGTGTGTTGAAGGTGTGTATGTAGGGGAGGGGGCGGAGAAGGGAACTGAGTCAGAAATTCTCAAATATTCTTGCCGGCCACTCAGAGTGGGGTTTGCATGATGGTCTACATACCGCTTAGGACCAAGACACAATAAATCAAGAGACCCTCTTCTAGGAGATATGGCAGAGAGGACTTTGGGATTTACATTTGAGCTTGGACTCTGGGATTAAAATTCTTGCACAGAATAGGGGCTGTAGACGCTGCACTCCACTCTGAAGTGAGAAGGGGCTGCAAGAAACCTGCCTACTTTTCAGTGAGTAAGCAGAGCAATTTTGTGTGAGACTTCGGGTGGTGACCCACAGATGTCCTCTGATTTGGGAACTTGTCTCCCAAATTCCTCTGAAAGAAGGTGCTTTATAAACTAATAAAGTCACATGTCATCTGGGAGCCCCAGAAATTGTAAACTCTGTGACTTAGGTTTCTTTTACCACTAGATCCTCTTCCTCATGGTCCAACATGGCTGCTAGAGATTCATCATCACGTCACCTTTCCAGGAAGCAAGATGGAGGAAGGGAAAATGAAGAGTGCATCTTTTCCTTATAAGACTTTTAGAAAAGTCTTCCTGACACTTCTGGTTCCATTTTACTGCCCAGAATTTCAGTAACATAGCCGCTCCTGATTGCAGGGGAGGGTGTAATGTTTCCAGGTAATAATCTGGGTTCTATTCCTTAGGAGAAAGGGGAGAATGGTGGTTGAGGTAGGGGAACCCTGGAGTGCCCCTTCTCCACTTCTCCAGGGACAAATCCTTCCAGACAGGGCTTAAATATGACTGCCTCTGAGGCAGACTCCCTGATTCCTTTAAGCCCACTAATCCTTCTCTGTGCACACCTGACATTTAGAATTCACCTCTATTAGAACATTGTCATATTTCATTGTAATGAATATATGGTTGCTTGGGATCTGCCTACTTTGATAAACCCCACAGCTCTTGTGGCCAAGGTCTGGGTTCTTAGTGATCGTCCCAGTCCTCTTCAGTTTATTCACTTTGCTCCCCATTAGGGCCTCAGAGCCATATTCCCCACTGCCCGAGAGATTTCTCAGTGAGCTTGTGCCCAGCTACGATTGCCTGATTGGCACTTGGACTCTGCCGTGGCAGAGAAAATAGACTCTGTTGCTGCCCTGACAGGAAGCAAATTTTTTTTTTTTTTTAAAGACTGATTTAAAAAAGCAGTTTACCCAATAGTTGCCTGGAGACAGTCAGTGATTGGACACTTGGAAAGTGATTCCACTCTTGGCTCTTAGGTAGGTGATATCAGTGGAAGGAATTATTTAGGAGGCCACCCTCCCCCTCAGGTTGGACTGGTGCAGGGCTCACTGCACTTGGCATTTCTGTCTGCAGGGCTGGAGAGCAAACATCTCCTTTCTTTAAATAAACATGCTCCCCAGCATTCTGCCCCAGGACTCTCACCTCCTCTTTCTCTCCCCACCTCAACCAATCAGTCAGGCTCCTCTCTCTCCCCTGTTGTAGGATCTAGCTAAAGAAAAAGCACGTAGGAATTTTATTGTAGTGGTCATCTGTAGGAGTTCTTATTAGATAGGTATTTTTAAAAGGACAATACCCCGTAAAAACTAATGACCAGCAGCTGGTATTAATAAGGGACTATGGCTATGACCATTCATTGTCATGACCCAATGGAAACACTGAGAAATGGCATCCTCTCTGCCTTTCCTACAGAAAATTAAAAAAGGAGCTTGTGGAGCTGAATGTTATCAACCAGCAGATGTGGTTGCCGCCTGTTTCCTCAGGAACCTTGCAAGATGTCATAAATAGGAGGGGTGGGTGACAAGTGGAAGCCTGATTCATCATGTTGCAAGAGTTGACGGAATGTGATAATGTAGTGATAAGGTAGCTAGTTCAGTGACAAATAAAAATAATAATAGTTAACACACTTCTAGAGCACTTATCGTGTGGCATTGCTAGTCTAGGTGCTTGAGTTACTATATAATGTAATGTGCCCAGCAGATAAGGTGCTTCTGAGGTAAGCACCATTTTATGCCCATTTTATCAATACATGACGGGAAAACTGGAGTACAGAAATGTTAATTGATTTGCCTGAAGTCACATAGTTAATAAGTGGCAGAGCTGGGATTTGAATCCAGGCAGTTTTGTTCCAGAGCTTGAGCTTGGGCTGGTGACTGCTATGCTCTAGAAGTAAAAGCAAAACTTCTAAAAGGATCATGATCCCAACTATCTAAGCAAGCAGGTGACCTGCCCTCCCTCTGGCTTCCTCTTTCCCTCAGCAGCTGTTTAGTGGGCATCTTCTGTGTGCATGGTACTGTTAGTTGCTAGGAAACAGTTCCATCTCTGTGATTCCTGAGCACATTCTGTGAAACTGGAGCCCTTTCATTGCTTTTCAAAAGATAAATTTTGGCAGGCGAATGGTTACGACTATGCTGAAAAACCATTACAGGAGCAGAATAAACCATAGCCGATGGGTGGAACTATTTTTACTTCCTTTCTCTTCACCAGTCTCTTTCCCTCTGGTTGAGACCTGGCTCCCCATCTGTGTTCAAGTAGTCCTGGAACAGAAATTATTACTAACAGGAGGAAGAAAAGCATGTGTAGTTAGTGTGTGTTCCTGCTGGCTGCTCTACATTTGTCATCCTACTTAGTCCTTGTGTAACACATATCTGTTGCCCACCGAACCAGTTCAAGGGTCTTTACTGTGCCTGTTCCAGTAAGTTTTAGTCATGTTAAGACTGGCAGGCAAGTTGGTCAGGACTCTGATCCGATGTGGCTCCAGGGCCGTTAAATGATGCCCCTCGCAATGGTACTTCTCTTGGCTCACACATCTGGTACCTCCTGGTCGCAGCTCCACTCTCAGACCCCTTACCCGGCATGGACCCCTGGTCTTCTGAGCAAATACGGTTGGCTCTGCTATAATTTATGTTTCCGTAGTGTGAATTATCGCATATGCAATTGAGAAGTAGGGTGTGATGCTTTTAAGATGCAAGTTGCAGTGGTTTGTGTGAGATTTTTCTTAGCACCTTAGTATTTTGCATCACCAATTAGCAGTAATTGAAAGCAAAGGAGGCTGTGGAAGTGAAGGGGGGGGCGATGGCACCTTGTTCTTGCTCTGGGCTCCATTTGGCTTTGCACTTATTAAAAAGTCTGATTTATCTTATCTCCATAACGCAGCAGCTTCAGTCTTTCCTCACATGCTTTCCATACTGCACCCTTGCCCCACCCCACCTTTTGGGTAAAATTCCCACATTTATTCTATAATAGGATATAGAAAACATCTTTTTATCTGTGCTAGTAATTCTCAGTTTCTTATTGTTTTTGTTAGTGTTCTGGTTACAAAGTTGAATGGGATTTGAGCCTTCTGCCCCAACTCTGAATTTTCCGTAAGCCCTGTTATATTTTAGTGTTTGATTTTGCAAAATATGAGGTTTTTGGTTGTTTGTCTTACTTTGGGACATTATTGATTCATTTTTAGGAATGTGCGTTGTTGTTTTATAGTAGAAATACTTGGATCTTAATGTCTTGTGCAGACTTACTGCCTCTCACTCACAGGCTCACACACACACAGATGTATAAAACAACAGCTGGAAGATTCCTGATGCTGGAACTGAGGATCTTGGGTCCTAAGGAAACATTTTTAGGAACTTCACATTTCCTATCTACTGTCAGATGACCTTGGACAACATTCCTCAGAGAAGCTCCTACTGATTTTGGAGAGGTAGTGCATTTTTCTTCCTGAGGCATTTTTCTTTAGGATTTTATGCCTTGGTAGTACTTAAAGCAGCGTCCTTCTCCCCAAGGGAACCTATGAGAATTATTTGTTGTGGGTGAGAAGCTCTTGGAAATGAGGCGAGTTGGAAATGAGGAAACTGAGACTTGAGGGTAAGTGTAGGTGGTTTGTCCGGAGGGTTGTTGGCTTCTAGGCTGTGACTCGTGTGGCCTTCCTGAGCCAGTATATACATATTGGCAACCTGTCTCAGTTTGGGACGTTATTCGTTCATTCATTATATATTTACTGAGCATATCCTAAGAACTCAGGAGTAGATGAGACAAACATGGTGCCTGCCCTTGTGAAGTTACACTCTTCCAGGAGAGACAGACCCTGAACACAGAGTTGTGTGTGTGTGTGTGATGCACGTTCAGAAAGGGAAGAGCAGGTTGTGTGGACATGGAGAGGGTTGGGCCTCCTTTGGTCTGTGGGGCCTCAGGCAGCCTCTCTGAAGACGTGCTGTCTAAGCTGAGGCCCAAAGGATGAGCAGGGACTGGCCAGACAAAAGAGAGCAGGAAACGGTGTTCCAGGTGGAGGCTGAGGGATGTGTGAAGACTCCAAAGAAAGAGTTGGAGGAGCCCAGTGAGGTGGGTGTGTCAGGGCGAGGGAGGTGCGGGATGAAGCTGGAAGGCGGGGTGGAGGGAGGGCTGCTCAGCCTGGTGCAGGCGGTAGGAGTCCTCAGGGCTGCCTGGCCTTGGCCTGGGGCCATGGCTGGCTCTCTCTTGGACGACAGGGATCAGATTTTCTCCACACTTCCTCAAATTATCATAGTTCATGATAATAATTTATGAGGGCTTGGGACTTCCCTGGTGGCGCAGTGGTTAAGAATCCGCCTGCCAATGCAGGGGACACGGGTTCTAGCCCCGGTCCGGGAAGATCCCACATGCTGCGGAGCAACTAAGCCCTGTGCACCACAACTACTGAGCCTGAGCCCTAGAGCCCGCAAGCCACAACTACTGAGCCCACGTGCCACAACAACTGAGGCCTGCGCGCCTAGAGCCCGTACTCTGCAACACGAGAAGCCACCGCAATGAGAAGCCCGTGCACCGCAATGAAGAGTAGCCCTGGCTCGCCGCAACTAGAGAAAGCCCGCGTGCAGCAACGAAGACCCAACGCAGCCAAAAATAAATAAATTAAATAAATAAATAAATAAATAAAAACAATTTATGAGGGCGTATCGCCTATGGCCCTATTCTAAGCATTTAACTTCTCAACCATCGTGTGAGCTAGGTGCAAACTCTTATTACTCCCATTTTACAGAGAAATAAGTAAATAGTCGAAAGTCACACAGTCATTAGGTGGTGGAGCTGATCTTCAAACCCAGGCAGTCTGGCTGCTTTACCTCTGCTAGTAACCACCATGCTGTGTGATGTGATACAGGCTCGTCACCAAGGGCAACCTTGAAGGATATTGGTGAGGGGGGGCAGTAGTGAAGAGGTGGGGTGGGGTGGAGATGGGGATGATGCCCCAGGATGCTGGAGGCCCGTGTTGGCTTTAGAAATGTTTTCAGTATTTTTAAAGAAACTCCCCAAATGAATCTCTTTACCCAATACACTGCTTGACAGTTGCTGCTACCTGGAAAGGAGAGTGATTTTATCCAGATGAGACCCTAGGCATCTCTCTAACCCTACATTCTAATGCATATGTGGTCTTGGTTCCCAAGTGGCCTGATGGACCCTGGGGTTGCTCTGACATAATAAACCACTGAATTTTAACTTGCATCAAGAGTTGTGAATTGTATAATGTGTTAAAAATTTTTTTTTCTTATTCATTTGGCTTTTATTTGAGTGTGTTTAGTAATTTTTTTCATTCAAACATTCTTTTGTGTGTTTTAGTTAGTATTCTGATGATTGCAACAAACAGAAATCCAACCTAAACTGGCTTTAGAAAAAAGATGGTGTATTGGCCTATTGATAGTCTGGAGGTAGAGTCCTACTTCAGATGAGGCTGACTCAGCAGCTCAATGGTATCAGTAAGGACAAGGATTCTCTCAGCCTTTCAACTGTGCTGTACGTTGCATGGCTTTATGCTCTGGCTTTATGTAATGTATCCTTGCCTGCCCTACACCATTCCAGAAAGTCCAGGCTTTTCCATTTGAGGACTTGGCGGGACAAGAGCAATTCCAGTCCTCATATTCTCTTTACACCCTCTGGCCAGAGAAAGGAGACACAGCCCTCTTTCATGATTACCAGGGGAGTGGATGAGTGGGTTAGCTGAAGTCAATCGGGGTCCACCCTTGTCCATCCCTACCACTGGCTGCTACCCAACAGTGAAGTGGTGAATTCCCTAAAGGAAAACCTAGGGGAAGTAGATGATGATGAGATCACCAATAAACGTTACCAGTATTTTAATTAAAATGCGATAATATATAGGAATGCATACGTGGGTGGCAAGAATATAGAGAAAAACAAGGAAATAGTTAAAAAACTGAGAACAGTGGCTATTTCTTGGAGGTGAGTTTGGGATTATAATCTAAGATTGGTTAAAAAAGGCATTAATAGATTGTTTCATTCCTATTTTTAGAAGATTAGAAAAGGGTCAGTTTTAGAGATATCACCAAGTGTCAGGTGCCCAACCCAGCACTTAAGTGGTTCTACTAGGTGTAAAAGTGTGATTGAGTGAATCAGATTGATTTTGAAGTGTTGATTAAAAAGTAATATAACTCACACAACTTAATAGCAAAACTACAAACAATCTGATTAAAAAATAGGTAGAGGAACTAAATAGACTTTTTTCCAAAGAGGACATACAGATGGCCAACAAGTACATGAAAAGGTGCTCAACATCACTAAACATCAGGGAAATGCAAATCAAAACCACAATGAGATATCACCTCACACTTGTTAGAATGGCTATCCTCAAAAAGACGATAAATAACAAGTGTTGGTGAGGACGTGTAGAAGAGGGAACCCTTATGCACTGTGGGTGAGCATGTAAATTGGTGCAGCAACTATGGAAAACAGTATGGTGGTTCCTCAAAAAATAAAAAATAGAGCTACCATATGATTCAGCAATTCCACTTCTGGGTATTTTTCCAAAGAGAACAAAAACACTAATTCAAAAAGATATATGTATCTGTATATTCATCACAGCATTATTTACAATAGCCAAGGTATGGAAACAACATAAGTGTCCATCAACAGATGAATGGATAAAGAAGATGCCATATATATACACACACACAGTTGAATGCTACTTAGCCATAAGAATGGAGATCTCACCATTTGTGACAACATGAATGGATCTTGAAGGCATTATGCTAAGTGAAATAAGTCAGACAGAGAAAGACAAATATTGTATGATCTCACTTATATGTGGACTCTTTAAAGAAAAGTTGAACTTGTGAAAACAGAGAGTAGAAAAGTGGTTGCCAGGAGGTGAGGGTGGGGGAAATAGGAGGAGGTTAGCAAAAGGGTACAAACTTTCAGGCATGAGATGAATAAAGTCTGAAGATCTAATGTATAACATGGTGACTGTAGTTGATAATACTGTGTAATTGAAATTTGCTAAGAGAGTAGAACTTAATGTTCTCACCAAAAAAAAAAAAAATCACATATATATGTGTGTATATATATACACACATATATATAAAAACAAATATATAAATAAATATGTGAGGTAACAGAATGTGTTAACTAACTAGGTGGGAGGAATCCTTTCACAATATATATACATATATGTATCAAATCATCACAACATACATTTAAAATATCTTATAATTTTATTTTGTCAATTATATTTCAATAAAACTGAAAAAAATAACATAAAAAGGTCCAAACTGGGTACTTCAATTCTCCTTTTTTCTCAATATATATTGACCTTTTTACTGAATTATAAAAGAGCAGCTTTTAAAAAATGTTAGAAATGAAAGTATCCAATACCAGAATCTGATTTGTTTTCCCCATTAAATTTCGTATTCCTCAGGTAAGGATTATTTTGTGGAGCCTGAAGCCTAGAAATAGCAAAACCACACAGTTGCTGTTTGCTGGAGAATGCTCGGCCCTGTGCCTGTGCACTCCCCAGGCATGTGGGTCTTCTAAAAGTGGGTACGGCGGCTGTCGCCCACTGATCCTCTGGCTGAGTGGCCCAGATTGGCACAGCGCAGCTGGATCCTATGCAGAGCCTGTACGGCAAAGAGGAGGGTAAAAATAAAAACCGGTTGGACAGTTTAGGCGGAGTCAGGGTACTTGAAAGCTCACTGGTCGCTTTGCTAGTCCTTGGTCAGATTTTCACTTTTTATTTTAAGGGATAGTAGTGGTTACAGGGACAGTTTCCTAGGTTTCTTAAATGGTAAAATAATTTCATAAAGCACAGCAAAACACAGTCTAAGGTGCTTTTTTCTATATGTAGAAAATATGTTTTTTGAGTTTAGAATATTTTACGTATAACATGAGTTTCTTATTTATCCCACTATTCAACATTCAAGTCTTTAATAAAACTTTTTTTCCAAAGGCATCTCTTTAATGGAATTACTCTCTGAAATAAGACCTCTCTCTCTTTGATAATAGAGTGAAATGAGCTTGTCATTATAGGGTTTTTTAAAAAATAGTTTTCTTTGTTATAAAAAGAAAGAGTAACAGTGTTTAAGTATGGTGTCAATTATCTAATGAGAATAGTTTTTCAATCCTGTCATTTTTTGGATTTTGAAATTTCTGTTTTAAAGTACGGATTTGCTAATTTTTGAAGCTCTGGTCCTTATTAGTGGAAATTTTGAGATTTTTATTTTTGGCATTTGACCAATATATTTTGTTAAAGTGCAAAAGCAAATTCTGTGTCACATTTTCCTCAGTTACTGATAGCTTTGAAGCATGTGACAATTTTTTTCCTCCTGAATGCTTTGTGTCTTTTAATGTAAGCATCTCTCTGTGATCTGTAGATTGAAAATTAAATCCCCAAATGGACTTTGCCTTGCAATAGCAATATAGAAGAATATTAAATATTGATATTTAAAATACATGGAGATATATGGAGAATGTGAGTATAAATTATTTTTAAAATAAAATTAAAAAAATATCTCAAAATACCCTGTTGGAGACACATTTCTGAAAAAACGTCTTTTTAATGCAATGTTTATATCATTAATGCTAGTTTGGAATAAGAGTTCTAAGAATTTTCTTACATCTCATTTATTAAGTTACTCATTATTTTAAAATCTACTAAGAGACTAATAATGCCTATGGATATCTTTTGGCAGTGATAGACATATTCTAGAATTAGATAGTGGTGATGTTTGCCCATTTATTTATAGTACTTAGTGGAAATACTAAAATATTCTGAATTATACATCTAAAAGAGTGAGTTTTATGTTAAAAAACCTATTAAGAGCTCAATGTTGTTATAACTATTCTCAAGATGTGTAAAAAACACGTGAAATTAAGGTATATATTAAGCAACTCTTGGTACAGCAGTGCAGTGTGACACACCACCCACCAAAACTCACAGTGGCAGATAGCAATCTTTTTTGGCTCATGGTTCCAAGGGTCTGCTGGAGCAGTTCTGCTTCAAGCTCTGGGTTGGCTGCGCTTGGGTCAAGACTGTGGGTTGGGTTCAGATCTGCTTCATGTGTGTTTGTTCTCCTTGGACCAGAGGCTACCTGGGAGATGTCTTCATGGCAAATGAATGACAGGTGCACCAGAGCCCAGCCAAATCATGAAATGGATTTAAATTCTCCACTTGCATCACATCTACTCACATTCCACTGCCAAAGCAAGTGATGTGGCCAAGTCAGTGGGACAGGGAAAGACATTTTGCTCACAGTAGGAGAGGAGGGGAGCGAATATTCTTCAAACAATACTCCAGTCTATCACAAAGTGTTTGTGGTTCCTCCTAGCCACAAAGGGAGAAGAGAACATTTCTCCCTGGGTAGGGATCAGTATCTTTGAGGAGATGGGCATTGGGTTGAGTCTTGATAAATGAGCAAGTGTTGTCAGTTGGATGGGGAAGGTAAGGGTGAGGAGAGATGAGAGCAAGGGTTGGAGAAGGGCCTTCTAGATCATGAGAGCAGCTTGAGCAGAGAGATGGAGATTTGCAGGAGCAGGGTATGTTTAGGAAGCAGCAGGGCCAGAGTATAGCATTTGGAAAGGCCTGCTGGGAGAAAAGACTGGGTCCTATCAATGAAGACCTTGTGCACCATGCCTTAGGGTTTGGTGTTGGAACTTAAGGGGCTGGGCTCTGGAATCAGACAGCCTGAGTTCAAAACTTCTCCCTTCCATTTACTAGCTCTGTGACTGGGGGGAACTTACTTAGCATCTCTGTGCCTCAGTTCATCGTCTGTAAAATGGTAAGAGTATTCTCAGTGTCTGCCTCATGAACTGTTAGGATCAAAAAGTGAACACACAGAAGGCCCCTATAAAAGTACTTGACATATATCAAGTGCTTAATAGGTGTTGACAGCTATTAGTATTTTTATTTTTTAAAAATTTATTTTATTTATTTATTTTTTTTGCACCAGGTCTGAGTTGCTGCAGGCAGGCTCTTTAGTTTCGGCCGGTGGGCTCCTTAGTTGCAGCTCGCAGGCCTGTATGTCCCAGGAACCTTTCTTATCCATCATACCTTCTCACTGTTATACAATCAATGTCTCCCCTCCTCCTCTCTCAAAGCCATCTAATACGTTCAAGTCTTTCCCATCTTCAAATACAGAACAAAACAAATCCTACTGAAACCTTATGTTCCTCTCTCCCTGCTATTTACAGCTGTCTCCTTTCGTTGCTGTCAAGCACCATGAAATAATAATCTACACTCCCTCTCCCAGCTTATACACCTCCCACCAAGCCTTAAATCACTGCAATCACTCAAAGCAATTCACACTGTCCTCTTTCAGCCAAAGGACCCTGCTTCTTAAACATTCCTGAGTGTCTCATAGGCTCCTCCAATAACACACTCAAACCTGAACTCATCCTCTTTCTCCTCACATCACTCCTCTTCCTATGTTCCCTATCTCAGGAAATCAAGCCACCCAGTTGATCAAGAAATAAATTTGGGAGTCACTCTCAATTTCTCTGTTTCTCTCGCCTCCCCCATCCATTCAGTCACTAAATCTCATCAATGTTATATCCTTAATGTCTCTCACATTCATTCCCACTTTGCTGCCATCATCACCTCTGGCTTCCCTGCTTCAGTACTGACCACCATAATCATTCTCTTCCTTGCCACCAAGGTCATCTTCCCAAAACATAATGTAATTATGTCCCTTCCTTACTTTTGGTTATTCCTCATTGTTTAAAGATAAAATCTAAACTCCATTTAAAAATACTAGTAGCTGGGACTTCCCTGGCGGCGCAGTGGTTAAGAATCTGCCTTCCAATACAGGGGACAGGGGTTTGATCCCTGGTCAGGGAACTAGATCCCACATGCATGCCACAACTAAGCGTTCTCATGCCACAACTAAGGAACCCACAAGCCACAACCAAGAAGCCACAGACTTCACAGGATTCCATGTCTGCCACATTGTATTCCTTAAGAATGGGTCACTAAGTATAACCCACACTCAAGAGGAGGAGAATTAGATTTCACTTTTCAAAAAAAATTTTTTTATTGGAGGACAGTTGGTTTACAATGTTGTGTTAGTTTCAGGTGTACAACAAAGTGAATCAGTTATACATATACATATATCCACTTTTTAAAGATTCTTTTCCCATGTAGGCCATTACAGAGTATTGAGTAGAGTTCCCTGTGCTATACAGCAGGTTCTTACTAGTTATCTATTTTATATATAGTAGTGTGTATATGTCAGTCCCACTTTTTGAAGGGAGGAGCATCAAAGAATTTTAAACCACCACAAGTGGCTACAGAATCAACAGAAAAGCAGATTACTTTTAACTGTAATTGATCATGTATCATGCTTTATATATAAGGGATTCAGTAGTAGATATTCTGACATACAATCATTTGTCCTAATCTAGTCTATTTGGATAAACGGTGAATTTAAGATGTTCTCCTAGATGTATTTTCCAAAATGGATCTAGTCTTTTAAACTGTAAAAGTGTAAACAATAACAACAACAAATAATACAGGAATAAAATAGCCTCTGAGCCCAGAATCTCACCTGATACAGATAATCACTGGTAATATGGACCATTTATACCTAAACCCATGTTGCTCAAAATTTTGCTTGATTCTGGAGCTTTTTGTTCCAACAAAATCTTACAGAGATTTGGGGTTTTCTCAAATTTTATTTTTTTAAATAATTACTGCCTCCCTGTTAGTGGAGAGCTTGAGCTCAGCAGTTCTCAGCTCTGGCTGCACATTAGAATCACTTGGGAGCTTTTGATTTAAAATGATCTGGATCAGGGCCTGGGCACTGTTATTGCATAAAAGTTTCCCCCGAGTGATTCCAACGTGCAGCCAGGGTGGAGAACCCAGCAGATGACAAAACAAGCGAGAGTAAGTTGCACAGGGCAACATCGGCAGATGTAAGATTTAAAACACATTTTAATGATTATTTCTTTGGGGGGGTGTGAAGGGATGTGCTCCAGGGAATATAGTTTTAGTTTCTGCCAATAACATCATTCCTAGTTCATATAATGGAATAAAATATCAGTATTTCATGGTATTTCATGGATTCTAAAGAAGAGTATGAAATTCCAGATACCTGAGCACATTTGACAACAGTTTCTTTTAGGAGAATCTTCCTGTTTTCTGCATCAAATCACAGACATCCCAGAGTGTAAGCTCATATTGTAGTTACTGTCTTTTGTGTGAATACATTCATTTATTAAATAAAACATTCTTTTTTAAAAAAATGTATTTATTATTTATTTATTTATTTTTGGCTGTGTTGGGTCTTTGTTGCTGCACGCGGGCTTTCTCTAGTTGCAGCGAGCGGGGGCTGCTCTTCATTGCAATGCGCGGGCTTCTCATTGCGGTGCCTTCTCTTGTTGTGGAGCACGGGCTCTAGGCGCGCGGGCTTCAGTAGTTGCGGCACGCAGGCTCAATAGTTGTGGCTCACGGGCTCTAGAGCGCAGGCTCAGTAGTTGTGGCGCACGGGCTTAGTTGCTCCGTGGCATGTGGGATCTTCCCGGACCAGGGCTCGAACCCGTGTCCCCTGCATTGGCAGGCGGATTCTTAACCACTGCACCACCAGGGAAGTCCTAAATGAAACATTCTTGAACACCTACAACGTGCCAGGTACTGCCAGGCACTGAATGCCCAAGGAAGAATAAGACAGAGATTCTTGCTTCAAATGAGTGACTCTTTATCTCAGTGTAGGAGATAAGCAGGCATACAAATACGAGGAGGCAAAGGTAAGAAAAGTTTACGAACCGTTATTAAAACAGCACAGCAGCAACCAGTCAGAATAACCCAGTTGCAGTGGCGCCAGCCACAGGTAGTCGGTTCAGTGCATACTGGCTGCCCTTAGTGTAGGTAACACAAAATATAATATTTTAAATACCCAAAGAGAAACGTAAACACAAGACACAATATATAATATTTTAAATACCCAAAGAGAAACGTAAACACAAAACACAATATATAGTATTTTAAATACCCAAAGAGAAACGTAAACACAAAACACAATATATAGTATTTTAAATACCCAAAGAGAAACGTAAACACAAAACACAATATATACTATTTTAAATACCCAAAGAGAAACGTAAACACAAAACACAATATATACTATTTTAAATACCCAAAGAGAAACGTAAACACAAAACACAATATATACTATTTTAAATACCCAAAGAGAAACGTAAACACAAAACACAATATATAGTATTTTAAATACCCAAAGAGAAACGTAAACACAAAACACAATATATAATATTTTAAATACCCAAAGAGAAACGTAAACACAAAACACAATATATAATATTTTAAATACCCAAAGAGAAATGTAAACAAGGTAACACAAAATATAATATTTTAAATACCCAAAGAGAAACGTAAACAAGAGGGAGCAGAGAGAAAGGAACACTTTTATAATTCCGCATTCATGTTTCCCTCATAGAGAAAAGAGAATCAGTCTGGTTGGCTGCATCCATTCTTCACGCCGTCCAGTACGCACCCTTTGCCAGGTGAATGCAGTCCTTCTTACCAAAAAGGTGGCGTCTGTTTCCTTACTCCTGGATCAGGGAAGGCCTTTTGACTTGCTTTGCCAAATAGAATGTGGCAGAAGTAATGATGTGCCAGTTCCAAGCTTAGGCTGTAAAATGCCTCGAGTAACTCTGCTTGTTCTTGCTCCTCTGCCATCGCTATGACGTGATGCCCAAGACAGCCTGCAGGAGGATGCAAGACCACGGACAGAGCCAAGTTGCCCCAGTTGTCCCAGACGCGGGCAGCCTAGACACGGCCAGCCAGCCAACACCTATATCAGGGTTCCTCAACAGAGGCACTGTTGACCTATGGAGCTGGGTAATTCTTTGCTCTGGGGATGGCCATTTTAGGGTGTTTAGCATCTTCCTGGGCCTCTACCCACTAGATTCCTGTAGCATCCAATTCCCTACAGTTGTGACAAGCAAAAAAGTCTCCAGACACGCCAAAGAGAAAACTGCCCCTGATTGAGAACCACTGCCCTAGACTTATGAGGTGGTCCAGCCAAGATCAGCAGAACTACCTAGATGCTGACCCCAGATGCATGAGCAATAAATGCTTATTGTTGTTTGCTGTTGAAGTTTGTGGCTGTTTGTTATGTAGCATTATTGTGGACTAGGTAGCTAATACAATGAGTGAAAACGTGGAAACGTGAAAATGGGAGGTTGAACTGGACAATAGCAAGTAGTCCAGTGTGTGCAAGCATGAAGAATGGGTTTGTAGGTAGAATGGGGTTAGTATGAGGTACGGACAAGACTGAAAAGCTAGGTTAGGGGCTGTATCCATGGAGACTTTAGGTGCCTTGGTATGAATTGTGAACATGATTATTCATGGGCAAGGGAGAACTGTCAGAAGTTTTATGTGTGTATTTACCATTTATTTATAGCAGAGAGAACAGTATAATCAGTCTGTACTTTAGGCAGCAATAGGGAGGGGGAATTGGAGGCAGGAGGGAAGGTTTTGCTGTAGTTCAAGTGATTGGTGCAGAAGACCTGAATTAGGGAATAATTGTAGGTTTGAAAAGGAGAGGATGGTTGCCGGAGACATTTGGGTGTAAAATCGATACAGTTTTGGAATCTCTACATTTCTGCCTTTGCACATTTGGTTTCCTCAATGTGAAATATCCCCTTTCCTCTGGGCATTCTCTACTCCAGCGGTCCTCAACCTTTTTGGTACCAGGGATGGGTTTCGTGGAAGACAATTTTTCCACAGACAGTGGTGGAGGGTGGGGGCTCGGGGGATGGTTCAGGCGGTGATGCGAGCAATGGGGTAGCGGCAGATGCAGCTGTGCTCGCTGGGCTGCTGCTCACCTCCTGCTGTGCGGCCTGGTTCCTAACAGGCCGCGGGCCGGTACCGGTCCGTGGGCCCGGGGTTGGGGACCCTTGCTCTAACTAATCTTCAGAACTCAGCTCAACACTCAAGAAAGTCTTTCTGGTGATGTCTTCCATGTCTCGTGAAGGTAGCGCCCTTACAGCTCTTACCACTGTTTTTTCCCCTCCATAAGACTGTGTTAATCTTTTTAGCATTGAATTTTCCATCTTCTAACAAATCAGTTGTAAGTCTGTCTCTTGAATATTATCAACTGCTAATTCCCTTATTAAGCACCTACTCTGTGTTTGGCTTGGTGGTGTAGGTGCTTGGGAGACAGCTGTGAACTGGAGAGGTGTATGCTTTCCTGGAGCTTATGATCTGTCTAGGGGAGCAACACAGATAAACAGGCAATCACAGTACATGCTATGATGAGGGGAGTAAGAGAGGGCATGGGCGGCGGGGGGAACCCTTAACCTGGAACAGACGGTGCTAGTGAAGGCCTCTCGGAGGAAAGAAAGCAAAGGTAGGATTTGGTAATGAGGAGCGAAAGCCAGGAAATTGTGGGTTTTATGGCCCTGGATTGAGAGGAAACACAGCACATCTGGAGACAGAAGAAAACTCAGAAAAGCTTGATTATGAAGGACCTTGTAAATTATGATCAGAGCTGTGCTGGGGAAAATCACACTGATTGATTTTTCATCCTGGCTGCACATCAGAACCACCTAATGGAGCTTTTAATAATACAGATACCTGAGTCTCACTTCAAACCTACTGAATCATCATGACCAGAGTATGTGGCTTGTATGTGTATGTGTGTATTTAAAGCTCCATGGGTAGTGCTGGTGTCTGGCCAGGCTTGAGAACTGTAGGCCTACAGTGGAGAGGAAGGACTGGAGGGAAGGGCAAGATTGGGTCAGGGACACCAGGGAGGCATCAAGTAATCTAGGTGGGTGATAATGGTTTGAGTGGGCTTGGAGAAAACGTGTAGAGTAAGAGATATTTAGGAGTTAAAATCAATAGAACTTAAGATTGATTGGTTGTAGGGGGATGGAGGAGTATGGTTCAAGGAAGACTCCCAGGTCTCTGACATGATCATGGAGAGGTAGGTAATATGCTTCACTGATTTAGGAAATGTCGGAGGAACAGGTTTCACGAAGATAAGGCTTTTAGTTTTAGTTGCGTTTGAGATGCTCAGTGGAACCTCCACGTAGGATTGTCCGCTAGATAATTGGTTATAAGAGTGTGGAGTTCAGGAGAAATTACTAGCCTGGAGATGAAAGAACTGTAGATCATTACTGTGTGATGATCTACATCACTGGAGCCTATGACAGTAGGTGAAATTGACCAGGGAGTGTGTGAGAAGGAAAAAGGGAACTGGAAAGAACTACAACATTTAAGAGATGAGTAGAAGAGGAACTTACTGAAAAACTAAGATCGGGAAGACAACTTAGTTGGTGGACAACTAAGAGAGTGGGGTCTTGGAAGCTAATGGAAGGTAAGTTTTTAAGAAGGAAGGGGTGAACACAATTGTCAAATTAATTGTCAAATGCTGCCAAGAAGGCAGACAATGAACTGAAAAGTGACTGCTGGCTCTGGCTACTGAAGGCTGTTGGCAATCTTAGCTGGAGCCGGTTCAGTGGAGTGGTGGGGTAGAAACCAGACTGTAGTGGGGTGAGCAGTGAGTAGGAGATGAGAAAGTGTGAACAGTGAAAGGGCATTCACATTAGGTTCTGCTTTCTTGGTTATCATGGAATCCTCTGCACTCAAATTTTAAATAGGTAAAAGAATGGGTAATGGTGAAGGAAGGGGCTAATAAGGTGGTGCAAAATTTTTAACCTGGCTGATTAGGCCTATAGTAATGACATTTGTTGAGATTTGCAGCAAAGCAGGAAGAACAGCCTGAGTTTGTTTTTGTGTTTTAGGTGTACAAGGGAGAAGATACTAGGTGGGATTTTGGACATGTTGAATTTGATGCTCTTTTTTTCTGATTATTCTATGGGTAGAACATTGTCTTCAAAATCCAATCTAAATACAACCAGGGATAACTTGCAGATAACCAAAGCTAAGGTTTTCCCTTAACTTTATAAGCTTGGGAATGTAACAGAACTTACATAAAAAAGAATAAGAAATCTAGGAATTTAAGACAAAAGGAATGAAAAAATATATTTCTGGGTATAAGTGAACTAGAATTGATGGGGGGGCAACACATCCTCTTTGGATGAGCAGGTAGGACTACTTCTTTTATGGTAGTTTCAAACTGAAAATTTGATTTTTCAGTGTATTTAACTGTTCTTTGAAATTGGGAAAATTCAGTTATACTCTGGACCAATGGATAATTGTGATCTGGCTCTGTTCCACTTGGGCAAGCTCTGTTTCCTTAATAGATGCACTTCCTTCATCTGTTAGTGATAAGTAGGCAAGTGAAGAATTCTTATCTGCATATATGGATTGGACATCTGTTCTATTCTACTGTTTCAGCACAGACTTCTTTGCTAGGAAATTAATGCACATAAGTAAGCCCCCTCTTATGTAAAGGCACTTTAGATTGAGAATATTTGTTATCTGAGCACCTTATTTGGATTAAATTGATAATTCAGACTTTTTTTTCTGATATTTTGAGTGATGCAGAAATCATTGTCATGGGTTCCCTAAATGTTGCAACAAGTTAAAAAAATGTAATTTTGCAGATGATGACTCCCAAGCGTATCCTGTGGGTGTTCAAATTTGTCAGAGTGCTGTAACACATTTTATTCTGCCTATAAACAATGTTCTAGAGAGGAGAGCAAAAAAATCACCATGGAAACTTGGTAGAATGCTCTTATTTGTTTTTCTGGAAGGAAAATTCTAAAACTAGATAACGAGGTATAAAAGAGCAATGCAGATTGTGTAGCCAGCTATCCAGGAAGTGAGCTCAAAAAAGAATGGATTTGGAGGAGGGGGCAAGATGGCGGAAGAGTAAGACGCGGAGATCACCTTCCTTCCCACAGATACAGCAGAAATACATCTACACGTGGAACTGCTCCTACAGAACACCCACTGAACGCTGGCAGAAGACGTCAGACCTCCCAAAAGGCAAGAAAATCCCCACATACTTGGGTAGGGTAAAAGAAAAAAGAAATAACAGAGACAAAAGAATAGGGACGGGACCTGCGCCAGTGGGAGGGAGCCGTGAAGGAGGAAAGGTTTCCAGGCACTAGGAAGCCCCTTTGCGGGCAGAGACTGCAGGTGGCAGAGGGGGGAAGCTTCGGAGCCGCGGAGGAGAGCGCAGCCACAGGGGTGCGGAGGGCAAAGTGGAGAGACTCCCGCACAGAGGCTCGGCACCAACCAGCACTCACCAGCCCGAGAGGCTTGTCTGCTCACTCGCTGGGGCGGGCGGGGTCTGGGAGCTGAGGCTCGGGCTTTGGTGCTAGCCGGGAGGGAGTCCGGGAAAAAGTCTGCAGCTGCCGAAGAGGCAAGAGACTTTTTCTTGCCTCTTTGTTTCGCGGCGCGCAAGGAGAGGGGATTCAGAGCGCTGCCTAAACGAAATCCAGAGACGGGTGCGAGCCGCGCGGCTATCAGCGCGGATCCCACAGCAACAGGGGCGCAGAGGGAAAAACGGAGAGATTCCCGCACAGAGGCTCAGCGCCGAGCAGCGCTCACCAGCCCGAGAGGCTTGTCTGCTCACCCGCCGGGGTGGGCGGGGCTGGGAGCTGAGGCGCGGGCTTCGGTCGGATCGCAGGGAGAGGACTGGGGTTGGCGGCGTGAACACAGCCTGAAGGGGTTGGCGTGCAGCGGCGAACCCGGAGGGAGCCGGAGAGGAGGTCTGCAGCCGCCGAAGAGGCAAGAGACTTTTTCTTGCCTCTTTGTTTCGCGGCGCGCAAGGAGAGGGGATTCAGAGAGCCGCCTAGACGAACTCCAGAGGCGGGCGCGAGCCGCGGCTAACAGCGCGGACCCCAGAGACTGGTAGGAAACGCTAAGGCTGCTGCTGCCGCCACCAAGAAGCCTGTGTGCGAGCCCAGGTCACTCTCCACACTGCCCCTCCCGGGAGCCGGTGCAGCTCGCCACTGCCAGGTTCCCGTGATCCAGGGAGAACTTCCCCGGGAGAACACACGGCGCGCCTCAGGCTGCTGCAAAGTCACGACGCCTCTGACGCCGCAGGCTCGCCCCGCCTCCTCCGTACCACTCCCTCCCCCGGCCTGAGTGAGCCAGAGCCCCCGAAGCAGCTGCTCCTTTAACCCTGTTCTGTCTGGGCGGGGAACTGACGCCCTCAGGCGACGTACACGCAGAGGCGGGTCCAAATCCAAAGCTGAACGCTGGGAGCTGTAAGAAGAGAAAGGGAAATCTCCCCCAGCAGCCTCAGAAGCAGCGGATTAAAGCTCCACAAACAACTTGATGTGCCCGCATCTGTTGAATACCTGAATAGACAACGAATCATCCCAAATTCAAAAGGTGGACTTTAGGAGCAGGATATATTAATTTCCCCTTTTCCTTTTTTTGTGAGTGTATATGTGTATGCTTCTGGGTGAGATTTTGTCTGTATAGCTTTGCTTTCACCATCAGTCCTAGGGTTAGGTCCGTCCTTTTTTTTTTTTTTTTTTTTTACTTAAAAAAAATTTTTTTTTCCTAATATATGCTTTCTTAATAATTTTTTCCGTATTTTCTATTTTAGAAATTAAAAAATTTTTTAAAAACTTTTTTCATATTTTTTATTTTAAAAAATTAAAAATTTTTTTTTTAATAAATTTTTTTCTTAAAAATCTTTTTCTTATTTTTTACTATAAAAAAATTAATAAATCTATTTTTAAAAATTAAAAAAAATTTTTTCTGAATACATTTACTCTTAATAATTTTTTTTCTTATTTTTTATTATAATAGCTTTATTTTATTTTATTTTATCCTCTTTTTATCTTTTTATTTTTTTCTCCCTTATATTCTGAGCTGTGTGGATGAAAGGCTCTTGGTGCTCCAGCCAGGCATCAGGGCTGTGCCTCTGAAGTGGGAGAGCCAACCTCAGGACACTGGTCCACATGAGACCTACCAGCTCCACGTAACACCAAACGGCAAAAATCTCTCAGAGATCTCCATCTCAACATCAAGACCCAGCTTCACTCAACGACCAGCAAGCTACAGGGCTGGACACCCTATGCCAAACAACTAGCAAGACAGGAACACAGCCCCATCCATTAGCAGGGAGGCTGCCTAAAATCATAAGGCCACAGACACCCCAAAACACACCACCAGAAGTGGACGTGCCCACCAGAAAGACAAGATTCAACCTCATCCACCAGAACACAGGCAATAGTCCCCTCCACCAGGAAGCCTACACAACCCACTGAACCAACCTTACCCACTGGGGACAGATACTAAAAACAACGGGAACTACGAACCTGCAGCCTGTGAAAAGGAGACCCCAAACACAGTAAGATAAGCAAAATGAGACGACAGAAAAACACACAGCAGATGAAGGAGCAGGGTCAAAACACACCAGACCTAACAAATGAAGAGGAAATAGGTAGTCTACCTGAAAAAGAATTCAGAATAATGATAGTAAGGATGATCCAAAATCTTGGAAATAGAATAGACAAAATGCAAGAAACATTTAACAAGGACGTAGAAGAACTAAAGAGGAACCAAGCAATGATGAAAAACACAATAAATGAAATTAAAAATACTCTAGATGGGATCAATAGCAGAATAACTGAGGCAGAAGAAAGGATAAGTGACCTGGAAGATAAAATGGTGGAAATAACTACTGCAGAGCAGGATAAAGAAAAAAGAATGAAAAGAACTGAGGACAGTCTCAGAGACCTCTGGGACAACATTAAACGCACCAACATTCGAATTATAGGGGTCCCAGAAGAAGAAGAGAAAAAGAAAGGGACTGAGAAAATATTTGAAGAGATTATAGTTGAAAACTTCCCTAATATGGGAAAGGAAATAGTTAATCAAGTGCTGGAAGCACAGAGAGTCCCATACAGGATAAACCCAAGGAGAAACACGCCAAGACACATATTAATCAAACTGTCAAAAATTAAATATAAAGAAAACATATTAAAAGCAGCAAGGGAAAAACAACAAATAACACACAAGGGAATCCCCATAAGGTTAACATCTGATCTTTCAGCAGAAACTCTGCAAGCCAGAAGGGAGTGGCAGGATATACTTAAAGTGATGAAGGAGAAAAACCTACAACCAAGGTTACTCTACCCAGCAAGGATCTCATTCAGATTTGATGGAGAAATTAAAACCTTTACAGACAAGCAAAAGCTGAGAGAGTTCAGCACCGCCAAACCAGCTTTACAACAAATGCTAAAGGAACTTCTCTAGGCAAGAAACACAAGAGAAGGAAAACACCTACAATAACAAACCCAAAACATTTAAGAAAATGGGAATGGGAACATACATATCGATAATTACCTTGAATGTAAATGGATTAAATGCTCCCACCAAAAGACACAGACTGGCTGAATGGATACAAAAACAAGACCCATATATATGCTGTCTACAAGAGACCCACTTCAGACCTAGAGACACATACAGACTGAAAGTGAGGGGATGGAAAAAGATATTCCATGCAAATGGAAATCAAAAGAAAGCTGGAGTAGCAATTCTCATATCAGACAAAATAGACTTTAAAATAAAGAATATTATAAGAGACAAAGAAGGACACTATATAATGATCAAGGGATCGATCCAAGAGGAAGGTATAACAATTGTAAATATTTATGCACCCAACATAGGAGCACCTCAATACATAAGGCAAATACTAACAGCCATAAAAGGGGAAATTGACAGCAACACAATCATAGTAGGGGACTTTAACACCCCACTTTCATCAATGGACAGATCATCCAAAATGAAAATAAATAAGGAAACACAAGCTTTAAATGATACATTAAACAAGATGGACTTAATTGATATTTATAGGACATTCCACCCAAAAACAACAGAATACACATTTTTCTCAAGTGCGCATGGAACATTCTCCAGGATAGATCATATCTTGGGTCACAAATCAAGCCTTGGTAAATTTAAGAAAATTGAAATCGTATCAAGTATCTTTTCCGACCACAACGCTATGAGACTAGATATCAATTACAGGAAAAGATCTGTAAAAAATACAAACACATGGAGGCTACACAATACACTACTTAATAATGAAGTGATCACTGAAGAAATCAAAGGGGAAATCAAAAAATACCTAGAAACAAATGACAATGGAGATACGACGACCCAAAACCTATGGGACGCAGCAAAAGCAGTGCTAAGAGGGAAGTTTATAGCAATACAAGCCTACCTCAAGAAACAGGAAACATCTCGAATAAACAACCTAACCTTGCACCTAAAGCAATTAGAGAAAGAAGAACAAAAAAACCCCAAAGCTAGCAGAAGGAAAGAAATCATAAAGATCAGGTCAGAAATAAATGAAAAAGAAATGAAGGAAACAATAGCAAAAATCAATAAAACTAAAAGCTGGTTCTTTGAGAAGATAAACAAAATTGATAAACCATTAGCCAGACTCATCAAGAGAAAAAGGGAGAAGACTCAAATCAATAGAATTAGAAATGAAAAAGGAGAAGTAACCACTGACACTGCAGAAATACAAAAGATCATGAGAGATTACTACAAGCAACTCTACGCCAATAAAATGGACAACCTGGAAGAAATGGACAGATTCTTAGAAATGCACAAACTGCCGAGACTGAACCAGGAAGAAATAGAAAATATGAACAGACCAATCACAAGCACTGAAATTGAAACTGTGATTAAAAACCTTCCAACAAACAAAAGCCCAGGACCAGATGGCTTCACAGGTGAATTCTATCAAACATTTAGAGAAGAGCTGACACCTATCCTTCTCAAACTCTTCCAAAATATTGCAGAGGGAGGAACACTCCCAAACTCATTCTACGAGGCCACCATCACCCTGATACCAAAACCAGACAAAGATGTCACAAAGAAAGAAAACTACAGGCCAATATCACTGATGAACATAGATGCAAAAATCCTCAACAAAATACTCGCAAACAGAATCCAACAGCACATTAAAAAGATCATACACCATGATCAAGTGGGGTTTATCCCAGGAATGCAAGGATTCTTCAATATACGTAAATCAATCAATGTGATACACCATATTAACAAATTGAAGGAGAAAAACCATATGATCATCTCAATAGATGCAGAGAAAGCTTTCGACAAAATTCAACACCCATTTATGATAAAAGTCCTGCAGAAAGTAGGCATAGAGGGAACTTTCCTCAACATAATAAAGGCCATATATGACAAACCCACAGCCAACATTGTCCTCAATGGTGAAAAACTGAAACCATTTCCACTAAGATCAGGAACAAGACAAGGTTGCCCACTCTCACCACTATTATTCAACATAGTTTTGGAAGTGTTAGCCACAGCAATCAGAGAAGACAAAGAAATAAAAGGAATCCAAATCGGAAAAGAAGAAGTAAAGCTGTCACTGTTTGCAGATGACATGATACTATACATAGAGAATCCTAAAGATGCTACCAGAAAACTCCTAGAGCTAATCAATGAATTTGGGAAAGTAGCAGGATACAAAATTAATGCACAGAAATCTCTTGCATTTCTATACACTAATGACGAAAAATCTGAAAGTGAAATTAAGAAAACACTCCCGTTTACCATTGCAACAAAAAGAATAAAATATCTAGGAATAAACCTACCTAAGGAGACAAAAGACCTGTATGCAGAAAATTATAAGACACTGATGAAAGAAATTAAAGATGATACAAATAGATGGAAAGATATACCATGTTCCTGGATTGGAAGAATCAACATTGTGAAAATGACTCTACTACCCAAAGCAATCTACAGATTCAATGCAATCCCTATCAAACTACCACTGGCATTTTTCACAGAACTAGAACAAAAAATTTCACAATTTGTATGGAAACACAAAAGACCCCGAATAGCCAAAGCAATCTTGAGAACGAAAAATGGAGCTGGGGGAATCAGGCTCCCTGACTTCAGACTATATTACAAAGCTACAGTAATCAAGACAGTTTGGTACTGGCACAAAAACAGAAATATAGATCAATGGAACAGGATAGAAAGCCCAGAGATAAACCCACGCACATATGGTCACCTTATCTTTGATAAAGGAGGCAAGCATATACAGTGGAGAAAAGACAGCCTCTTCAATAAGTGGTGCTGGGAAAATTGGACAGATACATGTAAAAGTATGAAATTAGAACACTCCCTGACACCATGCACAAAAATAAACTCAAAATGGATTAAAGACCTAAGTGTAAGACCAGACACTATCAAACTCTTAGAGGAAAACATAGGCAGAACATTCTATGACATACATCACAGCAAGATTCTTTTTGACCCAGCTCCCAGAGAAATGGAAATAAGAACACAAATAAACAAATGGGACCTAATGAAACTTAAAAGCTTTTGCACAGCAAAGGAAACCATAAACAAGACCAAAAGACAACCATCAGAATGGGAGAAAATATTTGCAAATGAAGCAACTGACAAAGGATTAATCTCCAAGATTTACAAGCAGCTCATGCAGCTCAATAACAAAAAAACGAACAACCCAATCCAAAAATGGGCAGAAGACCTAAATAGACATTTCTCCAAAGAAGATATACAGATGGCCAACAGACACATGAAAGAATGCTCAACATCATTAATCATTAGAGAAATGCAAATCAAAACTACAATGAGATATCATCTCACACCGGTCAGAATGGCCATCATCAAAAAATCTAGAAACAATAAATGCTGGAGAGGGTGTGGAGGAAAGGGAACTCTCTTGCACTGTTGGTGGGAATGTAAATTGATACAGCCACTATGGAGAACAGTATGGAGGTTCCTTAAAAAACTACAAATAGAACTACCATACGATCCAGCAATCCCACTACTGGGCATATACCCTGAGAAAACCATAGGTCAAAAAGAGTCTTGTACCAAAATGTTCATTGCAGCTCTATTTACAATAGCCAGGACATGGAAGCAACCTAAATGTCCATCGACAGATGAATGGATAAAGAAGATGTGGCACATATATACAATGGAATATTACTCAGCCATAAAAAGAAATGAAATGGAGGTATTTGTAATGAGGTGGATGGAGTTAGAGTCTGTCATACAGAGTGAAGTAAGTCAGAAAGAGAAAAACAAATACAGTATGCTAACACATATATACGGAATCTAAGGGAAAAAAAAGCCATGAAGAACCTAGTGGCAAGACGGGAATAAAGACACAGACCTACTAGAGAATGGACTTGAGGATATGGGGAGGGGGTGGGGTGAGATGTGACAGGGTGAGAGAGTGTCATGGACATATATACACTACCAAATGTAAAATAGGTAGCTAGTGGGAAGCAGCCGCATAGCACAGGGAGATCAGCTCGGTGCTTTGTGACCACCTAGAGGGGTGGGATGGGGAGGGTGGGAGGGAGGGAGATGCAAGAGGGAAGAGATATGGGAACATATTGTATATGTATAACTGATTCACTTTGTTATAAAGCAGAAGGTAACACACCATTGTAAGGCAATTATACTTCAATAAAGATGTTTAAAAAAAAAAAAAAAAAAAAAAAAAGAATGGATTTGGTGCCCTGTGTGGCTCAGTGTTATTTATGATCTCATTTCCCTTTTCTCATGAAGAAGGGCTCTAAAAAGGTCCAGCAAATAGCCTGATGAGTTTTTCTTTGTAGTGCAACCTTTTTGGAGACACCTCTAAGTATCAGGGCCGAGGGTGAACGGAGAGCGATGGAGTTGGTAGGGGAAGGCCCTTGAGATTCCATTAGACATCATCTTGACCACTGGAATAGTGTTACTAGGGTGACTTGATTAGAACAATTTTGAGAAGGGGGAGATAAATATCAAAAAAGATATAATACTTAGTAATGAATTGCTGCACTGATCAATAAGAACTAAAAAGTGGAATCAAGTCCAGCACCATTTTTGTGGAGGGACTGTAGGCAAGCCAGTTGTCAACAGGACATCCAGTTGTAGCACCAAATTGGTCATCTAGAACTCAGTGTCTGACCTCCAAAAGGCTGCTACAGTAGGACTTCCGTGACCCCACTTGGAGAAGCACCATCAGACTTACAGGGACACCAGTACACGTATTCAGTAGGGGAGGGATGAAGCACTTAGGCAGAGAGCCTGATTGACCGGAATTCCAGCCACAGCATTAGTAGCTGGGAGAGCTTAGGAAGGTTGCTTAATCTCTTCAAACTTCCGTTTCCTTATCTATGAAATGGTTATGATAATAGCACCTATCTCACAGGGCTGTTTTGAAGAATAAATGAGTTAATATATGAAAGGCATTAGAAGAAATTTCTGAAACATAGAAAGCACCAGTTATAAGCTCTGATTATTCAAGAATCTATGAGCAATGCTTTTTTGGCTGTGTCTTTTTCTGAACTGGATATGTTTACAACATGACCAGCCAAGCAATTACTTTTTGTTGTTGTTCTTTAGCAATTACTTTTGATGAGTTAAAATGGGATAAATATAAATGGGGAGGGGGCATATTGAAACCCCGTTTTCAGTCATGTGGCATCATGTGGAATACTGGGAGATAATTGACAAAACATTCTGGTCTCAAGCATTTAGGAACAGTGTGGCTATTTAGCAAAGGTGTATCAAAAGGACAGCCTGGATAACCATTAGATCACTTCAAGGGTGGGGTTTCTGATGTGCATCAAACTCAGGGGTGAGTTTTCTGCTGTGCACTGCAGGAAAATAAATTGTATACTTAATTTTTTTAGCTAAAGGAGCCATTATATCTGTGTGCTGTGGTGGAAGCTGCAGCTTTTGGTCCAAAGGAAACTTCTTGATTATCTGGGCTCTCCTTTTCTCACTCTGAAGAGTGATGAAGAATTGGCTACCAGAAAGTGCAAAAAGAATAAAACAGTTTTACTTCTGAGACATAAATTGTTATCCATGATAATAAGTAAATACTTGTGCATGTTGTATTTTTTAAAAAATTAAGCAAAACTTTCTTTCATTTGCTTTATTACAAAGATATGGAAATACCGAAAATCAGAAAATATAAGTAAGTACAAAGAAAAATGTTCATAAGTCGTTTTGTGTGGAATCTACTTATGTGAACATTTTCTAGGTACATAAACACATTTTTATTTAAAAGGGGAGGATCATACGGTTTCTATTTTAGAATATATTGTAAACACATTTCCTTTACAATGAATATACACCTACGATATCATTGAGCAACTTATTTAAAAAGACAGATTAATAAAAAAAGTAATTATTACTCTAATCAACATGTAAGGTTTTACAACTTTTGTAAACCTGTTGTTAAATAACCAGGACTGGCCATTTGCCAGCTGTGCATGACAATGAAGGTCCTTCAACTTAAAAAATTGTTTATTTTAACAGCCAAAGAAGCAGCTGCCCTCTGCATATGTACCACAGTAGGGACCATTTCTTGATGAAGGCATTTCATTTGATGAAAAATCCGTATCAGTTTTGTGCAGGAGGTATAGTAGTGTTCAGTGAGGACCTGAGTGATGAGCAAAGGAACACTAGGTAATTACCTTAGAAATCTACATTTGGCAACTGTTTCACAATTTTCACCAATTAAAACTTGATATTCAGTTTCTTAAAAACTTAACTTACTATAGACCCACCACTTCTACTCCTAGGAATCTATATAAGAGAATTGAAAACATATATTTACAAAAACTTGTGCATGAAGGTTCATAGCAGCATTATTCATAATAGCCAATAAGTGGAAACAGCCCAAGTGTCTATGAACAGGAGAATGGATAAACAAAAGGTGGTCTATCCATACAATGGAATACTATGCTACTTAGAAATACAAAGGAATCAATTACTGCTATATCCTACAGCATGGGTGAACCTCAAGAGCATTATGCTAAGTGAAAGAAACCAGATGCCAAAGACTATGCATTGTATTATTCAGCTTGTATGAAATATCTAGAAAAGGCAGATCTATAGAGACAGAAATCAGATTGGTGGTTGTTTGGGGCTGGAGGTGAGAGTGGGCATGAACTGCAGGTAGGCATGTGGAGGCTTTTTGAGGTGATGGAAATGTTCTAAAACTGGTTTGTAGTGATGGCTGCACAACTCTATAAATTTACTAAAAATTATTGAATTGGATATTTACAGTGGGTAAATTTTATAGTGTGTAAATCATATATCCATAAAGCTATTTAAAACAAAAAACCTTGATGCTCAGTACTTGATTGTCAAAACTTGAAAAAGGAAACTAATATGACATCTGCAGCAGAATTTCCCAACCTGTCTGCTCATCAGAATCATTTGGGAAATTAAAAAAAAGAGTCCTTGATTATCATACTAAGTGAAGTAAGTCAGAGAAAGACAAATATCATATGATATTGCTTATATGTGAAATCTAAAAAAATGATACAAATGAACTTATTTACAAAACAGAAACAGACTCACAGACTTAGAAAATAAGCTTATGGTTACCAGGCGGGAAGTGGGGGGAGACAGACTGAGAGTTTGAGATTGACACGTACACCCTGCTATATTTAAAATAGATAACCAACAAGGACCTACTGTATAGCATAGGGAACTCTGCTCAATATTGTGTAAAAAACCAAATGGGAAAAGAATTTGAAAAAGAATAGATATATGTATATGTATAACTGAATCACTTTGCTGTACACCTGAAACTAACACAACATTGTTAATCAACAATACTCCATGAGCTGTTTCTATATTTTGGAGATTAATCCTTTGTCTGTGGCTTCATTTGCAAGTATTTTCTCCCATTCTGATGGTTGTCTTTTCATCTTGTTTATGGTTTCCTTAGCTGTGCAAAAGCTTTTAAGTTTAATTAGGTCCCATTTGTTTATTTTTGTTTTTATTTTCATTGCTTTAGGAGGTGGGTCCAAAAGATCTCACTGTGGTTTATGTCAGAGGGTTTTTCCTGTGTTTTCCTCTAAGAGTTTTATAGTGTCTGGTCTTACATTTATGTCTTCAATCCATCTTGAGTTTATTTTTGTGTATGGTGTTCGGTAGTGTTCTAATTTCATTCTTTTACATGTAGCTGTCCAGTTTTCCCAGCACCACTTATTGAAGAGGCTGTCTTTTCTCCATTGTATGTTCTTGCCTCCTTAGTCATAAATTAGGTGACCATATGTGCGTGGGTTTATCTCTGGGCTTTCTATCCTGTACCATTGATCTATATTTCTGTTTTTGTGCCAGTACCATACTGTCTTGATTACTGTAGCTTTGCAGTATAGTTTGAAGTTGGGGAGCCTGATTCCTCCAGCTCCGTTTTTCTTTCTCAAGATTGCTTTGGCTATTTGAGGTCTTTTGTGTTTCCATACAAATTGTGAAATTTTTTGTTCTAATTCTGTGAAGAATGCCATTGGTAATTTGATAGGGATTGCATTGAATCTGTAGATTGCCTTGGGTAGTATAGTCATTTTCACAATATTGATTCTTCTAATCCAAGAACATGGTATATTTCTCCATCTGTTTATATCATCTTTGATTTCTCTCATCAGTGTTTTATAGTTTTCTGAGTACAGGTCTTTTGCCTCCTTAGGTAGGTTTATTCCTAGGTACTTTATTCTTTTTGTTATGATGGTAAATGGGATTGTTTCCTTAATTTCTCTTTCTGATTTTTCATTGTTAGTGTATAGGGACGAATTGGGAGATTAGGATCGACATATATACACTACCATGCGTAAAATAGATAGCTAGCGGGAACATGGTATAAAGCACAGGAAGCTGCTCGGTGCTCTGTGACAACCTAGGTGGGTGGGATGGGTGGGTGGTGGCAGGAGAGAGGTCCTAGAGGGAGGGGATATAGGTATACATATAGATGATTCACTTCATTGTACAGCAGAAACTAACACAACATTGTAAAGCAATTATACTCAAAAAAAAAAAAAGGTTACTCCTATATAAAGTAAAAATTTAAAAAAAAAAGAGTCTTGGGCCTGCCCACAGCCTTGGAGTACCTGCTTTCAATGACCTTCCTAAGTGGTTGTCATGGCCAGCTGGGTTGGAAACCGCTGCTCTGTGGCTTTAGATCCTGAACTGTTCTATCAGTGAAAAATACAAAGATGTGCATGGTCAATGGGTGCTGGTTTCACCTTCCCTTCCCGTCTATGTTAAATAGGTGTCAAATCCCCCCTCCCCCAGCTCGCCATGGTTTGCCTTGAAGCCTTTGTTCTTGTACTTAAAGCTAGACTTGGTGCTTCTTTGCATTCACCATAGGGAATTGACACCACAGAAGCATCAGCACCATGGTTTTTTTTTTTTTGTTTTTTTTTTTTTACAGGAAAGATGAAAAGAAGCATTAGCCGCAGAGCAAACAACATGCCTCTTTTCCTTAAATCCTGGATGCCCTCTTTCTGTGACCCTTCTGCCAACTTCCTGCCGAATTCTTCTCCCTTTACTACTTTCCGAAGCTTGGGTGTGTTCTGCTCCACCTGCTTTTCTCAGAGAGTGGAGGGTCCTCAGGCTGGGCAGCCTCTCTGCCTCCCTGGATTTCTGAGGAATACAGTTTTCTTCATTCTGTTGACTCGTTGTTGCTTGTTCCTTGTCTCTGCATACGTGTCCTGCTTAGTTCAACTCAGGTCATCAAATAGCTGCAGAGGGAATGCTGTGTAGGAGGGTCTGCCACATCATGGTGTGTGATGTTACTGTGCCATCGATTATCAGATGGTATCAAGGTATCTAGGCTTTGGGGTCTGACTAGGATTGCCAGATACAGCAAGCAAAAATACAAGGTGGCCAGTTAGATTTGAGTTTTGAATAAAAAACAACATTTTTAGTATCTTTATGTCCCTTTGCCTGAAATTCAAATCTAACTTTGTATCCTGTGATTTACTGGGCAACCATGAAATTTCCACCAGACTTGCCTTCACTTTTGGCTTCTCCATTTGACTAGTTAGGAATTCAGCAGGTGACTTAATATCTCTGAACCTTGTTTTTTTAATTTGAAAATTAGGGTAAATATTACCTGTAAGTGTGGGCTCCCCTCCTTCTCAGTAGACTCTAAGCTTGTGAGGGGCTCTGGTTAGCCTTATGGGCTGAGTTTAGAACTTCTGCTTACATGTTAATGTCTGAACTTTAATCCAATGGCTACACCTAGCTCCCAGGGTGGCTTGGATATGGTCTTTATTCTGACCATGTGCCTAAACTACAAATTGAGAGTTCTATTATATGGGAAGAATTTGGGGAAATTAATAGTCTTGGCCACACATTTTGTTTTCTCTCTACAGTACTGTTAAATAAATGCTATTGATGAAACACGGTTAATAAAGCAAAGGGTGTTACCCAGTTGCAGCGATGTAGAAATTGTCTGGATCATTGCCAAGGATATAGCAAGGAGGATTATTCTTGGATTCAACTCATTTGTTGTTTTATCCTGTCATATTGGGATAGTATTTTAATCCTTCCATGCTCTACTTTTTCCATTTGTGTGGTCATACTCTGTCAAAAAAGAGGGGGTCTATGTTGATTGGGTCCACAGAAATAATCCTCTTAACGTGGCTGAGTACTGATCCCATTTTTGTCAGGCCATTTTATACACTTCATCTTCTCTTGGTGACTGAGTGCACGTGGAGGTGTGTTTCTGCAGGCGTTATGTTCTAAAGTCCGCACACAAAGCAAACATCATGTGTAGTTAAAAGTAGTCCTGGGGCTTCCCTGGTGGCGCAGTGGTTGAGAATCCGCCTGCCAATGCAGGGGACACGGGTTCGAGCCCTGGTCTGGGAAGATCCCACATGCCGCGGAGCGGCTGGGCCCGTGAGCCACAATTACTGAGCCTGCGCGTCTGGAGCCTGTGCTCCGTAACAAGAGAGGCCGCGATAGTGAGAGGCCCGCGCACCGCGATGAAGAGTGGTCCCCGCTTGCCACAACTAGAGAAAGCCCTCGCACAGAAACGAAGAGCCAACACAGCCATAAATAAATAAATAAATAAATAAATAAAAATTAAAAAAAAAAAATCACTCTCCTAAGTAAAGCTCTTTAAAAAAAAAAAAAAGTACTCCTGAGTGTGGGCTGACATAGTGACTCACTTCTAACAAATAAGGTATGGAAAGGGAAGTAGCTTTACAGTGGAGGAAACTGGCAGCACCACGTTTACCAAATATTCAAAGTTAATGTCAATAATAATAATAAAAACAATGATAATAAACCTTTATGTCTTCTGATACGATGCGATGAGAAGGACGCTTCATCCCTGTGTTATTCTTCTCCACAATCCATACCCCAGATTAGTCATAGGAAAGCATCAGACAAACCCAAACTGAGGGACATTCTACAAAATATCTGACCAAGTACTTTTCAAAAGTGTCAAGATCATGAAAATCAAGGGAAGATGAAAGAGCTGTCACTGGTTGGAGGAGACTAAGGGATCATGATGATGAAACACAATAACGACATTAGTGGAAAAACTGGAGAAATCTGAACAAACTCTGTAGTTTAGTTAACAGTATTGTACCAATGTTAATTTCTTTGTTTGAAAACATGCACATGGTTAGGTAAGATGCTTGCATTAGGGGAAGCTGTGTGAAGGGCACATGGGAACTCTCTTTGCAACTCTTCTTAAATCTAAAGTTATTTTTTTAATGTTCTTTTTTATTTTTGGGGGGGGATAAAGTGAGAGAGTGGCGTGGACATATATATACTACCAAATGTAAAACCGAAAGCTAGTGGGAAGCAGCCGCATAACACAGGGAGATCAGCTCGTGCTTTGTGACCACCTAGAGGGGTGGGATAGGGAGGGTGGGAGGGAGGGAGATGCAAGAGGGAGGGGATATGGGGATATATGTATATGTATAGTTGATTCACTTTGTTAGAAAGCAGAAACTAACACACCATTGTAAAGCAATTATACTCCAATAAAGATGTTAAAAAAAAATAATGTTCTTTTTTAAAAAGTACTTCTTAAATTCTCTTGAGAATGTCCCATGTTGTGAATGAGAACCATGTGCTACCTTGAAAGGAGATTAGCATGTCTGTTTTTCTTCCAGTATTAGAGCAGATTACTGTTTTATCAATAAATATTTAACATGGGTTTTTCTGGTGCTGGAGACACAGCAGTGAACAAAACAGTAAAAAAAATCTCTGCCCTGATGGAGCTTACATTCTAGTAGGAGGAGATAACAAATAATACAAAATGTATAGTATGTTAAATAGTGTTAAGTGATATTGGGGAAAGTAAAGCAGAGAAAAAAGAAATAATGTATTGGAGGGTTGATAAATGTTTAGATTGAAGGATCAAAGAAGACCTCAGTGAGAAGGTGACTTTAATGTAAATATATGAAGAAAGTGAGGAAATGAGCCATGTGGACCATATAGATATTTTGGGGGGAAAGCCTCCCAGACAGTGGAAGTAGCATGTGCAAGGGTCCTGAGATATCACATGCTTGTTGGTATATTTGAAAAACAGCATGGGATGCTGTTTGCTTGTTTGAGCCTCAGGGTAGCTAGCTTTCATTTGGGGTCATGTTCTAGGAAAAACATGTATCTTTAACTCCTGGAATTGCACTCAACTTGGGATGCTTATACTATGAGAAGCATATAGGAACTCAGCCTGATTGAAGGGGCAGGTCTTCTCCCATCTTACCCAGTGTCATATGCTTCTCCAGTCAAATGGCCATGCTATTCAAAATGTTATTTTTCTCTCTTTTATTTTTGGTCAAGCACATATGGTTTGTATTGAATTTATCCAAGGCAAGTTGGATGGGACTCCACAGTACATTCATGGTCGAGACATTGAGTGTTGCCGGAAAAGGATGACTTCCTCTTTGATGGCTGCCAGTCTTCTCTGGCTTTCCTCCTTTAGCCCACTCTCCTACCGGCTTGTGAGAGAACTGGCAGGAGGCGAGTGCTCTATGTTTATTCCCTTTGGTTGAGGACGAGAATGTGGCAGCTGCTGCAGGTAGTAAATTAGGATGATTCTGCTGTGATCTCTGTGAATGTCACTCTCACGGCAATAAAGTGCACATTAGTAGAGTATGCGGGGTTGTTGCAACTGGTTTCGGCATGTGCTTTGATAAAGGATTCCTTTATTGTAGGGTCCTAAAAGACAGCCTGTCTAAACATACCCAGTGAGAAGGACTGGGCCCATTACACAGAAGTGTGTTCTAGTTACTCACTCATATGTAGCTAGATAGTCCTATGAGGGAAGCTGAATGCCTGAAAACTCTGCTGGACATAAAAGAAATACTCTCCTATGGAATAAAGAAACATAGTTTCATTTGGAACTTTAAAACTATGTAACAAAAGGAAAAACACTTTTATCTTGACCCCTTCAACCTATAAAAATGGATCCCTTTCTTAGTCATCTAGACTTGTAGGTATGAATATAAACTAAAATTGGAAAGACCTGAAGATGCTTGTACAAAAAGAAATAAACTTTTCTTTTATTCAAAATGTATTTTTATCATCTGGCTCAGGCTTTTTCATTTTTAGGAGATGTTTAAAATGGAACCCTTTCAATTGAATTATCTCAGCAACTATTTTTACTGTGTCATTAGGAAAAATAACAACGGTTTTGGAATAACATAAAATGTCCCCGGGTCTGAAATATATGGGCTTAAGTAGAAACTTTATATCTAAGGGCAGCTTTTTATCCTTGCTTTGGGGACTGAATTCTTTGTCTATGTAAACTTAGTTCATGTAGTTTTAAAGTAACTACATAAAGAATTTTCCCTCCATTTCCGAAGTGTGCTGTGCCAGAATTGGTTCTGTCTTATGTATTATCGGCAGTTTGTGATTGAGCCCCATCGGCACGGCCAGGAGAGGATTGTTGAATGCATTAAGGAATGAACACTTTCAATAGGACCCTGGTTGTGGCAGACTGATAGAATCAAAAGTTGGATTCTTGGGTTACGTTTAAGCCCTCCCAATGAAAAGGACTCTTTTTTATTATACTATGGAACAAGAATGAAATATTCATTTGCTCAGAACCTGTTAAATTCTTAAATTTCATATAGGAGGTACAGAATAAAGACTTATTGTGTACTAAACCTAATCTGAAAATCTCTATCATACTTCTCTGCAAGCTGGGAAAGCTGGGTGGCTGTACTCTTTGTCTTGGTATTTAAAACCTTTGGATTTCCTGAGATTGGTAGTGGATGGGAGTGGAAGTGAAAATGCCAAAGAAATTACTGCTCTTCTTGATCTGGGACTGTAGGGGCCTCTGTGACCTTTAATTCAAGATTTTTTATTGTAAGTCACCTTCATGTTCCCTGGAAATCACATGTGTCGCAGAGCACCTAAATAGCTTTCTCCTTGGTTCTGTAATTGGGAAGTATTTAGGGCAATGCAGACAATTCAGGGAGCATCTTTTGTGGCTGCAGGAATCTGTGTGCTTGGAGACCTGGCAGCACGTTGTGGCATTTATATGCATTGCTTAGGGCAAGGCACTGCCTAGATGCAGGTCTGATCAGAAACTAAGGATCTAGCATGAGTTCTCTTTAAAATCTGTACAGCCATTAAATCTAAGTTAACAGCATCCCTTCCTCCTTTGGACAAAAGGACAAGACATACTGCTGGATGTCTGAGAAACTGAATTGCAAATGCATTTAAAGATAGTATTTGATGCTGGCAGCATAAGACAGGGAGTATCAGGAATGTATTCTTTACAGTTCTAGGACCTTTGCCATTAAACTAGTTTCCCATAAAAAAAAAATGGGGAGAGGGAAGAGAAAAAGTTTGTCTATGTTGTATGATTGTTGGGCATCAGATGTTAATTTTAGAAAAATAATTTGATTTGACTCCTGGAAGCTTACTTTGGAAAAGAATAATTTGATATACTATCTTATACATTTTTTTTTTTTTAGTATTTTATACTTCTAAAATGGATTTTCTTTATCAGCTGGATAAGTAGAAGTGAATATACTCAGTAGTGACATAATTATTTTTATTTTTGTGTTCAAGAAAGAAAGAAAACTGTACTACTCTATGAAAATACTTCTTGGTGGCTAGGTCTCAATTTATACTTTTATAAAAGTATTAAGTGTATTGTTTTCCTATTATGCTTTCATCTTATCCCCATTCATGCATTCAGCAAATGTTTTTTTGAGCACCTATTATGTGTCAGAAACTTTTCTAACTCCTGGGGATCCCTGCCTTCAGGAAACATATTCTAGAGAGTAAAGACAAAAAAGGGGTAAATATATATATCGGGTAGTGACAGGTGCTATGGGGAAAAATAAAGCAGGGTAATAATCGGAGATATTCAGTGGGAGAATATGCTGTGTATTTAAGGTGGTCAGAGGTGGTCTCACTGGGAAGATGACATCTGAGCAGAGACCTGAAAGGCACGAGGGAGGAGGCCGTAGGAACACCTGGGAAAAGAGCCCTTCTGGCAATGGGAACAAGAAGGAAGTGGCGGAGTGGAGGGAGAGAAGGGGACATTAATAGGAGATTCTGTCAGAGAGGTCATGGGACCAGATCTGTAGGATCTGACAGGCCAAAGGAAAGAGTTTAGATTTTCTCCTGTGTGAGTTGTATCGTAAGGTGATTTAGCTCTTCTTCTGCTCAGCCTCTTTCATCTTCTTCCTGTACTAGCCCCCATTGTGTTTTTTAAAAAACACAAAAAACCTAATCCAAAGACCAATGTGTTAAATGCAAACAATTGAAATCTAGGTGTCTATTTAAACACTTTTCTTTATATGTGTCATTTGCCAGGGAAAGCAACGCTTGCTACTGACCTATTTAAATTTTCTGAGCTTGGAGCCCTTCCCAGTCCAACAAAATGTACTTAACCCTCTCTAGGAGTAGAAGGTTGATATCCTGTTTGTTTCGTGATTGCATCGTGTGGTCTTTGGTTGTGCGTCTGGCTTTGTTGTTCATCAGCATCAGGGTATTTTTAGAAAGTAAGCTCTGGGAAGACAGTATGTTTTTGATATAATGGTTATTGTGCTCTGTCATCCAGGCCACCCACCATGGTCACTGTGGTTGACTCCCTATGTCCAGCCCCTTCTAGTGAGCTAGCTGTGGCTTTCATGGCTCTTTGCCAGAAATTGGACAAGGAATGGGCCGGTGACTCAGTCATGGCCAAAGTTGGGGGGACCATCTGTGAAGGGTTTCCTGACTTCTAAGGATAGGAAGAGAAGGTTGCCTTTCTTCCTCTGCTCTTGCTGTGTCTATAGGTGATGGCTGGAACCACTGCAGCCATCTTGCTACCAGCCTGAGAATGAAGTCAGTACTTGCTGAGCTGTGGAGTCATCCAGCTCTGGAGCTCACCTCCAGAGCTGGATGAGATAATATAATATCCTTATTATTTGAGGCAAGTTTGTTTGTTTATTTGTTTGTTTCATTTACAGCTGAAAGTATCCTAACCAATAGAGATTTGTTAATTCCCTTCCTACAGCCCTTCTCAGAATACATTATATGGATTTACACTTAGTGTTTTCCAGTAATATTTAGCCTAATGGACTCCCAAGTTACTGAAATGATTTAGAACATTAAAATAGAAATGTGGTTACATTAAATGTCCTTGTATTATATCTGCAGTTTTGCATACATGAAAGGACTGTGATAATTTTGTGTGTTTAAAGAGCTGGAAGGACCCTTTAGACAATATTAATTTATTCTAATGATCATACCCTGCTTTTTAAATTAGCGGCATCTGAACTGACAATAGTAGAAAAGAAAAGGTAATTTTAAGATACAAACCTATACTGACAAAGGAATAATCTCCAAAATTTACAAGCAGCTCAATATCAAAAAAACAAACAACCCAATCCAAAAATGGGCAGAAGACCTAAATAGACATTTCTCCAAAGAAGACATACAGATTGCCAACAAACACATGAAAGAATGCTCAACATCACTAATCATTAGAGAAATGCAAATCAAAACTACAATGAGGTATCACCTTACACCAGTCAGAATGGCCATCATCAAAAAACCTACAAACATTAAATGCTGGAGAGGGTGTGGAGAAAAGGGAACCCTCTTGCACTGTTGGTGGGAATGTAAATTGATACAGCCACTATGGAGAACAGTATGGAGGTTCCTTAAAAAACTTAAAATAGAACTACCATATGACCCAGCAATCCCACTACTGGGCATATACCCTGAGAAAACCATAATCCAAAAAGAGTCATGTACCACAATGTTCATTGCAGCACTATTTACAATAGCCAGGACATGGAAGCAACCTAAGTGTCCATCAACAGATGAATGGATAAAGAAGATGTGGCACATATATACAATGGAATATTACTCAGCCATAAAAAGAAATGAAATCGAGTTATTTGTAGTGAGGTGGATGGACCTAGAGTCTGTCATACAGAGTGACGTAAGTCAGAAAGAGAAAAACAAATACCGTATGCTAGCACATTATATATGGAATCTAAAAAAAAAAAAAAAAAAAATGGTTCTGATGAACCTAGGGGCAGGGCAGGAATAAAGACGCAGACATAGAGAATGGACTTGAGGACACGGGGAGGGAGAAGGGTAAGCTGGGATGAAGTGAGAGAGTGGCATTGACTTATATACACTAATGTATATAAGTGAAATAGATAGCAAGTGGGAAGCACCCGCATAGCACAAGGAGATCAGCTCGGTGCTTTGTGACCACCTATAGGGGTGGGATAGGGAGGGTGGGAGGGAGACGCTAGAGGAAGGAGATATGGGGTTATATGTATATGTATAGCTGATTCACTTTGTTATAAAGCAGAAACTAACACAGCACTGTAAAGCAATTATACTCCAATAAAGATGTTAAAAAAAAAAAAGGATAAAAACCTATGCCCACATGCCAGAGTCTTTGGAGACTACTCTTGCATGTACACCCAGATACTTCAAGAACTTAAAAAATATTGTCCAAGAACTTTGGTTATCCCTTTATTCCATTCATTCACTAGATTTATTCATAATCACAGGTGATACTAGCAAATCGTGACACCCATATACAAGGGTTTCAAGGTGGCCAGAACTGAAGTCTCAGCACTTTCTGTACTTTTCCATCATCTGACTGAGTTTAATGAATTAGGAACGTTACTGCTTTATTTGAAGAAATATTTTTGGTGTTTTGTCCTAACTCACATCTCTCTCTTAGTAATTATATAAAAGTTTGCAGTGGAACCTTGCTTCTCAATGGGGAGGGAGCAGGTAAAATGAAAAGTCTGGCCAAGACCCTGGGAAAATGCTAACAGTGAGTGTCTTTTCTCCATCTGAACTGAAATCTGAGCAGTTCAGAGGTTCTGCCCAAGGCAGCTCTGTGCATATTTCTCTCATTGTTGAGCCTGCAGTGAGCTACCTGACAGGCCTCTGATGCCAAAGGACAGCGTTCTCTTTCAAAATCTTGTAGCGGAAGGCGGGCAAAAAAGTGTGAAGTAAGTGCCCCCATCCTAAGCATCGCATCGCTGCAGAATACTGACAAAGACTTAAAAATACTCATCTCTCTTGCCTCCTTCACCCCGAATACAACCCAAATGTCTATCAGGAAGAGAGTTCTTTTTTTATTTTGGCAAAATCTAGGAAATCCTTGTGTTATGCTGTTTAGGAATGTAAAAGGAGGATTCTATGAAAAGATTTTAGCTAACTAACATTTACAGGGTGCCCATTGCTGTGCCACTGTGTGATGTGTTATGTAAGCTTTGTAGAGATAAATTAAAATTTGCCTTTGTCTTCTTGCCTGCTTAAAGGGGAAAGCAGAAACAGGAGGTGTTATTATAACGTAAGGAGGTTGATTTTCATGTGAGGCTTAGTACAAATCAGCCTCAGTACTTTGTCTCATTGTTTATTCTGAAAAACTGCTGTTTCACACAATACAGACTTCTTTATTTGCTTGTTTCTTATATTAAGACTGCTCAGTGGGACAAATCAGAGAAAAAAAATCCTGTAAAAATATAAAAGATGAAGAAGGTGGGCGGAGAGGGAGGAACTTAGAAGGAAAAGAAATAACATATATTTGCCTGAAGGAGGCTGGAAAGTGAGGCAATGGAGGAAGTTGAGATTGCATTCAATTAAAATAAATGAGGGCAGTTCTTGGTTGAGAGAAGTAAAATTCCCTATTACAAGATCTTGCATGTAGCTGGTCAATTATGGCAGGTTCTAGACATACTTTTCAAGAGAAGAGGTAATTATAACAAGAACATTGGCTAATGGTTTATGTGTACTTATAATATATGTACTCATACTGGTGGGAAGTAAGACTTTTTGTATGTAATTCAACTAATTTTAGTCTTAACTCTCATATGAGGTGGGTACGATTTTCATTTCCATTTTCTTTTTGATGAGAGAATTGAAGCTTAGAGAGATTAACTTTCCTAAAGCCTCAACTGATAATAAAACCAAGATTTAGACAAAGGTTGTGCCCCTAATGGCTACCCTAGACTGCATTTGAATACTTGAGGAAATAAAATATACAACTGAAATCACTTTGTATTTTTTTCAAAAAAAGCAGTAGCAATAGAAGCATAGCATTTTACAGTTTAAATGGTCTTTAGAGGTCAGTTCATAGGAGAGAAAGCTGAAGTCCAGGGAGAGTGTCTTAAAGTTCTTAACTGGTCATGTGATACCCTGGAAGAATTTCCACCCTTGTATTTCAACTTGGCAAAAAGGATAAAATGCATATTCTATCCTGTGAATTTTTTCTCCAGCTTGTTGTTCACTATTAATGTCAGGGACGATATCTATTTAAAACTGGACCCTGTCATGAATAATGCTTGAAGAATTACATGTGCTTTGTAATTCATACTGAATACAAAATTGAAACATAGGAAAATTTTCTATCTGTACTGTCTCATTACATGTAGAATTGGAAGAATAAAGCTGTAATGCAGTTTATTTAGGCAGTGTAGAATGTCAACAGTAATTAAACTTATTATTATGCTATAATGCCAAGGGCTCTAGAATATAGTTTAAACATTACTTGGTGTTTTCTAGATAGATCTTAAAATAGATATCAATATAAAACAAATCGAGGAACGTACAAATTGATCCTAGAATGTTAATTCTAGGACATATTTTGGTGAGAATGTGAGAAATTAGCCAAAAATTAAACTTAGCCCTTGGAAATTTGCAACAGAAATTTCAAAGCTAAATATGTTTAAGTGTTCTTTGAGCCCACTTTTCTTGTATTATTAAAGAAAGACCTATCCAAATGCTGAAAATGAAATGAGTAGGAATTCGATGAGGATGAAATATTTCATGTTGACCATTTTATATAGTTATCATGGCTTAAATATTTTCCAAGTCCAAAAAACTAATAAGCCTAGTGAATCAAATCTAGGAAGGGAGACCAAATGTTGTAAAAATGTCCCAGTTGTCTATTAGACATTTTATTACTAAATTTTCTCCTGGGGTGAGGGTGGGAGATGGAATTTCTTACTTGATTTATAACATGAAATTTAAACTGTAAGGAACTATGTTGCGCTTTCTATTTTAAGGGACCTACCAGAGTTTTTGTGTTTTGTTCTTCTCCACTAGTAACCGTGTAATTCCCACCTAGCTCCTGCATTGATCCTGTATATTTTTCAACTCAAAATATTTCATTTGACCTACTTGTATGTTGAATTCCCGTGGCAGACTTCATTAATCTCATTAATTCCATGCCGTTGTCAAGTGCTGAGAAGAAATGTTGGAATTGAGATGGATTCTGTTGGATGAAAAGATGAAATGGTGGAGACATTATTTCCTTTCCTTTCTTCCCTCCCTTCCTCCCTTCTTTCCTCCCTCTTTCCCTTCTCTTTCTTTTTCTGCCGAAATACTTTGCTTTAAAAGAATATTATAAAAACAAATTGATTTCAGATATTTGAGATGTAATGTGTTGGTGCAACTGAGGAGTGTTTGATATGGGGTAGGTACAGGGGAAATGGGAATGGTTTTTATATGCTTAATACTGTGTACCTGAGCCAGGGTGGCTAGATTATGCTTCAGTTACAAACAACTCAAGATCTCAGAGGTTGACACAATGGAAGTTTTTTTTTTCATTCATGGTATGTGTCCAATATTGGTTGGTACCCAGACTGACAGAGGCTTCCTCCGTGCTATCTATTACCACAGTCACCCTTACAATGGGAGGGGAAAGTAACTTTTTGCTGGGAAGTGATTCGCTGGCCAGAGCAAGTCCGACAGGATGCCTGACTGTAGAGGGGGCAGATAAGAGCCATCTAATCTTGTGTCTGAACAGGAAAGCCAGAAACCAATGACAGCTAGTACTATTCCATGCCTTTCCTTGAGAAAGAGTACTATCAATAAAGGTTAAGGTGGGTGCAGTGCCAACTACTTGAGTCTGATGCTGCCGCTCTGAGAGTGTCTTATTTTTTAAAAAAATCTATGAGCAGGGCTTCCCTGGTGGCTCAGTGGCTAAGAATCTGCCTGCCAATGCAGGGGACACAGGTTCGGGCCCTGGTCTGGGAAGATCCCACATACCGCGGAACAACTAAGCCCGTGTGCCACAACTACTGAGCCTGCGCTCTAGAGCCCGCGAGCCACGACTACTGAAGCCCAGGCGCCTAAAGCCTGTGCTCCGCAACAAGAGAAGCCACCGCAATGAGAAGCCCAGGCACCGCAAAATGAAGCCCACGCACTGCAACAAGAGTAGCCCCCGCTCGCCACAACTAGAGAAAAACCCGGGTGCAACAAAGACCCAACACAGCCAAAAATAAAATAAATAAAGTAAAATAAATATTAAAAAATCTATGAACAGAATTCAATAAACCAATATTGCATTGCATATGGAAGCACTGGCCAAATAAGTGACCCTAGGGCATGTTTGTCTGTTCATTCTTTTCTTCATTCCTTTGTTCCTTCATCCCTTCAATAAATATTCATTGAACTATCGTATATCAAGTACAAAATGTAAGCCTTGATTTATTTATTGTCTTGATTTTTACTTTACTTGTATAATCTTTGGTGTTTTTTTTTTTTGACACATTTTTATTGCTTTGTCAGTCTTTTGTATGTGTGTTTATTTTCAATCTATTATTTTTAACTTCCTTTGGGATATGGACCTGACCTATTTTCTTTACCAGACTACCCAGATGTGTTCTTACTAAATATTTGATAACCAGGGAGTAAGCATAGTGTATTTGCTGTATTTTTCTCAATATTTCTATAAAGCAGTTTCAGTTAAAAAACCTATCTTAGTTTATTAAAATTTTATTTAATATTTTAAAATTTCATCTATAATACATTGGGATAATTTTTCCCTTGTAGTTTTATTTGAAGGGTCAAATGACTATTACACGTCATTCAGGTGACTCAAAAAACCTCTGAATAATGAGTAAAATTATTCTAGGCAAGGAATCTCATTTAGACAACGAAACATAGTGTGGTCTTTGAGTATAGCTGAACATTTTTTTTCAGTAATCACTGTACCCTTGGTTCATCTTTGCTTTGTCTTTTACATTTCCATTGCACAGCCTAACTTGCAATGTCATTCTCTAATTTTGTCTTCCTCAGAACTGGTGAGCACAGGAAGTATCTTACTTATCTTTGTAGCCTACCATCCCTCAAGCCTCACACAATACCTTGTACATAACAGCTGTTCAATAAAAGCTTGTTAAACGGATTTGACTTTCCTCGTATATAGTGGTTGAACTTTTGAAGTCATGCAGTGCTAAGAACAGAACCATAATTATTTAATACAGAAGGCAGTCACAAAACTAAGTCTGAGGGGAGATGGGACAAGAGAGACCACATTGAAGGTTCTCTATATGGAATGTTCTAGCCTGTTTATATTGTCTTGATGTGTTTCAAAGGGAACAGTTTGTTTCACTTTGCCTTTATACAATTAATATTCCTGAAATTGAAAAAAAAAGTGAGCTTTCTGACGTAATGAAGCCTCCATCAATCACTTGTACAGGGACTTCCCTGGTGGCGCAGTGGTTAAGAATCTGCCTGCCAATGCAGGGGACACGGGTTTGATCACTGGTCCGGGAAGATGCCACATGCCGCAGATCAACTAAGCCCGTGTGCCACAACTACTGAGCCTGCACTCTAGAGCCCACAAACCACAACTACTGAGCCCACACACCTAGAGCCCGAGCTCTGCAACAAGAGAAGCCACAGCAATGAGAAGCCTGTGCACCGCAATGAAGAGTAGCTCCCGCTCGCCGCAACTAGAGAAAGCCCATGCGCAGCAATGAAGACCCAACGCAGCCAAAGATAAATAAATAAATAAAAATAAATAAATCACTTGTACTCTCTTTGTAACTTCAGTACCTTTGTTTCAGGAGGGTGGTTGAAGTAAATTCTTCTGGGGCCAGATCCAGTGTTTCTGCCTTGAAGAAACATAATTAACTGACATTTTAAAGGTACTTTATAGGCCTGTTCTGACCCTGGGCAAAGAATATTACTTGATTTATAGTTATGAAAAGTCTACTTTCAGAATTTGGGTGTGTTTTATGGTAGCTCTTTTAGTTGATTGCTTTCATTTTTATTCGGTAAATTATTTACAACAGCTGTATGATGTCATCAGAAGCTTGACTTTTACTTCTCTGTGTTTGGAAGGCTGAAGCACAGGGAAATATTTCACTGTGAATGGGAAGGCTCAGCATATGTGCACAAGGAGAAGGTTACTGGGGACGATAGCTATTGTTACTTGATTTCCCTTTTACTATGGAAGCCAAGGGTTTGGACACTATATTGAGACAAGAATATTGAAATGTCAAGGATTTTGTTTTGTGACTAGGATTTTCTGAAGACTTGCCCTAAAAGAGTCCAACAATGGATTACAGTGTCTAAAGATACAAACAAGACTTTTGTCGTTAAATTAAAAAAATATCGCAACAAAATACTGGATGATCGTATGTTCCTTTGGTGTGTATGGTAATAATTTTTATTCAAGTGAACTGAGGCAGAATATATATTCATTATAAAAGATCCCAACAAGGATATAATTTTAAGTTTCAATGAAAGGATTCTCCCAGAGTTACCATGCTTCAGGAAATACGATTAAGAGTTGGTGACAATTGTTCACAAGCCACAGGCATTCCTGGCAGTTTGAGAACATGGGCGTGTGTGATCTCTGCACTTCCAGGCATATGTGACTATCAGTGCTGGGTGTTCTAAGGTTTTCTAAAGGTCTCACCTATCAGTTCAAGTCAATGCGCCTCATGGCTTTCGGCTGCTTCAGTGGAGCCCAGCCTCGCTTTCATGACAATGGATTTCTCCAGTTTTCTAGTGAGAGGGTTTGCGTTGATCCTCCTGTTGCTTCTTGGGCTTCAGGTAAAAGAAACTCCTCTGTGAGTCCAGACTCCACGCTGGTTGCTTCCCGTCATCTTCATCCTCCCTGAACGGGGTCCCAGAGGCAGCGGTCAGTGTCCATTGGTGAGCGGCGTCAGTGCTGTCATTTGGCCTACCTGTACCTTCTGGGTACAGTGCTGGAGTAAGAAAAACAAGCAAACAAATAAACAAGAAAAACAAGACAAAACCAAACATACCAAGTCTAGACTTGAATATCTGAGTATTTGAAGCTGTTTGCCAATAGCTCTCTACCTTCCCAGTTTCTCTCGATTCAAAGTCCAGGCTAGAAGTGCTCTGGATATTTCAATTTGTTGCTCAACAGATCTACTAAGTTCACATTGCTGGGCTTAGTTTTTTCTTTTAATTAATTAATTACTTTTATTTATTTATTTTTTGGCTGTGTTGGGTCTTCATTGCTGTGTGCGGGCTTTCTCTAGTTGTGGCGAGCAGGGGCTACTCTTCGTTGCAATGCGCGGGCTTCTCGTTGTCGTGGCTTCTCTTGTTGCGGAGCACGGGCTCTAGGCGTGCAGGCCTCAGTTGTTGTGGCACGTGGGCTCAGTAGTTGTGGCACGTGGGCTCAGTAGTTGTGGCTCGCGGGCTCTAGAGCTCAGACTCAGTAGTTGTGGCTCATGGGCTTAGTTGCTTCGCGGCATGTGGGATCTTCCTGGGCCAGGACTCGAACCTGTGTCCCTTGCATTGGCAGGCAGATTCTTAACCACTGCGCCACCAGGGAAGCCCTGCTGGGCTTAGTTTTGTGCGTGTCATTAGAAAGAGTTCCTGGAAGCAAAATACCCAGGAACTATTTACATATACAGTTATTGGCCTCGCCTTATTTCAGACCTCACCTTGCTCAGTGCCTCATCCATGATTCGTGCTCAAAATATCAGGTTGAAGGGGTGAGGAATGAGTAGCAGGCAGGTGTGTTAATACAAGGCAGTGAAGTGAACGAGAGGCAAGTGGACAGTGGCATGAGGGCTTAAAGGAGTCAAGGAAAATTAAAGGCTCTCTGGGCTGCTGAGGTCAGAGAAGGGTTGAACAAAGATGGCTGGTTGCAGCACAGAAAGAAGAATATCTGATTTTCTTAAAGCTGTCAGTCTGTGAAATGTTCTTCGGAACACAGAAATGCTTGTGGAAAGGGTAGGGTTTGGAGTTAGAGTTGGGCTCTTGTCCAAGCTCTATCACATATTGGCTGTGACCTTGAGCTGGCCCTAATATGGCTTTGAGCCTTTGGTACAAGTTTAATAATTGGGATAATGTTATGTTTTGCTCAGTGTTATTTTGAGGATTAGTAATATCTGTGAAGGTGGCCAACAACTTGCGTGTATGTATATGCGCGTATGTGTGTCTAAATTTCATGTTATGATTGATCGAGTGCTGCTTGATACAAGGCAGTGTTCTCAGCCTGTTCCAAGTATTCATAGTAACTCATTTAATCCTGACAGCAACACATTAGGTTAGTATTAGTGTTCTTGTTTTTCAGATGAGGAAACTCAGGCATTGGCCAGTAACATGTCACACCCATAGTCCAGCTAGTGAGTAGTGGAGCTGGGCCGTGGACCCCCGTGGTCTAAGATGAACCGTACTCTAGGTGCTTACAGCCACAAGACCTGTCTTTCGAGTTCCTCCCATGCACATCAATGTTCGTTAGTCTCTGCAGTGAAAAGACCATAGATAGTCACTGAGTTACTTCCATTTGAGTCAAAGTTGCCATTTCTCCTACCCCTGACCCCTTTCAAAAATAGAGCAATTTTTGGACTTCCCTGGTGGTGCAGTGGTTGAGAATATGCCTGCCAATGCAGGGGACACGGGTTCGAGCCCTGGTCTGGGAAGATCCCACATGCCGCGGAGCAACTAGGCCCGTGAGCCACAACTACTGAGCCTGCGCATCTGGAGCCTGTGTTCCACAAGAGAGGCCGCGATAGTGAGAGGCCCGCGCACCGCGATGAAGAGTGGCCTCCACTTGCCGCAACTAGAGAAAGCCCTCGCACAGAAACAAAGACCCAACGCAGCCAAAAATTAATTTTAAAAAATAGAATCTAGGCAATAAAATAAAGTCTAACCTTTAAAAAAAAAAAAAAAGAGCAATTTTAGGGGTTAAATTTTTAGTATTTACTAGCTATGTTACTACATAAGTCACTTGGCCCCTTATTTCTTCAACAATAAAATAGAAACGGTACGTATCTCTGCAGATTGCTGGAACATGCAAATGAGAGAATATATATATGAAAACAGTAAACTGTAAAGCATCATAGAAATGAAGGGCACTTGTCTCAGTATTTAATGTATTGGCCTTGATCAAGTGCATCTTTATTTCCATAGTGACAGCATATAAAAATAATTACTTTAGCTAATATTTATTAAGCATCTATGATGTCCTCAAGCACCTATGATATTTTAAATTCACTTTCAAGTATCATCTTACACAGAGATTAAACTTAAAGTCAGTAAATAAGGTGAAAATGTATGTATGAAAATTATCCTTAAAAATACCTTAATGTCCTTAACTGTTCCTCAGTTGAGCTTTAGAATGTTAACTCCAAGGATTTTGCTGCTTTCCTTCACTGTTGTATCCCAGGGCCTGGAAGAGTGACCAGTACATATTTGTTGAATGAATTAATAGTTGATTTGCATTGAGGGGTCAATTTTGTGAAAAGGGGATACCTTTTAATGCCAGCATCCTATTCAGTGCAGTAAAAGGCCCATCCTAAGATACCCTCATGAGAACTCCCTGTGTGGAATCTGTGTAGTTGGATTTCTCTGATTTACTGCAAATATAACATGACTACTGTGCGTGTTTTTGTGCTTGCAACAAGCTGCACAACACCTATTACTATCGCATTTCATAAATGAGGAAACTGAGACTCAGAATAGTCAAGAACTTGTCCAAATTCTCACAGCCAGTACTTCCCTGCTGGCACTCAAAATATGCACATTCTCATGTTAAAATAGTTGGGTTTTCCAACTGTATAGTGTCTATTTGCCCTGAGCAAAAGTAGAGAATGGATGAGAAATAAAAACTAAGTAGGGTTGTTTCTTGTGTGATTTTATGGGATCAAAAATAGTGGTCGAATCAACAGGTGTTGCTTTCACCTGAAATAACATCTTCACTTTGTTTAGGCCTTTTTTAAACATCTGTGAGGGTTTGAACTTTTGAGAGTTCATTCGGACTATACTGAGGGTAAGCTTCCAAGATGGAACAATTGTTGACCCCAACAATTATTGCTGTGGAATCTTCTAGCACTTAAATCGGTTCTGATGTTTCTGATAAATTCCAGGGATGATCAGCAATTCAGTCTTGGAATTGAGGCTTTTCACTTTAGCTGCAGGAACCAATGACCCAGAATAATTTGTTGGCATCTGTATCCTGATTAAAAGTATTTTATGATATTTACTAGCCCTGACCTGGTCAGTGCATGGGTTGTATAGGTCAGTGTGGGACAGTGTGCTTGCTTCCTTTGGGGCACTTTTTTTTATTACTTAGGCTTGGAAACTTGCCTTGAGATTCTATGATATGACTGCTTATTCCTATAGTGATGCCAGGGCTTGGCTTATTTTTCATGACAAATTTAAAAAAACATTGTTTGTAAGCAATAACATGTGACTCATTATTACCCATGAGCACTTGAAGTCAGTGGCTTGAATTTTGGGTCAGTTCATTAGGAAATATTCAGCAAACAACATTCCTTGAGGCTCCCCTGGGCCTAGAGCATCAGGGGGATTAATCCAACTAGTAGACTATTCCATTACGACATTTTAAATGTGAACAGTACACCATTTAGGTAAGTCAGAAAATGTATCCAGTGATCACCAGTAATAGCTTGGTATTGGGTAAATATTAACTGATTTGATTTTTTTTTTAATTTAGGTATCCTTGATATAATTAAAAAGCTGTCATTTGTACCTAAATGAGGAAGGGTAACGATTTGATAGCTGTAAACTGGTCCAGTCTTTATTCAGAAATTGTGTTGAAATTAACTTATGGGAGGTTCCTATACATGATGTCACAATACAGTAACACTGTGTTAATTCTTTAGAAGTCCATTCTTGGCTCTTTTACTCCAATAATGTTGCCAGATTTTACAGCTGCAGTGTAATTTGAAACAGTGTGAAAGTTGCCCTGTTTACTCATTCCAAGCAAAAGGGCCGGTGCTAAATTAGTTTTCTTGTTACAAGTTGATTGAGCTGAGTAATAGCCAACTTTATTCACTCTTTTCTGGTAGTGTTCTTTTACTATTCTGAACATTATCATGTTTGTGTGCAATTGTTTATCCTGAAATTCAACACGGCTTTATACTGGATTTTACTTACTTTTTTTTTTTTTTTTTTTTTAAATATTGAGGTATAGTTGACTAGGGACTTATGTGGTGTTCCAGTGGCTAAGACTCCACGCTCCCAATGCAGGGGGCCCGGGTTTGACCCCTGGTCAGGGAACTAGATCCCACATGCCGCAACTAAGAGCCCGCATGCCACAACTAAAAGATCCTGCATGCTGCAACGAAGATCTTGCATGCTGCAACTAAGACCCGGCGCAGCCAAATAAATAAAAAATAAATAAATATTTAAAAAAAAATTGAAGTATAGTTGACTTACAACATTATGTTGGCTTCAGGTGTACAGCAAGTGATTAGATATTTTTTATACATTTGAAATGATTACTACCAAATCTAGTTACCATCTGTCACCATACAAAGTTATTACAATATTATTGACTGTATTCCTCATGCTGTGCATTACATCCCCAGGACTTATTTATTTTTTAACTTGAAATTCTGGTCCTTTTAATTAAAGCCTTTCCTCAAGGCTTTAATGATTCCTTAAATCATTTTGATTTAAATTCTTTAAAAATGAAAGAGAAAGAAATCTTAAAAGTGTCTCTCTAATCTGCTTTAGAATAGCTAAGAAAGAGTATTGCATTAGGAATTCCTAAAAATGGAGTCACAGAAGGGCTTTATAGCTTATGCTACCAAAATCCTTTTATGTAAACGGGGAAAAAAATCCATCAGATTCTGAATGAAAGCACAGGAAAAAAAGTCAGAGCTGATTTTAGCCGTGTAGCCTCAGAGGATGGATGCATTTTGACTGTCTTGCCTTCCATAAACAAGGGAGGTAATGATTCAAGGCCCAGTTGTTACCTTATACTTTCCCGGGAGGCTGTGCTTAGCATTCCTCGGGCCTGTAGATTGCATCTTATACAATATTTGATTCCGCTTTCCTGTCTTGATTAACTCAGTCTTCACATTCTCACTGCAGCTTCTTCTGGTTCAGTTACAATATACAGTCATCTCAGTTCACTTCTACTCTTCCATTAGGGCCTGTGCTACTGGTGCTGCAGGAAGGAAAGATTTCTTCCTGTTCCCATTACTGTTGCTTTTATCAGTGGTCCTTCTTTGCCTTCCCCTGAAGAATCCGCCCTCAAAACATTACGTCTCGACCTGGTTACGATAGCTCTGCTTGGGTGCACTTAAATAAAATGTGATGAAAAATAGAACTCCTTGTATTCCCTGCCAAACAACACTCCTCCCCCATGTTGTCAATCATGGCCAGCAGCTCCCTCCCTCATTCTTGAGATTCAGTGAGAAGTACTTGGGCCCCAGACATTTGGGGGTTAAGTTATGTGCTTCTGTTTCTGCTACATGATTGGTTCATTAGCCTGATCTGGTGTTAGCTCATCCCTGGGTTAGTGAGCAGTTCTTCTGATTTTTTTCCCATACTTAGTGCAAAACTCAAGAGAATTACTATTATCTTTTTGTTGGATCACAAGCATTTTTAAAAAATCACTGTTGATTTCTCTGTGTTATATAGGACCCTTCTTATAGCCAAGGGCTCTTAACCTATTTTTGTGCTCTGGACCCCTTGATTGTCTGGTGAAGCCTATGGATCCTCTCTCAGAATAATGTTTTAAGTGTATCAAATAAGATAGGTACATGGTACAAAGGAAGCCAGTTCTGTTGGAATAAATTGTGAAAATATTAAATTTATGATACAGTAATATATGTTTTTTTTAAAACTGAATGATAAGATTCAGTGGTGGCTCTAAGAAGTACCTTAATTTTAAAATATTGATGATAGTTAAAGATGTTTTTGATATCTTCAGTTATAATGTGACCAAAAAAAAAAAAAATCCCTGATTTCCTTTGGTCACAGATTCTGCTACTGCTGTGGTTTATTAATCAAAGGAAATGTTAAATATTAAATTTCAGAAATAAAGATGTAATTTTTCTTCTCCCAAGTTCACAGTCACCTTCGGTGTGATCTCTAGACTCCCATGGATGATATATGATGCCTGCTTGACTTTTTGTTCTAGTTGACTTCCCTGTACCACAGAGCTTGTCTACTTGGGTCAGTGGTACCACCTTGTCTTTCCATCTCACTTTCCTGGTCCTTGTGCCTCCCTGGCCTGACCCGGGGTCAGGCAAACTAACTCCATTCTGCAGTCTTGCCCATTGTGTTTGTAGATGTCTATACAGCCCAAGAAACTCTTCACCATCATCAGGTGTTTTTTTTTCCTTTCTGTTAGGCTCCATTTAAGACTCTCAGTCTTCTCAAACTCAACCCTGAGTAATAGCCTACATTTGTAAAGCATTTTAATGGTGTGCATTTTCACCTAGATGTCTCACTTGGACTTAAGAGGGAAGAAAGATATCTCATCCTTTTATCCATCCATCCATCCATTCATCCATCCATCCACCCACCCAATATTTATTGAGAGTCAACTCGGTGCCAGGTACAGATCTAGGCACTTGGGACATGGTGGAGAAATGCCATGTGACTGTGCAGCATGGAGACCTAGTTAACCTTAGGGATCAGAGAGGGCCAGAGGCTGCAAGATTTAAAATAAGATCTGTAAGATCTGGTGAAAGAAGGTTGGGTGTGAGAAAATGGAGGGAATGTTCCAGGTAGAATAAACAGTAGGTATTTTTTTATAGATGAGAAAGGAAACCGTTCCTCAAAGTTAATGACTTGTCAAAGCCACACAGCCAGGAACCTGGGAATCCTTTTCTCTTTACTCTGTGCCATCTTAGGTTTAGAAATGACGTTATTCTCTGTAGTGTTCAGCTTCTATTGACTATTTCAGTTCATAGCTACATGTGGAAATAGCCAATCTGATGTGTCTGTTTCTCATCTTTCTCTCTCAAGTAGGATATTCGTTGAGGAAATGTGTGTGTGTGTGTGTTTGTGTGTGTTTTAAACTCTGGTGTCAGTTAAAATTCTGTGAACTTGATTGGTACCCAGGAAAGGTTTTACATTACATAATAATGATAACGATGATGATATGAAATGGTAATACAGCATTAGCATGTAGACTTCCCTGTACCAGGCAGTCTTCTATATACTTTACACATATTCATTCGCTTAATCCTCAGAACACTCCTCTGATATAGAGAATATTATAGAAGTACACAAGGGTGGATTGGCCTGAACTTATAAATGTATTTAGAACATACTCAGGCTGAGATTTCAACCCAGGTAGTCTGGCTCCAGAGCCCATTTTCTTAAATTACTCAATTTTATACTTGGGATAATAGAGGTATAAGAATTTGCACACAATCCTTTATATATATAACCCATTCCTTTGCTCGCATGGCATTTTAACTCATCATGGCCAAAGTTGTCATCAAAACTTCTCAGCCCAAAATTACTGTGTTGCTGTTTTACATTTTCTCAGTGAGTTTCCCGGAAGGTTTAAGAGATCTTCAGACCTCATGTTCTCCTCTCTCTCTGGTTTGGCCCTGATGCGATTCATTGCCTGGTTGACGCTTTCACCACCCGCTTCTTTGGTCTATCACTTGTCAATGCACTCAGCTCCTACAGAAAGAAAGGATAGCACTGACACAGGTCAAAAATGCCTGCTTAAAATCAATTGCAGAGAAAAAAAGCAAACTAAAACACAACAAAAATAAACAAAAAAAAAAGATTGCAGAGAATGTACATTTTTAAAAACCAAATCCATACCCTCTTGCACTGTTGGTGGGAATGTAAATTGATACAGCCACTATGGAGAACAGTATGGAGGTTCCTTAAAAAACTAAAAATAGAACTACCATATGACCCAGCAATCCCACTACTGGGCATATACCCTGAGAAAACCATAATTCAAAAAGAGTCAGGTACCAAAATGTTCATTGCAGCTCTATTTACAATAGCCAGGACATGGAAGCAGTCTAAGTGTCCATCGACAGATGAATGGATAAAGAAGATGTGGCACATATATACAATGGAATATTACTCAGCCATAAAAAGGAACAAAACTGAGTTATTTGTAGTGAGGTGGATGGACCTAGAGTCTGTCATACAGAGTGAAGTAAGTCAGAAAGAGAAAAACAAATACCGTATGCTAACACATATATATGGAATCTAAAAAAAAATGGTTCTGATGAACCTAGGGGCAGGACAGGAATAAAGACGCAGGCGTAGAGAATGGACTTGAGGACACGGGGAGGGGGAAGGGTAAGCTGGGACGAAGTGAGAGAGTGGCATGGACATATATACACTACCAAATGTAAAATAGATAGCTAGTGGGAAGCAGCCACATAGCACAGGGAGATCAGCTCGGTGCTTTGTGACCACCTAGAGGGGTGGGATAGGGAGGGTGGGAGGGAGACGCAAGAGGGAGGAGATATGGGGATATATGGATATGTATAGCTGATTCACTGTGTTATACAGCAGAAACTAACACACCATTGTAAAGCAATTATACTCCAATAAAGAAGTTTAAAAAAAAAACAACTCCAGTAGCAGAGGCTATTAGCTATATCCCACTATGTCTCATTTAAATTAAGTTCTTAAAAAAAATGTTTTCTTCCTTGAGGCTGCAATCCACAGCTCTCATCCTCACAGTCATGCATTGGAGTTGGCACAGTTGAGCAGTGACTTATTACGTACAAATTGAAGAATTTATATGCAGCTTCGTTTTCTCATGCCTCATGCAGCCAAATATTTTTGTGTCTAAGAAAGGGTCCAGTTGAAAGTTAGAAGATAATTAGTAAATGAAATATAATTATGTACTGAAGATATTTGATAGCTGTTGTTTTAGGTACTGAATTTCATATCTCAACTCATATTTTTCCTTCATTTTTCATATTTGAAGACTTTTAGATGGTCCCAGTATCTATAGAGGTTACTTAAGGATACTAAGTGACCTGATGTTTTATAGTCATAGCGGGAACTAGAGGTAAAATGGGAAACTCTAAAATATTAACATTTAGGGCAGTATTAAAAAAAGAATGTGGTAATTGGGTCAGTTTATATATGTATGCATGTATATGAGAAAGACACATGCATTGGAAAGGGAAGACTTTTTTTGCATTATATTCTAATACTGTCACATATTGGAATCGTGCTTTAGAGAGGAGGAATGAGCCTTAGAAGGTTAAACGGGTTGACCAAGAGGCTAGAGGGGTAAGGACAGAGCCAGGACTGAAACACATCATTCTGGCTTCAGGTACACTTGATCTTTGCCTTCTGGCCAAACAGATGGTGAGAAGGATCCACTATGTCAAGACAAAAATAATGGAAAGAGAAGGTGTTCATCTTGGGGGCCAGTATGGTATAGTTGACTCTGGATTTTAAAAAAAGGTTTAGTACAACTCTGGGCTTACCAGCTTTGTAACCTGAGTAAGTTACTGGACCTGGCTGGAGCCTCAAGTTTGGAGAGCCCCATACCTAACCTGAAAGGTGTTGGGGGGATGAGCTTACCTACCACCTCTGAGATTAACTGAAATCATGTACATAACAGTATCTGGTACTTGATAAAAGTGAAATTCCCTTCTCCTTTCTTTATATACTGATCTATAAGTTGTCTAAATTTTTCCTTATGACATTGTTTTCTGCTGAGTCTTCTTTCTCTTATAAAACCCCATAAAGAACCATTTTATATATGCAGCATGTAGACTTAATAAGTAAAAAAAAAAAAAGCAGAGCTTTTGTATGTTTAAGGGATCTTCCTGGAGGTTATTATCTGGCCAAATGGTTTGAAACTTTGCGGGGCCGGGAGGATGCCCTCTATGATTGAACTTTTAAGAAAATAGCAAAGATGTTAACATAAACACCAGGAGAAATGATGAGCCACTAACATCTTACCCCATTTATCCTGTGGCTATGAATATTTATTTAGCATGGTTGTGATTTTTGTTGTGGAGTGGTTAATGTCCAGATCAGTTCCACATAATGGAAAGCTGACCTCAAGTAGGAGGAGGATAAATGTGTTTAAAAAAAAAAAAAAAAGACTAGCAGAGGTTGCTGTGGTTTATAAAAAGGAAGTCGTCGGGGAGGAGATGGATGACTGAGGATTCATAGACCAGGGTAGCTGGTGCAGGATTTCGATGCAGACCTTGAGAGTAAGGGGTGGTGGGGCCTTGCCTCCATACTTCCTGGTAGAATGGGAAATATCATTAGAGGATAATAAATATATTAAGTTTAAACTTTAGTTCTTTATATTTATATGAGGAAGGATTAGATTACAGATTTATTATAACTCATTCCCCCAAATATCTGGGAGTGAATAAAAAACTAAATAATGCTCTGTTATTCATATTAACGGGATCGGGGAGGCAGGAAGAGGGTGTGTGTGGATGATATAGAACAATGAATAAGATGATGGCTGACGATGATAAGACTCCCACAGAATCTTCTCCTCTGTCTTCTGCCTGACCTTCTTGGCTAGACAACATTGGACATAGCTGAATTCTTACCGTGAGGAAAGGAGATGGGGCGGAAGAGACAACTCACATCCTACTGACTGTTGATGATTTAAAATTTTAAAAAAATCACCCCAACATCCCCTCCCTAAAAGCTGTTTTCCTCTCAACTTCCCACACTCAGAGAAATACAGTTATAAGCCTCAAATGCCTGACTTGATCCTCACTGTAGTGATTAGAGTCAGATGTTTAGACACACTAGGCTAATGTGCTTTGACTTGGCCACAGCCAAGCCCATAATTCCATATGACAGATACTGGGTGACTGCCATTTTTGTTATGAACATAAATTATGTTGGACCTGGAACCTGATGTAAAATTGTGCATTATGTTGCTGTGTCAACTAATCATCACGGAAGCCTCTGTTTGATGTGGGTCCTGATTGTCTAATTTCCGGAGAATGAAATGCAATAAAAGGGGCCAATTTCAAATTCAGATGTCAGCCAGCCATGATGATAAAGTTTCCTAAATTTGTTCTTTAAAACAACATAAATCTCACAGGTGGTTCTTAATATCTAAAAAATAAAATCATTCAATGCTTTTAAAGAGTGTTGTGCACATATTATACTCAAAATATTCAAAAAAGCAAGTGTTATTGATAGAATGGAAAGTAAGAGTAATAGAATGATTAGGAGCATGGGATTTGAAATCAAATCTTAGTTTGAGTCTTGGTCCTGCCACTTACTAGTTTGTTTAATCTCTCTCAACCTCATTTCCCCCGTGTATACAATGGGGATAGTGTAATACCTGTTTCATAGAGATGTTGTGATGAATGAGATGATGAATATAAAGGCTTTAGCCTAGCATATTGTGAGTGCTCAAGAAAGGCTAGCTTCAGTTAATAATAATGAAGAAATAAATAATAAAGTTACCACTCTTAACATCTTGGATTTATAGTACCTTCCTCAAAATGGAGAGGGATTCATGCCTGTTGTTGTTACTGATGTTGTAGAACATATTTATTTTTGTCTTAGTGCCCTTTAAAGCAATGCAGAGATGCCAGTAGTATGTCTTCACAGTTTATTATTGGGAGGTGACGTGATAATGATTTTTTTTTTTTTAAATAAATTTATTTATTTATTTATTTATTTTTGGCTGCGTTGGGTCTTCATTGCTGTGCGCGGGCTTCTCACTGCGGTGGCTTCTCTTGTTGCGGAGCACGGGCTCTAGGCGCACGGGCTTCAGTAGCTGTGGCTCGAAGGCTTTAGGGCACAGGCCCAGTAGTTGTGGCGCACGGGCTTAGTTGCTCCGCGGCATGTGGGATCTTCCTGGACTAGGGCTCGAACCCGTGTCTCCTGCATTGGCAGGCGGATTCTTAACCACTGCGCCACCAGGGAAGCCTGATAATGATTGTTTTTAAACATCCAATTAATTATTTAAGCTTTCCATCCCCTCTCTTGTCCCCTTCCCCCCCTTGAAGAGAACTTTGGTGGCAATAATGTGCATATGATTTTTTTTGCTGGCATAAATGATCTAAATGCTTTGAGTGTATGAAATAGCATGTTGCAGTAGAAAAAGAACAGGACTGGAAGTCAGAAGTCTGAAACCACCCTTGCCCATGCATCTGTCTTCAGTTTTAGAGGACAGATTTTGGAATTATCACCAGCTCTTTTGCTACTTCTGTGGCTCTAGTTAGTCATTGCTTTCTTTGTCTACGTCTGGTATTGCTATTTGTGTACATGCCACTATTATGCTTGGAATACCATATGGTTATTTAAAAAAATAGTAGTTGCCTACCCATGAGACTCTGAGTTCTTTGAGGGTGTTTTATGTGTTTTTATATTCCCAGTGCCCAGAAGAGAGCCTGGCGCCGAATACTGACTTAGTAAACACATGTCGAATGATTACATGGCAAGAATCAAGGCATGACTTCAGGCTTCCTTGCTGGGTGGTCTTGAGCCACTTACTCACTTTTTTAAATCCGCAATTTTCTTGTCTCTCAAATGAGCGTCACACCTGATTTGTCTCCTACAAATCATTGATGTGAGCTCAAATGAACGAATGTGAATATTTTACATACATTGGAAAATGTTGGGCAGTAGAAGAAAATAAAAAAGTCATAATATTGAAACATAAGCTATAATCTTTATTGGGGTAGTTTATAATAGTGAGAATTATAAACTTTTATCACTAGGGCATTTGCTAAATAACTAATGCTATTATAACATTTAATACTGGGCAGCTGATAATAATGCTTATTGGCATTTTTGTCATGTCAGGTCCTATTCTAAACATTTAACAAATATCTCATTTAATCCTTACAACGTCCCTATCAAATCTGGATGCCATTATCCTCAATTTACAGATGAGGTAGAGTTACATTGACTAGCATAGACAGAGGTACAGAACATTTTGGACATGGATGAAAAGCAGGTCAGAGAGCAGTATGCAGAGTGTTATATATATTTATTAAGCAGAGAAGAAACACCCCTGATAGGTCATCCACCAAAAATTAACAGTGGTTGTCTCTGGGGAATGAATTTATGGGGAGGCTTTTGCTCTCTGTAGCGTACTTTTCCATGTGGTTTGAAAAAAATTTTTTTAAAGTGAGCAAGTATTATTTTATAGTCAATAAAATAAAGCAGTAAAGGATAGTTTTCAACAAAAGAAACTTTTGTTTTCTTATTCAAAACGAAAGATACCCCAGATTTCTTCCTTTTTCCTCCCCCTGCCCACCATTTTCTTCGTCTCCTGGATCTCAGCAATTCACTCGCATTTGATTCTCATTTGCCATATTTGTGAGGGTGAGTGAAGCTTTAGCTAATAAATAATATAGTATGAAACCTCAGTGACTGTGAAAAAGACTACAACCTTCTAGCCAGCAAATGCTTCTTTTCCATTAGGGAGCAAAGTCTCTAACTTTCAAAAATTTAATATACCAAACGACTCTATGCTAGATCACAGGGAAGTTGTAAAAGTTAATTAAATCTGCCTTCTCCATTCACCCAGGTATGAGAAGGTCCTCAACCTGGGTGAGCCGCTATTTGAGCAGCGGGTGTAGGAATCCTCTGGTCGCCCCCGTGCTGGTGTAGACTATGAACCCGTGCAGGGCTGCTTGAGGAGTCCATCGCCAAGTGTGTATGTGCCAGTGAAGTCGCCCGGCTTCCCGGAGCCACACTGGGGCAGGGAGTCTGCAGTCCTGTCGCCTGGTTGGCAAGCCTCTTAGGCACCTGCCCCTTGTTGCCTGTGGGATTCCAACTCTCATTGTTGCCTCAGAGACTTTTGTTACCACAGAACTTTCTCACACTCACTGGCCCAGATGTTTGCTGAATTCCAGGGCTAGTGTGTGTGGTCGTGCAGCCAAATTCCAATTTTAGAATGCTGCTTGTGACCGTGAAACTGTGTTAACTCAGGCTTTTAGGGGGCTGACAGGGCATGTGTGTGTGTGTGTGTGTGTGTGTGTGTGTGTGTGTGTGTGTTGGGGAAGGGACAGTAATGAAGAGCAATCAATAAGCAATTTCCAACCAGAGGACAAACATGTATTTTCTTCTTCTGAGGTTTTGAATGTCAGCAGTGAGAAAATGAAGGTGTCTGAAAGGTCGAATGGCCCTGGAATTTAAAGTCACCGACATTTCTCAAAAGACTGCACTAACGTTTTTTTCAGAAAGACAGTGCTTAATTCACCTCTGAATCTCCAGTTACTTCACAACTTCCTTTAGTAGTGCATCTTAGAATTTGACATCATTTCTAAGCCACAGAGTTCTTTCTCTCTAATGTCTAAGATAAGCCTTTATCCCTTTAAAACTTATGGAGGTATTTCCTTCCTCCCTCCTTCCCTCCCTCCCTCTATCCCTCTCTCCCTCCCTCCCTTGCATCCTTCCTTCCTTCCTCCCCCTCTCCCTCCCTCCCTCCCTTCCATTCTTCCTTCCTTCCTTCTTCCCTCCCTCCCTTCCTCCCTTCCTTCCTTCCTTCCTTCCTCTCGTTCTTAGGTGCCTATTCTTTGACAGGCATTGTTATTGGCGTTGGAAATATACCACACTTTATTATTGGCATTGGAGCTCTGAACCAGACAGACAAGTTCACTTGCTCTCAGAAACTGACATTCTACTGGGGACAGACAATAAATAAATAAGAATTTCAGAGAGTATTAAGCACTGTAAATGAAACTGAACAAGATCATGTGATGAAGAGGGGGCTGAGAAGTGGAGGGGGAACTGTTGCTTTCGAATGGGTGCTCTGGGAGTGCTTCTCTGTGGAGCTGACCTTTCAGTTGAGACCTGAATGATGAGAAGTTATGGGGGGGACTGTTGGCTAGACCTGGGAACTTCATTTTTCCCCGGTGTAAATGGTGGCAGATGGGACAGGATGATACCTATCTGTTAAGTTGGTTGGGATTAACTGAAGTAACTTGCAAGAATGCCCGGCATAGTGCTTTGGGGCATAAAAGCCTTAAATTATACTCATAGTAGGGCTTCAAAAAAATCTCCCCCCGCACCACAGTTTTGTGTGTCTGTTAGTTGAATTAATCATCATGTCATCTATATAAAAATCTGTTGGCAGTAGAGGCCAGAATAAAAGGTCTACTGGAGCCATGCTTTAGATTTACAGAGTAGGACTGAAAAGGATGATGCCAGAATCTAGGCTGGCTTCTTGAGATCACTGGAGGAGTCAATTTTCTTCCATTATTTGCCAGCTTTATTTCAAGAGTTGGCTACAACTTAGTTATTTGATAGTGAGTTGGGCATAGATAGGACTTCACCATAGGAGCCACACCTTAGTTTTACTTAACTTGATTCCACCTCCCCAAGGAAGCCTTGAAGGCAGGTCAACACGCCCGCCTCAGGAGGCCCCTGAGATGGGCTCTGCTCAACTCTTGGCAGGTCCTCCACTCAAATTCCCAAGTTCTGCAGTGCAGAGCGTGGAAGAGATGGCTTTGGCTTGGGGAGATTTGACGGCAGGTGTTACCTTGTGTGTGCCAAGCGCTAGATGACAGAGATTCCTCAGCAAGAATGCTGTAGAAAGCACATTTTACTGTACATGGGCCAATTTGAATTTATTCATACTAGACGTAATTGTTGTAGAGTTTATGTCACAAGCTGCATTCCAGGTTTGCTGAAGTAATACAAGAATAACTAATGCTCATATTTGTATAGCATTCACATTCACACCTTGACCTGGATCTTTGGGCCTTACAACAATGACCCTGGTGGTTCTTAGGGTCAGTCCAGGAATGGTACCCCCTGTAGTGTGGCAGGGCATCAATAAAGGCTATTGATGCTGTGATTCTGGACTTCCTGGGGTTGAATCCAGGTTCGATGATTAGCTGTGAGATGTTGGTTGACTTATTTAACTACTCTGGGACTTGTTTCCTCATTGTAAAGTGAGGCTGGTAGTACACATCTCTGAGGAGTGATGTGAGGATTAAGTTAATATCTATGAGCCCCTTTGAGTAGTGCCTGGGCCTGAACCAAGACTTCATGTCGGGGGAGATGGAGATCCAGACATCACCTTGCTGGCTTGAGTAAGCACATTTGCAGGCCTGGGACCCAACGTGAATCTCTTGATTCTATGTCTAGTAATCTTTCTACTTTTTCTTGTGCTGAACTGTTATTGGTTATGATTTTAAAACATAAACTCAGAAAGTAGCATATTAGGATATTTAAGGTTATTGTAATAAAATAGCACATTAGTAGTCGTGCTGTTAACTCTGATTTACATATCGGGAAACTGAGGTTCATAGTGGTTATTTTGAAATGGCTCCTGATGTTACTTTGTTGATTTTTTTTAGTATGCCACTGGTCTTTTCGTATCTGCCTCCTAATTTCATAATGAGGGTGAAAAGCATAACACTGAAAATGATATTTCTAATATTACAGTCAAGTAAAGTTTCCCTTGAGACAAAACTATAAAAGAATACAGTTAAAAAATGAACTAGAAATGTATACATCACATGAGCATTTTCCCTTTTGAAATTAGGTTATAGTCTTTTCCTGATGCCGTCATTCGCAAATATACCTGAATTTCTCCTTGGAAATTGCCTGAACAATCAGCATTACGTTGTTTTAATATTAATTTTTAAAAACAAAAAATTTGAGGACACTTTTCTTAAAAAAAATGGAGAAAATCACTGGATAGTTTTTTCAGAAACAGAAAGTGGCTTCAAAAGTAAAACAAGACAATGGTAGATGAATCATCAATTTGGAGTTAAAAAGCCAAAGGTGTGGCAAGATTATGATTTTTCCCATGTGGTCCCAGCAGATTGATGGAAAATTTCAAATGGCATTCTCTGTCACCCATGTCTGCCTCAATGCAAGAAGTAAATGCCCTCCTAGGCGACTGCTCTGAAGGCTAGCATTCATGGGGTGTGTGGTAAACATCGTCAGAAACCCTCTGTGTGATATGAAGAAGTAGACTCGGCAAATTTATGAACTGGCTTGAAGTCATTACTTTTCTTTCCAAGGGTAATTGCTTAAGGGAAAGCCTCTTGGCTTTGACTACAGCCATCCACAAATGGAAACATGTGACTTTCATGCGGCCTGGGAGAGAGTTTTGGGTGGGACGCACACCAACACGATCAAGAGGCTGTTAAAATGAATTTTGCGAATGAGTTGAAAAATGCTTTGTATTAAATACAAGTCTGTTGTCTTGGGGTAAGAAAAAAATCCCACAGAGCTCTGAGGAGAGCACTGGGGTATTGATTTGGGAGTGGAGGTGGGAGGAGATGTGAGGAATTACGGTGGTGGTCTGCTGGCAGAGGCGGAGAAATGGGTAAGTTGGGGGCTTCTGGAGAATTTCCTGAAGGAGAGAGGATGTAGAGTTAGCCAAGCGGGGGATGTCCCTAGGGTGCCCCCAGACCAGCTTGTTGTGATTTCCTGATTTGCTCTAGGCACAGCATGGACACACATGGAGATAGGCGGTGTCTGCTTGGAGTTATAGACTGGAGAATAGTAAGCTCAGGCACGTCCCTGCTTCAGCAAAACCTCTACAAAACCACCGATTTTCATCAGCCATTCAGGACTGAAAGCGATCACTTCACTCACCTGAGGCAGGACACTGTGGATGTAACAAATGTCTTGGAATGTGACACTTGTACTTTCTCCTAAAACTTTTATATCAGACATATAAAAGTCAGACGTTTGTTTTACAGCTGATTGAATCTAGGATTTCCAATTGTAGCTGTTACACTGGTTGTTAACTTTCACAACTTATTTCGCTTATATTTTAAATTGAGTCTGAGGCAGTAATTTTTGCAAACATCAATTATGTGAACGCATGATCGTGTTCAGGAAATTTAAGCATTGGGAGATGATTTTAACTTGGTTTTAGATGAGAATAAGTTTCTGTTTCAAGGCTGACATCATCATGAAGGATACAAGCCAGGAAAATGTTACACAAGCATCTAAATTAAAAAGACCCTTCCAGATACCTGTTCTGCTTGGGAAGAGAATTCTTCCATCCAGGAAAAGAAACATGCGCATTATTCTTTCTCGTTTAGACTGAAGCCTTAGCTGGGAATGGGAAAGGAAAGCCAACAAGTACCCAATCTCTCTAAGCTTCAGTTTCCTCATGTCAAAAATAAGGTTCATAATAGTGTCTATATTACTGGATTTTTCTGAGAATTAAATAGAACCTATGTAGCGCCTGGCATATAAGTATACAGTGAATGTAAAAAAAAAGTCATGTGAAGTGCTGCTGTCAGTCAGTAAGTGGCAGTCACTCTCTTTATGCTGGGGAGGGGATGAGTCATAGAGTTCAAGTCCTGTCCTCATGGCCACATATTCATGTCATGGTGGGGCTGGGATTCAAACTGAATTCCTTCGGACTGCAGAAGTTCCTGTTCTTCCCACTGCACTTACTTTTTCTGATTAACCTATGCTGTATGAATGAGTGAATAGGAAATTCATTAATTCCATTAGCTTTTAATGAATATCATGCTCTGGGTCCACTGTGTCTTAGCTGAGTAAGCTTACACACTTTATTTCACCTTTCTGGACCTCAGTTTTCCTGATCTGTAAAATGGGAGTAAGACTGGTATCTATATATGGAATCATATGAGCATTCAATGATTTGGAGCCCATAAAGCTCTGACCACAAGGCCTGGCACACAGAATATGCTCAGGAAATGCTGGTTATTATCAATTTTATTTTTGGCACTGTCAACATTATTGGTTTAGTGTTTGTTCATGGACTATGCTTTCAGTATCAGCTTCCAGCACTGTATTTGATTTCTGCTTTGGTGGAGACGGTGAGTCTAGCACTGCCTCTCCAGGCATCCCCCTTTTCTGATATCAGCCACCAGAATTGCAGACTGTTTGTTGAGAGCAGGCCAGCATATTCACTTGTGTAATGTAGGGTATATGTACTGTGTTAACTTTTTAATATCTGGAAAATTCTGAAATAGAAAATGTATCTGACCCCAAGGCTTTCAAATAAGGCCCTGTGTGGACCTGTTTATGGTAAGATTACTTTAAACAGTCAATAAGAATCTTTGAACCAGGACTCAGGATATTTTTTTGGACACAGTTGTTGAATTAAGTATAAAATAAAAACAATATTTCGTTGAGCAATGAGTAATCAAGTTTACTGGGACACTATCTCACTTTTACTTAAGTTCTTTTATTCATTCAACCAACATTTTAATTTAAAAATGTTTTTAAAAATTGAAGTATAGTTAATTTACAGTGTTTCAGGTGTACAGCAAAGTGATTCAATTGTACATCTATATCCATATCTATTCTTTTTCAGATTCTTTTCCATTATCGGTTCTTACAAGATATTGAATATAGTTCTCTGTGCTATACCATAGGTCCTTGTTGTTTATCTACTTTATATATAGTAGTGTGTATCTGTTAATCAAAAATTCCCAATTTATCCCTCCCCCCACTTTCCCCTTTGGTAGCCATAAGTTTGTTTTCTAGGTCTGTGAGTCTATTTTTGTTTTGTCAGTAAGTTCATTTGTATCATTTTTTACATCTCACGTGTAACTGGTATCATATGATATTTGTTTCTCTGTCTGACTTACTTCACTTAGTATGATGATCTCTAGGTCTATCCATGTTGCTGCAAATGGCATTATTTCATTCTTTTTTAAGGCTGAGTAGTAAGTATTCCATTATGTATCTGTACTGCATCTTCTTTATCCATTCATCTGTTGATGGACATATAGTCAACCAACATTTTTTAAAGGCCCCACTACGTATCAGACACTATGTTAGACAATTAGGTCCAAAGTTCCTACCTTTTCAAAGCTTACAGCCTTTGTGTGTGTGTGTGTGTGTGTGTGTGTGTATAGGTCTTATAAACAGATACAAATTTAATATATACTGGTCTTTGCTGTGATCAGCCCAAGCTGGGAGAAGTCTTAGTTGAAGGCTGAGAGTTGAGAAGTTAAGTTTTAAGCTGAAGTGAAGGCATGGAGTTTAGGGGAAAGGAGGCATGTGGCGGAGAGAAGGTGGAGGTGGTTGGGGAGGAACTGAAGGAGCACAGTGGTATTTCCAGTTGGCAGGACCAGTCTGTGGACTACTCTTTCCCTGCAAGTGATGTTCTGAGCCTCAGAATAATTAGGTAAGATTCTGCCAATAGTGCTGTTCTTTCTCTCTTTCCCTCCCTCCCTCCCTCGATACAATCAACTAAGACATCTTCCTTGAATTTTTTTTCTGCTCACACCCAGCCCTATGCATATGACAGGGTTCCTTCCTCTCTCTCCTCCCTCCCTTCCCTCCTTCCTTCCTTCCTCCTTCCTTCCTTCCTCCCTCCCTCCCTTCCTTCCTTCCTTCCTTCCTTCTGTCCTTCCTTCCTTCCTCCCTCCCTCCCTTCCTTCCTTCTGTCCTTCCTTCCTTCCTTCTTTCCTTCCTTCTTCCTTCCTTCCTTCCTCCTATGAACATGGAACTCTGTTAATAATTTCTGTAGCTATAGTGATTCTTATTCCTGATCTTGTTTTACATACAAGGCGAAAATAAAGTTGAGGCCTTTTGGAAATAAACACACCAATACCTAGCCCAGTTTCAGGCACATAGTGAATGCTTTAAAAATGTTGGTTGAATGAAAGAATCTAGGTAAAAATTAAAAACTGTTTCATAAATTCTTGTTGGCAGCCTAAAGTAATCTTGCCATGTACAGATCCACAGACACGTATCTGAAATTCTTGGGGCCGAATACCTTCATATTTCAGAATTTTTCAGATTTTAAGGAGTTAATATAGTGCCTATAACACATATTATGTAACATCTCCAGTAGCAGCGCCCTGTATTCATATAATATTATATGAATGTTCACACTGGTTAAAGTTAATACATAACTTCAAGTAAATTCACGTCAGGTTTTATCAGTAATTGAGTTTTTACCAAACTTATATATTTTTGGTTTTCAGAGCTTTCGGAATTTTGGAATTGTGGATAAGGAATTGTGCACCATAACAGTTCTTTGCAACTACTTTTGCTTATGCTGCTGCCAGATGTTGTCTAGTCCGCCTTTAAAAAATTGTATTCCTCTGGGTCAGACAGCGCGGCCATCAGTATCATTCGTCTTCTGTTTCCTGCAGGAAATCTGTATTTCTTTTATGCCCCACAGTCAAAGAGAAAATAAGAGGAAACTTGGTCTTTGGTCTTCCCTCTGGGTGTTTGTGTTGGATCTGATTAGCTCTGTTTCTCGATTATACAAATATTCCTCTTGACCACCAAGTTTCTTAGTCCCTCTCCTGGTCCCTGCTTGAAGAATATGATGACATTGTTCACTGCTTTTAACAACCTGGGTTTGGCCTGGTACAATAGATTCTTAAACTGAGAAGAGCATATTTGTTTTTCTTCTGAACATTTAAAATTATTTTGAACATGAAACAGACTGTAAAGAGTAATTTACTTGTTTTAATACAGAGAGATAATGCCTTCTAATGGCTTCATGTCTGTAAAGGGTTGGGATGCCATGAATGGTTCCAGCTTCATCAGTTGTTGCCCTATTTCTCTTCCCATCAGCACAGTTTCCACCCTCACTTTTCAGTATTCTCGGGTTCTCTTTCCTACCACCCCATCTCTATTACTGTTACCTGCTGTCTCTGCTACCTTCTACTTTTATACCAATTATATTGACTCTTAGTTCTTTATCCCTGCAGACTGGGTGTCTGTGGGCACTGGCTTGGACAACCACTTGCCATCTCTAAAAACAGTTACCTAACAAGCATACTGCCTCTTACTCGCTCTTCATGTCAGAGGCTTTTCTGGGATTCTGCTCATGTATGCAGATGCTTAAATGTCTAGTTTCAGGGCTGTTTCAGTGAAGTGGGGTTTCTGGACAGTTGAGAGCGGGATGTCTGAGGCACTGCTGTTTTTAGAAACATTTATTAATATGCATGTGAAGAGTTTTGATCTGAAACTGAGGCTAACTATGAAATCTGAAAGAGTGAAAATATTCCTATAAAATTCCAGGTGAGTCTTAGTTTTTTTCACGGTATGTATATAAGAAGGGTTTTTCTACATTCTTCTTTATAATGCTGAAAGATTTATTCTGTATAGCTGTTTCATAGGAGACTTTAGTGAAATTTATGAATCCTAACCATATTCTGGCAATTTTACTTTAGAAATATATGCTTAGAGTAATTCAGGTAACTCAGTCTTTTGAAGATTCTCTACATATTACTGTCTTTCATATTTGAGGAGAGGTTTGGAAAGGGTTGTTCTCTGGATGTAAAGAGTCTAATGTGTACTGCAGTTGGTTCCACACAGAACTGTCATTTCCTAGCAGGGACTGTCCCCTTTAGACTAAGAGTTGGCGTGGAAACATTACTTAAAAAGAGCCACCCCGGGGCTTCCCTGGTGGCGCAGTGGTTAAGAATCCGCCTGCCAGTGCAGGGGACACGGGTTCGTGCCCCGGTCCGGGAAGATCCCACATGCCGCGGAGCAACTAGGCCCGTGAGCCACAACTACTGAGCCTGCGTGTCTGGAGCCTGTGCTCCGCAACAAGAGAGGCCGCGACAGTGAGAGGCCCGCGCACCGCGATGAAGAGTGGCCCCCGCTCGCCGCAACTGGAGAAAGCCCTCGCACAGAAACGAAGACCCAACACAGCCAAAAATAAATAAAAAATAAATAAATTAATTAATTAAAAAAAAAAAAAAGAGCCACCCCCTTCCTGAGTGCAGGTCTTTGTTAAACACATTTCTTCAGCCTTGTTGAAATTAGGGAAGATCTCAGATCTCACATTTACATTTCAGTTATTGAGCAATTGTTGTTGGCTTCCCTTTCATCTAAAATAATCAGTACAGGTCAGATACTAGGTAAAAAATGCATTCATTTATACTCTTGGTACATAAAAGCGCATCTGCTTGATGTTTTCTGCGAAATTCCAGTTAACCTGCAACACCCCGCAGATGAACGTGTGGCGTCCAGTTCGCATCGGGGAGTCAGTGGATGAATGATCACTGGTACCTCCTGATGATCAGAGAAAGTGGCCAGACCTAAGTTATTTTACATCTGAGCGTTTCTTGGGTAGTTTGGAGAGAGAGAGGTTTTGAAACCGATGCCTTGAGATAATATGAATTTTTGGAGAATTTCCATTGCTCCTCCTACCCCTTTCCTCTTTCTACCGTGAGCTGTCTGGGTCTTCCTGTACGCACTATTCATTTCTGCCGACTCAAGGGAAGGCCATGTAATGTGTGTTTTAAGTACCACGTGAACTTTTTCCTCAAAGTAAAGCTTCCTTTGCCAGCTCACAAATGATGGATTTTGTTTTCCTTCTGCCCGAGGGTCAAGAGAGTGGGCAGTTTTGTATTTATCAGTCTGCGTGGCCATTTCCTCCCTCCTATCCTCCTGCCCTCTGCATGTCTTATGCCAGAAATCAGTGGGTCCGGTGCAGTGACCTCCACAGGGTCACATACAATTCTGGAAGCCTTTGTGTGTTCATTTCCTTAAATCAGTGGAAGGTAAAATGTTTGAAAGCAGGGCAGCGGTGGGCTGTTCCAAAACATCAATGTTGGTTGTTTGTTTTTCTGGATTTTAGCAAAAGAGTTTTTGCCAGAAGACCTTTGCACTCCTGCTCATACAAACCTCCCCCCCCACCCCCCGCCCCCAAGTTACAAAAATACATAACAAAAATAAAACAGAAGCCAGACTTAGGGTTATCTTACCAAAACAGGACTCCTTCCTTCTCTAGACTATAAACAAATGAGTTCCCCCGTTAAGTTTCAATCAATCATTCCTGATGAATTCAGTGAAGGTTCTGCTTTATCTTTAACTCATACCACATTGTCTAGTCCTTGGGGCTTCGTTCTATTTCCTCACCTTGTTTACACACCAAATGGTTAGTCCATTTGGGAAAAAAAAATGTAGTTTACTTTTTTTTTCCCTCTCCATGTGTTCAGCAATTAGAAAAGAAATTTCTCCAAAATGTGTTCTGGGGAATAATAAGTAGTTTTCCTTGGGTGGTCTTAACAACTCAACGGCTAGATTGCTCTGGAATTGAGATTCTCAAAGGTGACTTCTTTTTTTTTTTTAATTAATTAATTAATTAGTTTAGTTTTGGCTGTGTTGGGTCTTCGTTTCTGTGCGAGGGCTTTCTCTAGTTGTGGCAAGCGGGGGCCACTCTTCATAGCGGTGCGCGGGCCTCTCACTATCGCGGCCTCTCTTGTTGCGGAGCACAGGCTCCAGACGCGCAGGCTCAGTAGTTGTGGCTCACGGGCCTAGTTGCTCCGCGGCATGTGGGATCTTCCCAGACCAGGGCTCGAACCCGTGTCCCCTGCATTAGCAGGCAGATTCTCAACCACTGCGCCACCAGGGAAGCCCAAAGGTGACTTCTTGATGGGGCAGCGGGAGTATTGACTTTCTAATCTTTAGGAGACAAGGGGGTGGAGCAATGGAGAGAGCAGCATGGAGTAGTAGTAAAGAACAGAACTCTGAGGCCAGTCTACTTGGTTTTTTTTTTTTTTTTTTGGCCACATTGTGCCCGGCATGTGGGATCTTAGTTCCCTGACCAGGGATAGAACCTGTGCCCCCTGCAGTAAAAGCATGGAGTCTTAACCACTGGACTGCCAGGGAAGTCCCAGTCTACTTGGTTTTGAATCCTGGCTCTGTCTCTTTCTAGCAGTGGACCTTGGGCAAGTCACTTAACCTCTCTGGGTCTAATCTGTACAACGGGGATAATAATAGGACTTACCCCATGTTATAGTGATTAAAGAACTTAATATTTCTAAGGTACTTAGAACAAAGCCTGATGCTTAATAACTGCTATATAAGTGTTTGTGAAATAAATTAAAAAGAACTAGAGGTGGGAAAATGCCAGGAGAGATTAGAGTGTCAAGAACTCCAAGGGAGGAGGTTGATTTCAAATGAGAAGAGATAATCAGCGGGGATAAAAGTGGCGGAGAAAGCAAGTAGGTGAGGATCAAAGGGTAGACAATAAGGCGACTATTTGGAGATCTTAAGTGGCTTCTAACTATTCAGATGTGCGACCTTAAGCCAAGTCACTTAACCTCCCCACAGGTGGCAAATTCAGCTGGCTAGACATTCTTCTAGGTTTGTTCCAACTCCAGAAACCTATGGACCTAGCTTCCATTTTTAGGGACGTGCTAGGAGCAGAAGCTGGGCTGTGGTTCAGCTAGGGTTAAGGAAGGATGATAGTGTTCACACCTGGTAACTCAGCCATTTGCTGAGTGTGAATGAGGAAAGAGCATCACTTGGGGCAAGGCTGAGACTGAGAGGCGTGGGTTTGAATTGCTTCATGAAGATAGTGGCTCGCTGCTGCCTTAAGGCTTTCATGGGTTTCTTGCGTGTATCTTCCTCTTTGCCTCTCAAGCATTTGGTTCCATTTCTTATTTTTTGAGCTTTTCCCTTTCTAAGTTGCACGTGAAAGGGCCTTGTTTGAAATCTCTCTCCTTGGGAAGGAAGAAGGTGGTGAGCGTAAGATGTTAGCAGCGGCATAAAGATCAGGTGCCGGTAACTCCAGATGAGTTCCAGCACGGGGAACATGCTTAAGTGGCTGTGCTGAATTCTTTCTGCCTAACTTGACAGCATATTTTTGATATTACAGTCCATCTGCACACCATTTTCTTATGTGTATGTGTTTTTTTTTGGTAGGGAGTTGCTTTATTGTTCTCATTTTCCCCTTGGGCTCTTTAAATATTCCTATTTTACAAAGCAGCATTTGTTTTTTATTTGTTTGTTTGTTTTTCTTTTTGTTTGCTTCTGGTGCTTTGACCCTGGGTTATTTGAATATAAATTTACTGTGTTTAGCCACTGAGCGAAGGGTACTCATTTCTGAGGAGCAAACCTGTTATTCTGGCTTAGGATATGCAGACTCTTCTCTACAGATTTTAGTATCTTTGAGAGGTGATGCTGACCATAGTGGCCTTTGGCAGCATGATTTGAACATAGATTTACCTTGGTTGTAGTAATGTTTGTATCAGGCTGTGTGGCAAGAACAGCGTTCCCGGATTTGAACCTAGAAAGAATTATGGAAAAAGGACGATGAGTTCAATGGGAATGGTGATTCCACCTATAGTCTTCAGGTTTTCCTTTCTTCGTTTTTCTTCACTGAAGTTTCATTCGGAATATTTTTTTATCAGTCAGGTTGTGATAGATTATGCTGTAGTAACAAATGACACTCAAATCTCGGCTGCTTAAAACAGCAGAGTTTTCATTACTGTTTATGTTACCTGTCAATGGAGGGCTCGCTTCTGGTGGCGTGTAGGCTGATGGAGTCTTCCCCACCTGGAATGTTGCCAGTTACCAAGGTGAAGGGAAGGCAACATGGTGAATCATGTGTGCGATTTGGCCTGGAGGTGATATTATTTCCACTCACATTTTATTGGCCAGTAAATGAAAGGCAAGTCAAGGCAAGTCAAATGGCCATGCCTAACTTCAGGTGGGCAGAAAAGCATAATCTTATCATGTTCTTAGAGGGAGGAGAATCAGAAATATTTGGTAAACAGCACTAAATGCCTACCACAGATTTTACATAAGCCAGATAACCGTAATGAATGCTATGGACACAAAAATGAATGGTGTGTGTCCTAGTCTTAGAGAAATTAAATTTTGGGGAAACAGTTTCATATAGGAATTTCAAAAATACAATGATGAAGCAGAGTTGGTTTAAAAACCATCTCTTGGGACTTCCCTGGTGGTGCAGTGGTTAAGAATCCGCCTGCCAATGCAGGGGACCCGGGTTCAAGCCCTGGTGCGGGAAGATCCCACATGCCGTGGAGCAACTAAGCCCGTGCACCACAACTACTGAGCCTGCGCTCTAGAGCCTGCGTGCCACAACTACTGAGCCTGCGTGCCACAACTACTGAAGCCCAAGCGCCTAGAGCCCGTGCTCCGCAACAAGAGAAGCCACTGCAATGAGAAGCCCGTGTACTGCAACGAAGAGTAGCCCCCGCTCGCTGCAACTAGAGAAAGCCCGCGTGCAGCAACGAAGACCCAACGCAGCCAAAAATAAAAATAATAAATAAATAAATTAAAAAAAAAACAAACCATCTCTTTATTAAAAGAGCCTGGGAATGTTTCCTTTATCATCCTATTTCTCCAGTTTTTATAATTGTTTTCCATAAGCCACAAATAGCTATGAAATAATCTTCAGAACTTAAATCTGGTTAAGAAAAATTGGCTTTACTTAATTTCACATAATTTTTAGGTCCTCCTTTGAATCATTATGAAACACACAGTTTTTGTGTTTTTGCCATGCTTTAGCAGTCTAAAAATTGAATGTGCCTAAGGAGAATAACTTCTTTATTACATGCTGGCTAAAAACTCAGACAAAATTCCATTGAAAGCCAATTGGTTTTCTATTTTTTTCCTATGTGTCCTTCAGCACGGAGATTGGAAATAAACCAGCATTATGGCTTCATAACTGAAAGTGTAGCAATTCTGCACAATATACAATATACAAGCAAATTTGCCGTTTAAAATATCAGACGTCTGTCTGAAGTTGGTGCTGACCTTCTAAACTGCAACTGAATGTCCAGATTGTTATTTCTCCATCCTCCTCAGAGGAATTTTCAGTGCTGGTTCACAGCCCCATGCTTCTTGTCTGCTTCCTTGCTGGTTATGGGTTGTTTCCTAGAGTCTAGACATGAAATGAAAAATGATTGTGTAATCCATTTCCTGTTCATCTCTGCAACATTCAGAGAAGGTCTCAAAACTTTGAGACATACCACCTCCTCCTCCTTGGTAGAAAGAACAGATGCTTGGGTCCTGTGGACACAAGTGGAAATCTTGGCCGGCCTCTTGCTACCTGGACAACCTTGGGCAAGTTGCTTAATCTCTTTAAGGCTCAGTTTCCTTTTCCATAAAATGAGGAACATAAAAACTGTTTCAGAGGGTTGTTGTGAGAGTTCAGTATATGGTGTACGTAAAATGCCAGCCATGTAATAAGCACCCAATAAATATTCCCTATTGGCACAATGCTTACTGGTTTTCAAAGGATTTCATCGCATTTTATCTCATGGGAATAAATCAAGGAGGTAAAAGGCATATAGCTGAATTGGATTTCCATTAACTTGCCAAAAAAAAAAAAAAAAAGACTTTGAATTCTCTTGGGGTCACAGTCACAGCTGACTTAGCAAAGCTCTTATTTAATTATAATGTATGTCTGCTTTCTCCTCTGTTCACGTTTCTCCTCACTCATCATCTTGTTAGATTCCATATACACTGAATCCTTCTAACTGCTTTTCTTAACTTATAAATCTTATCTGATGCTCTTTTGAGTTCTGAGTGATTACTATAGTGAGCAATGATTAAGGGCTAAGGGGCTGGGTGCCGATACTATAGGTAAGGAAAACAAAAACTGCAATACTTTTAATGATCATAACTAACACTAATTGAATCTGTGCCCAGCTAGTAATTAAAGTTTTCTTTTCTCATCTAAAATCCTAGTTAATGTTCCCTCAACCCTGTAATGTAGCTATAGATGAAGAATTTCAGTCTAGGACGTTAAATAATTCGCCCTGGGCAACATACTTAGTAAATGCTAACAAGTGCTGTTCCTGGAATTTGAATCCAGACCCCTTGATTTCAGAATAGCTTGTTTTTCCCCTCTGAGCTCTACTGTACAGACAAGTTTGAGTTCAAAATAAGGAGGTTGCGTTCCTGGCTGACGAATGCTGTGTGAACACTGCTTGAGTAGATAAATCATGGCAACTAAAAATAACAGGGTGAATTGTGGCCTTTCTGTACAATCTAAACTTGCTTGTCTGGGTGGCTTTAAAATATGTGTGGGGCTGCTCTTGATGCCTGAGAGGGAGTTTTGAGACCTGGAATCCTGTCCTTGGTGTGACGCTCCATTTGTAACTTCAGATTTTGTGTACGCGGGGCCCCTGGTCTGCATCCATAATGGAAGGGTTAGGAATGAGAAGAAGAAAGGTACAGATAGAAACTGGAGAAAGCAAACAGCCCATACCTTCCTGTCTAAATGACTCCCTCATTTCCCTCACCCCTGACAACTTTCTAAGCAAAGTGGTCTAGTAAGTGAATCCAGGGGCCCTATGTCCTTGTTTTTAATAATATCATTTGGGCATGGCTTTGTGGTCAGTTTTCCATTTAAAAACATTTCCTAAAGTAAGTGTTAAGGCCTAGGTGATGGCTATTGATTGGGACTTTTACTCTGAATTAAGAGGCTTACTTGGCTGGACACCATTCTTAAATGATAGTGATCTCTCATGACTTAAAACCTGGTTGCTAAAATGCAGGACGCTTGGGAGCTCTTAAAAGGATCAAGTTTCTATTATAATTTTTTTTTTTAAGTAGGCAGTGGAGGCTGGTGCATAATTTTCCGATCTAGTTTCATGGTCCTTTTGATCAGCCTCAAATAAGACTGAACGTGACAGCATCTCTCAAAGGGTTAATACCCTGGAATTTCACACTTAACAATTGGCATTATGTCCTCTGCATTCTTGAGGAATTTTCTCACTGATGTCAAAAGATTTTGGTTTGTTATGCAAGACAGTGGTCCACTGACTTTGCATATCACATTCTCTTAATCAGGATGGAAATCCCTGCATGCTAATTGGGGAAGGAAAAAAGTAGTGTAAGTGGTTCTTTGGCTACAGATGAATTAACTGTGTGAGTGCATTTAGTTAGAAAAATAAAGCACAACAAAACTCTTCCAAACGAGTGGGCATTCTGTTGAAATGGCTGCTTCCCACATTTTTGTCACTTTGTATGTGTCTTTACTACTGTGTCACTGTGATTACATTTTAGGAAACCCTTTAATATATTTATATCTTATTTTTCTATTTTTCTGACTGTTTTAGTTACATATTAATTGTGTAAGAAACCATCCAAACTTATGGGCTTAAAATAACTGCAGTTTATTATTTGTCAAGATTTTCTGAGTTGACTAGATCAGCTGGGCAGTCCTGTTCCAAGTGGTGTTGGCAGGTCATTGTTTTCAGCTGGTGTTGAGAGTCTGGGCTGAAAGGTCCAAGAAGTCTTTTCTGCCATGTCTTGTACCTCAGTGCTTCTCATAACATGGAGATCTCCGGACAGTTGTATTTCCTCAGGTAGCTGGCTTCCAAGCGACAGAAAGCAGAAGCTGTCAGTCCTCTTAAGGCTCATTCCAGAACATTACTTTCACCATATCCTATTGGTCATAGGAAGTTAGAGTCAGTCCAGGTACAAGGGGAGGGGAATAGACCCCACCTCTTGATGGATGGAGAGGTGTATGCTTAAAGGGAGGGAAGGGATTGATGGCCAAAAGTAGATAGGTAGAGGGGGTACTGAGGGCAGAGGGCCTTGTCTTGGCTGATGGAAATGCCAAAGGCAGAGGCAAGTTTTGTCCCACTTTCCTATTCAGGATTCTGAGTGGAGGCTGGTACGTGAAGTATCCTCATGCCAACCTGGAAGGGGTGAACAGCAACATAAGAGGACACAATGGTGAGGTCAGGTAAAAGGACGTCTCAGCTGCACTCACAGTCCTCTCTCAGCTCCTGTGTGGTGGCATCAAAAGTTCTTAATTTCTTCAAGAGAGGACTCAGAAAGTAGCTGCATTAAAAGACAGTGGGCTTAGGACATGGAAACAACCTAAGTGTCCATCGACAGATGAATGGATAAAGAAGATGTGGCACATATATACAATGGAGTATTACTCAGCCATAGAAAGAAACGAAACTGTGTTATTTGTAGTGAGGTGGATGGACCTAGAGTCTGTCATACAGAGTGAAGTAAGTCAGAAAGAGAAAAACAAATACCATATGGCTAACACATATATACGGAATCTAAAAAAAAACATGGTTCTGATGAACCTAGGGGCAGGACAGGAATAAAGATGCAGATGTAGAGAATGGACTTGAGCACATGCGGAGGGGGAAGGGTAAGCTGGGACGAAGTGAGAGAGTGGCATGGACATATATACACTACCAAATGTAAAATGGATAGCTAGTGGGAAGCAGCCACATAGCACAGGGAGATCAGCTCGGTGCTTTGTGACCAGCTAGAGGAGTGGGATAGGGAGGGTGGGAGGGAGATGCAAGAGGGAGGGGATATGGGGATATATGCATACGTATAGCTGATTCACTTTGTTATACAGCAGAAACTAACACAACACTGTAAAGCAATTATACTCCAGTAAAGATGTTAAAAAAAAAAAAAAAAAAAAAAGATAGTGGGCTTAGGGCAGGACCTGGGTGGAGCCTGAGACCCAGAGCTGGCTCTAGCACCACTGGAGGCTGGCTGGTGGTACCCAAGGCCCTGACCACCAGCTATGGATGTCAATAGCAGGTGCCCATGGGATATCAAGGGTGAGAGATCTAGCCAATCTCACTTCTGTAGTCCCCAGGCCAGGCAGCAGCCCAGACTGGTCACTTTGCAGCAGAGGGTACCCAGGATTAAGAGGACACCGTCTGATTTGTGTTCCCCATGTCTCATGTCACTGTAATAATGGAGATATAACCCCCTCTCTCCAGGAGGAGAGCAAGAAATCTGAGCGATTGATCATGATGCCTAAAAAGACTGAACTTAATGGAAACTTTTATTTCATTGGACTAAATATTTGCCAGATTTGTCTACAATTAGGTCTCCCTTCTTCTGGTAGTCTGAATAATGGCCACCAAATATATTCATGTCCTAATCCTCAGAACCTCTGAATATGTTATCTTACATGGCAAAAGAAACTTTGTAGGTGTGATTAAGTTAAGGATCTTGCGATGGAAAAGTTATCCTAGCTTATCTGAGTACATGCAATGTAATCACAAGGGTCTTTGTAAGAGTGAGACAGGGTGACAGAATCAGATGTTGGAGTGATGTAGTTTTAAGATGGAGGAAAGGGCCATGAGCTAAGGAATGCAGGTAGCCTCTAGAAGCTGGAAACGGCAAGGAAAGCTCCTGTGAAGCTGTGAAAAAAAAAGCAGCCTTGACAAGACCTTAATGTGAGACTTCTGACCTCCAGAACTGTAAGAGGATAAATTTGTGTTGTTTCAATCCACTAAAAGTAATGTGGTAATTTGTTACAGCAGCAGTAGAAAACTAAATAAAGTCACTTGGAAACATTGAAGCTACAATTTCATTGTTCAGCTGGGTACAGAACAGAGCTAGAATTAGCTTTATTTCTTTCCACAGTCTTTCTCCTAGTAAGATATTATTTCTGTCTATTTGATAAATAAGAACTTTGAAGGGTAGGGAGTGAAGTTCAGTACCTTTGTCCAGATTGAATGGTTAATGATTAAACCAGATTTAGAGCTCAGTTCTTTCTGAGCCACAGAGAAGCTCTCTGGGAACATCATGCAAGAGCATGGTCTTGTACCAAAATGTATCAAAGTAGAAAATTGTAACAATTTACTGACCCGGCTTCCTAGAAATAATACGAGAACAGTTGCCACTACATGACTAAATGATCCACTCATCCTTACTTTAGAAGATTTTGACTCCTTAAGAAATAACCAGTATACCATATTTACTCTACTTTGAATGGTGTAGTCAGTCTTCAGTTCATTTACAGTTTTTGACAAAGTTCATTTGTTCTAATTTCTTTTGATGGCAAAAGCCATAGAACCACAAGAAAATCTGTTTTTCTAATAAAAAAAACCCTTCTGATTTCCAAATTAGGATGCCAGTAATCCTCGTTCCATCGTTGGAGGTGACGTTGGTGGGGGTAGTTTGAGCCTCGTGTTTCCTCATCTCCTTCTAGATTTCTGGACACCAGCCTTCTTCATTCTTTGCACTTACCCATCGTTGTGGTACCACTGGACCGTGAGTGGGCACACCTCCAGGTCACTTCTCCTTGAGCTGTTCTGACCTAGGAAAGGTGGGCTGTTGTCCCCACTGGAGGATTGGGATCACAGGCTTCATTGGACCTGCTCACCGATCTGGGTCACTCAGAAATAATATCCATATGTTGGGGACAGCTTGTGTTAAGAATAATCTTTGTGAGCCAGTTAATACCATGAGAGATTTTTGCTAACATTGTCATTGTGCTATTTGCAGCACAAGTTCCAGCAAAACAGCTTTTCCATTTTATCATCAGGATTGTAGAGGCAGCATGTAAAGTAATTAAAATAATGGTGCCAGGACAAATCTGTGTGAGAGATGCTGTCAGAACTGGAGGTGGAATTCAGACATTTCTAAATTTCTGTGCATACTCTTTGGTCACACCCAAGGAACTTCAATATGTTTTCCAGTGCTTTGTTTGCAGAGGATGGGTAACATAGATTTGGTGAGTGTCCAGGTCTATATTGGAAGTGTGGCAGTGGTAGAAAGAAGTCCACTAAGGAGACGCGTTATAAAGTGGAAAATTAGGGTAAAAAGACATGGTTTCTAGCTGGTCTTCCATATGTCCAACTGAAAGGTGAATTCTTTAAAAATGAAATCCATCTCCAGAGTCCCCTAGGTAACGTGTCAAATACTGTCAGGGAGCTCGGATCCCTTTAGTTACGCTTTGTTATTTCTAAACGTGAGCCTGACACAAAAATCTTCTCAAGAAGGATTTCCAGAAGGGCTACTGTAGCTGGGTGCATGCTTTAGAATAAAAGTAAATCCGTTTTTCACTTAAAAAAAAACAACACAAAAATCCTAGTTTGTGTCCATGAAAAATATCTTTGAATGTCTAGACAGTAGTGCTGATCACTTGTCTTTCGTAAGGAAGGGATACAGAAAAACTATTATTCTCCCCAGAAACCTTGTAAGATCCCATGTGACCCAAGTGACCTCTCACTCAACTAGTGTAATAGGAGCCAGAAGTGTGTATTATAAAGCAGCCCTGGCATTATGGAGCTTTCCTGTTTGGAGCCTCTTAAAGACTATTGCTGATTGTCCTACAGATTGAGGGTGAAAAACTTCGGAACCATTGTGAGTAGTGTCACTGACATGTTGTTAGGTTTCCACCCAGATGGCATTTATAACTAATAGAAAGGAAACTCTGTAATGTAATTAACTTACATAAAGGAAGGAAGCATTAAAGCACGATTTTACAGGCAAAAATGGCATAGAAGGATCAAAAGGGAGCATTTATTTGCTATCTTTCCAGATATTGTGCTCGGGGTGTTGCAGATGGGCTTTGCAATAATGAGAAAGGGGCTTTGTTCTTGTTTTTCATTTACAGAGTGGCCAGAATGGCCTGATGTATGCTGGTTAGAAGGTTTCTGTGTATTTCCCTCTATTTTCCACATAAATTAAATTCTTTCCTCTTGTTCTCCCAGACATCTTTTTCCATGTTTATGACTTTAAGTCATCAAAGGCATCTGGAAAGTTGTTTTTAGGTCTTCAGCTGTTGTTGGATGGAGTTGAGAAATTTTTGCTTTCACAATGGCCCAAAGTGAATTGTCACATGTGGTTAAGTCCAAACCACAGGATCTAGTGACCACAGGATCTAGTCCTGTGCCGCCCATTATGCACAGAATTTGTTGCCAAAATATTTTCCATGTGGGGTATGAGAAGATGCTAGGAGACTCACTATATTATTGCAGGCGAGCTGTTGCCCAAAACAGCTATCAGTTTGTTCACACAGCTGTGGAACAAACCACATCCGAAGCATATTCAATGTGTGATTGACCCTTGTATTGAACACATATTGAAATTGTCGCCCGTTACACGACACAGGGAGTAAGTGGCTCATTTAACAGAGACACAGCTTCCTGTATCCTGATCTGCTCAGATAAGAGGATGGAGGTTCAGAGAGGTTAAGTAACTTGCTCCGGTCATGTGACCAAGTGGTAGAGCAGGGGAACTCATTCCTGGGTCTGTTTGACGCCGGTGCCTGTGCTCTTTATCGCTTCTCAAACTTCGTTGGTGAAGGACTGTTTTGCTTTGTTTTGTTTTTTAAAACTTCCAATCCATTGTAATACTGTACACACTGTATTATGTTGTGATTAGTACACAACTTGTATCACATGCAACTCACCCAGCCACTTGGCCAACACCTAAACCAACTGACATCCTGCTCAGCAAGACGCGTCGTCTGATCACGTGCTTGGATGGGGTGGCAATGCCAATTGCTGTGCAAGTTTCCAACGCTCATCCTCAAGTCCATGGTGATGTCATGGACCTGTAAGGATGAACTCACAGATGGCACTTTGAGTAGCGCTACTTTGGTGTGAGGGTGAGGGGACTGTATGTCCGGGGAAAGCCAGAGCCTGACTAAAGAGGAAACCCTGGGAGTAAAGGTGAATACATGGAAGGTGGACCCTTCAGCTGGCAGATGGTGTGGCTTTCCTTACTCTCTCCAGGACAATCCTGAATTCCAGCAGGTCGTGCTCTCATCCAGTCTACCCAGGTTATTGCTGTCAAGTCAGATGGGCACACATTGCAACCTCCTCTGCAGGAGAAACACCAAGAGATTTCGAACACCTACAACAAAACGTGTATGTGGGGGAGAGGGGCAGGGAGATTCAAAAAGGGGAGGGCAACAAAACACTCATCATTGTAGTAGTTTCTCCCAAAGTCCTTATTAATCACCTGGCAGTTCGTTCAACTCATGTATTGAGCATCTCCTGTACACTTGCACCTTGGTAGATGTTTTGTGATTAAGGTAGTATTTCTATACGTTGTAGTTTACTGCTGCTAGAGGAAGGGAAGAAGTAAGAAGAAGATACTTATCATTAAATAAACTTTAGTATTAATTTTGTTATTAGTTGGTCCTCTGTAAGTAACAATTTCAAGAAAATGTTTAATGCTTAATTATATCCTTTATATGTGATTAAACACGGTATTTGTAGTAATTTTATTTTTTAAGGATATTAATCAGGAAACTAGCATCTAATTAGAACAGTGTTTCTATGGAAAAAATCATGTCTTGCTGAAATATTTTTTGACTTTAACACTTTCCTTAAGAATAAAGCCTGTCAGGGGCTTCCCTGGTGGTGCAGCGGTTGAGAGTCTGCCTGCCAATGCAGGGGACACGGGTTCGAGCCCTGGTCTGGAAAGATCCCACATGCCGCGGAGCAACTAGGCCCGTGAGCCACAATTACTGAGCCTGCGCGTCTGGAGAGAGGCCGCGATAATGAGAGGCCCGCGCACCGCGATGAAGAGTGGACCCCACTTGCCACAACTAGAGAAAGCCCTCGCACAGAAACGAAGACCCAACACAGCCATAAATAAAAAATAAAAAAAAAAATTAAACTTTAAAAAAAAAAAAAAAGAATAAAGCCTGTCAGACAGGAGTGTGAAAACTGCCTGTACTTAGGCAGAATAATTTGTTATGTGAGCCAGTACTGGTTAAATGGTGCAATATGGTACCATGTGGGTTTGTTGGCCCAAAATGGCATAAACAATCGTCTAGAATTTTAGGCAACAAAATGAAGAGAAAAATACCATTGTCTGTTTTTGGTAATGTGAGCAGACCTAATTCTATGGTGACCAAGTATAAAAAAAATTCGTGACACTCTCAAAAGCCTTTACAGTGACTCTGAATATGAAGTGGCAGAATAAGAAGTTTGGTCTTAAGTCTTTGACTCTCATTGTTCACAGATTCTTTCCCTTCATGTTAGATTTCACTCCCGTCTCATGGTTTGGAGGTCTGTTTCACTTGGTGCTGCATGTATAGGTGGTAATGACTTCAGTCCTTCTTTCTACCACTTCTTTGCCTTGGAAAGTCAAGGATGACATGGGTTGCTGGGGATTCTTGATTCAGCTGATCTCTTGTATTGAAATTACTTGGAGAGAATATGAAAATGCATGTCTAAATTATTATAGAAATCAGTAGAAATGAAATTTAGTTCAGTTTTAATGGAAAATGAAAATCAAATAGCTTCTTTACAAATAAAATCTATTAGTAATATCTTAAGTAAAGATATAATGAATATATTAAAAAATGCTGGTATTTGTTGTAGATTCCTCGGCTCGATTCTCTCTGGCTCTGTTTTTGAGGTTCTAAAGAGAAAGACTTCAGTACTCAGGGTGTGCTGTCTCTCAAATCTGTGATTTATTTTTTTCTCTCTGGTAAAGGCATCATTGTGCCTTAGTCTTAATATGAGGGAAAATGAAGGTGGGAGTGGAATTTGTATTAAATATTTAGAATATTTCTTCCTCCCTACCCCCACTGTCTAAAATATGCATGGGATTTGGAAAACAAATTTGAAACAGGATCTTTCACAGATACTTAAGAAATGCATTTCTCAGTGGTGAAGAGTTCTGATTTCTGAATAGTGCTATTTCATTTAGGAGCTTAGGTTGCTAAGTGGTATATAATAATCTCTATTTTTCTTTTCCTTGGGTTTTACTTTGACTTCCTACAGAATGAAAGACCTTTTATAAAAAAATTAATATTAAATGTCTACTTTGCTAACATAAACTCATTTGCTTATAGAAACTAATAATAGTATAAGCTAAAAATATATTAATTTTACATTTTTAGGAGTGGGACCTCTGCTAAGGAAATAGAGAGTAATTAGAATCAGGAGTAGTTTTGCTTCTTTGTCTCTCTCTGTCCCTAAACTCTTGGGTTAGTGGGAACTTGGAGACGGTACGGGAAACAAGGGTTGTGATTCCTTCTCTTAGACATTAATTTTAAAATAGAAGAGGACAGATGGGCCAGAACAGACCACCAAAAAAGTATTTTACAAAAGATACGAGTTTGGCCATTTAGAGTCGTGTCTAAAATAGACTCACTGTTGTATGCATGTTTAGCATGTTCCCTGGCACAGATGGCTCTCAGTATATATTTGTGAAGCAAATGAGTGAAATCAGGATAACTGATTTTGGTGATAGTTGAGATCTTCACTAGTGTGGGTCTCCACTGTGGGTTGAAATCACCTGTATTTTCCAAACAGACTTTCTGTGTTCATTTTGTTGACCGTCTTGATGAAGGAAGAGACTTTCTAACACTCAGAAGTCCAAATACAGCTTTTCACAAAAGCACTCATGTTATGGTGATGCAATATGGAAATAATAATGGGTTGAGTTTTAATCATATCAGCGGCACATGTCTCCTTTCCTGCCTCACTCCATTTTATCACATGTAATTACATTATTAGACATCAGTAGTTTAACCAGGATAAACAATAATTGCTGGGAAACTACGGTTTTTAATTTGAGGAAAGGAATTGCTAAGTAAATGGAAGGGAAAAATATGAATGTGTTGTGTTTGGTGATTCTTTTTGTGTAACTGTTCAGCAATTCAGGAAGTGACTTAAATTTTGCCTGTCAATGTTTGACGCTAGATTTTTATCAAAGGAAGGGTCATATCGGTTTTCATGTGTGCTTAGTTAGAGATTTGTTTAAATGGAAACATAAGCTAGCAAGCCACAGTCTCACCTTTTGGGAATGAGTTCCTGCATAAAAGCTTTGTGTCTCATGCTCCAATGTAAAGAGAAAAAAAATTACATTGGATGTCTTTTTCTTTCTGCCCTGGCAGTGCAGCAAATGTGAGCAATGTAGTGAGTTCAGACCACCTGTGAGACTCCAGATTGCTTTCCTGAATCTATGTTGAATTAAGTAACAACATTTGATTACAGTATTTAAAGCAAATCAGGGAGAATTCAGATGAATCAGTGGATAAACACATTTAATAGTAATATGGACCTTGGTCTTATTGCAAATGGATTATTATCCAATGAAAACATTCTTTCATGTTGTAAAGCTTTCCAGATTTCAGGAAGCCAGGGCAGCTGTATTTTTCAAAACCTCACATGTGATTCAAAAGCACCAGTTCCTAGGAGAAATGAAGTTCTTTTAATATACGGTATTTGTAAGCCATGGATAAACTCTTTTCTGAAAACATCAGAAATACACCTGTAGAAGGAAAGCTCTCCTACCAGATAAAATGGAATGTTCTCATTTAACCAAGGGAGCAGCTTGGCTGAGAGAGACTCACAGAGCAGGTGCTGCTGGGTCTCTAATTCCAGCGTGAAAATGACGTGAGGAGATTTGCCTCAACCCTTGGCCTCAAGGGTTGAGAGCTATTAATATAAGCAACTCAGCAATTTCCTTCTATGTTGCTTGCTTTGGTTTGAAGAGCGTGCCCACATAAAACTCACTGACTCAAGGAAATGCAAGTTGACCTAGACCTAATGAAAACTGTGATTGATAGAAAAGGCTGCATCCTGCAGAGAAAGCTAATCAGAGACAATGCGGATATCTCTATCTGGATAGCTGTTGTCAATGGGACTGAAGGGAGCCAAAGTGCATGCAGGAGATGACTTAGAGACAGAACAGCTCTTCCAGTTTGCATGAGTCTGAATAGTTCCCAAAACTTAGACACTCATTTGGTTTGAGTTTAAGATCTGGCAGGTTTTCTTTGTACAACATTCTATTTTTGATACTCCTAAACAGCCACTTGGTGACTTTTCAGTGCCCTATGTAAATTTTTTCTCTCTGTTTTATTCAGGGCGTAGCATTAGTTTATTTTTGTAGTTCCTTTGAGAAATGATAAGGATGATATACAATTACAGAACTTGGGGGACAATCCATGCCAATACATGAGCTTGACCTTCAAGGTAAGTCACTGGTCAAGTCACTGGTCCTAAAACTATTTGGTGGGTGTCAGGCCAGTTCATAACTTGTGCTCGTGGTGACTCTTCATTGCCCAACACAACGGCCTCTTTGCCTGGCAAACTACCTCTCTCCTCAGGCAGTCAAAATATCACAGCAGCGCTTCCCTCCCCAAATAACCCTGGGAACAGAGGAGCTGACACAACCACAAACCCTTGCCAAGTACAACAACATGAGGTCCCATCTGCCCTAAGGAGGGGCATCCCTAGAAACCTCAGTGCCCCCTGGGCTGACCCTCAGAGCAATGGGATTTTCAGTCTTGCTCAACACTGTGGATTTGAGTGTCTCTTAGGATAATCTTCCTTTCCCTAGTGGTTATGGATATAATACTCATAAAAGAAATCTTGTGGACTATATTTTGCCTAAATCTGCCCATCCACGGTCTCTGTTGTGATGACCAGACCACTAGACTGAGGTCAAAGTGCTGGGTGATTTATTGGTGATGTTGCCAACTTCTACTGGCTAGATGGTCTTGCTCAATCACCAATATGTGTCTTTGTAGGTACAGATTAAGAGAATCTTCACTGTTTTTCCATTCTTTATTAACTTGTAGGAAGCATCTTAGGATCTCAACCCTCTGATTGATGATCAGTTCATTGATTGCCCGTGAAAGGTGGACTCGTCGCGTCCTGTGTTCCCCAGCACTAGTTTAGGTGGAAAATGACAGCAGTCCTCTGAAATGAGAGCCCCTGTAAAGTAACCATAAGGTGGAAAGGATCAGAGACACCTGTGGAAATTTTTGTCCTTAAATGTTTTGGCAATAAATATTGCAGTTGAAGCACTCTTAGTATTTTTAAGAAAAATAGTAAAAGTAGATTGTTACAATTAGTTCCTCCAATAGGTAATCAAGGAAAGCATAAAAATATGTGAGGTTTCCCTTATCTGTTTGTCCACTGAGCTGTATCTTTCCACAATACTTTTCAAATGGAATTTATTTAGCCTAAAAATGGAAATTAATTTTGCATGATGACCTGAGTTTCTGTCCATTCTGGAGACGGGGTAGCTACTGACCTTGATATCTTGCTTTATTATCTGTTGGTCTTGGCAGTACCTTTCTCTTCCAGGGCAATTTCCCAGAATGGTTTGATAAAACAAATGCAATCTTTGGAGGACTTTGGTTCTTTGTGGCTAAGATAAATATATATCATCTTAGAGTGGGTTTTATTTCCCTCTATGAATGAATTCCTAGAGAATTGCCATTGTGGAAAGAATTAAGAGTTCAAATATGGTATAATGAAGTTTCCCTAAAGGATTATGGTTCGAAGCCTCAGTACCTCTAGTGATTGTTCTAAAAGAGGTCTTTCTTGTCAAAGGGTTTGAGGGTTGCTGCCAGTCTATTTCCAAGCTGAAGATGAGGGGCACAATTCTCAACTGCAGGTTCAGTTGCAGCGGAGTAGGGAAAAAGTCTCCATTCTGGTCGTCATAACAGAGGGGACCTGTAAGATTGGGGCAGCGTGGCGTCGGGGTGTGTAGCAGGGTCCAGAGGATTTAAACTAGCATTCCTATTCCTGTTGCACTTTTGAAACCTCTGAGTCTATGAATGCCTCATACAAATGTATGTTAAACTAGATGAAAAACTAGATCCCTAATCAATCGGGAAGGGAAGATTATCCTAGGAGATTCACAAATACAGATAGTGGAACCATAACTTTTAGAAGTGAGTATTCAGAGCGCAGCATGGAAATAGCTGGAATAAAGTGAGTTTTGAATGCTGATTGCTTTATTTTCATACCAGCTAACGAGTTAATGTGCCACACATCCTCTAACCTTTCTGGAATGGTGAACAAATGGAGAGATGTGCTGAGTAAGTGGTGGAAGACAACGTGAGCCCTAAGGCCATTAGCTGGAATTTAAAGGAATAAACCATGCGTTTATGATTTAACTAGTAAACGCCTGTATATAAATCTAATTGGTAATGCTTTATCTAAAGATAAGTGATAAAATCCCACATGTTTTTCTTGATCTTTCAAAGTTTCTTTAAAATGGAAAGTGGCTTCAGAAATTGAATTACTATGAGAGGAAAAGGAAGAATGATGTTTGTGTGTGTGTGTGTGTGTTTCTGAGTTGAAGATTCTGATGTAGATCAGTGTAATGGAAGCATCAGAGACAAATCTGAAGGTTAAATTAATTCAGTTCATTACAAGAGGAGCAAGTGTCGTGTGAGAAGGCTACAGGGCCTTGGGGTAAGTTGAGCTAAATACTGATTTGTGCTTCTTTACCAGGATCACCATTCGCGTCTACGTCTGGAAATAAGTAATATGATTGTTAGGCAGCAAAATGCTGTTTTTATTATTACGGCAGTGTTGTCAATCCAAACTAGAGGACTATGATTCATGGAATCTTCAAGGAAAACCAAATGTTCTTTTTTAAGAAAGTAATGGAGTTGCGATTTGCACATCTGCTCTTAAAAATCTGTTTTTTTATAATATGGAACATATGTCAATCACTACATCTTTTATTAAACTGAGGGAAAATTCTTGTCCAGTGGATTAATTCTAGATCCGAGGAATGTGGAACAGTGGAGAAGAGCATATCGAGACAAATGCCCGTTTGTCTCACCTCTTACCCACAGAGCAGTGATTTCTAAACTGCTGGTTGTGACCCTTTTGAGGATAATAAAATCAAGCTAGTGCGTTGTGACTAGCATCTTAAAAAATGAAATGGAATAGAAAATATCACAGTACATTGGCTCTAGCAAAAGGTCAGTACTGTTTTGCAAACTTTGTATCTGTGCTCTGCGTGTGTGTCCACAAAGGTGTGCGTGGTCAGTGAGGTAAAACATGATTTTTCCTGTATTCTAGAGCCTCAGCTTTGGAGGCTGCTTTAGGCTTGGCTAGACCAGAAAACCCCACCACAGACTGGAGAGGTGAGGCTGGCTGGTTCAGGCTAGGGCCCTGTCTGACTCACAGGGCTTGCAGGCAATTCCAGTCCCTTATTCAGAAGCTACAGCATACCTGCAGGTTCAGCTGCCGGCACTTGTCTGAGGAAGAAATGCTTTCATTCATCAGAGTGCTCCTAGCTGTTTCCTGCCTTCCCTTTGGCCTGCACTGACCCAGGAACTATAATAGATACAATGTTTGTAATGTATAAGGAAGCACAGTTCTTTAGTTCTTTTATCTTTGTAGTTTTTTGGATAACTTTTTGGAGAAATAGTTCACATACCATACCATACAATTCACCCACTTAAAGTATGCAAATCGTGTTTTTAGTATATTCACAGAGTTGTGCAAGCATCACCACAATCAGTTTTTGAACGTTTTCATCCATCATCTCAAAAGGGAACCCCGTACCCTTTAGCCATCGTGGTCCCCCAATTCTCCTTCTCTTGGGTTGATGGTACACACTCAACAGAAGCCTTGAGGAAAGAGATGAACTTCCACATCCAGGCTGACACAATTTATTATAGAGAAATACATTTATAAACTATATATGTCACACTATTAATATAGTATTATATTATCAAACACACACTGATGAAGTAGGAAAGCTGATATTTGCCCCACACACCTCTCCGTGTGCCCTACACTATTTTGATGGCCTTGGTTCAGCCCACTTAGGTTAGGGCCCAGCTGACCTCTTAGTCTCTCTTTCTGCCCTCCAGCAGCTTCCAATCCCCTTCTCACAAACTCCAGGTAGTTTTCTTAGATGCCGAGTTTTTTTCCCCACCATGCCAACACTGTATCTTAGCTGTTCCCTGTGCCTGGAACGCTGTCTCAATCTTTGTCTTTCTAATTCCTAGAGACTCTTTCTAATTCCTAGAGAATATGCCCAGGTATACCTCCTCTGCTAGTCTTCTTTAATCTCCTGAGCACAGTTCGGTGTTCCTACCCTTCCCTTCTCTTAACAGTCCATACCTATTTATTATAACAATAAATTTATTTGTCAGTATCCCATGCTAGATGACAGGGGTTAAACTTGTAGATTGCTTACTTTCTTTTTTTTTAAACTATTAGAAACAATGTTGTAAAGAATATTTTCCCTTGTACATGAATCTCTGCACATTTCCACTTGTCTTCGTAGGATACATTCCTAGAATGTCCATGCCATTTTTTGTCATACTTAAGAAAATATCCAGAAAAATACATTGTGATCAGATTGTGGAGTGACTTGAATATCAGGTTGAAGTGATTCCAAGCATTAAAGCTTGTTTATGGGGATGTTGCTTATGTCAGTTTGCTAAGGCTTCTGTAACAAAGTGCCATCAGTTGGGTAGCTTAAACAACAGAAATTATTGTCTCACAGTTCTGGAGGCAAGAAGGCCAACATCAGGGTGTTGGCCTGGTTGGTTCCTTTTGAGGGCTTCCAGGGAAAGGTCTGTTCTGAGCCTCTCTCCTTGGCTGTCTTCATGGCATTCTCCAGTATGTGTGCCTGTGTCCAAAACTTCCCCTTTGATAGGGACACCAGTCAAATTGGATTCGGGGTCTACCCTACTCTAGTATGACTTCAGCTTAACTAATCACATCTGTAATGACCTAATTTCCAAACAAGGTCACATTCTGAGGTTCTAGGGGTTAGGACTAAAACATTTGAACCAGAGAGAGGGGAACACAATTCAAGTCATACATTGATTGATACAAAATTGAATTTACATTTTATTTAGGGAGGTAAATATACATATAATATTGACTTTTTCTAATCAGGAACAGGATATATTTCTCTTTATTGAAGACCTATTTAACCTATTTTATCAATTGAATTTTATAGATTTATTGGATTGGGGGCACTTAGAAAATTACAGAGTTTGGAAAGTAACATCAGAATAGGAATATTGGGTGAACCTGTGTTGGGAAAATTAGGTAGGTATGAGAATGGAGTGGGGTACCTGGCAGGTTGTTGGCACTCCATAAATGTCTCTGGAGCAGATTTGCTGCAGGGAGTAAAATAGTAAGGGAGACAATTTAATTTTGCAATGTAAAAGTTGTAGGAAATGTTGCTGTATAATCTAGGGGTACTTACATATTTGAATTAGTCTAAAATTGTCCTTTATCAGAATAGACTTGAGTTTTAAGCTGGATAATTTACTTCGTGTGTATAGCTTATCACAGAATAAGTATAGGAGCTGAAATACGGTTATGAGGAGAGAGTTCGCATAAAATAAACTCATTACCACTAGGGTCTCCCTTTCCTTCTCATGTTAGTCTTCAGAAATACAGACATTACATGGAAAAATTATTTACATTACATGGAAAAAAAGAAATACCCTCAAAAAGTGTTTTTAAAACATTTATTTTCATGGTCAAAAGAAAACTCAGAGCCCACCTCCTGCTATATACCCTCTTCCATTTCCAACTCCTGGGAGTTTTTCCTCCTCCTAGGTCCTCCCCTTCCCAGTCGTGTGCTGATTCAGGAATATTTGAGGATTGGCCTGTTGTGTCAACACGTAACATTTCATATTTCATCTCAAATCCTGTAGCTGAAAGCAGAAATATTTTAAGTTTTGAGCGCATGAGAAACCTTTGCATTTCACAAACCTGCAGTTCCTGGTTTCAAAGAGTTGCCTTGCTATTTGCTACCTTATTACAGTGTTCAGTTTAAACTTTTACCTTTTGGGTAGCACTGCACATTCAATTATTGCACTGTTTGCTTTTCTTTCTTCTTTTTATGCTGCACAAATATTCATCTCTTTAGCTAAGCTCCACCCACCCCATCCTCTTACTTTTGGGAGCCTCTGCCAGCTTAGGGTGTGTTTCTCGAGGGAGTCTTCACTTGCCACTTTGCTTCCTCATAAGCCCTAGGACAGGCTTTCTGGGCGAACTATTTTCTTTTCACCATCAGACAACCCAGCCCCTGCCAGGCTCTTCCTATAGGCTCAAGCTCCAGTCTACAGAACCCCCATCCCTCCAGTACGGAAAGAACTGCAAAAAGGCAAAGCGTGCTTTTGCTACCATGGCAACCTGGTACTTCTTAGCTCCTTTTTGCCATCTCTTAGCTCCTTTTTGAAGATATTTCCTAGTTGTGAAGGCTAATTTGCATAAAGTTATCAAATAGCGGGGCTCATTGCTTTCACTGTTCCCAGTCCTCATTTGAAGGCTTTGCCTTGTTTCCTTTCAGAACCTTTACTATAACTGTTTGGTGTATGGATTTCTTCTGCAGATAACCTAGGCTATTTCCCCTGCCTATGGCCTCTAGGGCATTTCGCTGTTGCTAGACAGACTTACAAGTCCCTCTGGGTGAGGTGGTGTGTCAGCTTCCTATGCACTCTCAGTTTGAAAATACGTCTTGGATGATGAATTGGCTGTAAATCTGAAGTAGGGTAGTATCTTCAAAAGTTCGGACTTAACACATGATAGCTCCCTTTGGGCCATTGTGAAGGCAAAAATTCTTTACTCCTCCTAACAATGGTTGACCTACAAACAGGTCTCAGGGACTGCTTTAATTCCTACCATTAGTATGGATGGAGATGTCCAGAAGATCGTGCGTGGGAAAACACAGAATCATGTGCAGGCAATGAAGGGGAGCATACAGATGGCTTCTAGTGACATGACTAGGAATTTGAGGTCACTGCTTTTTCGTGGTCATTGAAGCAAGAATCCTAAAGTCTTTGAGGTCATGTGGTTCCTGAATCCCTTTTATAACTTTTGCACCAAGTAGATTTCTCACTCCACTATAAATACCTTCAGGGTCTGGAAAGTCACTCTTTTTGGGGAATCCCATTTCGTCTTTGGCCATCTCCTACTTCAGTAGCTCTTTCTTATTGAGACTGCCTTTCTAAGGGCTGCCGTTGTGTCAGCTTATTACTGAATTTTCCAATCATTTAGATTCCCTTGGAAGTATGCAAACATTTGCATCTGTTGCACAGCTAGAAAATACAGTAGAGAGGAGTGATGTGCCCAAGCAAAACCATGGCAGCAAGCATCCGACTAACACTCATATAGAATGTTGACTCATTCAACAGACTTTTGAGGACGGATAACTTGTGGGGCATAGTGTAGATGCTGAGGACTTAGAGATAATGTGTGTTGTCCTGGCTTCAAAAGCTTCCAGTCTATCCAGGGAAGGGAGTATGTATAATATATATTTGAAGCTTATTCTATACCTCTCCCCAATTCCGCTCTCTTTGCATATTTAGAAGCAACCACTAGCCTGATTTTGGGGTTTTTATCATTCCCATGCACACTTATATATTTTTATTGTATATGTGTGTCCATAAACTACATATAATATTGTTTTGCATGTTTTTGAACTTTATAGAAATAGTAACACACTGATTGTATCATTCTGTAACTAATTTTCTTTGCCTTTGAGATTTATTCGTGTAATTCTAATTCATAATTTTTGCTACTGAGTTTTATTATATGAAAAAACCATTACGTATTCATGTCATCTGTTAATAAACACTTAGGGCTTGTCAAGTTTTCACTGTAGCAAACCTTGATGGTTGGAACACTTTTGCACATGTCCTTGTACGAGTTTCTCTAAGTATATTTGTATAATTGTTGAGTCATGTGAGCTGTGTTTTCTTTGGCCTTTCTATATTTTGATCAGTTAGTTGCTTCTCAAACTGATTATGCCAACTTACTCTCCCATCAGTACTGAATTTGAGTTTCAGTTACATATATTTTCACTAACACTGGAGTTTGTTGTCTTTTTTGATGCTTGCCTTTATGATACTCTCATAGCTCCCTGAACTTTTGTCTTCTCATCACACTTGTTTAATGTCCTTGCCAAACTGTAGACTCTAAGAGGCAGGGACAGTGCCTGTTTCTTCACCCTTCCACCCCCAGGAGTTACCTAAATCCAACTCCTTCATCCCTCTCCTGTACTACAAGGCCAATTCCAGATGCCATATCTTCCCTGAGCCCTCAAAATCAGATGGTTCTTCCTTCTTTGGGGATGAGCCTGAAGCATTTTATTTGCATCTCTTTCATGCTTACTGCTGTCTGACCCATGTTATACCTAAATGTGTACCTTTCTGTTGCCCCCAGTAGATAAACTAGCTCTTCAGGATAGAGAAGACCTTACTCATCTTTGCAGCACCTACAGTACCTGTGCCTTGTACATTTTAGGTGCTTGGTAAATATTTGTGTATATACTTCAGTGCCTGGTATGTTCTGAGAAATCATTCACACCCTTCCTACTTCATTGTATTCAGTTTGGGGTTGCCGACAAAAGATATGCACTTATTGTAGGCTGTTGATCGGTGGCCAGATGGTGTTCTAGAAAGACTTCAGAAACAAGAGGACTTTTTACCCCACACCTGCCCCAGTGCTGAGATTACCAGTCTCTTTGTTAGTAGGACAGAGAAAAAATGGTATCTCTTGGCTTTAATTTACTTTGAACATTAGTTAAGTTGGGCATCTTATGAATATTAGCATATATATGTATTGATATATATATATTTTTCCCTTTGTAAGATTTCTGTTCATGTCCTTTGTTCTTTTCTCTTTTGGGGTATTTGTCTTATTGTTTGTATTACCTCTTTCTATATTAACAATTTTAATACTCTTCATGTCCCCAATTTATTTGTTATATATATCTTGATTCTCAGAATTAACTTCCTGCCTGAGCACCTCCACTCGTACTGTTTTTGGAAGGAACATTCTTCCTGTTTTCACTTTTCTTCTTCCACCCTTTTCTCCTTGCCCCACCCCCTTTGACCTCTTAACCTGGTCAACTCCTTCTCATCCTTCAGAGCTAAATAAGTTTAAATACAAGGAGAGGCCTATCCAATCCTGTCCTCCCAACTCATGTAAATCACCCCTGCCCCATTATCCTTTTCCATAACTGCCTTCATGACCCCTTCATGGCCTGACCACTATTTGCAATTACATGCATGCTTAATGTTTTTATCCACCACAACGATGTAAACCCCTTCAAGGGCTGCACAGAATCTGCTTGGTAAATAAGGGAGTGAGTAAATTTAGCAGCCGAGTGGTTCTCTTTGATCACCCTTTATAAAATTAAACTAAAATTTAATTTCTATTTCATCCATTGGTAGAGAAGTTTAAAGACTTCCACTGGCATTCTTAAAAAAATGTATATGCTTGCTAAATGGAAGTGAATAAAAATGGAGCTTTTTCAAATGGGTGGATGATCAAGAGAGAGAGAATACACCTCTGGAAGCGAAATGGCTGCGTATCTGGGAGTGGGTGCGGCCAGCTATTCACCCTGTGCCGAGGGTGCCACACCCCTCCCGGTGTGCTTGCCCAGTAGGCTTCGGAGAAATCTGTAGCATTTGAACAGCCTTCTGAGAGTGACGCTAGGTGGTGTGTCTAGTGGCAGTGCACATCTTACAGCTGTTTCTAAAAGATAAAGCCAAGGCATAAGCTATGCAAGGCACGTCAACATTCACAGCAGGCTATTTTCTAGGGAGCACTTGTGAATCTGATCTGATTATTAGGCTATTTTCACACATGGTAGGTGTGCCTTAAGGGCAATTCCATGTTCAGTGGTGAGAAAACGGGAGATCGAAGTCCTGACCTTCTCTGATTCTGCATCACATGCTTTGATAGCACAGAAAATGCATTTCTGAGGGTTTTACAGCTGTGTGTGTGCACGTGCATGAACGTGTACACGCGTGCACGAGTGCACGTGTAGTCAACTTTAATGCAAACGTGTTCCTTTAACTGGTTAGTCTGGGGTTATTGACATGAATACTATAGATACAGACATAAAATATACTGTATTTCTCTGGGGGCTTGACTGTTGTACATAGTTCTGTGTAGTTTCTTTTCTAGAATATAGTTTTCCCAGATTAGAAGGCAAGCAATAGCTGACTATTCTGAAAGATGAAGAAAGGGGAGGCAGCTATCAATTATAGTGTTTAAACATATGGCTTTAGATAAAAGGATGACTTGTTACTTAATGTATCAAGCTATATTGTGAGCAAATTCTGGTTGACCGCATCTGGGTGTGTTCCCTTTGACCCTAAAAGAAGAGGGTGCGCCAGGAGTGATGAGGCTGGAAGCAGTCCTTGCGGGGGGCGGTGGGGGGGTCGGGGGGGCAGGGCGGGGCTGCATTGCGTGGTTTGAAGAGAGACGCGGCTTGCATTGGTCCTTACAGCTGAGCCTGGGCCTTTGGGGAGGACACTGCTTTGTGCAAGGTCAGCCGTACATGATGTTTAGTTATTACTTTAAATCAGCTTCTAAGAATGTGGCTGCAACTTGCAGCTATTTCCAGTAGGTGTTTGACATCATCTACTTAGTCTTCTTTTAGATTTATTTCATTCACTGCCCCAAATGATTTATAGCAAACAAACAAACAGCCATCCTGCAGACGTGCTGATGAGGACCTCTGCATTTGGTTGCTTTGGCTCAGTGCACAGATAAATTTAATGCTCTGAGTTTGGTGAATGATTTAAGTGCTATATTGTTAACTGCTGTGGTTACTCTGTCATGTCAAGAGTTTTGTCAATCATTTTGGCTGCAACAACCTGTTCCTAAGCACGGACTCTTTGGCTTCAGACAAGATATCCGATGGTAATAGTTTCTGATTTGACCCTAAAGACTTTCTTGTTCATTTAGACCTACTAATATAATATAATTACTTATCCAGTTAGTAAGTTCGTATTTTAACATAACTTTATTTCTGATTTTATTCAGTTCCTGGATCTGAGACATCTGCCTCGTTTTTTTTTTTTTTTTTTTTTTGCCTGCATGGGTTTGGGTTCTTATAATATCAGTGGAACAGCTAGACCAATATCTTTTATTACAATAATGATTTTGTGAATAAGAATATTTGGTCTATCAGAGCTTATAAAACTTAGGACTCAATAGCAGCATAGCTTTATCGGCTATTATTTTGAAACATGGCTATCTTTATATTTCTCACACAGTTTATTATTAATATTTGTTTTAGGGTTCACACCATATCATTTTATTAACAGAGAAGATGAACGATCCAGCTGGATTCTCTGTTCTTGGAGATTTCAGAAATCTGTATTACTCTGATTATTATATTTATTTGATTTTGGGGGAGAGGGGTGATGTTTTCTTGTCCAAAAGAGCAACCACAAATTCCTCTGGTGCAGTAAGTAATGTACCTTGTCTTAAGCAACTAATTAAACAAATAAAATAATTATCAGGTCTAGATTTAAAACAATACTGTGTGCCCTGGACCACCTTCTTTGACCAATGTTGCAGTTTTGAGGAAGATACACTAAGGTAGAAGCAGGTAGAAGATACTGCCTTTATCAGATAGCTTTTGCTACATAACATACTGTCTGCTCCAGTTACGTTCCTGTTTCACAAATTACTCCAAAACTTAGTGGCTGAAAACAATGAAAGACTTTATTTCACTCACAAACCTGCAATTTGGGCAGAGCTCTGCAGGGATAGCTTGCCTCTGTTGCATTCAACATCAGCTGGGTCAGCTCAAAGGCTGGGGCCTGGAATCGTCTGCAGCTTGCTTGCTCACATGTCTCATGGTTGATGCTGGAGGTCAGCTGAGACCTTGGCTAGGACTGTCACCATAGTATCTACATGTGGCCTCTCCATGTGGCCTGGGCTTCCTCAAAATACAGGGGCTGGGTTTCAAGGACAAGAACAATATTCTGTTACTCTGTAAGAAGGAGAGGCCAACGAGTACTCTGTCATTGATGCTAAGGCCATCAGAGCTAGAGCACACAGAGGGAAAGGACCACTTGGAAACTGGGCACAGCAGACCTAAAAGTCCAGAGTTCATATATTGGTTAGATACAGGGAAAACGTCTGTGTTTTCTCTGCAATAGGCATGATGTAACAAATATAGTGGGTTTACTGGACACACAACTCTCAATTTAGATAAGTTTTCTGAAATATTTTAACTTCTCAGTGGTCAATTAATTTTATCTTGCTTTCACAGTCTTATTGACATTATTCTGCTTATAATAAATTTGATCATCTTGTTTTATAGGTATAGACTACTTGTTTTCTGGAGGCCAGAATAAGACCTAGAGGGAGATTATGGATCTGAGATGTATACTCCATGACTTAGGGAAATTATGGGCATTTTAACCAGGTCCATCATGCCGCTGGTTTGGGAGGTGATGTCATATTAATAAGAACTAACATTTATTGAGCACTTAGTATATTCCAGGCGCTGTTGTAAGCACTTGATATAAATAGCTCATTTAATCCTCCCAATAGTACTATGAGGCAAGTAGTTTTATTATTTTTATTTTATAGGTGAGAAAACAGTAGCCCTGGTAGTTAAGTAGCTCATCCCAAATTCTACAGGTGTGAAATGCTGGAGCTGAGTTAAAGCATAGGCAGTTTGACTCTAGAATCCATGTCCCTAACATGGTGAAGGTAAAGAATTTGGGCAAAGCCTAGGCCTTTGACTTCCATTTCTTCTGAGAAATCACATGGTGCTGCATCTGTGAAGAGTTGTGTAAATGAGTTCAACAAATGTTTGCAGATCATCTAAAAGTGGTTTGTAAAAGTCACTCTTAGATGCTGATGGGAGAGTTAAAAAAATCTTTAAAACACCATGACTTATCCCCCAATACTTTACACTTTTATAAAAGTATTAAAACAAGAATACAACTAGAATATAAGCCAAACAATAGATAAATGAATGAGAACTTATGAAATGGGAAACTTCAGTGAAAGGAGAGATGACTGTGCTTTGGAAACAGTAGGCAATTAATAAATATTTATTATGCTGAAATTAAATCGAATTTTGAATAGGTCTTGAGAGGTACCTGGGGGATAAAACAGGGGTGGGAAAACACTAATCACACATCTGGGGAAAACAGCATATAGTGAATCTGGATATGACTAAGGAGAAAGTAGGGCTATGACTGGAAAGGTGATTAAAGCTGGAATGCTGAGAATCTTTTTTGAAGAGCAGGCTGAGGAAGTTGAACTTTTTCCTGAGACAATGAGGAGTAATTGACAGTGTCTGAATAGTACACTAGAGAGGAAGGAATTTGCATGACCTGACATGAACTCTTGAGGCATGCTGAATCACTCACTTAGTTGCTATTTAACCTGTGTAAGTTGCTCTCTAAGCCTCATTAGACTCAGTTATAAAAATGGGGATAGAAATACTGACCTCTTAGGGTTTTATAAGGAAAAATGAGCTATGATGTGTAAAAATCCCAATGTAATGCTTGACATGCACGCACCAAATAAGTGATGACTTATGATATACTTTTTTTTTTTATAGCTACTTTATTTATTTATTTTATTTTTGACTGTGTTGGGTCTTCGGTTCGTGCGAGGGCTTTCTCCAGTTGCGGCAAGTGGGGGCCACTCTTCATCGCGGTGCGGGAACCGCTCTTCATCGCGGTGCGCGGGCCTCTCACTATCGCGGCCTCTCTCGTTGCGGAGCACAGGCTTCAGACGCGCAGGCTCAGTAGCTGTGGCTCACGGGCCCAGCCGCTCCGCGGCATGTGGGATCTTCCCAGACCAGGGCTCGAACCCATGTCCCCTGCATTAGCAGGCAGACTCTCAACCACTGCGCCACCAGGGAAGCCCCTGATATACTTTTATATCATATACTATTTTGGTGGAGAAGATGACGATTATGGCTGGTTTCATGGCAGCAATTATTCGGATGAATTAAAGTTAAAGAGGAAACTCCAGTTAAGATGGAGTATAAGTCTTCAGTAAGGAAAACAAAAACCATACTGGGTGTTTTAACAGAGGGAAATTAATAGAGGGAGTTGGTTACATGGATGGTTTAAGGGCTAAGAAACCCAACAGGACAGTGAGCCAATCAGAGATTAGTAATGGCAGAATGGCTGCTACTATTCCTAGGGCTGAAGGGACACATGGAGAAGATAGTGTTACCTGAGCCCAGACACTGAGGCTGCTCCGTGGGAACTAGAACTGTGGTGAAGGCTGCCAATGAGTGCTGGCAGTGTGGAGGGAGGGGCTGATGCATGAGAGCTGGAGCTGTGGAGGAGAGATAACTGCTGCTGGAGATGCCACCTGAGGCAAAGCTAGGGAGGGAGAAGCTCTCTGACCTTTCTATTCCTCCTGCCCTAGTCCTCGCCAAAGCCTCTCACTGACAACTTACCTGGAAGCCAGTTGTCAACTGAGGCAGGGAATTAGAAGTCCCCTGTAATATAAAGCAGAGAGGGGGTTTGGGCAGTAGGGAATGGATCTGAGAGCAAACAAATGACTGGCACGGATGGAATTATAATTGGCTATATCTGTGCTGTCCAATATGGTAGCCACTAATCTCATGTGGCGATTTAAATTAAATGAAATTTAAAATTCAGTTTCTTAGGTGCACTAGCTGCATTTCAAGTGCTCAACAATCACATGTGGCTAGTGGCTACCATATTGGACAATGCAAATATAGAACATCTCCATTATTGCAGAAAGTTCTATTGGACAGTGCTGGTCTATATGCTGTCATGAAGGTGTATTAAGGAAGTGCAAATAGAAAGGTAAATTCAGATTTGAGAGACAGTGAAGGGGTAAAATGAACAGACCTTATAAACTTGTGGAATGCTGGGGGCGTGATGGTGGGAATAAAGAGAAGACAGGTACTGAAATTTGTCTTTGTGGCAAATGCACTTGTAGTAGTTTTGGTAGTGATAGGGAAACTGCGAGAAGAATCTTCTCTGGGAGGGGAGACACTAAGCTTGTTTTGGACCATGGTAGGTTTGAGGATCCAGCAAGCTATATGTGTGAAGCTATCTTGGCCATCATATTTGGGTCTGGTTAGAGATTGGGCTGAGAATATAAATGTAAAAATTGTTCTCATACAAGTGATAGTTGAACTTTTGGGAAGAGAGCCACCCACTAAGAATTTGTGAATTTGTTTAAGGGTACAGAGTAGACCATGTGGTCCAAGCCTTGGCAAATCAGGAGACGGTGATTCCATCTAAAATTGTCAGTCGTGCAGCCTAGCTGCAAAGAAAGGTCATCGAAGCCAAAACAGAAGCAATGGGATAGTAGAATAGGGCGATTGGAGATCTTGATGGAAATGAAAAGTTGATCCAGTAGGTGTGAGGTAGTGTCAAGGGTAAATGGATAGCAAGGAAGCAGATGCTGCCATTAGGAAACATTCTGATTCAATATCTGTCAGGAGATGCTGCAGAGGGTGGGGCGCAGATGAGGTTTGAGGTGAGGCAGACATGGAATGGAGGAGCCTCTCATTTGCAAAAAAAGAGATTCAAAGACTTAAGTCCTTTCTGAAGTTGAAATTACTGTGGATTCGTTCATTAAATAAATATTTTTGAGCATTTACTGTGTGACCAGCACTGCGATAGGCACTGGGCATAGCGAACGAAAGTTACAGCTCTGCCACTTCAAGGAATGCACTGTCTAAACTAGAGTAAGAGTCTCCTTGGGCTGGGGGTGGGGTGGATCTTGTTTAAAATGTTGGTGATGGGTCCACCCCTAGAGAGTCTGAGAGATTCGGTGTTTGGAAGACAGAGGAAATGGAGGGTGGGCTGAGACAGCAGAACTGAGAGAGCAAAGGTGATTCTGGTCCTGGGGGGAGGATTGTCACAAACCTGGGTCTTGGCCACAAAGGCTTCCGAGAAGGAGGTAGGACAGAGACAGGGGCAGGTTCTTGATCCACGTTAAGGCAGGAAGAAGGCCAAAGAGGCAGGTTTTTGTTTCTGGAGGAGTTTGCAGAACTAACCAGCCCTAAAATTCTGTGAATAATTTTCCTACCCATACCTTTGAGCTAATATTTAGTAAAGTTAAATATTTCAATCTATAGGGAGGACTTAGGGTGACTTGATCATGGCATTCAGAACATGAGAAGGTTGTCACTTGAGATTTATGGTGAAGCTTGAGCTGTTCCCAGCAAACTCTGTGTTCCTCTTGGGGCGGCTGCAGCTTCCACGCCCCGGGAGCCCCCGCTTTGTCAGAGCACCGCCCACCGTACACTCCACTGCAGCTCAACGCAGTCTTTGGAAAGAGTGACCTGCTTCGGTCACAAGTTCCTCTGCCCGTCAGCCCTCTCTTGGTTCACTTGCGTGCTGTTATGAGGGGCTGAGAAGTTGTGTCCTTCGGGCTTTTCCTGCTGTAGTTAAGCCTTTTATTTCAGTTTGTGTGGTTGATGTTTACACCAAAGTGCCTTGCAGGGCGGTGAGGAAATGCCTGCCCAGATGAACTTCCTGCTCTTCTGAGTTCCCCGCGGACCTGGATGTGGCAGGCGCTGCCCACTGGCCGTTGGGAAATTGCTGGGTTTTGTTTTGTTTTTCTTCCAAACAAACAAATCATTTCTGAATGGCTCTCTTGTTCCTAATTTCTTTCCATTTGTTTGATGATCAAGATGCAATAATCTGGTTTGTTTATCGTTTTGTGGAAGTAGTAATGATGCACATTTATGTGGTGGTTACTGTCTGCCAGGTCCTCTTCTAAACACTAGGACTTCCTAAGCACTTACGAATTCATTGACTTTTCACAAAGGCATTATGAATTGGACCTTGTTGTTATCTTTAACTTACAAATGAGGAAACTGAGGCAGAAAGTGTTTCAGTGTAACTTGCCCAAGGGTGGGAAGTGGAGGAACAGGGTTTCAGCCCCTGACAGTCTGGCTTCAGAATCCATGTTCTTGGCCGGGTTTCTCTCGCTCAGGGCCTAGCAATGCTAGATGCAATTTATTTGGACTTATTTCTTTGACTGCTTAAAATGGCCAAAGAGATTTCACCTCATTTGATGCATAGTTCTATTGTGAGTTGCACAATTTTCACTGTCTTTTGCTTAAAAAAAGGAAAAAGGTAAAAAGCATAAAAGAAAATTACAGATGGTTTTTGAGAATCTGAGGGTCTGTGGTCCCACTTCATTGTATTAGTACCTAATCACATGAGCGAGAGAATATAGTCTTAACTTGATTTACTCCCCTAGGATGTCTATGACAAACTTAGCACAAAACTAGCAGAAAGGGGAGGCAGACCTTACCGGAGTTGCTTTTAGGGCTGGTGTCTGACTTCTTTTAGGTTCTGAAAAGCTTGGCAATTCCTTAAGGGCTGGGAGGCCCTCAACATAATCTGGAATATTTTTTTTTTGAGGACTTAAAGTATGAAAGCCATCAGCAAAACATTAGCCCAGGTGGCATTTTCCCCCTCACATGCTGTCCCTTTGCTTTGCATGGAAGTGATTACGTTAGCTTAAAAACATAAAGAAGTCCTCAGACCTAAGTACGATCCTAATGAAATGAATGTGTGCAGCCCATGGCACTTCATCGGGGCTGAAACCATGATTGATTGTTCTGCAGGACTGTCTAAATCAGTAGCATGTTTTTGGACAGCAGGCAGAAGACCAATCTCTTTAGCATTTCGGCCAACATTGCCAAGGGAGCTGCTGCTTCAGGTCTGCACAATTCTCTTCATGTGATGAATAATTATAAAGGAAACTGTCAGCTTGAGCATCTGGCTGATGGAAAGACTGACTCGAAAGCATGCTGAACTTTGGGTGTATGCAGTCCCCACATCTGGTGTGTGGACTTGATGGATTTGGGAGGGAGGCAGTATGTTTGGCATCTGCATATTAGGTCCTAGAGTGTTCTTTTCAAGTTGTTTGTACTGGCCCCAGTTGACTAGTATCCTTTAGGAAATAAAAAGGCAACTGCAAAAACGATTGATTAGATTCCATTTCTCTGGAAAAAAATCTTTATTGGTAACTTACAGTTTGAGATGAGAGTTTCATTGGTAATGTAACTCCTCATGGATTTGACTTCCTCCTTGAGTAGATTATAATCGAGGAGATGGCTCCGGCAGAAAAAAAAGTTCTAACGTCATAAAGGTAAAAAAAGATAGAAGAAGAGAGAAGAAGCATCCCACAGGAATCACAGAGCATTTGGCATAGAAAAGCAGAAGTAATTCAAACATAAACTGAAACAGTGCTTTGAATCACTGTAGAAAAGCATAAGTAAGTCATCAGTTAGTGCTGGATGCATCCTGAAATTTTGAACTTTTGTACATAACATAAACTAAAAGGAGCACAAGTTTTATACCAGTGACCCCAAACCACAAAGTCATTTACTTTTATTAACGTTGGAGTAAATACCAGTGTTTGCTGGCTTGTGGCTTGCATATGAAACATAAAAGAGGAAAAGTCTGTTTGGTTTTTTTTTTCCCCCAAAACTAATACAGCTGGAAAAAGCAACATTTTGCCTCTCTTGTAATTGCCTGGAAATTTAAAATAAACCTTTTACTTTTTCAGAGTTTATATTGGAATTCCATCTTCATATGAAGTCAGTCAATATAGGTTTAACAGCACACATTGATCTCTCATGCGTAGTTTATATGATGTGAAAGGCCAGAGCACTTTTGAGCACCCACATAGTAGAACTCTCAGTTCTTGGGATGAGGCTGCTTAGAGAGGATCCAGGATCTCGAACCACCTGAATATTGAACAAAATATTAAATCACTCAAATATTGTCTTCTGTGCTGCTGTCATCATTTACTCACAGGAAGGTCTCAAAGGGACTTATACACATAGAGAACCAGTTGAGTAAACTTCATGTGTTTTTTTTTTTTAGCTATGAAATTCTTTTCTAAAACCCCAAAGGCCCCCTGAAGAGCTTGGACAGGGCGACCCAAGTATCAACTGTTTAAGATCTAGACACGATTGACTTCCTAAAGGACACTTTTTCTTTTTATGATAAACTCCCATTTATGTTATCAGCCATAGCCTAGAGCAGAGGCTATATTATTTGTTTTTTTTTAATTAATTAATTAATTAATTATTTTTGGCCCTGTTGGGTCTTCGTTTCTGTACTAGGGCTTTCTCTAGTTGCGGCGAGCGGGGACTCTTCATCGCGGTGCGCGGGCCTCTCACTATCGCGGCCTCTCTTTTTGCGGAGCACAGGCTCCAGACGCGCAGGCTCAGCAGTTGTGGCTCACGGGCCCAGTTGCCCCACGGCATGTGGGATCTTCCCAGACCAGGGCTCAAACCCGTGTCCCCTGCATTAGCAGGCGGATTCTCAACCACTGCGCCACCAGGGAAGCCCTATTGTTTTTAAGGCTCAGACAGAACAGGAGAAAATGAGAGAGGCTTCATGGTTTTACCTTTGCCAGTAAATCTGTGACAAATATCTAGAATCCAGGACCTGGGCATTTCAAATTGGTAGAAATCTACCATTACTGATTGATCGCAGCATGGCCTCCAGTTAGGGATCCATAACGAAAGCATCCCAGTGTTGTTCTGCATCCACTCCCCACTTGCCCTTCTCTGGATCCTCTCTCTTACAGTGAGGTTTACCTGATCTGTTACCCTTTCCCCAACTCTGCTTAAATTCGTCCCATGGCTTTCCATTGTTCCTGGGCTCAGGTGACATTTCTTTAAGTGCCCTGCAAGACTTTGCACTGGTGCTTGTCCGCCCACATCTCTAGCCAGGTGTGGGGCTCTGCTCACCTTGCTCTCTGAGCTCCTCACTGTCGCATCCTTCTCCCATCCCTCACATGTGTCATGTTCCCTCCTTCCACTGGGCTGTGCACATGCCATTTCCTCTTCCCTCTCTCTTTCCTTCCTTACCTCCTTCTAATTCTCAGCTCAGAAGCCATTTTCTTGAGCAGATCAAGTGTTCTCATCCTAACTTCTCCTAGCACCATATGTCTCTCCTTTCTGGAACTTACAGCAGTTGTAATTTTGCATGTGTGTAATTTAATGACTATCTTCTCCCCTCTACATACCTCATCATTCTGTTTCTTGTATCCAACACAGTGCCTTTCTCACAGTAATACACACCAATATTTGTTGAATCAGTGAATATTCTGCAGGGTAGATCTACTCCTGGATCACTGTGGCCAGAAGCATACCCATCTACTTGCAGAACTTAGAAATTTGCAGTGGTGGTGTTCATCCCTGCAACATCACATCACTGCACCATCACGGTGGTTGTCGTCTCTTTGTGTTTCCCAGGATCCCTATCTATTGTTTAGTGCACATTCTGTGTGTTCAAAACCTCAAACTTTCAAACCTTCCTTTTGGACTAATATATATACTCCTGGCAGCCCAGAACTAAATTGAGAAGGCTACTTTAAATGTAAAGACAGGAATTCTCCAAATTGCATTTCCCACAGTCTCTCTTCTGCTCATTTCTGTTCTCATTCCCGGCAGAGTCCCCAGGCTTTCTTACCCCTGTGCTGCCATTTGTTGCTTCCTCTTCGGAACTCTACGATCTGTGAGCCAGTCTCCTGGGAGTGGTTCCCACCTGCCCTCACATTGTTCCCATCTGAGAAATACAGCTCATGGGGCTCTGAACCAGTGGTGCCCTTGGTGGTGATTCCTAAGTCCCTGCTGCCGGCATGCCAGTGAGGTCCAGAAGGTCCTTGGCCAAATGATCCTTTTCAAAGGCTTGCCTTTCCTCAACCTTTGGACTCCAGGCCTTAAGTTAGAATGATCGCCCTGCTGACGTGCCTTTCAACTACCTCTTCTGCAGCCTGGGCCATAATTCCTGTTCTTCCCGTGCTCCGTGTCCATTTTTCTCTATAGTTCTCTCTTTCTTTTAAAGAAGGACACAAAATTACAACCTGCTTCTTAAGTTGCTTTGTTCCCATCTGGATCAGCATGTTTTCCTTCTTTCTATTTTCTTCCCCACAGTTTTTGTTTTTAACTCCAAAACTAGTGTTTTATATTGACCCTACTCCTCTCTGTATTTGAGATTCTCCTTCCGAAGCCCAAGTAATAATTTGTATCCACTTAGAAAATCTGAAGCCTTCTTTCCCTTAAGGAGCAGAGGTCAGCAAATTATGGCCCACTGCCTGGTTTTATAAATAAAGTTTTATTGGGACACAACTGCATCCATTCATTTATGTTTGTCTATGGCAGTTTTCATACTACAAAGGCAGAGTTGAGGAGCTGTGACAGAGACAGTATGGCTCATAAAGCCTAAAAAATTTACTTTCTTCTTCCTTGGTTACTTGATGACCCCTGCTTACTGGGCTCCCAAATTTAGGATCATTATTGAGGCTTAGAAACAGTTCAGTTGCTTTGCCTCAGCTAAGAGATGGAATGAGTAGGGCGAACCCCCCGCTGCACATCATCTCAAAGCCACCAACCTGCACACCGAAGGTCACTGCAAATTTCCAAGGAGATGATTTATTCAGAGGCCAACAGTTTAGTCTTCTTTTCCTTTACTCTTCTACATAGCTTTCTGGTTCATCACTATACTCTTTTCCTTGTAATTTTGGACTCTTTTGTTTGCTCCTTGTACAGTTCCTGTGTCATCTTTCAGGTTGTTCAGTATATTTTTTCAGAGTATGCCTTCTTTTACTATTAAATTCCTTTTATTTATTATTATTATTATTTTTAGTTGTTGTAAAATACACATCAGACAGAATTTACCATCTTAACCATTTTAAGTGTACAGTTCAGGGGCATTAAGTGCATTCATATTACCATCACAGCCATTTCCGGAACTCTTCATCTTGCAAGACTGTACCCATTAAACAATAACTCCCTATTACCCTTTTCCCCATCCCCTGGTAACCGACATTCTCCTGTCTGTCTCTATGAACTTGCCTAATCTAGGTACCTCATATTAATGGAATCATCCAGTATTTGTCCTTTTGTGACTGGCTTATTCATTTAGCATGATGTGTTCAAGGTTCTTCCATGTTGTAGTATGTATCACAATTTCCTTCCTTTTCTTTTTAAGGCTGAGTAATATTCCAGTATATATATATATATATACATACACACACACACACACACACACACACACACACACACACACACCACGTTTTGTTTATCTATTCATCTGTTGATGGACATTTGGATTGCTTCTATCTTTTGGCTATTGTGAATAATGCTGCTATGAACATGAATATACAAGTATCTCTTCAAGTCTATTAAATTCCTTTTTAACTTCATATTTCTGATACTAAGAGGAATCCTGACCTGACACGTAGGAGATGATGTTCCTGGAAAGTCAGTGGTCAGAAATAAGCATTGTACATCTTGCAGCTCTACCAGAAAACAAAATATCAACCTCATGCTTATAGGTAACCCTGAACTCAGAGTTCAAGTAATATTTAGCAGTGTCCATCACAGAACAGTCAGAAGCATTGACACATGCTGTGCACCATTCATACGTCACAAATCATACTCCAAAGATGGTGCTTGCCTGGTAATTTTTCATATCTTATTATCTCTATTTTTTCTATTCTTCTTTTCAAGTGGTAACAGTGACAGCTCTTTGGGAGCCTGGTCGTCTAATATAGCAAACTTATAGGCCCAAGCTTGCATATTTCCTTGTATTTTTATAGGTCCGCAATCATTTGGGCACAATTGCAAAACCCAAAAAGGTTTGAGAAGTGGAAGTTTTCTTTTTCATTTTAGATTTTTAAAAATTTATTTTTAAAAATTTCCTTCCTTCCTTCCTTCCTTCCTCCCTCTCTCCCTCCCTCTCTCCCTTCCTTCCTTTTGTAATTCATTGAGTAACAAAACTTTGACTTGATCTTAAATGACTTCAGGCTTTTTAAAATTTTTATTTGTTCCCCTTAATGTGACCATTCAAATATTTCACCACAAAAATTTTGTATTTGATTAAAGAGTACTTCCCTAGACCTCTTGGAGGTGTTACATAATAGACAGTATATACATTATAGTATCATTCTAAAATCAAAGAAATTATAAATTACTTTCAAGAGTAAGGCTTGTCGCCCTGCATTACCAGGTATCTGTTTTTCTCTCATTCAGATAAGACCAAAGTCGGTGATGATACTCCAGCTACCTTTTCGAGTCTTGTTTACTTGTATACACTCTTACTCTCTGTTATATGTCCAGCATAGCTTGCAGGTAGCAGCTCAAATTTCTGACTCTGTGCTTTTGTCTGTTGGGATTGTGCATGAAACTCATTTGTGGAGAACTCTTATTTTTAAGAAGCTGCAAAGCTGACACATGACCCTAGGAAACCCAGGCAAGGTGTTTATATTAGTGATTTTCAAACCCTTCTTCCCAAAAGACTCAGCAGAGGATTTGTTATCATGGCGTCTCTTAAATACAGTCAAATGGGCAGCTTTCACCATGATATTTATAATGATGCCACAGGGTCAGCCTATGAATCCATTGAGGCTGAAGACCACAATATCTCTTAGAAAGTAGAAAATCAGTGAGCTGTACCTCATAGTAGTTGGACATTGATGCTTTTAACCTCCACTCCCCCCAGCCACCAACACACAATTGAAATGAAGCAACCACGTTTGAGTGACTGACACTTCTCTGTTTATCTTGCTCCTTCTTTGGGGGAAATAGGATCCCTTATATTACTCCAGAATATACAAGTGTGGTGGAAACTCAAAAATCATACCATACTGATCAATTTTATTTTCTGCCTCCTCTTTCAGTACTAGATTTCCCAAATCTCTGAAGTGTTGTTTCTCTGGAATGACCCACTCATCAGTGACTCCTGCGTACTTGTCAAAATGAGAGATGAAGGTGACTGAACGTGGCTTTAGGCCATGTGTGTAGTCCTAGGCATTTTTCATAGTGTCCAAGGCATGGCTGGTGACACATATTCCAGAAAAACTTTCCTTTTAGTTTTAACATCCTTTTTCAGGATAATATCATTGCTGGTTTGCAAAAATCTTCTGTTTCTCAAAGAAATCAGGCTCGTCTTTAAGCACATGTCTTGTGGATAATAATTGCAAAGCTGTAGAGGTTCTTGAAGGACGAGGCAGAGAAAGGGACCATCGGATGGCAGCCCACACTTATTCACTACCCATGTATCGGTTTGCTAACCCCACTCTTCACATTTTTCTTTCCTAAACTTCTAACACCATTCTCCTTTTCTCACTCTCAACTAATGGCTCCTAAAAGCAATCTCATGAGAACTTCTAATCTGTTCACCATCAAACTTATCACTGCATCTGTACCCATTTATTCTGCCTTCCTTCCCTTACAATGAATGATTCTCTGCACATCTAAGGCCAGACCTTGGCCTTGTGATCAACATCCCTTCACCTATTCAAAGATTTACTCTTGGAAGAGGGGCAAGATGGCGGAAGAGTAAGATGCGGAGATCACCTTCCTTCCCACAGATACAGCAGAAATACATCTACATGTGGAACTGCTCCTACAGAACACCCACTGAACGCTGGCAGAAGACGTCAGACCTCCCAAAAGGCAAGAAAATTCCCACGTACTTGGGTAGGGTAAAAGAAAAAAGAAATAACAGAGACAAAAGATTTACTCTTTGCTCCCTCAATTGTCATCCTTCTCTTTCCTGTATCATTGCCTTCTCTTTTTCTATGGCATCATTCCTTTAGCATGTGCCCTTCCTAAACTACACATCCATCTTTGCCTGCTTCTCCATATCTACTCATTCAGAATTGACTACGCTTTCCTTCTTACTCCATTGTCCTCGCATCCTCACCATTCTATAGAAATTACTCAGGTCAAGGTGACCTGTGTTCTTCACTGCCCAAGTTCGACAGACAATCTCCAGTTCTCATCTTATACAACCTTTCAGCATCATTGGACCATTATCCTCTCCTTTCTTCTTTAAACATTGTTTCTCCCTTGGCTTCCAGGACATCCTCGTCTTATAATTGTTCTCCTAACTCATTAGCCAATTCCTTCTTGTTGTCCTATGTTGGACTGTCCTCTTTTTCCTGATGTGTAATTGCTGAGTGACCCCTGGCTTCAGTCCCTGGACCTCTTGCACACTCCAGGGGTGACTTTATCTCATGATCCACATCCAAATATATAGCACTAGCTCTGTCCTTTCCTTTGAGTGCTAGTATATCTGTTTCTCACTTGGATATCACACAGTCATCTCAACCTTAATGGGAACAACATACAGCTCTTGATTTTTCTTTCCAAAGCTGCTCCTCTTCAAGTCTTCCCTATCTTAATAGCATACTGTTGTTCAAGGTCAAAATGTACAGAGATTCTCAAGTCTTCTTCTTTGCTAATATCTCACATTTGGTCAGTCCATTAGCAAATCTGTTAGCTTCTACCTTCAAAATAAACTGGGGATTCGACCACTTCTCATTCCCTCAGCTACTACCCTAGTCCAAGTTACCACCTTTCTCTCCTAGCCTACGTAGGTGTGTCCTCAATGGTTTTCCTGTCTCCGGTCTTGCCCACTTGCTCCCCCCATGTCAATTCTCCATACAGTGGCCAGAGTAATTTTTTTTAATGTTAATTAAATCACAACACTTCCCTGGTTAGAACTCTCTTTTCAGTGAGTGCTTTGAACAGCACTGAGAATAAGTTCCAAGGTCCTTATCGTTGCCTATAAGGCTTTTAGCTCCCTCTCTGTCCTCATCTTGTTGCTCTGCCACCCTTATTGCCTCTATTCTAGCCATACTTGCCTTTTTCTTTACCAGACACAACATGCTCACACCCACCTGTGGGCCCTGAACTTGCGTGTCTCTGCCTGGGATGCTTTTCCCACAGAAATGAGCACTGCTCACTACCTCCTTCTTTCAAGTCTCTGATTATGTGTCATTTTCTCAGAGAAGCCTTTTTGCTTTAAAATATCTCAAGTAGCAATACATTTTTTGCCACTTTTTATCCCCTTATTTTGCTCTATTTTTCTTCATAGCTCTTACTATTACCTGCTGTTGTATTACATGTTATATTGTTTATCGTCTGCCTACTAAACAATGACATGAATTCAGGGACCACATCCCCAGTGTCTAGAACAATATCAGGCACATAAGATGTGCTCTGTAAATAATTATTCAATGAATGAATCTACTCAGGGACACAGGGACAAAACATACAAATATTAATGACACTTGAAGTTAAATTACATTTCAAAAGTTACATTTTTTCATTAACAGCTTTCACGTGCTCTCATATACATAATCTCATTTAATCCTTACCTGTAAGTGCTATCACTTTCCTATTTTATAGGCAAAGAAAGAGCTACAGTGCAGATGTATCCACCCCAAATCACAGAGCTAGTTAGTGGTGGAGGTGGGATTTAAGCCCAGATATTCTGATTATAAATCCTGTCTTATTTCATGTATAAAGGACAGTAAGTGCTTTGGGAGTTGGAGACAAATTTGGTTTACACAGGGATATAGGAGTTAATGGGTGCTTTAGGGAAACCTTAGAGTATTTGTGTCTTGAGATTTGAACATGGGATTAGATATAAATAACGAGCAAAGGCATTCCAGATATGGTAATGGCATGAGCAAATGCAAAGAGACGTGGATGTGTCTGGTGAATTCATATAGGAGTAGATTCATGTAGCCAATTCAAGTTACTGCTTGAGCTTGAGGCAGTAGGAAACACTTAAAAATATTTGAATCAAGACTGCCACATGCAAAGAGGTTTGCTGAGGATCCTTTAGCTTGGTGAGTGGTGCAAAGAAGAGAGAGGAGAGGAGATCAGAGGGGAGGGAGCAGGAACAAGGACCTGGGTGGCAGGACTTGCTCAGAAAGAAAGAGAGGCAGTTCTTTGCTTAGAGGTAGAAAAAAAGGTGCCAAGGTTAGGGAAGATTCTGGTAGCTCCCAAGATTTTGGAGGGTGATCTTTTTTTGTGTCTGCTGTTGCTAGTCTTTCCAAAACAAGACATTGTTCTGAAAATAGACTGAAGACTAGTCAAGTCTGGGGGTCAGGGTTTTGAGTTGTTAGTAGAAATCTTGGAAGAGTCATGATGTAAAAAATAACAGAAATTGTAAAACAACAACAGTTAGACCTTAACTCAAATTAAGAAACGCATTTTGAGCTCCCATCACATGTTAGATCTAACTTCTTAATAAGAAAATATTTTTGTATTTTTTTTGTTTGTTTTTTAGATTGTGCTAATCACAGTGTGTTGAAGTTAAACCACTATGCATCGTGACTTCAGGCAAGGTGAAGCTTTATTTTAGATGATGACTCACTTTGAACTGGTTTTTAATAAGTGTTCTAGGATGGTGGAAAGATCTGGGTGGAACCATGCTCAATATTTCAAAGTGAGCACTTGAAAATCTATTTCTGCTTCTTAGTAATAGGATCTCTGAGGTGCCAGAATTATTTTCGAACTGGTTCACTGGTTCTCAGAGGCCCTGCTACCCCAGGTCCATGGAACTGGCAAGGAATTTGATGTAATTGCTTTTGCACCTGCCATTTGATGGGAATTGTTTTGGAAATTACTTAGTCATATAACTAAGAAACATCTAGTGTTTGTCCTCTTAGAGATTGGACTTAATGGCCAAATGGCTTGATTTGACCCTATCTATGGTTCAGAGCTATTTAATTGTTAAAATTCTTGACCACTGTGTTCCTCAATTAAATTACAAATTTAAATCAAACATGTGTTTTGTATCTATATTTTGAAGTACTCTGTGATCTGTTTTTATGACTTACTGATTCCAGCCTGTGCTTTTGTCCTTGGCGTTCCCTTTAGCTCTGCATACATCCCTCCTTTCTTCCTACCTGTCTAAGCTCATCTCCACCTCTTGGGGAAGACTTCCCTCTTTAATACCCCATTCTCACTTGCCTTTGTTTCACTTCTCTGAACACCTATATACAGTGCACTTGTAATTTTTCTTTCGTTAACTTCACTATAAACTGGGTACATTATGTAGTTTGTTTTTAAAAATTCCTTTATGGTTTAAAATATTCTGCACAAAAAAGGCAACTCTGTGGACAAGGAGTGCCCCCTTAGTCCCCTCTTTTCTTTTCAAGAGAAGCAATAAAAAAAAAAACCTTTGTTGTTGTCATTTCTTAAATATTAGCTCTTCTGCTTTTAAATTTTGGTAGCTTATTCAAATTTTCTGAAGTACCGAGGAGTCCAATACAGTAAAGAACAAACAACTTGTGTGAGGGTCTGTATGGTCCCCCTAGGCTGTGAGTTACCAGTTCGCTAGAAAGTCAGTTTCCTAATACACCTTCTACAGAGCACTGGTCCCACTCCCCAGAGACTTTTCTTGAAAAGGGGTCTTGGTACAACAAATTAGGAAACACTGTTTTATCTCCCAGAGGATCTCAGTGTACATTAGCATATTATTGGCTCTGAGAAGCTCAGAGTTGTAAAAAAAAACAACTTAGCATTCCCCAAATGTACTTGACCATGGAGCCTTTTTTCCACATCACATCTCAACATCCTGCGGAACTAGCATTCGGTGGGACATACTTTGGGAAATGCTTCTGTTAGGTGTTTCCTCTCTTAGGTAGGCCAAAGAATAAATGTGAAGGCCAATCCCCACGAAATAATAATTTAATCTCCCTAAACACATGATGTGGAAAACAGGTATTGTCTTTGTATTTTAACTCCTCCCAATGCCATAAAATGACAACTCAGTAAATTTTGGTGTAAGTGGATTGTCTTTTTAAATACTGAGAGTGGGAAGAGGAGGCGTGTGGGCTATCAGTGCCTGTCCTTTGAGTGTTGGGTCTGTCCCTTTGTCTTTCTCAGGTCGGTCATTGTGTGCTTGGCGTGTCCCGGTCCCGTCACCATCAACATGCTGCATAATGGATGAGGCTGAAGAGACTTAGGCAGCAGGTGTTCTAGCAATTAAAAAAAGAAAGAACAGAGCTGTTGATTATTGCCAACAGCATTAGTCCTCCCTTTCTTCCTTTTACAAACAACAGCTCTCTGTGTCAATCAGCAGCAAAATGGCAACTGTTCTGCTTTACTAGTTCTACTTATTACCTTCCGGGCACTGTAGTCAAAACTCCCGTTTGGATAGTTTGTGCCCTTATATTGGAAGTGGGCTGTATTTTTCCCTTTGTTCTCTAAAAGATTGTTGCAATCTAGTTAATAGCCCACAAACTTATTAAAAATTATATCACGGTACACTGGAATGGATTGGGGACAATTATTAGCTTTGCTATAATTGTTGGCTGTCCTATAAGGGGAGAAGGAAATATATTTGCAAATTCAGGACTAGAGAGTATACAAGCTTTCAAGAACCTGAGTATACTCCACAGCTAGGAAATATTTAGGACAAAAGTAAGCTTTTTATATTTGATTTTATATGCTTGGGAAAGGCCTATTCACTGGATTATTGTTACTGCTCCAATTTTCAGGAATTTAGTGGAGACCTTTTGCTTTTGCATTCTGATCGTCTGCCTATAGCCAGGAATCAGAAACAGCTCTCTGAAAGAACAGTAGGTTTATATTATCATAGTAGTTGCATCTTTCTATAAGTTGTTGATTGTTTATGAACAAGAGTGTATGCAAGTTTAGAAACATTCATATGGTTATATGGTTTGTTTTCAATTATTTTTTGATAATTCTCCAATGTCACGGATATTGTAATACATTTAAAACACCACATTTAAGTTAACTGTTAGCCTCATAATATATATGTAATAGAGACTGCGAGTTTGCAGTAGTATTCTGGAACCAGCTCATATGGCTCAAGAGAGAAGCTTGTGTGCATTTCCTCCCCACTGTGTGTTCAGTGATATCAGGCTGAGCTTGAAATCAACCACAGTGGGAATATTTACACCATGGAGATTGGCAAATGCTACACGTCAGGGCTCTTCTCCCCTCCCCACCTCATGAGAACCCATTGTTAAGCATTTAGCAGAATACCATTGGTTCTAGGCCATCTCTCAGGGTGACTTGATTATAAGGAGTTTTAAAAATATAACCAAGGAGAGACTTCCCATGTGATCCAGTGGCTAAGACTCCACGATCCCAATGCAGGGGGCCCGGGTTCAATCTCTGGTCAGGGAACTAGATCCCACATGCCGCAACTAAGAGTTCGCATGCTGCAACTAAAGACCCACATGCCGCAACTAAGAGTTCGCATGCTGCAACTAAAGACCCACACACTGCAACGAAGATCCTGCCTGTCGCAACTAAGACCCGATGCAGCCAAATAAATAAATAAATGTTAAAAAAATATATATATATATATAACCAAGGACCTCTTAGAACATATCTTGTATTCTAACAATAACACAGTTAACTTTTTATACCCTTTTTTCCTTCTTCCTCTCTCTAGACTTTTTGTTAATGAGGTTTTTCAAGATGATGCGTGGGCAGAAGGTCCTGTTGTTGGTTTTGTTTTGTTTTTGATTAACGTGGATCTCACTTACTAGGTTTATAACAAATAGCCATCTTGTCTTTTCTTTAATTTACCTGTGGTAGTACAGCATTACACTGTTTCCTTATGGTTTTTTGTAGCACTCTGAAAACAGGACTCCTTCCTTATTGATGTGGACCATGTTTATGGAGGAAACATTGTGTAAGGAGAGATAAACACAGAGTCTGAGTAATGTTCACTCCAGTAGAAACCAAGATGGCGCTGCTTCCTCAGTGGGGGCAGCTGCCACATTGTGGTGTCAGTGAGGCCCAGTGATGAACAGCACTTTAGCGGGATTACCACCTGCTGTCTTCATCACAGAACAGCCAAGAGAACAGATTTCCTGCCATAATACATTATTTGTAAGTCTAAAGAACCAGAGGGAGATAAGTAGGGAAATATTTTGTTCTGAAATGCCTAATGGTCTCAAGTGAGGCATCTTGTCTTCTTTCCTTCTGGTCCCCTTCACTCCCCATTAGTGGATATTTATTTTTCATTCCATAGGGGATCAAGTTGTGTATAAGATTCTTTCAAGTTGTATTCTCTGGATATGTGTGATGATTTTTTAAATACAGAGGCTAAAATCCAGTGACATCACAGAGATTGTTATGATTTCACCTCCACAGTGTTGAGTGAATTGACAGTATATGGGCAGACATTTTGACATTTCTCTGGATTTGGGGCCTTATATTCTTTTTCCACGTTTTGAGGAAGAGGCACATTGAAGAGAGAAGATTGCAGAGGCAGTGGGAAGTCAGATCTTTATTTACAACTCAACTGACACAGGCGTCTTTGGGCAGCGTAGCCTTCTGGTTAGGGATGTGGTTCGGGAACCAGACTGCCCAGCTTAGAGTCCTGGCTCTGCCACTTACTGTGTGAAATTGGGGCAATTACTTCGTGGTCTATACTTTCATTTCTTCATCTGGAAAACAGAGATAATAATCACACTTCTATCAGGGCCCCTGAGAGCCCATTGAGCACCTTTGTATAAACTCAAAAAGACATCATGGGGTGGACTCTTTGGGCTTGAGTACAGACAGTGGCTTTATGTGAATTAGGAAGACAAGACTCTTTCACCAGAAGAATTTGTGTAGTTTGACAAAGAGAGCTCAGGCTGGCTTTTAGCCCCAACTTGTCTCCTCAGCTGGGCACCACTGTTGAGGGCACAACCTGTGCAACCAGCTGCGGTAGCTCTGACAACTGCACCAGGGAACTGAGGAGTAAGTGAGTCAATTAAGGTTCCATAAAAGATGCTGTTACTATTATCATCAAAACTTCAAGGTGAGAGCCTAGGGTGGAACAGGGTTCAGAGAATCTGTAGATTTGTGCAAAGTTATCTTAGAGGAGTGGAGTGATTTGCTGGAAACCCTTGGTTATTAGAGAACTGTGGCTTGAACCCAGTTGTCTGGACTTTCAGCTTCCTACCAATCCTGACTAGGTGTCTTTAGATAACCATGTGATTCAAACCATTGATAGAAGATGGGGGGAAGGGGCACTGTGGCCATTCCTGACCCCAAGTGTCTGCCTAGAGCCATTCAAATGGTAAAATCTCAGAAGATGATGTGTCCTTTCTTTTCCAAAGCCTAGCAGTACATTGGCTCCTTTGATACTCAGATGTTTGTTTTAAAATATATTATTCCTAGAGGGGTGGGATAGGGAGGGTGGGAGGGAGGGAGACGCAAGAGGGAAGAGATATGGGGATATATGTATATGTATAGCTGATTCACTTTGTTATAAAGCAGAAACTAACACACCATTATAAAGCAATTATACTCCAATAAAGATGTTAAAAAAAAATACATATATATATATTATGCAGGGCTTCCCTGGTGGCACAGTGGTTAAGAATCTGCCTGCCCGTGCAGCGGACACAGGTTTGAGCCCTGGTCCGGGCAGATCCCACATGCTGCGGAGCAACTAAGCCCGTGCACCACAACTACTGAGCCTGCGCTCTAGAGCCCACAAGCCGCAACTACTGAGCCTGGGTGCCACAACTGCTGAAGCCCGCTCACCTAGAGCCTGTGCTCCGCAACAAGAAAAGCCACCCAATGAGAAGTCTGCGCACCACAATGAAGAGTAGCCCCTGCTCCCCACAACAAGAGAAGCCCGCACACAACAACAAAGACCCAATGCAACCAAAAATAAATAAATAAATAAAAATAAAAATTTTAAAATATATATATATCATGCAGTAAGCATGTGTGGATCCCAGTCACCATTTTTTAAATTGAAGTATAGTTGATTTGCAATACTGTGTTATTTTCCGGTGTACAGCAAAGTGATTCAGTTTTACATATATACATATTTCTTTCTGACTCTTTTCCATTATAGGTTATTACAAGATGTTGAATATAGTTCCCTGTGCTATTCAGTAAATCCTTGTTGTTCATCTGTTTTGTATATAGTGGTGTGTATCTGTTATCCCATACTCCTAATTTATTCCTCCCCCACCTTTCCCCTTTGGTAAACGTAAGTTTGTTTTCTATGTCTGTGAGTCTGTTTCTGTTTTGTAAATAAGTTCATTTGTATTATTTTTTAGCTTCCACATATAAATGTTATCATATAATATTTGTCTTTGTCTATCTGGCTTACTTCACTCAGTATGATAATCTCTAGGTCTATCCATGTTGCCACAAATGGCAATATTTCATTCTTTTTATGGCTGATATTCCATTGTGTGTGTGTGTGTGTGTGTGTGTGTGTGTGTGTGTGTGTATCACATCTTCTTTATCATTCATCTGTTGATGGACACTTGGGTTGCTTCCATGTCTTGGCTACTGTAAATAGTGCTTCTGTGAACATTGGGGAGCATGATGTATCTTTTCAAATTAGAGATTTTGTCTTTTCTGGATAAATGCCCAGGAGTAGGATTGCTGGATCATATGGTAACTCTATTTTTAGTTTTTTGTAAGGAACCTCTATACTGTTTTTCCATAGTGCCAGCCTCCATTTTAATAGACCTGAGGAATATTATTAGTTGGAGGTGTATTTCTATTACATTTGAATGAAAAACCTTTTACAAGTAGTATTTTACAAAGACTTTCTGAGTTAAACCAAATGGAAAATGGCTTTTGTTACTAACAAAAGAAAAAAAAAATAGAGGTTAAACCACTATGGAAGTCAACCTCTGTTTCTCCAGTCCTCCCTTTAAAATCTTTTTAATTGTAAAGTATAACACAATTACAGAAAACCACATAAATTCACAGCTTAGGTAATTATTTAAGGTGGACAGTCTTGGAATCACTGTCTCAAGAAGTAGATTCAAATCAAGAAGTAGAATTTTATCACCCTGGAAGCCCGTCCTGGGCTCCCTCCCACTGATAATTCCTTCCCTCCTTCTAAAAGTCACTTTCTCATTTTATGTTGATCACTTCCTGGCTTTTCTTCATAGTTGTGTTGCCCAAGTCATACCTACGACTTTTAAAAGGACAGGCTGTTTAAAATGTGATCATCCTATCTGTATAATGAGCATTTCACCATGTTTTATTTTCCTTTGGTAATCTAATAACTTGTTTGGGTGAATTCTAGTAGTTTTCTAACTTGACTTTGATGTGTTTTAAAATACCAAGTACTGGTGAAACACAACAGTTTTGTGGTTACTTTGGATTCTTAGCCAAAAATTATTAGGTTATTAGAATATCAAATGGTGAAATTGATCAGTTCTTCAGACACTTCTACAACTGTCACAGGACTGTGTGTACTTGGCAGAGCCTCTAGTTCCCATTCTTTGCCCCAAATCAGGAAGCCAGGGGGCTTGACCCCTCTTTCCTTTCCATCCTCAGTACTAACGTCATGTTGATTTGATGACTGGCAAGAGCCATTTCTGTGTAGTGAGCAGGTGAGAGAGTGGGTTGAATATAAATGAAATGACTGATAGTGAACCATTGAAAACAAATACGAAAAAGTACTCCTAGTAACAAATGAGGAGGCACCAGACAGGTTTTTGACTTGATTTCTTTCCCTGGACTGCTGAATGACTTTCAGCTGTAGCTCCAGACAACATTTTATTATGAATATTTTGAAACATGAGAGAGAGAGAGAGAGAGAGAGAGAGAGAGAGGAAGGAAGGAAGGTAGGTTGGTTCAAAGAGGCCATATACCCACCACCTAGTGTCAATAATTGTTAACATTTTCTATATTTACTTCTAACACAAACACATGCACACATACTCCTAATAACTTTTCAACCTTTTCAAAATAAATTACAGACATCAGACCCCTTTCCCTCTAAATACTTTGTGCGCATCTCCAAGCTATGAGGACATTCTTCTACATAACCACCATGCCATTGTCACTCAAAGTGAAGTAATGCCCTGATATTATCAAATGACCAGTATATGTCCAGATATCCCCAATCGTGCCCAAAATATCACCTGTAAATCTGCTTTTAAACTAGGATTTCACTAAGACGCATGCAATGAATTGGTTGTCATGTCCCTTAAGTCTCTTATTTAAGGTAACAACCCTCCACTTTTCTTCACGACATTGGCTTTTTGAAGGTCAATTTTCTTATAAAATGTGTCATTTTTCTGGATTTGCCCAATTGTTTCCTCATGGTCTCACTAAATCCGGACCATGTGTATAGGAGTCTGTCACATCGTGTGATTTTGTACCCAGCACTCACAAGCCCAAGAGCCATCTGTGAAGCAGCAGATCTGCCTCAGCCATACTCACTTTCTCTTGAGCGGTATTTCTGAACAGAAATTGCAACCACCTGATCTAGACACTCCAGCATGGATTTTTTTCTTCTCCTTAGATATGAAGCTCGAGGAAAGAAAGTAATAGAGCTTCCAATCAGTAGTAAATGTCCTATTAGATGGTTTCTACTTATGATTTCTAACCTCTAGCAACCTTGTAAAACAGGTTCCTACAACCGTCTTTTTTTTTTTTTAAAGGAATTCCTTTATTATTATTTATTATTATTATTTATTTATTTATGGCTGTGTTGGGTCTTCGTCTCTGTGCGAGGGCTTTCTCTAGTTGTGGCAAGCGGGGGCCACTCTTCATCGCGGTGCGCGGGCCTCTCACTATCGCGGCCTCTCTTGTTGCAGAGCACAGGCTCCAGACGCGCAGGCTCAGCAGTTGTGGTTCACGGGCCTAGTTGCTCCGCGGCATGTGGGATCTTCCCAGACCAGGGCTCGAACCCGTGTCCCCTGCATTGGCAGGCAGATTCTCAACCACTGTGCCACCAGGGAAGCCCACAACCGTCTTTTAAAGATGATGGAGCAGCCTCAGAGAAACGAAGCCATTTGTCCAGTGTCACATAGCTCCGAAGTGTCACACCTGAAATTTGGACCCCGATTTGCCTAATTCAGAGGTTTTATATATCCTTGTGCTGAGGACTAGATGACAGTTCCACACACTGATTTGTCAAAATTAGCCATGAATTGAAGTATTTATTTAAGGAGCAACATGATACCCAGGTAAAAATCACACTGTGGCTGAAGCCTACCTCTGCGGCTTGTAGTAGAGACAGCACACATAGCCCAGAAGCACTTTACTAGCCCATTTTCTTGCGGGACTCATTCTTTTTCTTTGCTCTCAAATCAATTGCTAATACTTTATGTTGTGTTAAAGCTCATGAGTTGTTTGTCTTTCTTTGCAGTATCTGTTCTGTCTCTTTAGAAGGTAAGAACAGCCTAAGTGTGCAAACACACTTACTGCTAAACCCACTCACATGTTCCTGGACTGACCCCTTTCCTGTGTCTAGAGCACGCAATGGCTAGATCAGAGGATTTAATGCTCCCAGCATGCTTTGGAGCATTTCTTGTATTCTTAATTAGATTTTTTTTCAGCAGAGTCTGTCAATCTGTGGCTATAAACAGCGCCTTCTGGGTTTCTGATGACATGATGAAAATATAAATGCATTCTGCAGATTGCATTTTATTATCCTCAACATTAAACACTCAGAGCTAGTGCTGGAGAGGATCATGGTCTGATAATGTTGATTAAATAACCTCAGGCCTGGACTTCTGTGCTGTTTCTTTGCCAACCCAAACTGAATAGATGTAAGGAGCTATTGTTATTAAAGAGAGTGTATCGATGTAATTGTCATTAGAATACGTGCCTTCAGAGGGCAGTGGGTGGGGCAATGAAGCCCTGGCCTGGGTGAAGGGAGGTCTGGTTTTAGTCTCATCCTTGCTGATAGCTAGCTTACGACATTGAGCAAGTCACTTAATTTGCAGGACATTATTTTTTCTTATCTGTAAAATGAAGAGGTTGTGGATAAAACTTGGACTTATTCTGGTGTAGTGAGAAGGCACATGGGATTGATCTATAAAAAGATTTCTGGGTCCTGTGTGGGAGATGCTTGTAGAGGGCCGGAGAGGAAGCAGGGTGACCATGAAGGTGGCTGGTGTAGTTTTTTTGCTGAGAGGCGACGGAGGCTTGGACTAGTGTGTAGTGTAGAGACAGAGGGTAAAGGACAGATCTAAAGTACATTTTGGAGAGAGGAACATTGCTCTTTTTGATGGTTTGACTGTGTCTGTAGGCTCTTGGTGACGGGAGATGGTGGTGCCATTCATTGATATGGAGGAGACCAGAGGTGGAACAGGTTGATTGGAGGACAGACGTCACAAGTTTTGTTTTGATCTTGTTAAGTGTGAAATATTTATTAGGTATCCAAGTGAAGATGTTGAGTAAGAAATTGGATATTTGATTCCGGACATCAGGGGAGAAGGGTCAATGCCACATATAAAAATGTGTGAGTTATCATATGCAAGATGTTTAAAGGCAAGATATTTAAACTCATAAAAATGAATGAGTTATCAGTGTGAGGTACTTAAAGACTTGGAACTACCCAGGGAAGAGGAGTGTGGGGCTATACAGAGAACAAAGGAAAAGTGAAGAAAGGAGAAAAAGAGCCATGTTTTATACCTAAGAAATGAATGAGGTAGAATTACCTAAGGCAACAGAGAAAGGAGTATTTATTGAATGAGGTAGAAGGAAAATCAGGAGTGTCTGGTAGTGGGGAGGCCTAGGAGGGGCAAGCGATCTAAAAAGGAAGGAGTGGTTGACTATCATGCTGCTGAGACCTTGATTCAGATTAGATGAGACAATGTCTGTTGGATCAGACAGTATGGCAAAATTAGAATTTAAGAGGAGAACCAGTAAAGCATGGCATCATTTAAGATCAGGGAGGAAAGATCTGCAAAGAGTATTGGAAAGAGAGAAATTAAGACTGAGATCTATGGCAATTCTGGTATTGTTGCCAATATTGACAATGAAGTTTATTGAGCTCTTACTATGGATTAGGCACTATGGGAAGGGTTTGACATACACTAATTAATTTACTCGTATGCAATTCATTTACTATTGATGCATTTAGAGTAGGTACAATTTATCACTTTGTAAGTAGGGAAGCTGAAGGTTGGTAGAAGTTCATTAATCTGCTTATGATTTAGCTTCTGCTGGTGAGGCTCAGAGTCAAATTTGCAGGTCTCAACTTTTAATCCTTTAAGAATTTTCAGCGAATTAAAAGAGGACAGGCGGCTGAGCTATGATGATAAAGAGTAATGGGTACCCGATACTCGTATATGGGGATTGGACTGTGAAAGGAAGGAGAAAAACAGGATTGTGGTTGAAGGAGCTGGATTCAATGAATTAGCGTTTTTAGGAAAGGAGGGAAATCATTATGCTATCAGCAGAGAGATGAAGGATGCTATGGTCCTAGAGGTAAGGTTGAGATAAAGGTAGTACCTGGGGATGGGAAGGGATGGGATTCCAAGCTTTGATAGAGGAAAGAGAAAGTGCATTTCTGTCTTTTGAGCTGACAGGAAAAGATGAAAAGATATGTGTAGATATGGTCTATAAAGGGATGTGGGTGGGGCTAGGGGCAGTGGTCCTAAAGGAAAGTCTGGCCAGATGGTCTTGATCTCACTGTGATTCCAAAAGCAAGGTCATTGGCTATAAAATGTTGGTGGCAGAGTCCACGAGAAAGTCATGCTTGGACTATCTCTTTAGGAATGGGGAATTAGTGGGAAATGGGGAGAACGATTGCCAAAGAACCTTTCCCTTGCCCCATCTTCTGGGATGTCTCTGTTGTTTCAGGTTCAAGTACAACCCATAGTTCTGACATACAGGTCCTTTATCATGTGGGCTATGCCTATGGTGGCGCCTTATCTCCTACCACTCTCCCCTCCCCACCTGCCTCCCCCTGTTCTCACCCTTAGGACTTTTCCTCTTTGCTCAAATAAACCTTTTTATAGGTCTTTGTGTTTGCCTGGGGTGCACTACTTCATCTCCTTCCTTTGAGGAATCCTTTCCTTTCCTTCAGGACCAACTCAAATGTCAGCCCCTCAAAGGCTTTCCTTGACTACCTCAGGCAGAGAGAGTTCATTTCTTTGCTCAGATGCTGCACAGAATCATGTGTATGTAGGAGTGTGAACTCTGCAGTCTTCCTACCTGAGGTTAAATCTTGGCTCTGCTATTTACTAGTTTTGTGTCCTTGGGCAAGTTACTTAACCTCTCTGCGTCTAGGTTTCTTTGACTTTAAAATGGAAATAATAATAATCAGACCCACCTCATAGGGCTGTTATGAGGATTAAATAAATTCATATGTGGCAAACATTTAGAACAGAGAAAGCATAAGGAAATTGCTATATGAATGTGAACTATTCAGCTATCTCTTTAGTTGTGCAGTTTGTGTTGATTGCTTGCTCCGTGCTCTTGCCCATAATTCTCTTCCAACACCAACTACTGTTTTGTAATGTTTTATCTTTCCCCCTGGCTCGTGGGTCCTTACTGGGTAGGGTCCAGATCTTGTTATTTTGATCTCACTCACACCTCTTATACTGCCTGGCCAGAAGTAGGTATTTGGTAGACGGTAGATGATTATTGGTTGATTGCTAATTCTGACTTAGATGAGTATGACTTGAGATGGTTTGCAAAGAGTTTCCATAGAATTTTTTTTTAATTTTTAAATTTAATTTAATTTATTTTTTTATACAGCAGGTCCTTATTAGTCATCCATTTTATACACATCAGTGTATACATGTCAATCCCAATCTCCCAATTCATCACACCACCACCTCCACCCTGCCGCTTTCCCTCCTTGGTGTCCATACATTTGTTCTCTACATCTGTGTCTCAATTTCTGCCCTGCAAACTGGTTCATCTGTACTATTTTTCTAGGTTCCACATATATACGTTAATATACAATATTTATTTTTCTCTTTCTGACTTACTTCACTCTGTATGACAGTCTCTAGATCCATCCACGTCTCAACAAATGACCCAATTTCGTCCCTTTTTATGGCTGAGTAATATTCCATTGTATATATGTACCACAACTTCTTTATCCATTCATCTGTCGATGGGCATTTAGGTTGCCTCCATGACCTGGCTATTGTAAATAGTGCTGCAATGAACATTGGGGTGCATGTGTCTTTTTGAATTATGGTTTTCTCTGGGTATATGCCCAGTAGTGGGATTGCTGGATCATATGGTAATTCTATTTTTAGTTTTTTAAGGAACCTCCATACTGTTCTCCATAGTGGCTGTATCAATTTGCATTCCCACCAACAGTGCAAGAGGGTTCCCTTTTCTCCACACCCTCTCCAGCATTTATTGTTTGCAGATTTTCTGATGATGCCCATTCTAACTGGTGTGAGGTGATACCTCACTGTAGTTTTGATTTGCGTTTCTCTAATAATTAGTGATGTTGAGCAGCTTGTCATGTGTTTCTTAGCCATCTGTATGTCTTCTCTGGAGAAATGTCTATTTACGTCTTCTGCCCATTTTTGGATTGGGTTGTTTGTTTTTTTAATATTGAGCTGCATGAGCTGTTTATATATTTTGGAGATTAATCCTTTGTCTGTTGATTTGTTGGCAAATATTTTCTCCCCTTCTGAGGGTTGTCTTTTTGTCTAGTTTATGGTTTCCTCTGCTGTGCAAAAGCTTTTAAGTTTCATTAGGTCCCATTTGTTTATTTTTGTTTTTATTTCCATTACTCTAGGAGGTGGGTCAAAAAAGATCTTGCTGTGATTTATGTCAAAGAGTGTTCTTCCTATGTTTTCATCTAAGAGTTTTATAGTGTCCGGTCTTACATTTAGGTCTCGAATCCATTTTGAGTTTATTTTTGTGTATGGTGTTAGGGAGTGTTCTAATTTCATTCTTTTACATGTAGCTGTCCAGTTTTCCCAGCACCACTTATTGAAGAGACTGTCTTTTCTCCATTGTATATCCTGGCCTCCTTTGTCATAGATGAGTTGACCATAGGTGCGTGGGTTTATCTCTGGGCTTTCTATCTGGTTCCATTGATCTATGTTTCTGTTTATGTGCCAGTACCATATTGTCTTGATTACTGTAGCTTTGTAGTATAGTCTGAAGTCAGGGAGTCTGATTCCTCCAGCTCTGTTTTTTTCCCTCAAGACTGCTTTGGCTATTTGGGGTCTTTTGTGTCTCCATACAAATTTTAAGATTTTTTGTTCCAGTTCTATAAAAAATGCCATTGGTGATTTGATAGGGATTGCATTGAATCTGTAGATTGCTTTGGGTAGTATAGTCATTTTCACAATATTGATTCTTCCAATCCAAGAGCATGGTATATCTCTCCATCTGTTGGTATCATCTTTAATTTCTTTCATCAGTGTCTTATAGTTTTCTGAATACAGGTGTTTTGTCTCCCTAGGTTGGTTTATTCCTAGGTATTTTATTCTTTTTGTATCAGTGGAGTGTTTCCTTAATTTCTCTTTCAGATTTTTCATCGTTAGTGTATAGGAATGCAAGAGATTTCTGTGAATTAATTTTGTATCCTGCTACTTTACCAACTTCATTGATTAGCTCTAGTAGTTTTCTGGTGGCATCTTTAGGATTCTCTATGTATAGTATCATGTCATCTGCAAACAGTGACAGTTTTAATTCTTCTTTTCCAATTTGTATTCCTTTTATTTCTTTTTCTTTTTCAACTGCCGTGGCTAGGACTTCCAAAACTATGTTGAATAATAGTGGTGAGAGTGGACACTCTTGTGTTGTTCCTGATCTTAGAGGAAATGCTTTCAGTTTTTCACCATTGAGAATGACGTTTGCTGTGGGTTTGTCGTATATGGCCTTTATTATGTTGAGGTAGGTTCCCTCTATGCCCACTTTCTGGAGAGTTTTTATCATAAATGGGTGTTGAATTTTGTCAAAAGCTTTTTCTGCATCTATTGAGATGATCATATGTTTTTTATTCTTCAATTTGTTAATATGGTATATCACATTGATTGATTTACGTATACTGAAGAATCCTTGCATCCCTGGGATAAATTCTACTTGATCATGGTGTATGATCCTTTTAATGTGTTGTTGGATTCTGTTTGCTAGTATTTTGTTGAGAATTTTTGTATCTACATTCATCAGTGATATTGGTCTGTAATTTTCTTTTTTTGTAGTATCTTTGTCTGGTGTTCGTATCAGGGTGATGGTGGCCTCACAGAATGAATTTGGGAGTGTTCCTTCCTCTGCAATTTTTTGGAAGGGTTTGAGAAAGATGGGTGTTAGCTCTTCTCTAAATGTTTGATAGAATTCACCTGTGAAGCCATCTAGTCCTGGACTTCTGTTTGTTGGAAGGTTTTTAATCACAGTTTCAATTTCATTACTTGTGATTGGTCTGTTCATATTTTCTATTTCTTCCAGGTTCAGTCTTGGAAGCTTATACCTTTCTAAGAATTTGTCCATTTCTCCCAGGTTGTTCATTTTATTGGCATAGAGTTGCTTATAGTAGTCTCTTAGGATGCTTTGTATTTCTGCGGTGTCTGTTGTAACTTCTCCTTTTTCATTTATAATTTTATTGGTTTGAGTCATCTCCCTCTTTTTCTTGATGACTCTGGCTAATGGCTTATCAATTTTGTTTATCTTCTCAAAGAACCAGCTTTTAGTTTTATTGATCTTTGCTATTGTTTTCTTTGTTTCTATTTCATTTATTTCCGCTCCGATCTTTATGATTTCTTTCCTTCTGCTAACTTTAGGTTTTGTTTGTTCTTCTTTCTCTAGTTCCTTTAGGTGTAAGGTTAGATTGTTTATTTGAGATTTTTCTTGTTTCTTGAGGTAGGCTTGTATAGCTATAAACTTCCCTCTTAGAACTGCTTTTGCTGCATCCCATAGGTTTTGGATCATCGTGTTTTCATTGTCATTTGTCTCTAGGTATTTTTTGATTTCCTCTTTGATTTCTTCAGTGATCTCTTGGTTATTTAGTAACATATTGTTTAGCCTCCATGTGTTTGTGTTTTTTTCCCTGTAATTCATTTCTAATTTCATAGCGTTTTGGTCAGAAAAGATGCTTGATATGATTTCAATTTTCTTAAATTTACTGTGGCTTGATTTGTGACCCAAGATGTGATCTATCCTGGAGAATGTTCCGTGTGCACTTGAGAAGAAAGTGTAATCTGCTCTTTCTGGATGGAATGTCCTATAAATATCAATTCAATCTATCTGGTCTATTGTGTCATTTAAAGCTTCTGTTTCCTTATTTATTTTCATTTTGGATGATCTCTCCATTGGTGTAAGTGAGGTGTTAAAGCCCCCCACTATTATTGTGTTACTGTCGATTTCCTCTTTTATAGCTGTTAGCAGTTGCCTTATGTATTGAGGTGCTCCTATGTTGGGTGCATATATATTTACAATTGTTATATCTTCTTCTTGGATTGATCCCTTGATCATTATGTAGTGTCCTTCTTTGTCTCTTGTAACATTCTTTATTTTAAAGTCTATTTTATCTGATATGAGTATTGCTACTCCAGCTTTCTTTTGATTTCCATTTGCATGGAATATCTTTTTCCATCCCCTCACTTTCAGTCTGTATGTGTCCCTAGGTCTGAAGTGGGTCTCTTGTAGACAGCATATATATGGGTCTTGTTTTTGTATCCATTCAGCAAGCCTGTGTCTTTTGGTTGGAGCATTTAATACATTCACATTTAAGGTAATTATCGATATATATGTTCCTATGACCATTTTCTTAATTGTTTTGGGTTTGTTTTTGTAGGTCCTTTTCTTCTCTTGCGTTTTCTGCCTAGAGAAGTTCCTTTAGCATTTGTTGTAGAGCTGGTTTGGTGGTGCTGAATTCTCTTAGCTTTTGCTTGTCTGTAAAGCTTTTGATTTCTCTGTCGAATCTGAATGAGATCCTTGCTGGGTACAGTAAACTTGGTTGTAGGTTCTTCCCTTTCATCACTTTAAGTATATCATGCCACTCCCTTCCAGCTTGTAGAGTTTCTGCTGAGAAATCAACTGTTAAGTTTATGGGAGTTCCCTTGTATGTTATTTGTCGTTTTTCCTTTGCTGCTTTCAGTAATTTTTCTTTGTCTTTAATTTTTGCCAGTTTGATTACTATGTGTCTTGGCGTGTTTCTCCTTGGGTGTATCCTGTATGGGACTCTCTGCACTTCCTGGACTTGGGTGGCTATTTCCTTTCCCATGTTAGGGAAGTTTTCGACTATAATCTCTTCAAAGATTTTCTCGGGTCCTTTCTCTCTCTCTTCTCCTTCTGGGACCCCTATAATGCGAATGTTGTTGCGTTTAATGTTGTCCCAGAGGTCTCTTAGGCTGTCTTCATTTCTTTTCATTCTTTTTTCTTTATTCTGTTCCACAGCAGTGAATTCCACCATTCTGTCTTCCAGGTCACTTCTCCGTTCTGCTGCCTCAGTTATTCTGCTATTGATTCCTTCTAGTGTAGTTTTCATTTCAGTTAGTGTATTGTTCATCTCTGTTTGTTTGTTCTTTAATTCTTCTAGGTCTTTGTTAAGCATTTCTTGCATCTTCTCGATTTTTGCCTCCATTCTTTTTCCGAGGTCCTGGATCATCTTCACTATCATTATTCTGAATTCTTTTTCTGGAAGGTTGCCTATCTCCACTTCATTTAGTTGTTTTTCTGGCGTTTTATCTTGTTCCTTCATCTGGTACCTAGCCCTCTGCCTTTTCATCTTGTCTCTCTTTCTGTGAATGTGGTTTTTGTCCCGCAGGCTGCAGGATTGTAGTTCTTCTTGCTTCTGCTGTCTGCCCTCTGGTGTGTTTGTTTTTTTAAACCATTATCCTTTATGCCTGCACAGTCCAAAGCCCATCTCTGGGCCCAGGTTGGAGTTATAACAGCCTGTGCTGGCAATGGATTGGATCCTGTGGCTAATGAGCTGGTGGAAAACCGAGAAAACAGCTTTCTGGGCCAGTTGGGAAGTTCTGAATGCTGGGAAGTCCAAGATGAAGATGCCAGCTGATTGGTCTCTAGCGAGAGCACCCTTCCTAGCTTGCAGACAGCTGCCTCCTTGCTGTGTTCTTCTCCATAGAATTTTGATTTGATTTTTCTAGGAGCCCTATTAAGGAGACAGAAATAGCAGTGGATTTATTTCTCAATAAATGTGAAAAATAAGAGCAGTTCTCTTCTGCTTTGTTTTACAATTTAGGTTTAAAAAGAAATACTCCTTTTGTTAAATAAGTCAAATATTATCAGAAGAGAAGTGAGCATAATGAACTACAAATAATTTTCTCTGGTGAATTAAAGAGGTGTGATTTTCATTGACTGTTGGTAGGAGGAAATCAAACCTTCTAAAAAGTGTACCTGTTTTTGTACAACAATTTAGGGAAAATGTCCATGTCTTTCAAAGATTAAGTCAAAATATAGTAAATTTTGTATTTTTTCTATTTCTTGAATGCAGGGACCATTGTTTTGCCAGCCAATAGAATCACTTCTTAAGATCATTATAATAGGATTTCCAACATTTATTTTTTAATTTTTTTGAATTGTAACTTAAAAAAAAAATATATATATATATATATTTATTTATTTTGGCTGTGCCAGGTCTTAGTTGTGGCATGCAGGATCTTCGTTGTGGTATGTGGGATCTTTAGTTGTGGCATGCAGACTTCCTAGTTGCGGCATGCATGTGTGATCTAATTCCCCAACCAGGGATTGAACCCAGGCCCTCTGCATTGGGAGCACAGAGTCCTACCCACTGGACCACCAGGGAAGTTCCTCCAACATTTATTTAAAATCCCTTCAGACCTGCAGTTTATTAGTGGACTGAAGTTTGTCCACCAGATTGTTTTCAAGAAACAACTGAAGATAAATGAAAATATTTCTGAAATACAATTTGAATAAATGGTAATGATCAGGCTGAAAGACTGATTCTTGGCAGTCTTTGTTCATGGCAACTATTTAGTAATGATGGTAATAAAGTAATTAACAGAATGAGGCATTAAGACATACAGTGTCAGTGTGTTACATTATAAACACATTGTAAAAATGTTACCATAAAATTGTGTGGTTTTCTTTATTAGACTGGTTTTTTAAAAAGTTCTCCATATTTCAGTTATCTGAATGTTCTAGAGCAGTGCCATTGACACGGACAAACTCAGAGACATAATTACCTTTTAGTTCTATGGGAAGGAAATCGAGTCCAGATGAGCTTATTACTCAATAATTACTTGCATAAAATAGTGTGATGATACATCATGGTGTCCTCTTGCTTCTGCTTGTGGTTTGATTGCTAAGGTAGAAGGAAGCTTTTCCTTTTAAACCATCGAGGTTTTGGTAAATTACATATTTATAGACTATTTTAATCTTACACAGGATGTTCCTGCAACAAATATTTTGGTTAATAATGAAAGTGAATTAATCCTAAACCATAAAGTAGGAAACAAAATCTGACATTGGACTCTTCTGAAAGGCATATAGGGCATAGTTGGTGACATAATTGCCACCGTAAGTACTTCTGAGGATCACCATGAATGGGGGAGAGGTATGCAAGTTCATTATGTCTACCCTTAAAATCATGGTGGTGTCCAATAGTTTTGTCCATGCTCCTCTAGTAGGGTTTTTTTCCTTGTTTGTTTTTATGTTGAATACCTTCAGAGAACTGTAAAAACTTTGGCTTTTACTGTGAGTGAGATGGGGAAGTATTGGGGTGGGTTTGAGTGGAGTACTTGACAGGATTACCCTGGCTGCTGGGTTGAGAATAGATGGAAGGAGGCAAGGGTGGAACCAGTGAGCCAGTTAGGAGACTCTTATCTAGGTGTAAGATGATGATGGCTTGGAGTAAGGTGGTAGAGTGGAGGCCACAAGAAGTGGTTGGATTCTGGCTAAATTCTGAAGGGTGAATCAACAGGATTTGTTGGTGGATATGATTGGGTATGAAAGAGTGAGGTCAAGTATAACTAAGCTGAACAGCTGCAAGGGTAGAGTTGCTAGGACTAATTGATTGGATGGGTGAGGACCAGCAAGGTATGCAGAGCAGGATTTGGGGGAATGATAAATTGCTCTTGACATTTCCTGCTGCTCTTCCCCTGTTAGCCCCTGAATGCTTCTGAACCTGGGCTCTCTCCCCACCCACCCCACATCCCAGATCTCCATCACAGGTCCTCTTTAAGGTTCTATTAATCTTCCCATCCTATTCTGTGTCCTTGGAGAGTGATCACGAGCTGATGGCTTGGTCAGTGCCTTGTCTGGAAGGTTACTGAGTCCTCCATCAGTTGGGGCCCAGGTGGGAAAGTTAGTGAAGAGTTTGGCAGTCACTTTTCATTTCCCCTGCTCATGGTCTGTTGGTAATGGCGGTTGATTCTTGGCAGCTGGTTTTTTTGTTTGTTTTTTGTTTTTATAGTAATGGCTTACGCTATTACGAAGGGAACAGTAATTAGCAGTCTTTATAGTTAAAATATACAACGTGTGACACCGTAAATACATCATAAAGATGTTGCTGAGAGGGGTCATTGAGACAAGTCATCCAAAATCCTGATTCTAACGGAGGGTCCAACCTTTCTGAGACTGAACTGCTGGCTTAGTTTAGTATGCAAGGTCAGGGCTTTGTAAAATTTACTTTGCATATGAATCACATGGGATCTTTTTTAAACGCTTGTTCTGATTAAGTTGGTCTTGGAGAAGGTGGGAGGACTGAGTCTGTATATCTAACGTTAATTCCAGATGAAGGTGCTGCTGCGGCTGCAGCTGGTTCTGGTCTAAGGACCAGGCTGTTCAGTGGCTCAGTCCTTGTTGAATTTCTGGAGTCTATTCAGCTGTTGACCCTCCTAACAAAGGCCCAAGTGCCTCTACACTAAGTAACCTGGGCTTGGAAGAAGGGGTGGCATTTGGATCAGTGGAGAGCCGTGTGAAAGCTATGCTGGGACCTGATGGACACAGAAGAGTGGGGAAGGAGGCAGATGAGGAGGAACAGAGGTGGAAATGAGCACCTTCCTCCAAATGCGTGGTGCCTGCTCCCACCTCCACAATTAGGAGTCTAGGAAACTGAATTTAATCAGACTACATCTTGATTAGCAGGCTGACTTTGGACTATTAAATCGACTCTACTTGAAATTTTTTAGTGGCCATGCATCACATGCAAGATAATTTTAAATAGTACATGGGAATTTTAGGTGGTTCATGGGCCACCAATATTTTCTTAAAATCTTAATAGTTCTGTTACCTGCTATTTATGGTAGGAGCTTAGATATCTGCTTTCCTCCCATCTGTGAGCTTTCTGCATGCAATGGCCATGTCTCATTTGTGTTTCTATCTCAACCCTGCTTATCATCTTCGCCCAGTAAGTGGAGAGGGACCTGGCTTAACTTAGCCAGAAATTCTGTAATAAATGTAGCTAAACGAGCTTGGGTTCTCAATGTTAGCACTATCTGCACTAGAATATAATACTTTTAACAAAAATGTAAAGATCTGAAAAAAATGTTTTTAAAACTTTCTAATCACTTCTCACTGAATGGAGGTTAGTTTTATAGAGAATATTAGTAACGTTTTGAGAATATAAATCAGGACTAATAAATTCACGAAAGAAAATGCTATGCTGTTCTAAGTCTGTGGTTAAAACTTTAGCTTTATAAAGACTTTCTTTAATTCCTTTCTTAATTTTTTATTTTGTGGAAAAAGCTAGATATTTGCAAACTGTAAGGAACTACGTTTTATCTATTTTCTCACCTTTCCTCAGATAAGAATGAGAGGATATTAACAAAGGAATTTTTTTGAGGTGGTATATTATATTGGCTTGTGGATTGCCTTTCCAGTAGGAGTGGTAATGAGAATGTCTTATAATAGAACTTGAACTCTGATTTACAAGGAAGAGTTGGGACTGCTTAGTTTCCTTGGGCTGCTCTTTAAAAAAAAAAGAAAAAGAAAAAACCTTGTTTGGTTTTTCTGATGATTAAAGTAATATGTATTAACTGGAGAAAGTTTTAGGAAAAGAGGGAAACTTTAAAAGAAGAAAATAAAGATCACATCTGATTCCCACCATTAAGAGATAAGGTGTTGGCATATTTCCTCTCTGTGTGTGTATATGTGTGTTATCTGTTTTATAATGTCTTTCATTTTGGAATCACAGTAATGCTGCCCTAATAAAATGAACTGGGAAGTATTCTTTCCTCTTCAATTGTCTGGAAGAGTTTGTGTAGAATTGCATTACTTCTTTCTTAAATATTTGCTGTAATTCACCAGGTAAGCCTTCTGGGCCTGGCGTTTTCTTTTGGGAAGGTTATCTGTTTCTTTGTTGTTGAGTGAACTATGGATGCTTGTGTCAAAAATTTTATTCAATTCATCTAAGTTGGTGACCTTATTGTCACAGATTTATTTATATTTCTTTGCTATCCTTTTAATGTCTGTAGAATCTGTAATGATATCATGTCATTCCTTATGTTGGTAATTTGTGTCTTTCTTTTTTGGCTAAAAACCAAAGGTTATCAAATTTATTAGCTAAAGGTTTATCAATTTTGTTGATCTCAAATAAAGAGTTTTAAAAACATCTTTATTGGAGTATAAATGCTTTACAATGTTGTGTTAGTTTCTGCTGTATAACAAAGTGAATCAGCTATATGTATATATATATATCCCCATATCCCCTCCCTCTTGTGTCTCCCTCCCACCCTCCCTTTACCACCCCTCTAAGTGGTCACAAAGCACCGAGCTGATCTCCCTGTGCTATGTAGCTGCTTCCCACTAGCTATCTATTTTACATTTGGTAGTGTATATATGTCAATGCTACTCTTTCATTTTGTCTCAGCTTACACTTCGCCCTCCCCGTGTCCTCAAGTCCATTCTCTACATCTACGTCTTTATTCCTGTCCTGCCTCTAGGTTCATCAGGACAATTTTTTTTTTTAGATCCATATATATATATGTGTTAGCATACGGTATTTGTCTTTCTCTTTCTGACTTACTTCACTCTGAATGACAGACTCTAGGTCCATTCACCTCACTACAAATAACTCAATTTTGTTTCTTTTTATGGCTGAGTAATATTCCATGTATACATGTGCCACATCTTCTTTATCCATTTATCAGTAGATGGACACTTAGGTTGCTTCCATGTCCTGGCTATTGTAAATAGTGCTGCAATGAACATTGTGGTACATGACTCTTTTTGAATTATGGTTTTCTCAGGGTATATGCCCAGTAGTGGGATTGCTGGGTCATATGGTAGTTCTATTTTTAGTTTTTTAAGGAACCTCCATACTGTTCTCCATAGTGACTATATCAATTTACATTCCCACGAACAGTGCAAGAGGGTTCCCTTTTCTCCACACCCTCTCCAGCATTTATTGTTGGTAGATTTTTTGATGATGGCCATTCTGACTGGTGTGAGGTGATACCTCATTGTACTTTTGATTTGCATTTCCCTACTAATTAGTGATGTTGAGCATCCTTTCATGTATTTGTCAGCAATCTGTGTATCTTCTCTGGAGAAATGTCTATTTAGGTCTTCTGCCCATTTTTGGATGGGGTTGTTTGTTTTTGTGGTATTGAGCTGCATGAGCTGCTTATACATCTTGGAGATTAATCCTTTGTCAGTTGCTTCGTTTGCAAATATTTTCTCCCATTCTGAGGGTTGTCTTTTCGTCTTGTTTATGTTTTCCTTTGCTGTGCAAAAGCTTTTAAGTTTCATTAGGTCCCATTTGTTTATTTTTGTTTTAATTTCTATTTCTCTAGGAGGTGGGTCAAAAAGGATCTTGCTGTGATTTATGTCATAGAGTGTTCTGCCTATGTTTTCCTCTAAGAGTTTTATAGTGTCTGGCCTTACATTTAGGTCTTTTATCCATTTTGAGTTTATTTTTGTGTATGGGGTTAGGAAGTGTTCTAATTTCATACTTTCACACGTAGCTGTCCAGTTTTCCCAGCACCACTTATTGAAGAGACTGTCTTTTCTCCATTGTATATTCCTGCCTCCTTTATGAAAGATAAGGTGACCATATGTGAATGGGTTTATCTCTGGGCTTTCTATCCTGTTCCATTGATCTATATTTCTGTTTTAGTGCCAGTACCATACTGTCTTGATTACTGTAGCTTTGTAGTATAGTCTGGAATCAGGGAGCCTGATTCCTCCAGCTCCATTTTTCTTTCTCAACATTGCTTTGGCTATTCGGGGTCTTTTGTGTTTCCATACAAATTGTGGTAAATTTTCTGTTCTAGTTCTATGAAAAATGCCATTGGTAATTTGATAGGGATTGCATTGAATCTGTAGACTGCTTTGGGTAGGATAGTCATTTTCACAATGTTGATTCTTCCACTCCAAGAACATGGTATATCTCTCCATCTGTTTGTAACATCTTTAATTTCTTTCATCAGTGTCTTATAGTTTTCTGCATACAGGTCTTTTGTCTCCTTAGGTAGGCTTATTCCTAGGTATTTTATTCTTTTTGTTGCAGTGATAAATGGAAGTGTTTCCTTAATTTCTCTTTCAGATTTTTCATCATAGTGTATAGGAATGCAAGAGATTTCTGTGCATTAATTTTGTATCCTGCTACTTTACCAAATTCATTGATTAGCTCTAGTAGTTTTCTGGTAGTATCTTTAGGATTCTCTATGTATAGTATCATGCCATCTGCAAACAGTGACAGTTTTACTTCTTCTTTTCCAATTTGGATTCCTTTTATTTCTCTTTCTTCTCTGATTGCCATGGCTAAAACTTCCAAAACTATGTTGAATAATAGTGGTGACAGTGGACAACCTTCTCTTGTTCCTGATCTTAGTGGAAATTGTTTCAGTTTTTCACCACTAAGAATGATGTTGGCTGTGGGTTTGTCATATATGGCCTTTATTATGTTGAGGTAAGTTCCCTCTATGCCTACTTTCTGGAGGGTTTTTATCATAAATGGGTATTGAATTTTGTCAAAAGCTTTTTCTGCATCTATTGAGATGATCCTATGGTTTTTCTCCTTCAATTTGTTAATATGGCTTATCACATTGATTGATACGCGTATATTGAAGAATCCTTGCATTTCTGGATAAACCCCAGTTGATCATGGTGTATGATCCTTTTCTTATGCAGTTGGATTCTGTTTGCTAGTATTTTGTTGAGGATTTTTGCATCTCTGTTCATCAGTGACATTGGCCTGTAGTTTTCTTTTTCTGTGACATCTTTGTCTGGTTTTGGTATATGGTGGCCTCATAGAATGAGTTTAGGAGTGTTCCTCCCTCTGCTATATTTTGGAAGAGTTTGAGAAGGATAGGTGTTAGCTCTTCTCTACATGTTTGATAGAATTCACCTGTGAAGCCATCTAGTCCTGGGCTTTTGTTTGTTGGAAGATTTTTAATTACAGTTTCAATTTCAGTGCTTGTGATTGGTCTGGTTATACTTTCTATTTCTTCATGGTTCTGTCTTGGATGGTTTTGCTTTTCTAAGAATTTGTCCATTTCTTCCAGGTTGTCCATTTTATTGGCATATAGTTGCTCGTAGTAATCTCTCATGATCCTTTGTATTTATTCAGTGTCAGTTTTTACTTCTTTTTCATTTCTAATTCTGTTGATTTGAGTCTTCTCCCTTTTTTTCTTGATGAGTCTGGCTAATGGTTTATCAATTTTGTTTATCTTCTCAAAGAACCAGCTTTTAGTTTTATTGATCTTTGCTATTGTTTCTTTCATTTATTTTTCATTTATTTCTGATCTGATCTTTATGATTTCTTTCCTTCTGCTAACTTTCGGGGTTTTTTGTTCTTCATTCTCTAATTGCTTTAGGTGTAAGTTTAGGTTGTTTATTTGAGATTTTTCTTGTTTCTTGAGGTAGGATTGTATTGCTGTAACCTTCCCTTTTAGAACTGCTTTTGCTGCATCCCGTAGGTTTTGGATCGTCATGTTTTCATTGTCATTTGTCTCTAGGTATTTTTTGATTCCCTCTTTGATTTCTTCAGTGATCTCTTGGTTATTCAGGAGCGTATTGTTTAGCCTGCATGTGTTTGTATTTTTTACGGTATTTTTTTCCTGTAATTGATATCTAGTCTCATAGCGTTGTGGTCGGAAAAGATACTTGATAAGATTTCAATTTTCTTAAATTTACCAAGGCTTGATTTGTGACCCAAGATACGATCTATCCTGGAGAATGTTCCATGAGCACTTGAGAAGAAAGTGTATTCTGTTGTTTTTGGATGGAATGTCCTATAAATATCTATTAAGTCCATCCTGTGTAATGTGTCATTTAAAGCTTGTGTTTCCTTATTTATTTTCATTTTGGATGATCTGTCCATAGGTGAAAGTGGGGTGTTAAAGTCCCCTACTATGATTGTGTTACTGTTGATTTCCCCTTTTATGGCTGTTATCATTTGCCTTATGTATTGAGGTGCTCCTATGTTGGGTGCATAAATATTTACAATTATTATATCTTCTTCTTGGATTGATCCCTTGATCATTATGTAGTGTCCTTCTTTGTCTCTTGTAATAGTCTTTATTTTAAAGTCTATTTTATCTGATATGAGAATTGCTACTCCAGCTTTCTTTTGATTTCCATTTGCATGGAATATCTTTTTCCATCCCCTCACTTTCAGTCTGTATGTGTCCCTAGGTCTGAAGTGGGTCTCTTGTAGACAGCATATATATGGGTCTTGTTTTTGTATCCATTCAGCAAGCCTGTGTCTTTTGGTTGGAGCATTTAATCCATTCATGTTTAAGTTAATTATCGATATGTATGTTCCTATTACCATTTTCTTAATTGTTTTGGTTTTGGTATTGTAGGTCTTTTCCTTCTCTTGTGTTTCCTGCCTAGAGAAGTTCCTTTAGCATTTTTTGTAAAGCTGGTTTGGTGGTGCTGAATTCTCTTAGCTTTTGCTTGTCTGTAAAGGTTTTAATTTCTCCATCGAATCTGAATGAGATCCTTGCTGGGTAGAGTAATCTTGGTTGTAGGTTCTTCCCTTTCATCACTTTAAATATGTCCTGCCACTCCCTTCTGGTTTGCAGAGTTTCTGCTGAAAGATCAGCTGTTAACCTTATGGGGATTCCCTTGTATGTTATTTGTTGCTTTTACCTTGCTGCTTTTAATATTTTTTCTTTGTATTTAATTTTTGATAGTTTGATTAATATGTGTCTTGGCATGTTTCTCCTTGGATTTATCCTGTATGGGACTCTCTATGCTTCCTGGACTTGATTGAATATTTCCTTTCCCATGTTAGGGAAGTTTTCACCTATAATCTCTTCAAATATTTTCTCAGTCCCTTTTTTTTTTTCACTTCTTCTTCTGGGACCCCTATAATTCGAATGTTGGTGTGTTTAATGTTGTCCCAGAGGTCTCTGAGACTGTCCTCAACTCTTTTCATTCTTTTTTCTTTATTCTGCTCTGTGGTAGTTATTTCCACTATTTTATCTTCCAGGTCACTTATCTGTTCTTTTGCCTCAGTTATTCTGCTATTGATTCCTTCTAGAGAATTTTTAATTTCATTTATTGTGTTGTTCATCATTGTTTGTTTGCTGTTTTGTTCTTCTAGGTCCTTGTTAAACGTTTCTTGTATTTTCTCCATTCTATTTCCAAGATTTTGGATCATCTTTACTATAATTACTCTGAATTCTTTTTCAGGTAGACTGCCTATTTCCTTTTCATTTGTTTGGTCTGGTGGATTTTTACCTTGCTCCTTCATCTGCTGCATTTCTCTGTCTTCTCATTTTGTTTAACTTACTGTGTGTGGCGTCTCCTTTTTGCAGGCTGCAGGTTCATAGTTCCCGTTGTTTTTGGTGTCTGCCGCCAGTGGGTGAGGTTGGTTCAGTGGCTTGTGAGGGCTTCCTGGTGTAGGGGACTGGTGCCTGTGTTCTGGTAGGTGGGGCTGGATCTGGTCTTTCTGATGGACAGGACCACGTCTAGTGGTGTGTTTTGGGGTGTCTGTGAACTTAGTATGATTTTAGGCAGCCTCTCTGCTAATGGGTGGGTTTGTGTTCTTGCTAGTTTTTTGGCGTGGGGTGTCCAGCACTGGAGCTTGCTGGCTGTTGGGTGGAGCTGGGTCTTAGTGTTGAGACGGAGATCTCTGGGAGAGCTCTTGCTGATTGATATTATGTGAGACCATGAGGTCTCTGGTGGTCCAATGTCCTGAACTCGGCTCTCCCACCTCAGAGGCTCAGGCCTGACACCAGGCTAGAGCACCAAGACCCTGTCAGCCACACGGCTCACAGGAGTTTTCACATCCCCCTGTAGTCAGAGCCAGAGATGGCCCAGGAGCACTCCAGTTGGCTGGCATCTTCCCCCTGGGCCTCAGCACCCAGGCTCTCTTGCTGACAACTCCAGTCTTCCCAGGAACCAGAGGCCAGGTGGGCACCTGTGGACTCAACCAGAGCTGCTGGGGCTGGAAGGAAGATCCTACAGCCTTCACTATGGGAGCTGGCCCAGGGGCTCCACAGAGACTCCAAGAAACCCTCCTGGGTCCCCATCAGCTCCTCATCCCTACAGCAAAGAGCCCTGGGATCCTCTTGACAACAGCTATTAACCACGGCTGAGAACTGCAGCAGTTTCCGGTCCTAAATAGCTTTTGATTTCATTGATTTTTTTTCTCTGTCACTCTTTGGTTTTCTACTTGATTGATTTCAACTCTTATAATTTCTCCTTTTTTTCTGATTAATTTAGGCTTACTTTTCTTAAGGCAGGAGCAGAAATTATTGATATGAGATCTTTTTTCTGATATATAGGTGTTTTGTGCCATATATTTTCCCAATATACTGTTTTAGCATCTTTCCATACATTTTTATATTGCCATATTCTTTCACTACGAAATACATTCTAATTTCTTTTAATTTCTTCTTTGATCAATGGGTTGTCTAGAATTGTATTACTTGGGGTTAGGGATTTTTTTCATAGACATTTCTGTTGTTAATTTCTAATTTAATTCTGTTGTGGTCAGATAACATTCTTTTTATGTACTAAATTCTTTTAAGCTTGTGGGGACTAGTTTTCTGAACCAGAAACTGGTCTAATTTCAATAAATGTTCATTGTGAACTTAAGAAGAATAATGTTCATTCTGCTGTTGTAGAGTGGAATATTCTAGAAATGTCAATTAAGTCAATTTGGTTGATAGTGTTGTTCAAGCCTTCTTTATCCTTATTGATTTTCTATCTGCTTATTCTGTCAGTTATCAAAGAGAGATATTAAATCTCTGACTCTAGTTGTGAATTTGTCTGTTTCTCCTTGCAGATCTATCTGATTTGGCTTATGTATCTTGAAGCTTTTTAAAAAAAAAACAAAAAACAAAAAACAAATTGGGTGTAAAAGTGTCTAGAATTATTTTCCTGATAACCTAAACCCTTTGTTTTAAGATGAATTTCTCTGTCCCTGGTATTATTCTTTATTGTAGAAGTTAATACAACCACTTTAGCTTTCTTTTGATTAGTGTTAGCACGGTATATCTTATTCTATTCTATTTTTACCTATTCGTATGTTTGTATTTAAAGTGCATTGCTTGTAGGCATCATATAGTTGGGTCTTGCTTTTTTAATCCAATCTGATGATCTCTTTAGTTTAATTGGGGATGTTTACACCATTTATGTTTAATGCTCTGATTGACATGGTTAGGTTTAAGTCTATAATATTGCTATTTGCTTTCTATTTATTCCATCTATTCCATATTCCCTTTTACTTTTTTCTTTTTTATGGTTAGAGTATCTTTTTTATAATTCCATTTAATCTCCTTTCTTGGCTTATTAGCTATATTTTAAATTTTTGCTATTTTAGAGGTTGCTTTAGGATTTATAGCATGCATATTTACCTGGCATATTGTAGATGCTCAATAAATATTTACTGAATGAAAAAATGAATGCCCTGGTGCCCAGACCAAAGGGCTGCTGAGAGCCAGAGGCATCAGGAAAGGCCATCAGTACTGTGTTTTTATCAGACACAGCACAGTTCATTCTTTGCCAGCTTTTATTTTCCTTTTTCACACCATGTTAGTATGGATATTGGCTTTTTTCCATCCAGTCTTGATGTTAGTCTCTCAAGGTTTGGAGGTCTGATACTTTACCCTTAGGTGGTGCTTTCTGCAGGCTTTTTTGAAAGTGTGGGTTAGACCCTCAGGATGAAAGAGATTGTGGCCTTGACTTATCATGGCCAATCCCCAAAAGTAATATCCTTATCAGGAAGAACAGATATTTTTTAAGGTATTGGATAGGAAAAAAACTTCAAAGAAATGGTCTAAATTTAAGATTAGCTGATCTAAGCAAAGCTACACATGGAAAGGAAATTCAGACCTAACAGATTTTTCCCATTCTTGGAGTGCCACCAGTTATTTCAAGTCTCTTGAAATATCTTGGAAAAAAATCACTGAGCTTCCTGATTAAAAAAGAAAAATTTATGCTCTGTTTTTCTTTTTTTCTTTTCCAGCAAGTAACTGGCAGAAGTTTTGGTGATAAAGATTTTCGGACAGGGTTAGAAAATGGAATCCTTCTCTGCGAGTAAGTATAGCCTATATTCAGTTGGTTTTATTCAAGAAAAATCATTAATGCTATTCAGTTTGTCTGCAAAACTTCTAGTGTTTGTTTTGAATTTATTCACAGTTTGAATCTGAAATTCAAAAACAAATCACTTAGGTGGGTTAGGCAGTAAAGATAAGTAGTCTTGGGGCAGTAGGGAGTGGTGGGGACCTTGGCAATTTCAAATTAGTTAAAGAAGGAATATCTGGTAGCTGCTACTCAGTTCCAACCAACTTTTACAATGTAGGAGTTTGGGCCCAAGTAATTGGAAGGTTGTGGACCAAGTTGTGGTTAAAAAAGCAGCTTTTCTCCCCTTATTCCCTCTAAACAAAAACAGCTTGTGCCAAGTAAAAGCAGGGCTTCTATTTACTGACAACATCTTGAAACATGCCAGGCAATCTTCCTCACTAGGCCTAGTTCCCTGAGGTATTTTGAATATATTTAATTTGTGCTGTTGACAAAATAACTGCAGTGTTCAATTTTTATGTTTTGAACCTGGGCTTTGTCATAGAGTGCTCCTGTGATGATGGATTCAAGAGCTTTCTGTGAAGTGTTTCCAGACACAAAATAAGCTAGAGCCTTAATACTTATAGAGGGATAGACATAAACTTCAAATCAAGATTTTGTGTTTTGAATTCATTTGATAGGTTCTGTCATTTGGATACTGATTTTTGTTTTATTGAGTTGAAATGTACATGCATGAAATGCACAGCTCCTAGATATACAACCCAATGGATTTTGTAAACTGTGTACATTCATGTAACCTACACCCTGAGCAAGATATAGAACACAAAGCTCTCTCATGTCCCTTCCCAGTCAATGTCAACCACCTATAGAAAAGCACTGTTCTGATTTCTATCACCATAGCATCTATTTTGCCTTATCTTGAACTTTATGTAAATGGAATCACACAGAATGCACTCTTATCTTGGTGACTTGCAGAATATTGTTTGAGACCCACCGATGTAGTTGAAAGAGCAGGGGTTTTGGAGCCTGAGCTTTAGAGACTCAAATCCTTTCTTCACCCCTTAAATCATATAACCTCCTTGAGTCTCATTTGTCTCTCTTTAAAGGGGTAGTAAAAAATTTACAACTCCTGCCTATTTCATAAGCTTTTTGTGAATTTCAAGAGGATAATGTGGATAAGGTGCTTTAAAAAATTACATTTGCTATACAAATGTTGATTATTATGCAGCAATTTTCAACATAGTTCATGTCAGTGTTTATTTTTTCTGCTCTCCACTTCCTTTCTTTCTTCAAAGAGAAATTTACGTCCCCTGATTTCTTTCTTTTTTTTTTTTTTTTTAATAAATTTATTTATTTATTTATTTTTGGCTGTGTTAGGTCTTTGTTGCTGCATGTGGGCTTTCTCTAGTTGCAGCAAGCGGAGGCTACTCTTCGTTGTGGTGCGTGGGTTTCTCATTGTGGTGGCTTCTCTTGTTGCGGAGCACGGGCTCTAGGTGCACGGGCTTCAGTAGTTGTGGTACGTGGGCTCAGTAGTTGTGGCTCACAGGTTCTAGAGAGCAGGCTCACTAGTTGTGGCACACGGGCTTAGTTGCTTTGCGGCATGTGGGATCTTCCCAGAAGATCCCCCTGCATTGGCAGGTAGATTCTTAACCACTATGCCACCAGGGAAGCCTGTACATCCCCTGATTTCTGTTTCCATACCTTCTTTCCTGTGGAGTCTCTCCCCTCTTCTCATACTTTACTTTCCTCACCACCTCTTTTCCCTTTATTAAATCTAAATCAGAGCTCATCTCTTAGGTAAACCATAATTAGTTTAGCATCTCACGGATACAAACTCAGACAGGCTCTAAATACTTCTCTTGTGTTCTAGCACCTGCTCCTCCGATGATTCTGGGCTTAGCCCTCTCCTGATGTTAACAGATGAGCCAGAATCTGATGTAATTCATGTGCATCATGCTCTCTTAAGTCTCTTGAAGTGGGTCTTTGGTACCAACTTGTGTTTTCCCAACATTAGCTCCAAAGATTCTTATACGCATCCACCTCTCCATCATATGAGTAAATCTGTTATACGGTAATATCGCTTGCCTGCCTTTGGATTAGGTAGGCTTGTCTGAAGACAAGGCTTTGGATCCAGAGACATCTGCACACATGGACTTTGTCTCTTACCTAGTTGATGCTGAGTTGGAGGATGGAGTCTCTCGTGTGGAGTGGCACGAACTGTTGGCCTTTTACAAACACGTTAATGAATGTTTGGGTTGTTTAGAGGTGGAGAGGTGGGGTTTAGGTGCAGGCCATGGTTCGGGAATAGTATGGTTAGACAGCATGGAGGCACAGATTATAACCAGGAGCCTCTTTAAATAAATAAAGGGTTTTGACTGCTGACAGCCTGTGGGTGAGCTGAGGGAAATGGCCAACACAGAGGATGTGGACAAATGTTACTGTCTGGGTAGGTAGGATAAAACCCAGGACAAGTGAGTTATTGTTTAACTCCTCTAACCACAGAGGATTAGACCCCCTGGCATATTTGAAGGAGTCTGAGGACCAGGGTCAAGTCCTGGCTTCCCCGTGGGACTCCATCTGGCAGTCCTGGTGCAGAGTTTGTGAAGGTGGAATGAACTGCCCTGGTGGCCTGAAAGCCAGCAGCATGAGTCGCAGCCGAGCCTTGGAGAGAAGGCTGGGACAGCAGCCAGACAAACAAGATGCAGACCAAGTTCTAAGTGCAGGGCCCACAGCACAATGAGAGAGAGAAGTATGACTCAGGAGCTGAATGCACTGAAGGTCGGGACAATGGAGGAAGAACATCTCCCTCTCCTTTTTGTCAGGGATGGGGGCATGGCTAAGTGTGATCTGAACCGAAGCATATTGGGCTGCTGCAGACTGAGATTAGCAAGTGTATTTTGCCAGGACTTGTATCCAGAGACTAATCTGACAAGGAGGGGGACTTGCACTGTTCCAGGCATGGGATGGGCTGATGGTAGGGCCTGAAAGGCAGGAAACCCAGTTTGGAGAGTCTCAGGAAAGTGAGGGTTCTCTTTGGAGAGTAGATGAGAATACCTAAGGCTGTGCCACTCTGTAGAACCAGAGAGAGTTTTGTGGATGCTGGTGATTAAGAAGTTCTAACACTCAACCACCACCCATGTAGCAATACTTGAAAATATAAGAACTCTCTATATTTTCAAATTTTGAAAACTTGGAGTTCACCTCTTCTGAGTTGGATTGGCTCTAAATGTTGGTTGCAATCGTGGAGAAACACCATACTCTTTGTTCACTGAAAATGTCCTGGTTCATAGAGAATGGACTTGAGAACACGGGGAGGGGAAAAGGTAAGCTGGGACGAAGTGAGAGAATAGCATGGACATATATACACTACCAAATGTAAAATAGATAGCTAGTGGGAAGCAGCCGCATAGCACAGGGAGATCAGCTCGGTGCTTTGTGACCACCTAGAGGGGTGTGATAGGGAGGGTGGGAGGGAGACTCAAGAGGGAGGAGATATGGGGATATATGTATAGCTGATTCACTTTGTTATAAAGCAGAAACTAACACACCACTGTAAAGCAATTATACCCCAATAAAGATGTTAAAAAAAAAATATCCTGGTTGTTTATGAGTCTGAAAAAACCTCACAGTTCTTCTCAAACAGAAGGGCATCTTCTGGGCCTGGGGTCTGGTTTTCCTCTTACCAGCCTGATTCTAAACTTACCTGTGGCCTACAAGGACTATTATGATACCCATTTTTCAGAGCAAGTAACTGAGGTACAGAGGATTAAATAACTAGGCTTAAGGTTGTACTAGATGAGAAAGATTTAAATTCAGAAGTCTGATTCCTTTGCTTCTGCTCTTAATCATTGTCCTGTGTCCAGAGTTGGGATTTTAATGGGAGAGAAAAGCAAGAGGTTGGGTGGTGGCGGTGGGATGGAGTTGGTGCCAGAAAACCTAGAGTTTGAGGAGAAATGCAGTACAGAGGGTAACCACGGCGTCTCAGCTGGACAGAGGAAGAAGGACTGTGTGGGGTTGGTGGTCTTGGAAAAATATAAGCATCAAGGGCCTGGTGGACCCTCTTAAGACAAGAAGGCAAGTCCAGTGAGAGGGAGGGCGTGAGAGAGCTGAGGGGGTAGGAGGCTATGGTCGGCGGACAGTGTAGGGGTTTCAGTATTCTTAGGTAAGAGCTGTCAAAACTTGATGGCGACAAATGAGGTTGGTGGACCTGTACTAAAGACTACAGAGATAGGAGAGAGAAAAGACTGGCACCTCCAGGCAGCATATAAGATGGAAATTGAGTAGCCTCAGAATCGCCCTGGGAGCTCTTTTACTTCGCCTGTGAAATGCAGTATGCTTGCCCTCGCACATGTACCCCCCAAAACAGTAATACTTATGCATAAATGTATAACTAATAGCAAGAATAAAATAGAGCGCATGTGCCAGATAGAATTATAGTAGATGTATTTTTGCTCTAACCGTCTCTCTCTTCCTCTGTTGTTTTTGCCAAGTGTGTGTAGTTGAAGTTTGGAGGTTAAATGCTCAAATGATGTGAGCTCTCTGCTGAGCATTAAATAAATGGTCTAGGGTCAAAGTCTGACAAAGCTGCAAATGTGTGACAAGTGTCATGCTTTTAGAAATGTTAAATGAATACTGCATTGTGTACTGGGGGACTTCAGAGTTTACAAGAAAGGCTACAAAGACTATTCCCTAAGGAAGCCACTCCCAGTGTGGAGCCAGTGATGACTGTCATCTAGTTCCCTGCACCCAGATCAGAGAGGCTGTTGTGAAATATTCCAGAAAGGAAAGTTTCTGACTTGTTTTCCTAAGACTTTATTATATAGATAGAACGCTATGGAATTCCATCTATATCAGGAGTTGGCAAATTCTGGCCCATGTCCTGTTCTTGTGCAGGCCTTCCTTCTTGCTAAGAACGGTTTTTACATTTTAAAAGAGTTGTAAACAAAAAACAAAACAAATCGAAACAAAGCAAGAGTTTGTATGGGGCTCACAGAGCCTAAAAATGTTTACTACCTGGTCCTTTACAGAAAAAGTTTGCCAGCCCATGAGGACTACGGACTTAATTTTGGATGTGAATTGTTTACCCTCATAAAGTTAAGTAGTTTGGGCAGTGCAAAGTGCTATTTGGGGAAATCAAATACCTTTTCAAGAAAGGTTTTCTCACGAGTCTCTTTACAAGTCCACCCCACCCCCACCAACTTTTTATTTTGAAAAATTTTAAACTTATAGAGAAGTGACAAGAATAATGTAATGATAATCCATATACTCTACAACTATATGCAAATGCTTCAGGAAAAAAGAGGCATAGACAGAAAGAGATAAAGTTAGTATAGTAAAATGATAATAATAATAATTGCATCTAGTTGCAGTGTATACGCTCTCCTTTGATCTCTGTGGTTTGGTTTCGCATCCTTGCCTCACCCTTTTCATTCTTTTTGGTTACTATCCAAGAATACATATTTAACAAAAGCCAGTTCAAATCTGTTTATGGAAAGCGTAGTGGAAAGTGAATGGATCTGGGAACTCCTAGGTTGAATCCAATGAAATTGTTGTATTGGTAAAACAAAACCAGTCAGATAATGTGATTTCATATGCTTCAACCTAGTGGCCAGTCCAGATCCTAGCTTTGCCTCCTGTGTGTCCTTAGGCAAGTTACCTCACCTCCCTGAACCCCAGTTTCCTCATCTATAAAACCAGATATAATTATACCTAATTCATTGGGCTGTTCAGAGGAGTAAATGAATTGATAATGTGTATAAACTCTTTAGTGCTTGCAACATAGCAGGCACTTAAATGTTAGCTTTTCTCCTTTTGTCCACGAAATGGGGGAAATTCATACCTCATAAGATACTTGAGAGATTCCAGTGAGAGAATATGTGAACCGCTCAGCGGTGTCTGGCGCTGGGCTGGCACCCTGGATCACTCGCCATTTCCATTATTATTGTTGGAAATAGGCCTAAAGTCAATTATAAATATGACAGAGTCAATGCAACTCTGTGTCACTGGCACCCATCAGCTCTCTCACTGGGCTGCCCACAAGCCACAGGATGAAGCAACTGGAGGCTTACTTCCTAGCTCCTTTTGCCTAGCCTGTGATCAAAAACTGGGCAAGAACATTTGGGTCCCTTACAAACTTGATCATCTGTGAATAATGAACTTTGGCTGGCAGAGCTCAAGGCTGAGAGCGATTGTTTTGAAAACAGTGGCCTTGACCTCTGTGGTGACGTCATTTCCTCCTGCTCCCTCCAGTATGTTGTGATTTCTTTCTCTGGGAAGCTGTTCCAGAACCCTCTGGGCAGAGTTAGTGGGTTCCTCCCTGGCGTCTAAGTACCTGTACAGCCTCCGCACTAGCTGTTATCACAGCGCTCGACCTCTTTATCCCACGTCTCCTTCCTGTACCAGATTGAAAGCTTCCTGAAGACCTCTTCTATTTATCTTTGGATTTCCCCCCTTGGACACTGGTCTGGCACACAATACATCTGTTACAAACAGCTGTTGGATAAATTGAATCCAGTAGTAAGAGATCTACCTAGGCAATTTAATCCTCATTAGATCATTAACTTTCTCCCAATTTTTGGCTGTCATCATCAGTATTATCCTGTTTCTCTCCTTTCTCCTCTCCTCTCCTTCCCTCCACACTCTACCCCTCCCTCTCCTTCACACACACACACACACACACACACACACAAACACACACACACAGACACACACAGACACACACACACACACACACACACACACAATTTTACATAAAGAATGGACCCATCCCTGAAGACTGGGAGTTCAACAGATGGAAGTATCTGCTTTCTTTACCTATAAGATTCTCCATTACAGCTCTATCTTCTTAGGAGTCATAGAAGTGAACTTCTGGGGTTTGTTCTGCAGACACGTTTTGATGGGATGCAAAGTCCGAGTATGTTGGTCTGCAAATAAGTGACCAATAAAGAATGTCTCAGTGGATTTTTGTCTCAGTTCTTATGTTGCTGAAATAATTTTCTGAAGATAAGAAATCTGTTGGCAAATACTTGTCTATATCATTGCTGATGAATGAGTTGCTTAGTCTAAGAAGGAGGGCTTGTCTTAGATTCTTGTCCTGATTTCAACATGAGATGTGGTGTGCCGTGGATATGACTCACCTTCTAGGACAGGTTGGGAGTTGATGGCGTAGCTTTCCGTGGAGACATTTTGTCACATGGAGGACTTACTGGATACCGACTCTGTTCTGCACAGCCCCACGCTAGGCACCGAGCAGCATAAAAAGGGAATGTAAGGCTTGATCCTTGATCTTCAGGAGTTTTATAATGGGCTTGGGCGTTGACGCACACACAAAGCAGTTGTTACTGTGTAAACCAGCGTATGAGTAAATGCAAAAGTGACTAAGATTTAATCCCCAAATTTAATAGAAGTTAAACAAAGGGAGATTGTTGTAGTTTGGGAGACAGTTATTGGAGAGATGTTACGTCTTTACTTAAGGTGAGAATAGGCTGAGGGAAAGAGAGGGCAGACTACACAGGAACAAGAGCGGGGGAAAGGTTTGGGGACAGGAATGAGGATGATGTGTTTGGCAAACATAGGGGAGATCTGCCTGGCAGGGGATCGGGGCAGGATGTGTCTCTTTCTTCATCCAATTAACCTTTTTAAGAACCTGCTTACAGGTGTGGCAAGTTACTGTAGACACTAGTAAACTATGCCATAACATCGTGTAACAGGGACACCCTGATCAGATCTGGAATCTAAATCCTGACCCCATGTGGGTTGTTATCCTCAGAGTTCCTTGAGGAAGTGACACGTAGGTAGAGACCTGAATGAAGAGCAGAAATTGGCACAGAAAGAGGGAAGAGAGGTGAAAGGAGGGAGGAAACATGTTCTAGCTGAGAGAAAGCATGTTTGAGATTCTTAAGACAGAAGCTCCATGTACTAGAGAACTTGCAAGAAGACTTACTTGGCGAAAATGTAGAAAACAGGGAGGACAATGATATGAGATGAGGATGGATGAAGAAGAGAAGTAGGCAGGATCAAGATTGCACAGGGCCTTGAAACCACAAAAGGAGTTCTGGGTGTGATCTCCAGAGCAATGAAAACAAGAGGAATTTACAGGAGATCAACAGGACTTGGTAGTGTATAGGGATAGATGAATGAAAGAAAAGACTAAAAAAACCACTTCAGCGTTTCAGTTGTTAATGACAAGCAGGGTGGGCCCTTGGTGCCAGTTGGAAGGGGTCCTTTATTTGGTGGGAGAGCTCATGATTTCAGTTTGGGCAGACTGAGTTTAGGGTACGGACAGTCCACTCAGGCAGAGAGTCCTGTAGGCTACTGGGGACAAAGGCAGAACTTAAGGGTGAGATGATGGATTTAACTTATTCGAATTGGACTTGCCAGCCATTGGTGGACATCAGGGTGAAGCTGTGATATATGACAGTCTCTCTAAGGGGAAGACCACATCAAGAAAGAGCAGCAGAGCAAGGTCCCAGTTTGAGGAATTCTTCTCCCTGGTCAGAGATGAGAGAAAGAGAAGCTCACAAAGAGGCTATCAGAGAGACGAGAGGAAACCCAGGGAGCGTGGTGTCATGGAAACCGAGGGGGCTAAGAAGACTTCTAAGGAGCTGGAGGTCACTTGTATTGCATGGCCCTGGCAGAGGTCAGCTCCGAAAAGTCCTGTCTCACTGGTAGAGGGAGGCACTGGAGACCTTTGTCAGTTAATAGCCATCTCTGGGAACTGCCAGTCAACGGATCATGATTCGACTTAATGGTCTGAGCTCTGGCTCATGCTTTTGCATCATTTCAATAGGCTATTGTTAGAGACCTTATCTAATATAAACTATACATGGAGTATTTTCCTCAACTATTTATTTATTTATTTATTTTTGGCTGTGTTGGGTCCCTGTTTCTGTGTGAGGGCTTTCTCCAGCTGTGGCGAGCGGGGGCCACTCTTCATCGCGGTGCGCGGGCCCCTCACTGTCGCGGCCTCTCCCGTTGCGGAGCACAGGCTCCAGATGCGCAGGCTCAGTAGTTGTGGCTCACGGGCCTAGTTGCTCCGCGGCATGTGGGATCTTCCCAGACCAGGGCTCGAACCCGTGTCCCCTGCATTGGCAGGCAGATTCTTAACCGCTGCGCCACCAGGGAAGCCCTTTCCTCAACTATTGATAAGGAGATGAGATTAGTTAGACCCAGTGGCTTAGTAGTGAAGTGACCATATATCAAACAAAACGCTTTTGAGGGTGAAAGAAGGTGTTAATCAGCTGAGATGCTGGAACAACAAATGAAACCTGGGACTGTCCTCAGCTAACTGTATGTACGTAGGTACGTCTGTCTGGATGTATGCACGTGTGTATGGGGGTGTGTGTGTGTGCATGGTCCCCCCAGTGGTTGGCGATTCCAGGCTGGTGTCTTCCAGTCACCATTACCTTGTTCAGTATTCACAAACCCTTCCCTTATTTTATCCTCTCTGTAACTACAGTAGGTGAACAACCTGGATCGGATCGTGCCACCACCCCCTTGTTGATGATGAGATGGAGACCCCAGGTTGTAGAGCACAGTGTCTTCCGGCTCTTCATCTAGAGCTCTTTCTCTAACCCAGATGCTCACTTAAATCTCAGCAAGCGTGGGCCCTTTTGCCCTTACTGATTTTGGCCTTAGTGGACTGGTTAAGAATTTGATAGGCCTCCTATGTACGGTTCTCCCTTGTCTTTCTGCCAAATCACAACTGGCCTCACTGACTTGGCCTGTCCCCAGCTCTTTGGCACCAAGACTCATTAAGCTTTTAGGTTCAAGTAAGGACATTTCAACCCACTCTTTTAGTAAAGATCTCCAGTGAAAAGCTGCTTTTTGTTTGAAGATTGGCATGGCTTAGGTAGGGACTTAGGCAAGAACTGAGTATCCCTGACAGTCTTCTGTTAGGAAAGATGAAAACGGATGAAGGATATGGAAGGAGAATTTGTAGGATTCATGATGAGCAAAATGGACTTCCAGTATTGCCTTTTTTTTTTTTTTTTCTTTGAATCCTCACCAAATAAACAGCCCTCGGTTTTTATTTAAAAGAGGGACTCAGCACAGTGTGTAGGGGGGGGGATTCAACTGTTCCCATTCAAACTGTGCGCTAGCATCGATTACAAGAATTTACTCGTGGGAGGGGGGACTTTTGTGTGCATCTGAAACGTTCTCAAGCTCATCTACCTTTGCAAATATTTTTTCCGTTTAAAAGTATATAATCCTTGTCGCAACTTCTTTTCTCTTAATATATATGGCAAGTATGTTTTGTTTTCACGCTTTCAAAACTGTGTTTGAAACTTATTTTAGCATATTTATCGTTCAGGAGCCACTTCCCTCAAAATGTGATTTCCTTCACCCTATCAATCTGTGCCTTGATAAATATTAAACTTCTGCTCATGGAAATCACAGCCTTAATCTCTTTCCTCCTGAACAAATTTATTACACATTTATTGAAATGATCAATTGACTTAAAAAACATATATATATAACAACAGGTTTAAATATGGGCTGCTTGTGTGGCAGAGGAGAAACTGGCCTATCCCACTAACCGCCTGTGGGCTTACCTGCTGGATTAGGCTTTGCTTGTATTTGAGAGGATTTAGTAGTTCCCTAATTGTATTTCCTTAATAATCCATTTTTTGATTGTCTCTACTGGGCTATCAGGCTGGGTGCGCTGGCCTCCCACAGTGAAGTGTGCAAAATTCTTGCCTCTAGCATGCCATTCTAAATGTTTCCCTTCGGTTACCCACAGGAGAGGACCTTTTCTTAAATAGCCCACCAAGGACCCAGATTATAAATGATTCCTTTCTAAAGTTAACCATGCAGAAATAGACTTCCCTCTTCATATTAAGGGGAAAAAGGAAGAGGGGAGGGCTGTGGGAAAGGCAAGTCAGACAGAGGGAGCAGCAAGCTTGTGAAAGTGCTCAGCAATATGAGGGAGTTCTGCATGCTCAAGGAAGGAACTGTGGCCAGAGCCTAGGATGAAATGGGGCAGGCCAGAGAGGAAAGGTAGGTATCAGGAGAGGAAAGGTAGGTATCAGGTCCATTTGCACAAGACCTGGAATAGCATGTTAAGGAGTTTAAACAGCATCCAGTGAACAGTAGACAGCCAGCATGGTCTCTATTCAGAGGAGATTCAATGAGATTAGGTTGTTTTTTAGGAAATTACATTGTTGGCAGTGGAGACTTTTGATTACTTTCTGCTGTGCACCAAACACGAATATTTGAAAAAAAATGTCGTGCTTCCCGAGGAGAAGCAGAAATGCTTCCTACACTTGTCTTGCTATGTCTATCCTTAATTTACCACCCTACTATGTACATTCTATGTTTCCAAGTATGTTTCAAAGTTCTTTTCCAAGTCACTCATTTAGAACTTGGAAACTATTTCCCCACAGACTAGTGTTCTATGGGGGGAACGTCTTATGTAACCCATATCACATCTGTGTTAGTGTCGGGCCCACTGTAGAACCCAGTCTCCTGGAGGGGTTTGGGCTTAGCTTGGCACCTGGTGTGGGGTGTTTGATAACAACATGCGGAATGAATAGGAAATTGATTCAGAATTATAACTAGCCACATTAGGAGCTGACCTCCCCTTTCCAGGATAGCAAAGGGCCTCTTCAGCACTTGGCTTTTCCCCATCACCCTCAGGACAGCAAGTGAGATGGGGGGACAGGAGCCTTGGCAAGAGTTAAAGGATAGCTAGGCTTTGACGGTGAAGCAGGGCCAGAGGCAGCTGTGGACACGGCTGTAGTGCCGCCGAGATTGTCCTTGGACCTCTTACTGCCTTTGCTTTGCTGCTTCCTCCCTTCCTTCCTCCCCATCCCCGGTGTTAACGACCATGCCCTTGCAAGCCTGCCCTCCAAAAGGACTAACATTATCTCATTCCCTCACTTCTGTGCTTTCATCTCTCCCAACTCCCAACCTAGCTTTAGCCACAGACAGGGTGCTTGGGAGCAGAAGTGAGCCAATAGTTAACACATCAGATTTCCACTTGTGGGCACGGCTGGGGTCCAAACCTGCTTGGGAGCCGGGGGGGAGGGGAAGGCAGGGCGGCAGGGAAGAGATGTTAATAACTTCCATTTATGAAGTGCACACTGTACACCAGGCCTGTGCCAAATGTATTACATGCATTATTTCACACTCTCATGCCATGACCAATAGGTATTATTGTGCCCATTTTTCAGAGGAGGAAACTGAGACTCAATGTTGAATAGTTAAATAACTTGCCTAGTGAGTTGCAGAGTTGGGATTTGCACCTCAGGTCTTTCTGTCTCTGGAGGTTCCTATTTCTGTTGGAATTTTATGGGTCTCAATCCTGGAACTCTTGGTTCTGAGCACTTCTTGCTGAAGAAGTATGGAGAGCAAGGAACTGGCTGCCTTTCCGAGCTGCATCCCAGGAATTTCACATTCCAAGTTTTCTCCCACCCTCCTGACAGTAAACCCAGCAGTACCAGGTTTTAGCTGTGCAAAAGAAATACTAATTACAATCATTTATACATAATTACTACATAGCACGATGATGATTACACGTATCATTGCCTGTGTCGGTGTAACTTCAGTCTCCATTTTATTTGGTTACACTAAAGTCTCTTCACGTATTGCCAGCTTTCACGGTTCATTGATCACATGTGCCATCTTAAACTTATAGCTTATAAAAGCAGGGAGGACCTTGAGTGGGAGGCACGGTGGGAAAGGCAGCTTGGGCGTGAAGGGGCTTGATTACCAGGTGAAGGCATTTGGAGGGCATCCTGTGGGCACTCAGGAGCCTGGGAGTCATTGGAGGAAGGAAGCAACACGGCCAAATCCAGGGTTGAGATGGGGTCGGTTTGGGTGCATTGGGCAGATCGATTAAGATGGCAGAGACTGGTGGCTGGAGATTAGTTATTGAAATGCAAGAAGTAAAGCACTGTTCTCAGTGTAGGAACCTGAGTTTGTAATCCTAACTCTACCACTTAGGATCTCTGATCTCAGATATGTGCCTGGTGACAGTTTCCTTTCCTAGATTTTTAATTGATTTTTAGGCCTTTTCTAATCCAAAAATTCTGTAATTTCTAAACAGCAAGGATGGTATGCAAAGGTTAGACTGTGAGAGACATTGAAAATGAATCAAAAGGACTCCAAGATATTCAGATAATTGCTGGAGTTTCCCTTTCATGTTTATAGATTATTTCATTACTGTTGGGTTTTTTTGTTTGCTTTTTGGCTTTGTTTGTTTGTTTTAGTATTAAGAGCAGAAGTGATAGGCAAGAAGACTTTTTACCCCTAACAAATGTAGGAAAATAAAAATGGGTCCATTTGCTTACAGTGGCCCAAATTTTAGCTCTTCTGCATCCTGCTGCCTCCCAACAAGACCCAGGGGAAAGGATGTGCCCAGGTGTTTAATTTTGCATTTTAGGACAGGATTTTCTTGGGTACGGTTTGGCAAAGTAAGGCCCCTTTTTATTGAGAAAAGACCTCCTGGAGAGCTTTAATAGTTAAGGTAATGCTGGCTGCTGTAACTAATAAACTCCTAACTCTCAGTGGTTTAATGCAATGAAAATGTACTTCTCACTCTCGTGTAGCTCAGTTTTGGCAGCAGGAAAGGGTGGAGATGACTGCTCCCGGTCGTTGTTCAGGGACCCCAGCTAACAGAGACTCCATCCTCAACATGTGACTTCTAAAGTCTTCCCTGGTGCTGACATCTAACTAGTGAATGGGGGGAGGCAAGAGAGGGAATGGAGAATTGCTTGGGAGAGGTTTTAGGGACAGGTGTAGGTATGACATACGTTACTCTGCCTACACTCCATTGGCCAGAACTCTGTTATATTACTACAGAAAACTTCAAAAGAGGCTGAGAGATGTAGCCTAGCTGTGTGTCTAGGGGAGAAACTCCTGTGAGTTTGAGGAGCAGCTGCTGCCTTGGGAGGTGTATTAGAAGAGTAACAGCACTGTTGAGCCCTAGAATTCACAGTTAGGCCCAATTTCTTGGAATTTCAAGTCTACAAAGACCTTCTAAAGTCCTTATGATCTCTTCTTTAGGTATGTTAAAGGCAAGTGGCTCAAATAGACCTATACTTCACACGGTCTTGACAGTGCATAGCACCCCACAAACATTTGGTAGATATTTAATGACGGCAATTTGCATTCCATCACTATTTTGTTCAAATGAAACTCCCCTTTGGTTCAGGTTTCACTTTCCCCCACGTTTTAGTCAATTTTTTCTTGACCTCAGAAAAGGTTTATTAACTTGCCTGCTTTTGCCAAGGCAACTCTAAAAAGAAATCTCTAAAAATGACATCTGTAACAGGTTTATAGTCAAGGTTAAATTGATCTCATGCTTAGGTTCAAAAACAGTTGCCACGTTAGATTAAATGAAAGTGCGCACACCTTTGTCCAGGGTACATAGTCAAACCAGAAAGTGATCAAGGAAACTGCATAGGAAAACACTCTTGAGCCAAATTAAAAGGGACGCAAAGTAGGTAATTTTGTGATCATAGTTGCCTATTGCAGCTGTGCAAACCAAGCTAAATGAGATGATGATGTAATCTCTTGTTGCAAAGAATAAAGTGATTTCCCATGAGATTAAGCATGAACTTCCCAACCCTGGGTTCAAGGTCTAGATGGTGTCTCTGCTGTCCCCCAAACTCTAGGATAATTATTAGACTTGAATTTCTGAATTGAATGATGTATAGAGTAAGCTGGATTTTGCAACCCTTTACAAATTTTACCTTTAATGTTTATTACAGTCCAGTAAAAAAATAAGCTGCCCATTGGTATATTTCCTAACATTTGGATGGTCTTGTATCTTTTGCAGCAGTATTCACAGTATCGTGCCCCTTGAAGAGCTATTATATCAGCTGTTGGAAGAGTCGGTATGAAATAGAACCTCTCTGTCCCACAGTAGGGATTTGAGGTTTTTTTAAAAATTGCAGATAGACACAGATTTCTTCAGTTTGTATTTTATAACCATTAAACAATCATTGAGAGGCTACCATAAGCTGGATATTAAGTGTTAAAAAGAATTACAAAATACAGCCTGTCGTTGAATCAGAACATCAGCTTCATTCCTGGATGTCTCAACAATTGTTTCTTTAAGGAATCTAATCTTTAATCTTTTAAGAACTGGATTCCACAGAATGTGTGCAGAGTATGTCTTTAATTCACCTTCTCAAAAACTCAAGATGGCCATGCATTAGGTAGCATGACAATGAACTACACATGTGCCCAGTTTGGGTCTTCCTGTAGGTTTTAAATCTCTTAGTGAGCACGCCCCATGAGGGATAGACCTGGGGTCTCCCCTGTCCTCCTTTGTGTCCCCCGTGCCCGGCTCCGGGCCAGGACATCATGCACGCCCAATAAATATTTGTTGAGTACATAAAGGAACACATGGACAGCCTTACTTGAAATAGGTCACAGTGTGTTTTAGATTTGGAATATGAGTTTAGTAGACACCAATTCATTTCTATCATATCAGAAACACATGCATTTTTGCTTACCTTCAGTGTCATTAACTTTTTGTAATTGAGGATTATGCAAGATTAAAACTTTTCTTTCTGTTTTTAGTTGCTTATTACCATATATATATATGTGTATATATATATATATATATATATATATATATATATATATATATATAGCAAGCTATACACATCTGTTGACTTAATTCATTTATGTGAGGTTTTTTATCCAAAGGTGGCCAGAAAATAAGTGAAACCTATTTTAGTCTTTGGCAGCTGACTAATGGAAAAGTTGAAACTAAAATGCACTTACTTAGCAAAAAGGGACATGCTCAGTATACCAAATGAGTGTGAATATGTAAGTTTCCAATTACCAACATTTCCACTTAGCAGCACACGTTGTCCCGCTGGCTCCTCACCACAGTTCTGGATGGAAGGTCAGGTTTTCAAAATCCCCATTTTTATTAAGGGGAAAACTGAGACTTTGATCCAGTGACTTCCCAGTAGCTCGTAGCTGATGTGTGTTTTACCCATTAAAACCTAGACAACTTCCTCCAAATTCATTACACTCTCTTCATGATAACACTGCTGAGCATTATAAGTTATTTATGATGTTTTATTCATCTATCTGATACCCAGGATTTTTTAATAAACACAAATTTTCCATATATAGTTATAAATTTGTTTTAATACTACTTGCCTATGATGCTGTTTTAAAACTATAAATCAGATCATTTCAGTCTTCATCTTAAAAATCTGAGGTACTTCTAAGTACATTGTACTTAGAAAAAAATCTAGACACCTTACCTGAGCCTGGATGTTGTTTACACCTTGGCTCTCATGTCATGTGTTTCCTCCTTCCACTCACTCTGCTTGGTCACATTGGCCCTTGAATATACTAAGCCCGCTCCTGTCTCCAGGCCTTTCTACTTACTGTTCAGTCTGCCTGGAACTCTTGTGTCCAGTCTCTCTTTGGCTAATACTTTTGTCTCTTCCCATTTTTTCCCCAAATGTTACCTCCCCAGGGCAGCCTTCTTATCAGCTGATTCAAGTACCACCCGCCTGGGTTACTGTGCTTGTCTTCCCAGTGCTTATGCAATCTGAAATTTTCCTCTCATTTATTTACTTGTTTATTTTCTGTTCCTCCCACTGCCCCACATACTCATTTGTCCTAAGAAGATAAGTTCTAAAGGGCAGGTCCTTCACTTGTCTTCTCCACTACTGCCTTCCCTGGGTCTAGAGCAGTGTGCAACATACGGCAGGCACTTGATAAATAATTGCTGGATAAATAAATATCTGGATATTAGTCCATCCTAATTAGCTCTCATATCTCCAGTTTTTAAATTATCTTTATTTCGTGGGTAAATTTATGCAGGAGACATGGAATGACACCAATGTTTTTTTGTTATCTAAAATTATGCCAATGTCCCAGAGAAGTCTTTAGATGAGTACAAATTTAATCTGTTACCAGACAGAGAGGGCAGACCGTTCTCCTTCTAGCTATAGGTTTTGGGGCTCACAGGGGGGAAACCGGTGTGGGGTTCTGCTAAGTGGGGAGTTGCCACAAGTGAGTGACCGCCTCCTTTTCTCTGGAATTCCTCCTGAGGATGTTGTATGTCATCCATAGATGAAACGTGACCATTTCCCAGCAGACACCCGCTTCCATTTTCCTTTTATTCCCACCTAGTGTTAATATTCTCACATTGTATTTAGATAGTTTTTTATTGGGTTTTTAGTTTTTGTTTGTTTTCTGTGGTTTGTTTGTTTGTTGTTGTTATTGTTTTGTGCTTTGATGATACATACTGAAGCTGGACTTTCTGAAGCACCAAGCTGCAGTAGGCTTTCCAAGCTGGGCTGCAAACTAGCTGTGCATGTCTCTGGGGAAGGCTTCACACCTGTTTGGGGCTCAAGCTTTTCTTCTATAAAAATGGTGGAGTGAATACATGACCTGTCTCTGCAGGACAGGACAGTGGGGGAACAATGCATTTCAGAAGATTCATGAATAATAAAATATTAATATCATCACCATTACTTTAAAGCATGTCATCAATAAATATTTATTGAAAATATTTATATTTTAATAGATAGGAGGGCAACAGTGGTTTTTTTTGTTTTTTTTTAAATTTATTTATTTATTTATTTTTGGCTGTGTTGGGTCTTTGTTTCTGTGCGAGGGCTTTCTCTAGTTGTGGCAAGTGGGGGCCACTCTTCATCGCGGTGCGCAGGCCTCTCACTATCGCGGCCTCTCTTGTTGCGGAGCACAGGCTCCAGACGCGCAGGCTCAGTAATTGTGGCTCACGGGCCTAGTTGCTCCGCGGCATGTGGGATCTTCCCAGACCAGGGCTCGAACCCGTGTCCCCTGCATTGGCAGGCAGATTCTCAACCACTGCGCCACCAGGGAAGCCCAACAGTGGTTTTTAATAAAATTTCAAGTGAATGAAATATCCTTGACTCATGCTCATAGCTGTTTTGTTGAACTTCTTTTCTGATTCTAATATATACAAAAAATGTTCTCAGTTTAATGCAGAATACAAGATAAGCAGGTGGTGGGCATTTCTACAATGTGAATTCAATGTTATCTTTTATTGTCGTGTACTGTAAACTGTGTACGGAACCAGGGCAATGTTTACATGAAAAAATACAGCTGCCTTGATCTTGAAAATATCCCAAATATTTAAGAGCACTGTGGCTTTTTATCTTTTAATTTGTTGTTAAACATTTGGATAGACATCATAGTAATTTTTTTTTGGTTGCTCTTTTGATTAAGGTCTATCATTATAATTTTTTTTTACTACTTCATGTGACAGGAAAGATTTCTGCCATATAACTATAATTCTACAAAGGATGAATATAATGAAGCATTTAAAACTGTTTAAAAATTTAAACATGTATAAAAGAGTTGATGGATCCATTGTTACTAAAAATAATACAATTCTTAGATATAGAAGACAAAATGGGTACCTCTTTTAAAAAAGATTCTTTATTTATGAATTTTTTTGTAGGGTATTTGTTATTTTTGTTTTACTTTGGATAATTAGAAACAAAGTTCAGGGACCTGATATAATGGTATTTTATTTCATTAGAAAAATCTAAAAGTATTAGAGAAAGTAGTTGATCTAGAATGCAGTGAATTGAATTAGTATAAATACTTATACACAAATGTAGAGAACCATTTATAGAGAACTTACTATGCACCAGGCTCTGTGCTAGCGTCTCACATATTTTGTCACATTTAAGCCTCACTGACACCTATGCAATTGCTACCATTGTTTCTCTATGACAGTTGAGGAAACTGGTGTTAATGGACTTGCCCAAAGTAACTCCCCAATGAGTGACCAAGCTGGACTTTGGATTCAGTCAGTTAGACTTCAGAGCCAATGCTGTCACTCCCCTCTCCCAGCTCCTCATCAGTTTGTCCACAGGTATTAAGAAGGACATAGGTCCACACGTATTGATAAGGCATGCTCTCCAGTGTAAATTATTTAATCTCCATTATGCATTGCTAAGTGGAAAAATAAGGTATAGGACAGTGCATATTATATGCTACACATGTCTTTTTAAAAAAAATTACAAATATCTTTATACATTTTCTTTGGAAGTCTTTAAGGTTACCTTCAGGGAATAGTCTAGGGCCCTGTGGTATCCTGGTGACAGTGAAACTTAAGTTTTACTGGATATCCTTTTGGTTCCTTTTGAATTGTCAACACTGTTGTTGGTTGGCAACCTCAGGATTTCCCAGCGTGAAATTCAGATCTGGTCCCCAGACACGGAAGGCAAGGAGAGCCCGAAGAAACAGGCAGATAGCTCCAGATTTGTAGGTGGCAGGGTTAATAAGCAAGAGAACTTACATATGATGCTTGTCTTGGGTGGCTGAAAGATGAGGAGAATCTTGCCAGAATCTTAAAAGTTTATATAGATGCTTTAACTGGGTTCAGTAGATATTCAGTCCAGATGGTCTCAACAAAACACTACTATCTCAAGGCTGAATGCTTGACGATGGCTCCCACTGTGGGAATAGTGGGCAGAACGTACATTCCTAGGTCAGGGGAGAGGGTGAAGAGCCTCCGACTGCCTGGGGCCAGCTTGGGTTAAGCGGCAGTCATATCCACGCAAGGACCTTTTTCAACAATTGTGCACAAATACTATTTAAAACGACACTGTTAAGAACTAACAAGAAAAGTAATGTATGTTAAGAATCTTGTACATTTAAAATCTGCTTTGGAGACATCATATCTATCTGTTTATTTTGAATCACATGCTATGGGATGTTAACGCTGCCAGAGAATGTGTTGATTCAGGGATCTTGGGAGCTGGGCCTGACTGTACCACTAATCAGCTCATCATCGTCAGGCTTCAGTTTTCTAAACTGTAAAATGAGAAGAGTGAACAAGTTGCTTTCTAACTTGAAAAACCAATAATTCCAAAATAAGCTATAAAAAAGTACTTTTTGAGAAGATTATAAATTCATGATTAAAATTAAGTGCATTTATGAAAGGAGCACCATCTTGGCTCTCAATGGGCCAGAAGGCACTACTTTTTTGTGTCTACACTGGGTGTTACCTCTTGGCGGCAGCATTTGGAATTGCAGTGAGAGTGACCAAGGACAGGCAATTCTTAGTGCAAAACCAGAAATATCCTGTCTGTTGTAACCATTGTAGTGACATTTCTCAATATATCAATACATAGAGGTGTCAAAGTAAAATACAGGCTGAATTCAAGACTAATTATTGACCTATTTCAAAGAATCTTTTGTTACTGGTTTGAAGAAATCTATCAAGCATAGGTTCTTCAGAATTTACTATAACCTTAGATTGCATGAATGGTAACAGAGTTTGGCAAACTTTTTGGTGAAGGGCCAAATAGTAAAAATTGTTTGCTTTTTGGGCTGTAGGTTCTCTGTTGTAACGATTCAGCTCTGCTGTCATAGCACAAAAGCAGCAGTAAACAGTATGGAAATGAATGGGCAGGGCTGTGTTCCAGTAAAACTTGTTTACAGAAACAGGCGTTGGGCCAAATTTGGTCCATGGCTCATAGTTTGCTGACCCCTGAATTATACTAAACCCCTGCCTAAGTTTCTCTTGCCATGTGTCCTGAGATAAATTACCTGATCTTCTCTCCTCTAATTCCCTAATATAAGAATAAATGCTTCCATTCGACAACCCTGTACCTTCAATAATTCCTTTATGAATAACCTAGTTGGTAAATGCTACAATTCTACCACATCACCCTGATGCCAACCCTATTTTCGTTTTACAAGTTGCCTTCCTTATTTCTTTTCACTCTGAACTGATATTTCCTGAAGACAAACAGTTATGGTTGTTTCTCTTGCATTCCTTTGCCTGTATTACCATTTTTACGTGATTTCAACCTTTACCCCGAAAACGTTTTGCTCACATATCTTTTATACCTAGGGAATTGCGGTCAGCCTTGTTTAAAATCTTCAGGATATGACTGGTTAACCTCCTGCTAAACATATTCTTTCCTTTCTTAAGTGAAGCTCACCACATTTAACAAGCCACTCTCCTCAAAGAGCAAGAGGGTCTGGAAGTAGAATTAGTCTTGGCAAATCATTTGCAAAGATAGATGTTGGTCTCTGAACTTAGTGCATCCCTGGAGAGACCCCTGCCTTAGCCAGGAGAATTGGGAACGAGCCTTGCTGTGTAGTAATACCTGGCTTCAAAACTAGACACTTCTCTCCCAGCCTCAATCCAGCTCACATTTTTGTCCTTTCCTCTGAAGCTCCTCTCAGTCTCCATCCTTTCTTTTCTCCCAACATTTCCAAATTCTAAAACTTCACCTGCCACAGACAAACTTGATGTTGGCACAGCTCTTCACTTGGTTGCATGAAGGCTCATAGATTACTGAGATTTACTACATGCTTTAAATTCGCTGCTTTTCCTATTCAGCAATTTAGTTGTAGCCTCGGATAAAGATGATTTGTGTGATCCATCTTGCTTTATGTCTCACTTGACATTCTGCCTTTTTCATGACAGGTTGCTGAATGCTATAAAGCCAGGACTTGTTAAAAAGATCAACAGATTGCCTACCCCCATTGCAGGATTGGTGAGTATCCAGAATTGAGATTTATCTTCCAATATTCCTTTGCTCTAACCTAAGGGTCATGACAGTGCCGTTTATTACAGTTTTCTCCTGCAGTATATATTCCACGTGAATGAGAACGCATTGAAGCCATTAAACTGAGAGGTCGCTTAAAAATGAAAGATTGCAGTTATGCCTAAATGGCATCTTAATCTTTGTTTGTATTTTTCCCATGAGTGATAAGGATGACATTCATTCTTAAAGAGGTAAATTCGTTTTGGGGTGAGAGGCTGGTAATTCGGCTGACCCCAGGGGAGGAAGGCAATTGTAATTACGGTTTTCTCATTTCAGTTCTTCTCTGCATTCCTTTGGAATGAAGGGGAGAAGAGGTAGAGAGAAAGAAATTTCATGTTGAACGAGCAGGACTTTCATGATAAATTGTTGTTTTCAATCTTAAAAATCTACCTGCATTTAAGTACCACATTTGTAGACCAACTTTCTAAAGACATAATGGACACAGGTGATTCTAATGTCGTCTGGAGAATTGTTTGAGCAAATCCCTGGGTCTTCTGAACCTACCCATCCAAACCCAGTAAAACTCAAATGTTCACATGTAGTCAGATGCAGGGTTCTTTTCATGCCTTGATATGTTTCATAATTCTTGGCACTAATTTTCATTGCTTAATTATCGTTACCTTTTGGTAGTAAGAAGAAAAAGGTGGAAGATCAAAAGACAAACAAATCCTAGTTCCGGAAGGAACAAGGTGCATGCACATGAGCTCACACACGAGCCTCCACACACACGAGCACGTGTACAGACACACGTGTGCACAGAAAGCTGAGGGCGTATGCGGCCTAGTAACAACGCACTCTTTCCATCGTGACTGCCTTCTGTGCATGTGGTCTTCCAGAAAACGATTAGAAAAATGTCAGGAATTTAAGCAGGTTCATCCTTAGACCTTTGATGATTTGTTAAACAGTTCTGTAGTCATATCATGATGACTAATTGAAATTTGCTGCACCACCAACAAAAAAATTACGTTTGAGAACTGTGGGGGGTGACATAATTAGGTACATGGTTTCAGTGAGTTGAATAAAGTGGATTTTTTTAAATTGTAAGAATTGCTATTTCTGCGGATGCATTTTAGTTACCATGCTGGTTGGTAGTGCATTGGTGATTAGTCATTAAAAGTCTTTCTAATTTCGTTTGTCAGAATCATGTAACCAAGTAAATAATACATAGATAGATAGATAGTTAAATTTGGAAGGAATGGATTTGAATAATTTTATTTAAAAATCTATATATGTATATTATATATTATATTTGTGAATGTGTACATATATTAGTTATTTTAAAACGTTTTATTAAAACCATCTCTTCCAAATGTTAAGGGCACAGCTTTAATGATGCTGACAAATAGCTCTTTGGCTCCAAGCCTGTGGCATCTCCAGACCTTGGAGGTCTGGGATTTATTGTTATAGGAGCAAAACCTGCAGCATGAAGTCAGGAAGGCTCCAGTGAAATCCACATGAGCAGAGACAAGCAGCTCTCAGTCCAGAAGTTAAGGAGAAAAGGGTTTTTGAAACATTAATTTAAAGTGTGAATCATAAATGATTTTAGCAAAATTAAGGGTTTGAGACACGTGCATTAACTTTATGTTGGATTCTTACAGCAGATCAAGTGTTGTTCTTTACCTATTGCCTCTACTTTGGGACAGGCAGGCAATGTGATTCAAGAAAACCAGCGGATTTCTGTTGCTTTACTCCCATGTATATCCTTGACTTTTCTTTCTTCTCTTTCCTTTTTCATTTGGATTTCCTTTCCATTTTGTCCTTTCCATCGTTCCTCCTTTTTCTTGCTCTTTTCCAACTAATAGTTCCTCACTTACCCCCTCCTATATCACTTATATTTTCTTTACTCGTTTGTTATTGTGATATTGTGATTTATAATAAGCAATATATATTTGGGCTTTGTCTGTTTCTGGCAGAGAGCACCTAAAACCCTCGGAATTTCCTAAGTGATAAGAACAATGGGAGCATCTTTTGTTATAATATTTGGTCTTTTGTCATCAGTTCCTGAAATAGCTCCAGTTCTATAAAGGTGAAGGAGTATCTTGTTCTTTATAACAAGCTCCTTTCAGCCCCACCTGAATGAGGCAACTTTTGGAAAGCCCCAAGGATGGGAGCTGGTTGCCAGGGGTACCAGCCTCGTGATTAGAGAGTTGGAACTTTCAGTCCCACCCCACTGACCTCTGGGGAAGGGAGAGGGGCTGGAAGTTGAATCAATCGCCCATGGTCAATGATTTAATCAATCATGCCTATGTAATGAAGCCTCCATAAAAAACCCAAAAGGACATGGTTTGGAGAGTTTTCAGGTTGGTGAACACATGGAGATTCCAGGAGAGTGGCACACCCAGAGAGCATGGAAGCTCTGTGCCCCTTCCCACATACCCTGCCCTATATACCTCTTCATCTGGCTGTTCATCTGGGTCCTTTATATATTCTTTATAAAAAACTGATAAGCATAAGTAAATGTTTCTCTGTGTTCTGTGAACCACTCTAGCAAATTAATCAAATCCAAGGAGGGGATCTTGGGAACCTCTGATTTATAGCTAGTTGGTCAGAAGCACAGCTACCAATCTGGACTTGAGACTGACATCTGAAGTGGGGGCAGTCTTAATGGGACTGAGCCCTTGACCTGGGCCCTCTGACACTGTCTCCAGGTAAATAGTGTCAGAATTGAGTTAATTTCTTGGTGATGTTGAAAAAAAACACACAACGGAGTTATCTTTAGACCAAAAAAATACTTATCTATGTATAGTTAATTGCTGCCCATTCACTCATGATTCCTGAATCTACAGATCTGGTCAAATTCTTTTTTCCTCTCCTCCAATTACCTTCAGATCAGCATTTCCAAAATCCAGTGCACTAGTTGGGGTCCCAACAAGAAACAGAACTGCCACCCTTCTGTGCCCTTCCCCCATCCTGTTAATGTTCTTGCAGAGTTCGCTCTTCAAATCTATTGTCTGCTTCCTTTCTACACTCACGTTCTTGTCTGTTTTCATGACCTCAACTCTTTACAGGATTGACCCAAGTCATCACTTCTCACCAAGTTTTTTCTCCTGAACTCCAGGCCTCTTGTTCTGTGTATTGGACAGCTCCATCTGGATGTCCTACCAGCACCTTGAACTGAACATATTCAAATTAGACTTAAATGACCACTCCTGCCCACCAATGTCAGTAAAGGCATCATAAACATGCACTTGTCCTAGTTGAGCTGTCAGAGAATATGGCAACTTTCTTCATTCTGTCTACTTGTCTGCATTTCCTTGGCCACTAGGTAAGGCGTAGAGCCGGTCTTCCTCATCTCTTGGCTGGATTATTACAGTCAACTCATAGGTCCTCAAATGTTATTCACTGTCATGTATGAAGCCTTTTCTCATGACACTTCTTATGAATATGGTACTCTCTCTCTGCTTTTCTTGACTAAATCCTATTTATGTATCAAGACCCAATGCAAAATCACCTCCTTTGTGAAGCCTTTAGTGTTTATGGTCCATGTGATCTTTTATTATAGAATGTAGTTAACATCTCCTGGTTTATGAGAAAATGAGTTACTATATTAGAGACATAAAAGACAGCTGCACTGAAATATGATTTGAGGAGTAAGATTTTTGAATAACTATTGTTAACAGTTGGAAATTCAGGTGTGTGAATGATTTAGTATTCACATTCAAGCATTGTAGCTTTAAGATCACACAAATAGTAAAAGTCCATGCTCACACTTACCAACGCCTATAATGGGTGCAGTGATAGCAGGTGTCCTAGTGATGTATTAGGAAGTCACAGCATCACCTTGATGGAGTGTCTGCCAAAATAATTAGCCTAATCCAATTCTGAGGAAACAATCAGACAAGTCCAAATTGATGGACATTCCCATAAAACATCTGGCTTGCATTTCCTAATTCTGTCAGTGTCATTAAAGACACATCCCCATCCCCTACAACTGTTGCAGATGAAAGGTGGCTAAGGAGATATGACAGCCAAATGCCATGTGTGATCCTTGATTGAGAAAGGATAACTATAATAGACATTATTGGGATGGTTGGGGAAATTTGAGTGTGGATTGAATATTAGATAATAGTGTTTTCTCTGTGTTGAATTTCTTTTACATGATAACTATTTTTGTCTAAGATAGTTGTGATAATAGGGGAATATTCTTGATGTTAGATGTACATAAGCCGGAGTCTTTAGACATGAAGTGTCACAACATGTACAACTAATCCTCAAAATGTTCAGCAAAAAGAAGTTTGAGCATATAACGTATACTTCTATATACACATACATATAGAGAGAGGGAGGAAGGAAGGACGAAAAGGAAGGGGGAGAGGGAGGGAGGGAAATATGGCAAAATTTTGGATCTAGATAAGGGGTATACAGTTGTCATGGTACTATTCTTGCAACTTTTTGGTAGGCTTGAAAATTTACCATACAAAATATTAGGGATTAAAATATTAATTCTCTTATCTTTTTGGAGGGGGGAGTGGGGACCTCAAATAAGCAGTAGATTTTTTTTTAACATCTTAATTGGAGTATAATTGCTTTACAATGGTGTGTTAGTTTCTGCTTTATATGACTTTATATGCTTTATATGACTTCACAAGGAGTATGAAGATACTCCTTCACCTTTAAAGTGAATCAGCTATACATATACATATATCCCCATATCTCCTCCCTCTTGTGTCTCCCTCCCATCCTCCCTATCCCACCCCTCTAGGTGGTCACAAAGTACCGAGCTGATCTCCCTGTGCTATGCTGCTGCTTCCCACTAGCTATCTATTTTACATTTGGTAGTGTATATATGTCCATGCCACTCTCTCACTTCATCCCAGCTTACCCTTCCCTCTCCCTGTGTCCTCAAGTCCATTCTGTATGTCTGCATCTTTATTCCTGTCCTGCCCCTAGGTTCATCAGAACTATGTTTTCTTTTTTTAGATCCATATATATGTGTTAGCATATGGTATTTGTTTTTCTCTTTCTGACTTACTTCACTCTGAATGACAGACTTTAGGTCCATCCACCTCACTACAAATAACTCAATTTTGTTTCTTTTTATGGCTGAGTAATATTCCATTGTATATATGTGCCACATCTTCTTTATCCGTTTATCAGTAGATGGATACTTAGGTTGCTTCCATGTCCTGGCTAATGTACATAGTGCTGCAATGAACATTCTGATACCTGACTCTTTTTGAATTATGGTTTTCTCAGGGTGTATTCCCAGTAGTGGGATTGCTGGGTCATATGGTAGTTCTATTTTAAGTTTTTTAAGGAACCTCCATACTATTCTCCATAGTGGCTGTATCAATTTACATTCCCACCAACAGTGCAAGAGGGTTCCCTTTTCTCCACACCCTCTCCAGCATTTATTGTTTGTAGATTGTTTGATGATGGCCATTCTGACCACTGTGAGGTGATACCTCATTGTAGTTTTGATTTGCATTTCTCTAATGATTAGTGATGTTGAGCATCCTTTCATGTGTTTGTTGGCAGTCTGTATATCTTCTTTGAAGAAATGTCTATTTAGGTCTTCTGCCCATTTTTGGATTGGGTTGTTTGTTTTTTTGATATTGAGCGCATGAGCTGCTTGTAAATTTTAGAGATTAATCCTTTGTCAGTTGCTTCATTTGCAAATATTTTCTCCCATTCTGAGGGTTGTCTTTTCGTCTTTTTTATGTTTTCCTTTGCTGTGCAAAAGCTTTTAAGTTTCATTAGGTCCCATTTGTTTATTTTTGTTTATATTTCCATTTCTCTAGGAGGTGGGTCAAAAAGGATCTTGCTGTGATTTATGTCATAGGGTGCTCTGCCTATGTTTTCCTCTAAGAGTTTTATAGTGTCTGGCCTCACATTTAGGTCTTTAATCCATTTTGAGTTTTTGTGTATGGTGTTATGGAGTGTTCTAATTTCATTCTTTTACATGTAGCTTTCCAGTTTTCCCAGCACCATTTATTGAAGGGGCTGTCTTTTCTCCACTGTATATTCTTGCTGCCTTTGTCATAAATTAGGTGACCATATGTGTGTGGGTTTATCTCTGGGCTTTCTATCCTGTACCATTGATCTATATTTCTGTTTTTGCGCCAGTACCATACTGTCTTGATTACTGTAGCTTTGTAGTATAGTCTGAAGTCAGGGAGCCTGCTTCCTCCAGCTCTGTTTTTCTTTCTCAAGATTGCTTTGGCTATTCGGAGTCTTTTGTGTTTCCATACAAATTGTGGTAAATTTTCTGTTCTAGTTCTATGAAAAATGCCATTGGTAATTTGATAGGGATTGCACTGAATCTGTAGACTGCTTTGGGTAGTATAGTCATTTTCACAATGTTGATTCTTCCAATCCAAGAACATGGTATATCTCTCCATCTGTTTGTAACGTCTTTAATTTCTTTCATTAGTGTCTTATAGTTTTCTGCATACAGGTCTTTTGTCTCCTTTGGTAGGTTTATTCCTAGGTATTTTATTCTTTTTGTTGCAATGGTAAATGGGAGTGTTTCCTTAATTTCTCTTTCAGATTTTTCACCGTTAGTGTATAGGAATGCAAGAGATTTCTGTGCATTAATTTTGTATCCTGCTACTTTACCAAATTCATTGATTAGCTCTAGTAGTTTTCTGGTGGCATCTTTAGGATTCTCTATGTATAGTATCATGTCATCTGTAAACAGTGACAGTTTTACTTCTTCTTTTCCAATCTGTATTCCTTTTATTTCTTTTTCTTCTCTGATTGCCATGGCTAAAACTTCCAAAACTATGTTGAATAGTAATGGTGAGAGTGGACAACCTTGTCTTGTTCCTGATCTTAGAGGAAATGGTTTCAGTTTTTCAACATTGAGAATGATGTTGGCTGTGGGTTTGTCATATATGGCCTTTATTATGCTGAGGTAAGTTCCCTCTGTGCCTACTTTCTGGAGGGTTTTTATCATAAATGGGTGTTGAATTTTGTTGAAAGCTATTTCTGTATCTATTGAGATGATCATATGGTTTTTCTCCTTCAATTTGTTAATATGGTGTATCACATTGATTGATTTATGTATATTGAAGAATCCTTGCATTCCTGGGATAAACCCCACTTGATCATGGTGTGTAATCCTTTTAATGTTAAGCAGTAGATTTGAAGATGTGTAGAGATGCAGCCTTTTGTGTGAGTGTATTCTTCACATGACATTTCTTCCATCCATATTTGTGACCCTCAGGAAAGAACAACAACATTCCTCAAGTGCATCTACAGACTTCTAGGTTGATTTGTACTTTGTCAGGGGGTTGACAGGTCACTGACCCTCTATTGATCAAGCAGCCCTCAGTAGCAGAGGCCATGGAGATCTAAGAAGTATGGCCAGAGGGTTTTCCATGCCTGGAACCCATGCCTGTGTGTCTTAATGGCCTGGTGTTGAGAAGAATCCATTAAGATGGCCCAGCTGCTTGACTTGAAGATAAATAGAAAAGTGTGTTTTCACATAGCAACCCCAAATTATAAACACGTGTAGATTTACAAAGGCATGAATAGGTGTATTTTAGCCCCTGAGTTGAGCTGTGGTTACAAAGAATTCAGGGGTGAAGGTGTTAAAACAAAGTAGTTGAAAATCATTTCCTGGCAAGAATGCAAAGACCCTGGATCCAGGTCTGTGTTTCTTCTATAACGATTGCTGACATATGCAGCCGTGTGGTGACTGCCTGCAGATGCTTGCATTCTTTTTTAGGTGTTAGTGATACTGTTAGATTTTGCCAGAGAGAAAGACCTCAAATTTAGGTCTTGGCATACCAACGAGTTTTAAAAATGCTGCCCTTTATTTGGCCAGTTTGACAGTATTGCATAATCAAGCCATGTCCTGAAACTCAATTTAATGGCCATTAGAGATCTTGCTAAATTCCATTTCATCCCAGAAACATCAGACTCTGTGCAAGAGACACAAATGTATGAAATCCTTGCTTACAATAGGAATTTGGGGATTAAGTCTTTTCTCACCCGGATTTCAATTGTAACAGCCACTGCGTGTGTGTGTGTGTGTGTGTGCACTCACATGTGAAGTATAATTGGAAATAGATATTTGGGGATTCTGTCCTTGGGTGCTGAACCTTCCTAGGGCTGTCATGAAATATTTGGTTGATCTTGCATATGAATCCATGAGGATGAAAGCAATCTGAGGAAAAAAGAATTTTACAGCAGGAAGGACATCTTAGATATACTTGTTTTGCAGATGAGGACATGTGGGTCCATAGAGGGGAAGATCACACAAACAGTAAAAGCTGAGATGAATCCAAAGCACAGGCCACCCTTCTCCTTGGTTGTATCACTCACAAGTGTTCCCAGTTGAAAATGGAGTACATGTAAATGACAATTATTTTACCTCTTGTGAGAAAAAGGGAAAAGCAAAGACTCACACTCACTTTTTCAGTTGATCTCTTTCTTTTCTTCCTTTTGGCCAATATCTTCAAAATATCTTTCCAAGCTCTGTGAAAGGGCTCACTTCACCTGACGCATGCTGGAAATTTACACTAACTGAAGTTCAGTAGGCTATAGCAGGAATGTACCTGGTAGAATTATCCTACCATTTTAGTTACTCTAACCCACTCAAAAACTTATTCTTTAGAAAAAAGATGTATTTTTCCTTAACCAAAAGATAAGATTTCAAATATGCTCAGAGCTGAGCTTTCTGAAATGGATAAAAATGTAACTTCCCATAAACTCTGTGGACTTTAGAAAGCTTTCAAAAGGTATCTGTTTTATTTTATGAAACTGATACCAGAACAGTTGATGTTTCATTGTTTGAGGGAGGTCAGAGAATGAGAAAGGATGAAAAGGCAGTGGAGATTTCCACATTATGTGAAGATTAAAAATATTGTTTTGGACAAAGGTAGACATATGAAGCTGTTGAAAACTGAGTAGTGTGAGTGAAAAGCCTTTACACAAACTTCATAATTTTAGGAAGATGACAACGCAGTAAATTTGAGTCCCAGGTGTTTTGGGTGTCTACCTGCCAAGAAGTGGTTTCCTGCAAGTCCTAACTGGAGATTAGCTCTTGTCTGTCTCAGCTCATCCTTATCAATGTCTTATATTTTAGGTTTATATTTTACAACTTCATTTAGACATTCTAGAGCATTTACCTTCCCTTCAACAGTTTATCATATAGGTTCCCCCAGAAAAAGCTGGTCAGGCTTCTGTTCTCTGCCTCTGTTTCTCTTCCTGGTTGTTTTAGGCCAGGAGGGAGGCAGAGCAGGCAAAGAGGGAGGCCAGAGGTGTAAGGCACCATAATGACAACCATCGTATATTAATACCTCCCTAAGTATCAGGTGCAGTGCTTGATTATCCTTCTTAATCTTTACAATTGCCCTACGATGTAGTTATTGCTGTATTTTTACTAATCTCAGGAAACGAGTGTGCAAAGAAGTAAGTTACCAGCTTTCCAAAAAATGAGAGGCAGTATGGAGATTTGCACCCCGATTTGCCCAACTCCATGCTCTGTGCCTTTTGTACTGTGTTACACTATCTCCATCAGGTCTTATAATAGATCTTTGAACCTCAACACTCCCGAACATTTGTTCGGAGGCATCAACCTCTAAGGAGATCTCATATGTTTTTAGAAGACAACCTCTCATCCTTCTCATTTAAGATCTATTAATTTCACCAGATTGAGGCAGTGGCCTATTTTAAAAGGCACTGCAAATGTAACATTTCTACTGTCGCCCATATAAAAGCAATCTCCATGTGGCCACATCTCAAGCATTCCAGTCAATGAAGCACCAGTTCAACAACGGATACTAATAGGGGAACATTAGACATCTTTACTGAAGTCTTTCCAAAAAAATGTCATAGACTTATTCCATTTGTAACATGCAGTAAAACTTCCTGAAATGCCCTCCTCTCTCTCACCTCTCTGTCTTTCTGTCTTGACACACGGCACGCGCACACACACACACACACACACTTGCCAGCTCCCCTGCAAATCTCTCTCTGCCCCAGCTACCTATAATCATTCAGACTCACACTATACTAGCTCTTGTCTCTCTTGCTTCTTACCCCTTTCTCTGCCGCTACTAACCCCCAGCCTTTTCAGGTGCAAATCAATCCAGCTAGACTTAGCTCCTTTCAATTCCCCCCCAGAATCATGATTCTGATTCTGGACAACAAAGGCTCAGGAAGAGGCAGACACAATTCTCCTTCATAGGCAGGTGGGGAGGAGAGATTTGTAACACACCCACCCAGTGTGTTTTTCCTGCCACACTCTGCTCTCCTGCAGTTGCATGGTGCAATCGGGGGAGGGGGGCCTCTGGAGGTGGTCTTGCTCTTCTTTGGGGGCCAAATGGAAAATGGTGTTTGAGAGATGTTCTGTGCAAAGAAGGTACATTTCACTGAGGGAAATGAATAGACCTTGTGAAGAATCTCAGCCAAAATTAAATTTAATGACACATCTTCCTTTATCCTCATCCCTGGCACGGGGAGAGAAACCTCAGTTGTGTTTCCACACCACACACAGAAGGAATGCTCAATTTGCTACTCTCGAGTTCAGTGCCAAAACCGAGCCCAAGCAGGGATGGTGGTTAGCCTTTTAGTAGGTTTAGACATAAAAGAGCACAAACTGGAGGGAAAAACAACAGCAAACCCCATATGGTCTTTGGCACATTTGATCCTGCATTTAGTTGAATGGTGGACTATGAACCTGCCAGGGGGGTGGTGGTGGTTACTTTGTTCAATGCCTCCCAAGTGAGTATGGTTTGTATGCTGCCAGGTGTAACAGCTTCCACAGGTACCTTCTAAAAGTACAGATTATCTCAGGTCCTCATCAGATCACCTTACATAGCTGCCCACTGCATATAAGAATAAAATCCAGGGGCTTCCCTGGTGGTGCAGTGGTTGAGAATCCGCCTGCCAATGCAGGGGACACGGGTTCGAGCCCTGGTCTGGGAAGATTCCACATGCCGCGGAGCAGCTAGGCCCGTGAGCCACAACTACTGAGCCTGCGCGTCTGGAGCTTGTGCTCCGCAACAAGAGAGGCCGCGATGGTGAGAGGCCCGCGCACCGCGATGAAGAGTGGTCCCCACTTGCCGCAACTAGAGAAAGCCCTCGCACAGAAACGAAGACTCAACACAGTCATAAATAAATAAATAAAAAGAACGTGAATTTCTAAAAAAAAAAAAAAAAGAATAAAATCCAAACAGCTCAGAAAGGCGTTTAAGGCCTTTCCTGAGCTAAAGGAATGTTCTAGGTGTATCTCCCACTACATATTATTACTCTTAAGAAACAGGACTACAGTTAATTTATGACCTAAGCCAACAGACTTGGCACATAGTGAATACAAAAATAAAAGTATGTCAGGTGGTGAGAGCCATTCTCCACAGTGAGCTGGACCAGGGTAAAGGGGAATGCTGATGGCCACTGGAACAGGCTGGCTTTTGGTTATCTACTGAGTGCTTGGATCAGACCAATAAGTTAGTCCCCTTGTCCATCTTTTTTGAGTACTTGGCAAGACTCAATGAGAGTTTTTTTGTCCTTTCTACTCATCCTATGTTTATTATCTGTTTTCTGATTTTCTTATTTGGTGAGTGTATTAGTTATCCATTGCTGTGTAACAAATTACCCCCAAATTTAGTGGCCTAAAACATTTACTATCCCAGAGTTCCCGTGGGTCAAGAATCTGGGCTTGGCTTAGTTTGGTTAGAGTTTCAGGATGTCTCACAAGGCTGCCATCAGGTGTTGGCTGGTGTCATTTTAAGACTTGACTAGGGAAGGATCGGGTTCTAAGCTCACTCAGGTGGATGTCAACAAGATTTGGTTTGTTGCAGGATGTTGGCCAAAACCATCCTCAGTTCTTTGCCACATGGGCCTATTTACATAGAACACCTCACAGTGTGGCAGCTTGCTTCATGAGAGTGAGCAAGCAAGAAGAGCCAGAAGGAGAGAGAGAGGGAGAGAGAACAAACAAGATGGACATCACAATCATTTATAACCTAATCTCAGAAATGACGTTTCCTCACCTCTGCCATATTCTGTTAATCAAAAGCAAGTCACTAGGTCTAGCCCACACTTGGGGGGTAGGAGATTACACAAAGACCTGTGTACAGGAGGAAGGGATCACTGGAAGCTATTTAAAAGGTGCTTCCACAGTGAATGAAATGATTGTCTTAATCCGCTGAGAAAGCAGGGCATGAATTTCTTATTCTCCTGAAAATGTGTCCTTTATAGTTACAGTACTTTAGCGGTAATACAATTTTCCTTGGACCACCTCCCTTGCATGACATCTAAGGTCTGTTTCCCAGTTTTCTTCTGCACCTATACACTAAAAAGAGATGGTATGTTCTCTGTTGTCTTCCAAGTGAAAATCCACTATGACTCAAGACATAATTCCTGCTTTCAAGGGATCCCCTTCTAGGAGGAAAATGTACAAATAAGGTCTAATAAAGGAGGACTGTGAAATGTTAATGAAATATGCAAGGAAGAACAAGGAAGAAATTTCTATTTGAGAGTAAGAACTTTGGAAGGCGTGGGATCTGAACATGCATTTACAATCAGTGAAGACCATTGGGGTTGGGGGAGGACAGTCTAGCCTCAGAGGATGGAATAAGCAAGGCTTTGAACCACAGGAACCTGGGTCTTGTCTGGGAGTGGCTATTATTTGTATGTAGCTGCAGTTGGAGCCCAGAATCCCTGAAAGAAATCAATACAGTGGAAAGTGGACCAAGAATAGTAGGTAGAGACCAGAAATGCCATCTAGAGGTGTTTGGACTCATTTTACATGCAGTAAGAGCCACTGCAAACAAAGGAATCTCGTGTTCCAGATAACTCTGGTGGCCATGTGGAAAGTAGATTATGGGAAAAGACCAGCAACAAAAGTCAATTAGGAGACAAGTAATCCAAATGAGAGATAATGTCTACTACTTAACCTTAGTAGAAGCAGTGAGAGTGGAGATGGGGACACAGGATTTATGGTTCTGTGTTTTTCACTGAAAGTAATATGCCATCAATTATAAGACACACCATTTTTAAAAAGTATAACTAATTTTTTAAAAGCCATCAATTAAATTATGACACAATGTTAATATACCAGTAATGGAAAGATGCATCATTATTTTAGAGGTAAAAAATGTACAACTTGGAATTGATGAAATATGATAAATAATCTTAGGAAGATGACATCTCCATTTTGGATTTGAGCAACTTGGCGAATAGTGATGCCATTAATAGGAATCATGGGAGCAAGGGAGGAGAAATGGGTTCCAAGAGAAAAGATGAATTCTCTTTTGGACGTACTGAGTTGGCTACCTTTAAGAGATATTCATGTGCAGATGTCTGGCAGACAATTGGAAAATGTTGGTTTAGAACTCATGGAAAAAGTTATAAAAAATTGGACTAGGTTAATGAATGGCTGATTTTAAAGTTAAATCCTTATGCTTAAGTATATATGAAGACAAATTATTTGTTTTTCTATAAACGCAAACTTTGAAGCTTTTTTCCCCTCAAATTATAGTCTGATCTTTGGAGTGTTTGACTTTCACTGGCAGAGACTGGGGTGGGAGGAGAAGGGTGATGAAAGGAATTTGGGAACACAGGAGGAGTCATTAGCAATTACACTTAGGTATGAAAATCATGAGAGAGAGTGACTTAGAAAGATCTTCATATTATCGACAATTTATTGAGATATAATATCCAACCAGTCTCATACTCTCTAGCCTCTCTCATACCCCTTGATTCTTCACTCTTAGTGCTAGGTAAGCATGTTAATTTGCTGTCATAAAGTATCACAGATTGGGTGCCTTAAAGGACAGAAATTTATTTTCTTACAATTCTGGAGGCTAGAAGTCTGAAATCAAGGAGTGGGCAGGGTTGGTGTCTTCTGAGGTCTCTCTCCTTGGCTTGCAGAAGGCCACCTTCTCCCTGGATCTTCACATGGTCTTCCCTCTGCATGTGTGTTTGTATCCTAATCTCCTCTTCTTATAAGGACACCAAACATATTAGATTAGGGCCTGCTCTAAATGACCCCATTTAACATAGTCACTTCTTTAAAGACCCTACCTCCAAATACAGTCACAGTTCTGAGTTACTGGGGGTTTTGACTTCAACATATGAATTTAGGGAGGGACACAATTCAGCCCATAACGGTGGGTAAGCCAGCCAAGGACTGAAATTCTTATTCGCATGTGTTGTGAATGCCTAGACGTGCTAACTGAAGTCTAGTATCCTCTTTATCCACCACAAACTATTTTTCAAGCTTGTTTCCTTAATTATTTTATGCTTCTGCAGAGGTGGAAGGTTATATATAGCAGTGCTGTAAAACTTTTTTTTTTTTCTGTTTTTCCCCCCTTCCTGTCCCTGAAAAAAAAAATACCATTCTTTAAAGAAAGAAACTACTTGTTCTCCCTTATCTTTCATTGAACAGCATTTAGCAGAAGTTTGTGACATTACATCAGTTCCTTACTTTTTTTCCCATGAGGAACAGACCTCCAATTAGGAACTGTGAGGAAAAAATATATAATAGCAGGAAATACATATTTCAGCCTAAGTCTTCTTTTTTTCATAGTCATAGCTTACCTAAAGAAGGAATTTCTGTGCAACTAATTTTTACCACTCCAAACCCAGGTTCATAGGGATTCTGTGGTTTGACAACAGGAAAAAAACTTCACCAAATATCTAAAAGTATTGTATGAAAGAGTGAGATCACGCTTGGTTGAAACAACTTCTCTTAAAATATGCCATCATCCGAGATTGTTTTGTAGAAAGTTTGCCTTGGCAAGCACTTCAAAAGAACTTGCTAGACACTTCTTTTGTAATTAGCTGGCTTCCTGCTAGAATCTTAGGTCTACCCTTATCTCATAATGGACGCAAAGATTAGTTTCACTCTCTGTCATTTTCTCCACAAGATAAAATACTGTATTTCTGAGTAAATAGTTTGGTATTTAATTTATCTTTTCTAAAATTAACTTTATTCAGTTTAAAGTTTTGACATAAATATTTTCCCTATAGGTAATAAAAGGATGATTGATAAGGTGATATGGGAATTGTATTCATCTCAGTGGTCTTCCTCCCCAAAACCCATAACCCCAGTCTAACCATGAGAAAAATATCAGACAAACCCAAATGGGGATACAGAATACCTGACCAGTACTTCTCAAAACTGTCAAGGAAAGTCGGAGAGACGAGGAAAGTCCAGAAGAAGCTTAAGAGAAACGACTGTAATATGGTATCCTGGATGGATCTTGGAACAGAAAAAGTACATTAGTGGAAAACTAATGAAACCCAAATAAAACCTGAAGTTTAGTTAGTGGTAGTGTACCAGTGTGTGTTCATTAGTTGTGATAAATGGTACTAACCACTGGTTAGGAATATAAAATACAGAATACAAGTTATACTGGAACTCTCTGGACTATCTTTGCAATTTTCTGTAAATCTAAAAACTATTTTAAGATAAAAAGTTTACTTGAAAACTAGAATGATTGATGATAAACATAAAATAGAACATAATGCAAAGATACTATAAAATAGGCAAGGAAACACAGACGTTATTAATAAATATTAAATGTCAGCCCACCATTTGAAGTATTAGTATCCATAAATGGCAGGATACCAGTGAGTCAGTGGGCATATCAGTCTAATAAACTCTTATAAATGATGAATTGGCTATAAACACTGTGTTTTATAGCATTTGAAAATTCCAAACAGTAAATCCATACATGAGGTTTCTGCTCACATATTTCACGATCCCTGTTTTTAGAATCTGCACAAAGAAATATTTCATGTCCTTTAGGGAGGTTTAATAAAAGACAACAAGTGGGAAATGGGTTTTGCAGTAGCATGAATGGCCGTAACCATAAATACTAGTACCTCAGAATTATCCCAGCAGAGGATTGTAAACACATTAATCACTCAACAGTGGAGAAATTCCATCCTCAGGTGTCATTTCAATTTCAGGCACAAAGATTAAATGCTTCCATTTAAATTCAAAACCCTGAATGGATATGATGAGCCTTTATCTTCATGGGGAATCATGGAGTGAGTTCATCAGTGTCCTCATCTATAAAATGGGGTTGATAAATCTTATCTCAGTATCGTGGGATTAAATGAGATAATATGTGTAAAATGCCTAATATGGTGGATGGTACATCGTCTGTTTTCAAGAAGTTGTAGCTGTGCTTATTATTTATTATATTCATGATTATTCTGATGGCCTTAAAATTTCAGAACTAGAGGCTATTTAGAGATTTTTTAAATTTTTAAAATGTTTATATTTTTATATTTTAATTTTATTGGAGTAGAGTTGGAGTACAGTGTTGTGTTAGTTTCAGGTGTAGAGCAAAGTGATTCAGTTATACATATACATATATTCATTCTTTTTCAGCTTCTTTTCTCATATAGGTTATCACAGAATATTGTTACAAATGAGGAAACTGAGACTCAGAGGGCAATGACTTGCCTGGGGTCACAAGGCTACTTTCTTCCAGAGGTGGGACTTGAACTCTCCTCCCTCAGGTCCTGCTGGGTCCTGTTCCAAATGCAGGTTTACTGATGGTATTGGGTGCCAACTCTGCAGCAGCAGCTGTCACAAAGCTCTCCTGCAGAATCACACTGGGCGTCTCTATGTCTTGGGGATTCTGTCCCCCTTCCTCAGTGGGAGCAGAACTCCCTGCCTCCCTCCCCAGTAGGTGTGGCAATCACGCTCTCTTCCAGTTAGTTCTCTTTCACTGCATCAGCATTTCAGCTGCTGCAGCCTGCTTGGGGCAGAGCTGGGTTTGCTGTGCTGAGGACTGTTTTGGGAAAGAGGATGTAAGGGCGCTTCGGCTGCTGTGTACGGGCTGACTGTTGGAGCACCCAGGACAGATGCCCCACCCACCTCCCAAGTGTGGGTATGCTGGAGTTTTATGTGGAATATGAGGCCGTGTAGGGGTAAGTAAAATCCATTATGAAAAAAATGCACGATGATGGGTGTCCATGAGTGAAGGAAGGAAGCTATTTAGATTTCATCACTTGTTTTTATTTTTAAAGGTCCTTTTTATACACTTATGGTATGGCTAAAATACACCAAAATTACTTTTCTATGGAGTTTACCTTGTTCCTTGATATTTTTAACCACCTGTTGGTTTTAATTAAGCCTTTTTTATTCTCTAAGGAAAGCCATTGTTTTTTCTTTTGAGGTATGTCATGGAAGGCACATAGACACATTAGTCAAAATAAAGAGGATTTTTGATAATTTTGTGAGTTAGAAGCAACTCTGCTGCATTTAAAGATGTATTCCTCAGCAGCACATGGTGTCCTGGGGAAAATGCAACGGCATACCTTTAGGTGCTGTTCTACCTGAGCCCCCCTCACATTCTGCGCCTTTCCACCACCCCTGTTACTTTCTAAAAATCTCCATTTCTTAAAATGAGGAGGGAAAGAACTGAGGAGAAAATTGAGGGGGGATGGAGGGGGGCAGTGAGTCTGGGGTCATGGGCTGCACATCCCAGCCTAGCCCACTCTTGTCCTTCAAAGCCAATATTTACTGCAGGCTAGGGAAGGAATGGAGGTTATTTCTGGACAATTCTCTAATAAAGTCCCGTTAGAACTGTCCTAATGCTAACGCTGGTTATCTAGAGGAAGGAAATTTTCCTTAGTCAAATTTATGAGGCTGGGTTGAAAACGAAGCTGAAACAGAGCCTGGCAAATCCCCATGGCAAAATGATTCATCTTCATGGAGTTGGAAAATCTATTTTTATCACCTTTATTCAGCCAACTCCTCATTTTTATTCCCTCACTGAACGACTGCTATTTCCTTCATGGTGCTGAATAGACCAAACATCTCAGGAGTCTGAGTTTCTCTTTGGGCTGTTCCCAGCAGGGCTGATTCAGCAGCCTTGGGGAGAAGGGGATTGTTCTGCATGGCATGGGTGGGTGCGGAGCAAAGTGAAGGTCAGATCACACAGAGGCTGCACACTTTCACTCAGGAATTCTGCCAGGGGTACGTGCCACTTCCACTCTCCTGCCTTTTGTGTCAGGTGTTGTAGAGGATGATTGGGTGACCATAATTCTTCTTGCCTAGAAGACCTTTCCAAGTGTGGGAAGAAGGGGCAAGAATCCAGTACCCTCCATGTGGCTTGCCTTTTGACTGTTAAGCAAGGCTTGAAAAGGTTGCCAATACATTTGGTCTAATAATAGAGCAGAAACCCTATTTTATTCATTTCCCTGTTTCCGTTTAGGTCTCTACCTATGCCATTCCAGGCTGCTGCATATTCCCACTGGCTCTTGCTAGAGTCCCATGTAACGCTGAGAGGATTGGTGATTGTTTTCAGTAAGAAAATTTAAAAGACTGAGATAAAGAAAAAGAACCAATTCTTACTAAATTTCCTTGTCCAACAGATTCTGCATGCTTACTGTTTGGGAGATATGGCAAAGGGCGACTAGGAAAGAAGAAGGAATGTTGACTATATACAGACAATGTTCATGGCTGTGGCGGGTATCTTTGGCATCTGGCATGTAGTAGGCACTCAATAAATATTTTACTGAATGAATGGCATCAGTTAGCCTTCTTAACAGCTGTCCTTCAGGAGGCAGTACAGGGGGGTCATTAGGAGCTGGCATTCTGGAGTCAGATGGCCTAAATTCTGGATTTGCAACTTTTTAGCTGTGTGCTCTTTGGCAGGTTACTCAGTCATTTGAGGCCTTTGTTTTCTAGTATGTAAAATGGGAATAATATAGTAACTATCCTATATGGTTTTCATGAAGAGTAAATTAGTTAATATAGGTAAAGAGCCTAGAATTTTTCCTGTAAGAAAGTTCAAGATATGAAGAGGAAAAAAAGCAGGAGGAGGCGGTGGAGGAGGACTGGTTATTGGAATGAATTTGGGAACTTTTGAGGTTTTGAACCTGTCTTTTTGGTTCATTCATTCCCTTAAACCATGATTCCAGTGATTTACAAATCTTCCTTTGTTCAATAGAGAAAATAATTTGAGAATAAAAGAATAAAATGAAATTTAGAGAAAAAATTACTTCCAATCTCTCAACAAACAGTTACTGAACTCCTACTGCGTGCCAGGTACCAAACTAAACATTGGATATTGAGTGTTGAAACTAACAGTCGTAGTTCTTGCCTTAGTGGATGCTACAGTCGAGACTCTGTTAAGCACCATGAATTTATTGATTCTGTGAACACAGCTGCTGTGTTTCTTTTTCTCTATGTTGAGTAGACGTAAAAGGATGATACTTTCAAACTTAGCTTCCAGCAGCGAGCGAGGGGTGAGGAAGTAGAGGGAGGGTAGTGTGTGTATGGAGTGGCGTACAGAGCCCAACTCTACAGTAATATAAAGGTAGTGAAAGATAAGTAGCATGGGCATTGGATTGACCCATGAAACTGGAGGGACATCCAAAGTAGTGATGTGTATAATCAACCTCTGACACATAAAGGAGCACAGGTAAGGAGTAAAAGAATGAGAAAACCAAAGCAGTTATAAAGACGGGAGGTAAGAGTCATAAGATCCTGAGTCCCTACGCCCAACTTTGAGAGTGTAGAGTGAAAAAGGCTGGATTTCTTCGAGGTCATCTTCTCTTTTTAGCTCCTGGTACTGCCATGGCAGGTGGGCTTCTGTTTGGTCTTTTTCAGAACCTGGAGCTTCACATCTCTTGGAAATACAAGGATGTGTGTGAACTGCTGATGTCCATCTGGTTTTGCCGGTCTGTGAAATGTTCTGATATTTTAATTTGGTGAATCTCTTTTATTTTATTTTTTTTTACTTTGGGGAACAACAGTGATCTGAGACCTCCCCCTTACACCATTCACTCACTTTTGTCATATCTGTTTTTGAGGAGCAGTTTTAACCTTAGGTGCCTTATAGCCCAGAGGCAGTAAGTCACCAGTGTAAATTGTGGAATGGGATAATTAGTAATTTTTCATTCTGCCTTCATCTGTATTGCTGGATTAATTCCTGGGGTCTCTGTTTTCTGGAAGCAGTCATTTCTTCCACAACAGCCATCTATGAAGAAACCGAACTTACGAAATGACTGGGGCATGTTTTACATGGCTATATTTAGTTCCTTCTGTTTGATTCCCATGTAAGCTTTGGCAGTGATTTCCACAAATGGTGGTGGTACCAGGGAATGATTTTGGTAAACAGCCCCCTGGCTGTTATTGGCTGGGTCTCTGCAAATACCATAAAGGATACAACTTGAAAAGTCTCTGAGGTTTCCCTGCCCTTCCTAGAGCTGCCCCAGCCATACTGTGGTGTGAGCAGTGGTCGGGAATTGGTCTGCTTGCTGGCTTCTTCTCGTCTGCCCTGTGATGGAGTTCTGACTGCATCGAGTTTCCTCTCCTCTTATTACACATCCTGGGATTTTCACTCTAGCCCTGAATCTGCTGAAGTCATTTTGATAGAATCTCATTTCATCTTTGTCATTTCTATTTCAAGTTTTCACTCCCAGAATAACCAGCCTTGAAGTTCTCAATTTATTGATTTTATCCAGGCTGCCGCTGCTGCATTTTGCTTTTAGGAATATGCACAAGCTTAGTAAATTCCTAGATATAAATGGATATGGATATATATATTCTATAGATATAAATATGTGTGTATATATATTTTTTTTCCGGAGAAGATTCTAATGGTAAGAGGTTTTTGCTCTCAAACTATTCAACCAAGGTAACTGAAGATTAAAATATGTGAATTAAGCAGTAAAAACTCATACAAAAAAGAAAGTCCTAAGAGAAAAATAGATTTAAATAGATTTGTTAAAAACAAAAAAGAAAGAAAGAAAGGAAGGAAGGAAGAAAGAAAGAAAGATCTGATTGTCTGGCAACTGAGCATCCCTTTGTTTCCTGACTCTCCTTTTTTTTTTTTTCTTTTTCTTCTTTTTTTGCTCTTAAATAGCATTTGCTACCTATGTCCTGAAGTTGACCTATTTTCCCTGTTTCTTGCTTCTTCTATTGCCGTAAAACAAGTATTTATACAGTTTATTGCCACATTGTTATTTCAGTTGTATCCGGAAATCCATCCCATCTAATACATTCTATTATACTGTGAGCAAAACTGATATAGATATTTTCTTATGTCAGAGGAGAGTCTTCCATCAGTGCAGGTATTAACAGTTAAGAGAGAAACTTACTATAGTGTGTTTATATGAATTAACTTCAACACATTGAAAATAAGGACTAAATAAATTATAAAATATTCCTCACGTTATTGTTAAAGAATTAATCTGTTTTGATGATGGAGTTGGAAAATCTATTTTTATCACCTTTATTCAGCCAACTCCTCATTTTTATTCCCTCACTGAACGACTGCTATTTCTAGCACTAGTTTTTCTAGCACCTCACTGCTATTTCTTCACTAAATATAATGGTCAAGGGATCAGTTGACTTTCAAGAAATAATTAACTGGCTTATCTTTATTGGTAAATAACACGTTGGTTCAAAGAAAGCTAATTGCAGAGAGTTTGTGATTTGTGAGGGAGAGAAGAGTTTCAGGGGTTAATTCTATTGGTGGATCCAGCACTTCCTTCCCCAGTGAGGAGTATTTGTCCCTAAGACAAGTGTTATCTTTCAAGGCACAGAATGTCTAACTCAGCTAAAAGTATTTAGTTTTTACTATATATATACATATTATGTATTTTAATAGAAATATGTTAAACTGTGTTTATAGATTTAAATATAAAAATGTAAAACATATGAAATACATTTGAGTGTGGTATTAGGGACATCTTTGAACTACTGCATAGGTAGTGTTTCATCCCTAAAAGAACTAGTATTTAAGAAACTTGGATTTTTCATGAAATTTACCCAGGCAAGACAACAGGCCAGGTTTAAAATATATGACAATTAAACCCTAGGTTTATTTTGTCCCAAATTGGAGCTTTCTTCTTTTTCCTTGAGCCTAGGATCAAGGCTGGCATGCTATCCAGTAGACTGAAATGTATTTTTGTGGTCACTCTGTCTGCATTATGAGCACGATTAATTGGATGGCATATAAAGGAAACGTCACAATTTTCTTTTTCTCTCCAGATCTCAGCTCCCCTGACAGGCCTCTGAGCCCCAGAGCAGTGTTCTACTCCAGGGTCCTGACATCTTTGCCAGGTTTCTCTTAAAAAACAAAGGCGTTTCACCTATTTTGTGATAGGTTTTTATCACTTGGTAGAAAGATGTTACTGTACCTTAAGTGAATGCTCACGCCATCATTTCACAGATCCTAGTGGCTGTTTTTCGTTTCCATGGGTGACAGATTTAGGAGACATGTTGACAAGACTGCCATGGAAATATTCCTTTTCCAGATGTTCACTTCTGCATTTTTATCTGAAATTCAGTCTTTTCACCTATGGGCACGCTTTCCCGCAACAAACAGCACAATGAACTCTTATTACTGTACCTCTGACTCCCCATCCTTGCCCCTCCAGCCTCCTCAGCTCCAAGCTTGTGATTATGCTGGATGCTTTCTGTTATGCTTTGGTTTGCAGTGGGCCAGCTGAAAGATAAACAGCTATTAAATAAATCTATGACCCTTTTTAGGACAAATAGAGCTGTTGAAAGAGTTTAAGAACATAGTGGCTCCTTGAAAAGATTGTCAACATTCTTGAACCCTTTGACTGAAAGTAAATTTTCTTCTGTGTGTGTGTATATACCGAAACTTATTTAAAAAAAGAACCTGAGTAGCAAGATATTCGAAGCCTTTTGTGTTCTTAACCGTGCAGTGTTTTTCTTGGCAGGACTTGAAAAAACTTAGCTGCCATCTACTTTCTGCTCCTGTTGAGGGGAGAAGTTGGGACTGGGAGACTCTGGGGTGGCAGGGAGAAGCCCACGGAGGAGAGAGGAGCCCAGGAGCTGCTGGGTGCCGAGGGTTTATATCATTATTACACTGCATTCACCCTGCTCCCCAAGACCAAGTCTTTCTTTTCTTTTTATATTTTCTCATATGCCTCCACTGCTGTGGGGCTGGAACATTGGAGCTTACCCTGGACCACACACATCTCCTATTGTCACCACGTTCATCTCTGACACTGGATGAGCCCTACTGCCTTTAGGATGGCGATGCTTCCTAGGGGGGCTCGTTTATCTGTGCTGGGGCAGCTGATTAGGACCCCGCACTCTTTGCTGTCATGGATTCAGCTTTGTGGGACTCCCCAACTTGCCTAAGTTACCTCTTGGGTCCTTGATCTAAACTCCAATTGCCGGGTAGTAAAGATGCAGCAATTTGAATTGGTCTCTCTTCCCTCTTCTGTCTTTCTTGTTTCCATTCTGAAAACAACTTCTTTGAACTGGCAAATGCCTACGGGAACTTTGACGTCATAGGACAGGTTACTTTACTCCTTGGTATAACCTCAGAGTTACTGCCAATATAAGGGGGAAACAGATTTTGTTCATCATCCTGAACTGCAGTATGATGTGAGTTGGAATGCTGAGATCAACTTAGAGGTATTTTTAGCAAAATGAAATATTTTGATGCATATCTCTCACCTGAAATTTTTCCCAGATTTGCTATTTCTAGCTTCTTAGCAACTTCACAAAGGGGTATTGTTTTTGAGTCGGAAGAGAAAAATATTTTTATTTCCTGCCCTTGATGACTAGTGGAATTGATAAAAAGCATCAAGGCTCTTTGAGTTCTGGGTCTCCCACCAAAAAACCAGAAAAACAAAAACAAAAAAACCCAAACCATTATGTAAGAAAGAACTTGAGTGGTTTTTTCCTGTTTGTCAGTATGAGGGGAGAGTTACTGTGGAAAGTGAGGGGCAGTCATCCACAGGAATGGAAAACAAAGAGCTTTGCTAAGAAAATTGTAGCAAGAGGGATTGGGGAGCTACCATGTCATCTGGCTCTGAATTTAACATTGACTTTGACCGATGGCTTTAACTTTCCCTGCCCAGGTTAGTTCAAAGGCTCCTTTACTCGTCTATATCCCTGAAAAGAAACTGTTGCAAATTGAGTTGAAGGGTATTGGAGCTACAGTGTGTTTTATTAAATGATTATTTAATCAATAAATGAGTGACTGATAATTTCTTATGGTTGATCAGAAAATCTTAATTTAAAAAGTCACAGGTTTGGGGCTTCCCTGGTGGCGCAGTGGTTGAGAATCTGCCTGCCAATGCAGGGGACACGGGTTCGAGCCCTGGTCCTGGAAGATCCCACGTGCCGCGGAGCAGCTGGGCCCGTGAGCCACAATTGCTGAGCCTGCGCGCCTGGAGCCTGTGCTCCGCAACAAGAGAGGCCGCGACAGTGAGAGGCCCGCGCACTGCGATGAAGAGTGGCCCCACTTGCCACAACTGGAGAAAGCCCTCGCACAGGAACTAAGACCCAACACAGCCATAAATAAATAAATAAATAAAATTTAAAAGAGATAAGCAGAACATTCTCTCTATAAATTTGATCTTTAAAAAAAAAAAAAAAGTCACAGGTTTGACTCTTCAAGAAGTTAAGTAAACACAGAGCTTATGTACGTAAGCAGTTGGAAGACAAAATAATGCATTCAGTCAAGAATATCTATTTCATTTCATACTTATTTGGTATTTTAATTTTTTGGCCACAGTTTAAACGGCCCCACTGTTATGTTGGTTAAATTTGCCGACATGAAGTATTAACAATGGACTGAAAGCTTTACAAAAAATAAGGAATTATTCCTACTTGGCTTACCTTTTTATTCATTCACTTAGATTTCCCAGACTTTGTCAATAGATTTCTATGCAGTTGTATGGTGATACGTTGTTATCAATGTGTAGAAGACTGCCTGCTATGTAGAGTAGAAAGACGCCCTCACTCCTTTCTATTTTTTAAAATAACAAATCCCTGGGAGACATTGTTTGTGTTGTTCTGTCACACTTGTCTGTCCATGGATGAAATCAGCATGTTGACTGTTATTTCTCAGCTTTCTTTGTGCTTCTTCCCCTAACCCTCCTCGCTCAGTTTCCTTACTCCTGAATCTTTCAGGTACTTTCAGCACACTCTTTCCTTGCCTGATTTACTGTTCCACTATATGGCGTTCCAGGCAATGGATGGATTGCTTCCACTGTGAGAGATGATGGCACTGAAATAGTAGTGAGCTTTAGTATAATCGGAGCAAAAATTGCTCTCCTGGGTCAGCCCCATTCTTCCTCCACTCAACGGTGTGTTCTGTTAGCCACAGAAATGCCAAGGGCTTCCCCTCCCCCTATCTATAGGAATTCCTTAAGGTCTTCACTATAGTATTTATATCTCCTTGTCATCTTGGGCCTTTAACACTGGAAGAGTCAAAGATTTGCAAATGGATTGTTTTTTTTTTTGCACTTTCTCCTTTCTATTCTTCTTTTTACATTTTTTGAGGTAATTGACATATAACATTATGTTAGTTTCAGGTACACGACAAAATGATTCAATATTTGTATACATTGCAAAATGATCACCACAGTAAGTCGAGTTAACATTCATCACCACACAGTTACAGAATTTTTTTTTCTCGTGATGAGAACTTTTAAGATCTACTCTCTCAGCAACTTTCGAATATGCCGTACAGTATTGTTAACTACAGTCACCATGTTGTATATACACCCCTATGACTTATTTATCTTAGAGCTGGAAATTTGTGCCTTTTGACCCCTTCATTCATTTTGCTCCCCCCCCCCCCACCACCATCCCCTGCCTCTGGCAACCACCGATGCTATTATTCTTAAAGATGTCATAGAGGCCCAGATTTATCTCCTGGTTTGGCCACTTTCCAGCTAGGTGACCTTCGGCCAGTTATTTAACCTTTTCTAAGCTTCAGCTTTCGCATCTGTAAAATGAGAATTAGCTACAGTACTGACCTCTTAAGACTGTTATAAGGATTAAATGAACTTATGCAGGTAAATTAGAATGTTTACCTGGAGCATGGTACATGCTCAGGAAAATGTAGCGGTGGTAATGGTTCTGATGCAAGTGCTAATGTCACTCACAGCCTTCTGGAAACCTCTACTTTCTCATCTGTAAAGTGGCATAATAATAGTACCTAACTCATTGACTTGTGAGGAATAGAGGTATATGGGTCAACTCAGTGTCTTTTCTGGCATCCTATAAGCTCTCAGTGAGTGGAGGAGGAGAGTTCTGCAATTATGTAGATTCATTATACTTCTCCTGTTTACTCTTTGTTTAAGGCATATACTTTAAGCCATAAACCCATCCACGAGGACCTGAAACTAAACTAACCAAGTCATTATGAGCAAGCCCACTTGCTCTGTTTCTAATTCCTCATCTTAAAATGACAGTGTTGAACTAAACGCTCTGAATAGTTTCTTCCTTTAAAGTATTTTAGCAATGATCCCTCCATCACTCAACTCAATTTTGAAAAATACCTGTTAATGAGAAACTCATCTGAAAGAACTTCTTTGCCTTCTACCACCAAAGACCTTACTAAATTAATTACTTTAATCCCCTAGTAAATTTTCCCTTATTTATTTATTTATTTATTTATTTATGGCTGTGTTGGGTCTTCGTGTCTGTGCAAGGGCTTTCTCTAGTTGTGGCAAGCGGGGGCCACTCTTCATCGCGGTGCGCGGGCCTCTCACTGTCGCGGCCTCTCTTGTTGCGGAGCACAGGCTCCAGGCGCGCAGGCTCAGCAATTGTGGCTCACAGGCCTAGTTGCTCCGCGGCATGTGGGATCTTCCCAAACCAGGGCTCAAACCCGTGTCCCCTGCATTGGCAGGCAGACTCTCAACCACTGTGCCACCAGGGAAGCCCAGTTTTCCCTTATTTAAAAACCCAGGCTGTTTTGTTTATATGATTAATGACTTCATCAAGTGGCCCCATCCAAAAGAGTAACTGATCAGTCTATAATTCTACAAAGCCATTCTTATTTCTCATGCTTATATTTTTAGTCTATAAACCCTTGGCCAGTTTCACCAAAAATTAAATCCTGATGCCTTGCAGATATACCTCATATTGAGGAATAGGATTCAATCTTGTCTCTTTGCCAGTGGCTGCTCTCCCTTTGCTCTACCCCCAAAATCCTCATCCAGTTTTTTCCATTTGGAGACTAGACATGAAAAACTGGTTTCCATTACAATCTCATCACCCCTGAGGCAGGAAGACTAAGTATGCCATGTGTTTTCAGGCTAAGAACTTTGGACTGCAAGCCCGAAGACCTGCGTTGCAGTCCAGGCTCTGCCCTCAAAGCAGAGGGACTTTGGACAGTGTGCTTACTGTTGCTTTGGTCCTTAGTGTTCCCATCTGTCAGATGAAAGATAGAACAGAATGGACTTGAGGACATGGAGGCCGGGGGGTGGAGGAGAAGCTGGGATGAAGTGAGAGAGTAGCATTGACGTATATACACTACCAAATGTAAAATAGATAGCTAGTGGGAAGCAGCCACATAGCACAGGGAGATCAGCTCGGTGCTTTGTGACCACCTAGAGGGGTGGGATAGGGAGGGTAGGAGGGAGATACAAGAGGGAGGGGATATGGGGATATATGTATACATATAGCTGATTCACTTTGTTATACAGCAGAAACTAACACAGCAATGTAAAGCAATTATACTCCAATAAAGGTGTTAAAAAAAAAAAAAAGATAGAATGATTCCTAAGATTTTTCTTCCAGTGAAGCTTTATGGTCCCTATCCCTTCCCATTTGGTCCCATACTGGTTTTTTTTTTTTTTTTTTTTGGCTTATTTTTATTTTTTTTGTTGAGGTATAATTGACATACAACATTATATTAGTTTCAGGTGTACAACATAGTGATTTGATTTTGTATATATTGCAACATGATCACCTCAGTAAGTCTGGTTAACATCTGTCACCACATATACTTATAGAATTTTTTTTCTTGTGATGAGAACTTTTAAGATCTACTCTTTTAGCAACTTTCAAATATGCCATACAATATTATTAACTATAGTCACCATGTTGTACATGACATCCCCATGACTTACTTACTTATTTTAAAACTGGAAGTTTGAACCTTTTGACCCCCTTCACTCATTTTGCCCCATCCCCTGCCTTTGCAACCATCAATCTGTTCGCTGTATCTGTGAGCTTTTTTAAAAAAAATTCCACATATAAGTGAGATCAAATGGTATTTGTCTTTCTCTGTCTGACTTATTTCACTTAGCCTAAAGTCCTCGAGGTCCATCCATGTTTTCACAAATGGCATTCTTTTTTATGGCTGAGTAATATTCTATCGTATACATATACCACATTTGCTTTATCCATTCTTCTGCTGATGAACACTTAGGTTGTTTTCACATTTTGGCTATTATAAATCATGCTGCAGTGAACATGGGGGTGCATATATCTTTTCAAGTTAGTGTTTCATTTTCTTTGGCTAAGTACCCAGAAATGGAATTGCTAGGTCACATGGTAGTTCTATTTTCATTTTTTTGAGCAACCACCATACTATTTTCCATGGTGACTACACCAATTTACAATTCCACCAGCAGTGCACGAGGGTTTCCTTTTCTCCACATCCTTGCCAACACTTGTTATTTGTTGTCTTTTTGATGATAGCCCTTTTGAGAGGTGTGAGGTGATAGCTCATTGTGGTTTTTAATATTTTTTTAAAATTTTTAAAATTTATTTATTTATTTATTTTTGGCTGTGTTGGGTCTTCGTTTCTGTGCGAGGGCTTTCTCTAGTTGTGGCAAGCGGGGGCCACTCTTCATCGCGGTGCGCGGGCCTCTCACTATCGCGGCCTCTCTTGTTGCGGAGCACAGGCTCCAGACGTGCAGGCTCAGTAGTTGTGGCTCACGGGCCTAGTTGCTCCGCGGCATGTGGGATCTTCCCAGACCAGGGCTCGAACCCGTGTCCTCTGCGTTAGCAGGCAGATTCTCAACCACTGCGCCACCAGGGAAGCCCTCATTGTGGTTTCGATGTGCATTTTCCTGATGATTAGTGATGTCAAGCATAATTTTCATACTGTTAATATTAACTACCACTTATTTAGTACCTACAATATGTCAGACATTACTCTGATAACATTAATTGAGTGCTCATTGTATGCTAAGCACTTTACATCTATAAATAACATCTATAAACTTACATCTCCCCATAGTAACCCAACAAGGTAGATGCAACTAGTATCCTCCTTTTATAGATGAGGAAACTGAGACACAGGGATGGTAAGTATGTGCTCAAGGTGAATGAGGGATCAGGTGAATGAGGGATCAAGCTTGAATTTGAACCCAGAGTCTGATGCCATACGCTTGCCCTTAGTCATTTTATTATACAACATTCCTAAGCACTTAATTTTTTTCCCTTTTCCTTCCTACAACACAGGGAAGGATAGAATAATATCCTTGTTTTACAAATGAAGAAACTAACCACAGAGAGGTTAAACATTTGGCCACAGTAACCCAGCTGGTTAGACAAAGTATCCCTGCTAGTTAGCTAGCTAGACAGAGCTGGGATTCAAATCCAAGCCTGGCTCTTAATCACCACACCCCATGGCCTGAGTGGATTTCTCACTATTCCCCCCACGTACCTTTGTGATTAGTGAAAAGCTAAGTTATGGTACATTTTAAAAAGAAGGATACTTTTTTTTTTTTAACACATAAGATAGAGGCTTTTAAGCACTAAGAGATCAGATTTGCTTGAAGAATAAGGTATGAATCACTTTGTAATCAACACGTTATTTATTTGCAAATAGAGTCTTTTTATTTAGTAAGATATTACAGTTTAATCTGGTTCCTGTCTGATTTGTCTTTATTCCAAATAATGCTATCTGATTTAATAAAACCTCACCATGTACCCGAATTGCTAAAGATGGCAGACTTCACCCCCAGCATCCTCAGTGCAGCTCTGATTACTTATGTCCTCAGTTCTTCACTCTGCTGCTTAAGCATCTATTTCCTGTTTATAGGAAGGTGAGACCCAAAATTTTATATAGAATCTAATTGGTTAATTTTTATTGTATGTCTGACATGTAGTAGGAGCTCAATTAATGCCTATTGACTGACTTAATACGGAAAAATAATTTGATACCCTTATGTTATTTTACTCTCCTAGGCGTTAAAAAAAAATGAGTCTTTAACTTTCTAAATGACCTGGAGTGAATGGCTCAAGGCATTTTCATCTCACCATCTCTGGGTGCATTGGGTTGGAATCAACCACGCACCACTTGATCTGAAATTCTAACTAGGAGTTGACAGGAAGTGGGCAGGAATTGTTACTTTGCTTTTTATTGTTTATATAAATATTAAGTGCCATGGCAACAAAAAACTGACAGCCAGATGAAGAACGGAAACATATGGAAAAGTGGAAGACCATGTTAAAAAAGAGGATATTTGAAAGAAATGCTTCATTTGGCTTATCTTGATATGAGTGTATTGCTTCATTTGGTTTATCTTGGTATGAATGTATTGCTAACATGGTTTATTCTGTTGTGAGGAAAAACAAAGATGTCATTGGAGGGGAAAATAAAAGCTTTGATCATGGAAGATATCAATGTAACTAAAGAATAAATATCTTATTTAATTTCTATATTTGGGGCACAAACTTGATTCTGAGTTTCCTGGCAGCCACAGTAAAAAGGAAAACATGATTAATTATTAAGGTTTTCACTTCCATGAAACACAATCATATTAATTTATTTTGAGGAAACAGTCTATTCTTAACATCTAGGTTTAGAAGATAAAATTCCTTTTATAAGTCTTTCTGTAGGAGACTAACGCTTTGATTCCAAATACTCAGCGTGTTTCTTCTATCTTTCTACCTACGTGAAAGGAAATTGACAACATTCAAGATGAGAAACAAATTTTTGAAGTCATTGTTGGGTGAGTTGTACAATTAGATAAGAATACAGATGGCCTGTGGGAGAAAATGTGTGTCTTTTATCTCTTCAGCACTGTCCATAGGGTTCATGAGTTTAGTTGAACTTTGAATCATGAATATCTATAATAGCTCTACCATACATTGTCAAGCTCATTAGAAACCATGCAAAACAGTGCTTGATCCTTGAAATTTCCAAAAGGAGTCACTTGGGCCAAAGTAATCCTAGTAAGATCTACTTTTCTTTTTCTTTTTTTTTAAAATATTTTAATTTTGTTGGAGTTGATTTACAATGTTGTGTTAGTTTCAGGGGTACAGCAAAGTGATTCAGTTATACATATACATATATTCATTCTTTTTTTAGATTTTTTTTCTGGTATAGGGTATCACAGAATATTGAGTAGAGTTCACTGTGCTATACAATAGGTCCTTGTTGGTTATCTATCTTATATATAGTAGTGTGTGTATGGTCATCCCAAGCTCCTGATTTATGCCCCCCCCCAACATTTCCCCTTTGGTAACCATAAGTTTGTTTTCGATATCTGTAAGTCTGTTTCTGTTTTGTAAATAAGTCCTCCAAAGAAGACATACAGATGGCCAAAAAGCACATGAAAAGCTGCTCAACATCACTAATTATCAGAGAAATGCAAATCAAAATTACAATGAGGTATCACCTCACACTGGTCAGAATGGCCATCATCAAAAAGTCTACAAACAGTGAATGCTGGCGTGGGTGTGGAGAAAAGGGAACCCTCCTACACTGTTGGTGAGAATGTAAATTGGTGCAGCCACTATGGAGAACAGTATGGAGGTTCCTTCAAAAACTTTAGGATCTACTTTTCTTTATGCAACTGTATCATAAAATTAAAAGTTACTCTTATCGAATCAAAATGATCACTACTGAGAATCTTCCAGGGACAGTCTGTTTGCTAGCATTGGGCAGTAGAAGGACACAAATATGAGATAAAATTAGAGGGCAAATATGGAGCAGGGGTTGGCACACTATGGCCTGTTGGCCAAAACCAGCCTGCTGCCTTTTTATCATGTCCTGCAACCTCAGAATGGTTTTTTATGTCTTTACAATGGTTGAAAGAAATTTAAAGGATAATAACATTTTGTAACACATGAAAATTAAGTGAAATTCTTATTTCAGTATCTGTAAGTAAAGTTATACTGGAATACAGTCATGCTCATTCATTTACATAATATCTATGACTACATATGGCCCATAAAGCCTAAAATATGCACCTTTAATAAAAAAATTTGCCAACTCCTGTTATGGTGGAGAGAGTACTTTCCATGTGTTCATGAGCTGTGTGAAGAGTCTGGGAAAAGAAGAGCTGTCCCCTCTAAGGGCCAGGGGCCTCTGTGTGGCTCATCCCTTATATCCTCATGCACTGATCTTTAAAACATGGCATCTGTTAAGCCTGCGTCAGGATCCACCTGAGAGGAAGAATGTTCCAGAAGACTGGACTCATGAGCTTAAGGCCCAATATATTTATAAATACCATCAGCTTGCCTTGAAGCCTTTACCAGCTTTTGTTCTCTTGGAATCAGCGTCTTTTCCCTGTTCCTTGCATCTCATTCCCCTAGGCTGCTTCTCAGTAATTCGTAAAAATTATAAAAATGAATATTTTAAAGTTTTGTGCCATAAAATATTCAAATTACCCTACTTCTACTTCTCAGCCTGTTCTTTATTACACCTGTTCCTTTTCTCAGGAGCTTGGAAAATAGCTTTGCTAAATATTTCTCTAAATATTTTCTAAATATTTGGTTAGATATGTGTGGCTTTTTCCACCCAGTTTCAACAATTTACCCTCTTGGATTCAGGGACTGGGGACCAGCCTTGCCATCTTCCATTCATTTTTGGTTTAACAAATATTTATTGAATACCTACTATGTGCTAGATCCTGTACCATTATCTGAATGTGTAAGGATGAAAAAACAAAACAGATAAAGTCCCTGATCTAAGTGAGTTCTCAAGCTCTTTAATATTAAACCAGGGCAGGCCCAATGCAGCAGCCTGAGCCTGGTGAAACTGTGATGGCGTCGTTGGCTTTGCTGGTTTCCAAGCTCAAATTCAGCAAAGCCCACTCATTTGATGGATGGCTCCAATCCTTAGAAAGCTCTAAGTTTCTAAGAGCCAGAAGTTTTCTTCTTGAGAGACACTAAGCATTTAAATCATCTCTTCTATTCTCATCTTCTAAGGAAATAGAACTATTTTGCTTCCTCTTATCTAAGATAGACCTTCCACTATTTCTCTTTGTATCAGTTAGCTATTGTTGCAATTAAGCCATGTAACAAACAAGCACAAAACCTCAGGGGTATAAAACAAGTGTTTGTTGCTCACAAAACCAGGATGGTCAGCTTGGTGGGCTGCTGAGGTTGGTGGGACCCTCTTGTATGTGAGAGGGGTGGCCTGGCTGTCAGCCAAGGTGATGGGGGTAATCCAGTGCTGCCCCACTTGTCTTCCTTGCTCCTGTTAGCTATCCTAAGCATGTTCTCATGCTACCCAATTCCTTCTATTACCTCTGAGACTTAGTTCCTGGACTACCACCATTACGTCAGAATTTTTCTTAAAATGTGCACCCACACCTGGACAACTCTCTTCTAGATGTGGCTTGACCAGTTGGAAGTGTGGAGGAATCATTATTTCTTATCCTTCAGACACATTGCCTCTGTTAATTGTTAAGTTGGGCTCAGATGAAATGAGCTTATTTAGCAGATGAATTGCACAGTTGGCCCTCATCTCATGTCAGGCTTGAGAAAAGCAAAACCTCTCAGATCTTTTCCATATATACTGTGGCCAAGTCTCATCCATCCTGTTGAGCAAAATCTTTAGTCCTTGAACTGTGTCATTTGGGTTTTGTAAAGGGTCTTTGAAATATGGATTGAATTAACTAAGTTGATTCATTCATTCAGTTCATATTTCTCATGTGCCTATGAGGTGCCAGGCACTGTGCAGGGAGCAAAACATTGCCATAGTCCTTGCTCCTGTGTAATTTATGCTGTAATTGCAGCAGGGTAGGGTGGAGGCTGAAGATTTAGCAGTCAGGATTAAAAGACATTATCAACGTTGTAGCATCTTTTTGCTATGGAAGCATCTCCATTCTATTTGGGAGCTCCTGTGGTTGATTAAAATTCCAGTCATTGCCATTTGATTGATATTTTGGTGAGATGTTGACACATCTGTTTGAACAAGGCATGAATAGTTAGCGGATGTGGAGCTGTTCACAAATTTCAAAAAGCAGGTTTCTGTTGGACACTGTGAGCTTGATCGACATCACACTCATGGTGATGTTGATTTAGCAAGAGTTTCCTACTGTTTTCATGGAAAGCTCAAACATCTTCCCCTTGTGCCGCTTGATGGGCATAATGTGTGAAGAATTTTAAGCAAGGGAGCATGTTGTGAATCCTTAAGGCTATCTCAGAAGAGCCTCTGTCACTCACACGCCGGGTGTGCTTGCGCCAGAGCCAGTTAGACGCCTTCCTTTGGTTCTGGGCTCCCAGTTGGCGGTGCCCTCAGTCTTGCCCTGACTCTAAAGCTGATCTGTAAGGACTATGAAGAAGCATTACCCTTCTTCAATTGACCCAATATTCAAATGCAAAACAAACCTAACCACAGTTCTTCTTTCATTAATTCAACAAATATCAAGACTCTGCTAAGTGCTGGGAATGCATCAATAGGCAAACCAGACAAAACTCCTACCCTTGACGAGCTTGTATCCTAATGGGAAAACAGACACTACTACTAATAAAACTAATAAATAATAAAATTATAGTATATGTTAAGTGACCGTAAAATATTGGGAGATATGGCTGTAGGTTGTCCTGTGAAATAGAGAGAGTGGATGGTCAGTGTAGGCCTTCTTGAGAAGGTAATATTTGAGCAAAGATCTGAAATAAATAAGAAATTAGTCATGCAGCTATTGGGAAAATATCATAACATGCAGAGATAACAGCCAGTATCGAAATCCCTGGGTCTACTTTTTTTTATCATTAACTCTGCTACCAGCTAGCCAATAAAGTTCGCTAGCACTTTTTGAGTGCCCATGATCTACCCAGGCATTGGATACTTTACGTATATTGTTGGGAATCTGCCTAGGAGGTAGGTTGTATTATCAATCCCCATTTATAGTTGAGGAAGCTGAGACTCAGATCAATTAAGCAAAATCCAAGTCCCATATCTTAAGTATCAGCTGAAATGGGATTTGAATCCATATGACTTTGAACTCTAACTCCCAAAACCTGAGCGTTTTCCCCCTTGCCTTGTGGTTTCCCTCATGTATGTGACCTTGGTGGGAACAGACTAGGGAATTACCCTTTGGGTCAGGCAATCTGGGGAGTGGCCTTGGAACTAAGAGATCCGGTTTCTAAGAGAGAAAATTACATCACTCATACACTGTGCAAAATCTGCCTTAGGAGCCACTTTTTCTAGGAAACCTCCCCTGAACAAGGCAAAGTATTTGGTCTGATTGTCCAGCTAGGTTAACAGAGCTCTTTGAATAACCTATTTACTATGAAGGCAGCCCTCCTGCATGGAATTCTGTTTATCTTTACTATCATTAGTGACTGTTTTTGGCATATATCTCTGGTTAGTGATGGCTTGACAACCTTGACACATAATAAACACAGAACTTCCTCGTGCTCTAATACTGCAAAGTATATCATCATGTGGGCTGTTATAAAGTGGTTCTCATTTTTTCCATAGCAACAATATGAGGATAGAGGAGTTGCCTGTGTTTATAAGGACTAGGCATCGAGTAGTCACCATGACCAACAATGTCATAAAAGCAAAAATAAATGTAAAATTATGTTCCAAGCCTATAAAAAGGGTTATACCTGGGAGTCCCATGTACTATTCAGTGTACTTGTAGCACATTAAAAAAAAAAAAATACAGCTCCACTCATAACATTTAGAATTTACAAGAGTCTAGGAGAGATGATTTGGAAAACTCAGGTCTCTTTTTAAAAAGATATCCAAATTTACAAGCAGCTCATGCAGCTCAATATCACAAAAACAAACAACTCAATCCAAAAATGGGTAGAAGACGTAAATAGACATTTCTCCAAAGAAGATGTGCAGATTGCCAACAAACACATGAAAGGATGCTCAACGTCACTAATCATTAGAGAAATGCAAATCAAAACTACAATGAGGTATCACCTCACACCAGTCAGAATGGCCATCATCAAAAAATCTACAAACAGTAAATGCTGGAGAGGGTGTGGAGAAAAGGGAACCCTCCTACACTGTTGGTGGGAATGTAAATTGATACAGCCACTATGGAGAACAGTATGGAGGTTCCTTAAAAAACTAGAAATAGAACTACCATATGACCCAGCAATCCCGCTACTGGGCATATACCCTGAGAAAACCATAATTCAAAAAGGGTCATATACCACGATGTTCATTGCAGCTCTATTTACAATAGCCAGGACATGGAAGCAACCTAAGTGTCCATCGACAGATGAATGGCTAAAGAAGATGTGGCACATATATACAATGGAATATTACTTAGCCATAAAAAGGAACGAAATTGAGTTATTTGTAGTGAGGTGGATGGACCTAGAGTCTGTCATACAGAGTGACGTAAGTCAGAAAGAGAAAAACAAATACCATTATGTTAACACATATATGTGGAATCTAAAAAAAAAAAAAGTTCTGAAGAACCTAGGGGCAGGACGGGAATAAAGACGCAGACATAGAGAATGGACTTGAGGACACGGGGAGGGAGAGGGGTAAGCTGGGACGAAGTGAGAGAGTACCACTGACATATATACACTACCAAATGTAAAATAGATAGCTAGTGGGAAGCAGCCTCATAGCACAGGGAGATCAGCTCGGTGCTTTGTGACCACCTAGAGGGGTGGGATAGGGAGGATGGGAGGGAGACGCAAGAGGGAGGAGATATGGGGATATATGTATATGTATAGCTGATTCACTTTGTTATACAGCAGAAACTAACACACCATTGTAAAGCAATTATGCTCCAATAAAGATGTTTAAAAAAATTTTTTTTAATTAAAAAATAAAATAAAAAGATACCCAAGGAAGTTTAAACTGATGCTTTTTCTTTCAATAAGTAGCCCTAAATCAAACAAAGGCATTAAAGCATATATCTTAAAAAAATTATAGCTGCTATGTGTGTGTGTGTGTGTGTGTGTGTGTGTGTGTGTGTGTGTGTATAAATAAAATGATGGTCTGAATCCTTAATAAGGTGTGACTAGCTGGGCAGAACCAGTACAATTTTAGTCACCAAGGTGCTAAAACATCACTGGCAATTCAAAATGTTGAGGAAAACTTGATTTAGTGGAATTCTCTCCAGGCCCTGCGTGCTTGGAAGGGATCCTTGGATGTGCCCCATTGGGTGAAGGTGGCGGGCAAATTGAAGCCCCAAGGGAGGTTCTAAACTCCACTCCAATGAAGGTGAGTCCAGAGGTGTGAGGCTTTTATGGGGCTTCAGTTGTGAGCTTCAGATCTGAATAGAAATACTGAAGAGCTGAACTTGGAACCAACACATTCCCTTTTTCTAACCCTCCCCATGCTGAAGTCAACCTCCCCTAAAAATTGAGGTTCAACAGATAGGTTTTAAGGTTGCAGATTCTAACTTAACCTGACTGTGGTGTCCACACGTGCCAGCCTGGTGGTTTGAGTTCCTTAAGGACAACTCAAAGCCATCAAGTTTATTTAAAGCTTTAAGAATAGCTGCTACATACACGGGGACCAAATAAAAAGCCACCCATAAACGATATGTGCATGAAGGGCACTCTTTGACACTTTGGTGACAACTCTTACACCTTTTCACTCTTCTCTGAAGAGTCATAAAAAAATGAATACCAACATTTAAAAAAATAAAAGAGCTCCAAAACTCACCTCTCAGAGTTGTAAAGGCAGGAATGAGACAGCATTGTCCTGCCTTCAATCTTGTGGGAATTCCTTAAAGAAAGTATGAGGAGGGGCTGAGCCTTTGGCTAAGTAAATGGCTTGAAACAAATTAGGCAGTGATTTCTTTCTTTTAATTGAACCGTCTTTTTCCCTTTATTTATTTATTTATTTATTTATATTTATTTATGGCTGTGTTGGGTGCTCGTTTCTGTGCGAGGGCTTTCTCTAGTTGCGGCAAGCGGGGGCCACTCTTCATTGCGGTGCGCAGGCCTCGCACTATCGCGGCCTCTCTTGTTGTGGAGCTCAGGCTCCAGACGCGCAGGCTCAGTAATTGTGGCTCACGGGCTTAGTTGCTCCGCGGCATGTGGGATCTTCCCAGACCAGGGCTCGAACCCGTTTCCCCTGCATTGGCAGGCAGATTCTCAACCACTGCGCCACCAGAGAAGCCCTAGGCAGTGATTTCTGATTATGCTCCTTCCCAGTTCAAATTCTTGTATTGGTTCCATCCCCAGCAAGATATAATCCATATTCTTTCCCACAGTCTCTTCCCATCCCCATTTCCTGCCCCCTCGTTCCTCCCCACCATCCAGCGCCCCCTCTTTTTTCAGAGAAGAGGCAGGTGTGAAGCCCTCGTTGGAGATCCAGCTCACATCACTCCTCTGAAGCCCCTGCTAGGCGCTTCCGACTGGGTGCCCGCAGCCCTTTCACAATTCTCTACAAGGACGTCAAGTACGTTTTATTTAGGAAAGTTGTGTTTGTATTTCTCCTTCTTGAGGCGGTAAATTCTATAGAGTTTAGGGACCATTTGCTATCAATCCCTTCAGAGTGTGGTGTAATTCTAACTAATGAATGATTGAATTAATGTTATAAATGCTGTAAAGAGGCAGCTTCCTATATATAATCTCGATGCAAGCACACTTTTTTATTAAAATTACTGGATTTTTCAGTGTTAACACTCATTTCAACAAACATGTCTTCACCGTCTAGAATTATGATAAACATTGATTTACTGATGCAGAAATTTAAGTTTGTCAAATGCATGTAGATTTTTTGGTTGGTTGGTTTATTTTGGATTACCCCCCAAAACATCATTTTTGTAGTTGAAGAAAGATAAATCTTTTGTCTAGTTTAGCAGGTTAGTTCTGCAGGGCAGGGGTGTGGTTATGATGGAATGTGCTGGAAAGCAGGGTTTTAAAAATTTGTCTTAAATACAGTACTCTGAGAATAGTAGGTTTTAAAATAAGATACTCTTGCTGTCGTTGCCACTAAAGCATAATGAAAATAAATCGCAAGTCCAGCTTCAGGTCATCTTATAGAAGCATCTTCAATTTCCTTCCTCTCTGTCTCAAGTGTTCCTTGGAGCCTGTGTCCTGTCCTTCTTCCTGCAATCCTGATTGATCCTACTTTCTTCCAGAATCTTCCTGGACCAGGCCCCACTATTGTAGCCCATCCCTCTTACATTTTCCATCCCTCACCTCACCACCACCTCCTTCCCTTCAGTCTACAAACCTACTCAGCCCCTTCTTGCTCTTAATGCCCCCTTTCCTGAACCTGGCTGCATCTTCCAACTTCCATTCTCTCCATCCTTTCTTCAGGCTATTCTGCATTCACATCATCCATGTCATCGGCATCTCCTCCCAACTTAACCCTTTACTGACTTCCACCTCTAACCTGGGTTAAACCTACTCTCGGAGTCACCAGCAGTCACCAGCTACCTTCCACACGATCAATACCATTGATCAATCCCTGCTAGAAATTACCTTTCCTCTTGACGTCGTGACACTACAGCTCCTAGTTCTCCCTTGTATCCTTTATATGGCCCCTGACCCCGCCCAATGCAGGCATTTCCTCAGGACTGTCCTTGGTCCTTTTTGCACCTCCCTCTACCTCATTTCCCTTGACAATCCTGCTTATTCCCTTCGTGTCAACCACTGTCTACATGCTGAGGACCCAGGTCCCTATGCCAGGGGCTCCTAAGTATGGGCAGCCCCAACCTCTCTCCAGGGCTTTGTCTCCTTTTTTCCTGTGTTCCTGATAGTTCCTCAATTTCATTCCGTCAAAAGCATAACTGGTCTCCACATCAGCATACCTTATTTCCCGTAATAACCAATTTCCCTTCATGGCAGCACCCTTTTCATTCATCTTGCTCGAAGGCATTCCCAGTACTCACCCCTACACCCAGTCGTTCCAAAGTCCTGTACATTCCACCCAAGTCCTCTCTCTCACATCCATCATCTCTTCCTTTCTGTTCCTTCTGGCCTTTGTCAAAGCTCCTGTCACACAGTGGGGATTATGTTACTCTCTTGCCCCTTCAGAACAACATTGAAAGACTGCAAATTCCTTAAATTCTTTTACAAGGCTTTCAAGACCCCACGAGTCTGACTATAATTTACCTTGTATAATTATAAGGGCACAAGTGAAGGCAACACCCTGTTAATGATAAAAGTCTAGGCTTCTGAGGCATGTAGACATGAACAAAGACCTCAGTCCTCCCCTCCCTCAAATCTAGTTGCCCCCTCCCCAAGCTTCATCCTTATTACTCCCCTCTTTACTGTCTTTCCTGGGTTTGGGCACAAATCTATTCTGACTCGTTTCCCCTCCAGGATATTTCAGATCCATGAGAAGACCCAAGTGGTGAGCTGGATCTGTAGAATTTGTCAGGCTCTTCAGACCCTGAATTGCTTAATCCAGCCAACCTAAAGGCAAAAGGAAAAGAAACAATACTGTCTTAGTATGGATTTAAATCCTTTGTAAATTACTCTTTCTTCCTGTCTCTCTCTCTCTCTGGTTTAGAAATGCCATACTGAAATCTTGCTTCCTTGGCTGTATTTTCTTTTTTTCAGAACTGCATGGGTTTTTCTGTAGGTGTTAGAAAGTCTAGATTCCAATTAACTTTGCCACTGATTGCTTTGTAAATCTTGGTGAGTCAGGGCTGCTTCGTAAATGATGATGAAAATTTTAAAGTTCTTTGAGCATGGCAACGCGTGAGCAGAATACAGATAAACTAATTGGGATGTAGTCACTGCACTTGTATGTGTGGTTTTGAGAAGAAGCCTGTAAATAAATATGGGGCTTTCAAGTCTTGTTTATGGTTTTCAAGGGGGCTTTTGTGGGCTTTATCCAGTGTGCCAAACTAGTCTATAACATTTTCTAAATCTCTCTTAATCTTAAATTCATATTCTTGGGCATTAAAATAATGAACAAGCATCATGAGAAAAAAAAAAAAAAGATATTCTTCAAAAATTCCACTGACACTGACTAACTAAACTCCTACCAGAAATTTGATCAACAAGAGACGAAAGCCATAGCAGGATGGGAAAAATACCCAACAATTCTATCCTTTATGCCTCCTAATTATACAGTGAAGAAACAGGAGGATGTCACAAGAGCATGCACTTCAATAAACATTTGCTTGAAATGGTATTTAAGAATCCTCAGAAATCTCCCCAAAGGCCTCTAAAAAGCCTTCTGTCTAGAGAAAAATTCTGATTATAAAACATTTTCTGCACGTCTCACCCGCTTTTACAGTCAGTGTCATGACTGCTGTGGGTTTGGGGTTTTACTTCACTTTTGCTTCTGTTGGGAGCCTCTGAGCTGCTTGAAAAGTCGCCAGAGCAACCTTGCCTTTTCCAGATGCTGCCAACACCAGGCCTGGGCCTGGGGATGAGACAGAAGTCTAGTCTCACTTCTTTTGAAAAAGACGCCCTCGGACCTCCCCTCCACTTGGCACAGTGATTAATAAACCACTCCTCACTTTTTAGTCAGAACTTTCTGCAAACTCTTTGCTTCCCTTTAAAAATGTTCTTATCTTCCCATGGGTTGAGTGGTCAGTCAGCATGTACAGGGAGTTTTGCTCCTCTTCAATGTGCTGAGGGCAGTCAGCCTTTCGGAGTTGTTATCTTAGCTCTCCTTTGTCCCCATTCAATAAAGTCAGAGAGAATGTCAGTTAATAAAGTTTCTACCCAGAAGTGAAAGGAAAAGAGAAAATGTCAGTAAGTATGGTAGTAGGATAACAGTTCTGGTGAAATGCTTAAATAAAAAGGAAGTATTTTTTGACCTATCATGAAAATTAGTATGGGTTCAGTCATTCTGTCCTAAAAGAAATAAATTTAGCTGTCAAATAAATTGTGCAATCAGATAGCAAAATCTCCAGCAAAATTTAAGATTATTACCCTAGTATCTAGACTAGGGGTATTTCACTGCGGCCATGATTATTGGTGTGGAAACATTTAAAATGGGAAAGTTCAGACTAGAGTCTGGAAATAAGTGTTGATCTCTTCTGTGGGGCTAAGGGTTTGACCAAATTACCGTCTTATTAGATAGATGTTTGAATACCTGTACCAGGGAGAATATATTGCTCTCACTGGGCCACTGGGGGGTTTTCTTGCTGTCCCTTTTACTAGAACTGAGAGCCATTTTATAGAAAAGATGTTCAAAATGACATGGGTGGTGATGAACACCGGCAGAATATTATGAAAGGGTTTAATCCCCCAACTGTAGCATTCTTAGCTAGATTAAATTGAGCAGCACCAATTCTAATGAGGATGGATCTTTTTTCCTTTCCAAATGAAAAACTGGGAAGAATTGTCTTGTAAACTTCGGTGTATTTAAATTGGGAAGGTTTATCTTCTACCTTTAGAAGTTGAAGGTCTATAGCGTGAACTGTGGACAGTAGAGACCTTGGATCAAATCCAGTGCTATCACCTGTGACAATGTGCAAATCACATACCTCGCTAAACACTCGGAGTCTTTGATCTGTGAAACTTAGTGGTAATATGTTCCAGAGGTTCTTGTATCATAAAAGGTGACACACATAAAGTGGCCAGCGCTATGTGGGCACACAGTAAGCCCTCGATATCCTGGTATCCATACTCCATGTATGTAATTCTCCTCCAGAGATATACCTAGAGCACAGACAATCACAGCCCCACAAATAGCTTGTGAAGTGAAGGGAGTATCTTCCAAATGCAAGTCACCAGCCCAGATGTTTTCAGATGGATTTTAGTATTTTTTCCTATACAAAGGGGCAGAATTAAATTATTCAGAGTGATCGATACCAAGAAGCAGAGCAAATTTCTTTTCTCCATTGTCCTGAATCAATATGAGAAATTCAGGGGACATTCTGGGAAATTCAATAAGCCAATGGCTTACAAAGCAGCTTTGCTTTGGAGAACAGAGTCTCCCTCTCTCCCATCCTGCAGAGATGCATGAACACTGCTTGCGAATGTTGTGCGCAGCTGTGCTCCAACTTCCCTCCCTAGAAACTGCCCACCTCCAAGTCAGGTTTAATACATAACAGCTTTGCTCACACTAGCCAGCTATCATCAGATTTTATTTCTTAAGTCACAAGATATCTATGTTAGAGATGGAGACAGAAGACCATTACATTTTGCCTACTTCCTCATTCTCGTACCAATAATCAGAAACTTTTCCATCAAGGTCCTCCTGCCGATTCCCTCTAGGTCAGGAGTGCTGGACCCCTGATCAATCCCCTTCACTCCATCCTAGAGCAGGAGGCCCTTTCCAACTGTGATCGTACTCTTTGCTTTACACGTGAGGCAACGGTGGAGCTGGGTGGCTAAGTGACTTACCCCAGGCCCTTCAACTAGCAAATAATACAATAGCTCACATTATACTGAGTGACCATTCACAGGTCAAAAGCTCTCCTTAAGTACTTTATATATTATACTTATTTCTCGTGAAAAGCCTATTATCCCTAATAATATTACAGATAATATTATTATCTCCATTTCATAGATGGGAAAAGCAGCACAGCGAGGTGAGGTAACTTCTCCAAGATGGTAGACCTCAAATTAGAACTCAGGCAGCTGACTCCAGGGGCCTCCCTCACTCATTTGTTCTGCTGGCAGAACTGGGGATAGAACTCAGATAGAGGCTATTTCCAGCTTTCTATAGAGAGGACTCCTGGTTCCTATGAAAGCCTTGTTGCTCGAGGTCAATATAATGAAAAATAAAGGCCTGCTTTTTTGCAATTCAGGAACATTTATTCAGAAAATGCTTATTGAGTGCATAATATGGTTAAAGGTCTGTGCTAGGTTCTGTAGGGGAATACCACAGAGAGAGATTATCCCTGCTTTGTCCTCAAAGACATTAATGTATTGTATTCCTGAAACTTGGCAGTGACTTGAATAGAGTTAGCATGACTGATGTCAGTTTTCACTATAAGCCAGTGAGTCCTTAGGAAGTCTGAATTACTTGAAGGGTAAATTCTTTCCATTAAAGACAAATAAGAGAATAATATATAAATAAAGAATGTCCCCAAATTAGATCTTGGGACAATGGCAAAAGTGACTGGACTGTGCCTAAAAGCTCGTGTGAGTTTTCAATGATTTTGTTTTCAAGTTGTCACCGTTCTGTTCTAAGTGAGGATCAGCCATCTAAGCCAAGATTTCCTTGGTTTATGCCTAGTGGTTTGGTTGCTCTCCATCCTAAGGGCTGACATCTCAGGAAAGAAGGTTGGAAGTAACAACTCCCAAGAGGGATTTAGCTATTTTGGTAATTTTTTTTTTTCAAGCTGGTATTTGTCTTGTGTCTGTTTTCACTGTGCCAGTCTTACGGTTCTCAGAATTCCCCTTGTCTCATAGTAAAAAATACCACTTAGCTTTTATACCTTTCACTAAAAAGAATTCCATGATGTTTTACAAGGTCCACCTATCTGTTACCACTAGTATACTTGGAGTGGTAAACAGTTAAATCTCCAAATCTCAGAGAAGCAATATTGAGAAAGGGAGAAGCAGGCGTTTTGGCTCTCATTGCTGGGAGAGGAATTGTGATGTGTGTGGGGGAGCTTAGGAATCGGCGTCTTTCCAGCACTGCCTGTGCTGTCCTGACTCTGCACCAGAGTAGGTGTCACGTTCCCATTTGTGTCCCTACACTGTCCCCACATCCAAGATGATGACGACAACAGCTACAAGCAACTCCATTTGGGGACATATACTGTGTATCAGGCACAACACTATGGTCTTGGGAATTTCTTACTTAATTCTCACAAGAATATATGTAGCTATTCTTACTCCTATTTCACAGATAAGGAAACTTGTCTAAGGCTACAGAACTAGTAAGACAGAACCAGGGTGTAAAGCAATGTCTGTCTCACCCCATTCCTGAACGCTTACCCACTAAAATGGGGATCCCTGGTGGAGAGGACACTAAGGGTCATGTCCTATGGATAGAAGCAGTTGTGAGGCTTTGTGGTGAAGGGAAGCCTGAGGAGAGACGTGAGGAAATACCAAAATGCTGCAGGACCATGGGATAGAAGACAGCCTGAGCGTGATGTAGGCAGTTTCATGGAGGCAGAATTAGAACCAATGAGGAGAAATGGTTGGGAACACCATGTGGGCACAACATAAGAGTTTTCTCTCACGTTCAGAGTTACCCCCAGAATGGGCTGAAATGCATCAGAAATCAGTCACTTCCTCATCACTGAAGCCTTTCAGGCTGAGGCTGGACAGCTCCCTGGTGAGGATTCAGCCATTGTCAGTCCTACAATTCTTTGATGCCAACCAGCAATGCTCTTGTAAGTGCCCCAAAGTACTCATCAGAATAGTTGCAGCACAAGAAGAATTTCACAGTCCCTTGGAATGGGGTGTCATGGAATTCGACCCATATGGACACTGAGTTTGTGTATTCAAAACTCTGGTGACATAATGTTCTACTTATTTTTAGATCTAAATTCTTCAAACACCAATGCTAGAAAAATACCCTAAAATGGATTATTTCTTCTGGCTTTCCTTCAGAAAGACTGAGTAAGAAAAATATGATGCTGCTAAAATGGGCCAAAACGTTGATGAAATGTCTATGGATGTTGTAGGATACATGATTGAATGTAAATTGTCTTCTTTGTCATAAATTAGAGCCAGGCTACAAGTCTAGGTGTTGGCATTTCCTGTAAAGAGTAAGGAACTGTTGAAAGAAGACGCTTGACTTTGAAATGGATTGCAAGGATAAACATTTAAAAGTGTTTTCCCAAATTCTAGGTCTTGGAGACATGTCATTTACTTCCCTATTTAGGTTACCCTGCTTGTTTTTGCTCACTGGCAGTCTAACTTTTTCTTCTCTTTTCTCTATTTGTGTTTGTATTTCCAGTTTTTCATCCTGTTGACCTTCCAGATAAGGGTGTAATGAAAATACAAACTGAATATCATAGAGAAATGTGCTAAGTAGCTAAAAAAAAAAGAAAATTGTGCTTCTTAGCATTGTACTAAAAAAGAATTATCCACCAAGGGAAAGAAATAAGAATTGACTATATAAATGTCTGAACCCAAACCAGCATAGATACTGTTTAATAACTGGTTTTGTTTCTCATGACTAATAATGAGTCATATTAGTATCACCTCTTAATTTGCTTGAGAGATGCAGGAGTGAGACAGAGAAAGATCACAATGCTCACTTTCTAACTGATTAGAGCTGGGTTGAAGACTGTGACTTTGGGCCGGCAAGTGTGCTTCCGCCCTGACTACGCTAGGCTCACCCAGGCAGCCCCAGGGAGAACTCACAATGCAGATCTCCGCTGTAGGAGCTGTGCCTGTAAGACGTACAGTCTGGAGTAGGTGAGAAAGCATGCTTCTTGCCAGCAGCTGTAGGGAGCTGGCTGAAAATGCTGTCTCTTCTCCCGTACTCAGCACTCAGGTAACTCACAAGCAGGGTGGCAGTAAATGCCCAGGAGTGTTACTCTAATGGAGCTTCCCCTACCTGGAAACATGGAGCATAAAAATAAAAGGTCAGCCCTCAGTGATAAACTCTAAAATAAGATGCAGCTGAAATCTAGGACTTTTTTTTTCAACCCTGGCTGAACACATTAACTCCAGTACATCGTGCTTACCAAGTAGTATGATTAATGTATCCTACATACCCAGATTACTAGAGATGACTTGTCAAGGTAATAAAGTCCAGAGCCACATTCAGTACTGGGGATGGTTTCAGAGATAATGCTACATAAGAAGGACTCCAAAAATGCTACTGTAAAGCGGAATCCCAATTCTGCCTGTGCATCAAATTCACCACTGAGAAAGGATCTGTTGATTAGAGCAAAGTCTTCTTCCTCCTCCTCGTCAGTAAAGGGTTTATGCAGAAAAGTCCCTACACTATTTAATCTATCTAGCATTTCTCTCGCTATTGTGCCTGAATTTCTCCTGAAGGAGGAAAAGAGAAAACTAAAAGGCAGCCATCATAGCACATGGCCGAGAACACAGCACTAGCCATATGTGTGCAGAATGGTGGTGTGATGTCAGGTCCCTGCATCACTTTGAACTTTGGAAAATGGTAAGCCTGGCTGGCGCTCACGATTCTGTGGCCATTCCATGCTTTAAACAGTAGTCCTAAAGCGAAGCTCCAACCTGAGGCACTCTGGACATAACTCTAACAGAACTTTGTCTCCCAAGGGGTTTAAGTAAATGATCTCAAAACATGCGGCCCCACCTCTGCTTAATTGCTGCAGAGATTCTGTGGTTTCAACAGGAGCTGTTGAATCTGAAGTTTAAGCCTTGCTTTTGTTCTATTCAGCCCACTTTTTCCTAGGTGATGTGGTGTGCATTAGTGTTGCGGTGGAGCAGATAGAAACCCATATTAATTTCTGTTTGCATGCATACATTTAGGTAGAGGCAATAGTTTTGGAGACAGAATGAGTCATGATTTTGGATCTAAGCACCACGGAAAGGAGGAAATTGTCGCTTAGCACCACCATCCATAACAGTGTCCATTCTCTGGGCATTTTCTGGCATAAAGATGTCCTGTAGGTAGTTCGGGACAGTCCAGAAGGATTCAAGAATCATAAACGTTTAGGCAAAGGTTAAAACCAAAATGATGAATGGCATTGCCCAAGAATAGACTGAGAAGACTAATCAGTCGTGGAGTGTGACTTGAGGAAACTCAAGTCATTTGAGTGATTGAGTGAGTCATTTATTAAACTCATTTAATAAATGGTAGAGAAAGAGGAACTCAGGAAGAAGATTGAGGAAAGAGGGCAGAGAAATATTAGAAAGTGAACATTATAGCGTCAATGGGAAGGAAAATGTCTCAAGGAAGAAAAGGTAATGAACTGTGTCAAACGCCAAGTAGAGAATTAGCCCACTGTAAGAACTGGAAAGTCTCTCTTGAATTAAAAAGCACAGGATGACTGTGCAAAGAACATTTGGACCAGATGGTGAGAACTGAAGTCAATTGTGTAGAGGATCAAACAGGGAGAGAGAATAAAGACTGTGACTGGGGACAACTCTCATGAGAGCTGAGAAGGAAGGGCAGAGAATGGGTGTTAACTTGAGGGAGACACACGGTCCTTGCGGGACTTATCTGTAGGGTAGGAACATTTTTTTTGTTTTACTTATAGGACATAGAGAAGAAGACTGGTGAGAAAAAGAGGGGATAGGAGAGAGGGTAAAATAGGTAGGATGTGAAGTCTTGGAAGATAGAAAGGGATGACCTTGACAAGGAGGGGGAGACTTCTTGTGTCCCAGACCAGGGGAAAGGAGGTGAACGTGGGTATGTAAATGAGGAATGGAGTGTACCAGTATCATTTTTGTGCAGCAGCAGGCAAAGACATCTAAAAACAAGTGAGAGGAGTGTTGCATACAAAGCACACAGAGAGAAATGGGAGGTTGGATCATTTGCTGAAAGAGATGGAAAAGGACTGGTCTCAGTGAGGACTCCGTAGAGTTTGGAAACCATGAATTTATAATGGAGCCAACATGTTCCATTGAGTGATCAAGGGGTTAGAAGTTGGTTATGAGGTCCAAGAACTAGTGCATTTTGAAAGTGAGATAGAGTTTGACGGATGATGTGTTTGACCATGGAATATGGTACTGGTTTTTCCAAGATATCACCACAGGTGATGACAAGGTTCACAGTGGATCTCCAAAGTGGAGCCTGGCCTTATAGGAAGGTGAAGTGGGCGACTCCTGTGTGGTTTGATGTCAAGGAAGCTGAAAAGCCAAGTCACCTCAAAAATTCACCTCTACCCCAAGCAGGTATTTATAGGAGCCTGAACATCTATAAGGATGCTTTATACCTGCCTTTATAGTAAAACAGAAATAGAATGAGGCTAGTGATATTTTAATCTATAATGATTTGTACCGAAGCATGAATGAAAGATGAATAGGACAGTTCTCAGAAATATTTATTGGTTGGCTTGCTGATATGGGTAGGAGCAAGTGGAGAGAATGAGTGTGAGCTCTGACAATGAGAGAAAGAGAGAAACTTTAGCTGCTGAACTGAATTCAACTTCCTCGGACTTTTCCTTTTCCAAGCACAGGTCCATCTGTAAATGTAACATAATTAACAGTATCTTCACAGGTGCAGGAATATGGTCTTGCAAATGCCCCATTAAAATTATTATAAATTGTATAGAGATACATGCAGTTTTAGAATCACAAAGAAATAAAGATTTGACAATCAGCAATGCATTGGAATTAAGTAGGTTACCACTGGAGTTGGTCTTATATTAATACTACATCTCAATGCCCCAGCTTGAAAATTCCACAACTTTTTACAGCCCTAGTTTTTTACTTAAGGAGAGAAAATATGAGACATCTTAATTCCTGGAGCAAAATTAAGAGTGGAGTTTGAGTGATATAGAATTTGACAGGGAAATAAATAAAAGAGGATCTGTGAGATAAAACATTCTGGCAAAAGAAAGCAAGGCTCTTAATAGCAGATTTTAAATGAGCACAGTTAAGAAAAATAACATGGAACAGATTCTTTTATAAGCAAGGAAGAGAAAACAGAGACGAATAATTCAAGGTCAGACTGAAATGAACTGGAATTAGAGTTTGTGACAGTGTATAACCAGAATATTGCCACACAGATTTCTTGTTTTGATTTCAGTATCTTGACAGTTGGATAATACTTTGGCTTAGAACTGGGGAAGGACCTAGTTCATGAATCTTTGGTTGGTTAAGGACTTTGCAGTCATGAGGCATCAGGAGTGTGGAACTTGACGGAAGAGGCAGACGGGTGTTCACATAGTAGGATTCAAGTGCTTCACAGGGGCTGTTGCCATTCAGTGACATCATGGAAATTCTTAGTTGAGAGGTTCTTTCTCCCTCAGACCAAGATAGAGTTGTCTACAGTAATGGAACAATTTCTACATCAGGGGTTATACAGATAAAGGAAATCTCTAAGTAACTTTAGCCCGTGTTGGGCTTTCAAATCTTCTCCAAACAAATATATGGCAGTCAGTCTCTCCTACAAAAAGATGGCTTTGAGTTTCACTATCGCATTCCCTCTTTCTACACCAGTGGTGATACCAGTAAGCAGTGAATTGGTCAGATTGCAGGAGGCAAGAGAGAAATAGCCCACACCGAATTGGCTTGGCTGTAACTGGAGAAGCCCCATGGCTGAGAAAGTCAACAGCATCAACAATCAATTCAAAGAATCTTTTTTAAAAAGTACTAATTTTCATCTTTTTCTGGATTTAACAATAATATATAGCCACTATATGAACATAAAAATAAAAAAATATATGGAAGGGAAGATGAAATTATGCATAACAGTCCACTCAGAGACTGTTAGCATTCTGGGTTACAACCTTCTGGTTTTTTCTCTGTGCATGAGTATGTATACAGATGACATGGTTGAGGTTATTACTGCACATGCATTTTCTATCCTTTGTTTTCCCTTGTCCTTGATCATGAGGATTTCTATGTTGTTAAGCATTCTTTGAAAACACCATTTTGATGGCTGTATATTTTTTCCCCATATGGACATACAATAAATTATTTAAGTATACTCTCTTTGTTGGGCATTTGGTTTATTTCCATTTTTAAGTTATTATAAATAAACTCGTGATGAATAATAGTGTACATAAGTCTTTTTTCCTGACCTTTTTAAAGAACAAATTCCCATAGTAAAATTGTTAGATCAAAGAAAACCCACATTTTAAGGTTTTTGAGACATATTGTCAAGTCCCCCTCAAAAAGATTGATAAAGGCTGATGGCTATTCGGTCCTTAGCTCTAAGAACTATTTAAAAATTTTTGAGCCCTGGACCTTTGCTATAAGCTCCCATACATAATATAATTAAGAAGACAAATCTCTCTTATATGCCATCTGTGAGGGGATTTGTGTCAAATTAAACAAACATGCCTGTTTTTAGAAAGCAAACCCAGGAATTACCATGGGTTTCATTGGACTAGCTTTATTTATTTTATTTTATTTTTTAAAAATATATTTATTTATCTATTTTTGGCTGCTTTGGGTCTTCATTGCGGTGCGCAGGCTTCTCATTGTGGTGGCTTCTCCTGTCACGGAGCACGGGCGCTAGGCACGTGGGCTTCAGTAGTTGTGGCATGCGGGCTCAGTAGTTGTGGCTTGTGGGCTCTAGAGCGCAAGCTCAGTAGTTGTGGCGCACGGGCTTAGTTGCTCCACAGCATGTGGGATCTTCCCGGACCAGGGCTCGAACCCGTGTCCCCTGCATCGGCAGGCGGATTCTTAACCACTGCGCCACCAGGGAAGTCCCTCATTGGCCTAGCTTTATTCCAGGCAGGTCTTAAGTACAATCGCAGGTGGGATCTGGCAGGGACCATTGAGTGAAAATTTTAAAAAGGCAAAATGTGTTTAGGGTGTGTGTGGGGTCCTTCCTGGATTTCAGTAGTACCCATGAGGGTCTATCTTCATATTGCAGGATCCAGACCTATGACTGGGAGACTCGTACAGGCCACAAACCTATCTATTTATCCATAACTACTGTCATTGTTTTAATTTATTAAATTTAAATTATCAAGACTTCAAGTGTTGCTTGAGATTTCTCTTATGCTATTTGTCTGGGGCTTTATGGAAAAATATCTATGAGACTGTGTAAGGGAGGGTAATGGGCATTTGAGATTAGGTTTGAGTTCCAGCTCTACCACTGTGCCGTATGACTGTGGGGAAATCATTCCACCACTCTGGGCCTTACTTTTAATTTCCTCATCTGTAAATTAGGAGCAACTGCGCCACCTTGTAGGGTGAGAATGAAGAGAATAATGTCTTTGAAATACTTAGCACAATTTTGCTTCTAAATTTTTTAATCTTACAGATGCACTCCCACTTGTGTGAAATCACACACACACACATTATTTATTGCAGCATATTTTGAAGTAGCAAAAGATTGGAAACGGCCTAAATGTCCATCAATAGAAGACTAATTATTCCGTGACCAGTAGTTGTTGTTACTGCTTTAAGTATGAAGACTCTGACAAAATTAGCATTTCTTTAACATCTCTGATTGTTAAAGGCATCGTGATTGAAAAAATGAAGTTTTGCCTGTTAGCTCAGAATTATGGTATCAGGTGTGGATTTACTAGGTAAATATCTGTCTCACTCCAAATGCAGTCATTCAGGAAGTAGTTTTTATATGCCAGCGTGATGCTATGGTTTCACATGCTCATTAGAGGTTCAAACTTTTAAAAGTGTATTCATTTTGGCATGTAGTCTTTTGGAAATAATTTTCAAATACTGTTTCATCATGTGGATATGAAATCCTCCCTTATACATTTGAAAACACTCTGTACTTGGTCTTGTAATTTCTTGGCATACAAATTTATATGATAAATATAAAGCTCATATTGGGGATGTCTTGTGAGTAGCAGGAAGATGTTTAGGATTAAGGCCTGAATATATGAGATTATGAAAACATATTTTGGCGAGTGTGGATTTCATTTCATAAGTGAAAGAATCTGTGGCTTTTCTCTCAGAGCCTATATACATGAAGCAAGAATGAGTCTATCCTGGAGGTAGTGGATATTTGCTTCTTGCGGTGTTGAGATGCCACAGTTTTAGCAGATACTCCCAAACCATTGGCCCTCACAGGACATTTCCCTACCACTTTTGGGTTTCAGGTCCAGCAGCTGAAACAGATACTGCTGATACTACAGTAGCTGCCCCTAAGTAGTAGGACCGCCTTTCTGGAACTGTTTGTTCTCTGAGGAAAGAAAGAAAAAAAAAAGACAGACTTCTTTCAGCCATTTGTTGTCACTTACTGACTTCAAATGAAAACTAACTTGCCTAGTTGGACAAAAAGAAGAATGTGTAAGATACAAAATCAAAGGAGGGTAGGAGGTGCACTGTTGACTTTAATAAGTATTGTATTTACAAAGTGCTTTTTAGTTTACCCTCTGACTGCATAATCTATTCTTGTGCAACATTTCCGGTAGGGTTTATGTTTGTTTTTGAAACTTCCATATAATCTAAATACACTTAACTTTATTTCCAGTCTCGTGTTTCTATATGTTTTTATGATTAAGAATACTTTAAACTTGCTAAATCTACATTTTTTCACATCACTTTTAATTTTAAAAGCAACTTATTGTTCCATCTTGCTGTAAAAGCAATACCAGCTTATTTCAGAAAAAAAGTGAAAATAATTACAACCTTTCTGGACGACAGTCTGGAAATATCTACCAAATAAAAACAATGCAGATATCCATTGACTAAGCAATTTCACTCTAAGTATTATATCCTACAGATGCACTCCCACTTGTGTGAAATGACACATGTATAAAGTTTTTCATTGCAGCATGTTTTGCTCCAGGAAATGATTAGAAATAACCTTAGTTCCATCTAAAGGAGACTGGTTAATAAGTTGTGGTCATTTATGGTTAGGACAACCCTACTTCCAGGTTTGTCTGAGACAGTCCTGGTTTTTGTCTGTTGTTCCACAGTAATTAGTTATAGCATCCCTTTCAAAAGTGTCTTAATTTGGGCAATAAATTGTATGTTTATCCTAATTTTGGTCTGCTGTGCCATGGAATACCACTTAGTCATAAGAAAAGGAATGGTGACACTCTTTATCTATTGATTAATAATAATTTTTATATTATACATATAGCTGATTCACTTTGTTATACAGCAGAAACTAACACAACATTGTAAAGCAATTATAGTGCAATAAAGATGTTTAAAAAAAAAAAAGCAAGGTTTACCTACTTTGTGTTAAAAAAAGGTAGGAGAGGATGTAGAATATATGTACATAGATTTGTATACACACAAAATACTTCTGGAAAAATATATAAGAAACTGGAAATATTAGTTGTCTTGGGAGTGGGAATCTGGGTGGCTGGAGGACAGAAATAAGAAGGAAACTTCACAGTATACTCTTTTGTGTATTTTTTAACTATGTGAATAAAGGATCTACTCAAAACACTCAGAAGAATTTTAGAAGGGAGGAAAAATTATGTATCTACATAGGAAAATTGATTTAAAACTATACATCCTAATGCTAACAATGCTTATTCTGAGTAGTTTCACTGCAAATCATTTTTTTAGTCATCTTTTAAAAATCTGTATTATTTGGATTTCAGGATTATACTGCCTAGATTCTTCAAATCATCTACATGATTAACATAGGCATATACCACAATAGTTTCCAACATGAGTACATACCACAGTTCTATTTAAGGAACCCCCTGTTGTTGAACATTTATGTTGTTTCCAGTTTTTCATTTCAATGTTCCAGTGGGCTTTCTTTTACAAAAATCTTTGTGAATGATTCATGTTTACGTCTTTAGAACATATTCTTGAAAGGTGAATTGCTGAATCCAAGAAATGCAAAATCCTAAGGCTTTTGGCTCTTATTTCTAAATCGCCCTTCTGAAAGGTAGTGGAGAACCAATTCACACTCTTGCTAGCTGGATTTAAGACTGCCAACTTCTTCATACCTTACCCAACACCGGATCTTATTGTTTGTATTCCTCTTGGCCAATCCAATGGTAAAACTGCTTTCTATGCTGTTTTAACTTACATTAACACTTTTTAGTAGGTTAAAATTTCTCCCACATATTGGCCGTTTGTATTTCTTATAAATAAAAGCTCACAAAAGAAAAATAAACAATTTTTTAGTGGCACAAAGCCCTTAAAAGAATGCTCTGGGAGGATGGGATTTTTTTTTTCTTTTCTCCTTTTTGCTTATCCAGCTACTCAGATTTAAAGCTGCTTTTAGAAATATCCAACCTAAAATGATTGTGTAAGTCTACAGGCAGCTGCTGTGTTATAGCCAACGATGGACCTCTCAGTGTCAGGGCAGTTCACCACGTCCTGCTGCCTGTCCTGTAAGAGTCTTGCCCAGTCACAGAAAGTGACAGGCATAAACAATCTCACTTCTGATTCTTACACGGCGGTATTGACACAGGCAGGAGATGTCTTAAAAGTTAATTGTAATTTGCTGAATTTTTTAAAGTAACCATAGAACGTTGTGCCCTGAAACATGGGGTGGGAGAATCCTTTGTGTTAGGATGGTTTAACCTTAATCTGCTTTTCAAATGGCGCTGAGTCAGATGTCTCGACACAGTCACAAGGTCCATCTGGCGTACAGACGGTCACCATTAATCCAGCAGTTATCTGCATCATGTATATATGTCCAAACATCAAACAAATCAAACTCTTTTGATGTCCTTCTCAACCAGTCTTTAGTTTCAAAAAAATTCTCTACAGTGCTGAGCAGAGCAGCAAAATTGCTTTAAGTCCTCCGCCTCCCCCCACCGCACACGCTCACAGTGTTTTAAGGGAATTAAAACACTTAGCTGCTTCAAAAGACACAGGCGGGGACGGCTGCCTTTCTCTAGGATCCGCTCCGTGCAACATACAAGGCCCTGTGTAATGTACATGCAGCATTGTCTCCATTTCTTTTTTTTTTTTTTTTTGGCCGTTTCTCGCGGCTTGCGGGATACTAGTTCCCCGACCAGGGAATGAGCCCGGGCCATGGCGGTGAAAGCGCCGAGTCCTAACCACTGGACCTCCAGGGAACTCCCTGTGTGTCCATTTCTTTACACTGTGTGGTCCAAGGGGCATGACCCCACTTGGAGGCTTTTCTGTCGCCTAGCAGGGCTACAGAGAGCCGCTTCTTAAGGGCAGTATTTGATTACTAGCTGGGATTTTTAGGAAGACATTGTGTAGGAAGGAAGAGCACACCAGGCTTATTTAATTTTCTCACTGGTAACATAGTAAAGCAGGTAAGTGTGATTTACATTTTATAGATCAGTTAACTGAGACCCAGGCCTATGAAGGGAGGAGACAGGAGTTTTAAATTTCAAGTCTCATGTTTTTTCTCATCATATCATACTAGGTGTCCTGTAGAACAATTGTTAAGTGAACAAATTTCATGTCAGTTTTCAAAGACCATAGTCAAATAGATATAAATAGACAGGTAAATGTCCCTGAATCATTTAATGCCATCTCCTTCCCCTGAATCACATACTTGACCACAAAGAAAGCCTTCAAAAACTCAAAGAGAGGAGAGAGATTTATAAGGGCATACTCCCTGATTATGGTATAATGAGAATAGAAAGAATAAGCAAGAAGGCAATTTAAAAATCCTTATCCACTTGCAAATTATAAAACACACTCATTGATAACTCTGGGATCAGAAGGAAATCAGTGAGGAAGCTAAAGTTACTGGAAAAGAAATGAAAAAAAAAGAACATTTCTTTATCAAAACTTCCAAGGATAGTAAAAGCTGTACTCAGAGGAAATGTTTTATTCTTTAGTAAAGAATAATGGAAAAACATCAATAGTTCAACTTACTACTTACAAAATAAAGAGGAACAAAAAACTCTAAAAAATTAGTAAGAGGGGATTAATAGATGAAAGCTGAAATTAAAGGGATAGAATAATGGATAAATAAATCCAAAAGCTGGTTCTTTACAAAGACCAATAAAATAGATAAACCCCTGGGAAGCCCAATTAAGGAAAAAACATGGTAGCAAAAGAATACAAAACAAATAAAAATAAAAGAAATGACAAAACAATAGATACAAGAAAAATTAAAATCATGCTGAGATGTGTATAAATAACCCTTTAGTAAGAGGTGTGAAAACCAGTGGAAAAGGAAGATTTCTTAGCAAAATGCAAACGATCAAAATTGACCCCAGGAACAGCAGAAACCCTGAAGATACTGGATTACCATGAAGGGACTAGAAAGATAATTAAAGAATTACCATTGATAAGGACTCCAGAACAGGATGGTTACAGAGCTGACCCTTAAAAAACAGATAGTAACAATATTTAAACTATTTCAAGTGAATTAAGAAAAATTTACTGAAGACATGCAGAGTACTAGTCATGGTGCTAATCCTAAAATAGTGGGTTACACACATGGGGAATTAATTCATGCCTGAGAACTCATGGCCTACATAGTGGGGAAGTAAGTCATAGACTCTAAACACGATACAGAGGGGAGTGTGCATGTTACCACCATCATGGTTCAGGCAGTGCGTAGGGAACACGGCCCAGAGTCACGGGGAGGATTTAATGGATGATGGTATCTAAGCTATCTTTAAAATAGATGTCTTCAGAAACTAGGTGTGAACTAGACTAGCTCACATCTCGTGAACTAGAATTTTGTCTAAACGTTATTTATAACTTATTGACGTTTTTGGTTTGTGAATCATCTTGAGACTAATGAGGTTTATGTCTTCATATGCTGTGTACATAAATTTACATACCAGGAGACAATGCAATAAGTGGTAAAGAACAGGGGATCTGGGATCAGACTGCCTGGATCTGATTAGCTGTGTGCCCTTGAGGACGCTATATTACCTCTCTGTACTTCACTTTCTCATTTGGAAAATAGGAATAATAATTGTATCTACCTTGCGGGGTTGTTGTGAGGACTAAGCATATAAATACATATAAGTTGCTTAGAATAGTGTCTGGCACAAAATAAGCAGTCATCAAGCCAATGATAAAAGTGAAAATGAGAATGAGTATGGGGATGGTGATATTTATAACTAATTTATAATTTCCACCTCATCTATTGATATATCATTATTTTTGAGAGATATAAGGAAAGACAATGGTCTCTGAGTCAGACTGCCATACCTCTTAGCTTTGTCATGGACACACTCTGTAACCTTGGGAAACTACTAAACTTATCTTTTTTTCTTGTGGTAAAATATATATAACACAAAATCTACCACCTTAACTATTTTTTTTTAAATTAATTAATTTATTTTTGGCTGTGTTGGGTCTTCGTTTTCTGTGCGAGGGCTTTCTCTAGTTGCGGCGAGTGGGGGCCACTCTTCATCGCGGTGCACGGGCCTCACTGTCACGCCCTCTCTTGTTGCGTAGCACAGGCTCCAGACGCGCAGGCTCAGTAGTTATGGCTCACGGGCCTAGTTGCTCCGTGGCATGTGGGACCTTCCCAGACCAGGGCTTGAACCCGTGTCCCCTGCATTGGCAGGCAGATTCTCAACCACTGCGCCACCAGGGAAGCCCAACCACCTTAACCATTTTTAAGCATACAATTCGGTAGTATTAAATACATTCACATTATTGTGCAATCATCACCACCATTCGTCTCCAGAACTTTGATATCCCAAACTAAAACTCTGCACCCCTTAAAAAAACTGAACTGATTTTAAGCATCATCTTTCCCCACACCTATTAAGGTAGACATACTTAGAGCTAGGTTGCTCAAATTAAATATGTTCTAAATTGCAAAGTCCCAGACACCTTAGAGGGCCTCAGTACTTTTTGTCCTTTGGTTCCAGCCCCATGGATACACTTTCAAAACCCTGAGTGTGTAGGAGAGGGTCCTTTGCAGATGATTGGTGGCCTCTGCATTTCTATGCTCACCCTCCCACCCGGTGATATTTTTTCTCACATATCTTGTTTTGTGAACATGAAGAGCATATGCAACATGTTAACTCTTTTCAGATGCCAAGAATGTGCTAGGTGCTATTTGCGAGAGATAACTTGCCCATTAGATTTATTGTATAAATTAGGCCAAACACTAACTTGGAAAGAGGAAACCAGTATCCATGGAAAATTTATTATTTTGAATATCCTTTTTTAAAAATGTTCCTTGAAGATGAAATGTGGTTTCCACTTGTGCATGATTACAAAGTCGAGAATCTAGAGTTATTTGAAGACAATCTTTTCTCCACACCTTTTTTGAATTACAGAGAAAAAAACTGGAAGAGTAAAGGCGGCCCCAACTTGGGTTAAGAACCCAATATACTTAAAAGAATAAAAGGAGTGGCAGTGATGTTTTCACCAGATTTTTCTTTTTTTCTTCACATTCCTACTCTGCATACCTCTTCTTCCTTTTTGCATATGTTTTAATATCAGCAGAACGTTTTAAGTGAACTTTTCTCCAGCCAAAAAATTAAAAATACTAAAACTCCTTCAGGCTATGGTATATTTTGATGAGTGCAAAAGTTGCTTTTGGTTTTTTACCTTTTGGTATTTCCTTTCTCGCTGACTTTTTTGCCTTCTCAGCAGAGAGGTTGTGACCTTTAAATATGATAGGGGGAATGGTATTTGGATCTATCAATATGGCTCCTGCTTTTGCACACTCATTTGCACTCTAAAAGCCTGTTTCTTTTTCTAATGTCATCCACATGTCTGACCTAGACTGTGAAGTACTTTGTTCCTGGGGTCACCTCTAACTAGTAAATCGTTGTCTTAACTTGCAGCCCTATAAAGACAAATGTGAAATGTATCCTTGCTGTGAAGCTTTAAAGGACGCAGGGATGAAGCAGACCCTGGGTTTTTGACTCCTGCTAACCTGGCATGCCTTGGGGGTTGGCATTGCCAGCACAGGAACTAACGGGAGGGTCTAACCACAGGCTGACAGTTTTAGACTGTGGGCTACAACCTAAGTGTGATGACTATTTCACTCTTACTTGTGTGTGATGTGAAAGTATAAACCATGTTTCAGTATTTCTGGCTCAGCATTTCTTAAACTATGTTTTGTGAGATATTAGTTGTACAGTAAGAAAAAGGTTCTGAAGTCCATGTGTTTAGGAAATGCTGAGTTAAAATTATGAGTTTCTTAGTAAGGAATTTCTCAGAACTGTTAGTCTAAGCTTTATGAACTCCACGTGGGGCTATTTATGTAGCATTTTCCAAGTTTTATTTGATCCAGAACCCCCTAGGACATACACTCTAGGGAAAGGATTCTCATACTATTGTGATAAAGAACAAGGTTTATTGCTGTTGGGGGAGGCAGTTGCATTTTTTATTATGGTAAAATATACATAAGATTGATCATTTTAACCATTTTTAGGTGTACAATCCAGTGGCATTAAGTGTAATAACACTGCTTTTGCAAACATCACCACTAACCATTTTCAGAACTTTTTCATCATCCCAAACTGTAACTCTGTCCTTGTTAAACAACAACTCTTCACTCCCCAGAACACCCAGCCCCTAGGAACCTCCATTATACTTTCTGTCTCTTTGAATTTTCCCATTCTAGGTACCTCATATAAGTGGAATCATATATTATTTGTTTTCTGATGTCTGGCTTATTTCACTTAGCATAATGTCTTTGGGACTTATTCATGTTGCACCATATGTCAGAATTTCCTTCCTTTTTAAGGCTGGATAATGTTCCATTATATGTGTATTCCACATTTTGTTTATCCATTCATTTGTTTATGAACAGATGGTTTGGTTTGTTTCTACCTTTTGGCTATTGTGAAATGAACACTGATATACAAATATCTGCTTGAGTCCCTGCTTTCAGTTCTTTCGAGTATTTACCTAGAAGTGGAATTGCTGGTTCATATTGTAATTCTGTGTTTAACTTTTTGAGCAACTGCCAAACTGTTTTCCACAGAAGCTACGCTATTTTACATTCCCACCAACAATGCACAAGGGTTCCAGTTTCTCCACATCCTTGCTAACACTTGTTATTTTCTGTGGGTTTGTTTTTTAATAGCCATTCTACTTGGTGTAAAGTGGTGTTTCATTATGGTTTAAATTTGCCTTTTGTTGTTGCTTGTTTGTTTAATTTCTGATCCAGTTTGGGCTGATATGTGATCCTAGTGCCATTAACTAACTACACAGTGCACACAATACGCAGCTAGGACAACATCCAACATGATGTGTACCCTGTTCAGTGAGATGTGTCCAGTGATCACACCCTTGGATGTGGTTAGAATGCCAAGTTGTTATAAAAGTTTCTAGGGCTTCCCTGGTGGCGCAGTGGTTAAGAATCCGCCTGCCAATGCAGGGGACGTGGGTTCGAGCCCTGGTCCAGGAAGATCCCACATGCTGCAGAGCAACTAAGCCCGTGCGCCACAGCTACTGAGCCTGTGCTCTAGGGCCTGCGAGCCACAACTACTGAGCCTGTGTGCCACAACTACTGAAGCCCGTGCTCCGCGACAAGAGAAGCCACCGCAATGAGAAGCCCGCGCACCGCAACAAAGAGTAGCCCCGCTCGCCACAGCTAGAGAGAGCTGCACACAGCAACAAAGAACCAAAGCAGCCAAAAATAAATAAATAAAATAAATAAATTAAAAAAAAAAGTTTCTAAAGACTCTTTTCCAATTCTGCATTTATCTCTTCATGAACTAGTACCAAACCCACAGCAGTCCACAGATCACAGTTTGTCTATCACTGCTGTGAAAAATGCTGAAGTTATATTACACGTCAAATATACGAGTATTATTTAATGAGGTATGATAGATGACTTAAGCAGTTTTATTTTAACATAACTGAAAGCTATTTTTCATTCAATTCCTAAATACAGCTTGTAAATTATGCTGAAAAACAACCTGGCAATATAACATAATAATGTTATTTTGGGTGGGGGGATAGTTTGGTCATTTTTTGGAATCTAGACAGTTTCTCTGAATAGGCTGGCCTCGAGTTCTCCTGATAGAGCACTGTGGCATTGACCCTCAAGTAGGCTTGAATGTCAAGTCCTTGAAAAGAGAAGCAACTGCCTTGTAGACAATCATGAGTCTGGAATCCAGAAAGAGAGAGAGAAAATCAAGGTGCTGGAACTTTTGGGTCTGGGCACTCTGTTTCTGTAAATGTTCTGAGGGAAGAAGAGCTAGGCTCCAACCGCTATATTGGCGAGTAACTGTGCTTGAAAAGGCTCTTCCAACAGAGTTAGTTAAGTAACTTGGGCTTGCTTCATTCTGTGGTTGGTCCTCTTTGGCATCAAGCCTGTTCCCTTTGGGAAACTGAGGCAGCATTGCAGCTTAGTGCCGAGACCCTTTCAAAAGAACATCTTTAAAGGAAAACTAAATTTGATCAGTTATATTTAGAATGTGAAAGATGGCAGTGGTAATTCTGTATTCTACTCTGTAAAGACTTTGAGAGGAAAATCCAAATCTGGTCCAGTTTTGTGAAGGTAACCAGTGTTGCTAGTTTTATCTGCCCTGGGCCCCCTTCCTAGGGAATCACATTCTCCTTCTTTTGGAAACTCTTCCAGCCCCTATTCCTCCCCACTGTTGATTAAAATGATTCATGGTCTCGTTCACCCCATCCCATTAGTCACTGGGGGAGGGGACCTGACCCTAGGCAGGCCAATAAGAGTCTCTTCCTTTTCCTGGGATGTTTTCAAACTGCAAGTGAAAAAGAGAGTTAGTCCTCTCGGGGGCTGACAACCTTCATGTATGAGATTGGAAACTAGGGGATCCATGTGGAGGAAACCTGGGTGCAGTGAAAGCAAGTAAGCCAACATGCAGAGAGAGTGGATAGGAGACGAAGCAATTCCAGGTTCCAAATACACAAAGGCCTGGTTTGTAGTTGCTTCAAAGGGTCAGCTGCCCCTCTACCCCCTTGTGGCAGTGATGCACTGGGCTTTGTAATCCAATGTGAGCCCAGGTCCATCTGGGCCTCCCTCACTTGCAAATAAGAGTGCCAACTCTTATCATCACGCCTTCCTGCCCAAAACACTTAGCACATTGCCTTTCATACCATAAGTATTCAATTAATATGCTTGAATAAATAGAAAAATTAAACTAAAGATAATAGAGCCTAATTGCTGGCTGTTTGCTCTGTACTCTGACACAGACCCCCACTGACGAAAACATGTTAACAGATTGGCTGCAGATGCTTTGAAATATACAGCTTTATATTCTTTTTAAAAAAGTGTTTAGATACAGAACTTGGGATGGTTGACGTGAAGGGATTTAAAACTCTTAGGGGTTAATGACATCTGTCTATTGATGAAGAAGGTGAGGACATGGCAGAGAGATTTTAGAAAGCAGAGGAGGCTTGTAAAACCCTCTGTAAGGATGGGGAGAAGGGCTGGCCAGGGACGCCAGAAGGATGACCAAGTGGATCCAAGGGGCCCACTGAGGCGGGAGCTTGTAAATGCGTAGCAGCTCCAGACCCAATAAAGCAGCATCATTTCCAGTAGCGCTAGGAGCAGAGCATTAGGCATTAGGGCGATCAGTAAATAGCCGTCCTCTCTTCCCCTCCCAGCTGAGACATAAACACGGGAATCAGAGGTCAGAACGTCAGCTTTACTTCTCATGAGACAAATCGGAGAGTGTGGGTTTAGAGCTGCAGCCAAGTGGGTTTGCTAATCCTTGCTCCTGAATTAAACAAATTCATCCACCCATTCCCAGCACAGCTGGACAACCACAGGCCTCTCCCACCCCAGAGAGAGGCCCCTTCCCACACGGCAGAGACAGACGGGACGCATGTGTCCTACAGACAGGCCATCTTCCACAGAGAGGAAATCCCAAACTGGCTGAGCTGAGCATGCCCCGTTCCTTCCCCCAAACCAACCTAGGGGAGGAAGAGTGAGGGGCCAGGAGTGTTGTTCCTCCAGGGAGAAACATGAGGAGCGGGCATGACTGATCCCATCTCAGGTAGAGACAAGAGGTGGTGCTTAGCCGCCAAGGCTCATGTCTAAGGCTAACTGTTCCACCTCTGCTGTTTCCTTTTCCTGGCCATTGTTCCCTAATGGAAAGGCGGAGAACTGGGGCTGTTGAAGGTGCAAGCAGTGGAGCAGTTGAATAGACTGGTCTGTACTGAATCAGGAAAGAAAGAAGGCAATGAGAGGAGAGGGAAATGGACTGAGAGGAAAAGGCAGAGTCTGGAGATGACAGAGCAGGTGTGTGGGCGAGAAGCAGTGAGAAACCTGGGAGGAGAGGGACTCGGGCCAAGGAGTAGGATGTTGGAAATGGTGATTCCGCAGGGCAGGTGTGGGTGATGATTATGATCGTGAAATGGAGTGTACAAGTAAAAACTCCTGGAATTGAGGATGTCAAAGAACTGTAAAGCCAGGCCGTCGAACAGGTTGCTGTGTAGAATGTAAAGGCACCTAGAATGATGACTGTAGTCAGTGGTAAGCCTGGTGCCAGTGTCCCCCATGACTGTGACAGAAGTAGTGAGCAGGATGGAAGGTGATTATGGTGAAAACTGATGGCTCAAACCTCACACGTGGTGAGGATTCCTCATGAGGATGATAATGTCAGTGGTCTGGGCTGGCAAGGAAGCTCTAGGACAAGCAGAGAGCTGTGTTTCTCCTTACCTGCAGCTTTCCTAAAAGAAACAAGCAGCCAACCTTCCTTGGACTCACTGTACCTTTTCTCATAATCTCTTCTCTGCTAAACTTCCCAAAAGTGTCTCTTTGTGTTTTCCCTATTGTTTTTATTCTACACTGATTTCTTAAGTTCCTGAAATGATAGGTTTTCACCCTATAATTGCACTGAAGTTGTCCCCGAAGTCAATAATGTCCTTCTAATCAGAAATTCCATTCATTGATGACTTAACAGTTTTATCCTAATAATAGAAATAAGTATCACAATGGAAAACATTTATTGTGCCAAACACTGTTCTATTCTAAGCACTTGACATATATTTTCTTATTTAGCTCCAGGACAGCCCTATGACGTTGTGAGTATCCCCGTTTTTATGGTCCTTCATTCATTCATTCCGTGCATATTTCTTGAATGTTTACTTACTATATACAAGAGATCATTCTAGGTCATATCTAGGTAAGAAAAAGAGCCCTGGCAGGGATCTGCTTGGTTTGGTTGAGGACCAGCAAGGAAGGAGCTGTGCCTGCCTGCAGGGGGCGAGCAGGGGCGGGGTCCGAGAGGTTGTGTACAGCGACCCCTGTAGGGCCTTGTAGGCCTTTGTAAGAACTTAGGCTTTCGAAGAGAAAGCTGAGGCAGAGACCATGTAAGCAACTTGCCCAAGGTCATTCAGCCACTAACTAGCTGACCCAGATATAAGCTCCCAATGAGCTGTGGCTATTGGAATATGGAATGTTCCAAGCTTAATTTATTATTTCTGTTTCTCACAGATCTCCCCTTCCTCTATTCTTTAAGATGGTCCCAATGACTAAAAAACTCATCATCGGGGTGAGATGTGACAGGGTAAGAGAGTGTCATGGACATATATACACTACCAAATGTAAAATAGATAGCTAGTGGGAAGCAGCCGCATAGCACAGGGAGATCAGCTCGGTGCTTTGTGACCACCTAGAGGGGTGGGATGGGGAGGGTGGGAGGGAGGGAGATGCAAGAGGGAAGAGAAATGGGAACATATTGTATATGTATAACTGATTCACTTTGTTATAAAGCAGAAGCTAACACACCATTGTAAGACAATTATACTTCAATAAAGATGTTTAAAAAAAAAAAAAACTCATCATCAACCGAACCCCCTTCCTTCTCCTCACCCTCTGCTCCTAAATCCACTCAACCGCCAAGCCAACAAGGGGTGCTTTCATCCTCCCCCTTTACTGCCCTTACTGCTTCTGGATGAGTTCAGGCTTTCCACATCTCTCCCTGAGCTCTTGTGATTATCTCTTAAACGGACCCTCTCCTCCACCCAGTGGATCTCTCCTGCTGCCACCTGACATATTCTCCTAAAATAAAGGTCAGCTCCCAGGACTCTTTCTGTCCTCATCAACTGGCCTTGATTCCCCACTGTCTAGAGAACAGTCCAAATCCTTCACAAGGCTCTCACAACTCTCTCAAGCTTACCTCTTAGAACTTTCTTCCCCTCTCCAACGTTACATTCTCTCCCTGGCCCCCGCTGTGCTTCTGCTCATCTCCTATCCATAAAGTGGTTTCTTCGCCTTCAAGCAACCACCCAGCTGCCACCTTCTGGGTCAGGCTTCCCCAGAATTCCCCCAGGCAGAGCGAGCAGGTCTTGCCTCTCAGTGGAAGGCCTGGTATCCTCATTAAGTGCTCCTGGCAAACTCAAGTGCATTGCAAGTCTGGCGAGTGGTGATTGTGGCTGGACGTCGGCCAGTTAATGGAGCCAGGTTGGAACCCGTACAGGTTAGGAGAGCAACCGTGAACACACAGCAGGTACAGGAAATCCCCAAATTCTATTAATTGTAGGGTAATTTCCTAGAGATGTTTTGGTAATGTATTCCTTAAGTTCTGAAGTTCATAATTGCACTTCTGTTAAAGGGAATTTGTTCTCTTCAAATGCAGGAAACCTAACAAAAACCATGGTTTTTTTCTTTTTTTTTTTAAAGCCTTATGTATAGAACAGAAATGTAACGTTGGTGTTAGTTATCGATTTTCCAAAAAGTCTGGATCTTCTCTGATATGCTTGCAAATCTTTCTGAGATATCCTAATCCTTAAGATTTTTGAAGCAAGTATTTATTATAGAAAATGTATTAAAATAATAAATTCACCAGATGTAATCTCAGTTTACATTTTGCTACCTCCGCCTGGTCTTTTCATTTATAGAAACTGAAAATTATACGTTGCTTTATATATATATTGCATTTTAAATACCTGGCAATATAGGTGTCTGGGTTCATTTGAAACCCAAATGAGCACTACGTTCATTTTCTGTGAACTCCAAATCCATCATCGTGTTGCCCTTTCGCTGTTGGCTGTAAAGGAAATAAAGCCAAGGAGATTGAGTAGAGGCCCCGCCCACTACCTGTCTGGTTTCCCTAGAGAACCACTAAGTGCTGGTGCCTTCCTCAGAGCCAGAAAGCTGCACGCTGCTCCACAGTGGATCAAGGAAAGGGAGAAACCCCTTGCCAGTGGGAAATGACAGCAGAGAAAGGGAAAGGTAGCCAGCAGGTCCTTGCTCGCCTTCTGAAGACAGGAGGGAGAACCTAGATGAGACAGTGATGTGTCTCAGGGGGCTGCACTGGAATGAATTGCTGGCCCACCTTTCTCCCCTCTCACCCCTGCCTTTCCCTCCTGAGGTGCTGCCTTGGGCTAAGGAAGCCTTTTCTATGGCCTCTGGAATCCTCCACCCGACTACAGCCTAGAGCACAGTTGGGCATTTCTTTTTTTTTTTCACATCTTTATTGGAGTATAATTGCTTTACAGTGGTGTGTTAGTTTCTGCTTTATAACAAAGTGAATCAGCTATCCATATACATATATCCCCATATCTTCTCCCTCTTTCCCATCCTCCCTATCCCACCCTTCTAGGTGGTCACAAAGCACCGAGCTGATCTCCCTGTGCTATGCAGCTGCTTCCCACTAGCTATCTATTTTACATTTGGTAGTATATATAAGTCCATGCCACTCTCTCACTTCGTCCCAGCTTACCCTTCCCCCTCCCCGTGTCCTCAAGTCCATTCTCTACATCTACGTCTTTATTCCTGTCCTGTCCCTAGGCTCTTCAGAACCATTTTTTTCTTTTTTTTAGATTCCACATATATATGTTAGCATACGGTATTTGTTTTTCTCTTTCTGACTTACTTCACTCTGTATGACAGACTCTAGGTCCATCCACCTCACGACAAATAACTTAATTTAGTGTCTTTTTCTGGCTGACTAATATTCCATTGTATATATGTCGGGCAGGCATTTCTGAATACGCTTTCCTACTGAAATGTTGTTCTGCAAAGCCATTAGGTTCCATAGTGTAATTAGGACTCCCCTTCAGGTACATTTTGGACTAAGTCGGCCTTTCTGGCCTGAACTGGGAACCACCATACAAAGACTATTTCTGTGAGATAATTACAAATGATGACCTACAAGCCGCCATCTTACAAATAGACTTTTGGTACATAGCTTGCACCTAAGTTTGAGGCTGTCTATATAAAAGTGTCAAGTTGTCAATTTATAACAGTAACTAAACAACAATAATTGCAACTACCCTTTAAAAAAGAAATCTCCCATGTAACTGGCAAGGGCTATAAATACACACCATGTCTGGTTTTTTGTAGTTGGATAAATTGTTCTTCATCTCACCTTTTATGGTCCCTTCTTGACCTGAGTTGACAATAATGCCATGATAATACATAACTTACATAGAATGAGTACCTGGAAGTTCCCAGACACTGGGCGTGTTCTTTATATATAGTTTCTGTAATTCTGACATCCCTGTAAGGTTGATGTCACCCCCCCCCCCACCTCACAGATTAGAAATTCAAGGATCGAGAAGGTTAGGAACCATGCCCAAGGCCGCATAACTAGTACAAGGATGAGGCTGGGGTTCTAACTGGAGTCCTCCTGACCCCAAAGCTGTTATGTTATGTTATGTATTCCATGATACATTTGTTCTTCTCTCATTTCCATTGTCTAATTAGACAATTTTTCATAAACAAACCTCTGTTTATGTGTATCTTGAACAAATCCAGCTATTTGATGCATCATGAAAATTAATCCTGAAGATAAGATACTTCTAAGTCCTTATTATTTCATCTACTAGAATTTTGTGGGTTTTTTTTTTCATTCTTCTAAGTACCTAGAATGTAGTGCTTAATTTGTTTTAAATATTTACTGAGCACCTACTATATGCCGGTAAAACTCTGGGGGTAGAGACCATCCTGGGCCTTCCTTCATCTTGCCTTTGGAGCGAGAAGGGCAGAGAAGTACCAGGACTTCTTCAGAGAAGAGGCCCGAGGGAGGGCGGAAAGCTCAAGCCTCAACCCTGGGCCCCCAGGGGATGTTCTCATAAACAGGGGGGGCCCACAAATTAGTGAAATGGGAAACCACTGGGCCAAGAACAAGGAGGAGTGAATGCATAGTAGTTAGGTAAACAGGGGTATAAATCCATATATTACTATTAGTCGAGCACAAAATGAACTCTTTTAGGAACTTTATGTTCCCCATCTGTGTTGAATTGAGGCTCATGTTACAGCACTTTCCCATTAGCCAGAAATAGTAACTTTCCATCAGTAGCCCTTGAGCATTTACCTTAGGAACTTTGCAGTACTTGTCTCTGAGGTGACCATTATTTTTTCCTTGTATTTTATGAAACTGGTTTTGCGAGTGAACTCACAATCCTATGGAATTGAATACATGTTTACAAATTTAAAAACCTTTTCTCCAAACTTTTTTTGGAAAGTTTTCAAATGTACAGATGGCATAATGAATACCCGAATACTGTTCACCTAGAACAGGACCAGTGGACTACATACAGCCTGTGGGCCAAATCCAGCCCGATGCCTGCTTGTGTAAATGAAGTGTATAGGGATGCTGACAACTTCCATTCATTTGTGTATTTCTCTGGCTACAAAGAAAGAGTTAAGTCATTTTGACAGAGACTACCACAGGCCCACAAAGCCATATTTACTCTCTGGCACTTTACAGGAAAAAATTGCCAGCCTTTGAGATATAGATTCACCAATTGTTAATATTTTGCCATATTTGCTTTATTTCTTTCTCCAAAACAAGCAGATGTCATTCTCTCTCTCTCTCTCTCCTGTGCATGCACACACACACATTTTTTTTCTTGAACCATTTGAAATTGTGTTATAGACATGATAACTTGTCCCTAAATAATTCATATATTTGCCTAAAAATAAAGGCATCCTCTCATATAACCACAATACCATCATCATCATGCCTAAGAAAATTAACATTCATCCAATAATATTATCCAACAACAGTCCACATTTAAACTGGACTTTCATAGCCTTATTTACTTTTCCTTTTTTGGATCTAGGGTCCAATCAAAGGTCATACATTACATTCGGTCATCATGTCTCTTTAGCCTCTAATTTTTGTTTTAGCATGACATTGACTTTTTGAAGAGTCCTTTAAATACTTCTTTTGAAGCCTAAGTCTTAATGAGTTTGCAATACTACGCTAGTAAGAGCTAAATCGAATAGTCATTGTGGTAAATCGGTGTCTTCACTTCTTCTTTGCCAGATTTGAGAACCAGTTGTGTTGCTTGGCTTCTGAAGCTAAGACACTAAGATGTTAGTTTTGCTTGGAGTTGTAAATGTGGAAAAAACTCAGTGTGAAGAGTAAGGCAGATGGGAATTTGCAGGATGCATTTTAGGTAATTAAAGGCACAGCCTCCCCTCCAGCTGTGGTCGCTGCCCCTGTTAGCTCTTGGCTGGTGGCGGGGGTGCTTTTCTCCTGACTGGGGTCTGGCTCCCTTCCAGCATCATTAGATTGCAGCACGGAGCTGGAAGAAGACCTGCCGTTATTTAAATCTCCCAGCCCAAAATGTTCAGCCTAGCTGGCGACTCAGTGCTTCTGTGTTTGCAGTTTGTGTGCTGAAGATAGCGTGGCACTCGGGGCACATCCGGGAATGCACGTGGGAAGAGCACCTTCTTGCCTTTCTTGAGAATCTGACGTGCCACGGTCTTGCGCCTCTGATGGGACCACATGGTGGTCACAAGTCTGGTCCTTTTAATGGGGTCCCAAATGATTCCTTTGCTTTCCTCTGGGTAAGAAGCCCCAGAGCTCCTAGGCCAACCAGAAAGAGAGTTGCATGCCTAGAAAAGACTCACCTGAACCTCTACAAACCTCTGGAGATGGGAGGGAAAATAGAAAAACTCCAAGGAGAACTGGATAATTTTAAAACATGCAAAGTAATTGCAGGAGAGACTGTGAAGGGTATGGATGACTTCAGACTCTTAGCAGCTCATTGTCAGTCTACAAGAGGTGTTGTGAAGGACACAGATATTGTGAATGATGGTACTTCTTACCTACTGAAAAATCCAGGGGCACAGGAAAGAAAACATTCTGGGGTTGGGCCACCCTCCATGGGGGGAAGTGAGATTCGAGTATCTCCTCATTGGTCTCCCTGTCTCCTGTCTTGTTCCTCTTAAGTCCTTCCTTCACACCCTCTACCTCCCCCCAGGCCTACCCCCAGCAATCTACATCTGCTGCAGACCTGGGCATTTACTTCTCAGATCACCACCCCTCTGTGACTTCCATAGCCTGCCTTCCATGGCCTTCAAGGACCCCATGATCAGACCCTGACTCCATAACCTCATCTTCCTTTGATACCAGCCTCAGATTTGATGCTTGAATTGCTCATATACGCCATGTTGTTTTGCACCTCCATCCTTTGCTGGCTGTGTGGGCTTAATGATGCTTAATTGTTCTGTGCCTCATACTGCTCACCTGTAAAATGAGGATGATAATAGTACCTACCTCATAAGGTTGTGCAGGGATTAAGTGAGCTAATATATGTAAAATTCTTGGAAGAATGCTTGGCATATAATGAGGGCTATATAAACGTTAGCAATTTATTGCTATTGCTCTTGTTATTTTGAACCTGGATGTATTATTTTTTTATTGCTGCATAAAAAATTACTGTAAACTTAGCATCTTCAGTCAACACCCACTGATTATCTGAGTTTCTGTAATCAGAAGTATGGACATGGCGTGACTGAATACTTTGCTCACAGTGCTGAAATCGAGGTGTTGGCAGGGGCTGAAGTCCAAGCTGAACTTCTTCCAAGCCTCTTCCAAGCTCATGTTGTTGACAGAAGGCGTCTCCTTGCAGCTATAGAACTCATGGCCAGCAGGAACTCTGACTTCACCTTCTTTGAAAAGCTCCCCTGATTAGGTCAGGTGCAATCAGGTCATCTTTTTTTGATCAACTCAAAGCCACTGGTTAATGACGTAATCACAGAGTGATAACCCATCTCATGCACAGGTTCCACTGGCCCTCAAGGGGAGGTGATTATACCGGGTGTGTCCATCAGTGGGTGAGATTCTTGGGTACCATCTTGGAATCCTACCTACACACTGGTCATTGGGAAATACTATGATTTTTGTTCGCTTTGTTAAATTGCACTTGGGTGAATATATGATTTATTTACCACCACCATTATTTCAGATTTTTGTAGCATCTTTCTTAGAGCATTTAGATGGATTCACATTGATATGCCTCCTGGAACCAGCCTTCATCATTTCTTTCCTGTAGTTTGAACTACCTGATGGGACCAGTTAGCTCATCAGAAGTCTTTTAGGAAGAGGATAATTGGAGACTTATAACTGATGAACCTGCTGCTAACATCCTAGAGTTCCAAAAGTATGACTCACGATTTGCAATTCCTTCCAGAGCCATTTATTTATTCTTAATGATTCCCAACAGATGAAGATCAGAACCCTCCTCAGCTGTTGATTGTGTCTCCTACTCTGCCAGGTCAAAGTAAACTTGTACCTGCTAGAGAAATTTGTCACCATGAGGAGGGTCTTTGACATTATATTCAAAAGATTTCCTTGCCCCCTCATTTTTCCCTTTCCAATTAAGTCTAGATTTCCCCACCCCATTTAATTCAGTTTATAAGTCCACAAAGAGGTATTATTGGTCAAAACCCATTGATAAAGGATGCATTTTAAAAAATTTTTATTGGAGTATGTTGATTTACAATGTTGTATTAGTTTCAGGTGTACAGCAAAGTGAATCAGTTATACACATACATATATCTATTCTTTTTTAGATTCTTTTCCCATATAGGCCATTACAGAGTATTGAGTAGAGTTCCCTGTGCTATACAGTAGGTCCTTATTAGTTATCTATTTTATTTTATATATAGTTGTGTGTATATGTCAATCCCAATCTCCCAATTTATCCCTCCCCCGCCCTTACCCCTGGTAACTATAAGTTTGTTTTCTACATCTGTAACTGTATTTCTGTTTTGTAGATAAGTTCATTTGTACCCTTTTTTTAGATAAGGATATATTTTTGAAGATCAATTAAAAAGAAAAACTTGTTGAAGATGACACTTGGGTAGTAAAACCTATTTAAAAATATATATATATCCATTTTGAACCAGATTCTAGGCAATAAGACATGGACAAAACTTTGAAGCAATAGGGAATTCATGGGTTTTGAGTACTATTTCCCCCAAATTGCTAATTTCCACTTTCCAATGGCATTTAACTTAGAGTTTTATACAAATGTGAAAAGATAAAGGGAAAAAAATGAATTTGACATAGCTGCGGGTTTAGAAGTTTGAAGTGTCTATTTATTCCAGCATTTCCTAACGAGGTATGATTTTATTATCCAACAGGCCATGACTCACACCTGACTCTTGCTGCCTTAATGACTGACATCCCTCCAGTAATTTGGACTATTAAAGAAGAAAGGCTGGTTCATAAAATAATATAAAATAATATAGACTTGGATTTCTTTTCTTCCTTCCAGGACAATATCATATTATTCTTGAGAGGTTGTAAAGAGCTCGGCCTTAAAGAATCTCAGCTTTTTGACCCGAGTGACCTACAGGATACGTCCAACAGAGTAACAGTCAAGTAAGTAATGCATGATTTATGTTCAAGGGAAACCCATTTATGGTTTGATTTGCAGTTTTCTGATGATGATGTAAGGTCTAAGAGGCAGAGAATTGGACATGCCTAATAAAATTAAAATGTGAAGGTAAAAACCTAGCTTTCAAAATAAACCACATTGGCCTTCCCTTGTGTATAGCTTTCATTCTGATCAAGCATAATTTTTTGAAATGCAAAAATCATGTATATAGAGTTAGAATTTTAGAGAAAGGGAAGAAAATGTTAGGTGAAACTTAACAGAGGGAGAGGCAAGGGAGAAATATGCACAAATCTGTTTGGGTTATACAAAAAGCTTTTATTGGCTCCAGTTGGGCATATGAATAGGCTCTTGGAAGACTGCAAACTCCGTAAACAGATTTGAACTCTGTTTATTATGCAAAGAAGTCAATAGATTATGGAAAAATCTCTTCCTCATTTACATTTGTAACTGTTTTCTCATATGTGTCAGTGATCACGTTCTTTGAAGATGGATCTTTGGCCATTTGGCTATTGTTGACTGTATCTTCTCAGTGAGCCATGTTTAGAGCCAAAGAATTCTTGGGAAAGAATGTTATAGTAAAAGAAAAGGCAATGTGCTTCTCTGTGAAGAAATAGCTCATGAGCAGAGTAATGAGATGAAAAGTCCTTTTGAGATGGTAGAGGTAACTTTCCTGTAGTTTAAAAGTTCTTTAGACTCTACCAAATTCAGATAAAACATTTTTGAAATTAGTCAAACAGTATTTGGCATTAACATGCTTTAATAATAAGCTTAATTACATAGATAGTGTCTTTGGACTGGCTATACTTCTTTTGATTACTTTTGGGTCATTTTATCATAGAAGGACAGAAAAGAGAAAGAAACCAAAATTCAGAGCTGTTAATTTTTTGCTATTTGCTGATACTGGCTTTTTCTTAATGATGGGGAAAAATAATTGAAACTACTAAATGAAATCAAGTTGGAGTTCATATTGGATTTTATGATTTATGACTGGGAATAAGGGAGAGTAAGCCATGATTGATTATGTAAAAATCACTTCTCTGTTGTCAATGTGCCTTTTCTTTTTTGAAGTACAATTAACATACACTATTATATTAGTTTCAGGTGTACAACATAATGATTCAATATTTGTATATATTGCAAAATGTTTACCACAATAAGTCTAGTTAACATCTGTCACCATATAAAGTTTATTTTTCTTGTGATGAGAACTTTTAAGATCTACTCTCTTAGCAATTTCTTAGCAACTTTCAAATATGCAATACAGTGTTATTAACTATAGTTGTCATGCTGTACATTACATCCCCCTGACTTATTTATTTTATAACTGGAAGTTTGTACCTTTTGACCTCTCTTTAATATTTCTCATGGAAAATTTTTACTTAAGGATAAAAAGAACAGAATAAAAATTATGATATTTGAATATGTAAACCACCATAAACCTCATTTTAGTCCTCACATGCTCCATTTATTTCTGTACCTAAATCCAGCCTCTATAAATCATTATTCATTTTAGGAAATTGTTTCAGGTTCTGCCTCATCTCACATTCATAGTTTCACCTGGGTGGCAAGTGACCAGAAACAATAGTAACTGTGTGACATGGTAGGTAATCATTTGTTACACACACATTGCTTAGAGTGTGAAGGAAAGTTCACTTTGACACTGTTGGCAGCTGCATTCATTTTTTTTTAGAGTCACTTTAAATCAATATGTTACTAAACCAGGAGGCTTCTGAGACTGATTGGTTTTAGAAATTCAGAACGCGTATCACTTTATTGCTTTTCTACAAAACCGTGGGCATCAGGAAATCTCGGGTCTACCTCTACATCTACTAGCCCCAGGTCTATAATCCTAGGCAAGCTCCCTTGCTTCAGTAGGGCTCTGTGTCTTCATCTATAAAATGGAATTGGACAGAATGTTCTTTTTTTTTTTTTTTTTTTTTGCTTGGTATTCATCCTGAAGAATGTTCCATGTGCACTTGAAAAGAATGTGTATTCTGCTGCTTTTGGTTGTAATGTTCTGTATATATCTAATAAGTCCATCTTATATGTCATTTGAAACTAATGTTTTATTATTGATTTTCTGTCTGGATGATCTGTCCATTGATTTAAGTAGGTATTAAAGTCCCGTACTACGATTGTATTACTGTCAGTTTCTCCTTTTATTTCAGTAAATATTTACATTATGTATTTAGGTGCTCCTTTCTCTCTCTCTTCTCCTTCCCGGACCCCTATAATGAGAACGTTAGCATGTTTGATGTTGGACAAAATGTTCTTTCAGGTATGATTCTAGCTAAAGCGTTCTCAGTGCAGATCTGGGAAGATGGTTCAACCAACTTCTAAAGAAAGCGACTTTAGTTCAAAGGCACAGAAAGCAACCTAAAGGAAAAAAAGTCACTTAGACCAGTGGCACACAGACAGTCACTTCTCAATTACTGGACAATCTTCCCCTTCTCCTCTTCTTTTCTCTGTTCTTTTTCTCTTTCTCTCTGCTTCTTTTCTCTGTCTCCTTCTCTTCCTTATGTTTCCCTTCCCTTCTTTATCATAACTTTCCATCTATCTCCCATTTTTGCATTTCTTCTCCTCATTTTCTTCCCTTTTAAGTTTTTCCTTCACTTGAGATTATTATTTTCATTAAGCAGTACTTGCCCATCGCCTTCCCCTATGACTGTCATTTTTCATTAATTCAACAAAGATTTACTGAGCAGCTACTATGTGTCTGATACTTTCCAGTCACTAGAGAACAGGCCCCCTGTTCACAGGGAATTTATACCCTGTGTCAAGAAATGGGAAGTAAATAAGTAAATTTTAAAAAATTGCAGGGAGTGATAAGTGCTGAGAAGAAAATAAAATAATAATAAAATAATGGTGTAAAAGATAGTGACCATGGCAATATATACATATATCAAATCACTGTGTTGCATACCTTAAACTTATATAACGTTTTATATCAATTATATCTCAGTCAAACAGGGGGGAAATAAAAAAGAAAGGTGGTCAAGAATGGTTTCTCTAAAGACATGGCATTTCAGCTGAGGGCTGAGACATGAATGGGAAGCAAAAGCCAGACATGCTAAGATCTATAGGGTATTCAGGGCAGGGGAATCAGGTACAAAGGCTGGGAAGAGAAACAAACGTGATGTCTAGAAAGAGAAAGAAGAGTGGCCAGCCAGTGTGGTAGAAGGGTAATGAGCAAGGACGAGCGTGGTGGGAGGGGTGGTCCACAAGTGTTGTAGGTTGTTGAATTTGGCATAATTATGGAGAAAACATTTTTATTTCGCTGTATGAATATTTAGAAGCACATAAAGAACTTTATATTAAAAATTATGCCATAAATTCATTTCTGGTACTTAGAAAATCTTTTCTAGTATTAGGGAAGATTGGGGCATGGAATGAGCTATCTGCTTCACAACTTTTCTGTAAGTGATGCTTGTTTAACTTGGCACTGTCCAGGGGACATTTGTAACATATGTAGATTTCATAGCTACGGAAGATGGAAGTAGAACTGCTATATTTTTCTGCTTTCCCCTCTGAAAGTTGAGCCAAACATTAGCAGAGATGGAGAACCCCCTACTGACACCAATTAACAGTGGAAGCAATAGGTAGAGGGGTAGATCCCAAAGAGGAAATTTTGATGCTTTTTGAAATTGTCTTTTGAAAAATACTCTTTAGACTAGCTTTCATTGTGGGTAATTTGCCTTCTTATTTTTTTTTTTGAGAAGTAACTTGAGTAGACTATAGAGAAAGGAAGAGGGAAAACTGCACATGATTACTCTGTGTGTAATTTCGTGAACTCTACTGTAATGGGTGCCAGACGACCTTGATGGGACATGAAAACATAATCCAGAAGGGCATGCAGCAAGTATCATCCAGCAATTGGATGAAAATGAGGAAAGCCTTTGGATTGCTCCCGAGGATGTCTCCGAAAAATGAGGGAACATTTTCACATAATTGGTTGTTACGTGGAAGTCATTCAAACAAATATTTTGTGAGCTCCTACTGTGTGCCAAGTGTGATTATTTTTAGAACTGGATCACAATTTTAGTCAAAAGACAGTCATTGTCAGTGCAGAAAAAGTCTTATGTTCCCTGTTCTTAAGTTGTTTTTCACAAAAATTTCAAATCTTCTATAGATTTTTGTTTGTTTTCATCTGGTTTTGCTGTTGTTACTGTTGTTGTTAAATTTTTTAAAATCCTAGCAAATATCTAAGCAGATAATGACATATCTTTCTTTCTGTTAATAGGGGGGAATATGAAAACATGCTCTTAATCAAATCCAAATTGGACCACTGCTTCTTACAGTCTAAGTCTCTGTTGATGGTTTATCTCCTTAGTATAGACTAGATTAGTGTACACTATAGAGTACATTGTTTTCTAGTCCCTCAAGTCTCAATTGACTTAAAATTGTGCATCTATTCATTAATATGTACTTTGGGTCAGAGTATGCAGCAATAAGGTAACTGGGATCTAAATATCTGGAGGAATTCTTGACTAGTTTATATAATAGAATTACATTCTCCCTCCCCAACTCCCCCCCACTGAAGTTCTGTGGAAAAAAGAAATGTAGCATTTATTTTCCTAGTATTTATTTGTTGACATGTTAAAGAAACTTTGAAATAATTTGGGAGAAATTTTTATATTTCACTGTATGAATATGTAGAAAGTACCACCAAGTAGCTTTTTTTGTTTATAGTTTGAGAATAAACATTTATGTATATTTAAGAATGCACGTGTGTACATTTGAACATAGCATGCATATTTTCCTGGTCATGGCTAATTCCCCAGCACTGATTTATGTCCATAGCAGGAAAGAACAAGTATTAGAATAGCATTGCCCCGTTTACATATATTTTCAGGTCTCTTTAATTAAGTAAGGCTTTAGAACTTCTTTAAAAGTACTTGTATAAAGAAGATTTTGGAAGTGCGGTCAGATTTCAATTTGACAGTGATATATAGCCAAGGCAAAATTTTACTTTTACAGTTAAACTTTGATTATACAAATATAAACAGTTGTAGTTTTAAATGGAATTCTTCATTTTCCAGATGTTACAAAGCATTCATCTTTCCATGGTGCACTATGGAACTTTAATCCCACCTTATCCTTCTGCATTTTGTTTCCTAAGTAATTTTATTTGGTACCTGAAATCACTAATCATAGACCTTAAAAATAATATATTCTGCTGATTTCATTATACATGTTAGCTTTCAAATACATCTGAAAGGTGTCGAAGGGAAGATCACAGTGAAGAAACTGATCATATTTTCTTTTCCTTTTTCCAAACTAGGAGCCTTGATTATAGCAGGAAGCTGAAAAATGTAAGTGTTTTAATTTCACTTTCCAAACTTTTTTCCTTCTAACTTTGATGGTTCAAGTATAAAATTTAGCTCATAAGTTCAATGCCTCTCGAATGCCTTGCTAGAAAGAATCTTTCTTAGAAAACAATTATATGTGCCTCTGATAGAATAATTAATGACTCTGATAGAAATAAAAATGGTAGATTTTTGCGGGGAGGGGTGGTCTCTTTAATTAGATAAGGGCTCAGTCCAGAAATAAATAAATGAAAGCTTGCACTCCATTTGTAATTTGGTTTCTTAAACACAGAATGATCTGTTTTAGCACTAACATTACTTCCTTGCCATTGGTAGGCACAGATGGGATTATTAAATTAAGCAGTTGGGCAAGTTGTTTTGGGGAAAAGATTAGCATAATATAAATAGTGTTGACTGTTGTGGGCCTGTACCTTTTGTGGTTTTTTTCCTATTAATCTTTTGAGTTTTTATTAGTACCTTCCAAAATCAACTTTTTAGGGTTAGATCTTATTTTCCAAGGCAAGTATGCTCTTTTATTTTAAGTTTAAATTGAAGAATGTAAGAAATGACCTTCTGTATATAAAATTTTAAAATTGGCTGTGACTCTCCCCTTTTAAAGAAATTTTCAGGGTGCTATTTTATTTGATTGACATTCTCATTCTTATCTTCTTTTTCTTCCTCTATAAAACCAGGGATATTTGACATTTTTCATCATACAATTTTAAACAGAAACCCCATAATCTAAAACACAACACAGTTCTATCTTCCGTTTTCCTATTACACTTTTCAAGAGAGCCTCATACTCTTAGCACACATTAGTTATTTTATGGCTCTAGTTCATGTCCTGACATTCGCAATTGTCTGTTCTCTGGAAAGTTATTTGTAAGCAATCAGTTAAAAAAGAATTTCTGGAAGTTTTGAAGTATTCGTAAAGTAACATTTTCCCACAGAGGTAGAAAACCGAATCACATCCTAGCATTGATGCACATAACCATATCTTGGGCCTGTTGCCATCCGGACGCATGTATACATATCACATTGTCCAAAGCATTTTCTGGCCTAGCAAGTAGAGGGAGGTACAATAAATACTTCCCAGCCTAGTTGAAGCAGTAAGACCAAATGTGAAAACAAAATAATAGTCTTAGCTTTTCCACAGGCTTCAGATCCCAATAATTCAATTTTAAGGAGCTCATCTTCAGCTGACCCCTGCTGGGTTCTATGGGAAAGTCAATGTAAAGAGCCTTTGCTTTTGCGGACAGTTTCTTTGGAAAGACAGAACAAAATTAACTTAGGACTGTAGCTTCAGACCAGTGAATATTCATAGACATTCTTAAACATCCAAGGTTGTTAATTGGCAGTAGTCTTGTCCAGGTTAAAAATTTCCCATCTCAGATTAATAGGAATCTAACCGTACCCCAGAGCTAGGTCTCTGCAGATTGCATTCTTCATTACATTGCTGTCTTCTGACTTTAATTAGATATATTTTGTTGATCTTGGGCTGGAAACCACTAATTAACCTTTATCACTCCTTTGAAAAATTTTTGCCAGTGGTCTTAGCAGAACCTCTGTGCCCACAAGTAGAAATTATGGGCCTTTAAAAGCACCTCTCTCAAAAGGGATTGACAACTTGTTTCATTGCTGGTCTGGGGAAAGACTCCAGAGTTTCTGAAAAATTTTGCTTCCTGGTTTTGAAACCTTCATGACATGAAAATAATTTTGGAGAATTTATTTTTCCTTCTTGCTGTCTTATAGATCACATTCTCACAACCAAATTCTTCCTAAAACTGGAGTCTTATTTTAACTACTGAATCGTGTTTGTGTTGACTGATGCAACATTGGGTTCTTATTAAAATGATTTTACCTAGAATGGATACCTCATGGATGGTGGTTTTTGTAAATTAATGTTGCACATTCTCTCCTCCTGCTTTCCTGTTAGGGGAGCATTATTGATTCCTTAGTTTAAAAGTAATTCTTTGCACGTGGTTCTCCTTCCCAGGTACTAGTGACCATTTACTGGCTGGGCAAAGCAGCAAATAGCTGTGCATCTTACAGTGGGACAACGCTAAACCTGAAGGAGTTCGAAGGCTTGCTGGCTCAGATGAGAAAGGTAACTTGACTTTTCTTCTTCATCCCATGATGTTCAGACAAGGTGGGAAAGCAACACATTTGCTTATTTTTAAGATCTTTACAGTTTCACGTGGTAAAATTGCACAGGCCAAAGAGGTCATGCACTCAAGGAAATGACCGCTTGTCTTACCAATGACATCTTTGCCTCATACACCCACGCCTACCTGAACTTTTATTCCCTTCTGAGAATGGGAGATCTGAGCTTTATCCAATTTTAATTCCAAAAGAGAAAGTTCAATCCGTCAGTATATGACTTTAGATACCAAAGAGCGCAGTGCTTATTTTCTTGGGGGAATAATGCCTGAATTAAACAATACAGCATTATACAAAAATGAAGACTTGCTCTGCACTTTCATGCTAAAGGTTATTTTGCTTACCCATCAGGGCCTTGGTGTGGGTGAAGTAACATCAGCCAAGTTCTTGCCTGGGTATCCACTCTGGATGGCCTCTGAAAAACTAGAAGCATTCTCTTCAAAGATGCATATTTTATGACCATTGCATTTGAATGACCTGGAAATTTGGAAAACATGTTTTGTAATAGTCAAAGCTTTATTTGTGTATTTAATTATGGGAAAGACTGACCTAAGGTAGGAATTTGTCCAAGAAACAGTGCAGTGGTTTGTGTGTGGCTACCTATGTGTTCCTTTTTAGGATTCAGCAGGTGTACATTAGCTCACCCAAAGTACTAGCATACAGTGTTCCCCGGGAGCAGCCTCACCCAGCAGGCCTTAGTGAATAGGTAAGGCTCATTTGTAATCAGTAGCATCCATGGGTTTTTTTTTTTTAATTAATTAATTTATTTATTTATTTATTTATTTTTGGCTGTGTTGGGTCTTCGTTTCTGTGCAAGGGCTTTCTCCAGTTGCGGCAAGTGGGGGCGACTCTTCATCGCTGTGCGCGGGCCTTTCCCTATCGCGGCCTCTCTTGTTGCGGAGCACAGGCTCCAGACGCGCAGGCTCAGTAGTTGTGGCTCACGGGCCTAGTTGCTCCGCGGCATGTGGGATCTTCCCAGACCAGGGCTCGAACCCGTGTCCCCTGCACTGGCAGGCAGATTCTCAACCACTGCGCCACCAGGGAAGCCCCATGGGTTTTGAATAAGACCCATAGTGCAGCATATATAATTAAGGCCTTCTTCCTCTTTTCTCTAACATGCAAATTAAATGCACCAATGAGACCTCGTTGAGAGACATTCTGTACTTTACAGATTTTCTTTTAATACTGAAAGCAAGAATTTGCTCCAACTTTCTAATGATTTATTCTTCTTTCCTTAAAGCTAATAGTTCTAATAATTCTTTGCATTTGGCTAGAACCAGGCTGGCTCATATATGTATAAATGGACAAAGCTTTCATATTGGTCATAACACATATAAACAAAGTCCTTGAAGCTAAATTCCTTGAAAAATAAAATAAATACACCACTCAATCAAACCCAACACATTGTTTCTTAGTCTTAACTCTTATTTGTCCTTTAATCTTTCATCTCTCTCAATAAAAGATACTTAGGGAAAATACAAAGGTAAGTTTCAGTCTGGATTTGTGGAATCTAAATGTTTGTTGGTCTTATGTTAAATTTGGACTTGGATAATGATAGATGGATTATCTGTTTTAAACTATTTAAAAGCTCTGCCTCATAGTTTCCCTGCTGATTTCTCTTGGAATCTGATTTCTTCTCATTATTGATGTTTCTTATCACTAGTCCAGCTTCTCTATAATCTGAGCAGCTATTGGTCTCTGCAGCTCTCCTAAGTTCCCTTTGTAGTGAGACAGTTGGTTTCTAACAACTGCCTTGAAATGACCTGTTGTTGTGAACAGCTGTTACTTTTTTTAATGAATATAGATGACATCACAGGACATGAGGGAGTAGTTAGTGTCACTGGCCAAAGCCTGACTTAACCAAAAATGGCCAGCTGTGGTGCTCCCATGTCTCTATATAAAGAGAGTAATTGACCTGAATTTCACAGGTCTATCCAATGCCTGAAAATATTAGATTTATCTAAAGTGTATACGATCTCATTTTATCAATTAAGATTGAGTTTAACTGGGAAATGCAGACAACTCTGCCAGTGGCTTAAATAAGATAGAGTTTTATATCAAACTCATATAAGGTCTGGACATGAGCAGTCCAGGGCTAGTGTGGGGGTCCCGTGACCATCAAGGGCTCAGGCTCCTTCTGTCTTTTTACTCTACTGTCCTCAACTCATGGCCACTCACCTCCTGGTCCAAGATGACTGCACAAGCTTTAGCCTTCACGTCCACCTTTGAGCCAGGAGAAAGGAGGGCTGAGGAGAAGAAAGGCCTATGCCTTCCTTTAAACACACTTCTGGGAAGTCATGCACTATACTTCTGCTCACATCCTATTGACTTGAACTTGGTCACGTTTCCATACCTATCTGCAAGGAAAGACTTGGGAAAGTAGATTTTATTTCATTTAAAAACTGTGTGTATTTTCACTGGAGAAGAATTGGAAAACAGGTATTGAGAGACAACTGGAATCTCTTCTGCACATATACAGGCTGAAATAAATATGAAATTAAAAGCTTTTCTTTCACAAAGGAGGCTAGCCCGAAATTTTTTTATATTCATTTTTTTCTAGTGGGAGAAATGTGCATAAAAATGATTAACTGTGGTACAACTTGTTAAGTTCTGTAGTGCAAGGAACACATGTAGAACCCTTAACATAAGCATCGGACACATAGTAGATGTTCGTAGTAGGTTGCTATTGCTATAGACAAAAAAGATCTCTGAAAGCATCATGACAATGGCCTTTCACTGGGCCTGGATACGTCAGAGAAAGTCTCCCAAAGGAAGGGACACTTAAGCTGAACCAAGGGGAATTACTACGAGAATAGTGAGATTAAAGGGAATACTGTAGGGACGAGGGTGGCCCTAGAGATCTCAGGGCCTGCAACTAGAAAGTCAGCATTCTAGGTTCTTCCTCTCTCTTTCTTTCACTCTTCTCTTCCGGTCTCTTCTTGAATTCATCCTCTCCTCCAGTAGGCAAACACTCTCTCATAGCAGAGACCATGGCCAACAGCATCCTCGGGATTATCTGCTCCTAGCTCCTTGCCCAGAAGGCAAGGTATTCTTCTCCCTGGCCCCAGCTTTAAAATTCCTAGGGTGTACTCTGGTCCAGTGTGGGTCCTATCCCTGAACCAGTCAATGCGACCAGGGACAGGGGATACCATGATTGGCCTAAGCCACTACTGTCTCAGAAGGTGAGGGGTGCTATCAGAACAAGGGGATAAAGAGTGGGGAGCTTGATGGGCAAACAAGTACAAGACCTTGGCCTAGAGCAGCAGCCATCATCAACTTCTCTTCCCTTAACCTGCTTTATTTTTTCAGGATACTTACCATTCAACTTTGTATTCAATTTATGGGTTTTTCTGCTTGTTTTTTGCCTTCCCTGCTAGAGCATAAGGCCCATGAGGAGAGGGAATTTATCGAATTTGCATAACATTGTGTCCCCAGCACTGAGACAGTGCTTGGCACATAGACGATGTTCAGTCAGTATCTGTGGAATGAATTGCTTCACCAACCAGAGTGTGGTGGGTGGAGATGGCTCATCAGGCTGGAAAAGTAGAACCTAACACACTGCAGAATAGGATTTAGCCACCTTATAAATCACAAAGGAAGCAGAAAATAGTGAGTGGTAAAACAGAGGCATCTGGAGTTTCTCAGATACCATAAGTCAGTCACCAACTGTAGCTGGTTCTCATTATCTCTGACAAAGGAGGATAAGAAGAGGACAGATGAGTAAAATAATCCAAAAATATTGTGGAAGCTAGTAATTCACACCCCATTCATTAACACACTTTTACTAGAACAACCAGCAATTAGCACAATGGACAGATTTGAGTCTTATCCCCTTTCCCTGGAGTGCTCTCTGTAGAAGACAGAATGCCACTACTGGGCATCTAGATGGAAAGCGTAGACGACGTAATAGACCCCGAGTACAGAGCATTTAGACTGTGCTAGCCTTTGTGTTGGTTTATATCTTCTAACCCCTCTCCCAAAGCTTACCTTTGGGTGACTTGATGGGCTCCAATAAAATTGTTCATCCCGCGGATGTCCAAATCTTTATTTCTGGCTAAAGAGCCAGCCTCTTGCTTCACCCTGAGGTTTCTAAGGGACCAGCTTGGCCAAGGATGGCCACAGGTGGCCTGGTTTTCACTTGTCAAACTGACCCTGCCATTCAGCTTCCAGCTCTCACTTGACCCAAGGTTTAATTCTTGGCTTTCTACAAAGCCATGAACAGAACGGCCTTTTTGTTTTTCTTTCCCATAACTGGCTGTGAGAAAACAGCTGAAGCTCCAAGAAGGATGTCCACTTTCTCTTTTTTCCTTTCTGTTCTCCTGTGGTTTGTAGGGTAGGGTCGGGGAGACATTTGGGTGTTTGGAGAAACTTGCCTGATATTATTTTCTTGAAAATCCAGTTTTGTAATTCTGTGCCAAGCAGCTTGTAAAATTGTGTCATTTCTAGATGTTACCAGTGGCTCAACTTCCTGAGTGTCTGCCCTCCCTGATGGGAAATTGGGCCCAAGGCATCTAGTTATGGGATATAAATGGACAAGGAGATAGAAGAGTATCAGTGTGTATATAAGATTATGTCCTTAACTGCATTTATAAATTTTCTATGATTTATATATTGACATTTACATGCCAAATGAATACATAGTAGTGATTATAACACAGCTAACATTTTTCGAGCACTTATGCATCAAGCGTTTTTCTGAATGCTTTCCGTATAGTAATACATTTCACCTTCCCAGCAATACTATGAGATAAATATTATTAGCTCCATTTTACAGATGAGAAAACTGAAATTGGGCAAGGTAAAATAACTTGCCCAAGGTCAGACAGCTGACAAAGGGTGGAGCCAGGATTTAAACTGTCAGCTGAGCTTCCAAGACCATGCTTTTAACCTACTCTAAACTATCTCTCTTTTGCAGCATGTATAGGTTGGTGATCTAGGCATAAACAGTGTTTAGCGAAGGGACATTATCCAGGTTAGTGTCATCCACAGAGTAAGCAGGCAGTAAGTGTCCAGCCGCTGGGAGAGGTGATGCTGATGTTGACAGCTGTAACTATACCAAAGTTCATCCAATGTCAGGTTTTACCATTTGGTAGTTGAAGACAGAGTTCTGTGTTAGAATCACAGCTTTGCTGATTACTGTGTGACCTGAGTCAATTTACTCAACCTCTCTGATTCTTTTCTCCTCTATAAAATAGGGGCAATGCTAACCCCATCACTGGGGAGCAGGTTGTGAGGATTAAAGAATAGAGCATAGAGAAAGCACCAAGCATAGCCCCAGACACATAGTAAGTGTTCAATAACATTAGCCATTTAGCCTATGCTCAGTGGATAAATAATCCAAGATAATTACTTGCATTTCCAAAGAAATTAAATACAAAACCATATCCCATTTAGATGTATACTTTTCAGTTAGTCATGAATTCTTTTTCCTGCTAGTCAGGCCTGGCTTTTGTACAAGTCCTGGTTAATTTTGACCTACGAGTAAACTAAAATACCTTAATTTCCATAACTGGAATTTCTGCCTTCCTCGGGAGGGTCATGTCATCTGTACTCACCCAGGCTGTTTGACAACCTGTTCTTCAGGGGCACTAATCAGGTCCTCGGTGTGGCTGCAGCAGGGTACCCCCCTCAACCCTGCCCTTCCCCTTTTTCCCACTCCTTCTCCTGATGCAAGACCACTGTGCGTGCCTTGTGAATTACAGCCGCTCTGTCCCCCCAAAGGGCGCCCTGCTGGGGAGTGTGTCAGAGGATCTGCTTATAATTGATAGAAGCAGCTGGCAAAGGCACTTCCTAAAAGGCTTTGGCTCCGGCGAGCGTGTTAGTCAGTGTAGACAGTTTCCAAAACTGCTACCACGGAGAATATTTATTTATTTTTTCTTTTCTATGGGGAATGGGGAGGGGACCTGCCTGAGCATCCCAGGAAATCTGCAGTGGGACCTTCCAGTCTTTGTGGATGTCATTCACAGCCCTGATTTTAAGCAACAGTCTGGGAGAGATTAAATTGAGGTTTATCTTTGAGTGACCGGAGTTATTTCTGTTTTCGTCAGCTTGGACTCTTGTAATTAATGCTAAGACACTGGCGGGAACAAGGCTTTTATTATAATTCGAGGGTGAGGATGGCTTTGACTGACCTTTCTTCTGCTGGAGTTTCAGTGTTTTAGTATGTGCTGCTTGCGCTGGAAAGAATTTATAATCACAGGCTGTCAAAGACAGCCATTGTTCTCACTGCTCTGAACATGTGGGTCAGCCACAAGTGCTTTCAGCTCCCCCAGTGCCAAGAGCTGGCCGAGCGCGAGAGCATGCCTGGATTCTTCCGAGGCATCAGGAAAATCATTTTGCATATTTTTCACTGCTTTTTTTTTTTTTTTTTTAATTTTTTGCCCCTGAAAGACAGCTCCCTTTCAGAGCAGGAATTTCCCTTCAAGGTAGCAGAAGATGGAAGCATGCTGCTCCAGGATTCTACGGAACTGATTCTGCTGCAAAAACAAATGCTGTGTGCATTAGCCAGACAGCATAAACAGAAGCAGTTGTGCAGCTAAACTAGGCGCTGGGTCCCAGAACAGACATGCAGTTATGGATCCTGAAAGATGGGTCAAGGTTAAGGTTTTAGTTTCTCATTTTTGTTTTTTATCTGTTATTATATTCTTGTGAGTCCAAACTTGATGATCTTTTATTCTCAGTTCCTTGGACTTTTTTTTCCCAACATTGCGGAGTACGAGATGCTTGGGGATTTTTTTTTTTTAATATGTGTGATTTTCTGATTGAAAAAGTTGCAGCAGGGAGGGGTTAAAGAATGAAGTGTTGTGTAGATGATAATCAATTTGATAACTGGTTGCCGTAGCCTTTCCAGATTGATTCTATATGCAGGATTTTTTTGGAGACCACTGGAGACAGATTTTCCTGATATTCGTAGCCTCTATGTCTGTTGCTGTGATGTCTGTAATCCTTTCGTTTTCTTCTTGAACAGGAGACTGATGACGTTGAGAGCCCTAAACGTAGTATTCGAGACAGCGGCTACATCGACTGCTGGGATTCTGAGCGCAGCGACTCCCTCTCTCCCCCTCGACACGGCAGAGATGATTCCTTCGATAGCCTGGATTCCTTCGGCTCCCGTTCCCGGCAGACACCTTCGCCAGATGTAGTCCTCAGGGGAAGCAGTGATGGTAGGTTGGAGCCTTAATAAACTGCACATCTTAGAATCAAACATTAACAAGGGCCGCCTTGTCACCGGCCGAGGGACTGGCCCTAGGAAGGTAGACTCCATATCCACCTTGCTGGAATCTGGTAACTCTAAACTGGTAGGGAAAAAAATCTCTTAATGTTGTTTTTCGTGGTCCTTAGAATTTTGGTTGGCTTTACCAGCAGCTGGTTTGAACACTGCCTCAGTGAGCGTGTCTTCTGTTGGAAAATGTGTTACATCGTTCCTCCCTGGGTCTCAGTAAATCAAGACGCTGTGCAGACCATTAGCTCATAAAGTGTGCCGAAGGTTTATATGCTCCAGGTACGAGGAAGGGAAATGTTTGAGTGAGTACCACACCGTGTAAGTGAAAATAGATCAACTTCCAGCAAACTGGAAACACACTGCACACACCTATGAAAGCCCTGAAGCTTGGGATTGTGAAACCGTAATTGGCATAGTTTGGGCAATGCTTTTGATACCTGACCATTGACTAGAGCAATGCAGGTGGCCATTAATGTATAGAACACAACCCAGGCTGCCTGTTTCTTCTGAGGCTGGGTTTGATTTAAATCCCATGCCTTTTATGTCACCTGAAAGGAATGATCATTTTTCTTTACAAAAATGTACAGTCATGCAACCTGATGTAAATTTAACACATATTTTCCAAGAGCTGTTTACCTTACTTATCTTGCACCTTTGTGCTTTTAGGAAGGGAAGATAGACTGGCTCTGCATGTATAAACTTGCAGAAAGACACTAAGGCTGGTGGGGAATTTTTTTATTTGTGTCTATTTCTTTTTCATGTATTGCTTGACTGAAGCTAATGTGTCTAGAGACTTTAAGTCTTTTGTCTGAGATGAAAATTATCTCTTATAGCTAAAAGATCCCTTTCAGCTATAAAATTCTATGTTACCAAAATACTTGGGTATTTAACAGGCCCAGGTCCTGAGTTCATTACTCGACCCCTGGTATCTCATTTAACCCTCAGCACATATTACAAGATACTCAGTATCTGACTTAGCCCTCTCACAGGGCTGTGAAACATTCCTTAGTCATATTTTATAGACGAATCTTAGAGAGGTTAAGTAATCATCCTAACACTGTTGTTTTTTTTTTTTAAGTAATTTTTATTTATTTATTTATTTAGGCTGCGTTGGGTCTTTGTTGCTGTGCGCAGGCTTCTTCTAGTTGCGGCGAGTGGGCCTCTCATTGCTGTGGCTTCTCTTGTTGTGTCACACGGGCTCAGTAGTTGTGGCGCATGGGCTTAGTTGCTCCACAGCATGTGGGATCTGCCCGGGCCAGGGCTCGAACCTGTGTCCCCTGCATTGGCAGGCGGATTCTTAACCACTGCTCTACCAGGGAAGTCCCCTAACATTGTTTTTAAGTGCCCTAAATCGCTGTAAGTAGTGTAACGATGTTAGCCTCAAGAAGCGTGAGTCCAAAACTTATACCCTAAAGCTTAATTTACCCACACTTCTTTCTGTTTGCCTAATAGATTTTTCAAATTCTAGCATGACTGAACTAATGCTTTTGTTTAGTACTTAAACTTTCCAACAAATAGATTAGCCTCAGGGCCACATCGTATGTGACTCCTAAAGAATTCCATGGTGCATTGTGAACTGCTTGAAAAACATTTCTAAAAATTTACATGACATCTTAAGTCTCACCCACAGTATTAGAAGTTACAATACCAACTGCATGATCTAATTGAGCTTTAACATAACTGAAAGGGAGATTTACTTTTATGAAACATATTTTAACCAAACTATTTCATCCATATTATTTTGATTGTTTTAAAAATGTATTATTGTCTCATCCTAGTTTTTAATAACTGGTAATGCAGATCCTTTATTTATTCTGTCACCAGCTTCGAGGGGTTCAGTTTATAATGAGCCACATCTTGAAGGGATTTGAGATGGTAATTACTAATATTGTACTAATATGTGCTGAGGCACAATTTCGTTTGCAGCAGTTAAGATTGATAAGCCAGAGTCTTTTCATAAAAGTTTTTCCCATGTAAAGAAAAACATGAAATTGAGCTTCACAAAACACCATCCATGAAAGAGCATCTTAACACACAGATTTCACCAATCAGCCTGATACCTTCAGGCTTATGTTCTTGTAAACTAATCAAGACCTAATGAGGTTTTAAAGAAAAACAACACTTTTTTATCTGCCTTAAAAAAATGTGGTATAATTTTATCCAAATAGATGTTGTATTTCATTAGAGTTTATGGTATATATATATATATTTTTTTTAAGAACTCATTTTTTTAAAAAAATTATTTATTTATTTATCCTTGGCTGTGTTGGGTCTTCGTTTCTGTGCGAGGGCTTCCTCTAGTTGCGGCAAGTGGGGGCCACTCTTCATCGCGGTGCGCGGGCCTCTCACTATCGTGGCCTCTCTTGTTGCGGAGCACAGGCTCCAGACGCGCAGGCTCAGTAGTTGTGGCTCACGGGCCTAGTTGCTCCGCGGCATGTGGGATCTTCCCAGATCAGGGCTTGAACCCCCATGTCCCCTGCATTAGCAGGCAGATTCTCAACCACTGCGCCACCAGGGAAACCCTATGGTATATTTTTTAAGTGATGATAAGAAGTTTGCTAGTCCTAATAAACACTTCCAAATTTAGAAGAACATTTTAATTCTTGAAAACTTATTTCCTAGGACTCACAATCAATTAGGGAAAGTCTTACCATGAAATTCTCCAACTCCATATTGGGTCAATAGAGAGAGTTTTCATTTTATTATTACTGAGGTCCACTGACCTCATTCAGTAGGGATGATCAAGAGCCACGCTCGTAAGAGGTGCCATGATTCCATGGGTTGGACACGAGAGCCACCTGGTAAGGAGGCTATGGATCTCCAGGGTCAGTTCAGCCAATCTGTCTTGCTAAATAGGTGCCCAGCTCCTCCCTCACCCTCACTGGCATGCCTTCTGAGGCCACTAATAAGTTTCCCTGAAGAGGAAATACACAACCTTCCACTCAGGTGCTTTTAAAATTAAGAACATATTTTATAAACATAATGCATATTGTTAAATAAATATTCTTATCTTTTATAGAAAAGATGAGTTAAGGGAGAGAAATAAGGAATGAGAGAAATTAGAGTGTTAGAGGAGATGAAAAAGCAATGGGTTGGTGGTGTGTATGGTAAAGATACATAAAAAAAGGTAGACCCCTAGTTGCTGGAAGGGAGAGAAATGTAGCCCCGGTGTAAAGGAAGGATCAGACTTTGATAAAAGGATGTCATCATCATCATCACGTGTAATGTTGGGCATAGATGGAGATGCCACCCTAGTACATTTTCATGTTTTCAGGATGAAGTCAAGTCAAAATCTTTTGAAGTCTTGGCCTGAGATAAGAGGAGTTCTAACACTTACGGAAAGTATACCTCACCAGCCACTATCTGGGTGCTTTACATCTCTTGTAATCCTCATGACAACCTACGAGAGTTGTATTATCACCTCCTTATTTCCAGTGAGGACCCTGAGGTACAGAGGGCTTAAATTTCCCAGTCACACAGCTAGTAGATGATGGAGCTGAAATTAGACCCTGGTCTCTAGGTCCAGAAGGTTATGCTTCTTTCAACTGAGCCACTCTGCCTCAGGGCATTTGCAAAGTAACTTTTCTTTTTTTTTTTTAAAATAAATGTTTGGTACTTTTCTTTCTTTTTTTTTAAAATTAATTAATTAATTTATTTATTTTTGGCTGTGTTGGGTCTTCGTTTCTGTGCGAGGGCTTTCTCTAGTTGTGGTAAGCGGGGGCCACTCTTCATTGCGGTGCACGGGCCTCTCACTATCGCGGCCTCTCTTGTTGTGGAGCACAGACTCCAGACGCGCAGGCTCAGTAGTTGTGGCTCACGGGCTTAGTTGCTCCGTGGCATGTGGGATCTTCCCAGACCAGGACTCGAACCCGTGTCCCCTGCATTGGCAGGCAGATTCTCAACCACTGCGCCACCAGGGAAGCCCAAATTAACTTTTCTTGAAGTGCCTGTTGAAGACATTCATCAAAGAGTAATTGGGAAAAAAAAAAAAGGTTATCTGTTTATGTGTTAAACAACCTATTTTGAGACTCTCTCTCAGTATATTATGGATAATATGTTTTTAGATATTGTACCATACCAAAGTAAGTTTCATAGATTACAGGATTTTAGAACGGAGGGAAACGAGACAGTTCTAATCCATGCTAAGCCTTCATAGTTGATTGAAGAATCATTTTCTTTCATTCATTTATTCAGCAAAATACAGTTCTTCCCCTAGTCAGGATGCTTTAAGCAAAGGACATTTTTCCAAGAGAAGTGTGTTGCAGAGGAGGGAACTATTTATTCTCTACTTGTGCCCAAAGTTAGGAAACTGCAACAGTGCACATCATGATGACGACATTCTTTTCTCAAAGTCTGATCCTTCCTTTCCCCAGGGCTATGCTTCTCTCCCTTCCAGCAGCTAGGGGTCTTTCTTGGGCTGGAATCTGGAGAACAGAAACTGGAGTCTCGAGCTGTTACTTACCAGCCATGGAGAAAGGGCTCTTTGGGTCTCTCTGGGCCTCTGTTTCCACCACTGTAAAATGGGAATACTATCAAATAGGGAAACAAATCCAAGTGCTTAGCAAGTTAAGGTAGTATTAGTGTTTGTTATAAAGCATTCGCAGGGGGCTCTAAATATTTTATTATGACACTGAGACAGATAGACTTGATAAAAGACAGGGTGAGAAGGGAGCTAAGTTATGAATCAAAAACCAACAAGTAATGAAATGGTCAAAACTTCAGAAGGGAGGCTGAAAGCAAGTGGCATGAATAATTCATAAACTGAATATTTCATCTGCAGCAATGAACAACTTGTTTATAGTCGATGCTTTAACTTTCACCATTTTTTAAAAGCCATTAAATCATTTTATCTCCAGGGCAAGTCATTTCATTCCTATTTTTACAGAAAAAGGACGGGCAAGTGTGTTAGAGGCAAGCCTAGGAGCCCACAGGTCATCAGTGGCAGATCCGGAACTATTATGGCATAAAGAGTAGTCAGTGTTTGTTAAGCACTTACTCGGGGCCAAGTACCGTACCCAAGAGCTTTACATGTATCTGATCCTCCCAGCAGCCTATGAAGTAGGTGATATCATCATCCTCACTTTATAGATTGGGAAACTGAGGCTTGGCGTGGTGAAGTGACAAATGACAAAGTAACAAAACTAATGAGTGCCAGAGCTCAAAATGAAGTGGATCTGACTTAACCCCCCTGCACTACTCACTCTGCTAGGCTGCCACATGGCTGGACTCTTAGGATAAGGTTCTTTTCACAAGGGGTAAAGAGGTCAGTTTCTACTTGCTATCAGTGGAGTTGAAGAACCTTTTCATGAGGCTCTCAGTGATTAAGAGTTTTCAACCAGCATTCAAATGGCCGGCTGCCTGTCACAGTAGTGTGTGTTTTCATGACAATTTCACTCTAATGGATCTTAGAAATCTGGTGAGATGAGACTCAGGAAACAAGGATACAATATAATTATGGGGGCTATTGACCAACAAAAGACTGATGTTGGTAACACTGAATTCCTTTGTGTTGTGTAAAACACTGTTTAAGCCAAACTGATTCATTGCTTCATCTGATCATTTGCGGATACCCACTGTGGGCAAAGACACGGTGATAAGTACTGTGACGGATATAAAGCCCTTATTTTCAAAATACAAGGTAGAAAGCATAATGTATCAGGAGAGAAATAGATCTTCGGGCCATAGTGTTCATAGGAAGCAAAGATTGCCTCCAGCTATGGGTACCAGGAAGCGCTCCGAGGTATGGGAATATGCTTATTATAACTCAAGCTATTTCCTGGAAGGCAAACCCTTGGTATAATCCATACTGATCATTTTTCTGAATTCCTATAGTTCTTATATGTCTGTGCTCCTTGATTATAGCTAATATTCTCCAGGTGTTTCATGAGTTGGTTAAAGGTACCTCAAAGACAAAGGATTATAAATCCTTCATAATTCTTATTTGTCAGAATATCTAGCGCAGTGTAAGACATGCAACAACAGGTGCTGAGTAAAAACTCCACTGGTAAATTTATGTTTCTTCTTTTGAGAGTTGCAGAATCCGAGCAGGCCTATAGTTCTATTGCAAATGTGTTGTTAATTGTAACTCTCAGATACAGCTAAGCTTTCTTCTTTTTTTTTTTTTTTTAATTTGACTTTTTTTTTCCTGATTAGAATGGAGAGCTTTTCCCAGAGTGGATTAATTTCGACTGATACTTTAGATTTCTTAAGTGAATAATTTAAGGAAGTAATCCCCGGAACCCACAGATGTAACCACATCCCCCATACTGCATACTTGCCATTGGGAACTTTATTGCTAGCCCAGCACACTTTCTCAGCACCCATCCTCTCTTCCCAGGGAGAGGAAGCGACTCTGAATCCGACTTGCCCCATCGGAAGCTGCCGGATGTGAAGAAGGATGACATGTCTGCGAGGCGGACTTCCCACGGTGAGCCAAAATCAGCAGTGCCTTTTAACCAGTACCTCCCCAACAAAAGCAACCAGACGGCCTACGTCCCCGCGCCTCTGAGAAAGAAGAAAGCAGAGCGAGAGGAATATCGGAAGAGCTGGAGTACTGCCACCTCCCCCCTGGGTGGGGAGAGGCCCTTCAGGTAAGACCTGGACCGCGCTGCTCCCATCCTGGCTTGTGGTACAGGAATTATGGCCCCAGGACAAGAATGAGCTCTAAGAGCCGTTTTAGAACTTTGATGTAAGATTACAGATGGAGGTGGGCAGGACAGATCTTCAGAGAGGGATCGTCATGATAGAATATAAGCTTCGTGAAGGCACCTGTTCTAGGTGTGCCTGGCACACAGTAGGTATTCAACCAATACTGGTCTAACGAGCAGATTTTTGAAACTAGCTCTATCGACAGGACATTGAGAACATCTGTCATCCATGGCCTTCTGTGGAGACTGTCTGACTCCCACTCCTGTTAGATCAGGTGCAGTAAGACCTTTTATCTAGATGTAAGTTTATCTAGATATGAGCTCAAGCGTTATTGAAGGGATGCATGAACATGCTTCAGTCACATGTAGAAACAGTCATAATGAAATGGAAGAAGCATTGGACTTCTCATCTCTTGAGAGAAACAAGCGGTCTTTCCCCTAATCTCTGATTATGTTTTTGTATTTATTCATTCATTTATTCAGCACGTATGCATCTAGTGAGCTTCTACTACATACTAGGTACTATCTTTTAGGCTTTGGGGACCCAGTGGTAGCTAAGATAGAGTCCCTGCCTTCAAGAACCGTATAGTCCAATAAAAGAAAATTACAGTCTCGTCTAATCCCTTTCAGCAAAACCACCCTGATCGTTGCATGGTTATTCCTTATGGCCCACCTTTATTATCTATGATTTCCCATTGAATAAACATTAAAAGTTTTAATTATTGAATAAAACGTGAATTTTACCTTTCTAGAACAAAAGGTTTTTGCCTTTCAATATCAATTTTGAAATAGCTCTTAATCAATGTCGAGATTATGATGCATTGTACTAATTAAAAAATGGCTGCATTTAATTTTGTTCACATTACCAGGATCATATTGCATGCTATGATTTTTTTTTAAGTGGAAGTAATATCAGAATGACCAGGAGATGACAATGGGATCTGCTCCCCAGCCTAGTCTGTTAGTTTGGTCAATTCTGTTGTCCAACTCACTAGCTATCCTGAAACAATAGAGGAAGAGGGCAGTGAAGTGGGGTCTCCTTGTGAAGAGGACCCCGTCAGCCGAATGGACCCTGGTGGGAAGCCTCCTGGTGGTGGGTTAGAATTACCCACCGGCAGTGGGAAGGAGCAGCCTTCTCCAGAGGGGGCTGCGGTGGCACCAGCTCCCAAGTCTGAAGAGGAAGAAGCTGCTGAAATCCGAAAGCGCAGAAGGCTAGAGCAAGCTGGAATCAAGGTCATGCCAGCAGCACAGCGCTTTGCCAGGTTAGCTTTGCGGGCCAAGGACTGGCCTGGCTGGCTTTGTGCATGCCTGGAGGTTTGGAATCTGTCTGGTGTGATGGAGTTTCCATCTTGTTTTCCCACTTCCTGCTTTATCCGTTGCATCATTATTTCCTACTTGCAGCAAATAGAAATAGCTAATAGTCTTTGTCTTCAGGCCTGTCTCTGCTGAGTTTTTGGTTATTTTAAATGGAGGTGAAGAGGGAGCTTTGTGCTGCTTGAGTAGACCTTGTCCTGGTCAAGTATGTGTGGTCAGTCATTTGTGGGCTGCAGGATTTATCTAGCAATAACATCTTATTTTTCAATTGTTTATGGCTTGTTAATTTTCACACTACCCCTAAATGGCTCTTATCTTACTTTACACATCACTAGAAAATAGTTCTTTGGAACGGGGAACACTCTCTTTAGAAAGAGTGGCTAGCTGACAAAAATCCACTGACTTTCTTTGTCCCAAGGGAGTAGTAAGTAAGATTAGGTTTATTTGACTCATTTTCTAAAGCTCGTTGATTCAAAAACAAAGAATGGAGTAATTACTTCTCTTAATTGTAACAAAGGCACTAGTATACAGTCCTGGTGGCCTCATATTACATGTGAGATAGAGACCTTTAGCAATTGAAGTCACAGAGAACTATAGTTCTACAGTTTTGTGTAGTGTTTGGGGAAGCTGATTAATTTTTCTCATATAATAGCCACAAAGATACCAACAAATAATAGTGAGACCAAAATTTATTTGACAAATTGAAATTCATAACAGTTTGACAATTGAAATTCCTTTGCCACTTGCTGTTCCATTTAATCCTAAAAGGTAGGTGATATACCCATTTTCAAGCAGAGTAAACTGAGGATCAGTGAAAGTGAGTTACTTGACCGTCTCAGAGCTGGTTACCACTGACCTGGTGGCCAGATTCAGATGTTCTGACCATGGTACCACAGCTGCCTCACACACATTTAATGGAATGTCTTCCATTCCTCCATACAACTCCATGTGTGATTATTGCTGTGGTCTAGGTCTTCAGTGAAAGTTCCAGTACTGACTTATATGGATTTAATCCTAGAGTAGCTTTGTACTGATAAAACATCAAGGATGTAATTCTTTCTGTCTGTGGTATCCCACAGACAGGCTTGTCTGTCCTAAACATGTATGTGCTTCTAGAAAACTCTAACATAAAACTGTGCTAATGTTACAAGCAACTCTCTGGGTTTCTGAAATAATGAAGGGTAATGTCATAGAATCTTAAAAAGAGAAATAAATCCAGATATTCTTTAAATTTTGGTTCAGAGACCTTGTGAGACACATGCTTTTTCAACATCATTTGAGCTTCTACTTATATCAAAGACCAGGCTAGATGCTGAGAATACAAAAATGAAATATACTCCCTTACCGTTTTTCAGATTTTTCCCGCTTCTGTCTTCAAGTCTAGGGCACAGCGGAAATAGGTAATAGGTGATACAGATAAGAGTATGAATTTATAAAAAAATCTTTAATCTTAATACCCTTGACACACATACCTTCATTTTTTATCACATCTGTGAAGTCTTTAACTAAAATTTACCAAAGGCACTATCATCTTTATGATGTATTTTTTTCTTGTTATCTTTAAAAATTGCCAATCTGCTTGATTTTTTAAATCTCATTTTAAAAAATTGATTTTTCCACGATTACTAATGCTGTTGACTATTATACCATGTTTGTTGGCTACTTGGGTTTCTTCTTCTATAAATTCCCTCATATCCTTTGCCATTTATTTTTTCCTTTAAAAAAAAATATTGTATTGTGGTAAGAACACTTGGCATGAGATCTACACTCTGAACAAATCTTTAACTGTACAATACAGTGTTGTTAACTACGGATACAATATCATACACCAAATCTCTAGAATTTATTCATCCTGCTTAACTGAAACTTTATGCCTGTTGATCAGCAATCCCTATTTCATCCTCCCTCAGCCCCTGGCAGCCACCATGCCCCTCTTTGATTCTACGTATTTCACAACTTTAGCTACTTCATATAAGTGGAATCATGCAGTATTTTTCTTTCTGTGACTGGCTTATTTCACTTAGCTTAATGTCCTCAAGATTTATCCAGGTTGTCACATATTACAGAATTTACTTCTTTTTTAAGACTGAATAATATTCCTTTGTATGTATATACAACATTACCCTTATCCATTCATCCCTTGATAGACATTTAGGTTGTTTCTACATCTTGGCTATTTTGCATAATGATGCAATGAGATGGGAGTGCTAAGATCGCTTTGGGATCCTGGTTTCATTTCTTTTGGGTATATACCCAGAAGTGGGATTGCTGGATCACACGATAGTTCTGTTTTTAATTTTTTTAAGGAAACTCCATATCATCTTTAGAGTATCCAAAAGAGCAAGGGGAGACAAATGGGCAGATACTTTAAGAGAACTCAGCACACGCAGGAATCATGATGACGTAGAGAAGAGAAAAGAGTGGGCAAAGGCTGGGGATTGCACGAGTATACTGTGCCTCTTCAGTAACTGGGAGGCTTATTTTCTGATAAAACAGTACAATCTTTTATGACAGCTCCCATTCTGTGTACAAACCTAGAATCACGGTTAGTTTACAAATGTAATTCTAACTGATGAGTAGTATATTTTTGTGGTAATTTTTGCTCCTGTTATCTGCCTTAAGTTTTACATATTTTATCCAAGTTAGCTCTATTAAGCAGAAGTTTGCAGGTCAGTTAATGTCTGCAAATGTCAGTTAATGTCACACCTTAGAGCTACTGACTTGACTTAGCATTTAAAACGGAGTTCAGGAAAATCATGCATATTCCCAGAGAATGTTCCCAATAGCAACACAACACAGCTGCTCCAAACACCCAGAATTCATTTGTTAGATAGATTTTTCAGCTGCTAGCTCTCTCATAAAAGTTTTATACATACCATGCCGCTAGCCTGGCCTGTCTGTGTCTTTGTCACCTACTTTTTGCAGCCCACAGCAGAGTTGACAGTTATTCTAAGTTTATCCACATTTGGGATCCTGCTTTTAATGTGGCAGAAAGTAGCTTAACTGGAATGAAATGCATATCATGAAGAAGAAAAGGATTCTTGGTGTCTGGAAAATAAGAATATAAAACATTTAAATATGCTGATGTCTCTTAAGGCATTGTAACCTCAGTCTCCTATCTTTGCAATCCAGATGAATTCTGGCCACCACATCTTGGAACCCAATAAGAGGCCCCAGATATTTCTTGAGGCCCATTTTTTTAGCTGGGAAAGTCTGTGCTTGCAGAGATGGGTAGAGGATGAGGCATAGGCAAGGAAGGAGGCATGTAGACAAGAGTAAGGCTGTACTTTTACAGATTGGTTTTTTTTTTTTTTTTTTGGCTGTTGTTTCCCAAGTATTCTCAAACACCTCCTTAAATTATTTTTAGTATATAAAAAGGAGCAAAAGTGCATGTTAGTCCATTTTCACATGAGTTTAGAAGCCTAGAAGTCCCAAGCTTCCTGTCAAAGAATATATTAGGAGGTATCTTAGCACCAAGGGACAGAAAGTAGGTCTTTCTTAATAAATATGTGGAGTTGATATTTATTAGAGTTGCCACTGAAGTCAGAAGTACATAAACTACTTTCCCTTCTCTTTTAGTTTATGATTGTTAGCCTAATTACCCCCCAAATATGAGACTCTGCTCAAGAAGCCAAGATTTCTGCATTTAAGAGGATAAAATAAGAATCAAGATTCACTTCCCCTGAATTAAAATGCCATGGAGATTTGAGTTCTCTGACTTGGTGTTTCCCATTGGAGAAGTAAACCTTTTTTTTTGAACTGAATTATAGGTTTCACGTGATTGGACTTCTTTTCTAATTGTTTTCGTATGTTTCAGCACTCAGTCTTTTCTGCTAGTCTGTGGATCTTCTCAAGCACATAGTAATTAATTACAGAGGGGGGGGAAACCCTCCAAGGAACAATAGACATTTTAGAAATCTTTAGAGGAAGAGCAGATGCAGCTAAGTGCCAGGAACGTATTCTCTCCATCCCTCCTTACCAGATGCCTGTGTCACTGCTTGTTGCTGCACAGATTCTTGGGGATCGGGGACCAGGCAGACACATAACTTGCATGAACCTTTGTGACTCTGGATGTAGCTGCCCTATTGGGACACTGTGTGAACAGGGAGGTCCCTGGTGTTGCCCGTGACATTCCCAGGAGGCCAAACAGGCTTTTCTGGAGAGCCCAGTTTCTTTCAATAGAACAAACTGACTGCCAATCTGAGCTGGTTGCTTGTGTGTTGCCAAGTAAAAGGGGGTGAAAGAAAATGCCAGCTCTTCCTTAGATTAAATCATTATCTCATTCACTTTGAAATATATAAGCCTTAGAAACTTTGAGACAAGAGCTTTTACTCCCCCTCACCTGCTTAGGACCCACAAGCTCTCCTACAAAGATAGCCTTACTTGTCTTAGGACAGGGTTGCCAGGTTGAAGGCAAGGCTTGGCATTTCTCACTTCACATTAGACTGTATTCCTTCTTTTAAAAAAAAAAAATTATTTATTTGTGGCTGCTTCAGGTCTTAGTTGTGGCACACGGGATCTAGAGCACGTGGGCTCAGTAGTTGCGGCGCTCAGGCTTAGTTGCCCCGCGGCATATGGGATCTTAGTTCCCCGACCAGGGATCGAACCCGTGTCCCCTGCATTGGAAGGCGAATTCTTAACCACTGGACCATCAGGCAAGTCCCTGTATTCCTTCTTAGTAAAGCAGTGATCTGGGTCCACCGAGCAACCCCTGCTTCCCAAGGCAACTCATCTGTGAATGACTCAGACGAAATAAAAGTGCCAAACCGCCCCATGAATATCAAGCCAGACAGCCAGGGTCTGCCACTTAAATTTACTTACTTTACCTACATTCAGATGACTGGAACTGGAAACCTCAACATTCCTCTCTGCAAAGTGGGCATGATAATACTGATCTTGCAGGGTTGTCATAAAAGTTAGCATATCTGGAATATACTAGCTCTTCAGAGCTATTATAATTATTGAAAAACAAAGTAGAATATACTGAAGCTTTACAATAGACTGACCTTCAGAAAAGAAGGGCTCATTATAAAAAGTCATTTAAATATTCTGCTAACTAGACACCTGCGAACACAATCCTACATATCTGCCTTATACACATTATTTATTACTTCATAGCCAACAGTGCCGGCCCAAAATTTATGTCATTAAATTTTTGCTCTCTCTGAGTCTGCCTGGAAGCTCTGAATTTACAAGATTCAAGCAATTAGCAGAATGTCATTATGATCGTTTTTCAAGTGGGCAGGGAGTGGCTTTAAGAGGCCAATGATATGGAAAGCTTTCTTCACCCCCTTTTTTTAAGTCCACATATCTACATTGAGATCACTTGAAATGAGTCCTGCTACACTGGGCATTTAGCTTGAAAAGAAACACCCCGGGGAATTTGTAGCCTGGCTGGACTCACATGATGCATAATGCACGAGATTCTCCCTTCTCAAATTGGCATCACAGATTGGCATGGCTATTTGCATAAATGCATATGTTTTATTCCATAGTATTCTGCCTGAGTTGGGGAAAATTGAAACCCAGGACCCTGGTCAAAAAATGGAAGGAGTGTTGCTTTTGGACTTGAAAGCTTCAAGCTCAGGATCTGCTCCTTTACTGGAATTGGAGTCGGATTAGCTGAGATGAGATAATGCGTTTGAAAGGGCTCTGTAAACTGTAAAGTGCTGTGCAAGCACTGTAAGGTATGATTAGTTAGCATTCTACTGTCATTAATCCTGGCTGAACATTGCTGTCTGTAACCAGCAGTGCAAATCACGACTTCATTCTAAGCACAACTCATATGATCCCTTTATTTAGTAACCAAAAAACTTCTCTTTCTCCTACTTCCATAGTAACGATAATGCCTTATTTTTTGTATGATGTTCTGCTTTCAAAACTGTTCCTGGCCGTGTCCTTTGTTTAATGAATAGTGCAGTGATTAAGAACAGGACCTCTGGAGCCACACTCCCTGGGTTTGAATTTTAACTTCAGCAGTGGCACTTTGAGCTTGGGCCAATTTCTTCACCTCATCTCAGTTTCCACTCTATAAAATGGGTATGCTAATCACACTGCCATTGCAAGGCCAGTATTAAGGTTAAACAAATTAACACTGGAAGGAATTCCGGCACGTGGTGGGCGCTCAATAATAGTTAATCACCTTCTTTGTCATCATCAATGTGCTTTTTAAATAATGCGTTTTCGAAGAGATTCATTCAATGGCCTATCATTTCCCACTGACCATTCTTTATGGCCACAGTCAACCGATACCAGTTGGTTCTTGCCAGACTTGTTGGCTAAGGGTGCAGGGAGGAGAGTGAGCACGGTCCAGGAGTGGCCAAGCAGGTGACCAAGAACCGGAGTGCAACTCGAAGGGCAGATTTTTATATTTTAAGAAATAACTTTATTCAGAGAGCAAAGCACCACCCACCACCTCTAAATTCCACAATTCAAACTTTTACCGAGAATAGTGGTCAGCAGGGAGAAGGAGTTTTCTGGACATGACTAATGATGGTGTGATTTTTCCAGAAGTCAGGAGTGAGGGGCCTGCCGTTATGTTAGGCTGATAGGCCTCCTCTGCAGCAGTACAGGGTAAGCAACAGACAGCAGGCCACCTGGCCAGCCAGAGTAGACAGCGTTTCCTTGCTTGTATGACCCTCAGCCAGGCTAATTCCTCCTGTCTTCATTTCTGAGATGACCTGTCCCATGACCATGAAGAATTTACTCTTAATCCTCCTTCAGAAATCGGATACAAAGTAGGTGAACTTTCTTTAGAAGTCAAGATGCTTTATTTACTCACCACCTCTATGAACTGAGAAGATAATAAATGATATTTTTAAAGTTTTAATATTTTATTATGACTTAGAAGCAAGGCTGATCTTATGAGTAGGGGGGAGGAGTTTGTTTGAATATCAGAAAGGCGACATCGACTGTATTCCCACCCTACCCACCCCCAACAAAAACAAAAAAACAAAGCATAAAAAGTCCTAATATTCCACCATTAAACTGCATTTCTCTTTAAATTCTAAAGAATTTAATGTTTGGTGCCTTCAAGATTTCCTTGAGGGGCTTCCCTGGTGGCGCAGTGGTTAAGAATCCGCCTGCCAATGCAGGGGACACGGGTTCAAGCCCTGGTCCAGGAAGATCCCACATGCCGTGGAGCAACTAAGCCCGTGCGCCACAACTACTGAGCCTGCGCTCTAGAGCCCGTGAGCCACAACTACTGAAGCCCGCGAGCCACAACTACTGAAGCCTGCGCGCCTAGAGCCTGTGCTCCGCAACAAGAGAAGCCACCGCAATGAGAAGCCCGCGCACCGTAACGAAGAGTGGCAAGCCCGTGCGCAGCAACTAAGACCCAGCGCAGCCAAAAATAATAAATAAATAAATAAATTTATTTAAAAAAAAAAAGATTTCCTTGAAAATGAAAATAGCCCTAAGTAAACATTTTGGCAAAATGTCTTAATAGGATTTACTTGACAGGTAGCATATGACAAAGAAGAAGAGCTGGGCAGTGGAGAGTCATGGGGGTAAAAGACCGATGAAAAGGTTGCTGATAGGAGGGTGCAGGGCACGATAAGCTTTTGTGCCTGAGTCCATCCTATCAATGCTCATAAACTATTCCAGATGTTTCAGGTTAGCTCAGCTCTGCAGAAAGACCATCCTTATACTTTGCAGTCTGGTACACATCCTAGGTGTGCTGTCACATAGCTGCATTCATTAGCATTCCCCAAGATCAGTTTCTTGGTAGCTCAAATTTTTGCCCTGTCAGTCAAAATAAACTGAGTACCTATTGGGTACATTATTAATGTGCCAGAGAAAAAATAATAACAAAATGCTTCTTACTTTTCCCAATTTCATGAAAAGAATTTGGATTGTCACTTTCAGAGCCATTTAGGATCCTCCCTTTCTGATGCTGATGGGGCCCTGCAAGTTAAATGAATTTTTAGTATAGCTAGTAGCTGACTAAATTCCAGGTTTTTAAACCCACCCTAACCCTGCTGCAACTCGGGACTAAAGTAGTAAACAGATGTCATCTGGACTAATGGTATTGAGAAGACCTTTCACTAACAAGACAGTTGGCTGCCTGGAGATGGGGATTTAAAAACTGTTTTGGTCTGATCACATGTGGAGTTCCATTTAATTTTGCTTTGTCAGTCAAAAGCAATTAAGTGATGAGAAAGAAGCTGTTCGAGATATTATCCTTCGCAAAGAAAATCCTTTCCTGATCCACCAACACAGCAGAGATTCAGAATCAGAAGATGAAGTTGCCTGTCGACTGCCTGATCTTGAGAAAGATGACTTTGCTGCCAGGAGAGCAAGGATGAACCAGACCAAGCCAATGGTGCCACTGAATCAACTCCTCTATGGGCCTTACCGAAAAAAAGAGGCAGAGAAATCAGATGGCAGCAAGCAACCCTCAAAGGGAATCTCAGAAAAGAAAAGTCTAGAACATAAAAGGTGTGCTCTGTGTGTGTGTGTGTGTCTATGAAGGAGAGAGAGAATATAATTCGGCAAAGGTGATTTGTATTAAAGCCCCCCATTCCTCTGTTTCCTGCCCTAATTACATATAATCAGTAATGGTGGTTTATTTTAAAGTGGAACCCCAGATATCCAGTCTCTCCTAAGTTCAGATGGCAGGGAGTAGAATGGTCCTGTCCAAAATAGGGCTAAATTCAACAAATAAATATGGAGCTCAAGTGTGCAGATGTGCTATATGTGGGCACATCACCACATATGGGTGCTGGTGTCAGAGACGGGCATTATTGGCATAAATAGACGTGTGCTATTGCTGATCAGGGAACAGCCCCCTCTCATGGTTGCTGCAGTCCATTCATAGCAGGCAGAAATCATAGTTATTCCTTAGCTATGAGCCCTTCTATCCTATTAGCGCCTTTGAGATATGGGGGAAAAATGAGGCTTGCTGTTTCTTCCCTCGCACCAACACGATCACCTAGACATCTGATGATGGAGATTTCTCATTAAAAAGTCCTCAAATATATAATATAACACACTTCTATTTGTTCTGTCATAGAAATTATTTTTAAGTGACTTTCCTTCTCCCAACTTTTCTCCCATCTTCTTAATTAGGGAAAGGAAAGCTTAATGAAATGGAATTTGGCCAGTGATTTTTATCCTAAGAGGGATATGAATTCATTCAAGCCATCAGCCTGCTAAATTTCAGTGTACAGAGTTCATCATTCTTATATTTTTCCTTACATCAAAATCAGAGTTCGCATCTTTATTATTTAATTGCCATATTTTTGCCTATCACTTAAAGAGATTTGTAATCTGTTGAACTAAGAATATAAATATCTAAACTGTGTTTTACACAATTAAAGTGGTTCTTTGGGCAGAGTCATTGAGATCAGTGAAGCAGTTAGTGTTTTCTGTTGTTTTTTATTTTTTTATTTAGGAAGCACCAGGTACAAAACACATGAAAGATCTCTGGACATAGAACAGGGATTTGAGCATAGAAGACTCGGCACATTTTTTTATAGGACACATTCTAGCTTCAGGAGGCTCTTGGTCTTTGCAGTCCTTGTTGGCATGCCTTGTAACAAACCGTACTCAGAGGGCCTTGTGGGAGGGATCAGTTGTTGCCAGTGAAACAAAGACTTCTGGATAACTGAGTAGCATCAAGGCATATTGATGGAGATCAGCAACTTGAGTTAGGAAAAGGAGTAGCTTTTGTACCTCCCTTTTTCCTTTCTCCTGCATGCAATTTTAATTCCTGATATTTCCAGCCCCATTTGTCTGTTGTCACCTGACTCTGTGTTTGGGGACACAGCCCATGGTCTCTCTAGAGAGCTTCAAAGAACTGATGAAAAAAAGAGGGCTCCCTGGTGGCTCTTTGCTATGCCCTCCTTGATCCCCTTCCCCAAACTAAAAGTAAATAGAAAATTCTGTCGCCTTTCTATTTGCATAGGCTCTGTAAATACACCACATCATCCAGATAACAAAAGAATGCTTCTTGGTTTTCTGGCTTGGAAGATTTATTTTGAAAAAAAATGAATAGCCCTATTTATGTATATTTCTGAAATTTTCTATCTCAAGAAACATATTTAGTTAGAAAGTGACTTTTAATTGATATAATGTTTATGCATATAGATGCCACAGCTTTGGTTTAAATTATGATATTGTCAACATTAGCCATCTAACGTTCACTTCTTAGGAAAACAATTGAAAATATCAGATTTAGCATTAATAAAGGTGAACAGTTATTGACACAAGAAACAAATGGGTATTGCCTCTGTGGATCCAGATAAAGAGGATACCCTCTCTGTTCTTCAACTTTACATTAGCCAAACCTAATTAATGCTATCAAGAGGCAGAGACTGAGTTTGAACATTGAAACTTTCTACTCAGCATTGACCTAATCATACTTTCTGGCAGTATGAAGGTTTATGGTTGAGATGTTCAATATGTGAACAATGTTCCAACTATCTCCAAACTAATTCTAGAATTTGGATCATGCAGAGCTCATTACTAACACTTTACTGCTGCAGTAAAAGACGTTCCAAGAAGGCTCAGGGATTCAATCAGAAAACTTGAATTCATTACAGTAACTTGAATAGTGTGGGAATTGGGCATCATTACTGTCAAACTGAAATCTCATTACCATTCTTAATAGTCTTTCAGCGAGCCCTGGCTTCTCTTCCTAAACTAAACTAGAGTCTGTCATCTGGTGGAAAAACTCTGTCTCTTTCCAGTGTCAAAAGGGTAGCATAGACAAAAGTAATCAAGGCTGCAATTGATTCCATATTTTTGAGAAAGGGAGAGGTGCTTCCATCATTCCATTCTGTCTTCAGCCTCTGAATTTCCATGCTTGACATTCTGTTTGTCTGCTCCCCTTCCTGGAACCTGATTTTTCCAATAACGTGGGGGCCTGGATCAAATTGACAGAAACCAAGGCCAAACGGAAGAGGTGAAGTCGAGGGTGACCTGTATTGTGCGGGCTCTGGAGAGTGGACCTGCGGACGAGGGGCTCAGGCAGGTGCCGGATCTTCATAAGGATGACCTGGCGCAGCGCAGAATTCAGGGCAGGTTTGGCCCTCAGCGCGAGGCTCCGAGCTTTGTCACGGTCGCCAATATAACAGAAGCCGACCGGGAGACGTGGGAGAGGCTGAAAGTGTCAGGAAAGACGAGGTGTGTCATGTTTTCCCCTGGTTTTCTCCTAACAGCGGTATCATTTAACTTTGAAGGAATCACTTATCCTTCTATCATTTTTTATTTTCATGGGCAGAAAAAATGCCTCAAAACACAGAGCATATTCTGTATGAGTTGAAACTTGTTAATACTAAAAATTACAAGCCACAAGGACAGGAAACATCCTCTTTAATTCAACTGATTTATTGTGAATGCTTATTTTGATAGGCTTATTTACGTGTAAGGAATTTAAACTTGACTTTTAAATAATTTTAATTATTTCATGGTACCCAAGGTTTTCTTATGCCATCATTTACGATGTTAAGAAAGCTACAGAAACTTAAAGTGCTGTTTACCTAGGCAAGACAATGATCATTTCTTCATTTGATTGATTAACGGAAAAGCAATTCTGCTTTAGCCATTGAAGTATTTTTCATACATCCAGTATTTTTTCAAAGCTCTTCATTGATTTTACTCACCTTAGAAACCTCTGGAACTTATTTCCGGTTCTGACTAGGGATGGAGATGTGGAGCACACGTGTGCCCCTGAGCCTTCACCAGAAATTAAAGCAGAAACTGCCATCCGTGATGACTTTGCCAGCCGCAAGGCAAGGGCTTATAAGAAAGCTTCCAGCCCTAGGCAAAAGTTCGTGCACTTCGGACCAGTGACAGAGATAGATCAGCAGACATGGAAGCGGCTCAGCATTGGCAGGGCTGGGCCGAAGGAGGATGCAGAGGAAGTCATCAGTCACAGCCGCAGGATTCAGACGTACTCTGTGCCCCCTGCCTTGGCGGCTGTGTCCAGTTTACAGGAAGACCACAGGCTTAATCCACAAAATGACTGCAGGTATTTTTTGCCATTACACGTGCAAGGAGATCTGCATGGGAATCCCTGCTGCTTTTAAAGAGTTTGCTGAAGCACATTAAAGAAGCCGCCAGAGATGACGTAGTTTTAACAGCCTCTTCTGCTGGTTAGCAGAGAAGGAATGTCAGTAGATTTCCCCGCGGGGAAACGTGTGTGAAGTTAAATGACAGACATCCATTTTGATTCTGTTGTCACCAGAATCACTGCCTGGGAATGCCAGTAATTTTGGCAAAGGATTCATCTTCCCTTGGCTGCGTTAAGCGGTATTTTGTTTGTTGGCAATACTGAACAAACTAGATGGAATGTTTTAATGATACCCTTCATGTTTCTCCTAAAGATATATTGATAAAAATCTGGCTTACCTATACCCTCCCTCTTTCTTATCCCACGAGGGAGAAAAAAAATTGTTACTAGTATCATTAAGTTCAGATTTTGGACATCTAAGTAGACACACAAAAAAGTAAACATCTCTCCCCCACCAGCTCCCGCCCAGTTTTTAAAATTATGTAACAGAACATGAGTGGAAAAAGACTCTTCTTTTGAGGGTTCCTGTGAGTCAGGAGTTTCCTTGGATGATTCACCATCCAAATTTGTGAGGCGTCACCTGGGAAAAGACCTTGTAGAGCTGTCACCGGTCCTCATCCTCACTGGAGGGCTTCCAGCTGTGAATTCCCAAGCCCTCTGTTGGGGATTTGGTTCTGCGGGCTGGTCTTTCTTCCATTAAGCAGGGATAGGGCATTTCTAAAGTTCTGGATTCTCCGTGCGCTAGGTGTGCTTGGGGAAACTTAGACATCAGGGTCCACTCTGCACCCCACTGTCTCCGCAGGGCCCAGCAAACATTTATTTACTAAAAATTTGCTTTGCCATCTCCGTGTGAACTGCCTTCCTCCCCCTTTGAGGTCCCAAACCACTACCCGCACGTCCTCTTTTGTCTTTAGCTGAAGATGGTACTTCAGGTGAGGGTTTCAGCCATTTTGGTAAGCTACTCAGCTTTCCTGGGTCTCTTCCAGGTATACATGTTATCAAAATTTGTTTGAGTTTCTGTTAAAGAATAATAATAATAAGATTCTGGATTCTCCCAGGAAACGCCACTCCACCTGCACGGTGGGAGCAAAGCAGAGCCCTCCACGGCAGGAGGAGATGCTCGGGACAGTCTCCTGCATGCCTTGTTCGTGATATCCAAAGCACACAGTGGATGGTCCATGACATAGAGAGGGGTTTCTTTGGTTCCGTACCGTGGATGACACCCTAGAGGCCGTCAATAGAAATAACCCTGGTACACCAGAAATGCACTGCTGGGGTTTCAGAGGCTGATGGGAACCGGGGGTGGAAGGGGTGGGACTAAGAAATTAGTAAGGAATGCATCCTTGAGTCCTTGACTACTAAGGGGCCATCACTCAGCCCCGTGGTGGCAGAGTCAGGCTAGCCTTCTTTGACTTTCTCAGGCCCTTGCCAGGGTTCATATTCTATTATCTCATTCTGAGTATGTCATCCTTACTAACCGGCTTCTGGAATAGCAACCGAACTTTCTCTCTTAAGCTTTCAGTCTCAGTGACTTTCATTGTCTCCTTTCCTAACTCTTTTCCCTCTTCCCCCTTGCTGCCAATGCTACTTGATCATCAACAGAATAGTGACGTCTGGTATAGATGACCGTTGTAAAAGGGTCTGCCGGCTGGCTGTGGTGCCGGAGGTCCAGGAAGAGCATAGCTGCAGTTTAGGTGAGTGCCCAAGGAGGACAGAGAAAGGTGAGGACGTGAAGGCTGACAGGTGGGCCCAAGGCCCCGGGTGGGAATTCTTTCCTAGTAGTAAAGCTGTCCTGTCTGGCTTTAGTTACCTGCAAACAGCTGCCGCAGTATGGCAAAGAAGCGACTGAAGGAGTCGTTCAAAGAGGTTCTGAGACGGTGCCAGAGGCTGAAAGATCCGAGGAGAGCGGCCAGCCACTGTGAGCGCCTCGCCCGCTTTCCAGGGTGCGCTGCCTCTGCTGTTTGTGGCTGCCGGGTCCCCCAAAACAGCTTAAAGCCACAGTATGCGCTTGATGACTGATGTGGCGTGGAGCCCCTTAAAGGAATGCGCCCATCCCAGGGTCAGAGTTCTGCTTTCAGTGCCCTTCCTGGGTAGAGACTTTAGACTTTGCATGTGGTTGGGTGCTGGCCAACTTTCATTCTCAGGAATCATGAACACCAGAAAGGGAAACCCATTCCCGTGTAAGTATCAGCTGCATGATGGAGGTCCAAGGTATTAATCCTCAGTTGCTATGTGTGCTGCTGCCTCTGTGATCACTGGCTTCTTCCGTCTTGAGTTAATGCCAAGCGAGTGATGCTACTGAAAACATCTTTAGCAATAAGTGCCCTTTGACTGGCTGGACTGATGTGCCCTAGTTCATGTCCTCTGACCTCTGAATGGGAGGCTTCAGAGAGAGAAGAGAAGTCAGAGAAGATGACAGCTCCTGCCTGGAGTGGCAGTGGACTGAAAGGCCAAAGAAAATTGTATGATTCACAAAAAGATGACGTGATGGCCAGGAGAACTGGGATGTCTCTTAGACACATTGGATCCAAGCTAAACCGGTTCCGTCCAGTTCCATTTGCAAAGCAACGCATTGTGGAGGAACCTGCCAAGGGTCCACCAATAAAAGATAAGAGGTCAGAAGATTATCCTAAGCTGTTTTGACGTTGTTTCTCCAGTCTGAGCCTTGATACATGCTTTGAATGTGTCATTAATGCTTTATGGTTTATCAATGCCACTTACCTGCTATTGCTAGCAGAAATGAAATGATTCAATGACTGGCCTAGTCTGCCAAGATTTTTTTTTCTCTTTTTGCATGTGAGCAGGTGTGGAAAGAATAGTTCAGTTGTGAATTGTCCTATTAAACATTCTTTCTGACTCTCATTTTGTGGGCAGCCTAAATGGGAAACTCTTTTATTTCTTCCTAGCTCACATAGGAGCCATCGGGTAAAGGAGTTGAACTTCTTTCTGACCTACTTGATTTCATTCTGATTCCAGGAGGGTCTTCAGGTCCAAAGAAGATATATACCACTTATAAAATTAGTTTAATTTTAACATTAGCAAATAGTGCTTTCTAGAGGTAGGATTTCCATTCCGTGCTCTGACTTGATTTTAAATGAAGGTAGGGAATATATTAAAAAGGTAATCAACAAGGACCTACTATATAGCACAGGGGACTCAATATTCTGTAATAACCTATATGGGAAAAGAATCTGAAAAAGAATGGATATATGTATATGTATAAATGAATCACTTTGCTGTACACCTGAAACTAACACAGCAGCATTATAAATCAACTATACTCCAATGTAAAATACAAATTTAAAAAAATAAAATGAAAGTAGGGAAATAGTAATCCTGGGGTTCATGGTCTGGTTTCAGGTCCTGTATGTTGAAGCTTCTGTTGCTATTTAGTAAGAGTGATAGACTTTTGTGGAAAGTGTGGTCTGCCTGATCAGTGCAGGGCAGAGGAGTAAGGAGTGTGTAGCGTAATTAAAGCTCCACCGTAAAACAGGAGGTGATGAAGTTCTGCTTCACAGGGGACCCTGATGGTAGTGGGACAGAGGGTAGAGTGGGGAGTAAAGAAAATCTTAAGTAATCCCCAAATTTTAAGATTAATATCCTAGCCATCGTTACCATCTGGATTTAATGCATGTTTTACATTCTTCTGAATCATAATACTACCATAGGAGAGCCTTATTGTAACACTGGTTTCAGGGAGCAGGAGTAATAGCCGTGCTCTACTTTATAACTGTTACCCTTTCAAAGCGCTTCTGCTTCCTCCAGCGTACCTTCTCCTGGGAATTCACAGGTAGGTTGAACGGCTGTTGGCTCCAATTCACAAATGGGAAGCCTGATGTAGAGAGAAGTAACACCTGGATCACACCTGGATCCCAGCAGGTGAGGGCAGGTTAGTGAGAGAGGGACAGCCTCGCCCACCACGCTCACTCTCTCCCCAGATGCCCTGATGTGGTGCCGGACCCTGCATCCACGGGCTGCCGGAGAGCAGTCAGCATGAAAGGAGAGAAGGAAGTGAGGCCTGTAGGCTGCCTACTAGAACGTTCTAGGCGGCCCATTTACTCACTTCTCACACAGCCTTTGAGACTAAGCAGTTTCTTCTGTATTCTACAATAAGGAACGGAGGCCCTGGTAATCGGTTCACGGCTGGTGAACACAGCTGGTAATCACAGATCCAAGATCCAAAGCTGGTAATCACAGATCCAAGATCCAAACCCACCTCTGTCTGAAGGGGGAGCCGCCGTTCCACGCCAGCGCGTTACCTACCAGGTTACCAGAGGAAACTGTGGCGGTCTCACGACTTCCCTATCACTTGTATCTGTCCCTCTATCTGTGATTCGGGAAGAGACCTCTTTATATTCACATGGGACTGAATGGCTGGTTTGAGCATAAAGAGATATAGTCAGATTAACTCTGTAACGTAATTGTGTGATTGAGCAAGCACACACCTTGGGAATTCATGTTTCCTTTCAGCAAGTATTTACTGAGTAATTACTGTGTGTAAAACGCTGTGCTGGGTGCTGGGGGATAATCTTAAATGAGCAGTAAATCCATTTTTCCCTCTCACTTCAAATGAAGCTTATGCTAGTTCACAATATTGCTAATCATTGATCCTGAAGTGCTTTATTAGTGCTGAAAGTTACGTAAACACAATCAATAGGTGAACAGAGTATTCTTTTTGTCTTTCTAAATACCGCCACCGTCACAATTAAACTTTATTAATTGCTTTTTTTTTTTTGTAGGATGCTTATACCAACTGTGATTTGTCTGGCCAATTTTGTACTTGATAGTCTGTTGACTGACCTACTTTGCATTTTTTTAAAAAAAATCTCTTTGTTAGTGATTTTTTTTAAACTCATCTTTACTTTTCTACTTTCCATAGGACAACTGGGAAAATCATTTGAAGCCCGAACTCTAATTATCTTCTCCCTAACAGCAAAGGCAATTCTGATGAAATCTGTGCCCTCTTAAAGCTAATAAATTAGCCTGAGGGGAAATTTCTTAAACCCATATGTATATAGTAAACAGATAAATGAAGGTCATCTTCAGAGACTGCACTATTCTTTTCAATTTCCGGAGCATCCAATAAGTACTTATTGAGGGCCTAGTCTGGTCACTGTTCAGAGAACCCCAAAAGAAAAATCCTTGCCATCATGGAGCTTATGTTGCGGTGTTAATCTATATCTGTTGGCAGAGCTGTCCACGAAATGCTGTTAAGTGTTTTGTGTAGAAGCAATTTAAATTTAAATATATCCTGCATGCAACAACATAGCTGAACCTCATAAACAAAATGTGCTAAGGAAGCCAATGGACTCAGAAGAGTCCATACTGTATAAGTCCATTTATATAGCACAAAACTCAACACTAATCTGTGGTTTGTGAAAATCCATCAAGGTGTGTGTGTGTGTGGTCTGTGCACTTTCTGTATGTATATTTTACTTCAGTAAAACATGAATTAAAATATTCCAGTAGACACAGAAACACATACCAACTGTTAATTGATCATTCCTAGATTAGCCATCCATTAAGAATAACTTCTCTCCTCACTTCCATATATAATTTAGAAAACACTATATTTGAATGTCTATTCCAGTAGGCCTGTTAATTAACTGGGAAACATTTTACCGAGGCTTCAGAATTAACACTGTTAATTCTGGGTAGAACTAACACTGTTGATTCTGGGTAGAATTAACACTGATTATGCACTCTTTCTTGATGTGAAGGAATCCATCTGCCTCCATGCGGTGATGGTTTTAGAAAATTGAGGGTATTAATTTAACCTTTAGCACCTTCTGAAACTATTCCCCAGAGAAACAGAAAATGGGTCTTACTTCTGGAAGAGAGACATTCACAAACACTTTCCTCTTCTTGATTTTGGCCATTCCAACAGAAACTTTGGGTTTTTAACAGTGTGGTTGCCTTCACTGTGCATGAAAATAATTATTAATGAATCAGACTGTTGTAGAATGATGAAGGCATCAGAGACAAGGGTGTATGTGTGTGTACACCCATGTGCTTTGGAGTGTTTTCTCTAAGATCATTGGAAGAGATCTTTAGAAATTACTCTTTTCCCTATAAATTGTTATAAACTGAACACAGGATCAGGTAATTTTTGCTGAAAACCCGCAAATTTAATTTATTGTACTGAAAGCAGGACATTTTTTCTTTACTCAAAAAATTCTTTGTCCGCCATCAGAATGCATGAATGAACAGCCTTTCAGGGCATAGGTAAGAACCTTCTCTTAATATTCTCCTTTGCTGAAATAGTCATTTGTGGGAGCTGCTTTTTTTAAATGTGCTTAAAATATGCCCTCATAATGTTCTAGTTTCTATTTTCTAATTTGACCTTTTTCTTTGTTTTATCAGATGCATTAAAACTTAAAATGCCTATATCGAAGAAGGTACAACTTTGTAGATCTAAATAATCAGAAGAATATAATAGATTGTTTTAAAAAAACTTCATTTTTTTTTAAGTTGTGGAATATCATCCACGTCTGGTTTTGATTAAGTCTGCCAGTTTTCTAGGAATTGTGGTTTTTGTCAAATGTATGCGGAAGGCACTGATTGGGGTTCTGGTTGGAGTTCTGGTTTGCTTTCAGAAAACTGCAGAAACACTCTTTGATGTTATTTGTGCAAATGCATTAACACATCAGGGAAAGGGTCAGTAAGTGTGTGCTTCTATGCTGGGTGTCCATTACAGCCCATTACTCTGCACCGAAAGGCAAAGAACAGTTCAACTGTTTGTGAACCATCTTAATACATGTTTGGGTTTTTCTAAGCTGCCTTCTCTAAACATTGTGGGTTGCACCTAAGCCTTCTTGTGTTTATATTGAACAGATTCTTTCTTTGTGGGTAGCATGGGGATTTTTTTCATTTCTCCTCTGGGTTTTACTACAAATTTTGCATTCTTCAGAAATGTCAAGACTTTGCTTTCCTTTTCAGCAGTTAATGAACATTACTAATTGTATAATGACACTTCTCTTCCAGTATGATCAGCAAAAAAGGTTTGGCACACATACAATTCACTTGTAGTTTTTATTTCCAGCTTGGTTACAGCATTAACCTTCTGTCTTACCAATCCTCTAATTTTGTATTTGGTCTTATAGATACGGACCGAGAACTCCTGTGTCTGATGACGCAGAGTAAGTTGTCTTGTATTTGTAGGAATACATTAATTACTAGCCTAAACTGCATGCTTCCAGTACTCACCACTAATTGAAATGCAATTAATATAACGGTGGATTGAAGAGCTAACTGACTCTTCTCTGCAGCCTCAGAGAAGCACTTAAAGTTGGAATGCAGAACATATGTTCTGTGCAGGAGAGATGAATGAAAAAGCCACTGAAGCATGATTCTAATATGCAGCTGCTGCTCAAAAGTTAACATTTACTTTTTATAGACAGGGCATGTGAAAGTTGTTCTTGTTAGCGTTCGGACGTTGGAACCCCTTCTGAACCACAGAATTGTTAAAAGGCTTTTCTGCGCTTTGCATTGAATTCTTGATATGTAAAGGCTTAGCCATGAAGTGGTCATTCTCGTAGCTACATTTTTTTTTAAGCTAAGAAAATAAATCCTAAACCACGAATGATAGATTCAGAAGCCCAAGTTCCTCCCAGGTTGGAATAATATAAACTGTGGGATGCTTGAGACCAAAACGTTGGGATTTCGTTCAAGTTCCGTGGCATAGTCAGGGGTCAAGATGTGCAACATGACTTGGGCTGCCTCTCCTTGGTTTCCGCTCCTCTCAGAGATGCATTTCCCATCCCCGGCCTCACATGCAAATTTGAAAAGAATCCACTCTCTCCCGTTTGTGACCACATTAACTCCATTTCAAAAATGGATTTCTCATAGGCAGAGCATTCTGAAACTGATATCCGAGGCAGAAGTTTTCTTTGCAGAATGCTCATATTTAAGAAACATGGTTAATATCTCATTCCAACAACAGTGGCCCACTAAGCCTGATGTCTGTCCTCTGGGAGAGGGATTTTGTGGCCTCGTGGGAGTCTCGGCCATCATAAGAGTGGACCCTAGTATTCCCTCTGCCTGTCTTCCTGGCCTGATCCACAGTTTCAAGTCACCAAGTGAGGAATCTAAAGAACGGTGTAGAACAGACAAATATCATTTCCACCAATGACAACGAGATCAGGCCACAATTTACTGTTTTTGAATTGTGCTTTTTTCCACGTTTGTGTTCAAGAGGTTAGCTTAGTCTGTACTTGTAGCTCGAAGCAGTCTGACTCGTGTGCCAAGGGTATCAGTTTCCGATGTGTGATGCGCAATTGCTTTGTGGCCTGACACATGGAACATTCATGTCTCAAAACCAAATTCAGCCGGAGCTTGACTGACTAAGAGCTAAGTCAAAGCTTAGCTTTGGAGCTAAGTAGTCTATAAAATAGAACCCTGGTTGTTGCTTTTAAAATCTACAGTGGCAGTACTTAACATTCACTGAAAGGAGGGTTATATAAGATTGATAGGCACAACACTTCTTTGATTTGGTTAGCAAAAACATTTTGATAGAATGGATTTACTCTTCATCATTGCAAAGCTGCTGTGCAATTTGCCTAATACAGATCTCTAAAAAACCCTAAAAGCTGAAAGAAAAGAAGCTACACTAAAGAGCTTTTGAATTTTACCTGTACCTGAATATGAAACCTCACCCTCAGGAGAAGTTAATGATTTTTTAAAAGGGGTGGGAGTGGGGACTCCTCTAAATTTACCAAAAAAGCAGCCTTATGGGCCAGGGTGAGTACACGGAGTTTCTTTTCCAAGGGTTTTATCTAGGAACATCCAAAGGGCTGAATTTCTTTCTTGGAGTAGACATAATTTATATGAAACCATGTGGGGAACAAAAAGAAAAGTTTGTGTCAGGAGTTTTTTTTTTTAAACAGAAATTTATAATATGTTTTGTTCATTCCCCCACTATCTCCCTTTTTCAAAATCTTTAAGGACAACTATTGGCACAGGCTCTATTTGTTCAAAATTGACACATTCTTAAAATGCAGCCCAATCAAAAAAAGATGTGCCCTTTAAGGAAAATGCAGGTCAGGGGCAGACCTACCACACAGGCAAACAGAAATTTCCACCTCCTGGCAAGCCACGAATGGCTCCATGGATTTAGTTTCACCTTCTTGCCCTTTACTTCCACATGCCCCCTCTCCCAGCGGTCCCCTCCGAGGAGGCTGGACACTGTGAGAGCCAAAGGCCATTTTGTTCTTAATTCCCTTACCTTAGACTTGGGCCAGAAACAGTTTCCAGGCTCCCCTTGAGGTAATTTAATCCTGGCCCTCAGAAATGCCAACCCATCACCGAGAGAGGCTCCTGGGCCCTGCAGCCAGGGGCCCTTGTCCCAGCAGCCCAAGGGCACAGCCTGTTGTGCTGAGGAGCATAGCCTTGGTGCAAGTCCATTTAACATTCTGGAACCTAGGCTTCTGCAGGGTCCCCCACCCCATCCCTAGACATGCACTTCTTCATTTTGGAGGCTGAGTCCAACCTCTGAATTAGGGAACATTTTCTGAATGGTGACTCAGCTCATTTTCTGTCTACTGTTATCAGTTCTCAGCTTGCTTAGTTCCTTTTTTTGAAATGGTATAAAGATATTGCTCATAGTTTTATTATTTCTTTTTTGGGCCAGTTGGCTGGTGTTTCTTTAAAAAAAAAAAAAAAAACTCTAGGAAAAAATAGTACTTCCTGGTATATGAGAAGGCAGGCAAGTGTTTCTCTTTTTATTTCACTAACCAGCTTTCGGCCACATTCGGGCTGAGGTAGTTAGAACTTCATGGTGGGAGCAGAGATAGGAACCCGGGACAGAAGAAGGCAATTCTGAAGGCCTTGCTCCCATCCTCTCCATGCCAGTCGAGTGAGATAAGCAATTCTCAAATCCTGGAGAAAGCTGCCATTTTCTTCCCGGGGTCCCAGAAGAAGTCCTTGCTCTACGGCCACCCACTGTGGCCTAAACCAAAATTCTGCCCTTTAAAAACTATAGATGGCAAAGCTGAAGGAAGGGACCTCCTTCCTCTCCCACAATCTGCCAACTATTTAGTAGATTACAAGAGAGTCCCAGCTCAGAGGAGTTTATATCTTCTAAGACCTTCACAAAGCCTGTAAATTGCCTTAAAAGATGAACTGACTGAATCAGACATATTTAAAGGTAAGACTTTTTTAAACTCTGAAAGGAAGAATGGGATGAGTTTTGGTCCCTTTCTGGAAAGCTTGTTTAAGGGAATTTTGATCCATGAAGTTTAAAAACCATGGGTTAGACTTTTCTACCGAACTCTGCAAATTCCTAAATCTTCCTTAAACCACATGAATAAGTAAGCATAAACTAGGTGAAAAATCGCAGCCCCTCCTCTCTTTTGAGGGCTGCAGTTTATCCTTCAGGAAGGTACAGCTGCCACCGTCAACACTGTCCCCTGAGTCTGTGCACAGCTGCTCACGGAGGTTTGTCATATCCATGCAAATAGAAGCCTCAGATCAAAGAAAGTCCCTTGGGGCAGATTATTAGAATACTCTCGGGGAAAACAGATTACAAGTGCAGTCTTCAGTTTTAGCTCTCTTAGGTCAGACTCAGATGGTGCAACATCCAGCGGGAGGGGAGAGGCACCCGCACATCCATGCAAGATCATTTGAGTGGACCGAAATGAACGTGGGCAGCCATTGCTTTGGGGGTCATCTTCTCCTTCCAGAGAGCTGCCTGCTAAGGAACCCACTAGCATCCAGTGGCGCTGCTGGTGTGCATTGTCTGGCCATGGGGATGACTATTTTGGACATCACGGATGATGTCTGGAACGAGTTGGTGTCTCAATGCATGGCTTTTCTTTTTCTTTGTGTTAAGCTGGCTTCAAAAATGGACTATCAGTCTTCTGTTCTTAAGCAGCCCTCCACTTGATTTGAGTGCTCTATAATCCATTTGGTTCCCGGAGCTAGTCATTTCTTTGCGAGAAAAAAAGGGAAGATTTTTGCTTTGGCTTTTATTTCTATTTTCATCTTGCTGCTTCAGCTTTCGTTGTAGCAAAGGTCTACATAAGCATCGCAGAAAAGGCCCTATGGTCTTGCCCAACATTTAATAAGCTCCTAGAGAATATATCAATTATATGAACAGCCTAAAGGTTTTTAAAAATTGCCTTCCCAATCCTTTTCGCTTTTAAAAGAGTAAATTCAGAGATGTCCTGACAAAAATAAAGTGAAATCATTGTGAGAATTTTAGGATACAAAGTATATACTGATTTATATATTTTATCCTTTGATCTTACCATAAAATATTTTCTTGATTCCAAGATGCCATCAAAGCACTATCAATTTACAGACAGTTTTACAGGACATAGAAACAAACCACATCAAACGTATGTATCATTAATGCATAGCTGTTGGATGCAACCAAAATTCAGAAAATACAACAGGAAAAGGTGGTGCCTTAGACTTGAAGCTGTATGATATACTTTTTTTCTTTTTGAAAATGGAGAAATTGCCTCAGTTAGCAGAGAAAGCATTTAAGCCAGCTCTTTACACAAAGAAGCATTTACTGCAATTAAGTTTCACTTCAGGGAACGCCACTCTCCCTCCCTATAAATTCTCCCCAAGTTATACATTTTAACTCTCTTCATTTTACTTTCTAATACAAGTGAGACGAGCCCAGAGCTTCAAGTACCTTTTTCTAGCCCTTTACTTTAAACACATATTGACCCCTACATATAAAATTAGATTGGCCTGATTCTGCCATCACTGAAGACAAAGATGGTCACATTTTCGCTTTTTGCCGCAAGAGGAGAAGAGGTGAGGCTGCTAGCATGCCCGCTGCTGCCGGCCGAGGGATGAATAGACTGCAAATCACGCTGCTGCCTTAAGCTGCGGAGGGAAGGGGGCAGGTTTTCCAAACGCGGTAGCGCCCCGACGCGGCGGGACGCTGCAAGTGCGCGGAGACTTGCGGAGCACTGATCCCTGTGCACCGTCGTTTGCTCTCTCCCCACGCAGGAGCACGAGTATGTTTGACATGCGGTGTGAGGAGGAGGCCAAGGTGCAGCCGCACAGCAGGGCCCGCCAGGAGCAGCTGCAGCTGATAAACAACCAGCTGCGGGAAGAGGATGACAAATGGCAAGACGTGAGTGCCGTCCAGGGCCGTGGGCAGCGGGGAGACTGGTCTGCCCGCTGGGCTAGAGACCCTTTGGAGCAGAAAATCAGGCGGGGCTGGAAAGTCAGACTTGAGCTGGAAAGCCATGCAGAGGAAGGGGGCCCCTCGAGGGCTTCAAACGGTGACACAGTCCATGTGGGCATTAGGGAAAGTACCCTTGCTGAAGTTTGGGGAGCAGAAGGGAGGCAACTGGCACGGGATGCGGAATTGAGGAGGGACTGTCTTTTGAGATTGTATATTTGGAATCGATGATAATGACAATGATAATTGCCAACATTGAAAGCGTACCAGTAACAGGTACTATTCTAAGTACCTTGCATGTAATCATTCTTTAATCCTCTCAGTAATTCAATGAGCTAGCAACTACTATTGTCCTCAGTTCTACAGATGAGTCCCAGAACAGCTAAGTAACTTGTCCAAAGTCACACAGCTAGTGAGCAAGAGAGCCAGGATTATAACCGGTAAGAAAGGTTCCAGGGCCTGATGGGGGCCTTGGGATCATCTGTGTGCTAAGAGCAAAGAGCCAGGGCAGGGGAGGAGCCTGAAGATAGAGATGAGAGGAGGGAGAGTGGATTACTTCATCCTCACAGAGCACTCTGAGGTGGCTACTGCAGATTTGACTCTACCTTGAGTCAAAAAAGTTAACTTTTCTAAAGCTGATAAAATGTGGTAATAATTATGTCTGTGCCTGGCACCTTATGTGCACTACCTCATTTAACCCTCACAACAGGCTTGTAAGAGTAGGTATTATTATCATTTCTATTTTAGAGATGAGGAAACTGAGGTGCAGGGAGGCTAAGAAACGTACCTGAGTTTCCAAAGCGTGGAAGAGATAGAGCTAGGATTGTTTCTCACAGCCGCACTCCCACCCGTCTGACTCCAGAATCCTAAGTCTTCAACATTATGCTCTAACTGCCCATAGGATTTGTGGTGAGGTTCAGATGACTTAACACATACAGAATTGTTGGTTCTGTAAGACCCCAAAGCCAATTTTTTTTTCTGTCTTTTCTTCCTTCCCTGAGGGAATTGTAGGTCTGTGGTTAATTCCTACTATTCTGTTGTCAGCGAGTCCATTCACAATGCAGAGGTCATAAATAACAAGAAATGAAGTTTCTTACAATACCCTCTGAGGCAATACGTTAAAATTTGGCAACTGACATGGAATTTGATCACAAATTTTACATTACCATGTTTAAATAAATGCGCTGCCCTGCTATGGATAATGTAGATATTTCTGAAGGGTTCCTGCCTTCGAGGTAGTCCTGTTCCAACCAGACTTACATTGGATGTACAGGAATGTCTTAGCCTGGCCGGTAGTCAGTGCTTACTCAACCCTGAAGAGTAGAAATGGAATTATGTGCAAGCCTGAAGAAAACCGTTCTGTCTCCCTCCCCCACCCCTGCAGGACCTGGCTCGTTGGAAGAGCCGTAGAAGAAGTGCTTCTCAGGACTTAATCAAGAAAGAGGAAGAAAGGAAAAAAATGGAGAAGTTACTGGCTGGAGAGGATGGGACAAGTGAACGAAGGAAAAGCATCAAAACCTACAGAGAAATTGTCCAAGAAAAGTGGGTTCTTTCTGTGGTTGTTCTTGTTGAATGTACCGTATTATCTAGATGTGCTTTTCCTAAAAATTGTTGGTTATCACGACGGCTCTGACACCAATATTATACTTCCTGTCTGTATACTTTCCTTCAGCTCTACCAAGGTCTGCTTTGCAATTCCTGTGACTGTTGCCTTTGTTCTTGCTTCCCCTCCCATGCCCATCCTTTAGGGAGAGGAGAGAGAGGGAGTTGCATGAGGCATACAAGAATGCACGGTCCCAGGAGGAGGCGGAAGGGATCCTTCAACAGTACATCGAGAGGTTCACCATCAGCGAAGCTGTTCTTGAACGCTTGGAGATGCCAAAAATTCTGGAAAGAAGCCATTCAACAGAGCCAAACTTATCCTCCTTCCTGAATGACCCCAACCCCATGAAATACCTGCGGCAACAGTCACTGTCTCCACCCAAATTCACTGCCACTGTGGAAACCACCATCGCTCGTACCAGTGTACTGGATGGCAGCATGTCAGCAGGCAGTGGGTCTCCAAGCAAAACTGTCACTCCCAAAGCAGTGCCTATGCTGACACCCAAGCCTTACTCCCAGCCCAAAAACTCTCAAGAGGTCCTGAAGACCTTCAAGGTAGGAGGAGTTCCTTAAGGGTAGAACCAAAACTGAACCCCAGGTAATCACTGGAAGGAAGCATCTTGCCTCAAGAAGATGCAATTGTTTTTATCAAACAAAAGCAAAATGTGTTAACATGTACGATTGTGAAGTTTACGTGTCTCTGAGATTTGGTTTGCAAATAGTTAAGGGATAGATGATTCCCCTCAATTCCTGTTTTTAACACTGATGGGCTTCAGTGAGATTGGTGGTTGAGTCATCTCGGTGAGCAATGTCTGTTTCATAGTTTGATATGATGGCATGGTCTCTCTATAGTAGTCATAACAAACCCTAATTTAGCAGCACCCTAGGTATCTCCAGCTATCTGGAGGTATTGCAAATTCCTCAAAACAAAATTTGGATTGCCTTTGGCTTAAATAGAAGTATATACAGCTACCTCTCTTTTAGGAAGAAACTGACATCATATCTAAAAAGATGCTATAATACAAAAAAATAATAATACAAGGAATACATGGGATGTACTTGGTCCTCAGATGAGACAGATTTTTTTTTATTTTTTAAGTGGGAAGAAACTGTTGTTTTGGGGGCTGGAGGGGTTGCCAATGAATGTGTAAAGTGATGTACCAGAACCAAAGAATCTATGACAGTCAAACGTCGTTTTTCTTCCTCACATCCTAGTATTTTCCCTCACATCAGGAGGAAGTGCTCATCCTTTGTCTCAAGCTATGTTGACTATAAAGAAAAATCAGTTCTGATTGTCCCTGCACACCACATGGGTTCATAATAGAAGACAGGTGGAATTCATCAGTAGCAGACATGGACATGTGACTGTAAAGAAAGTTTACTAAACTAAACTAATTGAGCAGTGGGGTGCCATGTATCTTCCTATTGAATTTCAGAGGGAACCAAACCACACTTTCTGACTTTTGCTTAGATAACTCTGAATGTATCTTCGAAATCTGTGCCTTAGGCTTTGATGAAACGAAAGAAAAATGTCCTGGCTGTCTCATCTGGGTTGAATTGAGATGTTTATCCCTCGTAGGGCAGGGGCTGTGTCTTTGTTGTTCATAGCTTCATCCTGAGAGCCTGGCATAGGTGCCTAGGCACTCAGCAACTGTTTATTGTATTAGGCCACCTAAGTACCTCGGCAGCTGTCCTTCACCTAGGGCTACTCATCATGCAGACTCGTGCACACACAGATACACACGTGATCATATGTGCTCGGCAGGCCACCTAAGGACCTCAGCAGCTGATGCACTGTCTGAGATTTCATGAAGGAAGGTTTGATGTTGAGGTGGCCCAGCACAGGGATAGGGAATACATTTATTTAAGTTGGTATCCAAGGCAGCTGATCAATTAATCCAGATGTCCACTTCCTATCCTTAATATAAACAGCACAATGTGATCATTTAAACAGAAGAATTAGGATAGATGACTTCATGGCAAGACTTTGGCCCTGAGAAAACCCAGTCCCTTGCCATTGTGGCAAGACAGTGTGGAGGCCTCAGGAGAGGTGGACTGAGGAACTGGATAGAGATCCTTTTAGAGCTGGGGCTCACCAATGAGCCCTCAACTCATCATAGGTCTTGATGGCTGTCAACCCTGTTCACAGCCCCACCATTGAGTGGGTGGACCCACGTGTATGGTAGTATGTAAATGGAACAGTTGTTGCCAGATAATGCCAGAACTGAAGCTAAGGGGGGTGTGTGTGTGTGTGTGTGTGTGTGTTTTCTTGTGGGGAGGAGGTGGGCACGGGAGACAGGGAATACAGGCTCAGTTTCTTAGTACAACAGATTTAAGAGTAAAGGAAGAGCAAGTAAAATGGTTTAAGGCAGTGTTTTCAAACTGAGAGTTGCCACCTGTTGCTAGGTTATGAAATGAATTTAGTGGTTTGGAATCAGCATTCTTTTTTTAAAAAAAAGAGGTAGAATAGAATACAATGTTTAAAACACAGCCTAGTGCATCACACATAAAAAAAGGTAAATATTATTTTGCAAAACTTCGTTTCAGTTATCTTTACGTGTGTGCGTTCAGTTGTGATTTCAACTTCATGGATCACAGACAATAGATATACAAGCCACTGACTTAGGGTAAATAAACTATAACTAGCATCTGCCCTTCTATTATTCCTTTTAAAAGATTTTAGAAGGTTTAGTAAGAAGAATAGCTAATATTTACGTACTTACAATGTGTCAGATACTGTTCTAAATTCTGTGCATATATTAATCCGTAAAATCACCGTACAGCATCATTAAGGAATACTATTATAATAAAGGTGAGGAAACCGAGGTTGAAGATTACATGGCTGTTAAGCAATAGAGCCAGGACTCACTCTGAGGCCGTCTCACTGCAGAGCTTCTTTTCAGGACCACGCTACATACTGGCAGACCTTAAGACAGAGATTTCTAGATGCCTTTTAATAAGCCAAACTAACCACCCTCACTTCTTTCTTGCTCCCACCACCCTCCCTAGACATGGGTGCAAAGCAAAAATATTTTAATGTGCATGGCCTCTTTTTCTTGAAGAAACTGGGATGGTCAGGTTAACTAGAAATAGGAATTTACTGTCACATAGCATAGCACCAGGTTCCCTGCCCTCCATGATAGCTTCCAAAAAGTACCCATTGCTCCCGACCATGACAGGATAACCTGTGAAATATTCCTGATCTAAGATGAGCTCCGCCTAATTTAATATGCTAATCAGAAAAAAAAAATCTCAAAGTTGTGGATTAGCAGTCAGAAAGTAAATGAAAAATTACTGGAACCCAAATATGCCCTTGATTTTCTATACCGCAAAATAAAAACAGACCCACAGTAAGGTGAACATGATATGTATTCTAACGTGAAGCAGCAGACCACCTTTTAAAGAAGCCTTCAAAGATGGCATTTAGAGGAGCCCTAGTTTCTAGAACTGACCAAAGCATATAAAAGACCTTATTCTTTGTTAGACTATGATTACTAAATGCTAATGATTTAAGGTGATTCTGAACGTGTTATTTTGTTATAGTCTTTTGCTGGGGAATAGCATGTTCTTGTTCATTCCGGTTTTTACAGGTAGATGGGAAAGTCACCATGAATGGAGAGACGGTTCACGGTGACGAGGAGGAAAAGGAAAGAGAGTGTCCCACGGTGGCACTTTCCCCCTCGTTGACCAAATCCCAGATGTTTGAAGGTGTGGCCAGAGTGCATGGGTCCCCCATGGAGCTGAAACAAGACAACAGTAGCATTGAGATCAACATAAAGAAGCCAAGTTCTCTTCCCCAAGAGCTGACGGTAAGAAGCAAACTTTTTTTTTTTCCTCTTCGGGATAATTTCAATGTGAAAGAATCTATTTAAAAAAAAATAAGTAGGTCTTGATAATGATCATTTCTTTCTAGGAAGGTGTATTAGTTTGCTAGGGCTGCCATAATGAAGTGACACAAACTGAGTGGCTTACACAACAGATATTAATTGTCTCATAGTCCTGCTGGCTGGAAGTCCAAAGTCAAGGTGTTGGCAGGGTTGGTTCCTTCTGGTGTCTATGAGGGAGAATCTGGTCCTGGCTTCTGGTGGTTTGCTGGTAGTCTTTGGCGTTCTCTGCCTTGTAGATGCACCACCCTGATCTCTGCCTTCATGTTCACATGACACTCTCCCTGTGTGTTGTCTGTGTCCAAATCTCCCCTTTTTATAAGGACACAAGTCATACTGGATTAGGGACCTACTCCACTCCAGTATGACCTCATCTTAATTTAATTACATCTGCAAAAATCCTGTTTCCAAATAAGGTCACATTCTGAGGTAAATGAGGTTAGGACTTCCACATATAAATATGGGGGAGGACACAGTTCAGCCCTAACAGAGGAATATAACAGAAGGTGTCATGTGTTATGAGTAAAAACCTTTTTCTTGTCTCCCTGTGATTGGTGTCTAGTGTTATAGAAAAAGAAATAAATCTCTGAAATACCTTCATTTCTGTTTATTCAGGACCCCATCAGACTTGTTAAAATAATTTGAAAATAACTGGTGCCACCAGAACCTCACTTTCCATCCCTGACAATATGTATAAAAGGGTATCTTTCTTATTAGTTTTAAAAAACTCATTAAAAATCAAATTAATTTTTTTATTGGTTTAGCCCCTGAAATCCAGTGTAATTAGAAGTACTATTGAATGGCCAAGCTGAAAAATGTAGGGTAATTCAAGAATAGCAGAAGAAAGAACTCAAAATAACATTAGATTTGCTTATTTGGAGTATAAAACGTCATCAAGAAGATTACACTTTTTCTTAGATCTCTCACCAGGGTTCGTGCTGGTTTTGCTGATCAAACCCCAGCTGTCAGTACCACAGATACAGGCCGGCTTTTGGGGTAGAATCGGACTCTGTTCAGCCTTATCTGTTCTCACCAGAGGCTGATTTCTGCAGTTTTAATTTATAGTGTTTGGGTTGGAATTATAAAGGATGGGGGAAACTGTCAAGATTTTTTCCCCCAGCACCTAGAAAAGTTTGGTCCAGAGGGAAACTTGTCTTCCAGCTCCAGGGCTAAGTTAAATGACCCAGCTAGCTAAACCCATCCAGAGGACTAGATATTATTTTTCTTATCTCCAGGATTTGTCTTTTGAAGAATAAAATATGTGTTTGCAGAGGAGTTGAGAGGATTTAATTCTTCCTTGCAGTGCTCAAGCCCTAGAAAGAGATTCAAAGTGGAATAGACCAAAATAACTTCCTCACCATGGTAACATGTTTGCTGGTCTCTAGGAGAAAAATTTTGTGATCAAGGCACAGGCTGAATCCCTCAACCTGGAATTTAATTCTACTTTTCATTTGCATAAATGTTACCACCTCTGAAGAGTTCTTACGAGTTATCATGAGATGGAAGACTGAGTTCTGCTAAAAGTGTAGGAACTTTACTGGTAGAGTCAAGATGAACTTATGCTCTTAAATTTAAATGAGAAGTTCCCCCAATTAATTAGACATTGCAGTGGTAGGATTGCTTTTCTGGGACGGTTAGTAATTCTGTTCTTATTTTTCTTTTGCCATACTTAATGATGAGTGTTTCCTAAGTTGCCTTCATAAGTACCTTTCCATGATTCAATCTGGTTACTCTGTCCATCAGGCCACAGGCCCTTTGCACATACTGTTGAGCACAGTTCTTTGTCCCTGTACTTTGGAGAAGCAACAGTGTAGGAGCCACACTGGTCCCATAACAGAGGTACACAGGGCTTAGTCAGGCCCAGTAGATTAATTCCAAGAACAAATCCTAAGGGCTCTGCTATCAGGCACGTGTCCGTTCTCTACCTTTACCGCTGCCCTCTGACCATTTTGTTGTTTGAATCTGGGGGGAACCCTGCCCTTGCCGGAATAGATTTTTTACCAGCAGAAGTTAAAGGAATAAGTAAAGAGACCAGATGGTATAAGGTCTAAACTTCCCACACCAACTATTTAATCTCTCTTGTTCAAAGCTTCTAACCCTTTGGGGAAAAAGCTTTATCAATCCTATATGGAATCGTAAACAGAAGAAAAGGGGGTTTTATTTGTTTGTTTTGGGGTTTCACTAAACCTCCCTTAAAAAATACTCATTCTCAATAATTACTAATTTTCTTATTTTTACAATGAGCAACATAAAAAGAAAACAGCCTATTGTCTCTTACTGCCAGGCATTTTCCACTTTAACAGTAGTTGTACTGCTACACTCTCTAATGGCAAAGAGAAGATGGATTGAAAGATGTCACATTAGTTACATTGCCCCAAAAGTATCTTGTTTCAAGAGAGGCAAAATTAGATGATCTGAAAGAAATCATGTTATTTCAGAAGTTTATATGGTATAACAAGGAAAGCCCTAATCAAAAGGTGGCCTTGTGGACTTTTTTCTGGAAACCATCCTGATCCTGGGCAGCCTGAGATCTAATCTCATGGAAGAGCCTGGGAGTCCCTTACTCTGGAAAAAACTGCCTAGTTAGGAGTGATTTCTAGTTCAATAAACCCTAGTGGTTCTGAAGAGGTCATAGCATTTATTTACCTCATGTCTAGTACTTTAGGCTCTTGAATTAACCATGTCAGGGGCTACTACGTTATTTTCTGGGTAGATAACTACCTGTATGTATCAGACTTCGAGCCAAGTTGTTAGCTGCACTTCATGAAATTTTGACTAAAACACTCTTCATACTCGCTTACGACTTATGACACCAAAAGTTTTCCATTTAGAATGTGTTATCCTAAGAGCCGTTTTCTTTTCATTAATTAATTAATTTATTTATTTGTTTTTGGCTGTGTTGTGTCTTCGATGCACGTGGGCTTTCTCTAGTTGTGGTGAGCGAAGTTGTGGCACACGGGCTGAGTTGCTCCGCGGCATGTGGGATCTTCCCAGACCAGGGCTCGAACCCGTGTCCCCTGCATTGGCAGGTGGATTCTTAACCACTGCGCCACCAGGGAAACCCCCTAAGAGCCATTTTTAAACCTACTCCTCGTTTTACTTCCTTCTCCATGTTCCAAGAAAAACATTTCTTGACTGTGTTTCAGCCAGTATATTCCCATTGAAACGGTGGAATTCATTGGTCATGGCAAAATATGGTGACCAGCTTAGAACAGGAGGCCACACTCAACAGCCTCCCAGGCCTTTTTACCAGCTTGCGCTTGATCTGCTGTTTCTAATTCATTTGCCCCATTCTGTGGGGCTGTCAAAGGAATAGTGTTCTTCTTTTTAAATAGTGTCTTTCTTTCCAAAACTGCATTCCCAACAGATATACTTTTTACAAAGGAGTAGCCTCACCCACCACTAAAATGTCACAGTTCCTTCAGGGTGAGCTGGAACTATACAAAGGGCACAGGACCAGTAGGCAGGAGCATTAATTCAGACGGAGAGGCCGAGCGGCAGAGAAGGGTGGGCACCACGCTGCAATGGGCCACGGGGTGTGAGGTTGGAGGGTCAGCCTCTTGGGTCAGCATGACCACTTTTGCGTATGACGTCATGTCTTCAGTTTCCTTCTACCTCATCTTTCTCATTAGAAACTCTTGGGACCATCAACTCTTACTTTAGAAATAGATCCTAAATTAAGTTTGGCTTGTTATTAATTTTTAATACTCTGGTTATATCTATTGAGACCAACAAGCTCCAGATCATCCTCAATTGAATCACCTTTAAGGTAATGAGATCATGAGAGCAGTTGTGCCGATGGTTGTCTGTTACCTGATAAGCATGAATAAATGACCTACTCTATGGCCCATTTTTGAAATTGAAAAAGAAACGCATAAGCTTGCTATGAGAACAATTTTCATAAAGCAACTAGCAAAGTATATAAAATAATATTTAATTAAGTGCTAGAAAACAGGGTTAGAAGCCTAGAGGGACATAAAATGGCAAGGAACAGGTAAGATCATTGTAGGCTGGAGTTAGTCTAGTTGGGAAGGTTTTATGTGAGACGTTGATTTTGAAACTTGTAGGATTTGCATTGGAATGGAGGGGGGAAGCAAGCTGTTCCACATGTTGCGACTAGCGGAAGCAAAGACCCCAAGAGGGGATCACAGGGCTAAGAGGTGACGAGGGTGACTAGATGCCATACACTCCAACCAGAGGGACCGGGGCTCCCACGGCCCCTCCCAGTTATCCTTGAGATACTTCCCAGTGAAAATCTAACACTCACTTTTTTTTGCATTTTAAAATATTGGCTTCTGTAAGAAAGTCATATCATAGCACAAATACTAGACTTGTAGAATCCAGGATTGGAAAAGAATTTGGAAGGTCTTTTAATCTAACGACTAATTTATCCTGTTTAGTGACCTACAGAGAAATGTCTCCCTTCAAGATAGTCTAGTGTTTTCTTGATCCACTGTGAGCTATACTTGTCTTTGAATCTCTTCCTGCCTTGTTGTTGCCAAAAATGACCCTTTCCTAAAATACCTAAAGTACCCCATGCACTAGGTCAAAGGTCAAACGCCCCCTGAGCCTCAGTTTGTATTTAAAATAAGGATAATGATAGTATAGGCATCTGATGGTTATCGTGAGAATTCATATGTATAGAGTACTTAGCATGATGTCACAGTGACTCATAGAGGTGCCCTTAAGTTAGTTTTAACATTGTCATTCAACCAATGGGAGAAAGAAAGTTACCATATATTTTTCAGAAACCTGGAAGGGTGATAGGTGCAAAGTTTTTTAGGTTAAAGTAAGGTCATCAAAATCACCATCTTGAACAGATGTGAATTTCAAACAAATGAGATGAATTCCATGTCGTCTTCCAACTCAGCCCGTCAGTAGCTCCAGCTGTAATTCTCTAGGAAGCAAGCAGACATGAACAGCTTTTTCCAGAAGACGATTGCCCTTGCAGATGCTCACATGCTTCTTCCAGCAGCTCATTTTGGTTCTCCTATTATTCACTCTTTCCCAAGTCTGGCTTCCCTCTGCCACCTAAACCCCCAGGACTCTCACCCGTTGACCTCCTGTCAGCACCCTCTTGCCAGCTCATTCCAACCGATGTCCTGCACGCCCTCCGTGCTGGCGGCACCCTCCCACCAGGTCTGTGGCAATTCTCCCTCATGGACCAACGGCCAAACTCAGCTCTGAGGTATCTAAACAACTTCATCTGCGTTTCTCAAACTAAGTAACAAGATATTTCCACCTTGACAAAGCTCTAGGCCTTCCTCTTGAAAATTCAGTACTTTACTAATGTTTTCTGATCCAGGAAAACAGACAATCAGATCTTTCTTGAAACATTTCATTTTGCAGTGAGAGCAGGGTGAAGGCATTTGAGTAGGTGCTGTTTTCCCTACAACTGTGACCAACTGCAGATTCCTTTTAGATGTCAAATGTCAACAGACATTTCTCTAGAAACTGTTTTACTCCATCCAGAAGTAGTTGCAAGAGCATTAGATTTAATACTCTTATTAAGTCATTAAAGATATTTAGATATGAAAGCATTTACAGACTTCAAGATAGTATACATCAAGAACAATAAAAAAATCAAACCTAGCCCATCTGACCTGGGTCAGACCCACACATTGTTGGTTGGAGAAGTTTAAGGCAAAAAGAAAAAGTTTAAGGAATGGAAAGGCTGATTCACCACGTAGATCCTCTTTCTTCCAGTGAAAATAGGTATTTGGTGATATAAAAGCAAAAAGGGAAACACATGCATGGCATATGTGGCACCTGGGTCCTGGTGCCAAGACATAAATAGACTGATTTTCCAGGCTTGCGTCCAGATAAGTTCTTCAGGACTGGAGCCGGAAAATCAGTCAGAGTCACCGAATAGCAGCTTAGGTAAGGACCTTGGACATCACACCTTCCAACCCGTAGAGGTTAAATGATCAGTCCAAGCCTTCATACCTCCTCTGTCCTAGAAACAGGGCCACTCAGACCCTGGGTCTCAGGACCATTTCTCCTCTCCTGCTTCATATTTCCAATTCATTCCACAAAGATGCTCTCTGGGCTGGTTCACCAGTAAGGTTCTTGTTAAAATGAGCAGCCCAAAGCCAGGTAGATCTGTGGCTAGACCATGTCCCTCTCAAGCCAGGAAACTGCCACCTCCCACCTGTGGCCTCAGGGCTCAGGCTGGCACCAGGGCCAGTTTGGATGGTGTTCTTAGTCAAGGGGATGCCAACTTCCGGCTTAGGCCCCTGTAACCTTTCTGTGCTCTCATTCATTCATGTCCAGGGATCTGTTTTTATTTTCATTCTTGAGACAGTATTACCAGTTGGAGAAGGGAAGGCTTCTCCTCTTTTCAGCTGTAACCAAAGGAAAGTGTGGGCCATAAAACACATTTTCCAGCAAGACAGGTTTGTTTCAGGCAAATCTCTGAGTCCATCAGCACTGGTTAAAACTGCCAATTTTGAACTCATTTCCTTTGAAGTAATGATGTGAGTACAAAAGTAACAAGACTTCAGAATGGAGTATCAGGCAGAAGTTAATTAAACTGGCTTTGGGATTTCCCTTGATTATATATAGTCTATATATATATATATAGCAGACTATAGAAAACCATAAAAAAATATAAACTAGTTATTACTCCAGCCACTCAGAAATTAAGATTTTTTAAAATGTGCATCCTTCTCTTTTTCTCAGTGTATATAAAATATTTTGGGGGGGCTCATGTTATTCAAATTGTGTTGTAACTTGCTTTTCCTCTTAATTTATCCTGAATATTTTGTTAGTAATAGCTTGATTTTGATGACTAGTATGCATTTAAACTAAGCTTGACAGTATAAATTTCATAAATAATGCATCTAACATTTGCTTCCCTATCATGGGTTACATGTTGGCTCTATGTCAGATACCATGCTGGGTCCCTGCCCCCCTCAGAACCTGGACTGGATCAAAAGCCCCAAGATGGGGTGATGGCTGGGGGTGGTCTGGTCTCAAGCTGCCCTGGGAATTGGAGACTTGGCTAACTTGCCCCCTGTCCCGAGAGATCCCGGAGAGTTCTCATCTTCTGCATAATAAATGGATGAGAGGTAGAATGGAAAGGATGAGGTAGAATGGATGAGACGGAAAGGACATGGAAATGGCAGTTTGAATCATTTCAGCAATAAACTTGGGACACTCAGGTTCTGGATTGCATCTTATGGGTCAAAACCTTTAAATACCTGGGGAGAAGTTGGCAGTGGGTGTGACTCCAAGTCCAGATGATGGAGCATTGAGGTTACCAGCACAGGTCAGGGTTCCTACCTCCCCTACCTACTAGCAGTGTGACTCTGGGTAAGTCACTTAGCCTCCTGGGCCTCAGCTTCCTCACCTGTATAAAGGGAATCATATTGGTGCATACTTTACAAGCTTGCTCTGAGGACTAAGGAAGATAATCCACATCAAGTGCTGACATGTGGGAAATCTAGTAAATATTGACCATGGCTACAGTGACAACAGTGTATAACCTTTAAAACATAATTTTAAGGGAAGATAAATTGGGTCATCTGGGAGTTCAGTATTTGAGTGTTAAGCCACATAGAAATGCATCCAGAAACATGAGTATTCTTGAAAATCGAAGTTCTGCATTAGTCATGCATAAGTAAAATATTACTGAAATGAGGTGTGCCAGTAAAATCATCCTTATTGAAGTAGTGCTTGAGGACTTTGTCTCTTCTGCATTATAAATTTTGTCTAGGGCTTCCCTGGTGGCTCAGTGGTTAAGAATCCGCCTGCCAATGCAGGGGACACGGGTTCGAGCCCTGGTCCGGGAAGATCCCACATGCCGCGGAGCCTAAGCCCGTGTGCCACAACTACTGAGCCTGCGCTCTAGAACCACGAGCCACAACTACTGATCCTGTGCTCTAGAGCCCATGAGCCACAACTGCTGAGCCCACGTGCCACAACTACTGAAGCCTGCACGCCTAGAGCCCATGCTCTGCAACAAGAGAAGACACGGCAATGAGAAGCCCACGCACCGCAACAAAGAGTAGCCCCTGCTCGCCACAACTAGGGAAAGCCTGCGCACAGCAACGAAGACCCAATGCAGCCAAAAATAAATAAATAAAATAAATAAATAAATAAAAATTCTGTCTAAAGGACTTCATGAATTATCTTATTTCATTGATTCCAAGGGACACACTTGCCACGTTTGAACATCTCTAAATCAGAACATGTCTTTTTTTTCAGGATATGTCTTATAATCAATAGTGTGTCCTATTTAACAGGCAGTTTGTTTTCTCTCTTAGTAGTACCTAAAATAATACAACTTAAACTTGATGGCATCTAAGATTTAATAAACTATGTCCATTTCTTTGTTCATGTTTGGGCTGGGAAGGCTTTGGCTCAGTTTTTGTAGTTATTTATTTCTGGTCACTGGAAACACCAGTGTTCTCAAGACCATCATTCATCAATATTTAACTGCAAATTTGTTTCCCAGCCTCAGATAGTTTTCCATAATCTAATCCATTTGAGGAGAAAACCGAAAAATCAGTATTTCAGACAGTATTTTATATATTAAAAATCAGTATCTCTGACAGTATTTATATATTAACATCATAAAACAAAAAATACTATGTATTAATATTTCTATGTGTGTGGGGGGGGGCAGTTTAAATTATTAAACCCAGCTTATTCTGTTGTAATACTAGGCTGGTGGGTCTTCAAAGACTACTCTCATGTCAGTTGTTCATATAACAGTGTACACACACACACACACACACACACACACACACAGAGAACATATATATGTAACTTCACTATAATAAAAGAGACTTTGGTTTATTTAACCATTTCCACTCATTAAGTCTCTTAAAGGGCTTCAATTCAGGCTTCTTGATGTATTAAAAAGTTACAAAATCCATTAAGTAGTATAAATATGATGCTTATTTCCTTCCTAGGGTTTTAGAGGTGCATGTTAATTTAATATTATGTTCTTCCAGAATTGATACGTGGTTATCCATCATTAGAAAGTGCTCATCTAGTTATGAAGATGTCAAAACCACCCCATCCTCCAAAAGAAAAAGCATATCTTTGCCACTAGATGCTGTTATAAAATTCTTTAGCAGCTTGAAAGGCTAGTGGCTTAAAGTTTCCTTGTGTCTTTTTTTTTAACTTTGAAAATTTGCACATAATTTTTTTTACAAATTTTTTTCCATTTTTTTATTGTGGTAAAGTAAAACATAAAATTTACTATCTTAACCATTTTTAGGTGTACAGTTTAGTAGTATTTAGTACATTCATATTGTTGTGCAACCATTGCCACCATCCACCTCCAGAACTCTTTTCATCTTGCTAAACTGAAACCCTGTACCCATTAAACAATAGTTCCCCATGGCCCCCTCCCCTCAGACCCAGGCAACAATCATTTTACTTTTTTTTTCCCCTTCACTTTTCCCCCATGCTCCAGCCTCTGGTAGCTACCATTCTACTCTCTGTTACTACGGGTCTGGCATTTTTTAATTTTAATTTTTTAGATTCCAGATATAACTGAGATCATGCAATATTTGTCTTTCTGTGTCTGGCTTATTTCACTCAGCATAATGTTCTCCAGGTTCATGCATATTGTCGCAAATGACAGGATTTTCTTCTTTTTAAAGGCTCAATAATATTCCAGTGTATATGTGTGTATAATATTGATATTTGTGCATATAATAGTAATATTTATATATCAGTATATATGAATAATATATACATATGTACATGTTTTCTTTAGTCATCCATCAACATTTAGGTTGTTTCCATATCTTAGCTATTGTGAATAATGCTGCATTGAACGTGGGAGTACAGATATCTCTTCGAGATACTGGTTTCATTTCCTTTGGATATATATACCTAGAAGTGGAATTGCTGGATCATATAATAGTTCTATTTTAAAGTTTTGGTGAAACTCCATACTATTTTGAATAATGGCTGTACCAATTTACATTCCCACCATCAGTGTACAGTGGTCCCCTTTTCTCCACATTCTCAACAACACTTGTCATCTTTTGACTTTTTTTTTTTTTAATTTATTTTTTGGCTGTGTTGGGTCTTCGTTGCTGCATGCGGGGTTTCTCTAGTTGCGGCGAGCGGGGGCTACTCTTCGTTGCAGTGCGCAGGCTTCTCATTGCGGTGCCTTCTCTTGTTGCGGAGCACAGGCTCTAGGTGCGTGGGCTTCAGTAGTTGTGGCGCACGGGCTTAGTTGCTCTGCGGCATGTGGGATCTTCCTGGACCAGGGCTTGAACCCATGTCCCCTGCATTGGCAGGTGGATTCTTAACCACTGCACCACCAGGGAAGTCCCTCTTTTGACTTTTTGATAATAACAATCCCTAAAAGGTGTAAGGTGATATCTCACTGTTGTTTTGATTTCCCTGGTGATTAGTGATGTTGAGCATCTTTTCATATACATGACTTCAGTTGGCCATTTGTATATCTTCTTTGGGAAAATGTCTATTCAGGTCCTTTTCCCATTTTTAAGTTGGTTTATTTGATGTTTTTTGCTATTGAGTTGTAAGAGTTCCTTTTATATTTTGGATATCAATCCCTTATTGGATGTATGACTTGCAGATATTTTCTCCCATTCTGTAGATTTCCCTCTCATTTTGTTATTTGTTTCCTTTGCTGTGCAGAAACATTTCAGTTTGATGTAGTCCCACTTGTTTATTCTTGCTTTTGTTGCCTGAGCTTTTGGTGCCAAATCCAAGAAATCATTGCTAAGACCAATGCCTAGGAGATTTCCCCCTGTTTTCTTCTAGGAGTTTTATGGTTTGCAGTCATACTTTTAAGTCTTTTATCCATTTAGACATTGATTTTGGTGTATGGTGTAAGATAAGAATCCAGTTTCATTCTTTTGCATGTCAATATCCAGTTTTCCCAACAACATTTACTGAAAAGCCTATCCTTTACCCATTTTGTATTCTTGGTGCCTTTGTCAAAAATTAGTTGACCATAAAAGTATGGGTTGATTTCTGGATGTTCTGTTCCATTGATTTGTGTGTCTGTTTTTATGCCAGTACCAAAGTGTTTTGATTAATGTAGCTTGGTAACATAGTTTGAAATAAGGAAATGTGATGCTTCCAGTTTTGTTCTTCTGCTCAAGATTGCTTTAGCTATTTGGGGTCCTTCGTATTTCCATATGAATTTTAGGGTTGTTTTTTTCTATTTCTGTGAAAAATGCCATTGGAATTTTTATAGGGATTGCATTGAATCTGTAGGTTGCTTTGGGTAATGGGGATATTTTAACAATATTAATTCTTCCAATCCATGAATACAAGATATCTTTCCATTTCTTTGTGTCTTCTTCAGTTTCTTTCAGAAATTATGGGGTGGGGGGGGTGGAATATGAGAAGTTGGGTAACAGAAAGTTGTTGAGAGCCCAGAAAGGGAGAGAACTTCAAGAATAAAATGCACAATACTAAGAGCCACCAGCATCTGTGCTGAAGACAAGCTACTGAGAGGTTAATTGCAACTTGAAAAAATTAATTTTTTCACTAGTGATATGACCCTAAGCCAACTGTAATGGCATTTGGGAGCAAGAGAGTGGTAACTATGATTTTGAAAAATTGATAGTGAAAGGAAGGGAAAAGAGGCAGTCAGAGGAGATGGGGAGGTAGTGGGGTTGTGTGCCCTCATAAGGTGGTTCTGCTTCAGCACTTATGTTCTCCTTCACGGAACGTCTCCTTCCGACAAACCCAGCCTTTCACCACTGGAAATAGAAAAGAGTGAATTCATATAGGCAGCTCACCTCGTTGGCCTAAAAATTACTACTGGAAAAAAGAGAAAGAAATCCTTTACCTTTTAGAACCTTCAAAGGGATAATGTATGCAAGGTGGAAAAATATCTTTCTTTTAGGCAACCACTGAAGAAACTGAAACAAACAGTCAAGAAGATGAGAATGATGGTGAAAAAACAGAAAAAGGGAATACAGAAGTTGCCTCATCAGGTTTGTTTTTATAACAGACTAGTTTTAAGGTAAAGCATGCTAACTCTTATTAAAGAGAATGAAAATAGAAGGTAGTGAATGAGGCTCTGTGACTGGTGTGGTTGTGCTGCCATCTAGTGACTCCTGGGGGAAATTCTGACCAAGTGGTTTATCTTGCTATAGAAAAACAGGAACCCATGCTTTTTTGCTACCTTGTTTCATTTTGTTTTTTTTGAAAGTTTATCTCCATCATCATAAAAGAGTTATATTTCCCCAAATCAATAATGCTAAAAACTGAGGGTTATATTTAACACACAGTAACAACAATAGATAAGACAGATTAAAAATATATCATAAAAATAGATGCTGAAGTGGTAAACCCAATGAATAGTTTGAAAGAATAAAGTAATGCCACAAATATGAACAGTGAGTATGAATAGAAACCCACTCTTCCCTAAAGTAATATTTCTCGATATTTTTAACACATTTTTTTCTTTGGATAAACATGAAAACCTGTCACCCTCTTCTAATACCATGTTATTTTTAAATGGCATTGTAAAGTAAATTAAAAGTCATTACTAAAAATTTTAGCGTATACTTTTTCAAATTAGACTGTACCTCCACATTCTGATATGCCCCCTCAGGTGGTGACTTTTCCACCCACTTTAGACTGTACCAAATCGTTCTTTGTATATCCGAGAACACTTAATTTTCATTGCATTATATTGATTTTAACCACACAATCCTTAACACATTCCAATTATGAAAACATGATGTTAAAAAGGAACATTGTAATACAAAAGGAAGAGTCAGGCTGCCCCTCATTTGGAAAGAAATTTGAATAGAAATTATCTATAAATGTTCACCCATCCAACCCACCTCTCGTCATATTTCCTGTCAGCATTTTGTTTCATGTAGTGTTATTCGTATATAAACTGGGACTCTTATTCAGAACTTAAGTTTTTCATAGTGGGGTTCTTTGATGTGTTTTATGTTGCTTGATTTTTTAATAATATCATGAAAGAGCCTAGAGAATTCTAGTACCTGAAGCTCTTTTGTACCTCTCATCACACTGTAATCCAGCTCTGTGTTGCCTGGGGCAAGATATGTACTCAGTGTACTTCCTGGAGTGGCAGGACCAGCGAGCCTTTATATGGTTTTCATCTTGTTCTTTATGTTTCTGAATGTAACTCCATTTCAGAGCCACAGTATTTTACATCAACTGTGACTCGATCCAGCCCGACCGTGGCCTTTGTGGAGCTTTCCTCCAGCCCCCAGGTGAAGAACGAGGTGCCAGAAGAGAAAGACCAGAAGAAACCGGAAAATGAAATGAGTGGAAAGGTGGAACTGGTGCTGTCACAAAAGGTGAGGTGGACTAAAGCCGTTAAGTCCATGATTCACGTGGCTTCATGTTGCTGCCGACTGCTATGGTGGCACCATTTTGTAATGAAGATTTATTTTCTCTCCTGATCTTGTTTCCTACCTTTGATCTGTATTTTTTTTCTTAATACAAATGTAATGCATGTTCATGGTAAAAACAAAAAAAATGTAACTACATAATAGAAAGATGTCTGTGTTAGTCCACTTGGGCTGCTATAACAGAAAACCATAGACTTGGTGGCTTCATAAACAACAGAAATTTATTTCTGTCAGTTATGGCGGCTGGGAGGTGCAAGAGCAAGGCGCTGACAGTCAGCGTCTGGTGAGAACCCACTTCCTGACTCACAGACGGCTGTCTTCTTGCTGTGCCCTCGCTTGGCAGAAGGGCCGAGGGAGCTCTCCTGAGTCTCTTTTATACCATCAGTAGTCCCATTCATGAGATCTCCACCCCCATGACCTAATCACCTCCCAAAAGACCCAGCTCCCAATACCATTACCTTGGGGGGTTAGGGTTTCAGCATATGAATTTTGGGGGGACACAAACATTCAGCCTATAGCTATTTATTTTTAATGTCTATTCACAGTGATATGCATGTAAATATGTAACAAATCTATCAAATAATATGTGTAAATATACATAAAAATAGAGAAATAAAAAATAGAGAAATAGAGCAAGAGAGAGAAAACATCACTGAAACCTACCTCTCTGTTAATAATAAGTGGTATATATAGTCTTTCAACATCTTTTAAAATTTATTTTAAATGGCTAATTTTTAATTATGAAGAATTATATACACTTAAAAGAAAATTGTAGTATAGATATCTGTTATAAAGCTTTGCAGTTAGGTTTTAGTTTGCCGTGCATGAGCTTGCTTATTTGTAACTTACTCCATATTCTCTTTCCGATATTTACCTGTTTTACAGTAATGGTACTTCTGATGCCTCTGAACTTGAATAACAAGGAAACTAGAAAATTATTATTCTGATATAACGGGTTTTAACATCTTGTTTCTATTAAATTTCTTCTTTGTTTGGAGTCTCATCTCTTTCATATTAATTTAGTTTGTTTTCAGGCACAGTCTAAAAGTCATCTTTTGTACCTGTTGTCCTCAACCTCGGTTACCCTTTAGAATTTAATACATACCAGGTCATATAAATCTCAGTCTCTGGGAACAGGGCTCAGGCATCTGTATTTTCAAAAGCTCCCCAGGTGATTCTGATGGGTCACCAAGATAGAGAACAACTGACTTGCGTACTGGATACTTTATGTGATGATATTCCAACTTTAAACCTAAATTTGGATTTGACTTTAGAGTGAAAAATTTACCACTTCTAGTTCTGGTTCATCTATCATCTACTCAACCAACAGTGGCTGTGCACCTACTATGTGCCAGGCACTCTGCAGACACTGGATATTCAACAGTGAATAAGACACAGCCCCCGGCCTTAAGATGCTGAGAGTGCTGTATGCCTGGTGGAGCCCAAAAATGCCTGCTTCCCTGATGCCTTTTGGGGATTTCAGACTCTAGCTACTCCCCCATTTTTATACATAGAGAATTAAAAAATGGTCTGGAGGTCTGAACAGAAGAACCTAACTGTAGGAAAAGCGTTGGGGGCAGACAGGATTTCCTGCCTTTGCAGGTTGTGCCTGATCTACATTACACTTGTAATCTATTTATTTATTCTTCTTGCAAATTGAACTTTTTTCCTATGTAAATATAAAATGAAAGGAAAACTCTGTAACATTGCTAGAAAAAATATTTTTAAAATCAAACAAAATGAATACCATAACATAAAAAATATTCATCTGCATTCCTCATCTGTGTAACCTCGTCTATGTGACCCATCTTTGGGCCCCCAGTGTCATGGCTACCCTACTATGGAAAAAATTGTTTTCAGGGGTTCTTAACTCTGTGTGTATGTGTGTGTGTGCACACGCGCACGCTGCACGTGTGCCCACACGTGTACATGCACCATGGACCCTTTGTCTATCTGGTAAACGTTATTCTCAGAATAATATTGTTTAAACCATAAAATACGCAGCATTACCAAGTTTTCCTTGGTATCAAGTAGTACGAAATATGTATAACCACATGACTTCTTTTCTGTGGACTCCAGGTTAAGAATCTCTGCTAGATGATTAGCAAATGGAATAATGGTCTTTGAACCCAATGCTTTTCACACCATGTGAATTTCTCCTTTTCTCCTTTCGCTACTTTACAGTTAACTTTTAGAGAAAGAAAGAAAGAAAGAAAGATGATGACAGTGGTTGCAACAGCTTTTATTTTCTGACTTCACTTGAGAGTGTTACCTTTATAAAACAAAGTACCAATGCACACAGGCTGACCTTTTACATAGTGGGTATTTTGAGCATTTCTGCTGAGATTAACTTTTTCATTTACAACCAGGCATTATCTGAAACATATTTTTGTCAATTCCACTGTGGAGGAAATGGTATGAGCTTAAGATTCGAGGGTTGTCAACTTTGGTAAATCTAGGCCTTAGGTTTTGCTGCATGTTTAACACTGAAGTTCATTTGGACATCTGGTTGACCTCTGTAATGCAGAACAATTAACTATTTTCTTCAAGATTCCATTAGGGTTGAATATATTATTCATCAAGAAAAATAAAATCTTACTGAGGAGAAATTCTAGACATTAAATCATCCTGAGGACCAAATAAGAGATCAGCTTATGATGAAACAAGTGCTCTGGAGCCTCTCTCGCCCACTGGCCATAAAATTAATCTCTTCATGGCCACCAGCCAGTGAATCAGAGAAGATTCTGTAAGCAGCTAAAAGGACATCGGAACTGATACAACCACACTCCTCATTCCGATCTCTGCTCAGAGTCTGTTGACTCTTTATTTTGGTCGTTAGTTTGGTTATCTGGTCTTTCAGCAATCAGTTGATTAGAAGCAACAAATCGGAAGGAGGGTGTTCTACCAAAGGCCCTTCCGATTGGGGAGAAATAAAATAAAATTAAATAGCAATAAGAAGAAAAATCTGTTTTTACAAAGCAAACATAAGAATTTTTAAAGCCTGTAATTTTGGATCTATTTACCATAAGGTCATGTGGTCTAACATGCCTCAAAAATCCCCTAAGGGCATCATCGCTATGGCACTGTTTGATATAATGGTTATTTACAATAATGCTTCTTTGCCAACAGGCACAGTATATTGTCTTTAATGTACTTTGCGTAAATTTGTGTGTGGGGGGGGTATGTAGTGTCTCAAGAATAATGCCCATTAGAAGGTAATATTACTTTAATATTTAATACTTACATAATAAGATTTTTTAAAAAATCTTACGTGGAACATCTCACTTCCTGACATTACAAATTCAGTATTATGTAGTACCAAGAAGAGAAACTGTGATTGATCCCAATAAGAAAATGAGACAGAGTGATGTATTATCTCAAAGATGGAATATTGTCCTCTGAGTTTGAAGAAACATGATCATCAAATTTTTATGCTCTAGTTTGATTTCTCTGAAAAATTGACCTCTATATTAATGTAGAAAAGCATGAAGGGGTTTGGAGAAGGGGCAAAATTTTCCATTTACAATTTAAATGTTTGGACTTATTGACTTATTGTAGCCATGGATCCTTAAATTTTATTTCACCTGTGCATTTATTAATGGACAATACTTGTAATATTTATGTCTGTTGCCCATGATCCAGGTGGTAAAGCCAAAATCTCCAGAACCAGAAGCAACCCTGACGTTTCCATTTCTGGACAAAATGCCTGAAAGCAGCCAATTACCTTTGCCAAATCTCAGTTCTCAAGGTAAAAAGATAGAAATGTTTTGTTTTAGTTCTACGTGTTCTGCTGGGCCCATTTGTAGTGAAATAGTCTTCATTTTCAAGGCAGATTACTTCCTTTATGTTGATGTACCTTTAGCCATCGGGTTTGCCGGAGTCCATGATGGCTGAATTAATCACTTCAGAATGGAGGTCTGGAGCTACAGTCTCTATTTGGCTTAGCCAGGAACCCCAGCTGCCAAGACCGTTTTGTCAGCCAGGCACAGTAGGCACAGTAGGGCCTATACAAGGATTTGATACCTGAAAATAATTTTTATTGGCTCTTAAATATTTTAAAAATTACAAAATAAAAAATCAATAACTTTAATAAAGAGTTTATGATCTTAATATTATGTCAACTTCATTAACTGTTAATTATCTAGTCTTCCTAAAATACTCATTTAATTTGACAGTGATTTTGGAAGAAAGTCAGATTTTCTTGCCCCATAATAGTTCCTGGCTGTGCATGATGATTACCAAGAAACATTCATGATCATAGGTTAAACGTGTTACTCATAGCCAAAAACTTTAATCTTTCCAAAAATTCTTTATAGTTAGAATATATAGTTATATGGAACACATATATATAGGCTGAGGATAAACCTTAATATATTTCATATGTTTGATACATTTTATTTTTTTTTAACAACTTTATTGTAGTATAACTGCTTTACAATGGTGTGTTAGTTTCTGCTGTATAACAAAGTGAATCAGCTATATGTATACACATATCCCCATATCTCTTCCCTTTTGTGTCTCCCTCCCACCCTCCCTATCCCACCCCTCTAGGTGGTCACAAAGCACCGAGCTGATCTCCCTGTGCTATGCGGCTGCTTCCCACTAGCTATCTATTTTACATGTGGTAGTGTATATATGTCCATGCCACTCTCTCACTTTGTCCCATGTTTGATACATTTTAACATGTTTGGTATAATGTAGGGAGGGATGGCCTCAAAAAATATGGGAGTTTAGTGCCTATGAAGGTCTTAAAATGGCAATGGCCACTGCAAACTCCCCAAGTACCTTTAGGCCATGTATAGGTTGTGAATTCACCCCTTTACTCTTTAAGAGCCCAACTTGAATCCCTTTATCTTGGTAAGAACCCCAGGCGCCCACAACCACCAGAAAGGAGCCTGAGGGATGTGAACGGTGGGGGGATGGGTCCTGAGGATTCCACGATCCGTAGGGACTGTGCTTCACAAGAGACAGACCACCGGGCTTTACTGGTATGAGTTCTCTCTCTTTACTGATGTGATGTGAAAACGGCTAGAGTTCAGGAGGCAAAAACTATAAGGTTTCTTGTTTTTCTTTTTTAATGTGCTTTCCCCAGTACACTTTATAGATCTATCAGTCCAGGCAAAGAGAGGATGTACAGGGTCATTGTGGCTGGGGATTTATTGTTACTTTTCTTTTCAAGGATGGGCAGCTCTTTGGCAGAATGCTATTTGGCTTCCATTAGTCTTTGTTGACGGCTGGGAGATAAGTTGGGCTCTATCTACATAACAGGAAGTACTCGGGAGGGAATTAATTGGTACAGGTACTGATGATCACTAGCTTCTTAATGTGGAAACAAGTTCAATACTGTCGTCAAAGCATTTGATTTAAATTCGTCAGCCCTACTGTCCTGAAGGGAAGTGACAAAAGTAAATTCTCCTAACTGGGCCAGCAATTGGTCACATTTAGATTTTAATTCTGCCCTATTTCTAGCACTTTTTAATTGTGTATATAAGTAATATAGAGAAGAAATAGATATTTTAAGCCATATTAATTAGTTTTATTGTCTTAGGTATTTTTACATCTAATTATCTGTTGTAAGGCATTTCGGTTTTGTAAAATGTGCTGTTGAATTAAGGGACTTTACTTCATGCTTTATCTAAGGTGAATGAAAAATAAAATTCAGTGACACTAGAGCATTTCCAAAATCATTCTTCAAGGTGGGATTATATTTGTCATACACCCATTCCATACTCTTGTCTGGCTCATGGAAGCTGTAATTACAGCTGCAGGCTCTGGAGACAGAAGGCCTGGCTTCAAATTCTGGCTCTTCGAGTTCTAATCTGCATGATCTTACCCATCAAGTTCTCTCTAATCTCTAACTGTCACCTGTAAACTGGAAATAATAACAGTACCAACCTCATAGGGCTGTTGGAAGAATTAAATGAGATAAACCAAAAAAAAAAAAAGCATTTAGCTCAACACCTGACCTAGAATAAGCACTACAGTATAATCTAGTAGCTGCAGAATAGTTGCAGTAAGAGTAGAAGTATAAAGCAAGGTGCCAGGCAGGAATAAAGCATTCTTAAATGCTCTCCTTAAAATAGGAGTATTTATATTATAGAGACATAGCAGTAATTTTCAAACCTGAGATGTGGCAGGGTCTCCTGCAGGGTTAATTAAAACACCACTCTCTGAGGGTGTGGAAAAAAGGGAACACTCTTGCACTGTTGGTGGGAATGTAAATTGATACAGCCACTATGGAGAACAGTATGGAGGTTCCTTAAAAAACTAAAAATAGAACTACCATACGACCCAGAATCCCACTACTGGGCATATACCCTGAGAAAACCATAATTCAAAAAGAGTCATGTACCAAAATGTTCATTGCAGCTCTATTTACAATAGCCAGGACATGGAAGCAACCTAAGTGTCCATCATCGGATGAATGGATAAAGAAGATGTGGCACATATATACAATGGAATATTACTCAGCCATAAAAAGAAACGAAATGGAGTTATTTGTAGTGAGGTGGGTGGAGTTAGAGTCTGTCATACAGAGTGAAGTAAGTCAGAAAGAGAAAAACAAATACAGTATGCTAACACATATATATGGAATCTAAGGGAAAAAAAAATGGTTCTGAAGAACCTAGTGGCAAGATGGGAATAAAGACACAGACCTACTAGAGAATGGACTTGAGGATGTGGGGAGGGGGAAGGGAAAGATGTGACAAAGTGAGAGAGTGGCATGGTCATATATACACTACCAAACATAAAATAGCTAGCTAGTGGGAAGCAACCGCATAGCACAGGGAGATCAGCTCTGTGTTTTGTGACCACCTAGAGAGGTGGGATAGGGAGGGTGGGAGGGAGGGAGATGCAAGAGGGAAGAGATATGGGGACATATGTATATGTATAACTGATTCACTTCATTATAAAGCAGAAACTAACACACCATTGTAAAGCAATTATGCTCCAATAAAGATGTTAGAAAATAAATAAATAAATAAATTTTAAAAATTTTAAAAACACCACTCTCTGGACCCCACCCGTACAGCGTCTGATTGTGTAGGTCTGGGCTGGGCCACAGTATTTACATTTCTAACAAGTTCCCAAAGGTGATGGTGATGCTGCAGATCCAGGGACCACACTCTGGAAACCACTGGCTTGAAGTATGTGTTTAAATTGTGCACCAAAAACATCGCTGGTAGATGTAAAAATAACATTAATGCTTGTTTGGAGTGTATAAAGTTCCTATCTTTCAAGAAGCAAAAGGCCTCTAATAAATGTAGTCTTAAGAGACATGATTTGTCTTTAATTGGGGGTTGGCGGGGGAGTATAGGGCTTTGCCCAGCTATAAAAAGTCAGCATACATTTAAGTGACTGGTCAGAGGCTGCACATCAAGTCCAAAGAAGCTGTAGGTTCAGGATCAGGAATCCTGGAGCCATACCTAATATTCTCTCCCCAGGACAGTGAGGACGCCATCATCTCCACCAAGTCGTCTGTTTCTCGACTGCTCAGACAGGCTACTGCAGACGTGCTGGGGGCCCTAGTGGTGCTCCACAGATTTCCCTCAAACATACGCATGTGCATAAATAGTCTTTGAATACTCTGAAAACATTCATAAAATAACATTTAAAGAGGAAAGATTTCCTTTTCTCAACTGTCTCCCAATAGTAGAAAGATATCTTGAATTGATGTTTCAGGAAAATATGTGCACATTTTTAAAACCGATGTCTTTATTTGCATTGAGAATGATGACAGATGAGCATAGCATATAGGTTAAGGATGCAAATGCTTGCCTTCAGCTTCTGTCTGCTTGATGCCACCCCATGACAGATACACACATACACATCTTTTTTACTACACACGTATATAACTGCCACCACAGACTTCCATAATAACATTTATAAAGGGTGTAAGAATAGTTGAACTTATCTCTGCTGTCTTTTGTACTTTTCTAGTGCTTTCCAAAAGCAATGTAAACTGTGCATTTTGCCCTTACATCACACATCATCCCATCATTTTGAGATTCAGCATCTTCACAATATCACCTTTAAGTATGAGCTCCTAAACTCCCACCCAACACCAAACAGTAGCATAAACTGGCCTATCTATGGACTTTTGTCCACATCTTCGGGTTTTGTGTGCATTTTATTGAGATATTTTGTACTTTGGATTCTTTCACTCTCAATCCTTGTTCTGATGACAGCCGAACCTCCATTAGTACTTGGGAGTGTGGTTCTGTTCAAGTCTCAGCCCTGTTTTCATGGTTTTCTATTTGTTCTGTTCTGCCATCTGATCTAGAGTCGCCTGGCACTGCCAGCGTTCTGCTGAGAGTTCAGAACTCTTGGCGACGTTCCCAGTTTTTCTCCCAGTCAGGTAAAATGCATACTGGGGAGCTCTATTTCTTTTTTGCAAAATCCATGTTGTGGGCAACCAATTATATCTGGTACTTTTCTTCATTTCTGATTCCAGGGGCACACAGTTAGCAAAGAGCTGGTTCATTGATATCAGTACCAGTTATCAGTACCAAAATTGGGGGAAATTCGCAGAATTTTACTTTGATTTTGAAAATCCAAAGAAATAATATTCACCTCTTTCTTTAGGGTCTTCTTCTTCTTTTTTTTTTTTAAACAAAGATTAGAAGCATTTACCTGGAACTGGTAACGGTCCTCTTGTTAACTGTGTCACCTTCTCTACTTCCTGGATGACATCTGGCCTCTCTCTGTGTGATCCTTCTCTGTGTCAGACAGTGAGGGAACTGGTCAGTCAAGCCAGAGTGCAAGGTGCCTTAAAACGAGCACTCATAGGAATAGATTTCGCTTCCTATAATCTAGTACCTGGTGCTAATTGATGTGATCAATCATATTACACTGGTCATAACTTCTCTTGGTGATGGGTACAAGCTGCTTCAGGGGTCTGCTTTATCATGATTTTCTAATGCTCTTGGCTAACCAAAAAAAGTTGGTTTGAAGCTGACATAGGAACCACACTCCACTGAGATGATCAAAAAAGAAAGACAATTAGAAACTACTCACATTGTGATCTTTATTCCTTTCTTTCTGTACAGTGGATACTCCAAGCAGTGAAAAGTCGCCTGTAACTACACCTGTAAGTAATTCCTATTGAGGAATATGATCATGCATTTAGTGTGATTTTAATTTATAAGGTATTTGATTCACTTAAAGGGGATTCAATCAAAAACGGTCTCCAAACTTTTGATTGTAAAAGAATATTTTTGTCGGATATAATGCTGTCAGTTGAATCATGGCGAAAGAGATGGGTTAGCATTTTGCAGAGCTGTTATCATGCCTGGAAGCAAAATGGTGAGTCAGGAAAGTAAAATCTAAAAGAAACAACCAAAATGAATGTGACATAAGGAATTAGTAATAAAATATGCAACTTCTGTAGACATTCAAAATCAGCTTTTTAAATGAAGACAATACTTTAACACAGCGTACCATTGGCAGACAGGGCCCAGCCTGGACTTTCTCTGGGAGACCCATGCTGTCTGGATTATATTCCTTCTCACAATCAGTATCTTGAATAATATATATTTTTTAACATCTTTGTTGGAGTATAACTGCTTTACAATGGTGTGTTAGTTTCTGCTGTATAACAAAGTGAATCAGCTATACGTGTACACACATCCCCATATCTCTTCCCTTTTGTGTCTCCCTCCCACCCTCCCTATCCCACCCCTCTAGGTGGTCACAAAGCACCGAGCTGATCTCCCTGTGCTATGGGGCTGCTTCCCACTAGCTATCTATTTTACGTTTGGTAGTGTATATAAGTCCATGCCACTCTCTCACTTTGTCCCAGCTTACCCTTCCCCCTCCCCGTGTCCTCAAGTCTATTCTCTACGTCTGTGTCTTTATTCCTGTCCTGCCCCGAGGTTCTTCAGAACCTTTTTTTTTTTTAGATTCCATATATGTGTGTTAGCATATGGTATTTGTTTTTCTCTTTCTGACTTACTTCACTCTGTATGACAAACTCTAACTCCACCCACCTCACTACAAATAACTCGATTTCATTTCTTTTTATGGCTGAGTAATATTCGATTGTATATATGTGCCACATCTTCTTTATCCATTCATCTGTCGATGGACACTTAGGTTGCTTCCATGTCCTGGCTATTGTAAATAGAGCTGCAATGAACATTGTGGTACATGACTCTTTTTGAATTATGGTTTTCTCAGGGTATATGCGCAGTATTGGGATTGCTGGGTCCTATGGTAGTTCTATTTCTAGTTTTTTGAGGAACCTCCATACAGTTCTCCATAGTGTCTGTATCAATTTACATTCCCACCAACAGTGCAAGAGGGTTCCCTTTTCTCCACACCCTCTCCAGCATTATTGTTTGTAGATTTTTTGATGATGGCCATTCTGACTGGTGTGAGGTGATACCTCATGGTAGTTTTGATTTGCATTTCTCTAATGATTAGTGATGTTAAGCATCCTTTCATGTGTTTGTCGGCAGTCTGTATATCTTCTCTGGAGAAATGTCTATTTAGGTCTTCTGCCCATTTTTGGATTGCGTTGTTTGTTTTTCTGATATTGAGCTGCATGAGCTGCTTGTATATTTTGGAGATTAATCCTTTGTCAGTTGGTTCGTTTGCAAATATTTTCTCCCATTCTGAGGGTTGTCTTTTCGACTTGTTTATGGTTTCCTTTGCTGTGCAAAAGCTTTTAAGTTTCATTAGGTCCCATTTGTTTATTTTTGTTTTTATTTTCTTTCTCTAGGAGGTGGGTCAAAAAGGATCTTGCTGTGATTTATGTCATAGAGTGTTCTGCCTATGTTTTCCTCTAAGAGGTTTATAGTGTCTGGCCTTACATTTAAATCTTTAATCCATTTTGAGTTTATTTTTGTGTATGGTGTTAGGGAGTGTTCTAATTTCATTCTTTTACATGTAGCTGTCCAGTTTTCCCAGCACCATTTGTTGAAGAGGCTGTCTTTTCTCCCTTGTATATTCTTGCCTCCTTTATCAAAGATAAGGTGACCATATGTGTGTGGGTTTATCTCTGAGCTTTCTATCCTGTTCCATTGATCTATATTTCTGTTTTTGTGCCAGTACCATACTGTCTTGATTACTGTAGCTTTGTAGTATAGTCTGAAGTCAGGGAGCCTGATTCCTCCATCTCCATTTTTCTTTCTCAAGATTGCTTTGGCTATTCAGGGTCTTTTGTGTTTCCATACAAATTGTGAAATTTTTTGTTCTAGTTCTGTGAAAAATGCCATTGGTAGTTTGATAGGGATTGCACTGAATCTGTAGATTGCTTTGGGTAGGATTTTCACAATGTTGATTCTTCCAATCCAAGAACATGGTATATCTCTCCATCTGTTTGTATCATCTTTAATTTCTTTCATCAGTGTCTTATAGTTTTCTGCATACAGGTCTTTTGTCTCCTTAGGTAGGTTTATTCCTAGGTATTTTATTCTTTTTGTTGCAATGGTAAATGGGAGTGTTTCCTTAATTTCTCTTTCAGATTTTTCATCATTAGTGTATAGGAATGCAAGAGGTTTCTGTTCATTAATTTTGTATCCTGCTGCTTTACCAAATTCATTGATTAGCTCTAGTAGTTTTCTGGTAGCATCTTTAGGATTTTCTATGTATAGTATCATGTCATCTGCAAACAGTGACAGTTTTACTTCTTCTTTTGCGATTTGGATTCCTTTTTCTTCTCTGATTGCTGTGGCTAAAACTTCCAAAACTATGTTGACAAATAGTGGTGAGAGTGGACGACCTTGTCTTGTTCCTGATCTTAGTGGAAATGGTTTCAGTTTTTCACCATTGAGAACGATGTTGGCTGTGGGTTTGTCATATATAGCCTTTATTATGTTGAGGTACGTTCCCTCTATGCCTACTTTCTGGAGGGTTTTTATCATAAATCGGTGTTGAATTTTGTCAAAAGCTTTTTCTGCATCTATTGAGATGATCATGTGGTTTTTCTCCTTCAGTTTGTTAATATGGTTTATCACATTGATTGATTTGCGTATATTGAAGAAACCTTGCATTCCTGGGATAAACCCCAGTTGATCATGGTGTATGATCCTTTCCATGTGCTGTTGGATTCTGTTTGCTAGTATTTTGTTGAGGATTTTTGCATCTCTGTTCATCAATGATATTGGCCTGTAGTTTTCTTTGTTTGTGGCATCTTTGTCTGGTTTTGGTATCAGGGTGATGGTGGCCTTGTAGAATGAGTTTGGGAGTGTTCCTCCCTCTGCTATATTTTGGAAGAGTTTGAGAAGGATGGGTGTTAGCTCTTCTCTAAATGTTTGATAGAATTCACCTTTGAAGCCATCTGGTCCTGGGCTTTTGTTTGTTGGAAGATTTTTAATCACAGTCTCAATTTCAGTCCTTGTGATTGGTCTGTTTATATTTTCTGTTTCTTCCTGGTTCAGTTTCAGAAGGTTGTGCTTTTCTAAGAATTTGTCCATTTCTTCCAGGTTGTCCATTTTATTGGCATATAATTGCTTGTAGTAATCTCTCATGATCCTTTGTATTTCTTCAGTGTCAGTTGTTACTTCTCCTTTTTCATTTCTAATTCTATTGATTTGAGTCTTCTCCGTTTTTTTCTTGATGAGTCTAGCTAATGGTTTATCAATTTTGTTTATCTCCTCAAAGAACCAGCTTTTAGTTTTATTCATCTTTGCTCTCACTTCCTTCATTTCTTTTTCATTTATTTGTGATCTGATCTTTATGATTTCTGTCCTTCTGCTAACTTTGAGGTTTTTTGTTCTTCTTTCTCTAATTGCTTTAGGTGTAAGGTTAGGTTGTTTATTTGAGATGTTCTTGTTTCTTGAGGTAGGATTGTATTGCTATAAACTTCCCTCTTAGAACTGCTTTTGCTGCATGCCATAGGTTTTGGGTCGTCGTGTTTTCATTGTCATTTGTTTCTAGGTATTTTTTAATTTCCTCTTTGATTTCTTCAGTGGTCTCTTGGTTATTTAATAGTGTATTGTTTAGCCTCCATGTGCTTGTGTTTTTCACAGATTTTTTTCCTGTAATTGATATCTAGTCTCATAGCGTTGTGGTCGGAAAACATACTTGATACAATTTCAATTTTCTTAAATTTACCAAGGCTTGATTTGTGACCCAAGATATGATCTATCCTGGAAAATGTTCCATGAACCCTTGAGAAGAAAGTGTAATATCCTGTTTTTGGATGGAATGTCCTATAAATATCAATTAAGTCCATCTTGTTTAATGTATCATTTAAAGCTTCTGTTTCCTTATTTATTTTCATTTTGGATGATCTGTCCATAGGTGAAAGTGGGGTGTTAAAGTCCCCTACTATTATTGTGTTACTGTCAATTTCCCCTTTTACGGCTGTTAGCATTTGCCTTATGTATTGAGGTGCTCCTATGTTGGGTGCATAAATATTTACAATTGTTATATCTTCTTCTTGGATTGATCCTTTGATCATTATGTAGTGTCCTTCTTTGTCTCTTGTAATAGTCTTTATTTTAAAGTCTATTTTGTCTGATATGAGAATTGCTACTCCAGCTTTCTTTTGATTTCCATTTGCATGGAATATCTTTTTCCATCCTCTCACTTTCAGTCTGTATGTGTCCCTACGTCTGAAATGGGTCTCTTGTAAACAGCATATGTATGGGTCTTGTTTTTGTATCCATTTAACCAAGCTATGTCTTTTGGTTGGAGCATTTAGTCCATTTACATTTAAGGTAGTTATCGATATGTATGTTCCTATTACCATTTTCTTAACTGTTTTGAGTTTGTTATCGTAGGTCTTTTCCTTCTCTTGTGTTTCCTGCCTAGAGAAGTTCCTTTAGCATTTGCTGTAAAGCTGGTTTGGTGGTGCTGAATTCTCTTTGCTTTTGCTTGTCTGTAAAGCTTTTAATGTCTCCGCTGAATCTGAATGAGATCCTTGCTGGGTAGAGTAATCTTGGTTGTAGGTTTTTCCCTTTCATCACTTTAAATATGTCCTGCCACTCCCTTCTGGTTTGCAAAGTTTCTGCTGAAAGATCAGCTGTTAACCTTATGGGGATTCCCTTGTATGTTATTTGTTGCTTTTACCTTGCTGCTTTTACTATTTTTTCTTTGTATTTAATTTTTGATAGTTTGATTAATATGTGTCTTGGCGTGTTTCTCCTTGGATTTATCCTGTATGGGACTCTCTGTGCTTCCTAGACTTGATTGACTATTTCCTTTCCCATGTTAGGGAAGTTTTCAACTATAATCTCTTCAAGTATTTTCTCAGACCCTTTCTTTTTCTCTTCTTCTTCTGGGACCCCTATAATTCGAATGTTGGTGCGTTTAATGTTGTCCCAGAGGTCTCTGAGACTGTCCTCAACTCTTTTCATTCTTTTTTCTTTATTCTGCTCTGCGGTAGTTATTTCCACTGTTTTATCTTCCAGGTCACTTATCCGTCCTTCTGCCTCAGTTATTCTGCTATTGATCCCTTCTAGAGAATTTTTAATTTCATTTATTTCGTTGCTCATCATTGTTTGTTTGCTCTTTAGTTCTTCTAGGTCCTTGTTAAATGTTTCTTGTATTTTCTCCATTCTATTTCCAAGATTTTGGATCATCTTTACTATCATTACTCTGAATTCTTTTTCAGGTAGACTGCCTATTTCCTTTTCATTTGTTTGGTCTGGTGGGTTTTTACCTTGCTCCTTCATCTGCTGTGTATTTCTCTGTCTTCTCATTTTGCTTAACTTACTTTGTTTGGGGTCTCCATTTCGCAGGCTGCAGGTTCATAGTTCCCGTTGTTTTTGGTGTCTGCCCCCAGTGGGTAAGCTTGGCTCAGTGGGTTGTGTAGGCTTCCTGGTGGAAGGGACTAGTGCCTGTGTTCTGGTGGATGAGGCTGGATCTTGTCCTTCTGGTGGGCAGGACCAAGCTGGGTGGTGTGTTTTGGGGTGTCTGTGAACTTATTATGATTTTAGACAACCTCTTTGCTAATGGATGGGTTTGTGTTCCCATCTTGCTAGTTGTTTGGCATGGGGTGTCCAGCACTGTAGCTTGCTGCTTGTTGAGTGGAGCTGGGTCTTAGCATTGAGATGGAGATCTCTGGGAGAGCTTTCGCCGTTTGATATTACATGGGGCTGAGAGGTCTCTGGTGGACCAATGTCCTGTACTCGACTCTCCCACCTCAGAGGCTCAGGCCTGACACCCGGCCAGAGCACCAAGGCCTGTTTTTTAGGAATTCTGGGGTATTTTGTTCTTTGTTTTCTTTCTTTCAGGTATTTTTTTTCTTACTTAGTTGCAATGAAATTTCCAGGAATGAAACAATAGGCAGGTGAATGGTCTCCAATTCAAAGCCAGGCATTTGTCAAGCTCTTGCTAGTTCTTGTTTCCCTGGTTTCCCTGAAAGGGAGAAGCAGGAGGTGGTGCCGGGCTCTGTCCCTACTGCTTCCCCGTGCAGACCAGTGCACACACGTCCTCTCACTGCCTCTGCTCTTGGAGGGGCAGCCTGTGAACACACGTCCCAGTCCGGGGCATGTAGGGCTGTGGTACGGACCGTCTGTGTATTTCTCACTCTGTCCCGTCTGCCACAGATCGGCTGCTTCACCCTCTTCTGCGAGCCTCAAATGCTTCCCTTCCAGTTAGGAAGGAATCTTTATCGTCCTTTCTGGTGTCCAAGGTCTTCTGCTAGTTTTCAGCTGGTGTTCTGTGAGAACTGTTGCATCTGTAGATGTATTCCTAATGCATATGAGGAGAGAGATGAACTCCACGTCCACCTACTCCTCCACCATCTTGAATATCAGTATCTTGAATAATATTAACTGTACATTTAGTTTTCAGTTCTTTATTTCGATGAAATAAAAAGAGCACTTGCTAATTAAAATGTCAAGACACATGACACTGTAGAAATTCCTTGCTGCTGAATTATACCTGGACATTCTCCATAGACCTGACTCTTCTCTGAACTGAGTGTTTCCAATGCTGGGCCTGGAATACTCACCCTCTGAAATTTGCATTGGTTTGGAGCCTTCCTCTATGGCACAATCAACTGTAGCATTTCCTGAGGCCCCCAGGTGTAGCTGCATAATCACTGCTGCACCTTTGATTACAGATTTACTAACCATATGACCCTGAAGGTGCTGTATAACTTCTCTGAACCTTGTCTTCCTTGGTAGTGCAATGAGATAATAATACTTTCAGAGTGTTGTGGACTTTATTTGAAATAATTACACAGAAGCCTGTAGCACAGTGCCCAATACATGAACGAATCCTCCCCAGTGGCTAATCCAAGAGGCCCACCATAGCCAACACCAATTCTTATCTATAGGTAAATTGTCTCACTTTGGGAATTCCTAAGTACCTGTGCAGAATGGAGAAGGGACCCATCACCCATCACAAACCCCCCCCCCCCAATATCTCCAGCCACATTCCAGAACTACCATCCGTTTGTGGAGGCTCAGTCTTAAGCCAGTACTGGGAATCCTGAGTTTGTTGGGAAGCTGAGTACATCCACAGAGGATGGGACCCCCAGAAGGACCCCAAGGCTGGCATTCATGGCACAGATCTGAAGAGTAGTATAACATAACCCATTGAGTTCCATTTTAAATGTCACGGGAACAACCATGTCAAATTGTTCTAGTCCCCCCTGGCAGGGATGGAGAGGAAGGGCGTCCTACAGAGATACATTCTTATTTCTGTGTATGGAAAATAGAATAAGAGAGAAATTACTGACCTATATAAGTGAATTCTCGAAAATACCCACCTAAATTTGATGTTCTTTTGATGATAAACAGCTCTTCATAGAATGGAAAATTAAAAGAAATTGGAAAATAAGAGAAGGTTGAGGGGAAGTAAGCATTCGATTAGTCTGAACTCGATAGACTTGGAGCAGTTTTGCTCAGACGTGAAGTGGCCCAAAGCTGTAGGGTCCACGAAGGGGAGAGAAGAGGATGCATTACCCAGCATGAAGTTATTCCATTTATTTATTCAATGAACATTTCCTGAAGACCTAAAAATTCAAGGTCTTGAGATACTTAGGGGGGATAAAGGGCCCTCTTTGCCCTCAAGGAACCCCTAGGCCAGAGAAAGATCCAGATCTGTAAACAGATAAATTATAGAACAAAGTGTGCCAAATACTCTGCATTCTTTCTCTGGAACCTTTTCTATCTCTGTTATGGTAATTATCCCACTGTCTCCTGGGGATCGTTTATATATGGGTCACTCCCTCACAACACCACCCCCATCCCCACTCTCAGCTGTAAGCTCCATGAGGCTGGGGCTCTTGGCCACCTGCTACGCCACCTGGTCATAAGTAAGTGATCAGCAAATAGTCACCGAAAAAGGAGCATGACCACTTCTCTTGCCCTCCTGTTTATCACAATGGTCTCTTCCTCTTTATCTTCCTCTGAAAATGCTCATTGTTTTTCTTTCTTGCTTTCTAACAAATATTCCATATTTTCTTCTGTGCTCAATCCCCATATCCCACACTTCTCCCCCCTGTTTCTGTTTACTCCTGACTTATTCTTGCCATTACAACCTAGGGAAACCTGAAAGTTAACTAAATAATTTCTAATTGTTGCTCTTATTTTCCTGCTGTTGGACTTTCCCCATTGGGCTCCCTATAGCTTTATTCACATTACCACACCATTTTCCTCAAAAGTCAAAGAAGGGCCATGCCCCTGAGAGAGGGTTTGAACATTTAAACTGCTTCCAAGTCTTAGGAAAATGCCAAGTGGAGCCAACCTCCAACTCCATTAATTCCAGGAGAATGTTCCACCTGGGATCCATGACATTTTATGGTCATCCAAGGAAATTTGGGAAACTCTGGATTTTATACAATAAAATAGTTTTTCTCCTGCATAACTTGTCAGAGGCTTTCATATGCAGATATGCAGCATGAATCCCAAGAGTGGCATATAGGAAATACATTTCCCTCCCTGATTTGCCCACCTTTCTCTGACTTTTTGTGACCATCCCTACCATTTGCAGGAACCACAGCAAGAGTATCCACCGAGGCCCACATTTCACATGTCTAAATACATTAAAGCTATAGATACTTATAATGTTAAAAATTGAGCAACAGCCATGGCCTGGCTCGTATTCTCAGCCTGGAGACTTCCCTGGATGGGCCAGCCATTGTGCACCTGCGTGGTAGCCTGGATCATAGGGGGCAGGGCAGGGGAGGTGGGCTGGCCCAGCTATCTTGGGCAGTAGCTAGACCCATCTAAACCTTGGATGGGACTGACTCTGTCCAGCTTCGCAGGCAGCCAGAGTAGGTAGAGTCTGCCTGCCCCGCACCCTGCCCCAGACTCTCCCCCTCCTCCCCAATTCCTTCACCCTCAACCTGCTCTTTCCCTCAGGATTCCCAGACAGTTCTAAGTGCCTGCCAAAACTATCCCATCAGAACAGAGAGAAGGGAAGAAGCACAGTTATCGGGGAGCCTGGATTGCCTCAACACCTACTCTGGGTGACAAGGGAGGCCAACTTTAAACACATCAACCTCCCCACTTTTGCTGGTTTCCCAGGGACCAGCTGTGATTTCTCTTCCCCCTTGGACCCTCTCAATCTCATTCATATTCCATGGCCTGGGTGCCCACTTTGGTTCATGCATCCTTCTCCCATTATTCCCGTTTACTCACTTGGTTCTCAAAATCACAAAAACCTTTTTTAAAAGACCAAAAAAACCAAAGTCTGTGGGTTTGAATGTTTGTTTTGTGGGCCCTGATCAGGAACTCCCCTTGCCTGGATCTCTGGTGATGCGGGTGAACACTGGTGAGTTAAATGATCCCACTTTAGAGAAAGCTGGGATGAAAAAGCAATAATAGCAGTATAAAAGATTAGTTCTATAGCACAGCAAACACCGCTTCTCACAAAATGCAGTTCTGCTGAAATAAACATTCCTATTTTCTTGGACCCAGGATCAATATGCAGAATGAGTATCTTATGCTTAGGAGCGTGAATACATTTAAGAAATCACTTCTAAGAGAAACAGAGCAAAAGCCTTCCCATGCCAGTGGCTAATTACTTCGCGTTTTCATTAGCTCCGAAAAGGTTCACAGAATCATACCAGCATATTGGAAGTAAACCAAAGAGGGACTAAGATTAAAAAGTGGTTTCTGCCAACAAAGAGCACCTTTAGATACAGGAAGGTTTCTGCTTCTGTGTGTCCGTCTGGGTGTCAAACCGTGAGTTAATTGTGCCCCTTGTCCTGGCCTGGCCTTGAGGACATGGCTCAGTTCTGATCATGGTTTTATATTCTAAACAGTTGAAGTTGTGGGCATGGGACCCAGAAGAGGAACGCAGGCGACAGGAAAAATGGCAACAGGAGCAGGAACGTTTGCTCCAGGTAGGACTGGGTTTGCTGCTTTTTTTTTTTTTCTTCTTTTTGGTGATGCTCTCTTAATTTCTGCTGTATTAAATAGATGTTTAGCCCAGGAAGTACATGGAATCAGCTTCTTCTCAGAAGTCGTTGAGTCTAAGTCTGTTCCTTTTGTGTCCATGAGACAGAATGCTCTGAGTCTAATTCCTGCCACCAGAGGTTACACTGATGAACATAAGGAGAAAGCATTTCACTTAGAAAAAAAATCCAAGTATTGATTAAGGGCCAAGCCACCCACTCATCACCTTGTTCGCTGCCAATCAAATTCCAGTCCAACTAGGGGTGGGAAGGAATTATCAGAAAGTTATTTGATAGCATACATGTGAAATAAAAGTTGACCTGGGTCTTCTTCCTTAAGTAGAAATGTTTGCTCCATCTTTGAGCAAAAGCTCCTAATTTTCAATTCTAGAAAAATTCTGAGAGTAAACTTACCATGCTCCTACTTGTTTCATCCCAGTTTTGTGGAGCAACAGAGCTTCAAAAAGTAATCTAGTAACCTTAGAAACTAACCTATGCTGAGCATTTGGGGTGTGCCAGAACTGGCATATTTGTAGGTGCTTGACATATTTTACCTACCTTCGTTCTCATAAAACTCATCAAAGTATGTCTTATTGGTCTCAGTTTGCAATTGAAGAAATTAAGGCTCAAAATAAGTTAAATAATTGCCCAAGGTCATACCTCTAATAAATGTTGAGCCTCGTTTCAAATCCAAGCTTGGGTGACTCTAAAACTCATGTTCTTTCCCCTATACTCCCAATACTATTGATTTTACCAAAAGTCATAAAGAAAAAGAATGTTAAATCTCATTTATTTTTGTGACCTTTCTGCTGATGTGTAGAAAGCAATGCTTAATGCAAGTTTATTTTACTTTTTTTTCTTATCTTTTTGTTCTAATCCTTTGGCTTAATTCCCAGGGGTGGGGAGCAAGAGTCAGCTAGATAGTTAATTAATTGTAGTGTGGCTCTAGGTCTGCCCGTTAAGTTTGACACTTTTCAAAATTACATAGGAATAAACCTTCAATACCAAAACCTAGTTCTTAGTAAGAACTAGGTTCAGCAAAGTCCCAGAGCTGCTGGGACATTTAGGTCCATTGGGAGACCACAGACCAGCCCTGGTCATCTGCTATTCTCTTGGAAGTCAGATGCCCATTCCACCAGGAGTCAGAAATTCCACAGAGTAAGGAAGACGGCCTGTGTTTCCCATGGTGGTGCTGTGTCTGTTATACTTTGAAAGGTGGCCGTGGTTTTAGGTGTGGGTTGTGGGCTTAGGGGCAAGGTGTTTATGGGGAAGGAAAGGTGTCTCTGTGTGTGTGTGTGTGTGTGTGTGGACAGATATACCACATCTTTGGCCCCTGTATCATCAGTTCATCCTCTTGGTGAGACATGTGATATAAGCTCCTAGAACCAATAAATGTAAGAAGCTTTGCTTGTTTTTCATCTTCTGTAAAGTTTTAAGGTCTGTTCCCTCTATTCTGAAGGCCCTTGGAGTCCGTTTCTAAAACTTTACAATATTAGGTTTTATAACAAAATTTTTAGCTGAAGTTTAAAAGCCTACCATGAGTTGACCAACAGTGGTTTGGCCAGAGCATTAATAGGAACATTAGGCTCGAGACAATCCCATAAAGCCCTTTTGCTCCTAAGATAATAACATAACAAGTAGTACCTGGAGGAATTCTCAGTGCCTTTTCCAAGAAGATGGAAGCACAGACTCATGTTAGCCTCAGAGAGAGGACTGACAGTAATCAACCTAAAATATTTGACTGTGCGTAGTATGTTCCAGCAAATCCTTTGTCTCTGTCATGTCAGGGATGCCATTCTCAAGGCATCCAGGGGTGTCAGTTCTCATCTTAAGCATTCGTTTTAATTTCCATGTATTCATTTCTTCTAGTCAGCTGTCAGGGACTCCAGTCACATTTTTAAAGCTCTCCTTATCCTTACATCCTTATCCTATTCAGAGTATTTTTATTTTTTTCTCCGGGAAGTGGTGACTAGTGTCATATTTTTTTCTGAAAACAATAATAGCAGTTCTGATATCAAAGCCTTCTAATGGGCTGTTTAAAAGCTACTCTTAATTCAGGAGGACTTAAAGTTAGGAAGATTCCATTTTAGTAGAATGGCCACAAGCAAAGAGTAATTCAGCCACTCAGCTAATTATCATCTTGTCCACTTTGGACCTTTCTCCATCATCTATCTTGTAAACCTGAGAGGTTTTATTTATTTTTTTAATCTTTTATTAAACTCTCCCAGCAGCAACGTATTTCTATCAGTGGAATGGCAAAACTCATCTCTGAAGGGCCCAGTAAAAGCAAACTATTGGTTTAACCTACCTCTAAGGACAAAACCCAAGTTAAGAAAGAGTTTAGAATCTTTCCATCTTTTCTCTTTCCATAAGCAAATGCCTACTCATATATCTGAAGAACAATTCTGTGAAACACCCACAGCAGAAAAGATTGTTCTCTGTTGGATTTTTATGTCCCTAACATGTCTGAGTACCACAAAATGGTATTCCCCTTTTGGTGCATGAATGGGTTAGCTTCAGAACGTTACAGCAAGAAGAGAGTCTTGCAACACATTGTACGTGATGGTTTAGCGGGGGGAAAAGTCCCAATGATGTATGCACTGGTCCATTCAGAACAATCTATGGAAATTCCATAACAGGAGAGATACCAGAAGGAGCAGGACAAGCTGAAAGAAGAGTGGGAAAAGGCCCAAAAGGAGGTGGAAGAGGAAGAACGCAGATACTATGAGGAGGTAGGAAATTCCCCGGAAGGAATTTGACCCTGAAGCCCTGATTCCTCAAAGTCTATCAGCACTTTCTCTGTCTGTGCTGTGTGTACCCATGGGGCATGTCTGATTCTCTTTACTCACAACAGAGCCCTATCAACCTTTTAAAAGAGTCCTATCCTATAGGCTGTAAAAGACCACTACTCTTCCAAGTTTAGCTTGTGGTGAGGGTGTGTTGAGTCATGGTCAAGGGGGAGAATAGAATTGTATCTCTTCTTTAGTCACAAAGGTCAGATTCTTGATTTGTCTTAGATGACATGACAGTATCAATTTGTTTATTTGTGTGTTTGTTTGAGGCAAGCATGTTTGGTAGTAGTGAATTAATATTAATTTTTATGAGGTTAATTTTGATATCAAGGCTAAGTGAATCCTTACTACTGCATTCACTGTATGGTACTACAGAGATTTAGAAGGGAGGAGAATTTGGTTTTGTTTGTTTCATTTTTAGATATACAAACCAGACCACATTCGAGTATTTGAAACTACACTTTATGTATATTATCCAAAATCTGTTTATGATTAATATTGTTGTGAATTTTTTCTTCAACAATAATTTTTGTGCATAATACTTTCCCTGATAGCATTTCTAATTAGGCCTCTTGAATCACACTAACTAATTAACTTGCAAAGACTCTGTTTTTCTAAATTAAATGCCAATTTCTAAATCATTGCCCATAGAGCATGTGATCTGATTTACATGCTTTTTAAAAGTAAGACCTTTTTTTATGCCCTGCTTGTTTGCACATAATTCTGATGTTTGTCCCTAAATTTCTTTAATGACACTTTTCTCTTGACAAATATGATTTATCCTTTCTCCCCCTTTCATTAATTCCTGTCCTTCCCCTAGGAGCGCAAAATAATTGAGGACACTGTGGTTCCATTTACTATTTCTTCAAGTTCTGCAGACCAGCTGTCTACATCCTCCTCTGTGACTGAAGGCAGTGGGACAATGGTAAGACCATAGATTAAAAGGAATTCGTGAAATAAGAAAACTAAAATAGAAGTACTAAACCACAAGGCCAAGTTTTCCACCAGTCTAAATCCAGGGCTAGCTGTTTCTCTAGAATCATGTCAGCTACTACGTGGCCATTGTACCCCATCATACTGTCATTGCCGTGGTGAAACCCTAGAGTCAATCCCTGAGAGCAGTAAACATATTACTGAGGCCAGCCCTGCCCCTGCAGGCTGGAAACCAAAGTCTCTGCACTGGTTGGCAAGACCCTGGTTAGTGATGCCATGTGCTGGAATGTCTTTCTAAATGCCCATCATTCATTCATTTAGCAGAAGTATGTTTCTCTCTGCCAGACCGTACATCCCTTTGCACTGGATATTTGCAGCAGGATGCCAACAGTACACTCTCACCGGCCTCCATGAAAGTTTCTTCTGAATCACTCTTAAAATTCCATATGAATATATATATAAATATGTGTCTTCAGGGTCTGGAGAGAGTCCAGAAACGCTGGTCAACCTCCATATCCCCCAAATAAGGTCATGGAGGTAGTGGACAGAGGTCATACCAACACCTGGATAGTCCATAATCTGCATTTTAGTTTTTGATGGTATAATAACAGAATAAATTCATTTTGCAATAAACATAATATCACTTGGGTATATGTCATATTAGTCATTTCTGTAGTCAATTAATACATGATGCAATACACTAAAATTTTTAAATTATCCAATTTTAACTTAATACAAATGAAGATTGTACAAAAGTAATTCACCAAATTTGATATTGCATGGTCACTCAGGAAGCTCAAATTATTGCTTGTCTTTGCTGTTATATACAAAGATTATCACAAAAGCCAAATCTTTCATGTCTCTTTCATATATTGCAATGATAATTATGAAAGATTTTCTAGACTTTAAAATAAGTTATTTATGTATTATCATCAAAGGAATTCTACACTGTCCAAAAATTTTTCAATGTTTACCAGCCATTTTCAAATATCAAAATTTGAAGTGTATTGTTTTTTATTTCTATTTTATTTTTTAAACATCTTTATTGGAGTATAATTGCTTTACAATGGTGTGTTAGTTTCTGCTTGTTTTTTATTTACATTTTTTAAATTTAAATTAAACATTAAAATTTTTTTAATTTTTTTATACAATTTTTAAAGGTTACACTACATAATCTGCATTTTGAAATAACCCACAGGCACTCAAATGCCACTTGTCCTGAAATAAGCAATCCTATGACTTTGTTTTATTTTGAAAGATGGGTTTTCTAGCCAGTTAGTTCCCTTTTATGATAACTTTTGAGAGAGAGCCAGGTTACATGTTCATTTCAAATCATTGGAAATCAGTTAGTATTCAGTTAATTTGAACGAACGACTGTTCTTTAAATTGTAGTCAATGTGATTGAGAAAACGCTTCAGATATTCCATGGCCAGACATGAGTATTGTCCAGTGTGTTTAAAAATTATATTCAAGATTATCCTTGTTTTCCCCATTAGAATAAGATGGACTTGGAAAACTGTCGAGAGGAAGAACAAAAGACAAGACAGAAGAAACCATTCCAGGGGGATAACAGTGGCTCATTGCTTAAGACTAAGGAAGGTGACCCACTGGAGGAAAAGGGCAGGTATGAACCGTTCCAGGCTTTCCACCCATATGTGCAAAGCCGGACTGTGCCCCTTCACTCCCAGGAAGGGCACCCATCACTAAGGCAAATCATATTCAGCTTTGAAATTATCATTCCAATGATACATTATACATATATTATCGCTTGAAGACATTGTAATAGCTCTAAAGTCAGTGTTCTTATACTATTGAATATAAATAGCCTTATTTTTAAATAGGTGAAACCTTTTTTTAAATGAGGGGAGACAGTATAGATCACCAACGGAGCATGTTGTCAATTCAAAGTCCCAAACCTAAATACCACTCACCTGAAATGGTTAATGTGTCTGGAGGGATAGAGTTTAAAATGGGGCTGTGGTGTGGATATAGAGAACAGACTGGTGGTTGCCAAGGGGAAGGGGGTTGGGGAGGGATGGAGTGGGAAGCTGGGGTTAGCAGATGTAAGCTATTATATATAGAATGGACAAACAACAAGGTCCTACTGTACAGCACAGAGAACCTATGGTAAACCATAGTGGAAAAGAATATTTTAAAAAAGAATGTATATGTGTGTGTATATATAAATATATATATATATATATATATATATATATATATATATATATAACTGAACCACTTTGCTGTAAAACAGAAATTAACACAACATTGTGAATCAACTATACTTAAATTAAAAAATAAATTAAAACTAAAAAAAAAGAAAAAAAAATATTATATCAATACTGATTCATTAACTGTAACCAAAGTACCATACTCACAGAAAACAACAGGGGAAACTGCATGCAGGGTAGATGGGAAGTCTCTGTACTATCTTTGCAATTTTTTTAAATGACTCTAAGATTGGTCCACAGAAATAAAGTTTATTTAAAAGAAGAAAAAAAAATGAGGCCGTGGTGTCCTACTCACGGTGGTTTGACTATGGACCTGAACTTTGCCATTAGTACCCTCTGACCTGTGAGAAGCCATGTTTACTCTGGGTGATAATATAAAGGATAGCCAACAAACCGGTTGGTCATGGGTAATCCCCCTACCCCATGGGTTCCAGTATGTTCCATGGGAGATCAGAACAGGATACCCAGAAACTCCTGGAGCATTCAGAGCTAGCTCAGACTGGAGCAGAATCTGGTTGTAGGTACAGACTGTAGTGAGTTTATTGATGCGACCCCATGCCTGACCTAAAAGGGACCTGCAGAAACCCAAGAGGCTGGCAGTGCTCTGCCACCAGCAAGTTCTTTATGACACAGATGTTTGCCTCTGGGGCTCCGATATATCAGATAGATGTTGGAACGTGTGCATGCATGTGTGTGTGTGCATACACACTTGGGTACACACACAACATCCTCAGAGGGACCCAAAGACACAAAAGGCTATCTAAGTATCATTTTCAAAGACTGGCCAATTTGAAAGGTTGGCTGGGAGCTGAGCTCTTCTGGTGGGATTTGCACTGAGAATTCTCCTATGCTCATCAGCTAGGAGACTCGGTGAATTGTAAGATATTAGAGCTTGGGGCCCATGTCCAGAGCCTGCAGAGCCCTTGGAACAGCACATCTGTTTCCAGTTAACACTATTTAAAGAGACTTTCCAGTTTTTGAAATGAAAGCCACTAGTCAGGAATATTTGAAGGGTGCTAATAAGCATTTTCCATGAATTACTGCTCGTTCTCCAGACAGTCCGTGTTGTCGCCAGAAACCTTTAAAAAAATCTCCTCCATGTCTCCTTTCTTTGCACATAGAAGCTACTAAAGGACCAGTGAATTACCATAGGCTGCCGAAGCCCCATGTGGCCCAAATATTTTCCACAATAAGTCCTCTCTTGTGAAAATCTGGGAGATTGCATTTAGCTCTGGCACCCCTTGAAATGATTAGAATGAAGAATTTTGTGGGGAAGGAGGTAGAGAGGACATCAGAAATGATGGTTTGTTAAACTGCTGGATAATGAAAATGTGTAGCATTTTACAGTATTCTAAATCCATTTTAAATCTAGTTTAAAATAAAAAGAATAAATATTTATTTAGCCCCATTTCTTTTTTCGTATTGTAATCGGTCCTGAGGGATAATATCAATAATTTTAGTTCAGTTGCTTTTATTCCTGTTCTGAAATATATTTGTTATTGTAACAGCCTAACTCAAGGAGTCTTGACTCATTCTGAGAACCCTGCATTGAAAGGACTCTATCAGGACCTCCAGCTGGATACAGAAGCTGGGGCCTCACCCTGTGGGATGAACCCACAGCTAGCTCAGGGTAAGAATGGAGAAAACCAACCCCCATGTTTCAATTATTGTAAGACCCCTTCCCCACCCCATCGTCCAGACAGATATGACCTCTGCTGGCTGCAAGTTTCTCTTCCAGCTTATGCTAAACAGCACGGTCCGGAGGCTCCATGAAATCACTGTGAGACCTCAGCAGGCATTAGCACTTTAAAGAAATGTGATCACTAAGCACTAAGGTGGCAACTTTACTGAGCACTAAGTGTATGTTCTTTACTTGGCCTCAGATCCATCCCGAAATCAGCAGGTATCAAACCCACCAATGCACATTTTAGAAGATGTGAAGCCAAAAACCCTCCCATTGGACAAAAGCATTAACCATCAGATTGAGTCTCCGAGTGAAAGGCGGAAGTGAGTAACCAAATAAGATGGGTGTGGAATTTCTTTTTTTTTTTTGATTGACTAAGAAGGGGGAAAAGTGAAAAAGTGTGAGATGGCAGGATGTTAGCAGCATTTTTGTGTTTTCTCTCCATTGACTGTCATTGACAAGGTAACAAATATTTATGGAAGTTTGGAACAATCTTCCTGGCAAGTAAATATTTAGTCTGAATTTGGCAACTTAAAAGAGACAAAGTAATGTTTTTAACCCACAAATCTAAACATTGGAAAGAATGTGCAGGTCTGTTGTATTAGCAATTTATTTAAGTGAGTTAAATTGTCTCAGAGCCTATGGACAAATGTTCTCTCAAGGAGAAAATGTTTCCTCTCCTCATCATTCTCTCCCCTTAAATAACTACCCCAGGCTCTCTTCTAATTTTGTAAAAATTGTATTTTTTATAGTAATAATAGTTCGCATCATTTTTGAAACATGTCAATATAATAGGCACTGTGTTGAAGGGTTTACATATATCTTTCTCTTCTTCTTTTCATATATTAACTCACTGAACTCTCCCAATAACATTATTGGGTTATTGTTCCCATTTTACAGATGAGGAAATTGAGGCTCAGAGAAATTAAATAACTTATCCAAAGTACTTGTCTGGATGAGTGGTAGAGGGATTCAGAGTGAACCCACAGTTCCATGATAAGATCATATTTGAGCCAGAGGTTCCTTGTAATCAGTTTTTAAAAGATAATATTCATTATACTTTAACCAATCATTCTCCCTGGAGCCAGACCACCTGGATTCAAAGTATGGACTCTGACACTTGCCTGCATGGAACTTTGAGCAAGATACTTAATCTTTCTCTGTTCCAGTTTCTTCATGTATAAAATGGGAATAATAGTAGTGCCTACTTCATAGGGTTTTGTGCCTGGCAAGTAATAAGTACTATACATTGTAGGCAGTGGTGTTGATAATGACAGTGATGGTGATGATGATGATGATGATAACTTGTTTTATAAGTTCATCCTTTTATCTTATTTTTCTTGTTACATTTTTTCTCAATACACTTTTGAACCATTTTCCCCTTTTCTCTGATGTCTATCCAGTTTCTTTTCCCTATGTCTAGATGACATGCAGAATTAATAGAAGGTAAAATCACATAGAAGGAGTCGTTATTTTTATTGATTATTGTGGTGATTTTCAACCATTTTTCAAGGTGATGGTCCTTATACTTTAGGATATTCCATGAAAAGCTGATATTTTGGAGAAGACAAGCTCTGTCTGAGGAGGGAGGTTTGGGCGAACAGGGGCTCAGGGACTTATTCTGAAAGCAGTTACAAGACAGATGGCCTCACGCTCTGTTCATGTCTATGCTGGCATTTCTCTTTTCCTTGTTCTTTTCTGTCCCTTTCTTTTTTTTTTTTTTTTTTAAATCAAGGATCTTTTTTTTTTTTAAACATTGCTTTTTTTATTTTATTTTATTTATTTAGTTAGTTAGTTAGTTATGGCTGTGTTGGATCTTGGTTTCTGTGCGAGGGCTTCCTCTAGATGTGGCAAGCGGGGGCCACTCTTCATCGCGGTGCGCGGGCCTCTCTTGTTGTGGAGCACAGGCTCCAGACGCGCAGGCTCAGTAATTGTGGCTCACGGGCCCATTTGCTCCGCGGCATGTGGGATCTTCCCGGACCAGGGCTCGAACCCGTGTCCCCTGCATTGGCAGGCAGATTCTCAACCACTGCGCCACCAGGGAAGCCCTCTGTCCCTTTCTTTACCAATGAAATTAACTTTTAAAATCAAGAGCCCGGAACTGACAGCTTAATCACAGGCAGGGCTCATGTGTAACCAACAGCACCCGTAAAACCATTCTGGGGGCTTCTGGCTGGGAACCATTCTGCTTTGTAGATGCCCAATGACATATCGGTCATTAGATGTTTTGAACATTATCCCTAGTCACGTAACGAGTTTATGAATAGGGGTGGAAGGCACCTCACTGAAAAATACCTCCTTTAAGCGCTGCCCTTTATTTCTGGGCTCTCTTTAAGAACTTTTCCCTACACCCCCATTCATCTCTCCCCTCCCACCCCATCCATAATTTTTATATCTAACTTGGCGTGCAACTTTAACTAGCAAAGAGCCTGACCAAAATAAAGAATAGAAAACTATTCTGTCTTTCTGTTCAACAATGCCAGCCTGGTTTTGATATCATGCATCCAATGTCTGTACAGTCTGCTAGATGGAAATTTTCTTGTCCTTTGTAAAAAAAAAAACATGACCCCTAGGACACACTGTGGTCTTTTATTTGGTTGCCAAGGAAGTGGGGTGTTTTTTTTTTCCTTATCTAAAAAGCCTTTCCTTGTGGGATTGGGCTTCTCTTTACTTGTCATGATGTTTGGCTCCTTTCCCATGTTACAGGCAAAGCCCTCGAGAGAACTTCCAGGCTGGGCACTTGTCCCCTTGCTCCTCCACCCCTCCTGGCCAGTCACCAAACAGGTACAAGAGGTCAGCAAGCCTTTCTGAGGCTGCTTTGTTTTGGCTAGAGCCTGCTGAGCACAATCGCAACCAAATTAGTGCTTGCCGGAGGATTGTGAGGGATTTGTCCATCCATGTCTCTTCCTACACACACACACAGGCAGGAGGAAAGAACACATCCCTATCTGCCTAAAGATTTTATCAGCCCACAATCGAAAGAGCCAAGTGTGTGACGTTGGCGCGGCTGTGGCCATAGGGCTTTAATTACATTGTGCAGAACCGGCAATCTAATAAGAAAATCCACCAGACAATTGCCGGGCTCCTAAGTCGGCGCCTTTCCCTCCAAGATGGCTCGGTCCTTCTAGGCGGGATCCGCTGATGGCTCTTACAGTGAACCAGGCGGGCGCTGAGAAATGAAACTTCATCCTTCCTTTTACTCTCCGCGAGCTCTCTAATGATTGCTTCTGGACATTAATTAGGCCCCATGATATTCTTAAAAGCTGCCTGAGCTCCCAGTCCCTGGAGAGACAAATGACTGAGTACTCCAAGGTTTTCTTTGATTTAGAAATTTCATTTAACTACTGGATAAGAGGGAAATCCTAATAAATAGAGTTTGCTAAGGGCGACTCTTCCTTTTTTCTCTTGTCTTTCTGTTTCTTCTGTCCCTCTCTTTGCTTCCAAATGATATTGCATATTTTAAAATTTCCTGTGTAACTCCAAGGGCTTTCCCGACAATCGGCATCATTGCAATCCGATCTTAGCTGTGGGAAAGCTGCCTTAGAGCACAGCCATCCTGTCTGAGCCAGGTGGAATGGAAACCCAATGTGAGTTCTTCATACCGGATCACAGAACTTGGTATCAGAGCAGGGATTTGATCCCATATCTGCCTGATACCTGTTAGGCTGTGTCACAATTTCCTCTTTATTTTTAAACAACAACAACAAAATTTTTAACAGGTAAAAAGAAATGCCCTAGTGGGCCAATGCACCAATTATAGAAAAATTTAACACAACATTAAAACCTTAGTAAAGCTAAACTTGATTGTCTTTTAGGACATAAGAAAACATATGATAAATACATTTCAAGGCATTTGATCACTGTGGTTGAATAGACTACAACGCAAACTTTTTATAACAACTAACACACACACCTACACACACACACACACACACACAGAATTCCATGCCACAGTGGAGGCCTGTTGTATTTAATCTATCAATTGTCTGCATCTTATATCTAATGCTTAATTCCTGCTCATTATCAGTTCAGTAATTGTTTCACTTATGGTATAAACATTTTAAAAACTCATGTTTTATTTATTTATTTTTTTTGCGTGAGGCTCCATATTAGTGTGTTTGACCAACGATTCTAAACGGAACATTTTATTATGACGTATATTTTGCAACTTAGGTCTATAAGTGGGAAGAAGCTGTGCTCTTCGTGTGGGCTTCCATTGGGTAAAGGAGCTGCCATGATCATCGAGACCCTCGATCTCTATTTTCACATCCAGTGCTTTAGGGTATGTATTCATCTCTCTTCTGCCTAAGTACAGTCTCATAATGTCTTTTGGCCTCGTTCTGTGCTGAGTGACTACCTCCTGGAAATCCTGACAGCCTTTGCTTGTGAGGGCCCCCTGACTCTAGGTTGTACAGAAGTGTGCGTGGAGTCCATCCTTCAGGGTGAAACTCTCCTATCACGCATCCCTCTGGGATGTCGGGTTAGAGGAGGCAAAACAGATTTGTGCGACGTGTCTTTATAAAACCATTCTTCGTTGCTAAAGAGCATATACTTTAGCAGGAAGCTGAGAAAGCCACCCTGGAGGGCGATGATGCTTCTGAGTCTTTTAAGGCCAGATGGATTTATTTGGAATGTAACATCTTTGCTGCTTCTCAAACTCTTGAGACTCAATTCAAAGATTTTTGGTCTTTGACGTAATGGAAGATTGTCAATTAAGTGGTTACAGCTAGTTGCTAACTTGTAGGTCTCCAAACGAGTATGTCTGCAGTCACAGACTGTATATCACTCCCTCTGAGAAGCTGACCTGCTTACCACACTAAGTCAAGTTGCCTTATAGAATCTTTCGTGGTCCTTATCGCTCACTGTTGAATTGTTTAATTATCATCTGCTCTCTACAAGCTCCATAAGGGCAGGGACCACGTCTGTCTGGCTCATCACTATATCCTCTGTACCCAGTGGAGATGGTATCAATAAATATTTTCAGATGAATGAATTAATAAATAACTGAAAATGAGGAGGACTGAATTCTAGTCCCAAATCTCCTGCCAACAAGCAGGTGAACGAACCACTTATGCCTGATTTATTATAATATTTACAAGTCAGACTATATCAGCATTTCCTTTTTTCACCCATGGACATATTTCAGAGAATATATAATTTTGAAGCCAAACCTCTATCTCTGAAAAAGAATCATTTCCTTCTCTTTATAACCCTAACATGCTTTCTGTGTCCTTCTTGGATTTGTCCTGTTTCTCATTAGTAGCCCCCTCAGCTATAAAGTAAACTTGCATGGGTTTAAAATAACTTCCACTTTACCTATAAGCTAAGAGAAAGTGAGTGAGGTTGTCCCAAAGTTATTAATTTAATAATGTCAGTAATCACCGGAAAACAAAACTGACGGACAAAATGCAATATGGATACTTAGACTCCATTTATCAATATTCTTATTGTAAAATTAACATAGGTAATGTATATCCTAAATTGTCTGGGAATGTTTGGAGGCTACATACTATTTTTTTTTTTTTTTGGCCACGCTGTGTGTCATGTGGGATCTTAGTTCCCCGACCAGGGATCGAACCCCTGCCCCCTGCATTGGAAGCATGGAGTCTTAACCGCTGGACCGCCAGGGAAGTCCCTGGAGGCTTCATACTTTTAAAAAATTCATACTAATACCAAGATAATATGTTCCAACACCACAGTTTATTCTCAGAAACTTTACCAGAACTCAGAATAATCAAGGTGGCAAAGAGTCTTTGCAGACTCTCAACAGATAGGGGACTTGTCTTCTTAGCTGTCAAGGCCTTTATTCTCTCTAGTCATTCACTTCCTGGAGCTGACCTGATGCTGTAAGGTACATCACCTCTTAGATTTGTCCCCTACCCTTCTGCGTAGATGCAGCTTGTAACATAATTTGGATGAAGGCTCCCTCTGCCTGAGATGACCTTAGAGCATCAGTCTGGGGCTGGCCCTTGTTCCCTGGGCTGGGTCAAGATCCCCCCGCAGTAGGCTGGCATGAACCAACATGCCAGAGAACTGGCATGTTCTCTGATTCAGCCAGGACAGTGTACCCCACAGTCTCCTTCTGCACTCAGGCTGACTTGGTATCACTGCCTTTAACGTGGAAACATAAAGTGGAATAGCTATTTCCCAGTCATTTTGGTCGGGTAGAACTTACCAACAACGCTAAAAAGCATTTGAAGATTATTCAGAGACAAGTTTCAATATATATTGATCGTTCCTTGGCCATGTGTTTATTTAAAACCACTAGGATTTAATCTGTTTAAAATGGTTCTTCCATCTTGATTGAGAATCAGTGTGCCTAGGCTTTGGGATCAACCCGATACCACTTACCAAGTTCACAACCTTGGATGAGTCAGCTAACCTCTCTGAACTGGTGTCTTCTCTGAAAAATGCCGGGAGTTAGGATAAAATGCTAAAAGTATATTGTTGCTGGAAGTCAAGTCGTGGTGCAGCATCTAATACATAGTAGATATGCAACAAATGTGGAGGTTGGAGAAGTGATTACTGTACTATTCATGTGAACAATAACTAAACATTATAAGGAAACAATTCCTTATGCACCTTATAACCTCTGTTCTTTCTACCCTATAGTGTGGAATTTGTAAAGGACAGCTTGGAGATGCAGTGAGTGGGACGGATGTTAGGATTCGAAATGGTCTTCTAAACTGTAATGACTGCTACACGCGATCCAGAAGTAAGTCCTGAGGGGAAATACCTTGAGATGAATGAGTGCAACCATATATGCCTTTCATAGACCTAGCTTAGGAATTCAACTACTCCCCATCAGTTGATACTCCTACACTGAAGGAAAGATATATTAGCACCCAGGTAAAAGAAATGATAACGAAATAATCCCGTATTTACCGCTTGTTTCTTACTGGAAGTTACTGCTATAACATGGACTAATTCTTTTTATCCAGAAATGCATTAATACACCAGCAGGTAAAAATGTAAACCAGGTTTGAGACATTGCCTGAGCTCACTGTAGAGATTTCAGTGAGATGCAGGGATGCTATAAATTCTGAAACCCTATTTATTTGTTGAGGCATCTCTTTAGAAGACCAATAGCATTTGGAGGGTGTTTCACATCTGAAGAATAGCTCTCCACTCCTCATCAAATCAAGCACCAACTCCTCAATATCTACATGCCTCCATTCAGGAGTTTCATGGCATAATGTGGGCTTGTTCCCAACTAAATTGAAAATTCTTTGAGAGACAAATGGTGGGTTCTACTTCTCTGTGAATCCCTGCCCCCTCCAAAATACCTTAGTACATACTAATCAGAGAAGCCCCCTTGAGGAGCCCGCCCTCCTGTATCATGTCTGGGTCTCCTGCCACGGAAAGTTAATGTTATTTTGGGGGGGCCACCAGGGGGTGCTGTTGCCCAGCTGCTGTTTAGAAAATCTGAAACTAGCCAGTGGCTAGCCTCTGAATCCTTCCTCACTCTCCATCCTAAGTATAGTCCTTCTGGTGCATGACCTAGACAGCAGGTGATTCTTCTATGCAAATTTGTCAGTCAAAAACTCTTTTTAAAAAGAAAAATATGAGCAAAGATCTGGAGTTTGAAATTCAAGAATTTTTTATTATTTCTCAAAGTAAGTGAAGTGGCATTTTTACAGTCTTTTTATGTGGGTTTCTAAATCTGCAAGACTGAAGATTTTAAGAGTGAAAATTGAAATTAAGTTGTTTTATAGCTATAGATTTCATAAATTCAGAGAAATATATGCCTATTTTAACAAAATGATGGGAAATAAAAATTAAACCCAGGTGGTTTTGATCTATGATAAACATTTTACTTGAGGTCAAAACGGTTCCAACTTAGAGCTGCTGCCATCAACCTGGACTATTTTATATGTATTTTATATGTATATACAAAATATTGATATTAATTTTTATACTATGTATTATACATATAAAATATGGGATAATAGTATACCATATATATACCATAAATATATATACAGGTATATACAAATATCTACATGTATAATATATAATAATTATATTTTGCTTAAACTATATTTGTGTTTGTTTGTTTTGTTTTTTTGTTTGTTTGGGATTTTTTCTTCTTTATCCCTCCCACCCTCCCTATCCCACCCCTCTAGGTGGTCACAAAGCACCGAGCTGATCTCCCTGTGCTATGTGGCTGCTTCCCACTAGCTATCTATTTTATTTATTTATTTATTTATTTATTTTTAAATTTATTGGAATATAGTTGATTTACAACGTTGTGTTAGTTTCAGGTGTACAGCAAAGTGAATCAGTTATAGATATACATGTATCCAACATTTTTGGCAAATTAAAAATAAATGATAATGTTAGGAGAAATTGGGGGCTTCCTCCTTTTTCTTTTTCTTTTTTTTTTTTTTTTTTACTTTTGAAGAATATTCTTTTATTTTCTCTTCTTGTGCCAATGCTCTTCTCTTTTTTTTATTTAATTTTTGAATTTTATTTTACTTATTTTTTTATACATCAGGTTCTTATTAGTCATTAAAAAGGAAAACTACACCCTTTTGTCTCAGGATTCAAAGTGATTTTTTTTCTATCATCTAACATAAATTGGATTTTTTCCTGCAACCTCAATGACCTGCTGAATGTGAGTCATGGAACCAGAAGAGGGCGCTGTTAGGTTGATGGCCTCTTGAACCAGATTTGAAAAGTGCTGTAAATCTGAATTTCTTTCATAATTTGAAGTGCTTGAAGAATGCCAGCAGAGAACAAACCTGAACTCACCTCTGGATAACAGTGACCTGCTTTCATCCAGATTTTCATGTTAATTGAGAAGCTGGGTGTTTCGTTGTCATTTCTTTTGGAAATTAGCTGTTCAGATCTAGGTCAGCAATTTTTCTGTTGTGTATACAAATATAAAGGCCACTAACTGCTTTTGATTCCAAATCTAAAGACAAGAACCATAGAGTTCCTGTAATTGTCCTGTAAGATGAAAAATAAGGTGATTGGAGGTAGATTAAAGATATGATTTTTTCTTTAACGTTTTTGATGCGATATTTTACTAGGATGTTTTTTAGAATACTAAGGTACTAAGAAAGCAAAAAGGCTCATTATCTCTCTGCCTAGATAATCAATATCAATATTCAAAAGAATAAATAAATAGAAGTTATAAGTGGTAAAAGGTTAGAAAAATTAGATTGTTTAGAAAGATACCAAATTAAAAGTGAACCTCTTCAAATTTAACCACATAATCACTTTCTAATAATGTCTTGGGGAGAGGAGCAGAATGTATGTATACACGCACATGCGTGCGCACACACACACACACACACACACACAGATGCATATGTGTGTGACACATCTACCTGTATTGGTTTTTATTTCACAAAGGTAATGACATAGCCACAGTGGCACTTAGTTTTTGTTGCTGTTGTTTTTCATTTAATAATATATCTTGGGAATTTTTCCATATAGCATTTTCTTTCTCCTCATTCTTTTTAATGGCTCTTTAATAGCTGCATACAATCCCATTGTGTGGACTTACCATAATTGAAAACTAATGCTCTATGAATGAGTGCTCCAGTTATTTCTAGTTTTTGAATATTATTTTTTAAATGCTCCAGTGAACATCCTTGTATGTATATCTTGATGAACATTTGAAAGCATTTCCACAGGGTAGATTCTGAGCTGTGGGACTGCTGAATAAAAAGGCATGTGCTTTTGAAATTTTCAGGCAACTTGCCTAATTATCTTCCAGAAAAGTGTATGCCCCCTGCAAAGTATATAAGAGAGCCTCTTTCTCTCTCCATGCCTATGTCAGCTCTGGATATCATCAAACTTTTAAAATTTCCACTCTGCTAAGTGGGGAGAAAAAAAAAAAGAAAAAAAACCTCTTTGCTTTGATCTGTAGTCTTTAACTATAAATGAGTTTAAACATCTTTTCATATGTTTGTTCACCATTTATATTTCTTTTTCTATTGACATTTATATTTCTTTATCTTTTGCCCATTGTTCTATTGGCAGTTGATTTTTACGAGTTCTTTGTAAATTAAGGAAATTTTCCCTTTATTTTATATTTGCTGCTTTGGGCAGTTATCACTGGTCTTTCTACTTTGTGATTTTTTTTCATAGAAAAGATTTTCATTTTAAATAGTTAAACATATCTCTTTTTTTCCTTTTTGGATTCTGGGTTTTGTGTCCTACTTAGAAAAACTCTCACTATTCCAAGGGCATAAATAAATTTAGCTGAGATTTCTCCTAGAATTATTTTCTGTTTTCTTTTTGGCATGTAAACATGTGATAATCAGAAATGTATTTGGGGACAAGAAATAAGATAGATACTAGCTTTATTGTTTTTTCCAATTAGCCAATTGTATGACTATAACTTAATGAATAATCCCATTTTTTCTTGTTAATTTGAAATACCAGCTTTCTCTTAAACTAAGTTCCCATATATATTTGGGTCTTTTTCTGGATACTTTATTATGTTTTATTAACCTATTTATTCTCTAGTATCAGTTTTAATTATTATAGCTTCATATTATATTTCAATATTGAAACAGAGAATGGCTACCTTCTCTCCAATTATTTTTTCCAAGTTTTCCTAACTCTCACGTTTATTTTTCCAGATAGATGTTAATATCATTTTAGGCTAAACTTTACTTAAGTCAACACATGACAGGGAGAATGACCAGTACATCTGAGAGTACCGCTCATTTTTCTTGGTGTCATAAGGAAAAACTATATCTTCAGAGTGAATAGGCAGAAAGGCTAATAATTGGCTAGAGAAATACACTTGAATTGGTTGAATATACCCCAAATGCATTAAAGGAGTCAGAATGGGAAAAATGGCTAAAATTTTTTTTTCTTTTTTTTTTTTCTTTTGATCTAAGTTGAGAAGAGGGGAGATGGATAGATGTGAGGGGTGGTTTACATCATAAGCATTCTAAGTGAAACAAAATAATTTCATTGTGTAGAGTAATAAAACCTGAATATATAAGCCTATTTTCTTTAAGTAAGTAGCCACGTTTAAATGAAATTTTTCTCTTGGAGGGGAAAAAGTGCATAACAGCATGTTAAAATGCAATTCCTAAAAGCAATGTAAACCGTTTTTAAGTTCGTATGTAAATGGGAATAGAAGTGCAAAACAAATTACCTGTCATGGATCAAGCCGTCACATGTTTAACTGGTGCCATTTGTGCTTGGGTGTTAGATGACCATGTCTTTGTGTCTGTTCCATCATTCACTCTTGTGAGATGCATTTAACGCAAAATCCCTTGGGTCTTTTCCAATGTTGCGATTGCCTCATCACAACGCTAGTGCCTAAAATGAAGGAGAAACTTTGTGAAGGTTTCAGCAGGAAATATGGGACCCAAACCATCCTTCCTAGATAGGTTTGCCAGATAAAATACAAGATGCCCAGTTAAATGTTTTTGAATTTCAGATAGCAGTGAATTTTTTTTAGTATGCTTGTCCCAAACATAACCTGCTCAGGATGTAGCACAAGTGTATCCCAAATATTCCATGGGATATATACTAAAAAATGTATCTGTTGTTTATCTAAAATTCAAATTTTATTGGGTGTTCTGTATTTTATTTGCTAAATCTAGCAATCCTTATATCTAGATCATATGTCAAATTCCTCCTCTTGCAATGTATTTATTCTTAGAGAAACCACAACCTAGAGAAACTGAAAGAAGAGAGATTATTTTCTTGCTTATTTGCCCCAGAAGACAAGGTAGAAAACTTGGTGGAGATCATTTGGTTTAGGGTGAAATCCAGAGGACTTCAACCAAACTTGACAGGGCATATGAATCACCTTGTTCAGTTCTGGGACGGGGCTCAAAAGTCTGCATTTCTAACAAGCTCCAGGTGATGCCAATATGGCTGGTCCCCGGACCACACTTTGAGTAGCATAGTGGGACAAGTTTCCACTCCCTAGAGGGAAGAGACTTTGGCAAAGGGCAGTGCTAATTTTGGAAATGTTTAAACATCTGAAGCCAGAATGGTTGACTACTTTAACCAAATGTTGCTCTGTGTTCTTTGTCCCAGGTGCTGGCCAACCCACAACATTGTGACGTGGTTTTCGAGCTTCCAGATCACTCACCATTTCCTTACTGAGGGTGTCCCCTGGCAATCGTTTAACAAAACCCTAAGTGCAGGGGCTCCTCAGCATTCATCTAATTTCTGAAAGGCTATTCTAAAAGATGGTATCTGTTCTTTTGTAGCACAGTGTTTGTGTTTTTCCTGCTTTCCTTTTTTTTTTTTTTTTGGCATTTGCACAGTATATACAAAAGAATATTGAATTGTAATGATCCTGAATAGTTCCAAAAAATGGTCTTAGCATGGTCAAACAGGCTTACAGTTTAAAATGTGTTATTCTCTTCTTTGGGAGTTAATGAGATAAATGATGCAATAAACCTGTTTTTTTTTTTTAGCATTTCTAGGAATTAAATACTTTATGTTTACAGAATTGAGCTGCAGAAAATGCAGGACATGCCAATTTGAGACATGTGGTCTTCTGAGACAGGAGCATACAATTAATGCATTTCAGAAACTAAAAATCACACCATCTAGCTCTGAGCTATAACTTGTTTTTAATGCAAAGATGCTAGTCTGATAATATATACTGTAATCCTGAAACATTTGTGTTACTTACTTTTTGAGGTGGAAGTCATACCAATAAATTATTGCACCGTTAGTGTTAGATTCTGTGTCCTTTGGAAGTTACGCCATTGCTGTAGGCTGACCCATCAAATAGAGAGAACCCTTGCTATACAGGCTAGGCTTACACTCTGGAACATTGCCCAAGGGTAGGAAGAAACCAGAGGGACATAATTCAGTCATCATTTCCAAAGTTATTACCAAAATCTGTGAGAAGTTTAATCTTCCAAAGAGTGGTGGGTCAATGATAGCCAGGAGGGCTTTGTTGCTTGCTTCTCTTCAGGCTCTAGATTCAATAAGAGGCTCAGTATGGGACATATGGAAGCTCTTATTGAGATCAGCCCATCATTAGGTGTGACCACTGCTCACCCTTGCCTGCAAGTTCTCCTTGGGGGTCTGAAGCCCAGGTGGCTAAAGTAAAGCATTAAGTCCATCTTAATAGAATCCGAATGACATATGATGTGAGAAGCCACTAGCATGTGATCAACAAGAACCTACTGTTCACATCGTGCCCTGCCCACCCTCCTGGATACCTACCCGCTCTCCTCACGCCCTACATCACCAACTCTCTTTGCTTCCAAGAATTCTGGACCTTGCTCATGGAGAAGTTTAGCGAGAAACTCTTGTGGAGAGCTGGTTTATTTTTTGCCCTGTGTGATGAGTTTCATCTGGCCAAGAAAGGAATCAAGTTACTAAAAAGCATCACATTTTAGATCTCCAGGCTGTTTTCTTTAAGACTGGGGAAAGGGGGACTATTTATTCTGCCTTAAAATGATGGCAAATAAGTGATGATGACAGATGACATTTTGTGAATGTAGACTCTGGATATACTCCTAATAGGTTAATGTAGTCGTAAAAGGAAATCAAGTAGATGTTTTTCTGTTATGTAAGCAATAATTTTTTTTCTGTGTCTTATTGAGTATGACTAGCAATTATTTATTTACATGCTAGACGGTTCTCTGCATGCAGGTTCCATGTAAGTATAGAAATTTCCTCGGCCACTGGAGGTATTTTGACCATTTTGTCATTTGGATAAGCTGTTGTTAGATTGAAATTTACACATCATTTCATTTAAAATTGTGCCTTAGAAAATGCAAAGCTGTTGCACATAGTCAGTGATGAATTAAGGATGCAGTACATTGAAGAGAGATGAAGTCACCTCCAAGTTCTCAAGACTTCTCATGGAGGTGTTCGCTGTTTTACAGGGGGAAAAAAATTTTAAAAAAGAAAAAGAAAAATAGAAAAATTAAAAAAAAGAAAGTTTTGAAAATGTACAGATTAAGTCCAATATTTTGATTAACCACCTGCATGTTTTATTAAATATTTTGATAATGTGGATGTTTACACTTTGCATGATATTAGCAGAGTACTTTACCACCAGTAATGCACAAACATGTACAATATGATTATTCATAACCGATTTTTATAGAATACTTTTTACATGTGGAACTCCATCTGTTATGTAAGGATTATATGAATATTGCACATTCTCTTCTGGTTTCACAAACTCATTTATACATATTTCTTAGTGAGCCTCATTGTACATGTATTGAAGCTAGAATCAAGTCAAGAAAAATAAAGCCCCATTCTCCAACTGCGAAATGTGCTTTTCCATAATGAACAATAGTCACCAGCACAGAATAATCTCCAACATTTTCTAAATTCTAATTGCCAACTGTTTCTATTTATATTTGATTTATATTTCATTTGGAGTCTGTTACATGGCAGCTCGGGCAGACTAGATCTTGTTTTTTCCAATGCAGCATAATGAGTATGATCTATTTCTTTTCAAATAATCTTTGAGATCCCAGGAAAAAAAAAAAAGTGCTCTGCTCTGTTGAGCTACAATGTAAATGTGTTTGTTTAAAAAACAGATGAGGCAAGTGAGTGATTTATTGTTCCTGAGGAAGTATATCTTTTTTTTTTCCTTATACTTCAAAAGCTTGTCCCTTCTCTTTCTTAAGGAAAAAAATGGGTAACTCTTTGTTTTTCACTTGCAAACTTTCATGACATGTGTTCATTCTTTCTGTGTAGTGTTACTAATGCAATACATATTATAGTTATCTATACACAGTGTAAGACTTAACAGGCTGAAATGATCCACCTCATATGTGAGTCCGTCCAAAAGATGTTACTGTTCTGGGTGGGCCAATGTTCTACATCAGTTACACTAACCTTCATTTAAAATATTTATTCTAAAATGCCTCTGAGAAATAGTAAACAATAAACATAAAAAAGTTGTCTAAAATGCAACAGCTTTTATAGTAAATGTACATTTATAAATAAAATACTCAAATCAACTTTGTATTTCATTGATTTTTTTTGAGGGGTGGGGGAGCCAGTTTTCTTACTTGGGGAAGAGAGAATCAGGCTGTCTCTCTCTTGCAGCTTTTGGTCCAGAGTTACAGAGTCAGTTGATGGCAATGATGCATATTTGCATATGTATATTGATGCATCTTGAGGTCAGCTATTTAAGGCAAATCAAACTTACCAGCTGATTGTAGGAGTCACCAAGGAATTGCCTGCCACTGAAGGATTCAAACTCCTTGAGATGAGACTCACAATAACCAGGAGAGACCATGCAAATACCAGAGGAAATTGTCTAAAACAACCAAATGATGGTTTACTTCCAGTACTGGCTAGAGAAAACTGTGTCAAACCCTTTAAAGCCGCTGTATTCTGCCACTTTTTCCAGTGCTGACCCAATGCTCCCTCTCACTGTATACATACAGACTGTTCACTGAGGACCTTTCTCTCCACTGTTGAATCTGGGAATATCCTTTGAAAAGGTGGCATCCTGCTGATACTGTATCAGCAAAATACACATGTATCTTGCCTGGCACTGTGTCTCAAATTTGTAGGCGGTCCCAATAGCAATCAAATTCCTTGAAAGTTTCCATCATTTTAAGACGCAATATTCTAATTGCTACTGCAAGTTGTATTCTGCTTCTTTTTTGCAAAGTTTGGTATGCAGTTAGTAGTTGCTGCTGTTTCCATATAAAAGTGAATTCTTTGCCATTTGTAAGAGAATTTTAGCAACTATTGGAGTAGTTTAATATATCCATTGTTATTTAAGTGAAAGTTTATTCAACTACAATGCATTTCAAAACAAAGAAAAGATTGTTATTCTAACACGTGATCTATGAAGAATGTCTTTATTAAAAGAAGAACATTTTACCTGGGGTAATGTTGAACTAGCTTTTTTTCCATTGACTTTCTTCAAGACCTAAGGACTCCTTTTTAAGGTCTGAATCTGGACCACAAAGGATCTCTCCCCATCCTTTGGCATTATCTAGGTCAGGGGTTACAAACTCAAATGACTGGAGGGACCAGCTAGGTATTGTAAATGAGAACCAGAAGAGGACAGTATTAAGAGAGTGGTATAGACTATGGCAAACTGAAAAAAACTTTTGTCTAACAAATGAACATATCTATGAAACAGAAACAGATTCACAGACATAGAGAACAGACTTGTGGTTGCCAAGGGGGAGGAGGGGTGGGAGAGGGAAGGATTGGGAGTTTGGGATTAGCAGATGCAAACTAGTATATATAGGATGGATAAACAACAAGGTCCTACTGGATAGCACAGGGAACTATATTCAGTATCCTGTGATAAACCGTAATGGAAAAGAATATATATGTATAACTGAGTCAATTTGCTGTACAGCAGAAATTAACACAATACTGTAAATCAACTATAGTTCAATAAAAATTTAAATAATAATAATGAACATTGGCACTGGTGCACAGCAAAGGAAAAAAAAAAAAAAAAGCAGTCCTGTCTAAAGAAGGAGGCAGCTACCCAGCTCCAACCAATTGTTTTCATACGAAATCCCTAGCTTTTTAAATATTGACAATTCAAAGCATTTTCCAGCGCAGTGCCAACCAAAATTGTGAGGCTCCACAAAATATACCCACAAGTCCAATTTTGTTCTCAGGCCACAACCTATAACTAAATCTCTTTTCTATCAGCTGCTACTAACTTGCTGTGAGTCCTTTCATTTGACAAATACGTTGAGATTTGCCATCCAAAGTTTTGCTTTTGGAGTGTCTTGGGTCATTCAGAGAAAGAAGCTGATAAAGCCATTAATCAACAGGTGGTATCGCTACAATTCATGCCACTTTTCAGCCTTATTTGTGTATTGTCATCAAAAATTGCTCTTTTACAAACACCCATGTTCAGCATTTCGCAGAACCATGCCTTTCCCCTTCCTTCTTTCTTCTGAATGACTCAAAAGGACAGAAAAGTGTGTAAATATACAAGGCAGAATTTTTTCTGAACTTGTTTAGCACCATTTTATCAACTGTACTTTTGCAAGCATTGTTTTATTTGTCAAAAAGCATTTCTGGCATGTGAGAAGATAAATGTATGCCTCCGCATTTTATAGATGAGGAATAGAGGTAGAAGAGGAATCAGTGACTTATTCTGAATGAGTGTAAGATTTTACGTAATTGTGTATTTCAACTGGCTCCAGGCAGGAGGGATTAGGTGAAGCTCATATTCAGCTGTGCCTGGTCCTCGTGTCTGGGACCCCACATGAGACCAACTAGGAGGACCCCTGAGCATAGCTGGACTTCGCAGGATTTAATCTGCACTCAAACGGAGACTAGAACACTCTTTTTATAGTAAACTTACACTTACAAAATACTCCAATAGACTTACTTAGTATCCGATTTTTACCCCTTTGGTGTGACCTGGGACACTTCGGTGTTTGCTGGAGAGGAGGCCGAGGAGTGTCTTCACACCATCCATACCTCTGACCAGAGCCGCAGGGACCTCTCTCCCGACACACACCGCCTGCAAAGCCTCCCCCGCCCAACCCCAAGTCTGCTCTCCAGAACTGGGGAATACCAGTTCTGCCTGATAGATAACCCAACTTTTGTGTTGTTAAACTGGTCCTCCACTTTCTCAAACTCAACAGCCAAGGCCTGAACAAAGGAAAGGCCTCTCTCGAACCACTCTGTTGGGGAGAAGACACTGAGGGTCCAGCTCATTGATTCCTATAGTACAGTATCATTTCACCGCAAACGAATTCATTCATACAGGAATCAAGGCGTTTCATTTCATTTTTGCAGCAGAAATAATGACATTGTCCATGAAAGCCTGTTTTCTTCATTGTCCATCAAGGAGAGAGAGAATAATCAAACAGGCCCTGTTGGTTTAGAAAATACCTTGGCTGGGGAGTTCCCCGACAGTCCAGTGGTTAGAATGTGGCACTTTCATTGCTGTGGGCCCGGGTTCGATCCCTGGCCGGGGAATTAAGATTCCTGCAAGCCGTGCGTGGGGCACGGGCAAAAAAAAAAGAAGAAGAAAAGAAAATACCTTGGCTGAAAGTGACTGAAGTATAACTATAGGAAGCCCCTGTCAAACATCGTGTCAAGTGTTACACCCTCACTCTCAATGGTACAGCATTAATTACTGTCCCAAGCTCTGACCTTGGAACATTCAACAGTTCCTCCTGAATTCATGAAAAGTTGTGATGAAAGTATTTCTCGTTTTCTAACACTTTGAAAATTGAGAAGCTGCGTCTTGTTTATATGCTAACACTCTGGGAAACAAGTGAAATATTTGATTAGAGAAATGGAGAACGCCTATTCTGAGATGATCCAAGAAAGTTTGAAAAGAACAAAGGAATTTGCCCTACCAAATGGTATACTTTACTAGAAAGAGAACAATAAACAAAGTAGGTATCTTGGGCAAGAATGGATAAACTAACTATAATTAACACAACAAAGTATATGGCCCAGAAACAGACCCAAGTAAACATAAAAATGTTAGTGCTGGGCTTCCCTGGTGGCGCAGTGGTTGAGAGTCTGCCTGCTGATGCAGGGGACGCGGGTTCGAGCCCTGGTCTGGGAGGATCCCACATGCCACGGAGCAACTAGGCCCATGAGCCACAACTGCTGAGCCTGCGCGTCTAGAGCCTGTGCTCCGCAACAGGAGAGGCCACGATAGTGAGAGGCCCGCGCACCGCAATGAGGAGTGGCCCCCGCTCGCCACAACTAGAGAAAGCCCTCGCACAGAAACGAAGACCCAACACAGCCAAAAATAAATAAATAAATTAATTAATTAATAATAATTTAAAAAAAAAAGTTAGTGCTTAATAATGATAACACAAATCAGTGGATAAAGGAGGGACAGTTGATTAATGTCATCTCTTCATCACAAAATTAATTCCAGATGAGTTAATTTTTGTCAAGTGTGAAAAACAAACACAAACAGGAAAAGGAAGAATTAGGATTTAAATATGCTTAAAAACATACTCAATAAAGAGAATTTTAAGCAAAATTTAAAAGTAATAAGAAACTAGGGGAAATATTCCCAACAAATATGACAAAGGGTTAATATCCTTCACATATGAAGTCCTTTACAAATCAATAGAAAATGAGCAAAAGGACATAAAAAAGCTGACAAAAAACAAATATAAATGGCCAATAAACATGAAAAAAAGTTCAGCCTTACTTGTGATCAAAGAAATGCAAATTTTAAAAGTAAGATAAGGCTATCTCTATCCGCAAAATAATAGAAAGTCCTCAATTATATTAAGAATTTAAAAAGTTCTATATCGCAAAAAAAGTTTTTTAAAAAGCTACAAACCAAGAGAAGTTATCTGTCACACATACATCCAACAAAGAATTAGCATACAAACTATATAAAGAACTGCAAAATATCAATAAGAACAGGTCAATAGAAAAATGGACAAAAGACATGAAAAGGCACTTCACAGAAAACATGAATAACAAAAAATATATATATATTAAATTTTATTAGGAATGAAATGCAAATTAAAAACATTATGAAACGCCATCGTATACCTGTGAGATTGATAAAAACTTAAACTTTGATGATATCAAGCGTCAGTGAGGATGTGGAGAATGGGAACTCACACATTGCTGATGAGAATGTATATTGGTAAACAACTGTGCGTTATCTAGTGAAGCTGATGAAGCTCATACCCCTTGATGTAGCAATTTCTACTTCTAGAACATAAACACCTTAGCCTAAACTCTAGAGAAGCTCAAGAAACTCTCACAGATGTCCATGGGACAGGTTCAAGGATGTCCCTCACAGCGCTGCTTTATATAAATTACAGTGCTCTGTTTTAGCAGTGAAAAATGAGTGAGGCACGGAGTGCACACATACACTTGGATGAATCTCGGAAAACATAACATTAGGTTAAAATAGCAAGACACCAGAGATTACATGCAGTATGATACCCATTGATATGAAGTCCAAAGGCAGTAGAAAACTAAGCATTATAGTCTCTGTGGGTACCGTAATATGTGGTAAAAGAGCAAAGCAAAGCAAAGAAATAATATAAACAAAATTCAGGATTTGTGGTTGAAGGAGGGGAATGCTGTCAGGGAGGGCACACCGGAAGTATCAACTTGATTGCCTTTTTATTTTTTATCATCCACTCATAAGTTCTGTTTTGTTATGAGTACCTTCAGCCTTACCAGATATTGCCAAACTGCTTTCAAAGGTGATTGTTCCAAGTAGCCTGACAACAGTGTGTGGAAGATCCTATTTCCCCCATCACACCCAAAACTTGCTAAGTCAGGCTTGTTCATTTTTACCTCTCTGGTGGAAAGGAAATGGTATTTCATTGCCTTCATTTGCATCCTCCTGACTACTGATGAAGCTGGGCTTATTTTCATATCTTTATTGGACAGTCCAGTTTCACTTCCCTGAATTACCTGTTCATTTCCTTCACAAATTTCTTTGTTGAATTTCTTTTCTTTTGTTTTTATTGCTTTTTAAGGATTCTGTAAGTATTCTAGATCCTAAATCCTTTATCAGTCACACACATTGCAAATGTTTCTTCTCAATCTGTGGTTTGTCTTGTAAACTTTATTTTGTCTTTCAACAATTTTAAATTTTAACATAGTAAGTATATGAACATCTGTGTAAATTTTGTGCTTCTGTAGTCTCATTTAAGAAATCCTTCCCTACTCCAATTCTATAAAGGTATTCTGCTACATACTCTCTTAAAATTTTTTAAAGTTTTGAAATTCACATTTAGATCTTTATCAAGTGAACTACAGATCGAATGTTTTTTTTTCCCCTTTGGATAGTCTATTTCCCCAGATCCACTTATTAAATACCTCATCCTTTTCCTGCTGATTTGTAACATCACTTCTGTGAGAGACTGTCCTGCAATATCTGAGAGTCTGTTTCTGGGCAATTATTCCATCTCTTTGATCTATTTGTCTATCCCTATACCAGTATCACATTGTTTTAATTACTATATATCAAGCCTTGATATCTGGAAGGGCAAATTTCTTCCTTTCTCAAAATTGTCTTGGCCATATTTTGGACCTTTACCCTTCCATATGAACTTTAGGAATAGCTGTAAAATGCCTGTTGGGATTTTAATCAAAATTGAACTTACAGACTATAATTTTCTAATTGGTATTGTTAGTATACAAGAATACTACTGATTTTTTTTAATGTTAATTTTGGGCACAGCAACTTTGCTGGACACTCTTATTAGTTCTAATAAATACATTGTTTATCATTTCTCTTTGATTTTCTGTGTAATCATCATCTACAAAAAAAAGTTCGTCTCCTTCCAATTATGTCCTCATTTTTTCATGTCTTATTTTATTGTTAGGATGTCTAGTAAGTGATGATAATGGGCATTCTTAATCTCACACTGCTATTTATATAGGCAAAAAAATTGGAAAACATCCTAGATTTCTAACAATAGGGAAATAGTTGTGAATATTATGGTACTTCCTTATAATGACATTTCTGCCATTGAAAAATAGCATTTTCAAAATTTTTAATTTAAATTATTAAAATACCCACAATAAAGTGGTACATAAAAAGCCATGTATCAAATTAAATATGATTCAAGTTTTATAAGTAAAATATATTATATAACATACGCTTTGTATTGTATATGTCACTCAAGTGTCCCCAGTTTTCAAGGCCTACAGGATTGAGCTTCCCCATAATATCCAAATATAAATCCATGCCCCATCCCACAGGACTATAAGAAGTCTGGTCCTCTCTGCAGTTATTTATGGTGATCTTCAGCATGTCCTGGTTTTTGTTTTCCACTTTCCATGCTTGACTACTGCCCCAGGCTGCTGCTTCTGTCACTTTTGCCCGTTTCATCATTCCTTCTATACTTAAGCCCCAAACATGAGTACAAGCCATCACTCCTTTATTCTTCAGAGACCAGCTAAGAGAGGACTTCTGTGGTTTAATAAACTTAAATAAGTTTAATAAAGTTGACAATAGCACATCCAAATTACGAGGCAAGAAAGAAAAACGTTAAATTGGAATTCATGTACCGTTGCACTTAAAATCCATTGGCCACGCCTGTTCACAGGGAACCATGTCTTCCTTCCTCCCTAGCTCCCGGCCTCTGGCCTGCTGCTGTGTTCAGAGACACATTCCTCTCAACTAGACTTTGCCTTTTCATATTCTCTCACTCTCTCCTCCCCTCACACACCACCCCTGCCCCTTGGAGTGCACCATTGTATTCCAACATGCTAGAGGAATCAGAATCAAGCCAGCTAATATCACGATGATTTCTCAGGGCTACACTCAGCCCACAGTGAAGGCAGCCTTTACCTCAGTTAACATCTCAGTCTGAAGAAGGAAGACAGACTCTGGAGGTGCAATGTTCAAACCCCAGCTCCACCACTTAATACTTGTGACTTTGGGCACGTTGTTTATCCTCTCCGTGCCTTGGTTTCCTCACCTGCACAACGGGGATAATAATAGAATGTAACACATAGTGTTATCGTAAGGACTAAATAGGATACTGCATTTAAAACAGGACATATTCTAACATATAGAAAATGTTAGCAGTTTCCATTAGTACTGGGATTACCATGTGTTAGTAGGAATACAGTACAAGTTGTAGGAGTGGAATTACTCTACGGATATTCAGAACTACAGTAGGAAAAAAAAAACAACTCTTGCTGAACTTGTATCTCTATAGCTAGACAGTCTCACCAGTGCAGCTCTTCTGAGAAAAGAGAGTCTGCCCCCAAAATAAATTCCAGCATATGGCATTAGGGCCACAAAGAGTTCAGAAATAGTCTCAAAGCATCCTGCAAAGGAACTATGTAACAACTCAAAAAGAAATAAAATATTGAAATAGATAAACCAGAATATCAATGGCAGTTAGTTTTGATTTGTGGGATTATGAATGATTTTTATCCTATCTGCACACTTTTGTGTGTTTTGCCAACACTGTTCATCTATTATTGCTTTTATAATATGAAAAAATAAGAACAGTAGAAAATATAGAAAGAAAGCCATCCACACCAGATAAGAGTTTATTAGAATTTATTTGAATACCAAAATTCTACAATGAAATGTAGTCTAGGCTTGAATAAAGAGAGAATTCATCTGGATATTGAGTCTTGGCAAAGCCTGGCCACCACCGTGTGACCATATTGCTGCTCTGGGAGTGGCCTGTGAGCTTTTCAGCTGCAGCCCCTTAACTCAGATAATTAGAGTTCTGTTCCCCTGGGGCATACTCAGATCTGAACATGAACTTGTAGCTGACACCAGATCCTCATCCCCATTTGCAGTTTACATGTGGAGAATTCACCCTATCCTTAAAAGTGGGTTGCAAAAAATGTTTCCATAAAACTTACGTCAGTTGCCTAAAACCATTGCGTTGGCACTTTCCAAGTTTAGTATGACCTTGTATTTACATAGCAGAATGTACTTTGAGATAGGAAAAAGGATCCTGTTAGAAGTTAATGGCAAATGTCCTCTGCCCTCAGAAATACAACAATTAAGATGAATCAGAGGCTCCTGATTTTGAATCAGATCTGTTCTCCTTGAGAAAATAGATTTTGGGCCTTTTCCCATCCTACTTCTCCTTGAAAAATAATGGCAAAGCTTTCCTTACTGGATTTTGTCATGGAATAGAATCCTAGGAACATCTAATAACAAAAGCCAACAAAAGGTAAGCAGATAACAGACTCCCAGAAAACATGGTAACTTGACATAAATGAGCATTTTGCAAAGTGTGTTCCTCAGATGTGTTATATGAAATGTTCTTCAGGAAAAGGATTCCATGGTCAAACATGAGTAGAAAGCACCAGATATCCTTTTTCTTGGAGGTAAAGAATGCATATTAAAGGCCTGAACAATTCTGCAGTAGTCCATTTGAATTTGTTAAACCCACATTTTCCTAAATATATTTCATCAAGAAACTATTCCACACTCTTCTCAACATTCTCTGGCACTTTGGAAAGTACTGATTGAACAATTAATACATTTGGGAAATCACACAAGTATCTTGATAATATACAGACTTTTTTTTTTTAATCAGACCATTTTTTTTTTTTAATTAATTAATTTATTTATTTATGGCTGTGTTGGGTCTTCGTTTCTGTGCGAGGGCTTTCTCCAGTTGCAGCGAGCGGGGGCCACTCTTCATCGCGGTGCGCGGGCCTCTCCCGTTGCAGAGCACAGGCTCCAGACGCGCAGGCTCAGTAGTTGTGGCTCACGGGCTTAGTTGCTCCACGGCATGTGGGATCTTCCCAGACCAGGGCTCGAACCCGTGTCCCCTGCATTGGCAGGCAGATTCTCAACCGCTGCACCACCAGGGAAGCCCTAATCAGACCATTTTAAATTTTGTGATGCCCAACTACAAGAATGGCAACATTAAAACCAAATGGGAAACATCTGGAACTATGAAAGTAGGAAGTGGAGGCTCGTGAGAGGTAAGGACCAAGGCAGCTGTGGGAATGGCTGGAATTCATTAGCACTCTTTATTCAAGGTTTTCTCCTAAGAAATTTCTAATGGAAAGTAATGCTGTCATTAGGAACCCTGTCAAGAATATGGTTGAGGTACTCATTTCTCAGGGCAGGACCAATAAAACTTTTGTAGGGTGTCAAGAGACTGAATATTAAAGGAAAGTATAATGTCCATATCTAACATGTCTTTCTCTCTCCTACCTTCTCCCAGCACTCAGGAGGGAAAGCTCTAAAACTAGTATCCAAAGATCTCAAACATTGCACCACGAGCAAAGATTCCAGAGGGCTGCTGAAATCTTAGAAAGTGTATAAACACCTTAAGCTGAATTCAGGAGACTAGGCAACTAACATGAGTTAGCATTGACCTTTTGTGGTTTTCTGTTTTGTTTTGTTTTGTTTTTTTCACCATGCCACACAACATGTGGGATCCTAGGTCCCTGACCAGGGATCGAACCTGTGCCCCCTGCAGTGGAGATGTGGAATCCCAACCACTGGACTGCCGGGGAAGTCCCAGTATTGAAAAAGCATATCACTGCTGTATAGCACAAGGAACTCTACTTCACTTCTCTGTACCGTAGAAACTAACACAACATTGTAAAAAACTATACCCTAATTAAAAAAAAAAGAAAAAGAAAAAGCATATCAGACAATCTATTCTGATAGACTAAGAATGTACTGCCTTTCAGAAAGCTGGTAAAAGGACGCTTGTAAATTCTGATATTGGTTGTCCATTTGACCAGCTAAACCAGATTCCCTTCTGGACCCAAAGATGATATTGTTTGGTGATTCAAGAGAATGCAACATATACCATCGTTTCTTCTGTTTGGGTAATCTTTTGAATGGGATAAACATGCCCTTGTCTAACTTCTTAGTTTATCTTTGTAAAAAAGGAAAAAAAAAATAAGGTAAGGAAATATCTTTTGCTTTAATGAATCATTTAATACAATATTTTTGTAGTTTGGGTAAAACATTTGTGGTAGTTCCCAGCTTCAGTGTCATTGATCTTCATCCTTTGGTGTAGAACTGAAGAATTCTCTGACTCTTTGACTTGAACCAGTATGTGATGAGTATATTTCTATGTGATTCATAGAAGGAAAGCATGAGTAACATAAGTGAGAAGACTCTTAGGAGCAACCTCACAATCTTACTTTCTCTAATAGCTCTCAGAAATGGGACTCAGTAAAAACACCAAGATTTCTGATAGCTTTAAATTTACTATTGTATCCTTTACTGCCTATCATAAAACAATTCAAGGATGGGGAACCTTGAATTCACTGTTCCCCAGAGTATATATAATAGAAAATCTGTCACCTTCCCAACATCAGTTCTACAGCAGTCATGTTTTTAGGTGGGATGAACCCCTCCATCAGCTTCAGGGGTAAAGTCTTACTGTTATAATCCATCAGGATAATCCCACCCCTTCACCATAGATATTGGTTAAAGTGACCTAGGTTTAAACCAATTAAAGGTCCAATCAACAGGAATCTCAGAATTTTTGTTAGATAGCTAAGGAAAGACTCTATCTTTCTCTGGATAAAAAAGAGGAAGCATGTGGACCTAATTATACTGACAGCTCTCTTCTAACATCAAAGGGCCCAGCCTCCGGGTGCAGCCCACACTGTAGACGGCAGATGTAGAGAAAAAATAAAAACAGAAGAAACAGAGTCCACAGTGACATTACTGAGCTCTAGACTAACCAGTTCTGGAACTCACACCACTGCATTTTCATAATACCTGTAAATTCCTTTATTTATTTTTTAAAATTTATTTATTTATTTGGCTGCGTAGGGTCTCAGTTGCCGCAAGCGGGATCTTCTTTGTGGTGCGCAGGCTTCTCTCTAGTTGTGGTGCGGGGGTCCAGATCGTGTGGGCTCTGTAGTTTGTGGCACGCAGGCTCTCTAGTTGAGGAGCGCAGGCTCAGTAGTTGTGGCGTGTGGGCTTAGTTGCCCCGCGGCATGTGGTTAGTTCTCCAATCAGGGCTCGAACCCACGTACTCTGCATTGGAAGGCAGATTCTTAACCACTAGACCACTAGGGAAGTTCCTCCTTTATTATTTAATCCAGTGTGAGTTGATTTTTCTGTCCCTTGGAATGGAAAGCTTCCTAACACAGGCAGACATATTAGGCCGTGACATAGCAATAAAATCACATTGAAATGAGCATAGGTGCCTATAGTTCTATCCCTGGTAGTACTTGGGGTTTAAAAAATTATTATGATGCTTATTTTAAGGTCAAAATTTAATAGGTTCCATAGTTTTTCCTAGTAACAACTTCCCTGATTTTAATATCATTGATTTGCCTTTCTTCTTATTTACTCTTCTTCAACACCAATCTCCTGACTTTCCCATTTGGGGGAAAAAAAACAGGTAGAAGAAGTTTTATATCTCTTTTTTAAGTAAATGCAGTTACTATCATCTCATAAAAATTCTAGAAAGTTGGCTTAATTCACAGGGTTCAGCAGCTCTCCTGTTTATAAGGGGCCTACATACACGATGAAGTCCAGTTACTGCTCAGGTTAACCAAGTAAAAGGAAACATACGTGTCCCAGCACAGTTCTGTTAAAAAGCAAACAAATAAACAAACAAGAAGTGTCCAGGTACAGTCAAATCCAAATCCATGCTTTTCCCCCACAAATTTAACACTGTATTTCTTTGATTTTCTAAAAGCCATATCACCTCATCAGTTGGCCTTTCCTAGATGGAAGACTGATTGCTATGGAAAAAGATTACAATATTTTTCAAATCTTGAAGCCTGGGGTTGAGGGGCCTCTATAGACAGGGTCCTTTGGAAAGCACACTACAGTTTTCCTTCTTTAAGCCACAAGGCAAACTTCCAGCTGACTGTATTTGAACCAAGCACCAGAAAAATGAATTGTGTGTATAAGAGGACACATAAGTACTTAATCCAGAGGATATTCGTACTATTTATTTCAGAGCCAAGGTGATTCCCTTCAGCAACCTGGGCTGGAGTCGGTGGGTAGGCTAAAGGGCAGAGTTAGCATGAGGTTCAAAGAGTTACTTCTACTTGGTGACTAACCCCATTTGATTGTCTTAAGTGTTTCTGGCTTCTAGGGTGTGCTTTTATTTCAGATGATTATGAACGTTCCAAGAGAACTCACTGCAGCCACCTGGCTTAAAGACTGTAAGGCACTTGGGAAATCAAATTTCAGGAGAGAAGATTGGTTTGACAAACAATGAACAAGGAGAAATCTTCTCTTTGCAGAGCTGCTGTGTGTCAGAGTTTATCCTCATTATATTATGGTAGGAAGAAAAGGACAAATTAAGACATTTAACTGCTTAAAATTTGAGACCCAATTGCATTTAACACAGCAAATCTTGTTACTGGACCTGTGCGTTTACCTTTTGCCTGTGTGAAGTCTGGTATGTGTTAGCAAATAACATTTTTTTTAAACCATAGAATGGATCTGGGCTAAGTGGATAATCACAGCTACACATTCTCTGCTATATAAGAGAAAATCCTGTAAGACCCAAAAAGTTTTAAAATTAGATCGGAAGTGCTTAAAAAGAAGAAAACCTCAAAATAACCTTACCTGCCCACCGTTGCTAGCACCAGCATGCTTTAAATTAATAGCAATTATGTAACTCAAAAGTTTTAATTTTTAATATAGGGAGTCATTCAAACACTTTTATTCAAATGCTCCAATAGAACCATGAATACTCCAAGTTCAAATACTGATGCCAGACATGTTTATCTTTAGTGATGAGCCAATTTGTCATGTTTGGGGTGGAGGAAAAAGATAAAACAGTATGTCCAGAAAGCCAAAGTTCTCCTCTATTCTTGCGGATAGAGCTATCATTGACATTTAATTGAAAATACTGAACAAAATCTCACTAGTGGCTAATGTTTGCATATCTCATCAGGAATCAAGTAAATCACGTCTTCTGTGAGTGGCATCTTCCTCAGGTGTATAATGACAGGCTTAGACAAAATAATTATTAAGTTCTCTTCTACCTCTGTGGCCTATTAATTATTATACTGTCACTTCTTATTGCAAAATAATATTCTCAATGCAAAAAAATATCAGAAACCTTAAAAAAATAAAGCTCAAACATATTTCCAGCACCCAGAGAAACCACTCTTTGGAATATAGCCTGCATCTTAATTCAATAAACAACTGATACATGAAATGTTTATTTGCATTCAACATACTTTCAGAAAGGACTTGAGGTGGCTTCGCATAAATGCCTAATATTCAAAAGGACTACTGAAATTAGGCTAAAAGTAGAAGGGCTTTGTAATGAACGCAAGGACCTCTTTGACCAGAGACAGTGATACTAACAAGAATGACTGAGGGTGATCACCAATAAGTATTCCAAGATAGCGGGACTTTGCCTGTTTGTGTGCCTCTATATCCTTTGGTGGCTACTCCAAGTTTCTTGCAGAAATTTCCCTAAAATGGGACCAAGAGCCAGAGGCAGTTATTTGAAGACCTTTGAAGATGATAAGCTATTTAAGGAAACTGATCTACCTAGCATTTTCCAGGCTTCCTATGGCAGTCAACCAGGGACAGTCATTGCTGGGGGTGACCACAATTATAAGGTCTGAGCACCCTGGAAACCACTCATCTTTGAGGCATAATAGGCCTTCCAGAATAGATGAGGATATTCCTAGCACCATGTCTCTTTGAAGCAAATATATTCAAGCTGTTTTCAGAGTACTCAGACACTACTAGCAACTCTCTGTGAAATAAATGATGTAGTGACTTCTGGGGGTTAGCTTTCCTATTCAGCCTGATGTTTGCAACTGTTCAGAATCAAAGCTGCTGGCTTAATGCTAAATGATTTCTACTATGGCCCTCCAATTTGTGGATAACTATGATTTCAGAAAATCAAACTGGACTTGAATTTTGATCATAATTTGTCATCGAAAATTGTGCTTTGTCTCCAATAAACCATGAACTTTTTTCTCTTGCCAAATATTTACTAAAATGCTAAGTTGTATGTTAATCAGAACTGAGTATCTAGTGAATAATGATTTCCTTCCATTGGTTATACCACCTATAAAGACTAAGTTTAGTTTCATCCATTCATTACATATGTATTGAGTATTATGTGCTAAACACTGGAGATACAAAGTGAAATGACATAAACATGGTCCTTTTCCTTGAAGAGCCTACAGGCTAGGGACAAAGCTAGGCAAACAAATAATTACAGAGGGGTATGATGAGGTTATTATAGGGGAAGGGTGACAGTGTCTGACTCATAATATAAGCTCACTAAAAATTTGATGAATGAAAGAATTAATGAATTGCACAGTAACACTTGGCAAGGATAACTAATCCAGGATTGGAGGATCAGAGAAGTTTTCCAGGAGGAAATTATATTTAAACTGAGACCCGAAGGATGAGTAGAAATTTGAAAAAGGAGAAAGAGAAGGGATGACCACAGGAGAAAGAATTTTAGGTAGAAAGAAGAACAAATAAAAAAGCAGGGAGTCAAGAGACAACAGTGGCACCCTGGAGAAATTGAAACAAATCTAGGATGATTGAAATGTAGAGTTGCATAAGTCTATAAAATAGGCAAGGACCAGAGCCTGCACAGATTTGGAAGCAATGTCAAGAAGATTGAATTTTATCCTAAAAACAGCAGGGATCCATGGAGGGGTTTAGGTGGCTGGCCAAGATCATAACCAAATTTGCATTTAAATGATCCCTCTTGCTACAGGAGGAATCTAATAGTAAAAGGATGATAGTAATCTGGACTGGAAAATGGCATATGGAAAAAAGAGTACTACTCAAAAAATATTTAGGAGGTATAAGCAAAGAGGCTGGGAACTAGATGTGGAGGATGAGGGAGAGAAATGCAAGATCATCTCCAGGTTTCTGGGGATCCAGTGTTTCAGTTATCTACACTGCTGTATTCCAAACCACTTAACATTTTTTTAAACATCTTTATTGGAGCATAATTGCTTTACAATGGTGTGTTAGTTTCTGCTTTATAGCAAAGTGAATCAGCTATACATATACATATATCCCCATATCTCCTCCCTCTTGCGTCTCCCCCCCACCCTCCCTATCCCACCCCTCTAGGTGGACACAAAGCACCAAGCTGATCTCTCTGTGCTATGCGGCTGCTTCTCACTAGCTATCCATTTTACATTTGGTGGTGTATATGTGTCCATGCCACTCTCTCACTTCATCCCAGCTTACCCTTCCCCCTCCCCCTGTCCTCAAGTCCATTCTCTATGTCTGCATCTTTATTCCTGTCCTGCCCCGAGGTTCTTCAGAACCTTTTTTTTTTTTAGATTGCATATATATGTGTTAGTATATGGTATTTGTTTTTTTCTTTCTTACTTCACTCTGTATGACAGTCTCTAGGGCCATCCACCTCACTACAAATAACTCAATTTCATTTCTTTTTATGGCTGAGTAATATTCCATTGTATATATGTGCCACATCTTCTTTATCCATTCATCTGTCAATGGACACTTAGGTTGCTTCCATGTCCTGGCTATTGTAAATAGAGCTGCAAAAGAACAAAAAATTTCACAATTTGTATGGAAACACAAAAGACCCCGAATAACCAAAGCAATCTTGAGAAAGAAAAATGGAGCTGGAGGAATCAGGCTCCCAGACTTCAGACTATACTACAAAGCTACTGTAATCAAGACAGTATGGTACTGGCACAAAAACAGAAATATAGATCAATGGAACAGGGTAGAAATCCCAGAGATAAATCCACGCACATATGATCACCTTATTTTTGATAAAGGAGGCAAGAATATACCATGCAGAAATGACAGCCTCTTCAATAAGTGGTGCTGGGAAAACTGGACAGGTACATGTAAAAGAATCAAATTAGAACACTCTATAACACCATACACAAAAATAAACTCAAAATGGATTAAAGACCTAAATGTTAGGCCAGACACTATAAAACTCTTAGAAGAAAACATGGGCAGAACACTCTATGACATAAATCACAGCAAGATCCTTTTCGACCCACCTCCTAGAGAAATGGAAATAAAAACAAAAATAAACAAATGGGACCTAATGAAACTTAAAAGCTTTTGCACAGCAAAGGAAACCATAAACAAGATGAAAAGACAACCCTCAGAATGGTAGAAAATATTTGCAAATGAAGCAACTGACAAAGGATTAATCTCCAAAGTTTACCAGCAGCTCATGCAGCTCAATATCAAAAAAACAAACAACCCAATCCAAAAATGGGCAGAAGACCTAAATGGACATTTCTCCAAAGAAGATATACAGATTGCTAACAAACACATGAAAGGATGCTCAACGTCACTAATCATTAGAGAAATGCAAATCAAAACCAGAATGAGGTATCACCTCACACCGGTCGGAATGGCCATCATCAAACCACTTAACATTTAATGGCTAAACAAACGACTGCTTTCTTATTTCTCATAATTCTGTCAGTTGACGGTGCTCAGCTGGGCAGTCCTTCTACTGCTGTTGCTTGTGCTCTCTCACGTGTTCTCAGTCAGAGGGCAGCTGGGGCTAGAACATCCAAGGTGGCTTTAATCACATGTCTGGGGCCTTGGTGCAGGTGGCTGGGAAACTGGCTCATCTGGAATGTTAGGAGAGTTGGGCCTCTCCCTTCTTTCCATGTAGACTCAGGGCCTCTCTGTCTTCATAGGGACCCTCCAGAAGAGTAGCTGGACATCTTAGGTGGTAGCTCAAGGCTCCCAAAAATGCAAAGGTGGAAGCTGCCATTGCCATGTCTCACTTCTGCCACATTCTACTGGTTAAAATGGGTCACAGAGCCACGCAGATTCAATGTGGGAGAGTCTAAATACAAGTATGAATATGGGAAGGTATGGTTCATCAGGGCCGTCTTTGGTAAACAGCTACAACATATGGTGATACCATTCACTGAGGATAGAAAAACTGGAGGAGGAACAGCTTTGAGGGAAGGAGAACTTTTAAGTTAAATTTTGGGTAGATTGAGCTTGAGATGCATATAAGACACCCAGTAGGTTGGTAGATATGTATAGGGATCTATAACTTAGGAGGGAAGACTGGGCTAGAGATATAACTTTGAGAGTCCTCATCGTATGGTAATTGAGACAGGAAGACTGCATACATTGAGAGGAGGAGAGCCCAGGTTAGAAAACCAAGAAACGCCAACATTTAAAGACTGAGACTGGGAAGAAGAACCTTAAAGGCAGTCTGAGATGGTGAAGTCAAAGGAGTAGCAGGAAAATCAGGAGAGCTTTGAGTGGCATAATCCAAGTAAGGTTGGGGGCATCAAATGCCTCCAAAGAGTGTGTCAGTCAGAATAAGCTAGGTGATGTTTCAATAACAAACTAACCCTCCAAACCACAGTGGCTTTACACTACACATTTATTTCCTTCTCACACTCAATCTGCTGCAGGACTCGGAGGAAGCCCACCCCGAAGAGTGACCCAAGGGTCCAGGCTGGTTCCATCCCGAGTCTCTGTCACCTGAAGATAAGTCCTCAAAATAGAGTAAGAGAGAACATGGAGGGCTCACACACGCTCTTCTGTGTCTTGGCACAGAAATGACACACATCACTTTCCTGCAGAGGTTTTGGCCAAAAGTAGGTTTCAAACTACAGGGGAGACTAGAAAAAGCAGGCCTCCTGTGCATCCAAGAAGAAGAAAATAAAATAGAACCCAGTGAATACGTAATACTGTCTTTGCCACAAAGATCAAGTAGGGTGAGGACTGAAAAGTGTCTTGGATATAGTAACAAAATTATCTTTGTATCCTAAGGAGCTCACCATAATGAGTCCTCCAAAAAGATGTTTATTGACAGGCTTAAGCACCTACTGCCTGTTTAAATGTGCCTAAACCCATTCTGAAATAATCCCTAATAACTCTTCTAGACCTAAGGACCTTGGCTTTCAATAATTACTTCTCTCAGTCTATATAATAACACCCATCAAAAATATAAAACATCTGTAAGATGTCGTCCATCATGGTAAAAGTCAATTTGGATGAGTGTATGGTCCATCTCTCTGACTTTGCCTTTTCAGACAGTCAAAAACATGAATCAGTGGAGACAGTGGCTGTGTGGAGGCTCTAGTCTAAGCCAGAACCTTTAATTGCATTGTATTCTCTTATGACAAGTATATAGAAATGACTGTTTCCTACCAGTCTGAATTACAAGATGATTATTTCCCTTTAACATTCATTGGTTGCTTGGCATTGCAAGATGGTGGTATTATTAAAAATACACTAATTATTGGAGAAAGTAGCCAAAAAGGAGCAATTTTCCAGATTTCAGGGTAACTTTTTGTCAAAAGGAAGAGGCTAAGTGGGAGGGACTAAAGGTTCCATGAAAACCCCTCTTCTCGGTTTTTCAGAGGGTAGTCCTGGGAATGTTGGATTGCCACTGACCAAAAAGCTCCTTTTTAAACCAGCTCTCCTCCTTATGACTTAACTAACCAAGAATATAAAACTAATACAAGGTGAGGTAGTGATGAACAAGAAAGAATATTCTGCTTCCAACAAGAAGAAATGATCACTTAGTACCAACTGAGGGTGGAACCACCCCCTTCACCAGGGAGGAAGAATTTCGATATTCAGTAAATGAAAAGGAAAGAGGCCTGGAGAAAATCAGTCCAAGGAAGTATTTTAGGGTGGTGGATAAATATCACATTGTCCTGTAGGCACCATTTCAAAACCCTAATGACGGGAAAGAATCAATTATTTTAAAAAACATTAATGTAGAGAGTAAAAGATGCCTTCAAATTATAGTTTTGCTCTCCCTCTGGCGAAAATCAATCTAAGTTAGAGAAACAGTAATGTCCAAGTCATAGGAGCACACAATGCAGAGAAACTTTTCACAGGACAAATTCTTCATCGTTGCAGCTAGGAATTATTGCCAATGACAATATAATCCCTTCTGCTGCCTTTGTTACACATCTTCAAAGAAGAAACTTGAGTTAAAAGCTTAAAATTCCAACGTTTTTGTTTAATGCCCTGTAAAATATATTCAAGTTTCAAAAGACAGTGCGGTTCCACAAACATGGCAATTTCTTTGATATAAGTATCTGAACAGGAGAAGACTAAGAAAGGTGGGTCCGCACAGTAAAAGTGGTTGATCTCACTGGGTCACAGAAAGACAGATGAAGCATCAGGATGCTCTGTGCAGACTATTTGCAAAGCTGGCTCTCTCTCTCTCTATATATATATATAGATAGATAGATGATAGATAGATAGATAGATAGATAGATAGATAGATAGATAGATAGATAGATAGATAGATATGGAAGACCAACCAGGGAGAGGCAGGCACATCTGGACCCTTTGTTACCATATAACAAGGGCTTGCAGATGGCCATGCAGTGGTAATAAATCATCACTGTAAGCATATAATAATTTGTGATTACCAGGACAATGAAAAAGTGGAATTGTAAAAAGCAGCCAATGACGGAAATGGTTTTTCTCTTGGGTAAGAAATGAGCCAGCATCTTAGGAGTGACCTCGGTGGTATAACAGAGATCTACAAAGGCGGGGTGACTGAGGAAGAAGAACATTGGTGTTATGAGTCACTTCTGATTAACAAAATCATGCTCACATTGTCGGTTTCTGTAATAAGGTACATGACTAAGAATACAACAAAGATGTCAGGTCACAACTCAGCTCCCTCCGTCAGTCCCAGGAAAATAAACTCAGTCACAGCTGTGCAGTTTTTCTTTAACGTTGTATTTTCTTGGCTTCCAACGAGGTCTAAAAAAAAGAAAAGAAAAATGCATTTGTCTTTGTCATTTATGCATAAAAAAGACTGTATAGCTAACTTTAGTTATCTATAGTCTCAATTGTTTCTAGACCCCATGAATGAGATAACATTTAATATAAAGAGGTGTCAAAATAAAATCTGGAGAGCTCTACTTGATATGAATATTTTACTGTGCAAGAAACAAACTATGATCAAGGAGACTTCAAAACCAAAAGTGGTAAGAAACTGGCTCTCAGCAGTGGCAGCTCAGTTTATAAAGATGAATGAGGAAGTGCATTTTTTTAAAAATTGTGATTGGTTACAAGAAACTCACCTTCCTTGTGGGGTAGTAGCACTACACGAGCTTACCTGTTTGAGCTGATTGAATAGGAATCTGCAAGATCACACTAACAGAAAGAAAGCTTAAGTATTATTTGTAGGTCAGAATCAGCATTTGAGGGAAATAAGGAGAGTTTACATTTTGGTTATGTGGCTATGGGTGTTTGGCTTAGGGACATAAACTATGACCTCTACTTTGGTCTTTCTCTAAGAGAAGTACAAGCATGTGGGCTTGCAAAGTGTGAAAATACATTCTGAGGATGCAGAAGGATAAGTCACAGTACACATGAAAATGTGCATTTATAACTTAGTTTCTAATCATGTTTGACTATGTTCATTAAAAAAAGGAAGTACTTTTTAAAATTTTATTTTATTGACATATAGTTGATCTACAATGCTGTGTTAATTTCTACCATACAGCAAAGTGATTCAGTTATACATACATATATATATATATATATATATATATACATATATATATATATATATATATATTCTTTTTCATATTCTTTTCCATTATGGTTTATCACAGGATATTGAATATAGTTCCCTGTGCTATACAGTAGAACCTTCTTTTTAACCCATTCTATATATAATAGTTCGCATCCGCTAATCCCAAACGCCCAATTCATTCCTCTCCCAGACCCCCTCCCCCTTGGCAACCACAAGTCTGTTCTCTATGTCTGTGAGTCTGTTTCTGTTAAAAGGAAGTACTTTTTAAAAGAAGACGTTACTCCTTTAAAGTTTAGTGGAAACTACCTTCCAATTTCACAGTATTCTTTGAACCATGAATGAAAATTATTTCTTCTGATTCTTCTGCTCTAGACAAGTGAATTCTTGCATGCAGAGGTAAACAAACTTTCCTTTCATCCACCCTCCCGCTTTCTGATCTCAGAGGGACTGGTAGCATATGTATCTTCTATTTTTTTTAGCAGAAATAATTGTTTAAGTAGTTAACAGGAAGGAAAGATTTCAAATTTTTTCATTGTATCTATACACCAAAAGATGGCCATAAGGAGTAGAAAAAAAAGTTACTAGATAGATAGATAGATAATTGATGGATAGATAGATAAGAGATAGATAGATTCCCTCTCTGCAAAAAAGAAAAGTATGCTTGGGCTTCCCTGGTGGCACAGTGGTTGGGAATCTGCCTGCCAATGCAGGGACACGGGTTCGAGCCCTGGTCTGGGAAGATCCCACGTGCCGTGGAGCAGCTGAGCCCGTGCGCCACAACTGCTGAGCCCGCGAGCCACAACTGCTGAGCCCGCGAGCCACAACTGCTGAACCCGCAAGCCACAACTACTGACCCCGCGCGCCTGGATCCCGTGCTCCGCAACGGGAGAGGCCACCACAGTGAGAGGCCCGTGCACCGTGACGAGGAGTAGCCCCTGCTCGCCGCAGCTGGAGAGGGCCCATGCACAGCAGCTGGGACCCAATGCAGCCAAAGATAAATAAATAATTAAAAAAAAAATAATAATAAATACATAAAAATAAAAAAAAAAGAAAAGTATGCTTGTGGCGGCATAGAAAAAAAATTTCTAAAGGGAATACTTCAAACTCTTGACTATTTCTGATGAGAGATGGAGAAGGGTACAAGGGATGGGACTTTCATTTTTTATTTTATTCGTTTTGTTTTGCCTTTTCCTTATGAATAATTACTACTTTGATAATTGCTTAAGCACAACTTAATTTTTTAAAATACAAATACTTAACCATGGTAGTTGAGGCCAGGGGAATTGTGAAGAAGTATCTCCAAAAGACAAACTAAACCTGCAACCAGTAGATTAAAAAGTCCTGGAGATCTAATGCACAGCATAGTCATTATAGTCAACAATACTGTATTATAAACTTCAAAGTTGCTAAGAGTTTAGACCTTAATTGTTCCCACCACAAAAAAGAAATGATAATTATGTGACATGATAGAGGTGTTAGCTAGAACTCTGATGGTAGTCATATTGCAATGTATAAATGTATCAAATCAACACGTTGTACACCTTAAACTTACACAATGTTATATGTCAGTTGTGTCTCAATATAAATAGATAAATAAATAAATAAGAAAAACTAATTTTTTCAATAGATGTCTTTAACTTCCAGAATGCTGTGACTAAAAAGTTAGTTCTCTGTAACCTACAGCACACATAGAAATAATGTTAACCTGTTTAATGTAGCTGAGCTACCATATATTGGGGAATAAATAGAGAAGAAATTATTCATTTTAAAATTAATGAGCCAACAGGAAGAAATACTGAACGTGAAATAAATATAACTTTAAATGGCATACTTAGAAGCAGGTAAGCCTAGGATTTATTGTAGAGATTCTGAAAGAAACTTAGTGCAAAGCGCCTGGTGACACTGATTCCTTATTGTGTTATCTACAATTCCAATGTTGGACTTTTGTTTTCCTTATTACTACCAACAATATTCTTACATATATTAGACAGGATAACGTTGTTTGGTTTTTTTGTTTTGTTTTGTTTTTTGCCACGAGGTGGAGAAAAAGAGAGAGAAGGTGGAGAAAGTTATGTGGAAGGGCAGGTGGGAATCGCTCAGGAAAGAAAAAGATTCCTGAGGTAACTGACAACAAAGAGGAATGTGTGTAAAGAACATCTGTGTATAGATCTGAGGGGGGAAATTATCTCAATAGAAATAACTGAGATATAGCTATAGAAAAACGAGCATCAGGAGGCAGTGTACACCTGTATGTTCACTCTTCAAGAAACATGGTTGGGTGAGACATGGGTTCAAACAATTCCATAGTTTTGCCAGAAGGTGGAGCAATTGTCTTAATGTGGCTTGGTTGCTGATCGTGAACCTTTGAGCGGGTGGGGAAATGTAAAAACGAAAACGAAAAACACAAAAGTGCATCCATCTGTTTGCATTATGCAATTCTGTAAGTAAGGATTTGGTACTCTGAGGAGTCCTTGTAGCTGATTCTTTAATAGTGTCAACCATTTTGGATATGACTATAGAAAATCTCTATTAATCATCTCAAATTGAAAAGATGTCAGAGAAGTTGACTTATCCTAAAATCAGAAAGAAAAGCCTCTCAACACACCCAAAAGTTGTAACAAGGAAAAATATTTCACCCAGTAATTAAAATCACTTTGGACAGTGCCTGTTGCTTCAAGAATCTTCAAATACGACCTGAGGTTGGTTATTCATCCAGTAGGTTTTAGCTTCTAATATGACTTTAAAACTTTACAGACCATAGCCTTTAAAATTCATCCTAATTGATGGATACTCAACATTGATTCTACCATATTAGACTGAGTGGCTTATTTTAAACTACAGTGCAGAGAGCAGTAGTTGGCTTGAAAACAATAAAATAATAATGATAATCATTTTTCCTCTCCCCTTCTTTTAGGCTTTGACCAAGAGAGAATAACTGCAAGAAACTACTAATTTACAAAACGTGCAGATGACCTAGTTTATTCATAACCATAGGAGTTTTAATTTATTAAGCAGCAATTTAATATAAGCAGTGCCTAGTAATTCTAGTGCGCTATGTGTTTTGTAGGAGAATAATGTATTACTTAATGGGGAAGATAAATCTATCATTGGAAAATTTTAATAATGAGCAAAATTATGTTTGGGTATTTTCCTGGGAAGTAATTAGTTGCAAACTGTCCTTCCCTGAAGGGTGGCGGTATTGGTTGCAATAGTTATTTAGTGGTGAATGACCTACTAGACAACCGACCCATGTCTTACTGCAGAGGAGTGGAGGGAGGACCAGCATGGGAGGACCAGGACCTGGAAGAGAGCTCATCAAAATAAACTCCTGACATCCATTAGCTCCAACCCCTGCGCCCAGCTACCTCAGAGGGGATCTAGAGATGGGGTAGAGGTTGCAGGTGAAGGACTCGGCTTCATGGCCTCAGATGACTTGAGAGTCTGCAGACAGCCCAGGTGCCCTCAGCAAATCTCTCTCCCTTTGGCCTGCTAAACTGCCTAAAACCTGTTCCCTCCTTGGGTGAAACATAATTGGGTGAGACATGGGTTTAAACATGCATCAAAGCATCAAAGCATTCGTTCTAAAGCAAATGTTAAACCAGATGAGGAATATAATAATTCATGTGGATCTGTGAGTGCTTGGGCATTAAGTAGTAATTTTGTTATAAATAAGCTTTGGGAACTGACCGTGTATTATTAGAACACTGCAAGTATCAAAAGCTCAATCCAAACCAGCTTAAGCAAATAAGGAACTCATTGGTTCATAGAGCTGAGAAGGAACCTGAGGTGGCTCATGCGATTAAGGGGAGAGCTTCAGGAATAAAGCCACGTGGTCTGGAACCAACAACTCAGACAGCACCAGAATTTGCTCAACTCATCTCGCAGTTCGGTTTCTCTCTGGGTGTTGATACAATATTCGATTACTGAAGATGAGCTTTCTCCATACAGCCAAGGAAGATTAATATGCACAGATCTACATTTATGTTATCCTAGCTTAGCAACACCAACAAAAGCATCCATGTATCAATCCCAGGAAAGTCCATGTGTGGCCCAAAGAGTCACATACCCACCTCTTGGACCAACCACTATTGTCGGGAGGAGGTGGCACTAGGATCGGTTCAATCTGGGACATGTGCCTGTCCCTGTGGCTAGAGAAGGACGCCATGATTAAAACCCAAGTAGAGTCCCACAAGGTGGAATAAGAATGCATGCACTGGAAAGGGGAACCATTACTAGACATAGAAGAGACCTAAAACTCTTATTCCTTACTGTGGAGGAAAAAAGTCTAGAATCCATGGCAACCCAGAGCCCTAGGAGTAAAAAGGTTAGTAATGAACACTCTCCAAGGTTCAGTATTTCAAAACATTTAGCAGGATCCCACATGCACCTGACTTCCAGCAACACAGACTCTCTAAAATGTCCCATTCCCCCCGTTTTACTTGAATGAATTCAACTGTGGCAATGATATTGTGAATCCAAAGCTCTGATTGGCTTTTGAGCAATTCCAAGGCATTTCTGAAGTGCGTGGGCGGTACCAGCTGCCTCATCTGATACCTGTGGTTTCTGATGTGAATGGTGGTATCTGGCTTACAATTGGCCTTGGAAATGGGCCAAGGCCACTTTAAAGTGATGAACACAGGTAACGTGTGGGAAAAAATGTTTCAAAATTTGGGGTACATATGGGGTTGACTCAAAGGAGTCCTTAGTGAAAAGACTTGAAAACCACTTCTGAAAGGCACGTCTGGAAAAGGGCAGAAATAGATAGGATCCACAGCCAGGACCATGGGGAAGAAGTGAGTGAAGGACAGAGGGTATAAGATGAATGGAAAGGGACAGCGGGAGACACTGCGGGCTAGCTTTATCAATTTCTATTGTTTGCCAGGATGCCCTCTTCAGAACACTGCAAACCACCACACAAACTGGAAACCTGGCGTCATCCTAAACTCCTTCTCTCCCCTACCAACCCACCCCCATCATTTACCTCCAATCTCAAGGATTCCACTTCCTAATGTCTCTCCTTTTGCCTACTTTTCTCTTGTTTAGTTTAGCCCGTCATTATTTCTCACCCAGTTTACCACCACGGCCTCATACCTGGTGTCCCACTCTCTAATTTTTCCTCCCCACCGCCAACCTCACAACCCCAATCCATTCTCCACACTCCAGGGCAGTCTTTCTAAAATAGACATTGGATCGTGTTACTTTCTTACCCAAAACTTCAGTGAGTCTGCCTGGACTCAGAATAAAGTCACCGAACATGGCCTCTAAGTCTAATCTCTGCAACCTCTTCTCTCGACAGTTTCCCCATATGATCCATCCTTTGTCCACAGAATGTCTTTCAGTTCTCTTAAGGCAATTTGCAATTTTTTTTTTGTTACCTTACAGCCTTAATATCAGTATAATGCTGTGCCTTTTTTACCCACTCTCCCCCTCCTCTGTTTTCAAAGGTAGTAAGTTATGGAAACCCAACCAACTAATGATACAACCAATGAGCAGTATTTGTTAGGGTAGAGTCTGAGCTGCTAAAACAAAGATCCCCCAATATAGTGTAGCTTAAACAAGAAGAGCTTAACATTTCTTGCCCGTGTAATGGTCCAGAGCCCAGGAGTCCTGGCTAGCAGAGCAGATCTGCCGTCCTCAAGTGCAGCTCCTCTCTGGCTACTTTCTCTTTTGCATGCATCCCAGCCATTAGAAAGAACAAAAGGAAAAGAAGAGCTCACTCATTTCTTTTATTTTTTTTAAATTTATTTATTTATTTTTGGCTGCGTTGGGTCTTCATTGCTGTGTGCGGGCTTTCTCTAGTTGTGGCGAGCAGGGGCTACTCTTCATTGCAGTGTGCAGGCTTCTCATTGTGGTGGCTTCTCTTGCTGCGGAGCACAGGCTCTAGGCGCACGGGCTTCGGTGGTTGTGGCATGTGGGCTCAGTAGTTGTGGCACGTGGGCTCAGTAGTTGTGGCGCACGGGCTTAGCTGTTCCGCTGCATGTGGGACCTTCCTGGACCAGGGCTCAAACCCGTGTCCCCTGCATTGGCAAGCGGATCCTTAACCACTGTGCCAGCAGGGAAGCCCTCACTCATTTCTTTTAAAGGCATATTTTGAAAGTAGTACAATTCTATTTGCTACAACAGACAAAGGATCACACTGAGGTTCAAGGAAGTGTGGGAAATGTAGTGTGAAGCTGGGCAGACGTGTACCCAGCTAAAACTCAAGTTGGGCTATTGTAGGAAGAGAAGAATGAATATTGGCAAATGGCAGCAGTCACTGCCGTAAACCATTATTCCCCAAGGCATGCAGATGGGCTAGGAGGCCAAAAAAAGACTGAACAACTTTTCAAGTTGTAACCCCTTTTTCCCCCCCTTCTTTAGAAGCAACAGCAGCCCAGTATAGGGAAGTCACCTGCTGAGGACAGTGGGGTCAGGAGCTCTGAGGCTGGGAAGAGGGCCAGAAGCAGGGCCAATACTCAGTCAGTAAGCACCAATATGGCTGCCCTGGTTGTTAAAATATTAAAATATAGCCGCACCGCTTGGGAAAGAATCACTCCTCTAAGATCTCCTAAATGCCTGCCTGCAAGCCTGGCCACCCCAACTCCTCTCCTGGCATCCTCAGACGTCTTCCATGATCCAGCAGCTAAAGGATGAATGCCTGGCACAGAGAGAGACCCAAGAGGTTGAACCCTCTCTGCTGGATAACCCATTTAATTGATGCTGATTGTTGATAATTTGGGTATCACCCCTGGCCAGAAGTCTAACATCCAGTGGCCTTCCTCAGCCACTGAATCCACTCCAAAATAAAGACAGAAGTGCAATGGACAGAAGTTACTGAACCTCATCTTTATTTTCCTTTTGAAATATTGCTTGTGATGAATTGGGAGATTGGGATTGACATACATACACTAATATGTATAAAATGGATAACTAATAAGAACCTGCTGTGTAAAAAAATAAATAAAATAAAATTAAAAATTCAAAAAAAAAAGGACATCTTGCTTTAGATACAGAAAACCTGAGATTGAGTCAGATTTCCAAGACCTCTAACATCAGTGAATATGACCCCTGTGGGAGATGTTTACTTTGCTAGAGGAGAAAAAGGCTGAGCTCATGAAGAAGAGAGGCTCAAGTTATGTGTCCAAAACAATGCAAACAAGACTTTAGGAAATCAACGTGTGGGAAAGCCAGAATTCATCTAATAGATAACCACCCAAGGGCATCTTCAGACCACCGAATCCTTCTTCCAGCTGGGATACGAGTGTGATGGAGTGGAAAGAACACTGGATTTGGGGCCAGAAGGCCCTGGAACTAGCTTGGAAAAGTGGCAACAACAAGTTTGTAGACTGGTTCCCTGATTACAATCTGTACAACCAGTCTCTACAGCTGTAAAACGAGAGAGAATAATATTTACCACAAAGCGCTATGAGGGCCGAACGAACTAGGGTGTGCCGGGTGCCGGGCATGCAGTAGGCACTCAATAAAAGTAAGTCCATGTTTCTTGTAACTTCATTCTCCTCTCTTGTTCTCCATCTTCACCCCCCTCCTACTCCTACCCATCCCCATGCCCCACCCTGAACTCACACTTGCACAGGAATTTGTAGTCGGACCACAAACAGGTCACTTAATATATATGTCTCAGTTTTCCCACATGAAAAGCAGGGATTATGCAGGATTTCTTGTGTGATGAAATTATTAATGTGAAGCAGGATACAGATGTGGAGAGCTGCTATTTGTGGTCAAGAGGAGCAAAAGGAGGTGACAGATTTACATAATTTACCATGCATATTCCCATCGTTTCTATAACATAACTTGCAAAACTACCTACACTAAACATTTCAGATTACCTCTGGATTAAAGCAAAGATCTGTGATACTAGATATGCCAACCATTTGTGTCAAATAATCCCATCTTTCGGAATGTGCCTGGCCCAGAGTAGACACTCCGTGTTTGCTGAGTAGAAGAATGGATTTATAATGAATCCACTGACTCTGTAAGGCAAGGCAGCATAAAGTAGAATGTACTTAAGGTACGTGTGGGCTGATTGCATACCAAACCCAGACTAATGCTTGAAGAAAGAAAAATGAACCAGCTCGTGAATTATGCTGAAGTTTACACTTCTCCTCAAACTGGTAATTGCTCTAAGAATAGCCTTCTGCTGCAGTCATTGTCAGCGAATAGATGAAAATGTATGCTTTCCTAAATGTATATTTGAATTTCTAAAGTCTTGCATTTCATACCAAGAACCAAATTTCACTCAACATTTTCACTTACTAAAAGGAAGTAACCGATGAATAAACTTTGTTTTTAAAGAATTACCTTTTGGAAGGGAAGTAGAAATCTATAAATAATTCATGACTCTGCAAATGATTTTTCTGTGTTTCTTTAGCATTGCTCACATTAAAACACCTGGCCCAGAGGTGTAAACTACCCCTCTTCTCTACAGATCCATCAGCAAGTTATTTGTTGAGTGTCTTCTGGACTCTGTCAGAGAAGTTTAAGGCGGTGGCAAAAAACCATTAGAGAAAAGGGAGGGATATAATCAAGCATTAAGTTCTAATGTTACAAATAAACCATATCCCTTTAAATTAGATGCTTTGGGGGGCAATGCTTAGAAGGTTAGGGAAAAAAGAGATGTATGTAAGTATTGCCTCAAGAAGGGCCTTGTGGGATTTAGGAATTTAGACTTGATTCTATAGCAACAGGGAGCCACTAAATACGTTCAGTGCCGTGTGGGGTGATGGAGATCTGTATCTTGGAAAGATGATGCAGGCAACTTGTGGAGGATGAATTGGAAGGGATTAGCCTGGAAGGGAGGCACCGAATGAGGAGGCCATTACAGTAGCGCAGGTCAACAATGGGGGATGAGGATGAGGCGGGCCACTGAGCTCAGACCACTTCAGTGAGGATGCTAGTTAAAGGCAGGTCCAGGTAAAGCGAGGGGAGGGGATTGATACATTTTGAGGACAGGCAGTGGAGAACACTTAGGAGTCGGGACTGACAATAGGATGTAAATGGATCTTAAACAAATTTAAATGACAGGTTAATCTCCGGGGTGAAGTTAGACACTTTTCCATTTAATCCTTGCTTCTTCTCCTGATAGTTTAATTAGAAGGGTAGTTAATTCCTGTTCTGTACGCATAGGACACCGATCTGATTTTTATTTGTTTAAATAGTAGAATTTAGAATTTTTCATCTCTATTCTCCAGGTTTCAGGAAACCCATCTTGGTTTACCCTTTCCAGCACCTCCATTCCCCTGGGCCAGTAGCAGGGGTGAGGCCTCTGGAAGCGAGAGAGGAGACAAAACTTCTTTTATTTGCCCTAAAACCCTAAATCCTTTATTATTGTTGAGATAAAGTGAATCTTGTTCTATCGATTTTGGCAAAAAAAATAACACAGCTCACTTAAACAGAGTTCACGTTTTAGGACCTCAGAACTTAAAATTACTACATTCTTATTCCTCATAAAGGTCTGCAGTATAATATTGTGTTCACAGAGTGTGGTCTGTGAAGGTGAAGACACAGGCAGACATGGTTTTTTCCTTTCAAAGATCATGCAGTTTTTTATGATTTCTACTTACAGTTAATCATACTGTTTTCATTTATAATAGTAACAGGAAATTTCCTTTTAACATCAATTTATTTAGGTAAAGAAAACTAGGTTAATGAAAAGAAAAAGAAAAATTACACAGGAGGTTCTCTGATGTATGCAAAATTGTGAAGGTGGTAAAAAGTGAATGAAGTTTGGGGAACACTAGGCAAGGAGGCAGAACATGGGGTTCCAAGGCAGAAGATTCAAGTCTCAGCTTGGTTAGAAATAATCATGGCTTTAAACCAGTTGGGCAGTTCAGTTTTACTGAATCTCATCCGTGAAATGGGGACAGTAACATCCCCCTTGTAGGGTCTTAATCAAAAGAGACAAAGTATGTGACGGCACCTTGAAACCTGCCGAGTGCATTGAGAACGTTAGCTCTTATTGTTGTGACAGGTGTGGCAGGCTCTGATGTTCAGCCGCTGATTTACAATTCCTTTTCCAGAGGCAGAACCGTAGCACAGGGACCTCACCTCCCTGGCACTGTGTACGGTGCCCTAAAATGCATCTGTTGCTTCCTGATGATGTTATCAATCTTTAGGGGAAGGAACTTATTGATTTGTTTCTCTTAGAAGTGCTTCTGCGAATTGATCTGGCCGTTTTGATGTTGCAGGCTTGCTAATGCCTCGGCCATCCCTGGCTGTGGTTGGAAATGATCCTGCTGCAGGGAAAAGAACGGATCATTCTGACACTCTGGGGTCTGGCCTGGCTCCTCCAGGTCTGAGTGGCCTCAGAGCTGATGCTTAACTCCCGCAGGGCTCTTGTTCAATAACAACCAGTGGTCTCAGAATGCGCTTCTGCACCCAGCTGTAGTTGGGGCTGGAGGCCATGGGTATTTTCATGTGTATTTTCCTTGTTTAAAATAGCCAAAGGGGCGATGAAGAGTGGCCCCCGCTTGCTGCAACTAGAGAAAATCCTCGCACAGAAATGAAGACCCAACACAGCCAAAAATAAATAAATAAATAAATAAATTAGCATATATATATATATATCCACATATACACATATAAATATAAAAAAAAATAGCCAAAGGGACTGGGGCAAAGAATGTCATGTGTTCCCCGAATGTGTAACTCATTCCTATAATTTTTTCCATTCCAAACATAGGTTCAATGGAGGCAGCAGAAACATTGAATAAAGTACATGGGGTTTTAAATGCAAGTTTCCACCACTTATTCCTGCAGCGATCTCTTGCAAGTTTTGCATCCCCCTCTAAGCCTCAGTTTATACATCTGGAAAATGGGAGTAATAATACCTATCTATAAGATTGCTGTGAGAACTAAATGAAATAACTCATTCTTTGATTCAGTTGGGCCGCACAGCAGGTTGTGGACCTATCAGTTAGTTTCTTGGGACATTGTTGGGCTTTGGTTAAGTACAATCCATTTATCACCTGCAACAGATGTCTCCAGGCTCAGATTGGAAAGTGTTAGCAACCCTGGATCAGCCTACTGTGATATTTACCAAAATGAGATGGTGACGTGGACACTGAGCTGGGGAAGAGGCATTGACCCTCTGCTCCTAGGAGAAAGTCACAAAGAGGGAAGACCTAATGATGTAGTCCTTGTCATTTGGGGGCCACCTCCTAAACTCAAGCCCTTATGGCTGCTTCTGGTGATGCCCTTGTGAACTGGACTCTGAAGAAGGCTACCTGCAAGAGAAGTGATGGACAGGGAGAGAGGCATCCAAAGTAGACCCCATGGGATCTCCCCCACTTCCAGAGCACCATGGAATCCTTCCTGTTCCAACTCCTCTGGTCCAGTAGGCACCTGGTACAGGTAAACACTAAGTAAGCATTCGCTGGCAGAAGGGTGTGGTTTAGAATGCACACAGCAACAAAGTGCTCTTGAATATTTAATCACACACAAAACTGTGCACAAATACTGCCTTGTGCCCCATCATGACCCTTACAGGGAGAGGGTCCTTCATGAGGAAGCTTTTATGCTCTAAAAGCATGAGTAAGCACAAGAGTGCTGTGTATAACCAGGTACAGTAGAGCAGAGTGGTCTCTGGAATCAGGCTGACTTGAGTTCAAATCAAATTCCAGTTCTGCTGCTTACCAGCTGTGGGAACTTGAATAAACTATTCAATCTCTTTTAAATCCCGGTTTCCTTATCTCTAAAATGGAATAATCATAGTACCCATGTCATAAGGTAGTCACCAAGATAAAATGAGATAACACATGTAAAGTACTTAGCACAGTTTCTAGCACATGATAAGTCCTGAATAGAAGTTAAGTGTTATTATTATTATTGGCTGTTAGGAGTGGGTTTCCTTTGTCATGAAGTAAAACATGTTTCTAGACCTGCTGCAAGGAGGTTATTTACTGGGCACTTAATCAAGTCTTTGGGAAGGTTGCTTCATGTTTCCTTGTAAGGTGTTTTGAGAAGTATAGATGATGCTTGTATATATGTTTTTGCAAGAAGACACAAGTTGCATTTTGAGGAATTGATTTTTTGGCGTTCAGACAATTGGGTCTTTTTGTTAACCAGGATTCTCCTGCTCAGAACGTTTCTACATAGAAGGAGAGAACCACATCTAGATGATAACCCTGTGCTTACTTTCTCTTTGAGGGACTGTCCTTCAGCATTGTTAGCACTAAGATTGGTTAGGACTGGTTTTCATGTCATTCTACTGGAAAAACCTGCTCTGGGATTTCCCAGTGAATCACAAACAAATTAGGCAATTCATATGGGTAATACCCAAGCCCATCAATATATTCCAGGGGAGAATAAAAACCTTAAATGAATATCATACTAATGGTGTTGTGAAATGATTATGGACTTTGATGACAACAGACCTGAATTATCTAATCCATCTGCCACTTACTGGCTCTTTTAAAAAAGGATTTAAGTCTCTCCAACCCTGTACATGTAACAGCCTGGAATATCATTCTCACACCCCCATCCATCTGGTGAGTCCTACTCCACATTCAGCACAAATATCAAGGACAACTCTTATTTATCAAGATAGTGGTTCAGTTGTTTAACACAGACCAAACAATTGCTGGTGGAATAGTTTATTTATTTCTCCATAAAAATTGATAGAGGATAATAGGGTGGGTTCTACTCTAAGAAGGGGTCCATGGGCTCAGGAACCTTCTATTTCACCACCACATCTACATTCTATCACATAGCAAAAGGAAAAGAGGTTGACAGCAAGCAGCTTTCTTTAAAGGGCATGACCTAGAAGTGGCACAGATCACTTCAGCTCTCATCCCGTTGGCTAGAACTTAGGCATATGGCCATGTCTAGGTTCAAGGGAGGCTGGGAAATGTAACCTCTATCTGGATGCCCATGTCGCAGCCAGTCAAAAAGTCAAAGGGTTCTTTCACTAACTGGAAGAAGAGGAGGATACTTATTAGCAAGAATTAGCAGTCTCTTGTCACGTTCTTCCTTTCCATTCAAGGAGCCATTAGGAGCGTAGGAACTGTGTTGCATTCCTTTTTGGAAACCAAATACTACGAAACCATTAAAAATAAGGCAGATCAACAGATTTTGATAGGGAGTGACCTTTGGGATATATGTTGAATTTTTTTAAAAAGTACAGAAATTAGGTAAGCCGTTCCATTATACTTAAGAAAGATACAAAAGAAACTACTAAGTCTGGTTACTTTGAGGGGACAGAGGTAGGAAGAAGATATACTTTTCATTGACCCTTTTAACTCATTTGAACTTCTACCTTGTGCGTGTATTACCTATGAAATTTTTTAAAACTTTGAAATCACTGAATTATTCAGATATGGTTCTATTACTTATCACAAACTACTTTTCCAGCAAGTAGGTGTGAATGACATGGAAACTAGTCCTAACCAATCCTTGTCCTAACAGCGCTGAAGGACGTCCTACCAAAAAGAAAGTAACTACAGGGCTATCATCTAGAGGTGGTTCTCTCCTTCTAAGTAGAAACTTTATGCGCAGGAGAATCCTGGGTTAACAAAAAGACCCAATTGTCTTAAGGCCAGAAAATCAACTCCTAAAATGCAACTTTTGTCTTCTCGCAAACTCATATTCTAACATCATCTATACGTCTCAAAAGACCTTACAACAAAACATGAAACAACCTTTCAGGTGGGATACCCTAATTTCTGCTAGTAAACGTGCACTGAAATTTTAGCCTTTTGAGAATTTTCAAGAAATGACTTGTTTAAAATGTTTCAATGTACTTGAAGAAAATCTCAGCATAAGTGAAAGAATGCCCACAGACATTTTCAAATATCCTTTAAATTTGACTTCTTTTCCTTCAATAGAAGGCAAGAGTGCCCCTAGAAAGAAGTTTCCATGCATGACTTTTTGAATATATGGTCAGGTATAGGGATGGTTAAATATCTGATTATTTTAACAGCTCTCTGGACTTTCAATGATTAGATTGAAAATATTACTACAGTGTAAGGTTTCAGCTTAAGAATTTTTTGCCCATTTTGTTTTAAAATCAATACTGGAGAACATACATTCAGCAGACTTAAAAAAAAAAAAAAAGGATAATTGCTTAAGAAAATGGTATTATTTTTCACTCTCTCCCCCCTTTATTAATTTATGTTGCTCTGACTTAAGACTAAGATGAAGGTGTATATGAATTATACCTTTAAGAAATCAAGGATATCATAGAGGAAGACAAGACATGGGTTTCCTGTATTAGTCTCTGCTTTAAAAAAAAATTTTTTTTTTTTTTTGGCTGCTTTGGGTCTTCGTTGCTACATGTGGGCTTTCTCTAGTTGCGGTGAGCGGGGGCTACTCTTGGTTGTGGTGTGCAGGCTTCTCATTGCGGGGACTTCTCTTGTTGCAGAGCACGGGCTCCAGTAATTGTGGCTCGAGGGCTTAATAGTTGTGGCTCACGGGTTCTAGAGCGCAGGCTCTGTAGTTGTGGCGCACGGGCTTAGTTGCCCCGCGGCATGTGGGATCTTCCCTGACCGGGGCTTGAACCCTTGTCCCCTGCATTGGCAGGTGGATTCTTAACCACTGCGCCACCAGGGAAGCCCTGCAATGGAATATTATTCAGCCATGAGAAAGCAGGGCATCCTGCCATTTGTGACAACATGGTTGGACCTTGAACACGTTAAGCTAAGCAAGATGTCAGACAGAGAAAGGCAAGTACCATATGATATCACTTAATGTGGAATCTAAAAAAGTGAAACCTGTTAAAAACAGAGTAAAATGGTGGTTACCAGGGAATCGGCGGGGAGGGAGTTAAGAGCGATGGTGTTTAAGGGTACAAACTTGTAAAGAATAGTAAATGAACCATAGAGATCTAATGCACAGTGTAATGAATATAGACAATAATACTGTACTATAACCATACAATGTGATAAATAGCACTATATCAGCAATTATATTACAATATATAAATGTATCAAAGTAACACAGCTGTACACCTTAAATTTATACATTACATGTCAAATTTATTCAATTAAAAAATCGAGATATGATTCACATAACATAAAATTCACTCTTTTAAAGTGTACAATTTGGTGGGTTTTAGTATATTCACAAAGTTGTATAGCCATCATCACTATAAATTCCAGAACATTTTCATAACGCTCTCTATCTTTTTTAACATTGGCTTAAGGCGTCAGCAGGCAGGCTAAGGGCAGTGCTGGGTTCTAGGCTATTGCCTCAGTGATTCCTCTGGACTCTGGGATCTCTCGGAGATTGATCAGGGCTTTGGGATCAAAGGGACATTGATTTGGAGCTCAGCTCTGGCACTTACCAGCTCTGGGATCTTAAGCAAGTTGCTCAGCCTCTCTGTTACTTGGATTTTTAAAAATGAGAACAATATTATCTACCTTAGGAATTTTGAAAGGTCGTAATACATAACAAATGCTGAACAGTTAGCCAAGTACTTAACACATAATAAATACTCCAAAAGCACAATATCTTATGCCTCAGACAAACCAGGTTTACACTTCACTTTTGCCCGAAGTAGCCATGCCTCTAGGGCCTTAAAGAAATTAAATTTTACACTCAGGCTCTTCCTGTTCTGAAAATCGCCGCTTAAATCATTGGATAGCAAATAGCAAACAGTCATCCACTTGGTTCCCTAATGAAATTATGTCCAGGTAAGAAGACTTTATTTCCCCCTTGATGTCTGACTTTCCCCAGAGGGAGGTCTTTGACATCAAATGCAAGGCTAAAGTAACATCGTTGTTCAATCACTTGGCCTTGGGGTATTTTAACAAACTAAATAGCTTCAGGTTCAGACAAAAGATAAAGTGAGTGACAGCCCAGAAGATGAAGAATTCCTTTTCTCATTTTTTTAAAGTTTTTTAGCATATTGGCTAAGACTCAGGGCTGTGGGTTGCATCCTGGCTCTACCATTATTAGTGGTGTGACTTGGACATGTGACTCAATGGTTTTGGATTTCAGTAGTGTAATAGAAGGAAAGCACCACCTTCATCGTAGGGGCTGCTCTGTGGTGAACCCAGCACAGTGCCCGGCCCATGCAGATACTCAGCAAATATAATGAGGATATTCAAAGCCTGTTGAAACCTTTTAATCACCTCCTGCTCTCCTGTGCTGTCTGTCACCTCCACGCAGCAGTGGTCTTTAAAATCCTGGAATTTTCTTTGTTCAGCTTTGGGGGCTTGTTTTATTTTATTGTGTCCTTTAAAGGAGCATGTTATAGGACTTGGCTAATATTTCTTCCACCTGTAGAGTAAAATGATTTCATGCTCTGGTCTTGATGAGAGATTCTTAAAGTCAGAGCTTTGCAGCGGGGTGGAATACCCTGCTCTCATCAATTAGCCAGGAGCTCCTAGCTTGTGTGTGTGTGTGTGTGTGTGTGTGTGTGTGTGTGTGTGTGTGCGCGAGCACGCGTGTGCACGCACCACAGAACTCTTGGCAGCCGGTGATGCCCATGAACCCCTCTCAAGATAACGTTTTTAAATGTAAAAAAATAAAATGCATAGGATTACAAAAGAAGCCAATTAAAATAAAATTACGAAAAATGTTTTAAAACAAATTGGTGCTGTAATCATGTATGTGCGTCTTTATTAATGTATTAAATAACAAGATCTAGTAGCTGGTTTAATAATTACCATAATTTCAAATTAATGATGAACGCAAATGACATATTGAGATAGTTTCAAAACCTCTAACATGAAATGAAAGTATCTGTGATTTCACTGGTGACAGTCATAGGTACTAATACTACTACTGTGGCTTTGTTGCCTACATTCATCATTGAAAAAACGCCAAATTTCAGGTAGAGATTAGTGAAAATATGTATGTATTTTTTTCTCCTCCTTGAATTCAATCCATGAACCCAAGGTTAAGAACTCCTGAGTTAAGCCAAGACTAGCACTACCCAAGGTGTCTACTGTGGTGACGGGGACAGAGTCATAGGCCATCTTCAGATAACCTGCCTATTGGTCTGAGGAGGTCACAGGTCTTTGCACTGTACTTTGCTTTCCAAATGGAAGTACTAGTGAGTGAAGGCATTTGGTTGTATTATCTACAGAGAGTTGTGAGCGGCCACTCTGAAATTAAGGCTGGAACAATTAAGGATTCAGGTGGGCTTTGTCATTTGCGCCATTTGATTTGTCTGTCATGGTGGTGATAAATGAGCCTAGAGGTTGACATCTATTCCTGACATCCATTCTTGTCTACCTACCAACGTTCCACAGTTCATCAGTGTAACTGTTCTTTCCCCTTTCATGTGCCACGCCTCCAGCCACTCCTTGCCTTGTTCACTTACCAGAGCGGGACTGTGAACTGTAGATGTGTTGCCTTGCAGAAAACATCCTCCCTCCTTGTGGGGACCCCAAAGCGTGCTCCCTTTCAGGCCCTGGACTTCATTCTGAATCTGGTTGGGATTCTCATCCAGTCCTGCTCCTCCTGATGCCCTTTCTAACTCTCACCTACCTCTCAGAGTCCTTTTGCAAGGGGACATCTCTTCCCAGGTCTGGCAGTATAGGACCTCATGGGCTAAAATGAATTCATCCCTTTGCAGAGACTGTAAAGAACAGTTGTTAAGGTGCATGGGCTTGGGAGACAAACCAGTTGGGGTTGGATTCCTGCTGCGTTACTACCAGCTGTGTGACCTGGGCATGTTACCTTACCTCTCTATGCCTCAGTTTCCTCCTAAGGAAAAAAAAAAAAAAAAAGTGGGAATAGCACTTTTCCAGTAGGGTAGTTGGGAGGATTGAATGCTTTAAAGCTTGTCAGCTTAAAAGTGCCTGGCATATAATAAGCACTCAATAAATATTAGTAGTTATTACTTGTCAGTCTTTGGCTGATTCTAGGCTGTTAACTGTCACCCTCAGCAAAGTTCTCCAATTCCACTTTGCATATTCTCTCACACTCTGTGTTCCTGGGCCATTGACATAAGTGACAACTGAGGGATCTTTTTAATCTTCTGAGGCTTGAGCTAGGGAGATTAAGACAATCTAGGAGTTACATAATAAAATAATGTTAAAAATAATATTTGACATTTGCTGAAAACTCCCTGCTCTGCCAGGTATTTACTGGACATCTTATGTAATCCCCCCAACAACCTCACAAGTCTGTACTATTATTCACATTTATGGTTGATGAATCAGGCTCAGAGAGATTAAGTATTTGCTGTCCAAGGTCACAGAGTTCCTTTCCCTGAATTGAGGGCCATCTCTATCTAGCCAGAGGCCATCTTTCTAAGGACATGAGGTGGCCACAGAGAAGCATCTGAGGTGAGTAGCAGACAGATACTGTTTGCTGGGTTATGGGCTGCCCTCTGAAACCACTCTCTGGTTCCCTGTACTCGACTGTGGTGAAGGAGACTGGGCCTAGAGACGGCTGTCTGGCAGTAACTCATGCAGGTTTTGTGAAGTCACATGTGGTCCCAGAGTTGCCAGGAAAAGGGATGCCTTGATGAGCCAAAATGCAAATTCCTTAGGAGAGGAAAAGTGAAAGTGAGCTTGTTCACACTGTGCAGGGCTCCAAGGAAATGACACAATACAAGAGACATAGTGTCCTGCCACTAGATTCCATCATATTTCAGGAACATTATTCTGCATTTGATCATAAACTTGCCTCCCGACAGCTCGCTTTTTGATCAGAGGCAGAGGTGACCCAAAGTAAAAAGACGTTGATATTTGAAATACTAGAGCTGGATGCCTCCCGATATTTAAAATACAGTCTTCTGGGAAGCTGGTGGGGAGGGGGGGTGGAGAGAGTGAAGCATGTTTTCCTCACCATATTCCAAAGTTTCCCTTGTCCTGGAGATAAGTTGCTCAAAGCAGGTCAAGGCCAGGAGAAGGGAATTTGGGGAAGCTTATCGAGTTTATCCAAATCTGAAAGGATTTCTAGGGCCCTCCCTGGGGTTTCCAAAAACTCTTCCTTGGCTATTTGTTTTTCCTCTTCTTTCTCTATCTCTCTTCTTCCCTCTCTCTCCTTATTGTTTTTTTTTCTCTCTCCTGGTCTTGCCTTCTCCAGAATGCCTGTCCCACTGGCCTGCTATCAGCTCGCAGAGGCTTACTTGGTGGCCCTCAATGCCTAGAGGAAGGCTAATTTTCCTCCAGCCAAGTCCAGGACTGGGTTACCTGGACCTTGAATGCCCTTTATGTCAATACATTCCTGCCCTTCTTTTTGCCTCTTCCAGACCTTCTAAGTTGTATTTACAACTGAAGACTGGGGTCTCAGGGATCTGGCAATTGCTGGCATTTTAGACCAGCACAATTAATGCCATTGTTTATGGAATGCTGTCTTGGAGAATTTACTGAAGGCCATTTAGAGACAGATTTTTTAAAGACTATTTAAAAGCTTTTTAGAAAAATGATTGGAAGTTTGATAAGACCCAAAGTTTTCAAATTTTTTAATGAAACCTGCCTAATCTGATGCACACTATATTTGGATTCTCTAAGTGAGAAGCCCTGATAAATTCAAACCAGATCAGCTGCTAATCCTCAGACCAGAGTTGGCAGACTGTGGCCTCCACTCAAATGAGGGAAGCTGGCTCCTCCATTGATAAAGCCCAACCAGAAAGGTACCAAGGTAAGTACCAAAAGTCCACATGGGCAACTGCTTGAAGAAGTTGACCCAGCCAAACAGTCCAAGGAAGAGGCAGAATTCCATCTTGGGTCTGTGGTGATGATTCTTTCCTTCCAAAAGGGTGTCATTGAAGCTTCCAGAACTGCCCCCACCCCCATCATGCACAAACCCACCTGTTCCCAATGCAGTTCTAATGCTAGAACCTTCCCATTTGGGTTTATTATAGTGTAGTTCAGCGGTTCTCATATCCTCTATAGGGCTTGTGAAACACAGATGGCTGGGCCTCACTCCCAGAGTTTCTGATTCAGTAGGTCTCAGATGGGGTCTAAGAATTCGTGAGTCTAACAAGTTCCCACGTGATGCTGAGGCCGCTGGTCCAGGGACAACACTTTGGGAACCACCGGTATAGTTAAAGGGCAGGCTCTGGAATCAGATTTCCTGGGCTCAAAGGCTGGCGCCATCCCTCACACACCAGAACCTCTCGAGCAAGTTAACCTCTCTGTTGCCTCAGCTTCCTCATCTGTTTAAAAGAAAATAGGGATAGGAATTGCACCTGCTTCCTCATGTTGTTTTGAGGGGTAGATGAGATAATGTATGGAAAACACAACCTGGTACAGGTAAGTGCTCGCTAATTCCAGTTGTTGTAGATGTTATTTCTCCAAACACACCAACATGGCAGAGCTGCTCTCCGGCTGGTGCCTTCCAGATGCACCCGTCCACGCAAAGACCCCCACCCACCCACCCACCCCGGTGTCTCTGGGTGCCAGCAGTTTTTGGGGCTTAAGGAGGCTGGACCGCCTGGCCCTCCCCAGACGCCATCGGTCCTGAAGGCGCCTGCACACTGCACTTTCGAGTGCTTCTCAAAGCTGGGAATTAGAAGGCTGCCTAACCCTGCTTCCTCGGCTACCGAGTCCGCGGAGCCGCAGCCTAGGCACGGATCCGAACACTTTTATCAACGCCCTCATCTTCTTCTGTGCTCTGTGACTGGGAAAGAAATAAAAATGGACCAGAAGAATCCTGCCTGCTGTCCCAAGCACTAAATTTTATATTGGCTGGATTTAGCCGCATGAACTTAGATTCCCCAACCCACCTAGGTTTCCAGAGCCGCAGCGGCTTCTGGATATTCTGTACAATTTCCTCTGTCCTCCCTTATCGTTTTAAAATTAATTTATTTTAAAAAATCAAACAAAAATGAGTCAAGAAAAAGTCGGAATAGTTCAGTTGCTAGACTTGCTTTTTGTTTTTATTATCAACAATCAAGTTAATGGTACACTCTTGGAAAACTATATGCACATGTAGAAATATTTCCCTTTTAAATAGAAGCATTCATTATAACACATATAAATAAATTCGAAAATCTGAAACATAACTTATGACGCTTATGTTCACAAACATAGTCCAACGAGAAGGAAAAAATAAAAAAGAAATCAGACAGACATGCACCTGATAACAAAAATATATACCATTGTCTGAACCGTGGTCTCTCTAAACACAAAGGAATTGAACCCGTGAGAACCTTATTATTCCATAAAGACACACCATAGAGACTACAAGAAGAGAAAAACATTATACGGTCACGTAGAGGAGACGGTCTGTACTGATATTAACACGATACAATTGAGTCACAGAACACAGTTGTAGAAAGACACCAAAAAAGTTAAAGCCTCAACATTCAACTAATATCTATAGTTTGTGCCTTTTAAAATAAAAAACAAATAAACAAAAAATCCCAACAGAGATGTCTAAACTGCGAGAAGAATGGAATCATCAATATACAGTCCATCCACCATACAGGATGTGCGTCCATTTCGGATCAAGCAGAAATGCAGAGACACTTCTGCAAACTTGTGTGCGCCTCTTTTCCTTGCTGGGTAGATTCCTCTGCAGTCATTTGCGTGGACTGCAATTGACTCCAATCCAAAGCAGTGCCAAAAAGTTCAGTAAAAGCTGGTGGAAGAAAATGCCGGTTGGGGTGTCAGGAGAGAAAAAAAGGGAAGAGTTGCGAGACATGTGACATCGTTTGCGGAGTTTGAGGATGAAAAGGCATTTCATGTATAGGGCATCTTTCAGGGCCGAGTGGCCGCACAGATTCAGGTTGCCGGCTGCAACTGTGCGCGGTTCGGATGCGCAGATGGCGGGATGCTGTTCGACGAGGTGGGGCTGGCAAGCGGGCGCGAGGAAGTCACCTTGGCCGCGGGGACCATCTGCACGAATCGTCGCCGCAGCGGCCCGAATCCAAGGACAAGAGGGGAAGCGGGGCGTCTGGAAAGCCTTCCTACTCTCCCTGAAGAGGAGCCCCAAGGGAGTCTGTGCTGTCCGGTGGCGGGGGGGGGGGGGATGCGGATGAATTTAGGGATTCGCAAGATAGAGCCCTCAGACAGTGCCAGTCGCAGCTTCCCTCTTCCCCCCTTTACTTTGTTTTATTTATTTTTCTTAGATTTTAAAAACTTTCGGGTTTTTTTTTTTAATTGTTACTTCCTTCCTTTTTTTTTTTTTTTAATTTGGGGGAGTTTTGATTCCTTTTTTCTTTTTCTAAGCAAGTCACTGAGTTGGTTGTGGCCTCCCACCCCTCTCTCCCTGTCACCCTCCTCGGGCCACAGACACACATTCCCCGAGACAGACGTACACCGACACGCAGACACAGCCCCCTGAGATTCCCCCCGAGTCCAGGCCGCGCCGCTCACACCTCCCCGGCGGCAAGCGGAGCCCTGGCCCGCCTGCGCGGCCCTGAGGCAGGTGCGAAGCCAGGGAGGTGTGTGGTTTGGTTTGGTTTGGTTTGGGGGTTAAGGAAGGGGGTAGGAGTGGGGTTGAAATGGAGGCGACGCCGTTTTCTCTTTATTCGTATCGCGATCACTTTAGGGTCTCAAGGAAAAAGCCGCGGCAGCAGCGACAACAGCCTTGGGCCTACCCGCTCGCCCACTCGCCCGCCAGGCCCCGGCTCGCCCGCCGCCGCCGCCGCCGCCGCCGCCGCCGCAGGATCCCAGATCAGAACATACTGCTCTTCACTAAGGCGGCTTTGGCACCGTTGGGTCTTTGGAGCGAAGATAGGACGCTGGCGAAGGGGCCTCCGAGCGAATCCGGGATGGAGGTGATGGGCCCGGGGCCGGGAGCCCAGCCTTGTCCAGGGCCCCCGGCCGCAGCCAGGCCTCCGGCCGCCGCCGCCGCCGCCGCCGCTGCCGCCGCCGCCGCCGCCGCCGCCGCCGCCGCCGCGCCGCTCTTGCCGGGTTCGCCTCCCGGGCCCCCCGGCCCCGCCGCCCCCGGGGCTCCTGCGGGGCTGGGCCCGCCGCCGCCGCCGCCAGTCGCCCCGCAGCTGGGAGTGGGGTTGGGGTTGGGGCCCGGGCCCCCAGTGCTGTCCGGATCGGTGCTCTTGGCCTCTTTGCTCTCGTCGTCCCGGGAGGAGTCGGACTTCTTTCCCGAAGAGCCGTTCTTGGCCGCGGCCGCTGCAGCCGCGGCCGCGCGCTCCTGCTTGCGGAACTTGGCGCGGCGGTTCTGGAACCACACCTGGCCCGAGAGGAGAAGAGAGGCGGCGAAGCAGCAAGAGAAAGAAGCCAACGGGAAAGAAAAGCGGTTAGGGCAGCCCACGTTCCATTTCAGCTTGTTTTAAACTCCACGCGCCGCGGATACTCCCGCGCCTATGGCTGGTGCATCTTTTGAGAAACTTTCCTAGGGCCACTTGAGCATGTCCCGGAAATGGTGGCTTGCAGGAGAGGTGAAAAGGCTGCAAGTCCCAGAAAGGCCCTAAAATGGAAGCCCTTATTTGGGCGGACCTTTGCTCAGTCTACTTCCTGAGCCACTCCAAACTCGCCATCGCCTCTAGGCCTCAGGTCTCAAGTTAAACTCTGAGTGGTAGACAGAAGTGGGGGGTGGTCTCTGGGCTCGGGGCCTGCTGCCCATTCTGGCCTTTGGGCCTGGAAGAGCTAGCGTTGGTGCGTGCCGCCCCCCCCACTGGGCGGCTCACGGAGAGCCGCCACGGCCAGCTCTTGAGCGCACCTGTGTCCCTGAAAGGTTAGAGTACCGCGCGGATCTTGACCTACATAGAATCCCAGACCCTTTGCAAATCTGCTGCAAGTCACAGTTCCCAGGAAAATGCACCTGTACCTCTACGCCATTAGCTCCGAGTTAAAAGCTCTTGAGTTAGGAGAGATTTGGCAAAACTACTTATAATACGGAGGCAGAGTCTGCACTCCTCCCCCAGGGCACTCCCTGTCCCCGAAATGGCTCTCCCATGGCCCCTGAATGCCTCTGCGGCGCTAGCTGGGGTGGGAGCACTTTGCAGCTGTGAATTTATAGCCAAGAACGCGCTCCCTAACCCTTCCTCGCGCGCACGGCCCCTCCGGACCTGGCCTCTCAGGAGAGGCCGGAGAGCTCGGACCTTCAGCAGAATCACCCGCACCCCCGCACTGCACCCCTGCCCCGCGCGATGCTGCAAAGCCGGATCGGCTTCCGGGCGCGCGTACCTGGACTCGCGCCTCGGTGAGGTCGATCTTCAGGGCCAGCTCCTCCCGGGTGTAGATGTCGGGGTAGTGCGTCTCCGCGAAGACCCTCTCCAGCTCTTTCAGCTGCGCACTAGTGAAAGTGGTGCGGATGCGCCGCTGCTTGCGCTTCTCGTTGAGGCCGCCGTGATCCGTGAAGAGCTTGTAAGGAACTAGAGGACAACAGAGGGGACAGCGTATGAGCAAAATGGTTTGGAGCGCGCGAGCCGCAGAGCCGGAATGTGGGGACTCCAGAGGTCAGGTGGCGCTGGAGCCGCCGCCGCCGACACCGGCGCGGGAGAGTGGCCGAGAGGAGCTGGCGAGAAAAACCCGAGCAAATTAGTTATACACGGAAACAGGGGCGCGGACTTCGGGCTGTGGTGGGGTCCCTCCGGGCACAAGCGCCTTTGGGTGGGTTGAAATAGCGCGTTGGAGACAGCTGAAGGCCGGGGACACGAGAATGCTTTGATGAGGAAAAGCGAGAGAGGAAAAGAGTCCGAAAACCTCAGTCGGAATATCAGGAAGCCAGGGATGAAGTTACCAAACCCTCCCACAGTTGAAACTTTTTAATTCTCAGAAGTTGACCCGGCCCAAAAGTTGGGGGATAGCGCTGCAAAAAGAAAAGAAAAGAAAAGAAAAGAAAGAAATAATCAGAAAAATGACCCGCCAAAGAGGTGTGAGCCGCTGTCGGTTCTTAAAAAAAGAGACACTGCCAGTAATGAGCTTTACTCTTTGTTATTTAATTATTTTCTAAGCTTTACGTCTCATCGCAAAGTAAATAAATTATGCCTATCATTTTGGCAGCTTAAGATAATTTTGTTGGCGGTTCGGGTGTGACTAGGATAGTGTAACCCTGTAAGTGAATTACCCCTCCCTGCAATCGCTTCTAACGTGATAAATTCTTTCATTTGTGTAAGCAAATTTCGTTTGGTAAATACTAAACACATTTCCATTTTCAAATGCAATCAAGGCTTCCTATATACGAGCGGAAAGGCGGCTTCCTCAGCTGAGAAAGCTGGCGGTCCTTACCTGCGGCGTACGGACTGCTCTGGTGGTCCCTGAGGGTGCCGAGGCTGCAGGATCCTGGCGTGAGGGACGGGCAGCCGGACGTGGCCCCAAAAGTGGTCCTTATCGGGTTATACTGGAAGCCACTGGCCTGGCTGCAGGAACTGAAGTCAGCATAGGCTGAAGCCAGGCTCGAGGTGTCCATCCCGGCCATACAGGACTCGTAGGCAGAGGAATTGAGGTAAGAATATTCCATTTTATACATTGAAAAGGCTCTGGATGGCTCAGCCAAGTGGAAAAAGGAAATAAAAGATGGGTATGGAGAAGGTGGCTGGAGTGGGGAGATGTGCACAGCTCAACGCCTGCCTCCAAACTGGCCTCCTTACTACCAGCAGAGCCTAGTTTTATGAAAAAGCCTCCTATGAGATGCCTTGTCTGAGGTCTCTAGAGCATATAGTCCTCATAATAAACTTGGCTCTTTCCACTTGGACAATAGCAAAGCGGTTGGTCTTATTGCTGGCGCTTTTTACATGACAATAACTCATCCGTCTATTGGGCTGGCACTGGGGAACTGAGCTGTCCAACCTCCCTATCATTGATTCCTGCATCTCTAATTAGAATTTAATACCACACCATTACGCACTGAGCCCCTGATCCTCCCTTCTAACCAGCTCCCTGCCCTTTAATTCAATCACACTACTTGGAAATAATGAAAGTTGGGTGACGATTCTCCCTGATCCAATTTCCCTGAGCTTTTAAGCCTTTTTAACTGATCATATACCTTAGGCATAAATTGAGATAGTGTGTGTGTTTTCCCCCTTCTTCTTTCTCTCTCTCTCTCTCACTCTTTTTCTCAGTTAGGGAGAACAAACCTTGATGTCATAGAAAACCTGTTTTGTAAGAGCGTTACACGCTCAATTTAACAACAAGCCTACCCCCTGAAGTGCATGAAATGTTATAAAGGACTGGGACATTGGCAAGACTCAGGCGCCCTGTAACATAGAGTAAGTGGGCCAAGTATGTGAACGATAAGTGGATTTCTTTAAAACACACCTGGTAGAGGGTTTTTTTTTTTTTAAAAAGCATCTTATAAATTGCATTTCTTGTCTTGGCTTAATGTGCTTTTCTAGAGACTCCGCTTACCCAGCCATTTAAAAAATAAAAGAACAGCCAAGTAAAAGCTCTTGAATATAAAACATCTGGATTCTCAACCAATGGCTTCTTTGCGCTCAGTTCTGGGTTTTTCTGCATTAGCGTGAGGTTTGCATTTTGTTGGTTTGTGTGGTTGTTGCTTTTAATTACTCTGTTTAACTGGCAAGCGGGCACGAAGTGTCCCCAAATGTGCCTCCTCTTCCATCCCTCTCGGGTGCTTTCCTTTCTTTCTTTTTTTTTTTTCGCCTCCAGTTTTTCAGGTACCCACAATTCTCCAAAGACCCGAACCTTCGAAAGAGGATTGCTGTCTGCTTGCCCTTTAGGTTTGCTGACTGCAGTGAACGAAATCCTTGCTCTTTAAATGCCCAGGCTCCAGGTCGGGGACTTTTCTTGTCTAACACCCCAGGCTCTTGGGTGCTGGCAGCGAGGCACAGACAAAGAAATGAGCGGTGATTTGTGGACCTCGGTGGCCCCATGATTTAAGCGGAGGGTAATTTTCATTTGGTTCGTTAGGCTCTAGCAGAATAAGGGAAACTATTTCATTAAATCCTTCCTCTCGGTGGACAAGAGGAGGAATGCTTAGTTGAATCGCCGTGTGGTGTAAACAAACCCTGGATATTTTATATGAATTAAATGTGTAGATAATTAGTTTTATTGCATTCATTACCCCCTTTATGTGCTCTGTAACAAGTCAGTAATTAAAGTAACAAACTCATAAAGTCTTTATAGGGGCATTTAGGCGTTCAGTGTTTGCCAAACTAAGTGGTTTAATTCGATGCTAGTGCCGGGGAGTGGATGGGCGCCCGCTCTCCACTGCCACTGTGTTTTATTGCGCACTAAACTGCAGCGGACGCCGTAATGGATTAAACAGGGACAGCGGCCCCCCAACCTCGTGCTTCTCCGCTGGGTGAGTTTCAGGCTGATTTCAGGTGATGGCGCGTCCTCTGGACATGAGAAAGCACTAAAGTCGGGAGCGCAGGCGGTGGGACCCGCCGAGGAGCTTGGTGATAGTTTTATGGGGAGGGCTGATAGTTTTATTGCAGTTGTATGTTGTACAATGCGTATTTGATAAAGAAAGGCCCTTGGTGACCACTGTGCACTTTTTTGTGCACGGCGTGAAATGAAAATAAATGTGTACAAGGTTTTACTGCGGCGGGAAACAAATTGCAGCGCTCTAAATGGTTTTTCTTTATGGTCACCAGACAAGAGGAGAAAAGAGATGCAAACATCTGTCTTCAGTCCCCTAAACCTAAAGGCCAGCAAAGACGGATGCGAATCCAAGTGTTATTACTGTGGGGATTTGTCTTTATTTATCCCGCTCTCATGAATATGAATCTGGCTTCGGATCTGGAAGCGGCTGTGCCCCTTCGACGCTGCACATAGACTTTCCCCACCCTGACTTACCCGCCCCCCCGCCCCCCCCGCCCCCCCCCGCCCCCCGCCCCGGGAGGTGGGGGATAGGTTGTCAAGCACAAGGCTGCAATTGTCCAGGTTTCTCTTGGACTTTTCAGGGGAGCTTCCTGGCTCTCCCAACGCGACACCGCCGCCCCAGGCGCACACTCGGGGGATGTGGGTGCTGGGAGCACAGGCCTGCGTGGCACCCCGCTAGCCCGCTCCTCTCGCTTATATGGGGTTTAAGCGCTTCCGCAGAGAAGAGAAAGACATGAGGTGTTCTGGAGGGGATGCGTTTTGGCTCCAAGGCCCACGCTTGCCAATAACCAGGCTCACACCCCTCTTGGCACCCGCGCCTGGGCGCACCCGGGGATGTGTCTCAGCTGGGTATAGAGCGCACGCGCCCCGCGCCACTGCTGGGCGCCCGGGCCCGGCCCTACACCCGAAATGAGTGCCGGACAATCCCCCTTCGGGTCCTAATTTGCAGACAGTCCCCAGACCCCACTGGGGCGGAGGCGGACCGCGAACCTGGAGTGTGCGGGGAGCTGGGAGGAGCGGGGTTTATTTCGGCCTCTTTTGAGGATGAGTCTTCGGTGAAGATGTAGAACTTTGGGATTTAGTCGGTGCCTGGAGGCAGTTCCTGTGCTCAGGCGACGTTGGCGTGGGGAGTGAGGTGTGCAGCTCAGGGGAGCTGGGAGTTGAAGAGGCGTCGGAGGGTGACTCCTGGAGAAGAAGAGGACTGGAGGGAGGAGCCCGCCAAGGGGCGAGGGCGAGGGAAGCGCGAGGCCGCGGGGGCGCCCGGGGGAGCCGCCGAGGGGCAGGCCCAGCAGCTGCCAGTGCAGGGCACCGGCTCGCGCTCTCCGCTGCCCCCGGGCCCGCCCGGGGCCGGGTCTCTCCCCGCCCTGCTGTCCGAGGCTCCCACCGGCCTCGAATCCCAGCCTCCTCCGACCCACCGCGCCAACCCTCTCCCAGGTGCCGGGCGCGGCCCCGGCCTCTCTGCAGGCGCCCCCTGGTGCCGGGCCTCGCTGGGTCCGGATGCTGTGCACCGCCTTCTCTTTGTACCAGGAGACCTTTCGGCACCGGCACCGCACGGTCCGATGAACAAACGCGCTTGACTTCTTTTTCCCCTTTGTAGGCCTTGTAGGTTTAGTTTGTTCCGTGTTACTGTCCCTCTCTTCGCCCCACCCCCCCATCATCCCTGGCCCATCGTCCCCTGTGTGGGTCTTTTGTGCCCCGTGGTCCTGATTCTGCCCCGAAGATGAAAGGCCTGAGGGGCTGGGCCAGGCCGGAGCCCCAGCCCCAGCGCCCTGTTTTGTTCCGAGTTGTGCTTTCTACACGCGAGCTCTCCCCTAAAAGTTGTACCAAATGGTTAATTTAATTATTCCAACTATAGACCAACTGCTTCAGCAGCCTCCACCACGCGTCTGGGAGGAAAAAAGAAACCATCTATAAGAAATAATCTAATAAAAGTGAAGTGTAGAAAAACCCCTCCTGATTTTCAACCGGCACAAATAGAATTAGAGCTTCAGCATCCTTTTCCCAAACAGACCTTTTGTCCAGATCACAACTTCAGCCAACCAGCAATGTGTACAGTGCCCGCTATTTATTTTAATAGAGGCGGTGGGTAGCGAGATGGATTGATAGATAAATGGCCACATGGATAGATGGATGGTTTGATCCATCTTCCTCTGACTTCTCTTTCTTAATATGTGTACACGGTTGATTTTTTTTTTCCCTGCTGATTTTCTGAATCAATAATGGAAAGGCAATGCTATGTGGTAAAAAGGGGTGGGGGGGAAAGGCCATTTAGAGCACAAAAAAGAGAAGAGACTACCAGCATATATACCATGAGAAAAAAAATGTTTACATGCTACCCAGTACCAAATGAAAAAGGTTGAAAGTTTAAAAGAAACTTTTCTTTCCTTTTCTTTGCCATTCATAGGAGGGTTTCTTTTTCTTCTTCTTTTTTTCCTTGAAAGTCAGAAAGAATGTTAGAAGACAAGGAAACAAAACAGCAAACAAAATGCCATTGTATTGTAGTAGCAATTCATGGGAAAACGCTTGTCAGCCTCCTAATGCCTCACTCCTTGGAGGCTGTTTTGAGGCTGTTTTACCACAGGCAAAGCACAATAACATGGGAATGAATAAAATATTAAATACCAGTGAGAGTTGCAGAGGAATTTTCTTTTTGATTGCTTTATTTAATGCTGCATCCAAATTATCCCAGCACAGTAAAGCCGCTGTCCACCAAAGGCTCAACTCAGAACCACCAGTTCTCTCAACCAGAGAATTAAAAAACAAATTTGTCCTTGGGCTTCTCCAAAAGACTGCTGCAGGCAGCGGTCTTTCCCACTCACCTGCACTAAGAAAATAACACAGACAGGATTTACTTCCCCAGAACATAGAAGGAAACCAGCCACAGCATCCCCAAGTGTGAAGATCCACTGATACAGACATTCTCCTAGCATTTTAGAATTTTAACCATATTTTCCACATTTTAATACACATGTTTCATAATAGAAACTCTTTGTATTTCTGGCACTGTGAGACAACTATTAACTAATAAACAATAGCATGTGCAAAGCAATTAACACAGTGCTTGGCACCTGGAAAGAATCCAGTGAATGTTAACCACCAGTACTGTGATGATGGTGATGATGATGATTATGATGGTGATGGTGATGGTGATGATGATTATGATGATGTTGGTAGAGTCTCCTTGAATTGCATATTAAATACTTGGCTTTGCGATTTGGATGGTGCATGGGCAATGTCTTTTCCATTGTATATTTATAATGCATGTGGAAGAGGGTGGACAAATCATAGAGCATGTTCCAGGACATCAGATGGGAGAAAATAAGGCAACCAGGCAGAAAGCTTCCATCGTTTAGGAATTCACCAGAAAGCATGTATGTATATAAATTAATTCTATGTTTTATCTTACATTAGGCACAGTATTTATGCATGATTAAGGTGGTGCTCTACTCCCATATGTAAACATTGTGTGTTCAGGGTCATGTCACTTTAAAAGGCACTTGCCCTGGGTTAGCTGTGTGAGTTTGGGTTAAAGCTTTATGAGTAAGTCATAGATGGTGTCTCTGTATTTGAATGAACTTTGGAGGCACTCCATGTGTAAGTGCTGTTCTCTAAATAGGCAGTGGGGTACAGATCCCCAGTATCCATCCTTTTAAGGACATCATGGAAGAGGCCAGCTCTGCTCCTCTCCTCCACTCCTCCACACCCCCCGCATGCTATGATTAGCAGAAGCGGCTGCCTGTTACCTTTTTTGCTGGAGTTTAGCTAATAGTAGTAACATCTGCTGGGCTGGTGGTGGAGGAGACATGGGGTATTTGATCAGAGTCACAGATGTAAAAGTGACATCTGCTTGCAACAAAGAAAGGAGAAACAAAATTAAATTAGGCAGGGAGGCCTCTCTGAACCGCCCCCCCCCCAAATCTATTTGAAAAAGGAGGAAAAAAAATAATCATGAGCCCTGACCAAGCTCGCAGGGTGCAGAAGAGCACTTGCAGAGAGGATCATGAGTTTCTGGACCAGCAGCTGCAAGAATAACTGGAGTAGCAACATCCAAATGTAGCAATGTCCTGAAACCTTAAAGGCATCTTTTTATGCTCCAAAGAATAGAGTCAGGTAAGATCGTCCTTCTCAGCTGAGAATGTCTTGACCTGTGTCAGTATAGTATGGGTTGAGAAATCAGTTTCAGGTTGAAGACAGGAAGAAGGTAAAGACAAAGCCTCTTGGGTTGATAATAGCACATAATATTTTGAGATGAGTTTGGACAGAAACAGATTTTTATTTCATAGCTATGTTAAAACTCCTACTGCCAACACTAAGAATGAGCCACTTTTTACTGGGCTTAGAGGATTGTATTTGGCAGTTAAAACCTACATGCCTGGGCTTCCCTGGTGGCGCAGTGGTTGAGAATCTGCCTGCCAATGCAGGGGACACGGGTTCGAGCCCTGGTCTGGGAGGATCCCACATGCCGCGGAGCGACTGGGCCCGTGAGCCACAGCTACTGAGCCTGCCCGTCTGGAGCCTGTGCTCCGCAACAAGAGAGGCCACGATAGTGAGAGGCCCGCACACCGCGATGAAGAGTGGCCCCCGCTTGCCACAACTAGAGAAAGCCCTAGCACAGAAACGAAGACCCAACACAGCCATAAATAAATTAATTAATTAAAAATAAAAATAAAATAAAAATAAAACCGACATGCCTGAAATAATGCTCAATTAGAAGGGGAGGGTGGTATAGAAAGAGAATGTTCAACACCTTCCCAACCATTGTGCTAGTAAACCACAGCGATACAAAGGGGCATCCCTCCCCCCACCATAATGATCTCCTAAATTTCTCCAAGTGGAACAGATTATGATAGCTTTATATAAATGAATTTCACAGTGATAACAGAAACCGCTGGACAAGATTCCCTCAACTTTCTACTTCCCAGTCCATAACCAGTTGACATCTGCACCCACTTGCTCCTTTCTTGTCCCTGCTAGAAATGCAGGAGGAAAGCCTATTCCAATCTAAAGCCAATCCCTCCACGGTGCTTTGGAGTCCAATCTCTTCCACTGGCTCAGGACCTTACCCAGTTCTTCCTTTCATGGATCTTCAAACTCTCATGCTCATCTGGATATATCCTGTTGTCATCTAACCATGCTCAAACTACACTCATACTAATAACCAAACAATGAACACCATTTTCTTCCTTGGCTGCACTCCCCCATCCCACCACTTATCTCCCTTCTCCCCTTGACCGCCAAACATCTTGAAGGAGTTGTCTCTTCTCATTGTCTCTATTTCTTTACTTCTCCATCACTCCATAGCCTCCTCTAATATGGTTTCCACCACCCTCACACAAATTAAACATTTCTCATTAAGGTCACCAACTCCATTGGGGATTTGCTGGGCTTTAACTTCCTTGAATGTTTAAGTTGCTAGCGCTGTTGAACAAATACTTGCAGTTCTCCCCATTTCTAGGCACACAGTAGGACTTCACTTCCCTGTCCCCTAGAAGTTAGATATGGCCATGTGACTTTGGCCAATGAAGACTGAATGGAAGTTTAAAGTGTGACTTCCAGGTGAGCCTTAAGGGCTGGTGTCCAAGTCTCTACCCTCTCCCTTTTGCCCTGTTTAATAGTAGCTGACAGAGCTCCAGATGTGGCTGCTTTGTCAGCCTGAGTTCTGATGTGAGGATGACCTGGAGAAGAGGTCCCAGGAGACCCATAATGGACATGTAGTTTCTTAGAGCATCAGAGAAGGATTCTGGAAGAGGCGGCATCCTCTGTCCTCCCCTAGGAGGTGACTGATCCTCCTACTAAAGGGTGAATAGGAGGGAGCAAAGAAAATGGTGGTGGTGCGGAACAGGAGGAAGTTGCAGGTAGAGGAATCAGTGCTGGTCAGACTCCAAAGCCAGAGAGAGCATGGAGTGTTTGGGAATCTAGAAATATTTCATTTCAGTTTTCTGTTAGAACAGGAGAGATGGGGGAGGGGCACACAAAGAAGGGTGTGATGAGAGAAGATAGGAGAGATAGACTGGAATCAGGTCCTGCAGGACTGGGGATGCAGTGAAGTATGATTTGGGAGGGAGGGAATGAGGGAGCAGGGGAGCCGAGAGACAAATTAGGAGGCTGTAGCCCTACTCTAGGCAAGAAATGATGGGTATCTAAGCCAAGAGAATAGCAACGTAGGACAAAGAGAAGTAAGGGAATTCAAGAGAGGTTACAGAAGTGGAGTCTTAGGGCAGGCAGAGGACATTATTCTGCCCTGTGCTAGGATCTCAGAGGGTCCAAGAGGACACCTCAGAACAAAAACTCTCCCCCATATCTGCTAGCAAGATTTCACTTCTGTAACTTGGGCCTAGAGATCCTCATTAGCACAATGACTTCTCTGGGTTTGGTAGCACGTGGTACTGTCAAGCATTCGTTCATTCACTCATTCAACCCGTATTTATCAAATACCTACTATATTCTGGAAATCAGCACTTTAGAGTAGAAGTGGTTCAGATAGTGTCTGAAAAGCTAACTTTTGAGATGGAGCAAACCCGAGGTCTGCAGGTTTCTGAGTGGAGGTGGGGGTCAGTGGACTGAAGGTGGAGACCCCCATGGTGCAGTGTGGCAAAACGCAGGCCCTGAGTTTGCAGGGTCAACACTGCACGCTGGACTGTCACTGCTCAATCCGGAGGAAGACCTTAGCTAACCTCAGGAATTGGGATAAGAATTTGCGTGGTCCTTTTAAGTCCTAACATTCTGCTTTTGTTCTGGTTTGGTTTGATTCTTTTGCCTGAGAACCTCCCCCTCGAGTATTTCTCTATGACAGAGAGAACACAAGGGGCAGTGTGTTTAGTGGGAAATCAAAGGAGTTTAGGGAAGAGCACAACGTGGAAACCAGGAGAGAGGAGGGTGGTTGTCCTCCATTCCTCATCCTTTCTGTTAAGGTCTTAGGATTTTGTGTGTATTTCCCTTCTGGGAGTATTTTCAAATGAAGATGCCAAGAGCCAAGTATCACAGAGGAAAGAAGCACGGATGGTGGAATTACAGGCATCCTAGAAGTGGAGGGAGCTTTTTTAGGTGGCGCCTCCTATAGTGACTCCTGTCGCACCTAGTAGATATCCATATCCTCCGCCCACAAGGAAAGCTTGCCTAGTTCCTGGTAGCTGAGGGCTCTGTGTTGCCTCTGGCATACACAGAATGCGTGTCAATAACACCATCTTGTATCTGAGTCAGCCCAGGGAGCCAAGTGAGAGCCGTGTCAGGAGCTCTGGAGTCATTCACTATCTTAAACTGCTCAGCCTTGAAATACATATAAAAATGCTTGCGAATCCTGAAACTTCTAAAACATATTCTTCTTTCTGGGTTTTCAAAAGATCCTATTGTTGTTGTTTGTTTGTTTATATTACTTTGTTTTATTTAGGAAGTTTGTGGAGTTTGCCAGTAATATGCTGCAGCATCATGCATTTTAATGTGAATTTCAGCTGATTCAGAATTTAGAAGCAAATGTAATCCAGTACTCAGGGACAGGCACCACGTGTCCTAGACCTCAGGAGCCAGAAGACAATAAAATGCTTGCAGTGATGCATGTTTGTAGTATTTCCCCAGTTAGATATAATGGAGAATATTAATTTTCTTTTTAAACACACATTTCTCTCTCTCTCTCCCTTGTTTACTGGGGTAAGTTAAACTGCTGCCTAGAGAATTATGAGTTGAGGGTTACAATCACAAGCTCACTGCTAACTCTGTTGCTTGTGATAAACCTTCGCCATTTGAGATTGGACTTGGAGGAAAGGAGGAGGAAGAGAGATTTTTAAAGAGGAGGCAGGGAGGCTGCTGGCAGGGAAATGGGACATAATAATGGACAAAACAGCACAGTGAGTCACACAAGAGACTACAGAGCAGAGGCCAACAGCTTTAACCCAAACCCCAGGGAAACCTCTTGAATGAACAGTGCTAACCGCTGAGAGGTGAGCCACAAAGCACCAAACAACCCCAGGGTGGAGCCAGACCGTGCCCTTCCGGAGATTGAGCTGAAGCCAGAAGGGGTTTCTCGGGTTTGCCTTGGCCGGGCCTGCGTTCCTGGGGCAGACGCCTTATTTAGCAGCTATTGCACAACAAGCCTCGAACCAGCTGCTGAAGTTCCCTTATATCCGAGGGAGTAATTGATTCTGCTCCCTCTTCTCTGTGCACCAGGAGGGGACGGCAAAAACCCTTCAAGGGAGGTTCACGACTGTTCTTGGGGGATGGTCAGGCCAGAGCAGACTGCACTCCACAAAGGAAGCACTGCGTAGTGGTCAGAGCTGGCCCTGGGTGCCCTCTTCCTATTTTTATTGTTAATTACTTTTTTCTTATTTCAAAGTACTTAGTATCCATTATAGAAAATGTTGCGGCATGTATTCCTTAAAAAGTGATTGATAAATATCAATACTGTAACTTTTTAATATAACTTTTCAGTCTTTTTGTTCTATGTGTAAACATAAATTTTTTTAAATGGGAAGCATTCTCTACGTACTGCTTTGTAATCTCCTTTCCCCCCTAAATCATGTGTCATGAACATCTTCCCATTTCATGAAATATTCTTCTAACACAGTTTTATGGCTATGTGGTATTACACTGCATGATAAGCCATAGTTTATTTAGTCGACTCTGTTCTGTTGGACATTTAGCTTGCTTCTAATTATTAAAATATATTAAAAGCACTGCTCTGGACACCCTATTAGCTAAATCTCTGTGCATATCCACATGATATTCTTGCTTAGAGTTAAACCCTAAAAGTGGAATTCCTGGATCAAGGAGTATACATTGTTTAAAAAGCTTTGGACACATATTGCAAAACTGCCTTCCAGGGAGGTAGTACTGGTTTCTATTTGCAGAGCAGAATATGATAGTATCTGCCTTCCAATACTCACCAGCATTGTGTAGTACCAGTAAAAAAAGTTTTGCCCACCCTCTTCTTACTGTGCTATTTTCTACACAAAAGAAGGAAAGCAGAAATAGGTAAATTCCAAGGATAACAGGGACCTGTAAGAATAGAGTCAAAATGCCAAAGTCCAGCTTTATTTTAAAAAATAAATATCTAATGATGGACAAAGGGGCCTTCTTCTTATCTTTAGAACTAGATGATAAAAAAAAGATAAATTCACTACTTGGGACTGGTTTTATTTTAACGTTGAGACCAAATTATAAAGAAAACTCCAATTTTAATTCTGTCTTTTCTGTCAAACAGAACAAGCTTCGGAACGGAAAGGATTAGTGTGAACACTAGTGACAGGGACCAGAGCCCCATGTAGTTAGAGTGATTGTGAAGGGTCCTGCCCACTTTAATGCGTTCTGCAAGGTCTCTGTCCCAGGGGCCAGACAGAACGCACCAGTGAGATCACCAAACGATGGTTGGTGGTTTCCGTGGAATCGTGAAGGATGAAAGAGAAATGAAAAGACTGCTCTTCTGGCAAATCCGTAAATTTTCAGGAAAGGAAAGAACGTGGGTTCTGAAGATAACAGACTGATGAATTCAACAACAAATTCAGGTAAAATTCTAGATTGAATTTTAAAAGTATTATGAAAATTTCCCACATATGAGGGAAAGAGAACAATATAAAGAAAGCATCATGAACCTTCATCCAGACACAACAATTACCCACTCATGGCCAACCTTGTTTCTCCATCCCCACCCCGCCTCCACCCTGCCATTCTGACCCCCACTGTCTCCCTGACTTGGTGGTTTTGAGCCAATTCTATGACATCATATGATTTCCTCCTTAAATATTTCAGTATTATCCCTAAAAGAGAAGGAATTTTTTCCCCTAAAAATACATCATCACAATGCCATCATCACACCAAAAATATCAACTATAATTTCTTAATATCTTCAAATATCTGGTGTTCCATTTTCCTGATGGTGTCACAAAAAAGTATTTTTTGAGTTGTTTTGTTTGAATCAGAATCCAAACAAGTTCTGCCCATTGCATTTGTTTTCATGTCTCCGAAGTCTCTTCTGATCTACAGGTCCTCCCCCCCTCCCCTTTTTTTCCTCCTCACAATTTATTTTAAAGGAAAATGGGTCATAGGTACTGTAGAATTACCCACATTCTGGATTTGGCTGATGGCCTCCCCGTGGCGTTGTTTAATCCTAACCCTTTTTATTTCTGTGAACTGGGAGTTGAATTTAGAGGCTTCATCAGGTTCAGGTTCGATTTTTCAACAAGGATACTTCACAGGTGGTGCTGTGTACTTCCTCTCGCACCATATCCTTGTCTCTCTCTTTACGATGTCAGGTTTGATCTGCAAGGTTGGGGTATCATCAGCTGGAACTCTCCATTATAAAGTTCCCCATGAGCTTTTTACCTAATGATTTTAGGAGTTATTGATTAGCATTGCCTAGATTAAATGATTTTATTCATTTAGGGTATGCAAATGGTAATATTCTAATTATATCATTTTTGTTATTTTATTAGCTAGAATACTTCTATAAAGAGAAAAAAACCCTTCCCTTATCAATTACTGGACATCTAAGATATGGTAAGGTATGACAAGTTAAGGAAAATGCTGAACTCTTTCTCTTTATGTACCAGTTTTCAGAATAGTGAGTTTGTTCCCTGGTGTCCTTCAAAGACCATCAGTGGATTTTTTGTGTTTTGTTTTGTTTTGCAGCGTTATGTACTCATGGGTCTAAATATATTTTATGTATTTTCTTTTATTGCAGTATTTATTCTTATTTATGCTCAAATTATCCAAACTGTGACCAGTGAAAGCCTCTTCCATTTGGCTTCTCAGTTCTTCTGACAGTACACTAATTGTCTTTGATAGCATCCTTGTAGCTGGTACAAGATGGCCCAGGTTCCTCTTTTATACTTTTTGCCTAGACCTGGAATCAACCATTTCTCCAAGGAGCCCTGGTTCTTTTTAGTGGGAATTGGTATTTAGAGACCACATTGCAGGTCTTAGATTGGATTTTGGCATGAGTGATATACGAGTATTTTGGAAAGGAAGTGGTGGTCACTAGACACCAGGGACTAGTTAAAGTCATCATACATTTATTAAATAAGACATAGTTCATTCTAGATGAGAGAGAAGAGAATAGGCATAAACAAACAACTGGGACATGGTACTGTGTATAAAGAGCTTTGGGGAAATAATTATGCCTGGAGTTAAGGAATAAAGCTACAGCAAGGAGGTGATATCTGAGCAATGGAAATAGGCAGGCAGGTGAGGTGGAATGGAAGAAAACCTGGACAGAGAAAAGAACACGAGCAAAGCCCTGGAATCATCAAAGTGCGTGGTGTGTTTGAAGAAGAGTCGGATTTGCTTCATTTCCTCTGACAGGGATAGTGGATGTAGAGAACAGCCAATTGCAGTCGACATAATGTATCTGGACTTCAGCAGGGCATTTGTCCAGGCCTATCATGGTATTATTTTGGACAAGATGGAGAAATATGGACTAAACGATAGGACGATTAGATGAATTAACAACAGTTAGGTGAATAAATGAACCCAAAGGATGCTGATCAGTAGATTGACATCAGCATAGAGGATGGTCTCTAGTGGAGCGACATAGGGCTCTGTCTGGTTCAACATTTTTATCAATGATTTAGATAAAAGTATAGAAAAAATACTTAACAAATCTGCAGATTATATGAAGCTAAATGAGACAATGAGTAGTCTTAGTGATAGAGTCTGGATCCAAAAAGATACTGTCAAGTTGGACCTATTGAGATAAAATTTCTAGGGATAAATGTAAATTTCCACAGCTGAGTATTAAAAAAACAAAAACAAAAACAAGCACACACAGACACACACATGCACACAACCACCTGGGAGAAGCGCAGTTAGTAAAGCATACATGAAAAAATTTAGGAGTTTGGCTCTGCATCACATATTATTAATGTGCACGGATAATGGCAGGGTACACAGTGTGTGATGGCGGTGCTTGTCGACAGTGGGCTGTCCAGCTCCCTCTTGGAGAATACTTTGAAAGAGCAATTGGCAAACTGGGGTAGCTTATAGGAGAGTGTCCTAACTGGTAGGGGAATTTTTAAATTTATAATGAAGAGTCAGAAACCTGGAATCAAAGAATTCACAGGGACTATAAGAGCTACCATAGCTGTAGAGCTGTATGTAGAAGCCTTTCACAATATTACCCTAAGCCAATATAAGCATACAACTGGAACCACTGGGTAGAAGTTAGAGGGACACAGATTTCTGCTCTGTGGGAAAACGTTGTAATAATCAGAGCTTCCCAGAGGCAGAGTAGGCGGCCCTGCAAATCAAACCTACCATTAAAAACACGGAGACAACTAGCGGGGAAGTCGTTGAGGAGGAGAGTCAGCCATCATAAGAAAGAATTAAGTTCTCTTCTGTATCAGAGTCCCTGACCCCTGTTCTCCTTAAGCAGCCTCCCTTTCAGGCTCCCAAATGCACATGCTACTCACACGGCTGCTTAGACTGCACCCTGAAACGTTCTTCATTCACACAGTGCCCTCGCACTTTGGTCTTTCCTTTTCATCCTCTTCCTATGCACCACTGTCAACGTTGCCATACTGCACAAAGACTCGAGAAAGATGGATTCTAGTTTCAGTTCTTCTAATAGTATTTCTAGGACCTCAGGTGTGGTAGGTTAAAGATGGCCGAAAAGTCTTTGATGTTCCTCCCGCTGAGAGATGGAGTCTAAATTTCCTCCCCTTGAATCTGGGCTGGTCTCAGTGACTTGCTTAACCAGTAGAATGTGGTGGGGGCTATGGGGCTTCCGAGGCTAGGTCACGGGAAGCCTTGCTGTTGCCACTCCAGCTGCTTGGAATGCTCACTGTGTGAGGAAGCCCCAGTAGCCACTAGTGAAGACGAGGGAGAGAGAGAGAGATGCCTAGTGAGCCCCAGTCGCTGCACCCCAGCTGAAGCCCCAGACATCACGTGGGGCAGAGATGTCATCCCTCCAAGCCCAGTCCAAATTTCATATTTGAGAGAAAAAGGAATGATTATTGTATTTTCAAACACTAAGTTTTGGCGTGGTGTATAGCACAACGATAGGTAACCAGAATATCAGGTAAGTCGTCCTAACTCTTTGGGACTCAATTCTCAATGTGTAAATGGGGTGAAAGAATCTAATACTTTCTAAGGTCCTCTTCCACTTTGACACTCTCTACGGCTAACATTTGTGGTCCCAGCATTCCTTTACACACCTTTTTAATAACCACTTATTTATTTTTCTTCCAGTTTTATTGAGATATAATTGACATACCCTTTGTACTCTTTAAAATCATTGAGGATCTCAAAGAACTTTTGTGTATGTGGGTTAAATCTGTTGGTATTTGCCATACTGGAAATTAAAACTGAGAAAAATACAAAATATTTACTCATTATTTTACACAAAAATAATAAAAACCTATTAAATATTAACACAAACAAAATACTTCTGATGAAAATATTTTCCAAAACAAAAAAATTATTAGAAGAGTGGCATGGTTTAACATTTTTGTGATTTTTTTTTTTTTAAATACCTAGCTTGATAGAAGACAACCGGGTTCTCATATGTGCTTCTGGACTGAGATGTTGCAATATCACATGTTATGTAACCTCTAGAAAACTTCACTGCACACTTGAGGGAGAATGGGCCTGCTCGAGGTAAAGAATGTATTTATATTTCTATGAGAAGAGTTTTGACCTCACAGATGCTCCCCTGAATGAATGTTGGGGATTTCCAGGGGTCACCAGACCATACTTTGAGACACACTGCTCTAAAGAAATGATGTGGAAAATTAATCCGTATTCATTCACTTGTGGCTGATAACACTTAACAGTTTCAAATTTTTAGAGGAATTTGTATTTTAACAAGCAATGAAGTCTTCCTCAGAAGGATCAATCTCTAATGGCTGCATTTCAAAAACACAGGGAGGTCTTTGGTTAAGGGTCCTCTGTTCCAGTCCACTTCACTGGTCTCTGCCCTCTCAGCCTCCACTGAGTCTGGCCCTGGCCAGAAGCTGTGGCCACAAGACTAGACCCATCAGAGACAAGAAGAGAGCAAACACGCAGTCATCTTCACTTTTAGATACTATCTTTCTTGTTTTATAGACAGAGAAGGGTTAATGAGTGATTAGCAAAGAATTGAAGATTACTCTCATTGCCCCCACTTTAAGCAATTAGACTGAGTTCTTCATCACATTGGAAACTATGCTGAGAGACAGTGGTAACATGGAGGTAATATGCTTGTTTATTTAATTAAATTATTGAAAATCAGAAATGATATCATATCTAGACTTTCCTAGCAATGTAGACGTTTCCCAGAACTTTTAGCTGCAGATTTTTAGTAATTGCATTGTGCTAATCAACTAAAATGGCCCAGTGTAAATGTTAATAAGTAAACATAATCATAATCATAATCCTGGACATATTCTGTTGCCAAGGACTTCAAGGAGTCATCCAACCCATCCCTCTGCCTTCAAGCATGGGTTATCATCCCATTGATTCTCAGCAGAAATAATGTCAAAAAATGTGTTCTGCATTGGATTACTTCTTCCCACCTTCTTTATATCTTTTCAGATATCCTAGTCCAGAAAAAAAAAGGTAATTAATTCAAGTTATTTTAGAAAACATTCAAAAAGATCAAGATACTGAGAAACTTGTTCGAAGGAAGATATTTCATGGATCTCTTTTTTTCTATAAATGAGACAATGAGTATACTTTACATGTAAGACCTACTGAGTCTACACATATTGAATATGATTTAAGTTGTTTGAGGGCTGGGTTAAAGGATTTAATTTTTTTATTTTAGTAACAACCAAATTGTAATAAATGATTAATTGGGCATTTTCCTCCTAGTTCCACTAGGAGTTAAATATGTTTTGATGCATTTAACAGTTCGGGGATTTGAAAAGACTGTATAAGCTAGCTAATACTTATCTGGGAAATTACTAGAATGATCAAAGATTTATGTAGGGTTGAAGAATATCTTGTTACCCTTAGGATTAAATGATTTATGAGAAAAAGTCAAATGACAGCATGTCAGATGATGTCCTTGAATTTTGGTTTTATGAGATTTTTCTTAAAACGTGGTTCCTGTGTTATCAAGGACTCTCAAAATAATAAAATAATCCTTTGGTGAGCTCTCCACCTGCCCTGAGACCTACAGAATAATTCCTTCTTTGATAGTCTATAAATTAAGCTCTGGCCCAAAAGCCACAAACAAAGGCAAAGTGTTTCTGTTTTCAGAGCTCTGCCACCATCAAAGATGGAAATATATACCTTCTCTCCCTCAGCATGACAAAGATCTTTGTCCAGGCCCTGGGTACTCAGGCACTATCTCCTTCCAACCCGCATTCTCCCTCACTATGGTCAATTTTGAATGTTGCAGCTAAACCTTCACTGTCTGGAAATTAGCCCTCAAACCCAGCATCAGCTATCGTGTTCAATATGAACAGTACACTTTTGAGGCCTTATTCTTCAGTCTTGAGTACTGAGAGAGAATTCTATGACAGGGCTGGAATAGAAGAGCATGCTAATTTAAAGCACCAATTTTGAAGTCTGATTCTAAGTCTGCTTCACCACTAACTAGTTATGTAACCTTGGACAAATTATTTAGCTGCCATTAAGTTTAAGAATTTTCATGTATAAAATGGGATGGTGTTAGTCTTTTGATTGTAAGATACAGAAAACCGAAATCAAGCTGGCATATTAAACACACACGCATGCATGCACGCACACACTGGATTTATAAGCTACCGTAACAGAATAACTGCAGGAGCAGAGACAGACAGCTGAAGGGCTTGTTTCAGATGTGGCCGGTTCGAGGTTCTCAAATTCTGACATAGGAACTGTTTCTCCATGTCTGAATTCTGCTTTCCTCTGTGTTGGCCATATTCTCAGCCAGGATCTCCCCAGAAAGGGGCAAAATGGCTACAACAGCTCCCAGTTTCCAACAAAACAGCTTTAACAAACCCAGTAGAAGAAATGTCTCTTTGCCAAGAGTCCCAGCAAAAGTCCCAGAGTAGCTGTCATTGCCTTTGATTGGTCCAGCTTGGGTCCAAGCCCAACTTTAAACCAATTGATGTGGCCAGGAAGATGCTTGCTTTCTTTGGCAAGGCTTGGGTCATATGCTTCCTGCTGGAGTTGGGGATGGGATCAATCTCACTTGACCACATAGGCTGAGATAGTTCCTGGATGGTTCTTGGAAGAAAAATTGAGTTGCTGCTTGTAGATGAAGGGACAGTAAGTACAAACAAGACCACAAACAGAACAAAACTAATCTATAACTGTCAACTACCGTGGATAATAACATCTACCTGTACCTCATTGGGTTTTTATGAGAATTAAATAATAATGCAAGGAGAGCACTTGGAGCAGTGCCTGGCACATTGCAAGCACTCCATAGCATTAACTATTATATTAGCCATTATATTCCTCAACACATCTTTGTGGAATGAATGTTGAATATTAGCAAAGGTTCAATAGTAGCCACTCTAAGTGGATGGCATTTCACATATTCAGTGAAAAACCTTAGAAGAGGGCTGGCAGCTCACATGCCAAGTCCAATAGTGAGTGCTTGGAGTGCTGTGTCGAGAAGGATTCTGAGGCTAAGTCTCAGCCCATCAGGAGTTAGTGACATGCTCATTAGGAATGCCGTTAGGCCCTCGAGTTCTCTCTTCTATAATAAAACCTAGTACATAAGGCTACTTAGAAAGCTCTTTCACTTAACTTTGGGTTGAAGAGTTATTAAAATATAGAAGTACATATAGGTTTCCAATCCATATTAGAGAGGTTAATAAGGACTCTATCATGTGTAGTTTGAGCAAAGAGAGGGCAGGCATCAGCCTTCTGCACACTTGTAGATTCAGTGCCGAGCACATAGTCGAAGCTCAGCCAATATTTTTTTGCATCAAACTGAAAATAATTATGTTATGCTGAAATTCTTCCCATGGAACCCAGAGGCTATTGGTAAAGTTAAACTTGAGTAGTGTTAATGTTTTGTTCATAGGTTTCATGTATTTTTGCATATATTTCATGGTATTTATATTGAATTCATAAATAAAATATTCCTCTGTTGGTATGAACTCAATAAAGCATTTAAAAATAACAATAAAAATGTCCTCCTGCCCTCTTCTATGTTTATTGGTAATTTCCCTGATTTCTCAGCTCTTTAAGACTTAATGAAAGAACTATGCAGGGTGGCAAGTTGGTGACAGCAGATGTGGTCTGGCCAGTCAGAAGCAGAAAAGGCCTTAGGTGACCCGTGTGCAAGGATCACATAGCTTCACACAAAACTGCCCTTCTGACATGGGCCATCGACCACTTCCTATCTGAAAGGATGCTCCATCACGATGTCATGAAACGCATGCTGTATTTTCACTACACGCTTTGGGAAATGTGTATGAAAAATGCCTGCATCACTGAACATTGAAGGACTCAGGTACGGCTAACAGAGGGAGTCGAGGACACTGGTTATGGGGCCACAGGAGGGTAACGTCCTGAGCAGTGTCAAGAACATGGTTTTAAAGCCAGACTCAGGTTCAAACTCCAGTCCCACCAGGAATTTTTGTAAGTTACTATCCCTCTAAGCCTCAGTTTCTTCACTTGTAAAATGGAGCTAAAAATATATTAAAAATAAAGAAATGGCCTCGTAGATTACTGTGAGAATAAACAAGATACAAGTCATCAAGGCCTTAGCATATGGTAAGTGCTTAATAAATAGTAGCTGTTTGTTATTGTTGTTGTTTTGATTTTAAGCCCCTGCTCAGAGGATGTTAGTGGGTAAAACTATAAATGGAATTTAATCTTGTAGATTAAATTAAATGTATGCACAAGCATGTTTGCACACATAATACTGTGGACTACTTATGGCTACATTTTATTGTTGTAATAGTCTCCAAAGTCTCATGCCAAGAATTTCTGAAATTTTACGCCCAGTAGGGCATGATATAAAACTAGTCCATTTCATTCTCTTCAGAATGCTTTTTGAGGATGTATTCCCTCTTGGATGTCCTTAGGAGTCCTCTTATATGCACTGGGTCAGGACTGAGCAAAAATTCAACCCCATAATAGTATCTTGTAAAAGGAGATAAAAACATCTAATCATACTACTACTAGTACTACTACTACTACTACTACTACTTTGGACTACTCTGTACAAAGAATGTTACTAAACCCAAGGGATGTCAATATAATTAAACTACTAAAACCCTGCTTTGTTCCCACTTTCCCTCTTTTATATATTAGGTGTATGATGACATAGTGTAAGGAGAATTCATGCTCCCATCACCTGACTGCTGAGGCCATAAGCATATCTTGCCCATGGCCAGCAGCTGACAAAGAAAGATGATATATAAGAACAAAAAAAGAAAAGGAAATATTAGAAGCAGCTCCCCAGAGAGTAGAAAATGCCGTATCCTGGAAGTGAACAAAAGCAGGGTACCCACAACAAGCTGCACGCCCTGGACCAGTCATTTCTAATAGCTCTCCTTTGTAAGACATGAATTGGTTCAGGAAGCCTTCTTACAATGGGAAACTTACAACATCTACACACAAATGAATCCCTGAGACTTCTTGTTGCAATATTTAGCAATCTGATTTTGAATTGGCCAATTATTTCATCATCAGGTACATGCAGAAGTCAATTACAGAGCCCAGCATTCAACTGATGTCCACTTTGCTGTAAGAATTGAGATCATACTCAGGCTCCCTAAGGGTTTGAGGCTGAAATAGTTCACATAAATAGGAAGCTGCACTTCCACTCCTGAAAGCTCAGCAGTCCTCAAGCAAATGAAAAACAGGATCTGAGATTTTAACTCTGGAAGACACTTGGTCAAACTGAGATAAAAAGTGAGGTCAGTATAGATGCAAACTGAAATGATTCCTCAAGCAGCTGACATTTATGTCTTCTAATACATCCTCATAGTGACACAGGGAAAAAGTGAGAGAGATTGGGCCAGATTTTTGCTGGTACATTTATTTTTGGAATCGATAAGACCTACCGTTTAGAGAGTATTTCATTTGTGCCAGGCTTATTTCATTTAATCCTTGTGACAACCCTATGCCTATGGTTGTCCCCAGTTAACAAAAAAAGAAACTGAGGCTCAGAAGACTATATAATATGCCCAAAGTCATATGGGGGGGCATTTAATACCCTTGTGCTTCACTACTACATCTTACTATACAAAGCAGAGTAAAATATTTTCCATTTTCATTAACCTATTAATCACCTTTTGAGATAAACAAAAAAGAGAAATTCTAAATATATTTTGAACTATATTTTTAATATTGTGCCACTAATATGTATTTTTACCAGACTCCTAATTCTGATTTTTAAAAATACAAGAATGACTAATAATTATCACAATAATAGGCAATTTATTAAATATACACTATGTACTGCGGTTGGCTAAAAAAATGGCCTTTGCTCTATGGGAAAAGAATCTAAAAAAGAGTGGATAAATGTATATGTATAACTGATTCACTTTGCTGTACTCCTGAAACTAACACAACATTGTAAATCAACTATACTCCAATAAAAACTATTAAAAACTAAATTAAAATAAATAAAATAAAATAAAATAATGGCCTTTGAAGATATCAGATCTTAATCCCTGCAACCTGTAAATTTTAATTTATATGGAAAAAGGATCTTTGAAGATATGATTAAGATAAGAATCTTGAGATGGGGAAATTATATTGAAATATCCAGACGGGCCCTAAATTCAATCACATAGATTCTTTTTTTTTTATTATTATAGTAGAGTTGATGTACAATATTATATAAGTTACATGAGTACAATATAGTAATTCACAATTTTTAAAGGTTATACTCCATTTATAGTTATTGTAAAATATTTGCTATATCCCCCATGTTGTACAATATATCCATGTAGCTTATTTTATACCTAATAGTTTGTGCTGTTTAAGTCCCTACCCCTATATTGCCCCTCCCCCCTGCCCTCTCCCCACTGGTAACCACTAGTTTGCTCTCTATGTCTGAATCACATGGATTCCTATAAGAGGGAGGCAGGGGAGGTTAGGCAGAAGAGAAGGCGACATGATTGTGTAGGGAGAGATTAGGGTGATGTGGCCACAAGCCAGCGAGAATGCTGGCAGCCACAAGGAGCTGGAAAAGGCAAGGAACTGATTCTCCTCCAGAGCCTCTAGAAATAGTGCAACCCTGCCGTCACCTTGATTTTGACCCACTGTTAATGGTTTCCAACTTCTGGCCTCCAGAACCGAGAGAGGATGAATTTCTGTTGTTTTAAGTCACCAAGTTTGTGATAGTTTGTTACAGCAGCCCTAAGAAACTAACTCATGTGTCATGCCCTGTGCATAGTGTGTGTGTGTGTGTGTGTGTGTGTATTCTCTGGTCCTCACACTAATGCTATGAAATAAGTATTTTATGTTTACAGATGAAGGAAGAGAAGCTTAAAGAGGTTGCCTACGGAGATTAAAATCACACAGCGATTATATGGCAGAACTGGGGTTTGAGTCCTGCTCTATACTCCTTCTCCCTCCCTGATTAGTCATTAATACACTTAAAGTGAGTTTAGGTAAGCATCTCGGAATAAACACAGGAGGATTGTTGGAGTTTTATTTATAAAGGAATTTCAAAACATTAGTAAGTATATTCTTTAAGATCCCAAATTATCTGAGAAGTTAGTCTACAGTGTATCACATACACCTACACTCCTATACCAAAGGCCATGGTAAGAAATGTTCTATAACAATTAGCCCTCCTGGCCAAGTAAAACCCACCCCTGATGGTGGGAAATTTCTATAACCTCCTAAAGGAAATGAACATGAAAGCTCAGGCTAGATCCATCAGCAGTGTTACTGAACGTAGAATATTTTGAAAAATCGTCACTTGGCATAGCCTAAATTGTAAAACAGTCCCAAATGAAAGAAAGAATAATATTAACATTGAACAGTGTTGGTTTCAGGTGCGTATTAAAAGCTTATATGCTAGTGGTCCTTGTTAAATGCTGCTTCAGCCTGAACCCTCCTTGCAGATAGTTTCTTTCAGTCAGTAAGAAGTCAAAGCACAGAAAAGAAGATACCAAATAAAGAATCTATGCCTCAATTATAAACATCCCATCACTGGTGTTTATAAAAAATTTATCAGTCTTTCATCTATGACTAGATTCAATACACATATTTTGAGAGCCTATTATTTGCGAAGCAGTGTGCAAGTTGCTGCTTTAATGCAAAGACAAGAAATCTTAAAGGATCTTACAGGCTAGTTATGATAATCACAAGAACTAACCCCTACATGGCACTTGCTATGTACTGGTGTTGTTCTAAATGCTTTCCATGGATGCATCATTTAATCCTTACAACAACCCTATAAGGTATGTTCTATTATTACCACTCCCATTTTACAACTCAAGGAAAAAATGTTTAGAGTGATTACAACTTGTCCATGGTCTTCCAGCTACTAAGCAATTGAGCCAGAATTTCAGCCAGACAATCTAGTTAAGAAACCCAAGCTCTTAACTTTCTCCTATACTGGAACCAGACGAGGGTACAGTTGACCAGAACATAAAGTGGGGAGAGATAATAGTTATAAGAAATATACATGAAAGTTACCTGAATGTTCATAGAGAACTGCATCTTGCCATCTTCCTTCAGCTTGGATTAGCCTTCTTCCAGTTCTTCAAGCACTCTGAACACAAAAACTGACCTCTTGTGGCTCAGGACCTTTGCATTACTGTTTCCTCTGCCTGGAATTATTTTTAAGTATATTAGAATTAATTTAATTACTTATTTAATTAAAAGTATTGATTTTGTTAATCATAATACTTAACACATTTATTATTTATTAATTAAAATTATTTTACGTGCTTGTTTAGTAGTTTACTTGTTCATTTTCGCCATTAGATTCCAGATCCATGAAGGCAGGGCTCACCTCTGTCATGTACAGCACTGAGTCCTGATGACTGACACACTGCAGGCCCTCAATTCGTGTTTGTTATTGTTGCACGGTTGCAGGAAACTTAGAAAGCATTCCTGCAAGTGGTCATTTTGAGGCTGGCTTTGAAAGTTGGCTACTTTTAAACTGCGGAGTTGAGGGGGAAGGAGATTCAGGTTGGAGGAAGCAGCATCAAATCTCCCTAACATGGTTACCATCACGCTTAAATCATGTATATGAAACACTTTGTAAAGAGTTGTGCTTTTTTTTTTTTAATTATTTATTCATTCATTTATTTATTTATGGCTGTGTTGGGTCTTCGTTTCTGTGTGAGGGCTTTCTCTAGTTGCGGCAAGCGGGGGCCACTCTTCATCGTGGTGCGCGGGCCTCTCACTATCGCGGGCTCTCTTGTTGCGGAGCACAGGCTCCAGACGCGCAGGCTCAGCAGTTGTGGCTCACGGGCCTAGTTGCTCCGCGGCATGTGGGATCTTCCCAGACCAGGGCTCGAACCCGTGTCCCCTGCATCGGCAGGCGGATTCTCAACCACTGTGCCACCAGGGAAGCCCAAGTTGTGCATTTTTGTAACAGTGGACTGGTAAGACTGGAAAAATAGGATGACGCCTTCTGTAAACATTATTTAATCCTCATTTACAGATGAGGAAACTAAGAGGCAAAGGGTGAAGTCACTTACCCAAGCTGGCCACAGCTGGAGAGCAGCAGAGCCAGGTTTTGTACTTAGCACTGGCTAGCTCAAAGCCCACCAAGTTCATCACAAAACCATACTACCTCCCCAAAGTCAAAAATCCTAAAATGCCAGGCTGAGGAATTTGTGCTTGATTTGATGAACCACAAGGCAAGGCTGAGACTAGGGTGAGGCTAGCGGAGCACTCACCTTGGGCTCAAAATTTAAGGGGGTGCCAAAAAACTTGGTAATCAAGATAAATAATATTATAATGCAATATTTAAAAAACATAAAATCAGCAAAATTGGCGCCCAGCTCATTTTTTTGCTCTTTTTGTAAGTAAAGCTTGATTGAAGCCAGGGACAGGATTAGGGGGAGGCAGGGTTATGCAAGCACAGGGTTGAATCCTGTTCTTTATTTTAAATTTTGGTATTTTGCTCCTCATGGATTTCTTTGGGATTAATTTTGATTTTTTAAAAAATATTGCATTAAAATAATATTTATCTTAATTACTGAGGGTTTTGGCATCCCCTTAAATTTTATACCCGAGGTGAGCACTTTGCCTGTCTTACCCTAGTCCCAGCCCAGCCTGACTTTGCTTTCAGTAAGAGTCATCTGGCCCTACCACATGATGATTCAGAGTGGGGAGCTGAGAAGAGCAGGCTAGAGCAAAAATCTAGACAAGAATGAATCGAAAGCTGTCAAATTACTGTTTTAAAATTTTTTGAAACAGTTCCCTTCTGTGTGCTTATGTCATCAAGCCAATACATACTTAGATCCATTTGGTTAATTTTGCTTTTGAATCTTAGTTTTCTTTTTAAACTTGTTTTATAATTATGTAAACTATTTATATGGTTTCAAAGTCAAATCTGTACAACAATATATAGTTGGAGAAATCTAGCTTCTAATTCTGTATCTTCCAACCTGGGTCTTTACCCACTGCTATAAGTAACCATGAAGAAAACTATTTGAATTATCCCCTCCCCCAACAAACAAACAAACAAAAATCAAGACCCAAATGAGGGAACTGGGAGTGAAGCTAGAAAACATGGCGAGAATTTTCAGAGTTAGTCTATATGACTTGGCGATTGACTGCATGGTGAGGAGAAGAACAAGGGCCAGGACCCCAAGACAGTGCCACAAGTTAGAGGAGTTGCAGATAACTCTGAATTATCAGAACTGTGCCTCTTTAGTCAGCACTGGGAGGTCTAGGGAAAATCCTGGTTTGGGAGGGATGATGGCAGTCTCAAGTTAGGGGTATGTGACAGCCAACGAGCTTTGGAGTTTTTTGTCCTATTGTTAGGCTATTGACATTGTTGTGTAACAGCGTTAGAGTATAAAACATTTGAAATAATTGGGCCGATGATGGAACTTGAAAATAGTTTTGTTTTAGATTTTTCATGACATATTTTTGTTATTTTGGTAATAAGGCTTTGGCTTTTGAAGATAAAATGGCCATAATTTCAGTTTCTCCTCCCTTCTGTTGAGGAAAATAAAGACAGGATTTATTTATTTGCTTAATATCTAGATTTTCCTCTTTTGATCTCACATCAGGCATCTTAAATGCTAAATGTCTTTTCTCTCTCTGGGGGGTTTTCTGCCTTCATAAACACTCGCCCAGCTACTATATTAGCTAATTTTTCTTTCTTGAAATCCACTCTTACCTGAATTATTTAAACGTATCTTTTCTGAGCTCATTCTAAGTATTTTGCTATTTCATAAGGCAAAGCATTTTAGAATGTGTCCATTTACTAGAAATGTCTTTGGAAGTCCTTTCAACCCACTGTGTGATACAATACCCTATTGTGTGTGTGTAACCCAAACTAGTTTCAGGCTATTTTTACCACACACGCTCACACTGGTTTGAGCATTTTAATTAAATCAGACGAACAACCAATCACTAAGTTAGTCAGTAACCATTCCCTGAAAACAGTCAGACAGATTGTGTCTGTAGATATAGCCTCAGTCTTTTTGTTAACACAGCCATTTTGGTTTTCTTCACTTAATCTCATTAAGGGCATCTGCCTCCCTCCACCTGACTTAGACTTTCTAGGTTTCCTGAGCCAATGAATGTTTAGGTTTCCAATTACGTGTCTCCAGACGCATTTGTTCTGCCTTCATTCTTTTTGTTCTTTCCTTTCCAGGTATTTAATATATTTTGATGCACTGCATTTTTCATTTGTTAAAACTAGTTTTTATACTGGTTTCCAGTTTAGGGTCTTATCATTTTAGTATTAGTGTGTCAGCGTGCGTGTGTGTGTGTGTGTGTGTGTGTGTGTTTGTAGTATCTGTGTGTGTTAGGGCATTATAACATCCTTATCTTGGCTTCCTTTCATCTTTCCCTGATCCCGGGGCTGGACGAAGGCCTTGTGTCTAATAAGTCATTTGCATCAGCATGTCCCAAATGACCAAGAGAGGAGGATAGGAGAGATTAGCATGGTAATCTCATTCTGATGGATAAAATTAGCAAAGATATTCCCCACAAATGGAGAGCTGCCATTGGCGAACTGCTGTGCTTAGAATCAATTACTAAATTACTTTGAGCTCTAAGTTGACATTAACAGAAAAAAATTGCCATCGACCAGAGGGAAATAAGATAAAAAATATGCGATCATTAAATCTCTCGCTACTATTCACGAATGTGACTCACAAGAATGGTACACAAAATAGGGCAGAATTTAATTTCTAACAGTGCCCCCTGTCAACATTTCATCCTCAGCTTCTCCGTGGCCTGTGAGTCGGCAGTGGCCTTTCCCACTCCGTCTTTGCAGAGGAAAGAGAAGCAGGACGGGAAAGAGAGAACAGGTGAGGAAAAGAGGTCTGGTTCAGCTCCTTCACTTTCCTCTAAGGCTCAGCAGCGAGCTGAGGAGACCCAAGGGCGATTTCTGATTTCTCAGCCACCTGATCACACCAAGCAGGGATTGACAGGCTGCCCCTTCATGTCCAAAGGAGAGCCACACCAGAGAAGGCCTGTTGACATTCGGAACGCTCTCTGATCCGCGTCAACAGTAAGTAACAATGTGAAGCTAGCTCTCTCCCCAGTCCTGCTAGCCCAGCCTGCCAGGGAAACAGTGACTAGAAACACTTCCTCACACCATCACCTACACTATCAGTTTGTCCAGAAGTTGTTTAACTCCCACAGAATTTCTTAGAAATACAAGACACCTACATTAAGAAAAGCCTTTCCCCATTCAGAAACACATCCTTGTCTTAATGGGGAGACGGTGCTGATGTTGGGTATAAACAAGGAAATCAGTTCATATTAGGGAAGAAGCTTTAAAATCGCTGAAGTCAGAGCCTGGGGAATCCCAGTGGCAGAGTAATTGTTAATATTATTAGCACAGTATACATATCAGCTGTCGAGATATTATGAGGATTTGAATTCAATCTCTGTTGGGGGAGTCAGGGTCAACATCATTAACTATAGATCTTGTCTCGGTTTCCATATAGATGCCTCAGGGCAAGTGTCTGCCAGATACATCTCTATAGATGCGCAGAACCATAGGACATACAAGGGGCCCATCACACACATCACTAATAGACAACAAGCTTTTGTTTATCTGAAGGTTTACTGGAATTAACTGATTAGTGTCAACTTGACACAATAACTTTTGTCTACAATGCAGTACATCATTTTGATGGTTTTATTGATGGAGTGTGCTGTCTAATGTAAATTATAGGGGGAAGTCGAATTTAGATAAAGTCTGCCACATTTTTCTTAAGAGGAAACTGGACAAGCTGTTTGTAAAGGCACCCATGACAGGACACCTTCTGCAGTCTTATGGATATTACGATGGTAATTGTGATATTAATAATAATAATTATGAGGGAGAGCTGTAATTGAAATGTATGCACTTCAGGGGTTGGCAAATGCATCTTTAAGGGGACACATTTTGTGCTCTTACAGATATTACAACAAAATTGTGATATTAATAACAGCGATTAGAAGGGAGATTTGTAAGTGAAATGTAAGCAATCCATTCTTAAGTGAAACTCGGAACCCAAAACCATTAAAGGGAAATGAGGAAATAAGTCTAGGTTGTTAAGGGTGACATGACTTTCATGTAAAAATTGCCTGTGAAAATGGCAGAGAAATTAAATGAGAGCAAGTTGGAGTTTATATATTTACATGGAATTTTAAGTAACTATAAACAAGTTTTGTTCAAAATCTAAATTCTAATTTGGGGTAAAAATTAAAAACAGATCCTGAGCTTTGAGGGATTATTTGTGGTAAACAGCATCAACATGTCAATCCAAGCAAATATGCATGATTAATTTTGAGGTTTGGGTAAATGCAATCGCTTCTAGAATAATCAACTGTGACTATTCCTGGTGATTTTAAATCCCCTAAATTGAGTAGTTTCTAGAAACAATCCAGCACTTAAATTTTTTTTCAGTTTTGTCCTAAGATTCAATGCTAAAATTGTTAACAATTGCAGTTTTCTGAACCCACATTCTAGAAAGAGAAATGATGACTTGCTATAGTCATAGGAGAAATGACAATGTTTACCCTTGAAAGCAGAAATAGGGTGACTGCATAGGAACTGAGGAACTGCTTAGAGGAATATAAAGATGAAGCAGACGCTTAGCAAACTGGCACCATTTAACCCTGAAATCCCTTCCTACTGTTGGGACGTAAGTTTTCTTCTTCTTGTTTTACTAAAATATGAGACTCTTCCTTCCTCTCTTTCTCTCTTTCCCCCTTTCTTTCCTCTTTTCCCCTTTCTTTCTTTCCTCCTTTCTTTCTTCCTTCCTTCCTTTCTTTCTTTCTTTTCTTTCTTTCTTTCTTTCTTTCTTTCTTCTTTCTTTCTTTCTTCCTTCCTTCCTTCCTTCCTTCCTTCCTTTCTTTCTTTCTTTTTCTTTTTCTTTCTTTCTTTCTTTCTTTCTTTCTTTCTTTCTTTCTTTCTTTCTCTTTCTTTCTCTTTCTTTCTTTCTTTCTTTCTTTCTTTCTTTCTTTCTTTCTTTCTTTCTTTCTTTTTCTTTCTTTCTTCTTTTTCTAAACCCCCTGCAACCACACTGTATTACTAATGTCAACCACACAGATCACAGAGTAGTGTTAATTCCCATCAGCAATTATTGGTCACACTTTTCTCCCAGGCCACAGTTTCCTCTCAGGGTCACACACTTTCTTCTTCTGTGTTCCCAAGACTTAAAAAAAAAAAAAAAGATAATGCCAACAGAATGTCTTGTCCAGAGAAAGGAATATTTCACTCTCTCACCTGCAAATGTTAGGAGAGCTTCTGTACACACCCTACAAAGAATAACACATGCCTTTAAATACTCCCGAACCAAAAAAACACAGATGGTTCCTGTGCCTCCTGCACACTTCTCTCCAGCTAGGTTCTCTGACAAGAACAGAAGGTCACCTGAGGGTCGCCTCAGGCCCCAGTATCCTTCAAACAAAAAGGACCTACACCTCCTTTCTCCAAGCCATGAACATAGAAGAACAAAAACTTTGGGGGAGGGAAGGGAAAGTTAGTAAATTAATTCACCCAGGCATAAATGAACCAGTTTAACTAAGTAGACGATTACACCAAAATAGGACTGTCTTCAAAATAGAAGAAAGTAGTTCCTCAGGCTCTTAAGGCTGACAACATGAGTATCAGTGAACGTGTATGGGTCAGCAAGCACAATCCTTCAATTTTATTTAATCCTTTCAGCAATTCTGTAAGTTAGGAACTATCATCACCATTTTATAGATAGAAAAACTGAGGTTCTGCCAGGTGAAGTAACACAAATCAAAGTTACATAGATAAATGGCAGAGCTGGGATTTTAACCCGGCGTTCAAAAAATCTCTGATTTTAACTGTGCGCGTCTACCTCCCTCTTTTTTGCCCTCCTGCACTGGGGTCTACTCAATCGCCCACCCCCACCCCACCAGGGGTGGCCCCGAGACAGCTGGGGGAGAAGCTGAAGGGTCTTCATTGTGTGGAAGGCAGGGCTGGGCTGGGGGTCCAGCAATCTGCCCCTGGGCAGTGTCTGAAGCAGCAGCAACCCTCTCAGCCTTGCTGACAATCACAGACAGAGCCAAGGTTTCTGAGGACAGAAAGACCCAGCCCCCAGAGGGGGAAGGGCGGGGGAGAGGAAGAGGAGCTTCTTTTACCCCTTGCTAGTCATCCTCCAGATTCTTCAGATGAGAGAGAGAGAGATCGTAGCAGCAGATCTGCATTTGACAGTATTTCTCACCTATGCCCTCCAGACCTCTGATGGTCAAACCCTCGTAATATGCCATGTAATCTGGGTAATAAGAGGAGTTCAGCCCAATGAAAAATAGGACCGATAGGCAAAAAACAGATATAGGAAAATGTAAAAATCTAGAACCTCCCTTTCCCCCTTCTGTAGCCCCCTTGTTCAGTGTTCCTATCATTTCCCGAGAGCCAAATGTTGAATCTGCCAAGCTGCAGGTCTCCTAGCACCTGGTCCCTTTATGCTAGCAGGCTTTTAGTTTGATCCCATCTCACTCCCGGGGCTCCAAAACAGGATGCTCTCCTTGACTCTCTGAATTTCCTATGTTGGTCATTTCTGCTCTGACATTCTACTCAGAATACTATTTCGACATTTCGAATGATGCTGCTGAAGGTAATAGAATAGTTTGGGTAAATGCCCATCAAATAAAGCTAAATATAAAGAACAATATGCAAAATTACACATAAACTCTGATGATAGCAATCAAGGTGGTTGAAGCATGGAATTCAGAGTCAGACAGACCTTGACTAGAATCTCCCGCTCACAAGCTGTGTGACTTTGGGAAAGTCATTTCACCTTCCTAAGTCTCTAATTCTTTCAGCTATAAAATAAAAGTGGTGATGACCAATGCAAAGAGTTGTTATGAGAATCAAATGAGATAATACCTGTTTGAGGCTTAGCATAGGACCATGCCTATTGTAAGTATTTAATAAGTGGTATCTATCATAATTAGAAGGAATGCTGAATTGGGATGGGGGAGGAAATCCTCTAAAATGTTTGCAAAAATTCTCCAAATAATTGAAAGTGCAATTTAAAAAATCTCAGGAGGAAAGATTTCTGGGTGAGGCCAGGCTAAAGAACCAACTGCCCCTTGGAGCCTAGAGAGGAGAAGCCAAGGCAGGGTCCATTCACTTAAGATCAGCAAACTCAGCCTTCAGGATCCATTCATATGAGCGCTTCTTGGGTTGTGGATCAACAGATGGGCAAAACAGGAGGCTGTGATTCTTGACTCATTTAAGATCTACTTATACTCACTGCTGGCTTTAAATTCAATATTTCAGAGGGCCCAATTAAGTGAAAGAAACATGAAAAGAAATCTACCTGACAATTATGATACCCAGCGGAGACAGAAATATATTTATACACCTGATTATATGTCATTCATCCAACAACTTATTGCCAAGGACTCTTCTGTACCAGGCGCTGTACCTGCGAGGGTCTTGGAAGTGGACCAGACAGACTCACCCTGCCTTATGCTGCTTACCCACCTGGTGTGCTGTGCAGAAAACTTCTGAGCAGTGGAAATAAACATGGTTTGCTTCTCTGGGTTATTCTATGCTCTCCTATATTTCTACTACAAAAATGTATTATTTTTGTTTTCAGGAAAGAAAATGTTAAAAAATCTACCTGCCCAATATAAAAAATAAAACAAACTAGCGAATACAACAAAAAAGAAACTGACTCAGATATAGAGAACAAACTAGTGGTTACCAGTGGGGAGAAGGAAAGGGGGAGGGGCAAGATAGGGGCAGGGGATTAAGAGATACAAACTACTATGTATAAAGTAAATAAGCTACAAGGATATATTGTAAAGCATGGGGAATATAGCCAATATTTTATAATAACTATAAATGGAGTATAATCTACACAAATTTTGAATCTCTATGTTGCACACCTGAAATTAATATAATATTGTAAATCAACGATACCTCAACTATAAATATATGTATCTCCTACCCCCAAAAAAACTACCTGCTACCAAACAACCAGTTCAAGCAAATTTCTAATTTTTAGTTGCTGGGTGGGTATCAGTCAGGTAAGCTGACCTCAGAGTCTCCTGCAGTTCTTTGATGGTGAGGTCAGCTCCACAAGTTTCCAATCATGAACCTCCGTGAGCCCTGGGAGCCTATACTTGGCAGGAAGGTAGGAGCAGCAAGTCTTGATTTTCCTGTCTTCCTCTCTACATAAAATGCCCTAAGAAGCCCAGAGAATGTAGTTTTGGTTACTTTCAAACACAGTCATTTTTAAGAATTGACTTCATCTTAGAAATTTATTTCTAGAACTTAAAATTATTGCTAGTATTTCTGGATCAGCTAGATTGTGCTAAGCACTTTATATGCATTGTCTCCTTTAATCTTCACAACAAACCTAAGGAATATGTAGTGCTATTATAATTATGACTAAATAAGTTGTCCATGATTATAGAATAAGAAATGCCAGAGCCAGATTCAAATGCCCAAAATCAGAGTCTAAAACCTAGTCTAACACCATTTCACTGCATCCTGAAAAACTGCTTCCTAAGTCAAATGGGGTTTGGGAATCAATATTTGAGATGGAGTCAACCTCTAAATGCTGGAGACTCAACAGCAGGTTTCTTGCTACTTGAACCTCAAACCAGTAAAGAGTAAATCCCCTTTCCTTGCTGCCCCCCAAGGCAAACCCAGGCCCTTTGCTTTTGTAAGATTTCATTGATAGTTGCTATCAGGAATCATGTGGGGTTACACACCTCAATGAGAATTGGTAAATGGCAGGGAAAGTATAGCTTCTTGAGATCTGTGTTCACATATGGAACCGGTTCTCACATTCATATCAATATGCAGGATAAATCATCATAGTTACCCTTTTTGGGCACTTAATCTGTATCGTGTCCTCTTATAAGTGCTTTAGATTTGCTACCTTGTTGATAAGGAAACTGAGACTCAGATGAGTTAGGTAACTTGCTCAAGTTCACAAAGAACTTGAATTCTGACCTAGACCGTCTGGCTCCAGAGCCCATGCTCTTAACCAATACAGCTGTATTGTCTCTCCTTGGCCAGCATAGCTCCAGAGGGCAGAAGGGTAGAAAAGAGAAGGATTTCAATCCTGTCCGAGAAGAAACTTCCAGAAGCTTGGAAGTGTCCAACAGAATGGTGAATGCCCTTGAAATAATGAGAACTCTGCCAGGAAGTGTAGTCACAGTCAGGTTTACATGCTCTGGGATGCTGGGCCAGGACCCCCTGCATTGTGTGAGAGGTTAGAATAGACACTCTCAGAGGAGAATTTGGTGAGATTGGGAGCTTTCAGATCGTGTGCTTTCTTACAATAGGATCCAGCCTCCACCTTTAGTTTACTAGTGTGGGACCACTGTGAATTTCAGATAAACCAACGTTTATTATGAGGCATCAATCTCGTTCTTACCCACCTCCATCAAAATCCAAGACTCCACAACGTGAAGACCAAACCAAGTATCTCTGTTCTCTCTTTTTCCACTAGATGTCCTGCCTCTAAGAGCCCTTCCAATACTGAGGTTCTGCCATACCTTCGGTAGGATATCGATTGGTGAAATAGACCTGGTGTGCAAGAAAGGGCCTCTCATCACTTTGCACAAGAAGCCAGTGGATCTCAGGAATCACATGAAAGGCTTCTCCCAAAAACATATCCAGAATTAATAGTCTCTACTACTTCCACTGTCACCACCTTGGGCCACACCATCGTCTTCTTTCACCTGGAGAATTGCAATAACCTCATCATTATCTTCTGGTACTCTTGTCCCCAGTATCAGATCTCCCTATTTCCGAGTGATTCATAAAATATGTAAATCAGGTCACAGCCCTCCTTAGTTCAGAGCTCTCCAGCTACTTTCTGTTTCCATTAAAATGAAAGACAAAGGCCCTCCAGTGGTCTCCCAAGCCCTCTGTGATCTGCCTTCCTCCACCCCAGACTCACCTCCTACCACCTGCCCATTACTCCCTCTGCTCCAGCCGCTGGCCTTGTGACCCCGACCCACCAAGAAGCCCCTGCTTCAGGGCCTCACCTTTGCTGTTCATCTGCCTGACACCTGTGTGACTCACTCCCTCCCTTCCTCCAGGTCTCTGCTAAAATGTCACCTTATCAAGCCCCAGCATTAGTCCAAACGGACAAATCAGAAGAAAGTTCGCCTCTTTCTCAATTTGATCCCATCTGCCAGAATATTTTCATAACCACATGGATGTATAATAGCCATGAGGAGAAAGGCACCACCTGGAGTTGTGTGAAACCCATCCCTCAGGAGTAGCCCTGGATGTGGTGTCCGCCGTCCATTCCTTGCACAAGAACACCACCCCACGTCCCCTGCTGTACTCCCATCCTCCTGACCTTATACATTCTCCTCCCTAGGACTCATTACCATCTAACGTAGCACTTACCTATTTGGTTCTGTGTTTGTTGACTGGCTCTCCGCCCCGCCACTAGAACGAAAGGAGCCAGGGCTTTGTTTTGGTCAGTGTGGTACCCCAGTACCTACAACTGTGGCTGCCACGTAGGAGGCACTCCAAAAATATTTGTTCCATGACTGAAAGACTGAACGACCCGATGCCCTCAGGAGCAGAGAGTGCAGAGTCAGATGTAACAAGGCAGTTGTAGAGAATAGAAAGAAGCAGGGGCGGGTGCGGGAGTGGAGGGGGAAATTATGACTTTAGAGAACTAAGATCCCGCGAGCCGCCCGCAACTCGGCCAAATACACATACTGGGCTGGTCAAAGTTTCATTCAGGTTTTTCCACAAGCTGTTACGGAACACGTATACCTATACACACGTATATGAGAGAGAGAGGAAGACAGTTATAAGGTTAAATGCCTAAACTGTATATAAAAGGAATGAGTGTGTAAATCTGTGCAAGTGATGGAGCAAATTAAAGGAAAGGAGGCAAGGAGGGACATTTTAAACAGACCGTTGCCTGTGAGCTGTATCTCTCCACCAGCAGCCGAGTCCAAGGTGTGGAGACCTGAGGAGCCGAGATGGTGTCTAGAGGTGTGTGTATGGCCCCCACTGGAGGTTGTGAACACGGGGGCTGCAGAGGCAGAAGAATACAACCGGCCCGCTTTCGTTGTCCCTCTCCTGTGCTTCCCTCCACCAGCCCCCGCATACCCATATCAAGGAAAAAGAGAGGGAAGCACACTCAAGATGTAACGGGGCAATTTCCATCCATGTGAAGACAAAGCAGTAGCACCAGCATTCTCTGAAGACCTGGAGCGGGGTGTGCTGGGCTGAGAAACCGCCTGTGCTGGTGATGAGTCAATCAACAGCTCCGCTCACCAGCATGGCACAGTCTGAAGGGGCATCTGAGGACATCAGATCAAAAGGAACACTTAGGAGCAGCTGGCTCTTCAAAACAAAAACATGACGGACAGTTGAACAGAGGCAGACTCCTAGGTAAGGGAAGACTGCGCAATCTGTCTATTCCAATTCCCTATTCCTCCTTTGTGGACATGCAAAGAAATCTGGAGCATCGTTTGGGCTACTTCTATGTTGATGACCTGTCAGGAAAAAAGTGTTTTCTATTTGAGTCCAAAGCCCCTGAAAGAGCAGTAAGTAAAAGTCATACTGGGTAGAGCACATTTTTTCACGGAACATAAACGTACATTGGAGGGTTTTTTTGGTGCTCAGTGACAATTCAATCATCCACATTTGATTCTCCTCTTCAGGGAAAGGGATGTGAGCTCTCCCAGGGTCACAACTGATGCAATCTGGGGAACAACAACATCTTATCCATTCCTGAGGCACGTATATTTTGTTCTTCAATAATTAAAACATTTCATCCCAGAATTCCTCTTCTGCCCCTAAATGTGTCATCTCACTAACCAGGGCTGTGTGAACAATAGCAGTTCACTGAATTGCGTTCACAACCGTTATTGTAAAACAACATCAAAACCGTATGTGATTTAGCATAATCCATTTCCTGTCAGGCATTTGACTTAATGATATTTCCTCTTCTACTTACTTATGTACTTCATTATCTGTTTTTGTGTCTTCAGAAACACCATAAACGACAACCAACAGGAAAAGACTGGTACATTTTTCAGAGCATATTTCATTTTTCATCTTTAATGGGTCTTTTTGTAGGGTTCTTGCAACCAGTTGAAAGAGAATGAAACATTTCCTTGCCTCGCGCCAAAAGTACCGCTTACACTTGGAGCAACCTTTGGAAGGGAAACGCCTGACTGCTCTAAAGTTCAGCAAAGAGAGTGATGGAAGAAAAGGCAAGTGCTGGTACTTTGAAGAAGAGTGGTTCCCCTCCAGCCACAGACACTGTAATTGCCACCCCGCTCCTTATTTCCTTTACTTCCTCCCATCTGCCTTCCTTTCCTAGGTACGCTGATGTTTTGGTTCAATTCTAATCGCATTTGTGTTGCACACTAAAGCTCACAGGATTCTTTCTCAACAGACATTATTTTTGCGGATATAAAGTGCAATTTGCTTCCTCTACTCCCTTTAAAATATTTTTTTCCTCTGTCTCTCTTTAGAAATGTCCTAAAGGTAAAGAAAACTTAGGTACAGTCACCCGGGACCTTGCTACTTAAAATGTGGGCCTCCAGCAGCACCCGGAGCTTGTTAGAAATGCAGAATCTCAGGCTCCACCCCAGATCTACTGAACCAGAACCTGCATTTGTAACAAGATCGCCAAGGTGATTCATTGACACATTCAAATTTAAAAAGCACTGACTTAGAAAAAGACAAATACTGGATGATATCACTTACATGCGGAATCTAAAAAATACAACAAACTAGTGAATATAACAAAAAAAGAAGCAGACTCACAGATAAAGAGAACAAACTAGTAGTTACCAGTTGGGGGGAGGCATATAGAGATGGGGGAGTGGGAGGTCAAACTATTGGGTATAAGACATGCTCAGGGATGTATTGTATAACACGGGGAGTATAGCCAGTATTTTGCAGTGACTGTAAATGTAAAGTAACCTTTTAAAATTGTCACATGTCAGGAAGGGTCCCCTTACTCTTGGATAATTACAAAATAAACAGATCTCCAGGAGAGAAGCCCCTCCCCACTTTCAGATGACCCCCTTTCAATCTGTACCCCACTAAGATTTTAAACGCAGAAACTCAGAATTTATTACATTGCTACACTTTCAAACTCAGCAGGACATCCTGACTCGTTGGAAGGCAAAGGACTTGGTATAGTGACAAACCATCCCAGTTTGTCCAGGAATGAGGGATTTTCCCAGGATGTGGGGTTTTCAGTTTTAAAACAAGGACAGTCTCAGGATAACTGGGATGGTTGGTCATCTTATTCTAACGTCATTTATGAAACCCAGTTGGCCTAATGAAATTGGCACACGAAAACTAACTTGTTAGAAGCAAACAACTTTCATAGAAATAATTTACTGTAACTGCAAGCTAATTCTCTGAGCCCTCACACTTGAAAGCCACAGAATCAGAATCGAATAGATCATCAGAGCAGATTTCTTTAAATTGGCTGGAAGTGCACAGCTCTTGTTTCAGCATCAATAGATGTGTTCAGTTTCAACTAAGCTGTTCACTAACTGCATTGATTTTTAAGGCTAGGCTAAAGGTATTGAGAAAATATCCAGCGGACACAGAAACTGGGGTGTTGGAAGGCTGACCGGCAGAGGAGAAATTTTGCTCTTGTAGATTCTTCCTGGGAGTGCCACTGGCTGGGTGCAGATATCCCAGGGGCCATTCGTAGTTTTAACCTTTGGCCACTTGATGATTGAACCGTTCTAGTCCATCCCTGCGCCTGGGGCTCTCAGAAGACGCCACGGGTACAAGTTCTTGCTCAAGGTCCAACAGCTGTCAGGGCAGATGGCTGGGGATTTGTTTACCGGGGTCCTAAGTATCACCCTTTAGCTCTAAGGCACTGGGAACAATTTGACAAATTTGATTAACTGAGAACAATATGATGCTGGTCTGGGAAGCTCACTCTACACTTTCACAGAGTTCCTTATGTTCTTTTCATGGTCTGAGGATACAGGGTGATATTAGCTATCTCCTCAGTCCAATGAGACTCTCGGAGAAAACAAAGAGAGTCATCACCCTTGGCTACCCCTTTCGTCTTACAGCTAAAGGTTTCTGTCCGTGGGGTCTGTGATTCACACGTGCAGCCAGCTGTGCTATCAGAGAGAGGCTGGACAACATCCCTAGTGCCGCCTCCAATAGATGGAAATGTGGCTTCTCGTTCTAAACCATTCCATCGCTTCCTCGTCATTGACAAACTGTATCTGCTTCGAGAAACTAACAAGAAGCAGTCGATCTGCTGGAAAATCTTATCCACCCTCTACCCTCCCAACTTGCCTCTGCTTCCTCTCAACTTCCCAGAGTCTCCTTGATGAACCCCCAATGGCTGGTTTGCAAAGCACTTTGTGCTTTGAGATGGCGTGTGTCCTTGGGTCTGTGAGAGGCCCCGCTGCTGCTGGGTGGCGAGACAATAGTCAGCTCTGGGCAGTCAGTCTGTGGGAATTCCTGAGCGAGCTGCAAGCTGCTATGAATAGCCTGGCATTTGGAAGAGAAGATTCGCAGAGGAGTCTCCTGCTGTGCCCTCTAGCTCTCAACTTGATGAAGGAGGCAAGCCCAGAGCCCAAGAGGGTGGGAAGGGCTGGGGAGGAGGCCCATTAGGGGACAGGCTCTCTTGTGTCCAGATTCCACTTGGGTGACCCTGGGGAGAGAGACTCTTTTCCAGGGCCACAATGCTCCATTTATAAGCTGCAATTAGTCGCAAACAAAATTTGTGCATCCACCACTAACTGTCAGCTCAAGAGGTTGAAAGTTCAGTCCTGGGGAGGTCAGGGCGTCTTCTAAGGGGCTGATCACTTTGCTCACAACCTCCCCTCCTCCGCATGGTGCCTGGGGACCCTTCCCTGGGGAGAGAACCACATTCCAGATCAGGCTGCCCGCAAAGCGGAACGAGCAGCGTCCGAGGGCCTCTGGCTCTGGAAGTATTAGTGCCGCAGACTGATGGTCCCATTAGACTGACCTTTCTGTGGCAGAATGTTGACTTGGTTTATAATAAATATAGCCACTTGAGAAGCGCTAGGCAAGGAACTCTGTAGTGATTATGAGGATTTAGCTGATGTTTGAAAGTTCAGCCAGTTTTGCTTGCATATTCCATATGGAATAAAAAAGCCAGAAGGGCCCAGAAGAAAATGAGCTGTTCTTTGCCAAATCAAAATGTGTAAATAGTTCTTCTGAGAGCGTAACAAAGGGCCTATTTTGCCTTTAAACACCAGAGCCAAAAACAGGAAAAGGCTACAATTAACTACCGGCACCACAATGTGAAGTTAATCAATAATGGAATGATTATTACAAAGCTGTCATGCATTAACCATACCTAGTGCGTGAGTGCTTCTTTCAGAGTATGAACATCCTTTCCAATTCCAGATACATTTTTTTTTTCCTTTGTGATGACACATTTTCATTTTCCATTGTGTCCTTAATTCTCATCTGCAGTCCTCTGACCCTCAGTGCAAACTGTGACTAAATTCCTCCTTCCCCCACGTGTGGGGTGTGATGTTGGAATCCCAGGATGGCACTGCACTTCAGAGAAATGGGAGACTCTTCCATCTGGAGCCTGGGCTGGCAAGGATTGCATCCTTTATTTCCTTAATGAGCTCAGAGCAGTTGCTCACTAGATGATGTTGACTTCCTCAGATGAAAGTAAAATTAATGGTTCCATTTGCATTGAGTAAATCACTTCAGGTCTTCCCAAGTTTTCATTCAGGTCACCCAAACACCAACATCAGGTCTAAACTAGAGAAATGCTGATGATTTTATAACCTTTCGGGCAGTATCATAGCAGATCTACCCAACAAGCCTACCTAACTAGCCCATCAGTGGGAGATAGAATATGGCCCTGGGTGGGAAAGAAGTTAGCTGGCTACTCCATCTCTGGCACCCTCGCAGGAACCACACAGCACAGAGGCAGACTTCTCTTCCAGGCTCCCGTTTGGACCAAACCCAGCTTTCCAAATGTAACGCCATCAGTGATAGTGGACATAGTGTAACTAAATCAGACACTCAGAGAGCTCCTCCCACCCCCAGCAGAAACTCTGCTTCCTTCCCTCCTCTCTCCTTTTGAAATCACCAAAGCCATGGGCACTGCTCCCACTTAGAGGGAGTTGCAGTGGCTCTCTTTTCCAAAGATGGTGCTCTGGGGGACTGTTTTTCCTTTCACTCTTCCTATCCCCTCCCTCCCCTCCCTCACGCCCCCTACAACACACATCTGGATTCAGCCATTGAGAGCACACGAGTAACTGTTCCTCAGCGGGCAGAGATCTTGAAGCCAGACTATGACAGCCAATGATAAATTAATGAGAAACCTCCCGTCACCTGGTGGGTAATTTTTTTCTAATTAAGTTAATTGGATTTTTTTTTTATTATAAAAGGAATGCATGTTCATTATTAAACATTTGTAAAATGCAGAAAAGTAGAAAGTTGGAGGAAAAATAGAAAGCCTACAGGCGGGTAATTATAGTCCCAGAATTATTAGTTATTTTGACTGGGCACCAGTTAATCCATAAATTAGATTTTTAGAGTCAACCGCAGTTCCACTTTCTAGTTTAACTACCAGTGTCTCCCCTAAGTCAACGCCATGGTTATTTACCACAATTCCCTGGGAGAAGGCAAAATCCTTTCTGTCTGAACTGCAGGCCCACTTAAAATTCTAAGGCAAACCTGCCCTCCTCAGAGTCACCTGAGAATCACTCTCTGGAACCCTTCTGTTTGGGTCCCAGGGCTTCTCTCTCTAGACCTCCTTCTCCAGGCCAGCTCCCTGGTCACCAGCTTTCATGGAGCACAGAACTCTTATTCTTTCCTCACAATAAAACCTCTTCAAATTTCTCCAAAATCTGTTTTTATTAAAAGTCCAATGGCTAACAGAGTTTCTGGCAATTAATCTCTTTATTTCCCTCTTGCAAAATGTGAACGTTTCTACAAAAGGACAAAAGCAGAATTATGAAGCAAACATCAGGCAAAATTTTGGCTCAGGTACAAGAATCAAATATCCATCGACCGCAGCTACGTACAACTCAGCAAGGAAGCGACAAATGATCAGGAAAGTTTCTAGCAGTCAAAACTGCATTGCAAAACCAAGGTTCCAGTGGCCTTGTGCCCTCTCACTTCGTCCCTCTTATTAGAATCCTATTCGAGAAAACTAGAGTTCTCAGTTCCCTTAGCTAGAAGGAGCAAATTGCAAGGTGAAAATGGATTCTAGTGGGAGAGTAAAAACAACCCAACTGGGATGAAGGAAATAGAAAAACTGCCAAAGGTAGATGTGAGAATTCAAAAGGCGTAGCAATCTGAGGCCGTGTTGTATAGGCAAATTGTTCTCTGCACTTCATTGGCCCTTGACTTACTGCTACATTACCGCATAATGCAGTTATAATGATAATGAGGTAAAACTGTGTTCTGTACCTTGAGTCTAGAAAAAAATGGAAATTTGTGGCCCATTTTAGAAATAATTTTTTAAAAACTTTCAGTGGGATATCTCCATTATATGGTAAACTCAATGATCAGAACAAGTTTATTGTCTGCGTGGGGTTCTGGACTGCAGTGATAGTTACTGTGGCTGACCAAGGGACCGCCTGAGGCCACTAACTTCCCCTAAGCTGCATGAGGGCAGGGCTTTCTCTGTTTTATTCGCTGCTTTTCAGCAATGCCTGTAACATTGGTGGTACATAATTGGTGCCCAAAGTGGTATTTGTTTAATAAATAACCAAAGGCTGATGGGAAGTCTATGGGCAGAGATGAGGATGGGTATAAAGAGAACCATCAAGGCATATTCTGAGGATAGTTTAGGGCCTGAGACACATAGGACATTATGGATATCATCTTAGTATTGAAGACGTCTCAACAGATAGAAAAGAATTTAGTTCTTTTTTGTAGCCAGTAGAATAGCATTAAAATATTTTGAAGCATCTTGAAAAACACAGTAAAACCTATGAATGATACACTAATTACTGTAACAAATAGACCAGCCAATATATAATTATATTATATATATAATGATATTATATATAATTATACATATATATAATGACTCAAACACAATGAAGTTCATTTATTATAGTAATGGGTGGGCGAACAGGTCAGCCCTTCCCCACCGGTCACCCAGGGACTCATGCTGATGGAGGCTCTGCCATCTTCAAGAAATGGGGGGCTCTCTCTATCCAGCCTACTGAAAGGGGAAAAGGGTATACAGTACTTTTACTCTCTTTGGTGAGAGCACGGTCTCAAGGCAACAGCTAACTGCAAGGGAGGCTGAGAAATGCAGCTCCGCTGTGTGTCTAGGAAGATAAGAAAAAGGGCTTTGGAGAACACCAGGCAGTCTCTGCTATGAACAGATTAGCTGAACTTAACAATTACCCTCCTTCAACTGTATAACAAATGTTCTATACCTTCATTCCAAAAGGAATAACATAATCATTCCACAACGTATACAGCTATTAAATCAGTATGTTGTACACCTGAAACAAATATAATGTTATACGTCAATTATACCTCAATTTAAAAATAATAATAAACTTAAAAAAAAAAGAGTACATTCTATATGGTTCCATTTATAGGAAGCTTAAAAACAAGCAAAACTAATTCAGATGTTAGAATGTTTGTTATTCTCGGGGAAGAGAGGGCAGTGACTTAGGATGGATACATGAGGGGGCTCCTGGACAGTTGGTAATGTTCTATTCTTTGTATGTTCTGTTTATCAGGTGAGCTCCCTTTGGATAATTCATTAAGCTATCTATATACTTATGATTTTCATACTTTTAGGTATGTATGCTATGCTTCAACACACAAATCCAGTCAGTTGGATCCAGAACTTTGTATTCTGGTTAGTTTCATGGCCAGATGGCATAGTGTTTGGATCAATACTCTGGAATTACAGGGTCTGGATTGACATCCAAGATCTAACCACTTCCTCTCTGAGAGATCTTGACCAAGGTACAGACTGTCTGAGCTTCAGCTTCTTCATCTGTAAAATGGGCTAACTGTGATACCTCACTCAATGTCATTGAGAGAATTAAATCATCTCAATAAACATTAGCTCTTGGGGTGGTTCTTGTTGCTCTTCCTTTAAGGCCATGGAGAAGATGAAAATGTCCTGGGGAAGAGGGAGGGGAAGGACGAAGTTTGAGTTAAGATAAATTTTGAAGGTGAAGAATGAGGGGTAAATTATGATGTTGAGGTGAAGGAAAAAGAGACCAAAGGCTTGGCTTTTCTCCTTCCATTCTCTGTTTCTGGTTTCCTGTCCATCTCTAAACATGGAAGATCGAATAACTAGGTGATCTTTAGCTGGTTAGTCTTTCCAGCTATAAAAGCATAGAAATGGGAGGGCAATGCAAATGTCAACCAAAAGCCAAACACAAATTACCGTGTTTGATCTAACATCAAATACAAAGGCCCAGAAACTTGGGAGTTAAGGGAGGTAAATTCTCAGTGGTGGAATTATGGGTTATATTTTTTAAAAGAAAGAAAAGAAAAAAATAACATAATCACAAGCAAACACAAGTTCATACAAGAAATTTATGCATAGCAGGTATGACTTGAATTTATTACAGATGTAGTCTAACCTCCTGTACTTTTTAAATGAAACTATGAAATCATAGTGTTTCAGAGCTGGAAATGAAAATAGAAATCATGTAACTCTATCCCTTCACTTTGTGGATGAGAAAACAAACACCAGGGGACTTCCCTGGGGGCACAGTGGTTAAGAATCTGCCTGCCAGTGCAGGAGACAAGGGTTCGATCCCTGGTGCAGGAAGATCCCACATGCCGTGTAGCAACTAAGCCCGTGCACCACAACTGCTGAGCCTGAGTGCCACAACTACTGAAGCTCATGCACTCTAGGGCCCATGCTCTGCAACAAGAGAAGCCACCACAATGAGAAGCCCACGCACAGCAACGAGGACCCAACCCAGCCAAAAAATTTTTAAAATTTTTAAAAGAGAAAAAAAAAGAAAAAGAAAACAAACACCAAAATCCTCTGTGATATTCCCAAGATAACAAAATTAGGTAGCTTGTGACAGAGCTGGGGCTAGGACCCAAACTTGACAATAATGGGAATGACCCTGAGTTTCTGAAGGACTTTTAATCATTGAGGAGACTATGTCCATTATAATCTACTTGCAGGACTAATGTATTTTTAGAAACATTTTCATCAACAAGACTGAAATCAAAATGATTGCCTTTCTGAGTTGATTAAAGATGATGGGTTGAAGATGGTCATAAATTCCTTCCTACTCCCCCATTGGGAGGCAAAGTCGTATCTTCTCCCTTTGATTCTGGTGTGGCCCTGTGACTGACTTCGAGTGACACAGTACAACTTCCAAAGCTGGGTGTCAAGCAATCTGCAGCTTCTGAGTTTACAGGCTCAAAACACTCCCTCTTAGAAGCCAGCTGCCAAGCCATGAAAACCCTGATCCACGTGAAGAGGCCAGTGGAGGAGAACCAAGGCACTCTTGTTGACAGCCCTAGCTGAGCTCCCAGCTTATAATCACACCCACTGCCAGCCCCTCAGAGGAGCCCTCAGAGCGCTCAGTCCAGACTGTAGAATCATGAGAAAATAAATTGTTGTTTTAAACCCTTACGTTTTGGGGCAGCTTGTTACAGAGCAGTAAAAGCTCACTCAAGCATTAAGTTTAAAGAGGCCTCACAGTAATTAACAACTTCATCAGTTTAGTGAAAAAAAGCAGTCCAATATTTTAAGAGGAGGAGAAAATGGAGATGAATTATTTCCCCGAATCTCTAGAAATAAATGACAGAGGGATCTATTTGATTAAGAGTGGTCAGGGTAGGCCTCTCTGATAAGGTGACACTTGAGCAGACATCTGAGGAAAGGAGAGAGTCAAGGATGTGAAGTCAGAAAATGAAAAGGCCAAGAGGCAAGTGAGGGCTTGGTAAAGCTGAGAAGGGTTCCCCTTTACCTGTGCTACCTTGAGTTCAGATGGTGATGGAAAAGTAGATCGGGATTTTTCTTCTTTGTCAGATCATTTATTTATTCATGCATGCATACATTCAACAGTTATTTATCAAATACCTGCAGTGTGCCAGGTATTGTGATAGGGGCTGAGGATACATATGGTAATGAATAAGAGAAATGAGGGTTAGGATTAAGGTTAGGGTCAAGGTGTCCAGAAGACTGAAAATAAATAAGTAAACGAATAAATGGACAAGATACTTTCAGATAGGCAAGTGCTATGAAGAAAACCAAAAAGGATGAAATGACAAGAAGTGACCGGAAGGAGACTTAGAACTCAGGGAAGGGCTCTCCGAGAAAATGACATTTGTATGAGACCAAAATGACAAGAAGGTTATAGCCACGCAGATATCTGAAAAAGAGTATTCCAGGCAGAGGGAACAACGAATGCAAATGTCTTAATCCAGGAATGAATTTAGCATCATCAAGAAACAGAGAGAAGGTCAGAGTGACTGAGGAAAAATAAAGCAGGCGAGTAGTATCAGATGAAGTCAGAGATAGACAGGGGCCAACTTCATGTAGGAACTTGTTAGCCCTGACAAGCCTGGATTTGATTTTGACTGCGACGGAAAGTCTTTGAAGGGTTTTAAGAGTAAGAGCTTCTCAATCTGATTTGTGTTCTTTGAATATCACTCTGGCTACAGTGGGGGAGAAAGAGGACAAGTGAAAAATGATGATAGCTTCAAGTAGGGTGGTATCCGTGGCCATAGCAGGAAGTATACATGTTTGGAATATGTTTTGGACGTAGAATCAGTCAGACTTGCTGAAGGTGAGGGTTGAAGGAAAGAGAGAAATCAAGAATAACCCCTCTACTTTTGCTTGAACAACTGGGATGATGGTGGTTCCACTCACTGAGATGGAGACCATTGCTGTGAGAGTAGGGTTGGTGCAGGAAATCAAGAGTTCTGTTTTGGTCATGATAAAATTGAGAACTCGTTAGAGAGAGACATGGAAATGTCAAGAGGCAAGGGGATCTTTGAGTCTGGGATTCAATGGGAAGAACACAACCGGAGGAATAGAAATCACTGGTCATATGGATGGTATTTAAAGTCTTTACAGAGGATGAGAATTCCCAGTGAGACACTAAACAGAAAAGAGAATAAAACCAGAAATCCAGCCCTGGCTTACTCCAACATCAAGGGCTTGAGTAGAGGACACGTCAGCAAAGAATGAAAAGGATCAGTCGGTGACATAGAAGGAAAACCAGAGTCAGAGTGTGGTGTCACGGAAGCCAGGATAAAATATTCTTCTAAGGAGGGAAAGACTGAATGTGTTGAATAATCTTAAGAGCTCAAGTGGGAGCTGACCTTCCCATTTTTCAGGATGAAAGCTTGACTCTTCCTTCTCTCACTCACCGTATCCTGACTGCAAAGCTATTTTTCACCACTTCCAAGTAACCTCCTCATGTGTGTAACGGAAGCAGCCCCTTAACTGGACTCCTGGCTTCTGTCCTTGCTCCCTGTATTACTTACCTATTGCTGCAGAGCAAATTATCCCCAAAGTTAGCAGCTTAAAATAAGCATTTATTACCTCACAGTTTCTGTGGGTCAGGAACCCAGGGGAGGCTTAGCAGGGTGCTTCTGGCTCAGCGTCTCTCATGAGGTGAGCATTGAGGTGTCCTCCAGGGGCTTGACTGGAGGATCCAAGATGCCCCACCGGCACGGCTGTCCACATGGGACCTCAGCTCCTCTCTGGCCACTGGCAGGCGTTCTCGGTTCCTCACCACATGGGCTGTCCATAGGCTGCTTGAGTGAACTGAGAGAGAATGAGAGGGCGAGGAGGAGGCTGCATTTCTCCTTATGTTTAATCTCTAAAGTCCCGCACCCCTCTTCCACCATTTCTATTTGTGAGAAGTGAGTCACCGAATGCAGTCCACACTCAAGGAGAGGAAATCAGGCTCCCCTCTTTGAAGACAGGAGTATTGAAGCATCTGTGGGTACATATTTTAAAACCCTCACACTCCTCTGTAATCTTTTCTCAATACAGAAGCCAGAGTGATCATTTATGTCAATTCTCTGCCCAGTGGCTTCTCATCTCACTCAAACAACAGCCAAATCCTTACAGAGGCCTTCAGGGTCCTACGTGCTCTGGTGCCCCTGCAACCTCTCTGATCTCACCTCCTACCCCTCTCCACATTATTCTCTCCACTCTAGCCCCTCCAGCCTTCTTGCTGTTCCTGCTACCTGCTTGGGCCTTTGCACTTGCTGTTCCTCTACCTGGAATGCAGATCCTCCCAGATATCCGAATGGCTCTTTATCTTACTTTCCTTAGGTTTTTACTCAATGAAACCATCCCTGAACACTCTATTTCAAATTGCCACCTCACCTGCATTCCCTAACTCTTTTCCCTACTGTATTTTTCTCCATAGTGTGTATCCCATCTGTCATCCTATATATTTTACTTACTATCTTTTGTGTCTATCTCTCCCCACTAACAGGCAAGTTCCGTATAGACAGGGGAATTTTTTGTTTTGTTCACTGCTATAAACCCAGTGTCTAGAACAGTGTCTGGCACAAAGGAGGTGCTCAATAAATGTCCTGAATATTGGTAGCCAGAGGTAGAAACACCTGAGGATTCATGCTTCCAAAATGAGAGTCTGCTCTGGACCTCAGAAATTGATCTCAATGGAATAATCAATAAGGACTATGAACCTATCTATGAAGCAGAAACAGACTCATGGACACAGAGAACAGACTGGTGGTTGCCAAAGGGGAGGGAGTTGGAAGAGGGATGGAGTGGGAAGCTGGGGTTAGCAGATGTAAGCTATTATATACAGAATGGATAAACAACAAGGTTCTACTGTATAGCAGAGGAAACTAAATTCAGTATCCTGTGATAAACCATAATGAGAAAGAATATAAAAAAAGAATGTATATATGTATAACCGAATCACTTTGCTGTATAGCAGACATTAACACAACATTGTAAATCAACCATACTTCAATTAAAAAAATAAAATAAACAAGAACAATGAGATCTTCTTCCTATTTGGGATGGGGTACCATGTTCTCATGGGTACCACGCACCCACCCGTCATCCCTGCATCTTCTGCCAGGGCAAGTTGATAAAGTAGTGTGCTGATAATGCAGGAAGCAAAAATACATGCCAACCAAAGCCACAGTGGGGCTGCCCAGATTGAACTCAAGAAGACTGGCAAAGGGCTACATGACAATGAGGACATCTGCCTTGCAGAGTGAAATACAGTAAGTTGATGTCAGAGTTTTATTTTGGCTCTTGGGCAAGTTTTATCTAGAACTAAAAACAGACTTCACAATGATTCTAGCCAGGCTCATCTCTTTCTCTAAGAGCCTTTTCTGCAAACAAAAATAAACTCCTCGCAACACCAGGATCATGCCTGCCTCCTACAAGTATTTCCCACAGAAAGGCCAACCATGGCAGGTAGATTGTGTAAGGCTGCGGAAGTGATCTAAGCCAGAGAGAAAGTCATTACCAAAAGTCAGCAACAGTGTCTACCTTCTCTGGGGAGGTTTCAGAATGTAGTGGCATGAGCAAGAACTCTCCAAGGAAGTAATGGTGGGGAGTTGGGGAACAGAGGACTGGTACAGTTGGCAGTGAGGTAGGACAAAGAACTACATTGAATCCCAGTGCCTGAAAAATGCCAGCCATGAAGATGAAGACTGTCTGCTCATTTATCTTATCCCTCCACATCCTCTTGGGCCCATTTGTCTAGAGCAGTACCATCCAACAGAACTTTCTGTGATGATGGAAAGTTATATCCACACTGTCTGATATGGTAGTCACTAATCACAGGTTGCTGTTGAACAGTTGAAATGTAACTACTCTAACTGAATTTTTTAATTTAATTTAATTTAAATAGCCACGTATGGCTAATATCTACCATATTGGACGTGCAAATCTAGAGCAAAAGAGGGTCTTTGGAGTCAAATAAACCTGGGTTTGAATCCTGGCTCTACCATTCACTAGCTGTATGACCTTGGACAAGTCAATCTCCAGAAGCCCCAGTTTCCCCATATGTAAAGCATCACTAATGATACTTCCTTCATCAGATCATTGTGAAGATTAAATAAGCTGGTATATGAAAAGCACTTGACACATGGCTGCTTGATATATGCAGCTAACCTCCCAATCAAATTTGAATTAAATGTTGATTAAACTTCTTTCCCATGATGAGCTTTTTAAAGTAAAGAAATTCCAAACACTTGCTCCACCAATATATAGACCAGTGGTTTTGAACTGGGGGTGATTTTGCTCCCTAGAGGACATTTGGCAATGTCTGGAGACATTCTGGATAGCTACGAATGGGGAATATTACTGGAACCAAGTGGGTAGATACCAAGGATTTTCCTAAACATTTTGCAGTGTCCACCCACCCTTAACAATGAATGATCGGCCCAAAATATCAACAGTGCAAAGATTAAGAAACTCTGATGTAGACACACCCTAGGAATGAGATCAGTGAGATACAGAGCCATTTAAAGATCTCATCTTATCATTCCTTAAGCCTTCCCCCCACTCCTCCAGACTCTCCCCCCACCTTTCACCAGCTATCTTCCAAATTTCTGCTTTTATTGAAAGACCCATCAACATGGCAAATTCACTAAGGAATATATACACAGCCATGTTCACAGAGGCAAATTTCACTTCAACAAATGAGTTGAAGAGTCACCGTCAAGAGAATCACCGTCAAGAACCAACCCCCCATCATGTCTGCTGATTTCCCTGCCTGGAACACTCCTCCCCACGATATCTTCATGGATTGCATCATCACTCCCTAATGCTCATAGACCCGATCTCTTCAACTGTAACTTCCCAAAGAGGCCTTTCCCGATTGTCTTTTCAAAAAGAGCCTGGCCCTGCCACTCTCTAGTCCCTGCTCTATTTGTTTTCTCAGAGCACCTGACATCACACTCCATGCTTATTTGTTTAGAATGGAAGATCCTCAGAGCAAGGATTTGGGTCTTCAAAACTGTATCGCCAGGGCCCAGAACTGTGTCTGACACATAGTCACTGCTTAGGAAATATTTGTCCAATAAATGAAAAGAAATGTTTCTAGCCAGGTACAATGACACCTATATTTCAAGTAATATTCAATGCAACGATTTCAAGTGTAAAAAAGTATTTAATCTCTTGGAGTTCTTAATAATAGGATCTGATCTTTGTCAGAGAATAACATGAAAAGAAAGAGACAGAGAGAACTGACCCAGGTCTTAGGTTTTCCAGCCCCAGTTCTAGTTCTGGCACTTACATTCACCATATGAGTATGTGTCTGTGAATGCACGTAAGAGAGGAAGGGAGATTTTTGAAAAATCCAGATTTTAGGCTTGTTTACGTATTAACAATAACAACAACAACAATAATAATAGCTACATTTCATTGAGCATTACTAGCTTCCCGACAATATGTTATGAGTTTCAGCAAGCTCAATTATTATTTTTTTTAATTAATTAATTTATTTATATTTATTTTTGGCTGTGTTGGGTCTTCGTTTCTGTGTGAGGGCTTTCTCCAGTTGTGGCGAGCGGGATCCACTCTTCATCGCGGTGCGCGGTCCTCTCACTATCGCGGCCTCTCTCGTTGCGGAGCACAGGCTCCAGTCGTGCAGGCTCAGTAGCTGTGGCTCACGGGCTTAGTCGCTCCGCGGCATGTGGGATCTTCCCAGACCAGGGCTCGAACCCGTGTGCCCTGCATTGGCAGGCAGATTCTTAACCACTGCACCACTGGGGAAGCCCAAGCTCAATTACTTAATTCAATCCTCTTTACAGCCTTTTATGGTAGGTGCCATTGCCCCATTTTACACATGAGGTCAGGGCCTTAAGAAGTAAAGAAACTTGCTCCAAGGCACACAGCTAGCAAGTTTTGGGACTGGTGTCAGAACCCAGGCCCATGACTCCAAATCTTGTCTTAAATATTTTATTGTTATGCAGACACCAGCTCCAGCACGTACCTGAACTGGGGAAGAATTTGCAAATTACAAAGAACGATTCCCGTGGTAGCAAAATGGGCTTTTTCCTCTTGTTTCTTTTTTTTTTTTTTTTTTTGGTTTTGTTTCGAAGTACAAAATGTTCTCTTATAATTAATTCTTCAAACCATCCCAATTTTACAGAATCATACAAAGAAGTTTGGAGTATTTTATCAAAATTAATTTTTAAATAGTACAATGTACATTTTTAAAGTAATCATTTTACAGACTGCTTCTGATGTGGGAGAAACTTTGCCAAATAAATGGGATCTGCTCCCAGTCGGGAATTGCTCCCTGGAAGGAGGGACCATCTTATTCCCTTTGGGCTCCCACGGGTAGCCCAGGCCCTGACGCAAAGCAAGATCTCAGCCAGTGCCTGCTTCTCCCCTCCAGTTCCTCCCTCCCTTTCATCTACAAAATGAGAGGCGTGGTCTTGAAGGTCTCCTTCCTGGGCACATGGTCCCTGACCCTGCAGTGAGCATTTGCTGAGCGCGCCACGAAGCTTGGTCCTGGCCTCCACTTTCTCCATCCCTCCATCCATTCAGAGACCAGGCTGCTGGTCACCGGCCTCTTAGCTCCTTGACCCTCCCAAAGGCTTGGTTCAAACTGAGCTTCCCTTCAAAACATAGGTGCCTCTGCTAGGTCACCACTCTGCCACCATTTCTTGGCAATTGTGAGTGATTTAAGCTTCCCTTGAGGCCTTGTTTGTTTCTTCTGCCCTACTTCTTCCTGGCATGATTTCCCAATAGCACTGACCAAGGAAAAGTTGTTTAAAATCTAACCTCTCCTTTTACTACCAAGGCAAAGCTTGGTCGATACAAATCGACGTGCAAATCTCTCTGCAGAGCTCCTTTGGTTATGTACATTTCAGGGGATCCCAACTTGAACTTCTTTTACCAGAAATTACAATTTTTATAGACTTCATAGCTTTCCTTTTTACCCTCTGGTATAACACCAATGCCATTTCAAAGTCACTTAATTGGTCACAATTATTGGACTGATTGCATGGTTTTCTTCCCACACGAGGACTCCAAATATCTCTAACTCTCCTCTGGAAATCAGAGCAGGTCTTCTTTCCACTTGGAAATTATATTCATATTATTCTTTGTATTGTTAAGGTCTTTGTACTTTTCAAAACTGTTTCTTATACTGATCTCAATAATAAGGCAGAAAAAGACTGTAAGCTTCCCAAGGGCAGGGACCATCTCTATTTTATTCATCACAAAGTAGGTACTTCAAATATGTTGGTTGAATGAATGATTCATCTTGGAATAGAAGCCAAGAGTCTTGGTTTTAGTACTTGCTTGTGTATAGTCTAAGTCAGCACTGTCCAATAGAAATAGAATGCAAGGGAATTCCCTGGCTGTCCAGTGCTTAGATCTCCATGCTTCCACTGTAGGGGGCATGGGTTCGATCCCTGGTTGGGGAACTAAGATCCTGCAAGCTGCACGGCCAAAAATAATTTTTTTAATTTAAAATTAAAAATAAAATAAAAATGGAATGCAAGCCACATACTATTTTAAACTCTCTAGTAGCCACATTTTTTAAGTAAAAAAAAGTAAATACATTTTAATAATACCTTTTACTTAATATATCCCAAATATTGTTTTCCTATCAGGTAATCAATAAAATTATTAAAATATTTCCTCCTTTTCTTCATACAAGTCTTTGTAATTTGGGGTCTATTTTATAGTTACAGCACATCTCAATTTCGACTAACCACATTTTTAAAAAATAGACTTTAGGGAATTCCCTGGTGGCACAGTGGTTAGGAATCCACCTGCCAATGCAGGGGACATGGGTTCGAGCCCTGGTCCAGGAAGATCCCACATGCCGCAGAGCAACTAAGCCCGTGCACCACAACTACTGAGCCTGTGCTCTAGAGCCTGCGAGCCACAACTACTGAAGCCTGCGTGCCTAGAGCCCATGCTCCACAACAAGAGAAGCCACTGCCATAAGCCCGTGGGCAGCAACAAAGACCCAACGCAGTCATAAATAAATAAATAAATAAATAAATGTTTTAAAATAAATAATTAAAAAATAGACTTTATTTTTAGAGCAATTTTAGGTTCACAGCAAAATCAAGCAGAAGGTATGGAGATGTCTCGTATAACTCTTGCCCCTCCCTCCCCCAGCTTCCCCTACTATCAACATCCCTCATCAGACTGGTACATTTGTTAGAATTGATGAACCGACAATGACATATCATTACCATCCAAAGTCCATAGTTTACATTGGAGTTGTACATTCTATGGATTTTGACAAATATGTAATGACATCCACCATTATGGTATCATACAGAGTGGTTTCACTACCTTAAAAATCCTCTGTGCTCTGCCTACTCATCCCTGGTAACCCCTGGCAACCACTGATCCATTTACTGTCTCCATACTTTTGCCTTTCCCAGAATGTCATATGGTTGGAATAATACAGTATGAAGACTTTTCAGATTGGCTTTTTCACTTAGTAATATGCATTTAAGTTTTTTCCACATCTTTTCATGACTTAATAGCTCATTTCTTTTTAGCCATGAATAATATTCCATTGTCTGGACATACCACCGTTTATATATCCACTCACCTAATGAAGGACATCTTGGTTGCTTCCATGTTTGGGCAATTATGACTATCACTGCTATAAACATTTGTACAGGTGTTTGTGTGGACATAAGTTTTCAACTCATCTGGGTAAATACCAAGAAGCACAATTGCTGGATAATATGGGTTTGTTTTGAAGAAACTACCAAACTATCTTCCCAAAGTGTCTTACCATTTTTCATTCCCACCAGTAATGAACGAGAGCTCCTGTTGCCCCACATCCTCATCAGCATTTGCTGTTGTCAGTGTTTTGAATTTTAGCCATTTTAATAGATATGTACTGGTATCTCATTGTTGTTTTAATTTACAATTCCCTAATGACATACGATGTTAAGCAACTATTCATATGCTTATTTGTCTCTGTATATCTTCTTTGGTGAGGTGTCTGTTCATGTCTTTTGCTCATTTTTTAGTTGAGTTTTTCATCTTCTTACTGTTGAGTTTTAAGTGTTCTCTGTATGTTTTGAATAACAGTCCTTTATCCAGATGTGCCTTTTGCAGATATTTTCTCCTGGTCTGTGGCTCGTCTTCTCATTTTCTTGATGGACTAACCACATTTCCAGTTCTCAATAGCACTCAGTAGAAATAGTACTCAATAGTCTTAACTGTTACTGTACCGTATTAGACAAGCACAGCTTTCAATAGATTACCCTAGTAATGGGATGCAGTCACTTAACCTCTGAGATGGGATATCCAAGAAGGAATACCTAATGGGTGGTTGGATCCAGAAAGCTGGAGCTCAGAAGAGAGGTTCAGACAGAATTTAAAGACTTGAGAATTATCAGCAGTTAGATAGCAGCTGACGTGTGTGAGCATATGAAACTAGTCAAGAAGAGAGTATTATTGCCTGGGACGAGAACTACTTTCAAAAAACTGCCTACCAAACATCTTCACTTGGGATGATGGGGAATATTCTCAAACTCATAATATCCTCAGCTTAATTCATTATTTCCCTTCTCCCCTAAATCTTGCTCATTTACAAACTTGCACAAGTTGGAAATCTAGAAGTCATCCTCAATCTCTCCCTCAGGTTCCAGTGGCCAACTTCTCCTGTTGATTCTATATCCTAAATTGCTCTTGCATCTGTCCCCTATTGTCATCCCCATTTCATCATCTCTCACCTGGACCACTGCCATATTTCCCTAACTGGCCCCTCTGTCTCCAGTCAGGCCTTGCTCCAATATATTCTGCACACTGATGTCACAGTGATCATTTAAAAGGTAAATCTGATCATGTCACTCTGACTTAAGTCCTTCAGTGACTCCCCATTACATTCATAATAAAGTCTAACTTCATCATGGCAGTCAAGGCTTTCATGCTTACCTCTCCAGCTGCATGCACATGCGTCCTGGGCTCCAACAATACCAAGTGCCTACCAATTCCCCGGTTGTTTCTCTCACTCTCTTGTTATTGCTCTCACATCTTTACCTTTGTACATGTGCTCTGCACTGAATGTTCATGTCCCCCTCAAATTCATATGTTGAAGCCCTAATCCCTGATGTCATGGTATTTGGAGATGGGACCTTTGGGAGGCAGAGTTAGATGAGGTCATGAGGGTAGCCCCCATGATGGGATTAGTGCCCTTATAAGAAGAGGAAAGACCAGAGACTTCTCCCTCTCCCCAACATGAGGATACTGGAAGATGGCAGCTGTGTTCAAACCAGGAAGACACTGAATCTGCTGGCACCTTCATCTTGGACTTCTTAGCCTCCAGAACCATGAGAAATAAATGTTTGTTGTTTAGGCCACCCAATTACTGATGTTTATTATGGCAGCCCAAATGCACTAAAACATGTTTCCCTCTGCCTTCCCTCCACATGCTCTCTCTCTGTCCTCCTTTTCCACCTGGGTAACTCCAGCCGTTTCCTTTAAGATTCAGTACAGTGTCTCCTGTTGCAAGTGTCCGTCCCTGGTTTCCCACACTAAGCTGGGCATGCCTCCTCTCTTCTCCCACCCCACTGTGTACCTGCCTTTAATATTATTTGGTAAGTGTTGTATATTCATCTGTCTTGCCACCTAGATTGTGAATTTCCTGAGGTCAGTGATTGTATCATCTTCATATCCCCGGAACTTTGCCCAGGGTTTGGTAGAAAGTTCTTGATTAATTTTATGAAATAAAAGAGCATCAGAAGTGCCAACCCAGTATCCTGAGAAGGATTAGGCAAGGCTATCTCATAATCTTACCCAGAGAAGGTCTTCAGGGTTAAACTGTTGGGTAAAAGAAGGAAGTAGCCCCAGAAGTATTGGAGGAGTGAAATATTTAAGGCTAAGTGGTAATGGTTAGAATTTTTTATGGCTTTATTATGACTTAATGACCATACTAGAAAGGTCATAGTTAAGGAGTTAACACCCACCATCAAACAAACCCTGAAAAATTCCTTGCTTGTTCCTGAGTACATTTCCACTTCCTGTTGTCTGTTTATCTCTTTCCAGAGTGGAGAAACACATACTGCTAGTGGGTCTTCTGTCCCATTTGGTGAACCCTGTATTTTGAGGTAGGGCATGCCGTCAATGAACACTTGAGTCCACAATAAATTCCCTCCCAAGGCTTCAGAGACAGAATGTCTTACTTTAGTGGGAACCTAGAAAATTCTCCAGAACGGAGGGAGCCCTTCCTGTGGAGAATTCATCTCAGTCCACCCTGGACAACAGGGTGGGAGAATCAAAGCAAATATTTTGGACTGACTGGGTAAGGATTTGGCTTTCAGCCAGCATCAGAGGAAATTAAAGAAGGAAGTTAGTGGGTTGAAATGGGCAGACAGGACTCTATCAGGTGTGCCACTCAGTGTGGTCCCATCTCACACAGTGTTTCCTGGTTGCCACTAGGTAATGACCTCTGTCCAGGGAAGCCTTCCTCTCCCTGCAACTTCCAGACACCCACCTCCTTCCATTGTAGACTTAACAATATCAGCACTGATTCTGCCTACTTTCCAGAGCAGGAATCTTGTTCCCTCTGGAGAGGAAGCAAAGTATTGAGAACTTGGGCATTGACGTCAGACAGAACTGAGTTTGAATCCTGACTCTGCCACTTATTAACTAGGACCTTTGGCAAATTATTTGAGCTTCGTGAACCTCAGTTTCCTTGTATTCATTTCCCGTGGGTGTTGTAACAGATTACCACAAACCTGGTGGCTTGAAACAATGAACGTTCATTCTCTCACAATTCTGGAGGGCAGAAGCTGGAAATCAGTGTCCAGAGGCTGAAATCAAGGTGTCAGCAGGTCCCCACTCCCTCTGGAGGCTCCACGGGAGAATTTTCTCCTCGCCTCTTCCAGCTTCTGGTGGCTGCAGTCATTCTTTGACTGGTGATCACATCATTCCAATCTCTGCCGCTGTGATCACATTGCTTCCTCCTATTCTGTGTGTATCAGCTCTCCCTGTACCTCATCACATGAATAATATCTGATGACAAAGATGAGGGGCCCATCCGATAATCCAGGATAATCTCTCATCTAAACATCCTTAACTTAATCACAACTGCAAAGACCTTTTCCCAAATAAGGTACTGTTTACAGGTTCTAGGGATTAGGACTTAACATCTTTGGGGTCACCGATACATTCCCAAGTCTTGAAATGTGAATACTAGTTGTTTTTGTTTGATTTCCCCCCTGGAAAGCAGGACTGAGACCAGGGATTTATGCAAGTGGTCTTTTGGGGGATGTGATCTCAGGGAACAAGAGGAGGAACTAGGAAGAGTGAAACAGGGCAAGAGCGAAAATCAGTATATACACACAGTATTGAGCCGGTCACTCTGTCCGCTGGGGCTCCATCTTGCTGGGACCCTCTGAGGAACCGTGTAGACCTCAGAACTGTCCTTTTGAGAGATAGAAGAGGGAGCACTTATCCACCACTGTCTATCTCCTGTTAGCCCCGTTGGTGACCCCCTCACACTCTCATTTCTGAGCTCACATCAGAATGGCTGAGCAGTTCCACAAGTAGAGTTCTTGGCGGCAGCAGTGAAGCCCTAGAGCAGAAAGTGAGAGGTAAGTGGTATAGCTGAAGCAAGGTATTGCCAGGTTATACCTGTAGGAAACTGGTTGTCATGGCAGCAGCTGGAATTAAAAAGACGAGTCAAGAAGATACGAGGTGAGGCATACAATGGTCCTGCACATTAGAGGTTGTTGGAAGGATTAAATGCAGCAATGTGCATATCTATCACATGGTAATCACTCAAAAACACACTAGCTACTTTTTTCATTGCTGCTATTACTAATACCTGTTCTTATATCACTTGCCTAGCATAGTGCCTAGCATATGGGCAGCTCTCAATATATCTTTGCTGGCTGGCTAAAAGGATGGAAGGAAGGAAGGGAGGGAGGGAGGGAGTGAGGGTGGGAGGAAGGGAGGGAGGGAGGGAAAGGAGAGAGGGAAGGAGGCAAGAAGGAAGGAACAGAGGGAGGGAGGGAGAGAGGCAAGGGAGGGAGGGAGGGAGGGAAGGGAGAGAGGGAGGGAGGAGGGAAGGAAGGGAGGGAAGGAGGGAGGAAGGAAGGAAGGAACAGAGGGAGGGAGGGAGAGAGGGAAGGGAGGGAGGGAGGAAGGAAGGAAGGAAGGAAGGAAGAAAAGGAGGGACAGAGGTAAGAGAGGGAGGGAGGGAGGGAGGGAAAGAAGGAAGGAAGCATGGATGAATGGACAGACAAAAGCAAAAAAACATAATTCATATCTTGAAAAAATACTTTGGTATTTTCTCAGAAAAGAAACAATAAGTTTCTCTCTGATGAATAAATCAGGTAGTCAGATGTGGGTGGCTTTTCGATACCAGGTGAATATAACAAAACACAGGGCTAGCACCCAAGATTAGTGCCCTTCTAACCTAAATTTTCATTTTTTTTTTCTTTTACTACAACCAAAGTTAAAAGAGACTTCTTCAATTCATTTAGAGTTTTCATTGCCCTGGGCAATTTTGAGATTCAGATCTCAGCTATTTCACTCTGGCCTGAGTAAATTAGAGCCCTCATGATGTGTTGTGCTGGAAGGGACTTGACTTTCAATCCTGGAGTGAAATATTTTCTCAAGACCCATGTGCACTAATTCTGGCCTTATTCTGAGGTACAGGATTACAGGTTAGCAACAGCCTTTTGGGAGGAAATATACACTTCCTTATGTCATCATCACCATCACCACCATCATCATCATCACTGTCCTAAACAAACACTTCATGCTTCACTAGCTGCTTACCAAGAAGCACCCCCTATATTGGATACTAAGAAAAAAGATTCATATTGCTGTCCTCAAAGAATTTATATTCTCTTTGGGGAGATAGTATAGTTACATAAAAACAAATAATGTTGCTAAGCAATTTATCATAGAAGCCTATTGAATGCTCCTGACAGAACTCCTGAAGTCTGGGGTAGTGGGAGGAGTACTCACAAGTTAGCGTAGCTGATCAAGTCTTCCTGAAGGAGACAGAACAAGCTGGCTTTGAAGGGAGTGTAGGACTTGGATTCTTTGGAAGGGGGAAACATATTGGATAAGAGCACATGACTCTTTTTTTTTTAAGATTTTTTTTTTATGTGGAGCATTTTTTAAAGTCTTTATTGAATGTATTACGACACTGTTTCTGTTCCATGTCTTGGTTTCTTGGCCCCGAGGCATGTGGGATCTTAGCTCCCTGGCCAGGGATCGAACCCGCACCCCCTGCAGTGGAAGGCGAAGTCCCAACCACTGGACCACCAGGGAAGTCCCAAGAGCACATGACTTTTTAGGGGAGCTCAGACCAGGAACATTTAGGCAGATAAGCCTGCAAACAGGAGAGGAAAGAGGAAGTACTAGTGCTCTCCCATTCCTCACAGCTCGAGGAAGAAATGCTGCACCCAGAGCTGAGCTGGCCCACTTATCTGTGATCTGGTGGTTAGAGTGCCAAAAAAACTTAATTTGAGGCTGAGGCTAGTGAGATCACACTTGGCTAACTTTCCTCTAGCCAAACCATGGTTGGCTGATGCTCTCTGGCCAAAGCGCTAAGAAATAAAGTCCCTCTTTACCATATGATTTCCATCTTCCCTGCCTCTTCCTGGTGCTGCAATGGAAGGGAAAGACTACCCTCTTTGGCTCACTCATTTATTCATCTGTTCATTCAGTAAATATTTACTGAGCTCCTACTACATTCTTGACGGTCTGCTGGGCACTGGGGAGTCAGTGGTGAGCAAAAGCAGCCACACGCCTTGTTCTTGTGTAGCTAAGAGTCTTGTGATATAGACAATTGCTAAGTAAACAATCACGCCCAATAACTACAAAATTACAACTGTGATAAATGTGGAGAGTTTCAAGATGTATAATATGGGGGTTACCTAGTCAGAGAGGTCAGGGGAGACCTGAGGAAGTGACAACCAAGTTGAGATCTGAAGACCAGCAGGACGACTTAGGGTTAACTGGGTGAGAACGTGGGTCAAGATCATTCCAGATGGAAGGAACAGCCCATACAATGGCCCTGTGGTGGAAGAGAATGAGGCTCCTTTGAGGAGCCAAGAGCAGGCTGGTGAGACTGCGGCAGAGAGACCAAGGGGAGCAGAGGGCAGGATGATGTTGGAGAGGCAGACATGGCCTGGTGAGGCAAGGCCATGTGGTCCATGACCTGGATTCTGGCCTTCAGCCTAAGAGTGATGGCCAGCCATCAGAAACACGAGTAGTGTTGCTCTTGTAAAGCCGCAGAACTGGCTACCAGACTGGAGTGGAGTTAGTACAAGTTTTGCTAGAGTTATCAAACTCAAGTACCAGGCTTTGTGATAGTACAGTACAAATGTTTTTCCAAATTAGTCACAAACACTTGGGTGCTGTAACAGAGACCAAGAGTAATAGTGACTTCAGTTTATGTCTTTCTCTAGGGCCAGCAAGATGGCTCCACAAGTTAGGGATCAGGTCCCTTCTATTACGTTTCTCTCATCCCCGTGTCCAAGATGGCCCACCACCACCATGTTGGCACTCCAGCCAGCAGGGACAGAGGAAAGAGGGCATCGAAGGGGATGACCTTTCTTTCTAAGGGCATAACCTAGAAATTGCACACACTATTTCTGCTCACATCCCATGGACCAGAATTACTTTCTTGGCCTCTCCTAGCTACAAGGGAAGCTGGGAAACGTGGTCTTTCTCCTAAGCAGCCCTACACCTGCAGCTAAAATTCTACCGCCTCTCCCATAGATGGGAGAATGAATATTGGTGGAAAGTTGGCAGTCTCTGCCACAGGGCTCTTGACCACCTAGAGCAGGCCAACTAATGCAGATATACATTCATTCAATGAGCACTTACCAGATGCCGCGCGCTGTGCCAGCGGCAGAGGTTATAAAGAGGAGTGAGATACAATAGCTCCCTCAGGTAGCTCAGTCTAGTGCAGTGGAGCTCAAACTTGGCTCCATGTTAGAGTCACTGGGGAGGCATTAAATCTCTCGGCCCTCAGGTCTCCCCTCTTCCCAATTAAATCAGAATCTCTGACGGTGAAACCCAACTATTGGTGTGTCTTAAAACTCCCCAGGGGCTTCCAACGTGCTGCCAAGGTTGAGAAATACTGGTTTAGTAGAAGAAAGAGACGGGTTAACAAACAGCTCCAGCACTAGGCATTAGGTGTTCTAAAAGAGAATGGTACAAACCTCTGTGGGAACACAGGGAAGCCTGTGACTCCTTAAATAGACAAGGGTCATCAGAACTGCACAAGAGGAGACACGTGAGGAGAGAGAGTCTTAGAAGATCAGCGGCAGTTTGCCAGGTGAGCACGGTTGGGAAGGGCATTCCAGGTAGAGTAAGGAGTGTGTACAAAAGCATGGCTCTGTGAACGATTTTTGGAATTCTAAAATAAGTAAAAATCTCTTCCCTAAATTATTCTAGGCTCTAACACACGTAGCCATAGATCAGCCAGAGTCCTGCTCATAGGACCTGAAAGCAACTTCCACTCTGCAAATGACTAAATATTTAACACTTTATACTTATTCTCCTACTACTGTGTATAAACACTGGTAGGTTCCTGGGGGTACCTTGTGTCTTTTGAAGAGCACTGCACAGCAAGAGCACCAACCAAATAGAATGGAGGTCAAGTAGATTCCCTGCTGTGCTCAGCTTTAACCCTTTAGTTGCTAAAACATTGAAAGGTGGAAGGGGAGTCCTAAGGTTTGGACTGAGAAGGCCAGGTTAGCAGAGATGCACTCTGGGGGCTCAGATATTTTAGTAAAGGATGTGACCTTACAGTTGCATGCAGCTTTGTCCTGGGCAAGGTGCCCCATGGAGCATCAGAAAGCCAGCTATGACTCCAGTCACATGCAGGATATGTCATGCTGAGGGGAGGGAGGCCGCCGACAAAATAGAGATAAGGCAAAGGACCAGGATGGCAAGATGGAACACTCAAGTATTAGGGGAGTGAGGGAAGGAATCCATGTGAGGGAATGTAGGGTGAGAGTAAGGGAAGAAAGGAAGAACGTGAGGATGTCAGGGGGCAAGACAGAGGCTTATGAATGCTGTAGCCTGAAGCTCCCGGTGTCAGATCATTTGAAGATGTTTCTCTGCAGCCCCTTCGGTCCTTTCCAGTCTTTGACCCAGGCTGAGTTTTTGCAAAATGACAAGAACCAGACTTCCGGTATGGCTGGAGTTTTCTAGCTCAATCCCTGATTACTCGGAGAGGAGAGAAGCGAAGCAAGGAATGTGCCAAACATGGCTGTCACCCATGAATGCTCACAGCTGGCCCAGGAGAGGAAGGTCTAGGAAAGAGCTACTTATCAGGCTTGGCTGTGGCCCCTTATCCAAAATAAAAAGTGGACAAAAGGAGGCCATTGTGCATCCAATCAACTCTCAATTATCCAGGGGCAGCTCCTCTACTCTGTGGGTCCCCCCTACTCCCTTTGAGTTCCCTCCAGCTGTCTGCCCTTTGACCGTTTTCCTGCCCATCAGGGCCACAGTCAGAGGGTGGGCAGGTGGAGGACGGGCGAGGAAGTAAAATTCAGATCAGTCATTTTATAGCTGTTCCTTAGACGCTTTTGCACAAGGGGGAGAATCACTGGTTAAACCAACATTCGGTTTATTTGGGGTTTTAATTTATCAGGGCTCTGTCTCATCCTTCATTAGCATGGATAATTGGTAATTGGTTAAGTGATATTTATTCAATCTGTGGCGCCTCTGCTATTGTATCTGCCGTGTTTCATTTAAAAAATCGTCTGCATTAGTAAAAGCTCTATTGAAATGATTTTCTTAATGCACTTAGAGCTCTGCTATTTTAGCAGAAAACCTACATCTGCATTCCCTATGTAGGGGAGGGGGAGTTTGGAAGTGGTTGGAGTAACCACAGATATTGGGGGGGGGGAGTCATATCCATTGGAATATTTAAGTAAATGCCTTAAAGTTACACTTATCTCACTTTCCAATACAAGCAGTCCAAATCTGAAACAGATTTGTAGGAGTGTTTTTAAAACTCTCCCCCAAGTTTTTATATTGTCAAGGTGAAGGCAGAGAGTAGATTTCTGATTCCTCTCCTATCACTGCCTCCTCCCTTTGGACATCTTAGTTTACTCACCTGCATGGAACAAAGGTCATTCTTTGCCTTATTGCAGTTTAAAGAGTTGAACTAACTTATATCTGTACAGAAAAAAAATATATTAAGTTTGGAGGCACCATTTGGGTTTACAGTAGCATTTAAAATGAAATCCTATAGGGACTTCCCTGGTGGTCCAGTGGCTAAGACTCCACGCTCCCAGTGCAGGGGGTCCTGGCTTGATCCCTGGTTGGGGAACTAGATCCCGTCTGCATGCTGCAACTAAGAATTCGCGGGCCACAAAGAAGATCCCGCATGCTGCAGCTAAGACCCAGTGCAGCCAAATAAATAAATAAATTTTTTTTTAAAAAAGCACTGAAAAAATAAATAAAATGAAATGCAATCTTAGAACTAGGAGAACTAGGGCATGATAGGTGACTCAGCTTTATTACTAGGCTACAGTATGAGAGGAGCAGAATTTACATGCTAGAATTAGAAATAAAGTTTCCATCATGGTTTTTTTTGTACTTTATTATGGATATTCCACAATCATGTTGAATTGTTTAGAGTTATCTGTATTTTTAAAGGAGTAGGACCAGCCACCATTAGCCACAAAAGAGTTAGGCTGTGATGTGGACAGGTTATGTGCTCGAGCTTTGGATTCAGAATAGAGCAGCCTGGGTGTGAACAGGGCTGAGGAGCTACTTATGAGCACAGATCTGCCCTCTGAGGGGCAGGGTGGTTTTTTGCAGGGGCCCTGATCTGCTGCGAGAAGCTCTAGGCTTGACCCTTAACTTTGTCACTTATTTGCCAGCTGTTAGTAACCATCTCTAAACCTCTGTTTCATCATCTAACAAATGGCAGCGATAATGCATGAGAGTGGTTGGCAAGTTGCCTGGCACATAATAAGCACTCAATAAACGTTCAGTGTATTCAAGACTTGCATTTATGGCAGAGTCTTGGCACCCTGAAACTCATCAGCAGTTGTGAAAAGAAAGTATGTGAGAAGTCTCGAAGAAAGTTGTGAGAAGAAAAGATTTCAATCACATAAAACCATCTCCTCCAAGATTACGTACTTACTTATCCGTTCATTATTTAATAAATAGTTAGATCACAAGCCTACCAGGTACATAGCTTTATTTTTACCTTCAAGCAGAGACGTCCTGGATTAAGTTAGCATGGAAAAGTATATGCACTTTCCAGACAGATTTTGAGGGGGGTCCTGAAATGGCTGTTGAAACCTTAAAATATTCCCATTTCTCAGCAAGAACAGTCTGCTAGATGTAGCCAAAAATGCAAACCGCCTGGTAATCGGTCTGAAGAGACATTTGCCTGGTCTCTCACAATGTATGGAACTGCCACCTCCTGTTTGGGCATTTCAGAAAACATTTGGATTGCTTTAGATGTCTTACCATGCTAATTAAATAAAATATGACTAATTAAATGTCATAAAGCATGATGTAAACTTGTTAATGTCAGGGGAGATCTTTAAAAACAACTATCAAGATGGGCAAATTTGGCACATGTCAACATTTTGAGTTAATTTTCGGTGGTAAATAAGCAAATTTTATTTAAGAAATGCGAAAACTGTCTGGCGATGTGATTAGGGCATCCTATATTTTGTGCCTGATTAGACTGTGGCTTATATGGGGGGCTGGAGAATCTCTTCTGAATAGTTAACTACCCATTTTTTCAATTAAACATAATGTTATGTTAACATCCTTAAAGAGGTAAATGATGGCACAGTAAATCCAATTAAAATACATACTTACAACTGGATTCTCCTGCAATTTTCCAAAAGCTGATTGCATTTTACATCTTCCCTGCTATTGTCGGAGCAGCTCTAGCACAAGTTGCTGCACCCCCCGTCTGGTGCCTGTGTCTTTTCGTGGTGACCTTTGCTGGAAGAGCTGCTGCAGACATCACAAACTCTCACATCAATTTGCCACAATTGGATGTGGCATCTTGCAGCTAATTTGATTTGGGAAGAAATGCACCTGGCTCTGTTTTTTCCCTATAGAATGTGGAGGGAGTTCTGAGTCCTCCCAGATGCCATCTACCCGAGGAGCCCATGTGTTTTTCAAGGTCTAAGCAGTTTGTCTTCATCTCCCCAAATCCAACCCGTTACAAAAGGAAAGGAGCTGAATAATTTAATGCAAAAATAAATTAGATTGGAGTCAGGGAGGGAGAATGAGAAACAAAGTGAACTGAAAAATACAACTGTTGATCTAACTTCCAGACTTCTTTCGTTCAAAAAAAAGCCAACCCTTTTTCTTTGGCTATTCAAGTCTATGTTACTTCCCTTTGTTTTTATCACATCAATTAAACACAATTTCCCCCATATCAGAATTCTAAAGCAATGCCAACCTGTCAAGTTCATACTGTGCGAGAGACATACAAACATACAAATATAGTTTTACTTTTTTTTTTAAGTTTCAAACCAATTTGAGGTTGTAGAAAATAGATAAAATGGTAATGTGCTTAATCTATTATTGATGAATTTAAATAGATCAAAAGGCTGCTTGTTGAAGGAAAAATACAAGTCCCAGACCTTTTATTCAGTGACCTACATTTTATCTCAATTATACTCCAGATATTGAAAAACAAAATAATCAACAACAACAAAACCTACCTTGTAAATATGATTTACATTGAGTAGGTAAGGATGCTCTGAAGGTAAGTGGAAGAAAAAGGATTACTGAGTATTTGCACATTAAGTTTAATTTTTATGAGAGGAGGGAGTAGTTTCCTGGAGAGGTAAATAAATGTTAATTGTATAGCACTCTCCTAGGGAAGCTCACATCTATGCCATATTGCCGTAAGAATACATATACCATGACTCATGTAAAATGGGGGGGGGGTGGGATTCTTTGGAAAAAGAAATCTGAATGAGTCTACACTGGGTCAAAGGTCGAACTGAAGCAGTTTTACACATGACTCCAGTTTAAAGGGACTAATTCCACACAATACATGCATGTTTGGAGGAATGATGGGTGGGAACTTGAAAATTTTTTGTCAGGAAAAGGAAGAGAGCTGTCGAAAATTCTAAGAAGCAAGAGGGCAAGGACGATTCTGATTTTGCGGCTCACCCCCATCTCTGGTGCCAAGTCTGCAGCTGATACTCAATAAATATTTATTGAATGAGTACCTGAAGCTTTAGAACTTCAACCCTCAGTTTCCTTTTGCATAGATAGACCTAACCTAAATATGTCTACTAATAGCAGCCTGACCTGTCAAGAGATAACTAAAGGATTTATGTGCCTTGTGGACAATGTGGAAATTTTTAAAGATGGAGAGTGTATGATTAGTGTTATCACAATTCCCTCATATACTTTCGTATCTGTTTCCCCTGCATCTTAAAAATAGAAGGCTTTACAGGAACATTCGTAGTTGCAGAGATAAAGGACAACTCATTTCAGGCTGGTGAGAGTGAGAGATGATGTCATTTCCAACCGAAGATTGAAGTAGGGAAGAATTCAGAGCCCAGGAGCAGGAAGCAAAATCATAACAAGTTTCCAGAACTCTCTGAATCCCACAATTACCAAGGTCTTTTTAGTGCAGCTTCATTCTTTTCTTTGAACTTGTGTGAATTTGCAGATCATTAAACAGCTCCATTTTCAAAAACAGGACGATACTCTAACATACAGTCATTTTGTACAATTTTCCATTTGGTTTTATTGGAGCCATAACTCATTTCCATGAGACCCAGTAACCTGGGGAAGGAAATATTCCAAGCGGTTGTTTTAACTCTTCAGGGCCTACCACAGAGTAGGACTCAATAAACGTGTGAATGAATAAAGAATCAGTTAATGAATGAATGAATATAGCAACTAACAGTTATGAGTCAGGAGAGGTTGACTGCCAATAGCTGATATCAAACAAGCAAAATTATGATGGCTTAACCAAGAAAAAGTTGATTTCACTATTACATTAAAGAATTCTGGAGTCAAACCATACAAGGCTGATATAGATAGCAATTCTATGCCATCTACAGAGGCACGGGCTCCTCTCTCTCTGCAGCTATTCATAGAGTGTGGCTTGTACCTTCACGATTTAGGATGGCTGCTGGAGTTGCCACCATCACATCCTAATTAAAGTCTAGAAGATAGGAAGGCAGAAGGATGAAAAGGGAGCCCCTGTAAGGTGGGGCAGCTACATTTCAGCAGATTGGAAGCTTATCATCTAAAATGTAGTCATAAAGCCATACATAGCTGCAAGAGAGACTTGGAAATGTGGTCTTTTGTCCACTCCTGGAATTCAAGTTCCAGCACTAAGGAAACAAGGGCGAATGGATATCGGCTTAGGCAATAGCAATATCTGCCACATTAGCAAACACTCTGCAATAGAGTTTGGAAAGGAAAATGCATTGATCCTTCCATCTAGCCTCCATAGACCTGTCTGCAGTAGAAGAGGAAGAGGCAAATGGTTTCCTTAAGCACAAATGTCAAGGCATTGAATAAAAAAAGTATTCCTGTGTGCCAGACACTGTTCTAAATACTTTATCCATATTAATTCATTTAATCTTCACAACAACCCTACATGGGAGGTGCTTTTATTATCATCATGATACAGATAAGACTTTAAGACACAGAGGGGTTAAGTGACTTTCCCAGGGTCACACAGCAAATGTTTGACAGAGCCCACACAAACCCAGGCAGTCTGACTCTTAATCTACTGGTCAAAAGTTGTCAAATAAAGACAGCACAGTTTTTCATAAAGTTAGAGACCAAATTCTTAGAGTTTCATTAAAAAGCAACTTCTTAAAAGCACTGTCCTTTGGACCATGTGACCTGGCAGACCACATGCTAGAGGTTTCTTGTGTTGAGAGACAATTCTCCATGAGTCTTTTCTGCATGTCTTATGATTGAGGGACTGTCTGTCCTTTGTTCTGAACTATGATTTCAAGGATGTTTGTATAGCAAATAGACTCGGAAGATATAGTGTCTTCCCCGAAAGCTTAGGGCGGGTTTTCTTACAGCCATGGAAGATGGAGGTAGTACCTCCTTCTGGAGTGAAGGGCAGGCATACTTACTGCCCATTATAAAAGATTTGGACTCCCTAAACTCAGGGTCCCTCTATTGCAATGCAATCCACTGTGGGCGCAGGTGTGATATGATCCTCCTTATGGGCATTGGGGCTCAGGGAATCAGTATAAAAATGCTGATACTCTGGCTATGGCTATAGCTGTGAGTAATAAACTGACCCAGGGGCCTCATGTCTTCTACCAGCATCTATGAAATGGTGGCAAGCTAACTTGCTACCTTGCAAGTAGGATAAAATCTCAGACCCTTCACAGTTCTTGACACTGTGGTGGCAGCTGATGCCACGTGCAGTTTATGGCAAACCCCAATAGAAGGGTAATAACATAGACCCCTAGGGTTTACCCTCTAGGCTAAGGAATTGACTCACATGATTGTGGGGGGCTGTCAAGTCTGAAATCTGCAGGGAAGGCTGGAAATTCAGGTGAGAGTTGATAATGCAGTCCTGAGGCCGAATTTCCAGCAGAATGGAAACTCAGGCAGGGTTTTTACATTGCAGTCTTAAGGAGAATTCCTTCTCTTTCAAGAAACCCCAGTCTTGGCTCTTTGAAGAGCAAAGGTAAATTAGAAGACTTATTCCTCTAATAGTATAGGAATTGCCCAATTGGAATACATTAGATCTACTAAAAGCGGTCTTTTGAAAAAGAAGGCCATTCTTTTCCATTTGATCTTTCATTGGTACCATTATTATTATTATTATTAATTGACATATTCTTAGTACCAACTACAGAGCTTAAAAATATAATTGTTTAATATTTTTGTATGAGGCCCACCTGCATTATAGAGGGTAATCTGTTTCACTGAAAGTGTACTGATTTAAGTGTTACTCACATCTAACAACAACAACAAAAAATACAACAAAAAATACCTTCACAGCAACATCTAGCCTGGTGTTTCACCAAACAAATGGGCACCAAGTTGACAAATTAATTGCCACACCATCCAAGCTCTAAAGCGCCCCCCATAGGAATGCACGAGGCCTCTGTTGTCACCGCGTCTCAGTCCAGCTTCTCCTCCTGCCCAGTCCTACTTCCCTCACTCTCTCATGCAAATTGTTCCTGAGAGCACCTGCCAGTAGACCTCCTGCCCATACAGCCCCTTCTGAGAGTCTGTTTTCTCAGAATCCTGCCATAAGACAGATACTGCAATAAACAAAACATGCTACTCAGAATTATTACCAGGTCTAAGTTTGCAACTAACTCTCAAAGGTTTTGTTGTTGCTTTTTAAAATATTTGAAATCATGCAGTCTGCTGTCTTTGAGAGAGATGTGCCATTTGACTCTAAGAACAAAGCAACTGGTCAATTAAACAGAAAGCAAATGATGGTTAAAAAAAAAAGAACTCTCAAAAAAACCTCACTTACTGGTTTATTCTTTGTCGCTTTTATGTCTAAGCAGCAACTGCTCAGAGTGTCAGAGCTGCAAGCTGTCGGTCTGTTACTCTTATCCAGGCATGTGTTTTGGGAGTGCGTGCCCACAGACATTCAGCAGATGGTCTTGGGCTGGACATCTGGAAGTCGCATCAGATTATGGGGCACAAATTTGTGATAATAGGTTTAATTCAGTTTTTGCTCAACATTTTTTGGCTGGTTTAAAGACCCTGGGGTCAGTATGTAACTTGGCAAGGGTTTTACAAAAATTGTTCTGAATTTACCGTCAATAGGCTGATCTTATACAATATTTTGTTTGTGCAACTCAGACCAGCTGGGTAAAAGCTAATGAAAGGAATGCAATTATAGGGGGGTGAGAGGTACATGTAAGCCTTATTAATACATTAGTCATTCTCTGTGTACCCCTGACCATCCCACATGTGCCGCCGCATAATGAGGGCAAGATAACCTTGGGGGAGCATGGCCATCTTCCTTCATTTTCTGATTCTGGAGTCTAGAATGGATGCTTTATTTGGACAATTAAGGGCAATACAGCAATATTTGTAACCTCATCATTTTTTATTTTTGTCAGGAATAGTCTGAAATAAACCTTAAGAACAAAATATAAATGAAGTAAAGATTAATCCTAATACAACACTTATATAATATATTGAAGAAGAGTGTCCTCTTCTTACCATCAAAAATAGTATAAACTGAGTATCTGCATGTAAAAGACTACTTTTTTCATAATCCTGTCACAGCATCTAACAGCCAATTTTCACTAAAAAAAAAAAAAATGCTTAATGGATAGGTGGATGGATTTCTTTTTCTTATTTTTTTAAAGCTGAGAATAAACCAAACAGGGAAAGGCTAAAAACCCATTAAGAAAGTGATCAACAGACATAGAGAATACTTGTGGTTGTCAAGGGAGAGGGCAGGGTGGAGAAGGGATGGATTTGGAGTTTGGATTTAGCAGACGCAAACTATTACATATAGAATAGATAACAACAAGGTCCTACTGTATAGCACGGGGAACTATATTCAATATCCTGTGATGAACCATAATAGAAAAGAATATTTTTTTAAAAGTGATCAACGTATATAAAAAGTCGCTAAGAAGAAAAAAAAAACTGATGGCCAATAAATATATGGAAGGATGGTCAGCCTCAGGATTAATTAGGGAAATCAAATGACACTGAGAAATCATTTCACAGTCTTCAGATTGGCAAAAATTTAAAGAATGGCAATTCCAAACATTGGCAAGAACCTTCATACACTTATGGTGGGACTGTAAGCTGGTATAATCACCTGGAAGAGCCATTGGCTATACCTAGTTAGGCAGAAGATACACTTAGCCTATGATCCAGTAATCCCACTTCTAAGGTATACATGCTAGACAGGGATACAAGTTCACAAATGTTCACTGTTGCATTGTTGGAAATAGCAAAAACAAAAACAAAATTGTAAACAACCTAAGTGTCTGTCAGTGGAAGAATGGATAAATATGTTGTTGCGTATTTCTACAGTGGATTACTATACAGCAGTCAAAATGAATAAATTAGAGTGACATCTATCAACACAGATAAATCTCAGCAACAACAACAAGAACCAAAAAAAAGGAAATTGGAGGAGTCTAGGAAAAATACCCAAAAGAAGTTTAGCAAAAGTTTAGGAAAAAAAATTTAGATGTTTATTGATGCAAAATATGTAGAAAAATTATTGAAACATGCATAGGAATGATGAGCACTGAAATAATAAGTGTGGTTAACTCTAAGGAGAAAGGTAGGGAAATGGGATTGGGCAGAGGGTTCAGAGATGGCTTCATTGTATCTATAATATTTATAGTGGGAGGAGGAGAAAAATGTCAAGAAAATAAGCCAATTTTTAAAACTGTATTCTTCCTATAATCTCCTATTTTTTCAAGTATGTTTAAAATATATAACGATTTTTAATACAGTGTTTAAAAGAATCAACTCTTTTTCCATTATAGTTTATTATAAGATATTAAATATCAATATTGAATATAGTTCCATGTGCTATACAGTACGACTTTGTTGTTTACCTGATTTATATATAGTAGTTTGCATCTGCTAATTCTGAACTCCTAATTCATTGCTCCCTTTCCCCTTTGATAACCATAAATTTGTTTTCTATGTCTGAGTCTGTTTCTGTTTTGTAAATAAGTTCATTTGTATCACTTTTTTAGATTCCATATATAAATGATATCATATGATATTTATCTTTCTCTGTCTGACTTACTTCACTTAGTATGATAATCTCTAGATCAATCCATGTTGCTGCAAATGGCATCATTTCATTCTTTTTTATGGCTGAGTAATATTCCATGGTATGTATGTACCACATCTTCTTTATCCATTCATCCGTTGATGGACACTTAGGTTGCTTCCATGTCTTGGCTATTGTAAATAGTACTGCTGTGAACTTTGGGGTGTATGTATCTTTTCAAATTAGAGTTTTCTCTGGATGTAAGCCCAGAAGTGAAATTCCTGGATCATATGGTAGCTTAAAAGAATCAACTTTTATTTAAAAACCTGAAATGAGAAATCAGCACTCTTGAGCTCCATAAATTCAACAACTTAAGTGAGGGGAGGCATGCAGTAACTCCAACACCAGCCCTTACTCAGGCCTAGTTCTGGGTAGTGCTCCAGCAAGCAGTTCTCCCAGCTACCTTTTTTCCAGATTTCCAATGAAAAATCGCCAAAGATGGCTTGATTTGTCTAAGAGAGCTGCTGCATCTTCTCCTTGTAAGTGTGCTAAATTTTCATTAATTTCATTGCTTACACACACAGAAACAAGACAAACAAACAAACCAAAAAACTAAAGATGCCTCTTCCACAGGCCTAGCTGGAAAATTCTACGTTGGTAGAAATCCCACCAGTTACCTAAGCTCATGTTTTTAATTCTGCCACATAAGGTAAATGTTTTTACTTGGAATCATTTTTCCCCTGGAGCTGACATGATCCGATACAGACTTTTTTGATTCTTAAAAAACACAACAAACAAAAATCCCCAATCCTCCCCAACCTGCTCTGATTATGCTAGTAATATGTGTTCTTTGTAGAAAATTCAAAAAGGGCTGAAAAACACTCCTCAAATTAAAAATCACTTGGGGGGTTTCCCTGGTGGCGCAGTGGTTAAGAATCCGCCTGCCAATGCAGGGGACACTGGTTCGAGCCCTGGTCTGGGAAGATCCCACAGGCCGCAGAACAACTAAGCCCGTGCACCACAACTACTGAGGCTGCGCTCTGGAACCCATGAGCCACAACTACTGAAGCCCGTGTGCCTAGAGGCCGTGCTCCACAACAAAAGAAGCCACCGTGATGAGAAGCCCACGCACCGCAACAAAAAGTGGAGCCCCCGCTCACCACAACTAGAGAAAGCCCGGGCAGAGCAACGAAGACCCAATACAGCCAAAAATTAATTAATTAATTAACTCAGCCAAAAATAAATAAATTTTTTAAAAAATCACTTGGAATCTCAAGACTCAGAAATAACCACCTTTAACATATCAGCATTATCTTTTTCCAAGTTTTCCTTATGCATGTACTCCCACACACACACACACACACACACACATAATTGGAGTCATACTGTGTCTACTGTTTTGTATTTTTCTTGTTCAAAAACATATTCCATTTCATTATTCATCTGAGCATCATTTTTATGGTTCACATAGTATTCCCTTGTGCAATGTTCCGTAATTTATTTAAAGAATCTCCCTCCCATTGTAGGGCATTTACATATGGCCAGATTGCCATTCCTGAAAGCATGAACCAATTTAGACCCCTCTCAGGCCTATCAACAGTACATGAGAATGGCCATTTCCCTGTTCCCTTAGCAACATTGCTGGCTAAGTCTTTTTTCTTCCTCCACAGAAAGAGAATAGGAAATTCTCATTATGACACACAAGTTTGGAGAGAGAGATGGACTTCATTAAAAATACTTTTCATATGTGTATCTAAAGTACTGTTTAATTACCAGAGAATGTTCATGCAGTTTTTTTTTTCTCTTCTGTATAAGATATTAGAGGAGTCATAGTTAACACTGTGATGAAATTTCAAAATAATGTTTATTTCCATTAATGCTCTATTCCCACTATGGAAGTTTCTTGAGGCCAGAAACTATGCCTTATTCATTATAGTATCTCCAGAATCTCACACATAAAAGGCTTTCAATAAATGTCTGTTGAAGTAATGAATAAAGGGTTAAATCAGTGTCAAAGAAACCAACGATCATGCCATGGAAATCACTTTGGATAAAGCTGAGTTTTCAAAATAACATGAAAATTGGATCCAACTTTATTTTTAGAACTTCAGTTCTCAATGTTAATCTTCTCAACTGTTTTATTTGTCTTAGGACACTAGACCCTGACTGCACCTGTGCTGGGTAGTGGGGAAACATAAGACTAAAATAATAGGAAAACATCTCTGTGCACAAAAGCCACATGCTTTGCCTAGCAGTATCACTAGCTAAAGATCAGCAACATGTTCCAGTGACTTAGGCTGTTGCCCTCAGTTTTTGGTCTACGCTGAGAATACTCATGTTTATTGTAGTAAGAGGAGACTATCTCACATCTCAGCAGCAAGGAGCAATTCCAATTTAGAGAGATCCAGAACGCTGGCTTCCCACTCTCAGATGTTGAGAAGCTCCAACTCAGAGCCACTGCAAGTCAGCCTTGACCACATGCCAGACCAAGAATGGCGCTGTGTCTTCCCAGCAATTCACAGACGAGCACAATTCCAGGAATTTCTTTTGGGGTAGATTTGTAATAAGCTACCCCAAATGACTATAGAAATAGCCACAATTGGTGTTCTATAGTAAGACATATTTTTAGATTCAACTTTCAACTCTGGTCACACAGACCATGGGCTCTGGTCATTGTCTTCCGCATCCTCTTTCCCAGGATTTCTCAAATTGCTGGGGGCTGGGGGTGGGGTGAGGTCATGACCCCCACAGGGTCACAGAGAGGAAAACAGCAAAGCATCAAGTAGAGTTTTCTCGAAACTGCTGGGGGTGGCGGGCATAATTCTCATATGTCAGTGGTTCCTGCTGAGGCCTCATTGCCATCAAACTACTGCCTCAGTCTCTGCTCCAACCATCAGTCACGACAGCTGCTTCTGGTTTAAAACTTACCAAGTGCCAGGCCCTATCTAGGTGCTTTCCTTTCCAGTGCCTTCTAATATTTTTCATATCATGGCACACAGAAAATGATACTGTTTGTGCAGCCAACACACAGGCATGGCTGTTTGTGGCAGGAGGCCACTGGCCGAGAATCTGGAAGCCCCAAGTCTCACCCAGCTGGTCTGTGGACTGAAAAATACGCTATCATGACACACACTTAATCCATTTGTGGCATGCCACTGGGAAACTCTGCTTTAAAGGGATTATATCATTTAACAAGTACACTCTTATGGGCTATCCGTATTATCCTTATTTATAAATGAGGCTCAGGAAGGTTAAGAGCCTTGCTCCTGATCACACAGCTAGTTGGGAATTCAAACTCAGGGGTTTTAGACTATATTATTTGTTCACAATTATTTATTCCTTTCCTGCCCTTGCCATGCTTACTTGTAAGATGGAAAATACTTCTCCATGCTGTTGACTTTGGTCTTAGCCATATGACATGCTTTAGTCAATGGAATGTGAGTGGATATGCCAGATCCAAACAGAGGCTTCAATCTCATAGAGATATCTGTACTCCCATGTTCATTGCAGCATTACTCACAATAGTCAAGATATGGAAATAACATGTGTCCATCAATGGATGAATGGATAAAGAAGATGCAGTACATATATATACAATGTAATATTATTCAGCCATGAGAATGAAGGAACCCCTGCCATTTGTGACAACTTGGATGAAACTTGAGGGCATTATGCTAAGTGAAGTAAATCAGACAGAGAAAGACAAATACTATATGATATCACTTATATACGGAGTCTAAAAATGTCAAACTCGGAGAAACATAGGAGAGTGGTGGTTACCAGGGGTTGGAGAAATGACAAGATAGGAAATGACAAGATATTGTCAAAGGGTACAAACTTCCAGTTATAAGATTAACAAATTTGAGGATCTAATGTACAGCATGGTTATTATAGCTAATAATACTGTGTCATATACTTGAATGCTGCTAAGAGAATATATCTTAAATGTTCTCACCACAAAAAGAAATGATAACTATGTGACAGGATGGAGGTAGTAGGTAATGTTATGGTGGTAATCATTGTGCAGTATGTAAGTGTAGCAAACCATCACATTTGTGCACCTTAAACTTACACAATTTTAAGTGTCAATTATATCTCAGTAAAGCTGGGGAGAAAAAATAGAGGCACCGAGTGCACTTGCATGATATAGCTTGACTTCCTAAGCTCCTGCCATCTGCTACAAAAACATGCCCTACACAGAGGTGCCAGAATGAAAAGATATAGGGAGCAAACCCAAGAAGAGCCTGGCAGGAGCAAGCAAAGCTATTTTCAACCCGTAGATCTGGGGGTAAGAAATATTGTTGTAAAACACTGACTTGAGGAGTTCTTACAGCCTAAGTTGTCTAATACATGAGATCATCTCGATCCACACTCCAGGCCTTTTCCACTTTGCTCTATTGCTTCTCATCCCCAGTCTTTCAAGGAGATTCCTCCATCAGCTTATTCTTCCTAATATTTTTATTTTTTTATATTCTCTGCAAAAATAGTAGAAATTTCCTTTTTATCCTTTTTCTAGCTGTGATACAAGGCCCTCAGAAGATCCCAACGTGAGAGTAAGAAGAATGATCCCTTGCAAGTGAAAGATACATAGATAGATAGATAGATAGATGATGTAGTTTTCAAAGCCCATCCACTTCTGTTACTATTAGTTTGATACTTACTACCTAGTGGGATAGGCAGGACATTCTTGCCATATTAAGATCACTACTCAATGCCTGTTAACCAAATGAAACAGTCAATCAATATTCACTTTGCTTAAGAGAAAACAAAAGACTTAGAGATTGAATAATGAAAATAGTTATCTTTGGGTTTGTAGTAGAGCCACAGGCCCTGGTTCTATGCTAAATGGTGTCATTTAATCCCTATCCTACTCCTGTCTTCCTTTAGTAATAGAAACCTGGAGCTAGGCACCTGGTCACCAGGAAATACTACACTTTCCATGCTCCTTTGCAGTTAGCTGTGGCCATGTGCCTAAGGCCTGGCCAATGGGATTTAAAACACTTCCAAGTCAGAATCTTAAAGAAAAGTAGTGTGTGCCTTCCTTTTCCTTTTCCTCCTTCCTTTCTTGCTGGAATCAGACATAATGGCAGTAACCGAAAGACCCATTTAATCATGAGGTGGGAGCCCAGTGTACATGAACTTTTACATGTAAAAGAAATAAAATTGCATCTTTGTAAGCCACTGTATTTTGAGCTATCCCTCCTGTGTGTTTTTTTCACAGCAACCTAACATATACCTACCTAATGCAGTAGATATTATCACTTTTTTCAGATGGGCAAATTGAGTTTCAGATTAACTTATGTCAAGTTCACACAATTAGTAAGCAGTAGAGCCAGGACTTGGATCAAGGGCTGACTGATGCCCGAGGCCGGGTTGTGTGTCCCTACACTCACCAGCCTCCCAAGGGCAGGCTTTACACCGTCTGCTCAGTTTTCTCTTGCTCTGTTGCTAAGGTTTCAATTACAAGTACTATATTACAGAAGGTAAAATTCTCTTTCCCATTAAGAAAGAAACCTTCAGATCTGCCTGAGATGGAAAGGTAATATTCTTTGGCATGGAAGAAAAATATTCAACGACAAGAGAATGAATCAGGGCAGCCTACACCATGTGCAGACAAAAGTGAGGTGAGGGCCCCATGTGATCCTTTGGATGTGCAGGAAGAAAACATTACAACTTCTGCTTGTATTTATAGTTTTAGCTTTAAAAGTCAGACATGTAACTTAAGTAATATGTAAAATAGGTACAGTATGGACATTGCTGCCTTCATTCAGTAACTCCAACAGAGATTCATGTGTCCAATAGTCTCTCCCAGAGAAGGGCAGGAGCACCCTTAGGGTTCTTAACAGAACTGTTTGCTGGTGGCATAGTGAAACATATTATAATTTAGAGTGTGCCCAGTTTAGCGGATTAAGAGTTATATTTTCGGGCTTCCCTGGTGGCGCAGTGGTTGAGAATCTGCCTGCCAATGCAGGGGACACGGGTTCGAGACCTGGTCTGGGAAGATCCCACATGCCACAGAGCAGGTAGGCCCATGAGCCACAATTACTGAGCCTGCGCGTCTGGAGCCTGTGCTCCGCAACAAGAGAAGCCGTGATAGTGAGAGGCCCGCGCATCGCGATGAAGAGTGGCCCCCACTTGCTGCAACTGGAGAAAGCCCTCCCACAGAAATGAAGACCCAGCACAGCCATAAATAAATAAATAAATAAAAATAAATAATTAAAAAAAAAAGAGTTATATTTTCTAGTTTTAACCAAACTAGGAAAGTGGAAATGTAGCTTTAAAGGAGAAACTGTGAACTGAAGATCATTCTCATAAAGCAAGCACAAACAATTTGAAAATGGCAGAATTTATACTTCTAGAAAGATTCTTCATCAGCTACAATGAGTTTAAAAAAAAAAAAGATGATCTAATTGGATCTGGCATAAGTCAGATAAACAATTTTGAAATTATTAAGAAATTATCTTATTTAAAATAGGTTAACATACACTGTCATTAACAATGGAACCCAACCCAAATATATAGTGAGCCTTGAGGTATTGGCTAATGATTGCATTAAGTCATCACAATTAGGAATGTTTTAAACTATAGGTAATGTCCTTTATTCCATCATGCTAAAATTTTTGCTTTTGTGTATTATAGTGATGTATAGTATATAAATATGTATGCTCATGTATATGAATACTAAGTGTATGTCATTTATAAATGAATATATAATACTAATTTTGAGAGTGCATGCTTTAAAACCTTTTACTAATAAAGGAGACTATCAGAAAGGAAAGTTTAGCCTAGCTGAAAGATGATTCCATAAATTTTCTCAGCTAAGGGGACAAGCACGTCTGGCCTTAATCTTAAGAGTCTGGTGCACAGGGCTTGATGTCCAGCTAAATATGAGTAGGGAAACGTGATACAGAAGCCCGCAACTCTTGGTCTTAGAGAAGACAGATTTCTTTCTATATGCTCTATTTTTTCTCAGTGCAATAACCTGTTAAATCATGGAATTAAATTATTTCTCATCGGATACCAGCACATATTGGATAAACTGAAATGGGTTAAAATGAAATTTCTGGACAATAGGGTATTGTGCATATAGAAGGTATCAAACCAAGATTCTGTCATTTTTATGTACAAACAAGTATTGCCAAACATCTTTGAATAGTGCATTATTGCCATCTAATGAGTGTCTACAATGTGGGTGAATTTTTGTCCAGATTCTAGTGAATCCTTGCAACAATAACAGTAAAATAAACATTTACATACATCTTGGTGGCAGGCACTATTCTAAGCACTCTGCGTGAATTGACTCACTTCATTCTCATATTAATTCCCCAACATCTATACCATCACCCCCACCTTCCAGATGAAGACACAGAGCACAGGGAACTTAAGCATCTCACCCAAGCCAGTGATGGCAGAGCCAGAATTCAATTCTGGGTAGCCTAACCCCAATTTCGTGCTTTTAGCCACTCTGTTTTACTGCTAACAGCCTAACTAGGTGTATATTATTAGCTTCATTGTCTAGATGAGAAAAGTGAAGCCCTGGGTAGTAAAATCAGGACTTGAACTCAGCCTGACTGAATCCTCAGTCTCCACCATCTCCACCATACCCTGCTGCCTTCCTAATGCTAATGCTAATGCTAATGCTAATATTGTAATGATTGGTCCAGTCCCTGGAGAATATTGAGAGGACAATACTTTATCTTGTTAGAAAAACTCTTCTTTATAAAAAAAATATATTATTAGTAGGAGAAATGTCAGCTCTGCTATTTTCTTATTATTTGCTTTGCTTGCAGAAAGTTAAAGCATTTTTTCTTTTTAGAAAAACTTTAATATACATTCAGAAAAATGCAGGTATCTTAAGTATACAGCTCAATGAATTTTCACAAACTGAGAATTAGCATTCTCTTCGATCTGCAGTTTCTCTTTTTAAGAAACATTTTGTGAGGGTTTGTTTAGTTAAATATGCATTAATAGTTGTCAACTCAAACCATGTAATCGAACAAATACTAGATATTTATTTCCTGTTCATGGAAAGACCAAAACAGGTCTTCCTGATTATCAGCAGCTCTCCTCCGAGTGATAATTCAGGGCCAGAATCCCTTCACCTTGTGGCCCTGCCATCTTCTATGTGTGACTTCTAATGCTGTGGCCTAAGGGAAGGCTGGGACGATCCTGGGTCAGAGGTGTTATTGGGCCAGGCCTGGAAGAGACGTGTATCACTTCTGCTAATGCTGCATCGGCCAGAACACATGACCACGGCTCACTGTGAAGGAGAGAACTAGAGTCTAGCTATGTGCCCAGGAAGAAGAGGAAACAGGCTCAGTCCCTGAGGCCACTGGGGCCAGTCCCTGCCACAGTGGTACTTAGCAAAATGCAGAGAAAATTCTAGACCATGAATACTCTAACTACTCTTTAATACTTAATCAAGCCCCATTAAAAGACCTCCACTAAACAACATGAAATTTATTGTAAATCATACTGTATTTTGTTACTTTAAACAAAACCACCTTTCCTTTTTAATGATTTATAATTCATATGTTTAAAGTAATTGAAGTCAATGTTTCCTACCATTAGATGAAATTATGCAATTACAGAATTTTAGTTTTGAAAGAAACCTAGTGCTTGTTTCTCATTTTGCAAATGAGAAGACTGGAAACAGAGAAGGCTGGGAGGCTTGGTCAAGGTCACACAGCTACTTACTGAGGTTTCCCTGCAGAGCTATAACATTTTTCTGTTATAAGTTTTAACTTCCTCAAGTAAAATGTCCTTCACATCTAAATATAATTTAAACTTTTCTAAAGACTTTTGTTTCCCGTTTCTACCCATTAGGGAAATTACTTTTACTCTTTGTTCAAGGAATTGATATCTCAAAGGGCAAAACATCCAAAATAAAAAGAACTCACTTAAGAATTCCTTTGATCCATACATGAATCCTCAGATCACTCTGTTCTCTTTTAAACTGAGAAACATTTTGAGCCTCCCTCACTAATAGCTTTCTGGGAGTGAATGAACTAGTATAATCTGTTCAGCCCACATTTTTTAGAGTAAGGTGACTGTATTACTAAAGGTATATATCAGTTATTTCCTGATTGGTTGATTTTTTTTTTTTTTTTTGGCTGTGTTGGGTCTTCGTTGCTGCGCGCGGGCTTTTCTCTAGTTGCAGCGAGCGGGGGCTACTCTTCGTTGCGGTGCGCGGGCTTCTCACTGCGGTGGTTTCCCTTGTTGCGGAGCACGGGCTCTAGGCGCGTGGGCTTCAGTAGTTGTGGCACACGGGCTCAGTAGTTGTGGCTCGCGGGCTCTAGAGCGCAGGCTCAGTAGTTGTGGCGCATGGGCCCAGCTGCTCCGCGGCATGTGGGATCCTCCCGGACCAGGGCTCGAACCCGCGTCCCCTGCGTTGGCAGGCGGATTCGCAACCACTGCGCCACCAGGGAGGCCCTGGTTGGTTGATTTTTAATGAAGAAAACTGGTCAGTTGGTAATTGTGTGTTTTTTAAAAATTAGATTCCAAATGTATGGCACCTACAAATATTTATTGAGCCCTTACTCTGGGCCAAATACTGTGCTAGATGCCAGAGGTATAACGGCAAGCCAAACAAGCACTGCCTTCTTTCCTTTCCTACGGCATGGCAGACCACCTACTCTGACCACTCCTCACGAGAAAGAATTCAAAAGGATGCATAAAGTACTTTTTCCCTTTTTTAGAAAAGCATATATTCGGAAAAATGCAGATATCTCAGGTGTACAGTTCAACAAATTTTCACACACTGGACAGACCTGTGGAACCAGTACCCAGAATAAGAAATAACAAATGATCAGCTCCGTGGAGGCCTCTCTGTGCTTCGTCCCAATTACTAACCCTCCAAGAGTAATCATCACCCTACTTCTTTACTCTTTTTTTTTAAACTTTGTTGAAGTATAGTTGATTTACAATGTTGTGTTAATTTCTGCTGTACAGCAAAGTGATTCAGTTGTACATATATATATTCTTTTTCATATTCTTTTCCATTATGGTTTATCACAGGATATTGAATATAGTTCCCTGTGCTATACAGTAGGACCTTGTTGTTTATGTATTCTATATATAATAGTTGGCATCTGCTAACCCCAAACTCCCATTCCATCCCTCCCCCATCCCCATCCCCCTTGGTAACCACACGCCTGTTCTCTATATCTATGAATCTCTGTTTCATAGATATGGTCCTTTGTGTCGTATTTTAGATTTCACATATAAGTGATATCATATGATATTTGTCTTTCTCTGTCTGACTGACTTTACTTAGTATGATAATCTGTAGGTCTGTCCATGTTGCTGCAAATGGCATTATTTCATTCTTTTTTATGGCTGAGTAGTATTCCATTGTATATATGTACCACATCTTCTTTATCCATTCGTCTGTCATTTCCATGTCTTGGCTATTGTAAATAGTGCCACTATGAACGTAAGGGTGCATGTATCTTTTCAAATTATAGTTTTGTCCAAATATATGCCCAGGAGTGGAATTGCTGGATCATATGGCAGCTCTATTTTTTGTTTTTTGAGGAACCTCCATACTGTTTTCCATAGTGGCTATACCAATTTACATTCCCACCAACAGCATCACCCCAAATTCTTTGTTTTTAATTTTTTAAAAATTTTAAGAAAGTTTTTAATTAAAAAATTTTTTTTATTAATTGATATTGGAGTATAGTTGCTTTACAATGTTGTGTTAGTTTCTGCTGTACAGCAAAGTGGATCAGTCATACGTATACATATATCCCCTCCTTTTTAGATTCCCTTCCCATCTAGGTCACCACAGAGCACTGAGTAGAGTTCTCTGTGTTAAACAGTAGGTTCTCATTAGTTATCCATTTTATATATAGTAGTGTATATATATCAATCCCAAATCACCCTGACTTCTAACAGCACAGATTAGTTTGCTGATTTTGAATTAATTTATATAAATGAAATCACATAATATGTTCTCTTTTGTATCTGGAGTCTTTAGTTATGCTTGTGAAATACATTCATATTGTTGCATATAATTGCCATTTGTCCATTCCCAGTCTCTCTATAGTAGCATATATACTATGCATGGTATAAATATGCCACAATTTATATAGTCATTCTATTGATGTGAATTTGTATATTTCTAGTTTTTTAGGCCACTGTGAACAGGCTGCTATGAACATTCCTATAAGTGTCTTTTGGAGAATTTGTATATGTATTTCTGTTTGCTATATAGTTAAGAAAACCATTATTACGTCATACAAAAGTTGCACATAGGTTTAGCCTTAGTATAGGCTGCCAAACAGTTTTCCAGAGTGGTTATACCAATTTTCATTCCTCCAGCCATCTATGAGAGTTCTTGTATCAAGTAATTTTTTAACACATCAATAAGTAATTAAAATGAATAAGGAATATTCAGAGACCAAAAGTAAACAAATAAAGCAGAAATCCAGGAAAGTGCTTAGGGCCTTGAAATCAACCTCCCCCAGGAAACATCTACTTGAAATATTTGGGGCTTGAAAATTTTATGGCCTTAAGGGACACGGGGGATAAGAGAGAAAGTGCCCGAGTAAGGGTGAGCCAGAAATAAACTTATTCCTGAAGCAGATAATGAGAAAATTGCCTTTCTTGAACCTTGGCATTGAGTGGCAGAGGGAAAAGAGGAATCCGCCCTGATAATTCATAACCAAAAGCTGGCCCTCACAAAGGTTTGTAGCCCAAATTCATATTACCTTAGAGGTCCAAAGAACCTCAAGCCTAGGGACTTTCCTGGTGGTGCAGTGGATAAGACTCTGCGCTCCCAATGCAGGGGGCCCGGGTTCAATCCCTGGTCAGGGAACTAGATCCCACATGCATGCCACAACTAAGAGTTCACATGCCGCAACTAAGGAGCTGGCCTGCCGCAACTAAGACACAGCATGACCAAATAAATAAATAAATAAATATTAAAAAAACAAAAAACCAAAAAAACCCTAGCACCTCAAGCCTAGAATTTAAGGTAGTTCTGAATGGGTAGTTCACCCAAGAAACGTTGAGAAAGAAAAAAAATCATCCTTCAAACAATACCTCAAAGAAATTCCCAAAGAGCAAGAGCACACAGTTAAATAAAAAAAGCACAGAACACACAAGAAATCAAGACACCATGAGCAAAAGAGAGCAGAAACAATGGACAGCAACAGTGGAATTATCACACAAAGATAAATAGAATATCCTTAATATCATCGGAATTTCCGTAGCAAATTATTTCCATTTCTATCACTTAAGGTCACTGTTATTTTGTGATTTTCAGTCACTTGAAATGCGAGAAAAGCTCACTAAATGATTTTGTATTTCTTTAGCAAAAATTAATCTATCCAAAGTTTCCTAATTTCAGTGATGGACCACCTTCCATGATTTCTTCCATATTGTGGTACCACTATACGATTATAGACTCAATATTTAATTTAAATTGACTTATTTTGAGAAAATGCATATTTCTACCTTAGCCTAACCCTAAGCAATAATATCCCAGAATCACAACTGTGATACCCTGAGAAAACCGTAATTCAAAAAGGGTCATGTACCACAATGTTCATTGCAACATTATTTACAGGACATGGAAGCAACCTAAGTGTCCATCGACAGATGAATGGATAAAGAAGATGTGGCACATATATACAATGGAATATTACTCAGCCATAAAAAGAAACAAAATTGAGTTATTTGTAGTGAGGTGGATGGACCTAGAGTCTGTCATACAGAGTGAGGTAAGTCAGAAAGGGAAAAACAAATACCGTATGCCAACACATATATATGGAATCTAAAAAAAAAGAAAATGGTTCTGAAGAACCTAGGGGCAAGACAGGAATAAAGACTCAGATGTAGAGAATGGACTTGAGGACACAGGGAGGGGGAAGGGTAAGCTGGGATGAAGGGAGAGAGTGGACATATATACACTACCAAATGTAAAATAGATAGCTAGTGGGAAGCAGCCGCATAGCACAGGGAGATCAGCTCCGTGCTGTGTGTCCACCTAGAGGGGTGGGATAGGGAGGATGGGAGGGAGACGCAAGAGGGAGGGGATATGGGGATATATGTATACGTATAGCTGATTCACTTTGTTATACAGCAGAAACTAACACAACAATGTAAAGCAATGATACTCCAACAAAGATGTTAAAAAATAATAATAATAATGAACATAGCTTTGCAAAAATAAATAAATAAATACTTAACTATTACACTGCAAACATTTGTGTAGATACTGTCCAAAATAATCTTGAGCACTACCAGGGTTACATGAACAACACCTTACAAAACTGGGCTGGAGTAGACCACTTGGAATTGGTTGATTTCATTTTGAGGAAAGAAAAAGGCAAGGGCAAAGTGAGGGCTGAGGGTAGAGACAGAAGAGAGAGCATAGATATAACGTGGAAAAGGCAGATAAAATGCCAAAAAAGCAAAAAGCAGAGAAATACCAAAGATGAATTTACCTAATTTACAGGTGCATCTAGGAATGGAACCATGCTCACTAACTGTCACAGATGGAAGCTCTTGATAGGTCTCCTGGTTCAGCAGTTAACTCTGTCTTAGCAGATGATACTCTCACGGCTGACACACTTCCATTCCCAGGATATTGACTGTAAAGACCATTATGTCTCCCTCACTCAAAAAAATCATAGTTGAGAGTACATGAATGCAAAATTGTTCTAATTTATATTTAAGATAAGATTAAAATTCACAAACTTCTGTACTTTATTATTCATTTCCAATTACTTTCCACATATTTCACAACTGAAGACATAATCTAATCCAGTCACTCCATTTTACAGGTGAGGAAAGTGCAGGCCAAGAAGGTTGATTCATTTTATCTGCCTCCTATGCTCCTTGCCCTATGGCCTCTTTTCTCAACCAAAGATTTAAACATAATGGATTTGGGTTTTAAGCCAGTTGTCACATTCCCTTAAGTAGCGATCTTTTCAAATAATGAACTAATTCTATCAGCAATCCAAATCTCCATGATAAGAACTAGATTTTCTTGGCCTGACTATGTCTCTCTAAGAGTAAGAAAGCCTACATTTGACTCCCAAAGAGCCACCTTGAAAGGATACATTTGGGTCAATTTGGCTTCTGGATCTCATTTCTAATGCAGTGCTGCCACTCAGACTCATGGAGAGATGCCTGTCTGATTTAGCAACCTGAGGTTCTCTGACTCTGTGAAAGAGGTCAAAATGAGAGAGAACTTCAGAATGCAGCCAGGCTAAGCTTCCATTCTCCCACTCCTTCATTTAGGCAGATCTGAACCTGTAATAAGTTCCTCTTCGTAGTTGTTTGGAAAAGTCTACATGGAGTGGAAAGAAAATTAGGGGTTGTGCTTGTGGTGAGGGAGGGAAGAAATGGAACGCAATGGTCCTTTCCTCTCTTCCCATTTCTGTCTTCTCTCCTTTGCAGAAAGAAACCTAACAGAGGCCATTCAATAATGGCTTTCACAGGAGCCTCTGAGTTCCACAACACTAGGGGGCACAGTTCCCACTGTATTTTATGACAATGACCCCCAAGAGCACAACTCCATAGCAAATCATATAAATGGCGTCCCTGGAGTTACACAATGCAGGCAACATAGCAGCCTCTAAATTATGGGAGCAGAAGATTAAAGTTTTTAACTGAAAGCTAGAATGCTCCTACTTTGGGAGAATGGCCCACCATAATAAGACTTTAATTTTTCTTCTTGATAGCAACAAAATCCTTGCTCTATTAAAAAAGATGAGTGTAGACACTTCTACAGTGTAGACACAAAATGAATTGCATTTCTTCCAGAGTTCAGCTTACAAAGTTTGAAGTGGTTAGGCTACTCCCCAGCAACAGACGCCAAAACTCTGCTGCCAAATGCACCCGGCTATATGAACACTCCCACAAGTCTCCATCCTTGTTTGAAACTACCTTGATGATAGCGCACAGGAGCCTCTTGCTTTGATCATAAATTATACATTTCTAGGAATGCTGCTTTTCTCTTCATTGACTGCCATTTCCAGGAAAGGGTTTTCCTTTTTTCTTTTACTGCACTCAGTGGAAGTTTTTCTGCTGACATGGTCTATAATTAAAAATCAAAGTAATAAAGTGACATTCTCAAATTTGAATACTGGGTACAAAAAGCTTAATTGCCAGTTCTCCATGCCAAACGGCACAGTGGCTCCAACATTAAGTCACAGAGATTTTCAAGAGAGTAATTAGATAGGACTTTAAAAGTGCATGCCTTTAATTTTATTAGAACAAGTTTTAGAATCTTAAGACAAGCTGCAAATACCGAACTACAATTTTTTTCCTTTTCATATTTTATTTATTGGAAAGTTATTTAACAACTGCCACTATATCCAAGTGGATATATAACTGTTCAAAGGACCCAACTAATAGGGAATGTCATTAAGGTTTTCTGGGTTTAAGGTGCTGGTTTCCATGATGACATATAAAAGTGAAAACACCACGGAAGCTTTTAGCACCCCTAGTGACCAATGCCTTGTGTCTGACTTCATATGACAGAGCAAGGGGTCACTAAGCAAATTATGACTCTTCACAGAATGAAGTTGCCTCAAGTCAGTTTAGTTTACAATGTCATTCCTTTCCCAGAGGATCAAGTCAGTTAAACAAGTAGGGGGAAAAAATAACAATCAACACATTCAATTTTTTTTCTCTTGACCCCCAACATCTCCAAAACTAGAGGAAATAAACACGATCTACTGCTTCAAAACATGTATCCATAATATATTAGATTTTGTTAAGTCCTTGTCCCCTTTTTCCTAGGATATTACTGATAGAATATAATGGGGTTCTAAATATGGATGATTTAGCCACATATGCCATTGAAATTGATTTTAAGAATTGAGACTGTTATATAACCTCTATTAGAACATGGACAGCAAAAAAGGTTCAGAATTTTCATAATCTGGGAAGTCAATTATTTATCAAGTGTGATGTCTTTTTAGTAAGTTATTTTGATGTAGAAAAAAGATTTAGGTGTGTTTCTAATGTATTTTTTTAACTTCAGCGCTGGAAAAATGATTTTATTGAACCATGTGAAATAGTGGTTAGAACTGTTTTTATTTCAAGCATGGAATCTGCATTAAAAACAACACAGTTTCGTGTCCTTCTTTCTGTATTTTCTCCTAGCACAAGGAAAAAAACACATTCCCTAATATATTTTCTGGGTGCACTCTCTTTGTAATATTTCCTTTGCAAAAGGTCCTGTTCATATTTGTATCTTATTACTTTTCTTATACTGGATTTATTGATAGTTTCTAACAAAAATATGATTTCAGTATATTTACTGAACAAAATTCAATATAACAGACCCCAATTCAATTTTTTTCATCGAAATGGAGAACAATAAAGAATTGAAAGTCCTCAGTTCAGACACATAGCATCAAAAAAACTTATATTGTTTAAAGAAATAACTCAATAAGGAGGAAGTGATAGATATTACTTAAAGAACAACATTAGCTTTGTTTATTTATCTATGTTTCTAATAATCTTGCCTCTAACTTAGTAAGTGACAAACATTTTTGGTGTTCCTGGGTTATTGAATCTCATATAAGTACAGTCATTTTCTAAAAATAAGGAAAAAATTGTGATTATGCATTTTGAGGTAACCATAGTCCATATTTACTGTTAATCATCATTTCATGTATTCAAATTCAATTTAAGAGAATATTTTAAAACCTTTCTTAGTCTGTTTCCCATATTATTTTGCTATCGTGCCACTATTTTTCGTAAGTTAATCATGTTTATGGTTTTGCATGTTTACAAGATTTTGTATTCTGAATCTCTAATGTCCTGCTTTTGAAGACCGATTACAGAGGGTTTTCTTCATTGACCATTAGGTAAAGGGTTGAAAAATAACTTTGGTTTACAATAGATTTTTTCTTTAATGGATGGGTGTATTCATTATTTACCTGTTTTCAGTCTCTTGTGTATCACCTAGTGATGATTATAGTTGTTTTAAAGATGATCCTCATTTCTGGTCTATTGCATCATCCTGAGATTTAGTAATGATTTTAGATTTTCCACCTAAATTACAGGGCACTTTCCACTGAAAATGGTAAACAATATTACAAACCAAAAAAAAAAAAAGAAGTAATCTGATTTCTGGGAAGAGGGAGCCCAGTGAAAGATGTGTGCTTTTATAAGGATGGACAATGGAAAGCAAAATAATAACTCCTAACTTTGATTGTTCAAATATATTCTGCAATACAGAGAGCTGCATGCAGGCTGGAGCAGGCATGGGGCAGGAAGGTTAAGTAGAAGAGAAGGCACAATACTTCAGATTGGCAGTAGACTGCAGCAAGAATAATCTAATCAAAATGAAATTAAATTATCTAGTCCCAGGGCAGGCCCCTGGGACTGCTGCACTGAATGCTAGCAGAACTCCTCCTAGACGTTTTTCCCCAGTCAAACTCACATGATGAATGCAGATGAAATTTGAAATATGAAAATCTGAAATAATTTATGGAAGTTGTCAGAAATTTGGCCTGCTTGTGGTGTAATTTCCTCTGAGACGAGGCAGGCCAGCTCACTGCTGCAAGACTCGGAGCGGCTGCTGGCCTTCCAGTGGATGGATCAACCCCTTTAAAATGCTCTTCCAGACAAATTACAGCTCATTACACACAGCCTTGCACCATGCCATTATGTCAGAGGAAATCTTTTTTCATTTGCACAAATTTGCTTGGAATTCTCATATTTATTTGAGCATCCATTATCGAATCTGAACATTGAATTATCCACAATTATTTTCTGGGTACGCGGATGTTTGTGTATACGGAATAGATGGTGACTGCGGGGCTATAAAAATATTACCGTGTGGCGGAAAACCCCACGTACTTTGCAGCTATGTAAGCAAGAGCATTGTTTGACTGTTGAAAGAGAATTGACTTTTGTGAAGATATTTACAAGATTCCTTTTCTTTTTGAACATCCTCGGAAGGAGGCTAAGTCTGCTTTCAGTGACTCTTCCTCTGCTCTGTGAGGGATACGAACTACAAATTATTTGTTACACCTGGGTTAGGATCCTGTTCTCCCTCCCCATGCAATTTGGTTTTTGATGGTCATTTTCCTATTAATCCTATCCTGACGTATGTTCTTGAACAAGGCATTTCTTCTGATTGCTAAAAAAACACCGCTCTCTTGAAACTCATTCGTTTCTTTGTCATTTTTCTCATCATGTTGCATAGCAAAAGTGAGCTCTATTGCTCAGAAACATTGCAATATAATCACACAATTCAATAATTGTCTAAAAAAAATTAAATAGTTTCATACAAATCCTAATTACAAGAGTATTTGTATCACAGCTTTTAAATTGTTACTATTGTTTAGCCTAATAAATCTCTGCTTGAGGTAATATTTCTAAATTGAGTGCAGTACTTCTCAATATTATTTTACCCAGTCATTCAGGCTTCTGTCTAAATGCCTCGCCAACCTTTCCAATGACTAAATAATTAAATGTTCTCCATTGACTTGTTGACATTTCACTCCTTATAGCAGGTATAGATTCAAAAGAAAAGTGCAATCATTCTCCAAAGCCAACTTTTATTTTCTTGAAGGCTTTGATACATGGATAAAACAACTTGAAAAAACTCTTAAGGCGAGTATACCTTTAATCTCTCACTATGATTTTGTATGTACGATTCAGTTCAAGAAAATAAGATGTACTTTTCCATGTAGGATTCGTTTGGTCGAAGAATCGGTAGTACTTAAACATCAAGGTGAGTAAATAACCTATTATTTTGCTAGCCATCCATAAATATTAGCATAATATACTTTTTTAAGTAAAAAAAGAAAACAGATTCTACATAAGTCGTGACTACCAGAACTTAGGAGAACAAAGCGGGTTATCAAAGCAATGGAAAAGCTGGATTCTTGCGTAACACCAAAGCAACTGCATTCTGTACTTCAGCCCTCCAGAGCCTCCACTCCTCTAAGATCCACTGCGGGGCTGGAACATGTCACGGCCTCCCCAGCTTCTCCTTACTGCAGGAAACTTTGTAATAGCACTCAAATAAATAAAGAAGCTGGGTTGGAGATTATTGCTTTCATTGTGCTATTGTATATGTGTATTATATAGTCCCTCCATAGTTTGACACAATCAGTTGAATGTGGGACAAGACAAATGTTGTATATGACAGTGGGGTAGTATTGAAAGATGACCCCATATCTAGAGGGCTAAGAGTTATGGATGCATTGATAGTTGCTACTAACGTTTTGAAGCGTGGCTGTTAAATTTTGCCTGCTGGCTTCTGGCTGGAGGCCGGCCTGCCTGGGCAACGGGGCAATTGAAAGGAACTGCAGGCAGCTTTTTTTTCAGTTATACATCAAGGAACTTTGTTCTTCCTTTATTATAACTGACCACTGACAGGAGTGGCTTCTGAAAAAAGCAAGGCAAACAAGGCACATTGAACACTTCCCAGCTAATCTTTGTTGTGCATTTTATTCACTTCCAGTGGGCTTTTTTTTTTTCCCTTAAAAACTGTTTAAAAATTTAAAAAACCCATTCCTAAACCAGAATATATAATGAAAATCACAGGAAAGACTGAGAATATACAAACATTTTTCATTGATAGAGTAGGACCTATTAAGAAAACATATTTTATGGAAAAAATGAGGTAAATAGCGTTTCTTATAACGACCTGTGGAGAAATTATATAATAAAAAGAGTCTCACAAAAGGGTATCCAGAATGTTTGGAAGCTAGATTGTGAGTGACATTTATTTTCAAAACAATAAATAGATGGATGGTCTTTGAAAATATGGGGTATGTTCTCTATGTGCAAAGGAAGATGAATCTCGTGAACACTAAGCTTCCAAGTTTGAATGAATGATATATTTAAACAATTGCATAGCTGAGGTCTTTGTGAAACATTACTAATCACCAACCTCTTTTATAAATTAATTTGAAAATACATTGTAAAAGCTGGGAAGATATCTTGTTATTAACAATATGGATAAAGATATTTGACTCTAAGAGCCAAAATTTTATATCTTCCTGCTGTGTTTAACTTAGTGACCTTAAAGCTTTATCAAGAGGTCCAAGGAATTTGGACTTGAGTTAAGGCCGTGAAGTCCCTTTGTTTTGATTTGCTTTTACCATAGAAGATAGAAGAAATAAAAATCAAAAGACTATGCATTCAGCCTCATTTAAATACACAAACAAAATCCACCCACATCACTATCAAACAAATGTACTAAAACTATAGCCATGTAAGTATCAAACATCAATACTTCCTGCTTATGAAACTCTATAGTCATATAAATAGTTATGTAAATTCCAATGTTTATGAAATTCCATCCTACACTTGAACAAATGCAATTTTTCAGTCACTATAGCTAGTTATTTTGTCATTTCTCTCCAGATTTCCCTAGAGATCCAGTGAGGCCTAAGCACATAAAAAGTTTCATCATTTTTATTCCACAATCAGCCAGTTTTCAGAGGAAGAGCAAAATTTTTCACCCTGCACTTTTAAGCAAATAAAATATTTCTGGAAAACTATAAGCATAAAGAAATAGCTATGCAAATATGTGCATAGCCTTAGTAATGATACTTGGACAAGCTAATAAAATAATATTTATCATGAAAAGAAAATTAAGTAAAAATTCAGCCCCTGCAAAATTTAAATGCAATTTTAGTCTCATTTCCTTGACCTTCCTTAAAAGAAAGTAAATGAGGAGGTAATAATCAACTATTTTCTTTTTTAATGAAAAAACAAAACTTGAATTAAAGTGGGAGAGGAAAGGGAATAGAAAGAGACATTTTACAATGTCTAGTAGAGGTTTTTTTTTTAACTCACTTTCAGGAAATTTTTCTCATAATTAACATCTTTATTACGACTACAAAAATATTCCCTAAATACAAATAATCATATCTACTTATGTTAATGCTGGGATATTTTCCCGTATCTTTTAGTATAAAACCATTTCACTCTTTAATGTTTAAGGTACAAAAGTGCTGATTCACTCATCTGCACAAACCTCCTTTACAACTTTTCTTAAAATCCAGTTAAACAATAGGAACTTAAAACTATTAAGAAGACAACAAGAGCTTTTCCTATATAGCAGCTAATTAAAGTCTACCTTGCAGGTGCATTTATCTCCAATACATATTAGAAAATAATTGCATAAAAAGTTCACTGTGTTTTGTCTTGAGTAGTTTCTGTAAGCACCCTGCCTGCAGGGTTCCCATTACAGCTGTAGAAGTTCCTGGGACCCTCAATCAGAAATTCAGGCCAACTTTGGGGGAAATGGATTTGCTCTATCTTTAAAGTAACAATACTAGATACTTCTACTTAATATTAGGGACCCAGAGACACAAAGCAGCCTTCTTTTCCAAAAACCTTGCAGTTTATTTTGTTCACAGACAAGAAGTTGAGAGCTAAGCAGTTAATCAACAAAATCAATCTACTTGAATAAATGAGAGAGTTTGGGATCAAAATCTCTTTTTTTTCTCAATAATGTGCATGCAGATATATACCTTACAATATCTAGTCATTATAAATATACTTTTAGGGAAAAGTTTTTACATTCACCAAATGTCCATTCAGCCAAATTATATAGAGAATTATCTCGATTCTACAACCCAGTTTGGCAAATGATGTGGCCACAAAGATTTTATGTAGATGATATGGACTGTAGTTAAATGTTGTTTTTAAAAGATTATGATTTCCCTCCAATCTCAAACAAGCCCTTAGTTGTGTTCAAGATTAAATTTTCAGGCCTGGTCTCATCTTCTTCCTTGAAAGATTTCTGTAAACATATAATATTTAGGAGCTCCAGAAAGAAAGAATAGGATTCACTTTAATACAATAAATTGAGGAATGTTTTCAAGGGAATGTTGTTAAGAAACGTTGTGATCATAAAATTTTCTTTTCTAAAGAATAACATATATTGCTTTGCAATCAGAGATAAAGATTATTTTTAAAATACCTTTCCGCATCTGAAGGTGCTAGAAGATAATTTTCCATCTTTTCTCTTTTAAATGATAAGCTCATATGATTTGTTTATTAAGTTCTACTTGCTTGTAATGCAATACACAATCATTCAATAGACAGGATACCTATACTCCAGGAGCTTGCCTTCTAAGTTAAAAACTCAGGGACCAAAGAAGAAGAATGACCTGCAGTTGATAGGTGTGAAGAGTAAAAATGGACAGAATAAATCATTATATTATACAAATGCCGTTCGAAAGAGTAGAAGGCTAATGTCCAGGCAAGTTCCTTTTAAAAAATCAGAAGTTGCAGAAGGGGAGGGTTCTCACCACCTCATTCATCTACAGAGCTCTCAAATCTTCATGGGTACCAGCAACATTATCATACCTGCCCTTTGAAACATAGAACATAAGATGTAGCTTCTACATCCATGAAAGAGAAACTGAAGACGAGTTCTAGTCAATGACTAAAACTTACAGGTGGAAGTTATATATAATGGACCGTGTAAAAAAATATACCCCTACTAAAACCCAAAACTTCCCTTCCATGGATGGAAATGTTCCTTAATCCTTCCATACCTATAAGTAAGTACTTATGAATTGACTTTGGATTGTGGGGAAAAAAGAGACTGTGTTTATCCACCAGGCCCTGAGGCCCAGGAGGAAAAAAAGGTAACATTTCGCCTTATTCTCACTCGATTTCTTAGGGAGCTGAAGCAGCTTAACTGTAGGGTGTCACCTGCTATATTTATGTTCATTTGGCAATTACTGCTTTCCCAGTCACTGAGCACTCTAATTCCAGAATTATTTCTGGGCAAATGACTGTTATCTTCTTTATTTATTTGTTGTAAGAACTATAGTACACCAACCTTTCAAAAACAATATGTATAGAAAAAATTAGGGTTTTTTTTTTTTTACCTTTAGCTAATGAATCTTGTTTTATTTATTTGTTTTTAACAGAGAAATAGAAAAAAAATTTTCATTAAAATCCCTGAGTGGGTTTGGGACCTCCCCCCCACCCCTTCACAGACTAGAATCTTTTGTTGTAATCATTACTTTCTAATACCTAGGAAGGGAACCAGGAGGTGCCCTAACACTGAGTAAGGCCTGCCAAGCTACTTCTGCTCTTCTGGGACCTTTGCTCCCTCTCTCTGTGACCGGGGGAAGGTCCCACGCTGAGTACCTGGACATCTGTGGAGGCTGAGGCTGATCTGGTCTTGGCTAAGCCAGAAGGGAGAAAGAGTGAGAGGCAGCTGTGTGTGTGTGTGTGTGTGTGTGTGTGTGACAGAGAGAGAGAGACAGAGAGAGAGAGAGAGAGACAGTGCACCAGCACAGAGATCAGCTCCTTTCACCCTCCCCACTTCCTCTGCAGCCCTCCTCTGCTCTCTTTGGCTGGTGGCTTAGTGCCTGAACTGATTAGGTAACAACAGAGCACCTTCCCTCCCTGTTTCCTCTCAATGCATTTGGGCCACCGCTTTTGAAGGAGTCCAGCCCTGCCACTATCCTGCCTTTATCACGGGCTGTATGGGGCTTTATCTGGAAACGCCTGGGCTTTGCCCCTGGCTTCATCAATCATTTGGACCAGTTCACATCCCCTTCACGCTGTTCTGCCTCATTAAACCCATCAAGGGCGCTGCAGAGAGGCGGTGCGGCCAGGGAACGCCTGAGCACTCTTCCCACTGCTCCACATCTCGGGGATGAAGATCGCGGGGGAGAGGGTGCACAGGATGACTTATGTGACCACCAGACGCTCAGGCCTCACCTTCTTGCTGTTCCAGGAGATTTCTTGGAGTTGGACTTGGGAAATTCGATGATCAGTTTTTAAAGAACTCATTTAATATTTGCTGGTGCAACTGGAGACCACTGCTGGTCTCCAACACAGTGAAGTGTTTTTAAGACTGACAGATGCAAATGCTGGTTATAAAAAAAAATATTCTGGGGGATCCAAGTTCCAGAGAGAAAAGCCTGGCACTAAATTTAGGGCCTTCTGAGGCAAAGTGAATCATGAAACACCATCTGCTGTAACCTCTACAAAACCCAGTTCTAAATTTGGGGAAAGGAGGCTTCTACAATTTTCTGAAGTTCTATTCTACAAATGACTCAGATTTCTATTTTTAGGTTTTTATGATGATTATTTTATTTTTATAAACACGTTACAAGGGGTTTTCTCACACATTACTTCAAAACAACCTTTGGGAGTGTTTTATTTTATTTTCGATGTCATTTTAAAAGTGAAAAAGCCAAGGCTAAGATATTGAATTAAACCAAGATCATATGGCTGGTAATGGGTGGGTTTAAACCCCATCATTTCTCTTACACAACTTTGTTGACATGGTAAAGAGCAATTCAGGAGGGTGCTATTGTTTGTATATATTTTTTGTAACAATGGCTTCGATATGACTTCGGATGTCTAGATACAAATGGACTTCCCTAAGGGGCTTCCCCAGCCTATTGGGAGAAAGAAGAGAAGGAAGAAGTAAACGAAAAAGATAGACATGTTATTGCTCTGCAGTCTCTTCGAACCGACTAGGAGTTGAGGAGGATATACATTTGACTTTTAGGAGACAGAAGTAGGGGTGGGGTTGGGGGCTGGGGACAGAGGCAGGGAAGAAGTGAGGAAGGAAGCCATAACCTTAGAATGGCCTCTAAACATCCAATTTGTATCACAAACAAGAGCTAAGTTTCATCTCCGTACAGCACCCAGAGTCATAGCCTCTGGACCCCCTCATGCACGCAAACAACTATGTTATGGACCAGGCACCTTTACGCCCTGTGCTATTACTTTTAAACCTTGTTGGGAAGCTAAGGTGGGAGAGTGAAATCACCCGGGCCCCTCCCACCTGCGCGCCACCACCTGGCACCAGGCAGCTCCTGCTCCAAGACTCGCTGTCCCTGGGCGGCCTCTGCGGGAATCCTGGGCTAGGGATGGGATTACGGAAACTCTAAACCATCCGGGCCGCGCGAATCACGACGGGCCTGTAGCTCCGGGCCGCAGCCCACGCACCCACTGGCTTTTGCGCCTCCGCGCCAATTTGCATCCCCAATAACCGCGCACTGCGCGGATCCCGGAGCACTGCGGGTATTAATAATCATAAAAGACCGGGCGATTACAAAAAGAGAAAGTGCTAAATGTCAGGAGCTGGGGCAAGATTTTTAAAAGGCAACGCACCGAATCCAAGTCTGTACCTTAACTTTTTTAATAACGATTTTTTTTTTTCCTGGGCTGGAAGCTTGCACCGAATCCTGGAGGAATTGCTAAATCAAATTAAGGTTATATTTTGCAACAGACTGGATGGAACAATAAAGGAGAGCGCGCGGAAATGGGACTTCACCCATCAATTAGATCTCTATTAGCAGCCAATGCAGGCTTCACCACAGGAAATGTCACATCCCTACCCAAGTGGACCCTTTCGTTATCCACCCCCAGCTCTCACCTCCCCTCTCCCCTAGAGTTAAACTCTTCGGGCGCGCACTTTGGAGCCAAGCAAATCACCCCCCCCCCTTTTTTTTTTTTTTTTTTGGACGAGGAGTTTTGTTTTTCTTCCCCATCTTCTTTGGGAACCCGGCGCCACCTGCCTCCCCCCAGCCCCGGCGCGCTAACCCCGGGACACTCCCGCCCTGGCTGGCTGAACAGGTTGCAGCGCGACACCTGCGCTGTCTGCCGGGTCGCTCAGCACCGCGGTGCGGGGGCTGGTGCGCTGGGCCTTATTAATATTAAAAGCTTTATGATGGTCCTGAGCAGTCCATAATGAAAGGTGATTAACAAGACAATGGACAGGGCGCTGAATGGTGAGGCAACTCAGCTGCTATAATAGATCACACCCGCCTCGGGGCCCCAGCGTGCGAATTCTGCCCCAGGAACCGAAGGAGTCCGAGGGGATCGAGGGGAAGGTGGCGTGATAAGGCCTGACTGGGAGTCAGACAGCCGAAATGGCGCACCCTGCAGGCTGGGAGGAGACCCTCGTGCGGGGTCCACTCTGACCTCAGCTCCGTCTCTGACGAGCTTGCAGGTGTTCGCTCCCCCACTGGAGTCCAAGATGTGTGCAGTCCTCACACAGAGACCGGAGGGCTGCACCCGGGTCCCCGAGCCTCGAGGTGTTCACCCTTGCCCACCCCGTAATTCCGGATACCGGAATCCGAGCTCTGATGGGGAGAATGCCCTAAAAATGGCTGCTCCGGCTTGGCACAAAGACAAGGAAATGGGGCATGACCCCCGAATCCACTCCCTTCCAGCCTCCGGTAAATGCACCCAGCCCTTGACCCCCGCTCCTCCAATCCCCAGCAGAACAGAAATTTCCTCGGGCCCCAGAAAGCCTCATTTATCATTCGCCTGGGGACCCGAATGACAACGCTCCTTGTCCTAGCGCGGCTGTGAATTGGGGCCCCCCACTTCTGCTCCCTTGTCCTCCCAGTGCCCCTCCCGCTCCACACCCTTGCCCATAAGGAGACAAGGTGCAACAGCCCGGGAATGAGCAAGCAGGAGAAGTGGCCGGATGGATAAAGGAGGCACTGTTGCCGTTGCCGCCGCCGCTGCCCCCATTCAGGGGCCGAATTCAAATGGATATTTCCCCCCTCGGCCCAGCTGAACGAGCCTCAATGCCTCAAAGGTGCAGAGCTGCCTCCGTGGACATGCTCTGTGGCTGATATTATAATTTTCATAATGCGCTTTTATGTCGCTCCAGACTCCTCTGGTGAGGAGCCTGCAGAGCTGCTGAAAGGGGCTTTGAGAGGCCCGGGCGCGCGGCTGCTGCGAGCTGCGCGCCCCCCGCCGGCCTGAGTGGCACCGCGTGCCCCGGCCGGGGCGCGGCTCCTGCGCTGCGAGCGCGCCGGCGGCGGCGGGCGCTGCCCGCGCTGCTCATTAGCATGCACCTCGAGTGCGCCCCGCCCGCTCCCGCCCGCTTCCAGGCCTTTCTGCGCCCCTCGGAGTCTCTGCCATCCGCCTGGGTGCGAGGTCCCTGGCCTCATCCCGGCTCACACTGCAGCTCCGGCCCAGCGGACCTGCGGCCAGCCAGGCCTAGGGCAGATCAAGGTGTTAAGATGTGAGGGGATCCCGGGAGCAGTCAGGGGCGGGCGGAACAGGCTTCACACCCAGTGGAGGCTGCTTTTGCAGGAATCTGGAAGCGAGGAGACTCTGGGTGTGAGGGGTTTCTCAGTGAAGACAGGGAGATGGAGCGGAAGCCTCCTCACTGTGACGAGTGTGGTTAGAACTATTTTGTGCTAAGCATTTAGCAAGTATTGATCATTCAATCCTCCTCACAGCCCAATGAGGAAAACGAGTGTCAGAGAGGTTAAGTTGTTTGCCCAAGGCCACACAGCTGGGAAGTAGGAGGGCCCAGATTCCAGTCTTGGAGTCCTTGCTTTTTTAGTGAGCTAACAGCTACTTTCCTGATGTTGGCTGTGTGTTCGGCCACAGCAATCCGTTCACGGGCAAACCCAGTTGCCAGATCTGTAACAGGCAATACAGGTCAACTACAGATTAATCCAAATTTCTGGTCCTCACCTACACCCAGTCATTAGAGCTCATTGCTGTCAGATAATAGCTCAAGTTACCTCCCTTTTGTCTTCTTCGTTTCAGACTCACTGTAGGAATTTGCATGAAATACTTAGGGCCTCTGAAAGTCTAAATCAGACAAATACTTCACCTTAGTCACCAATAAACATATTAAAAATTAATGAATATGTATTGTGGTGAAATTGTTGGGGAAAAGGGGCGGGGGAGAAAAGATGAAGGAAAAAACCCTGCCTTCTCAGAGAACTTCCCAAATAAATTTATCACTTGTAACGACCCTGGATGGCTAATTTAAAAATACAATTCCAACTTAACCTTAATACCCATTACAGTAGGCCCCATTATAGCAGATTCAAGCTACCCTTCTTAAAAGATTCCTTCTGCCAAACTTGGGAACGGTTCACAAAAAATATTAGGTAAAAGTTGTAAGGCTGTAGTTAACCCTATCCCCAAGGCCAAAGTTATGAAAATGTTCTCAATTGCTCTCTAAAGTAAGGAGTTTACTATTGAGTTTGCCAAATACTATCTTTATTCATTTTTAAGAGGTCCAGCATAAGCATATGTATTGATACTGAGATCAATCAGTATCTGTCCCCACAGCTCATATTTGTTCAAAAGGCAGACATGTACCAAAGAAATAAATATATTTACAAGCCCCAAATCTCTTGCTTTAAATAGCAGTAAAATGAACAATGCATTCACAGCTAGATAATACCTGCTGTAGGACTGTCTGTCCCAGGAGCTATTGCCCCATAAACCCTCCGGACCATATCATAGTCTCAGTTGTCTACTGTTTTTCCTTGGCATAGTCAAACGGATACTATGGTATTGTCAATGCCCACCATGCACTGGACAAGAAAAATTAGCCCCATATGTCCATCTGCAATAATACCACAAGGTCAGTCAAGAATCAGTGTCAGATTGGATTTTTATTTATCTACACAAGGCCTTTTAGGGTTTAATCTAAACTTGAATATTTCTTATGACCTAGAAACTAAGCAATAGATCTGAAAACACGACCCATAGATCCCATCCCCAGAGTTGTTATATTTGATTTTCTTCCTTAAACTAGCCTCCTTGCTCTTGTTTATGAATCTACTGTTGTAGGCCTGCATATCTAATAGAATGATCCCAAATTATAGCTAAAATCTGTTCTTCTTCCTGATTTGTTGCAGCCCAATGAAAGATAACTACATCTAAAACTGGGAGGCAGCAGCTGCTCATACATTTCTTCATTAAATAAACATCAGGATACCTGCTGATTGAAACCATTTTGGGGATTTAATGTGAATGGTTCTTTAAAAACCTTCCCATATGTTAGCCTCTATTAAATCCAGAGGTTATTAAATCCTTATTAAAACTTGAAAATGTTCTAAAGTAAAATTGTCTCACATACTTGTAAAGAAATGAGAAAGTGCTATTTTTAACAATTTTTTAAGTCATGTACATGGTAGACTAAGATCAGAAGGTCAAATCATTCAGAAAATTCATGACACCTACTGTTCAAATTACCCAACTAAATGAGAGAGGAAGTAGATTTGGTTTAAATTATTTACTTGGTATTGCCTTTTAAACCCCTAAAAATGTTTCAGTAAACCACATCATTTTCAGAAATTGTAAGATTTGACAATACCCACTAAAATAATCATCCTCATAGAAGAGGGGATGATAGCAAGTTAATGAATGTCATTATTGAAAATAAGAAGAATGTTATCCCTGCTTATTGCGCATGTTAACATAAGCATTAAAAGATTTTTGAAAAGCATAATTGATAATTGTCAAATTATGGATTTGTGTCAAATTATGGATTTGTGTCAAATGATGGATTTAAGATATTATAGTATTAGGAAAATAAGTAAATTCTATATAATTGCTTAGGATGTGGTGGTAGTTATCCAGAGAAGTGAAGGGTGAAATGAATCACACAATAAATTCAGGATTTGTCAACAGGCAAACTGGACAACTGTGGGTCCAAATACCTTCTTTTCCACTCACCTGGGGGCATTTTTCCTCTTTGTATGTACAAAAAAAGGCACAGCCCTTTTTCTCTTTCTTTCTTTCTTTTTTCCTATTTGAAACAATTTCATTTCTTTCATTTTGCATTGCAAGTAGGGAAACAGAAATGGGAATATCGAGGGAACTACCCAGATAATTCTAAAGAACAAAAATCTTCCATGAAAGGAGAACTCCTGTAGCCCAGCTCCCCAAGTGGGCTGTTGGCATTGATTTAGCTGCCCTTGTGCTTTCTTTGGCCTGTGCAGACATTAGCTTATTAAAGGTAAACTGCAAGTGAGAGGAGGATCTTGAACTGGATGTAGATGCCTTTGGGGTTTCTTTTTTTCTTTCTTTTTTATGGACATGGAAAAGAATGCTGGAGAACAAAGAAGACATACAGATGGCCAACAAACACATGAAAGGATGCTCAGCATCACTAATCATTAGAGAAATGCAAATCAAAACTACAGTGAGGTATCACCTCACACCAGTAAGAATGGCCATCATCAAAAAATGTACAAACAATAAATGCTGGAGAGGGTGTGGAGAAAAGGGAACCCTCTTGCACTGTTGGTGGGTATGTAAGTTGATACAGCTACTATGCAGAACAGTATGGAGGTTCCTTAAAAAACTAAAAATAGAACTACCATATGACCCAGCAATCCCACTACTGGGCATACACCCTGAGAAAATCATAATCCAAAAAGAGTCATGTACCACAATGTTCATCGCAGCACTATTTACAATAGCCAGGACATGGAAGCAACCTAAGTGTCCATCGACAGATGAATGGATAAAGAAGATGTGGCACATATATACAATGGAATATTACTCAGCCATAAAAAGAAACGAAATTGAGTTATTTGTAGTGAGGTGGATGGACCTAGAGCCTGTCATACAGAGTGAAGTAAGTCAGAAAGAGAAAAACAAATACCGTATGCTAACACATATATATGGAATCTAAAAAAAAAAAAGATTCTGAAGAACCTAGGGGCAGAGCAGGAATAAAGACGCAGACGTAGAGAATGGACTTGAGGACACAGGGAGGGGGAAGGGTAAGCTGGGATGAAGTGAGAGAGTGGCATGGACATATACACACTACCAAATGTAAAATAGATAGCTAGTGGGAAGCAGCTGCATAGCACAGGGAGATCAGCTTGGTGCTTTGTGACCACCTAGAGGAGTGGGAGAGGGAGAGTGGGAGGGAGACGCAAGAGGGAGGGGATATGGGGATATATGTATACGTTTGGCTGATTCACTTTGTTATACAGCAGAAACTAACACAACAATGTAAAGCAATTATACTCCGATAAAGATGTTTAAAAAAAAGTAGGAATGCTGGAGAAATGTGTCCCTGATTTAGTAAGGGACCAGAGAGAGGAGGTGGGGAGAAAGCTCAGTTGCTCTTGTCCTACCGTGAGTGAACATTGTGACCACCATCTTATCTACACAGCCTCAGTTTTCTCATCTAAAAAATGGGAAGTTAAATTGCTCCAGACATTCCCTCTCTGGTCTACAGTTCTGGTCTTTGGAAAACCAGTACCTGACAAAGCCCAAATTACTTTCTGCCTGATCATAAACTCAAACACATGTTTCCAGAATGAAACTTCAAATCTGAAGCTTTAAGTTTTTGCTTCACCATTTGTCCTTTGCACTATACTTGATAGAACATAGTGCACCACATAGAACTGCTTGACATTTTTCTGTTCATCAATAAGGCCTCTGTTCTCATCCAGAATGACAATGATCAAATGCTTTCACTGTATGTATATGTACAGAACACAACTGACAAAATTCCAAAGTAAAAATTTTACCAGTGACTGTTTGGCATGGTAAGTGGATTCCTGAAAGAAAATGTGTAAAACAGGCTTCAATAGTAAACAAAATTCTACCATTCCATTTATTTAGATAATAATTTCAGGTATGCTTTTGTGATATCCTGATTGGAAGTAACTAACTAGATTTCAACTTTTAGTTTTTCTACTATACTTCTCCCCTTGTCCCTTCTTACTAAATAGATTTCATAGATACCATGGATATATCTAAAATAAATACTAAGAGCAAAAGAGAATGACAGGGCATTAGGGAAAATATTAAACAAGATAAATAATTATTTTTCCCTTCATGAATTTACTATGTGCAGTGGTCTTTCTGAATTCCAGAGTATACTTTTAAATTTAAAATATCACTTGATATTAGATTTAGTAGATATGTTTTCCACCTTACAAAATGTAAAACTGGTAATAAAATGACACTGAAAAAGTGATATAAAGGGTCATCAGATAGCTATACATTAAGTTAAAATGTTTACTACTGACAGCAGGATTTATTAAAGACAAATGAGAGGTGGGAATTTTTTTCTGAATCTCCAATTGCCATTTTAAATTTTACATAGTGAGAGTGTGTCCGAAAATTGCAAATTATTTTAGCTAATAAAGAGTGCTTAAATAACTGTAGCCACAACTATGTGCTTCATTCAAAACTAATAAAGCCAGTAAGTTAATAACAGTAATTAACTCCCACTGTACCATAGTCTCTTCTATAGATGCTTTGTAACATACATTTGATATTTAGTTAGGGAGTATGGAAAAGCAAAGCACAAAAAGGAGATGATGTTCATATGAGTATAGGGGGGAAAATCTTACATCAAGAACTATAAATATATTTGCTGCATAATTGTGTACACCCGCACAAGATCTATGAGCTCATGAGAACATGCCAGATAATTAATTCATAAATAAATAAGAATGTCAAGCATGGTTTCTCAATGAAGAACCAGTACTATTCTTCAAGACTCTTTTAAGATAGCTGGTTAACTAAAAACACTGAGTGAAGGGATTCTCAAAATGAAAACATTTTGAGGAGAAGGGTCAAGAAGATTTAAAAGGAAGGGGACTTAAACCACAACGATCAGTGATTAGGCCGTGGTGTGTAATGCATGCTGAATAAACAGATAATTTTCTTCATAATGAAGAGGGAAAATGTAAAATATTCTTCTTCACTTAGAAGTTATTTCAGCTAACACGTTGAAAGATCTCCGGACGTAGTGGATTAAATACCCTTTTGGGGTTTCTTTTAGTGTTTCCTTTTATTCACCTTATATAAAAGGCCATTCGTCAAGTTCAAGAATAGGAAGGACACAGTGCCAGTGGGTGTCGTTGTTGTTAGGAAAATGGGTTTACACCCAGCATGGTGTCGAAAATGGTACCTCAAGTGCCTCGTGAGCAACCACTGAGTAAATGGCATTTCCACACCAGCTCATGCGCTCCTGCAGCCTGTCTATTGGCAGAGAATTATCTAGATCAGACCCATATTCTATTGATTTGAGCAATGGAAGAAAAAAAAAAAAACCTTCTTGTGTGTTTTGGTGAAAACACACACACACACCCCAAGAAAAATAAAAAAATAAAACCCAAACCAACACACTTAGCAACTCAGTAGGGAAGAAGGTCAGGCTACTAGAGACAAGTCTGTAAAGACACCTCCTAAACCATGGGAAAACATGTATAAATCCTTTCGACTCACTGCATTCAGAACCCTTGGAAGGGAATCACAAAACTGCACTTTGGCATTGTTGGCCTGAAAGGATATCTATTTATCATCTCATAAGACAGCTCGAACGATCTTTATCTACTTTGCCCACTTTCTGACCCAAATTCAGGGTTTTTATGGAAAATTGCAGTCAGTTTGATTGATGAAATCCAAAGATGTCTAAAATGGCACCAAAGATCTCCAACTGTGCAGACTCCCACCGAGGGCTTCAATGTTGGCATTGTTCCTGAAGGAATAAAAAAAGAAAAAGAAAAAGTTGAGAAAAACAGGCAAAAGTTAGGGAATTTCTGCTTTAAAACTTCAAATTTCAATGAAGATCCCCAAACCCATTATCCCTGTTCACACGTGCGAACTGGGCGCACATCAAAGTATTTCCCACACATCGGAACAAAACCGGGTTCCTCATGAACCAATAAACCTTCTTTGTGACCCGCTGAATGGCTGTATCTACCGAGCGAGCGGGATTCAGAAAGGCTCTCAGAAGGGCAGCGTGGAACAGGGAGCTGGGAAGCCGGGGACCCCGGCGCGCCGGCCCCGGCGCAGGAAGGAGAAACCAGCGTACGCAATCGCCCTTGCCAAGGGCCTTCTGGGGCTTTAAGACACCCTTACGAGGAGTCCCAGCGGCCGCAGAAGGCCTCCGTGTTCCCGGGCACGGCAGCCTGAGCGTCCTCCCCGCTCTCTCCCCAGCCCGCCGGCGGCGCCACTATTAACCCAGAGCCGGAGTCAGGCGGAGGCAACGGCGCCGAGGCCCGCGGAGGCGGGAGACAGCCTCGGCAGTCGGTCCGGTTCGGGGGGCGATGCATTGTAGTGGAATATTGTCACCTGCCTAATTGTTCGAAGTGGCCCTCCTCCCCTCCCCCACTAGTAATAATAGCTGGAGCGCGCCTCCTACCCGGTTACCAGGCCCGGGAGCTGATGAATGAACCCCCTCGTAGGGGAAAATCTTGGGAGCTGTCTTCTGTCGTATTACCCAAGGGGGCCGGCTATAAATCTTCCTTCATTTTAACCACATTTACCCTCATCCTCCTCCGGGCTAGGGATGCTGCGTTAAGATTGCACTGATGTGCCAATGCTGTGGACCAGCTGCTCCTAAATACAGACAGGTCCTTGTCAATTAAGGCTTTGAGAAGCAGGTCCTCGGGGCCCTGGGGCATTGGAGCAGCCAGCAGCGTGCAGCCCTCACAATTAGTATCCATTTGGAAGGGACCTTCAGGGCACAAATGCACAGGCAAAGGAAGAATCAAAACACCAGGCAACTTCAATTCTGGAAATTGGTCGTGTAAGTGTTGTGAAACTGAACAGACGGCCCCAAGAAGGGAGCTAAGATTTCTGGGGCGAGAGGGCCTCGCCCTCCACACCCGCCCCCTTTTCGATATTTTCTCTTTGTCTTGTTTCAAGCTGGGCAGTAGATTGAGTTTGTGGGTAGGTTTTGGGGGGAAAGAAAGATAAATGAATACATTCATTTGCCCGCTCCTAGCTGAAGTTGGCTTTTGGTGTCTTTTGTGGCCACCTCAAGCAGCTGGTCAACCCTGCCCGGACCGTGGCCTTTGGCCCAGGGGGCGCTGGACAAGGCAGGCGCTCCAAGGAGAAGAGCTGCGATGTATCAGGTCAGGGAGGCCAAGCCGCCGGTGGGCCAGGCCGAGCATTAGCAGTTCAGCTAAACAAAACCCAAAAGGCTCAGGGGGCCTGGGGTACCAGGAGGGAAGGTGTTTATTTAAGTGATTAGGAGCAGTTGGTAGTTAGGGGCGGAGAAAAAGGCAGAGCTTGTGACACAGGGCAACTTAGCTGGACAGCAAGGGTGGACATTCAGAGGACATCACTGTTTAAGACTGTGTGACCCCACCAAGTTCAAGAACAGAGCAAACAGCACAGGCCATTAGGGACAGCCGTCAAACGGATGGCAACAAAGCCAAGAGGGGCATTGAGAAAAATGTTTCAATATTAAATATGGAAAAGTATCGGGGACCAGGGCAGGGGGTCAATAAAAGTCAACAAGAGCTTAGGCTTAATGAGAGAAAGAATTTAATATCAAAAATGCATAAATCTGCAAGTGAGGCAGCCCCATAATAGAGATAAAAGAACCAGTTCAGTCAACATTCTGGGATAATGGCACCATAATAGATAGCATCAGGTTGTTAACATTTAACACAAAAGTGAAGAGAATGAAAGGAAAGGCAGCTCCCTTAATTGAGAACCTGCTGGAAGATCTCCACATGCCACCAGGGATGAATACGTTGCTAACTAGCTGCCTTATCAGCTGACCATCAGGAGACCTGCTCCTTCTTAAAGTTTCATGCCCACCCCCACTTCCCCTCCTTCCCGAGGTTTCTGTCTCAGAAGCGCACACTGTCTCTAAAGTCAAAGTTCTTTCTCTCGGAACCCATTGTGACTGTCCTCCTCCCATTTCAGGAAGGAGATGAAGTTTCTTTAAAAATTCACCTCACCTCCCTGAGTGAGCTAGCAAAGTTCTTAGCAAGGAGCATATTATGAAAAGAATGGTTTGGGTTTTGTCTCATTTTTCCTGCTAAGAATGAAAGCACATATTTCTTCAGAAGGGAGGGGCAGTCGCAAAGCTTCAAAAGAATGTCTCACTCTGCACACTTTTTTCCAATCAATAATAAATCTTATTTTTAAGGAAACTTCCAGCAGCAGAGCCTTGAAAATTCAGTGAAGCTTCCTGAAGCAAGTACTTCAGCTGTATGCACTAGATCTCTAGGACTTTGCCTATGTGTGAAAAGCCCTTCTCTTTAGTATCCACAGGTAGACAGTGAAAATGAAGGATGGACTGTCCTATCCTGACAGCAACACAGCAAGAGGTAAGCCATTCCAGTCGTGGACAGCTGCTGCCCAAGACTCAGCATCCTCCCATTCCTGTAGAGCCAGAAGATGGAGCCCACCTTCCAGCAATTATCATTGGGGGTGCCTTCTACAGAGGGATCCATGGCTCCCTGGTCCGATTCTTTCATTCCCGTGAATGCTTGTTAGTTTTCAAAACACATTTACATACCTAACCAGAGTTGATCCTTACAACTACTTTGTGGAGTGAATAGGGTAGAAATTATTATTCCCACTGTTTGGTGAGGACACAGAAAGATTAAATAAGCCAGCTCATTTTTTTACAGTCAAGATTCCTAATCTAGTGTGTATTCCACACCTTCCTTGTGCTTTGGCCTCCACTACTGAATGCAAAATTCAGAGGCACAGTGAGAACCTGAGGTCTTCCTCAAGCCTGTGCAGGCACTTTGATGCTCATTCCTGTCTGGACTGTGGCTATTACTTATGTGTTTTAGAGCACCCAGAGAATTTAGGGGGACTCCCAGAGCATGTGTCCAAACAGGTTCATTCCAAACATGAGAAAATTGAAGCTCAGAGGCTTTCAGTACCCGACCCAAGTCCCAGAGTCAGGAAGTGGCAAATTTAGGCTCAACCTGAGTCCTGAGATTCCATAACCAGGTTACATCAGAAACCCTTCAGTATCCACTACACTTGATATTTCTTCCAAGGAAACTGCAAGTTCCTTGAATGCAGTGTTTTCTGTTTCTCTTGTGTCTCGTGTGGAACTATCCCCTCACAAAGCTTTTGTAGGATTTATTAAAGAATGACTAATGACTAGTAAGTGAATGGTTGGGATTAGGAACAGTATTCAAAGAGATACCAGCTTGGGCTTACCTCCAATGACATTGACAGTGGTGGTACGAAAACCATACTCCAGAAATTAGGACATTTAAATGATCCTTTTTTAATGGAAAGCAAACATATTATGAGGAAAACTGCCCCCGGAGCTTCAGAATCTGGAGATTGCTGTTTGTGTGTTCTGTTTTGTTTTGTTTTCATAACAGCTGTTAAGTCAAGGCCTTGTTCCTGCAATTGCAACTTCCCACCACTCTAGAGCTAGGAGACCCCAGTCTTGGGTCCTCACATATTCCTGGGCAGGTGGGGAAATCAGAGAAAGTCAGGAGGCCACACCTAGATGGGGTAGATGAGACCTTGCTACACCTTCACACCGGGAGGTCACTCTGACCACCAGACCTCTTAAGAGCTCTTCCATCTTGAAAGTTCTGAGATGCTGTCCTGATCCTCTGACTCCTGGCCAGCTGGGCCTAAGTAGGCCAGAGATGACTGACAGGAAGTTAGCAGCACCCGTCCCCCGCCTCACCCAACCCACCCAGAGGAAGCCTCTGGGAACAAGGCTGGTTCTGGCATCTTCAGGCCAGCCCCAGCTGGGGATCCTCGCTGGACACAAGCCTGGCCAGGCGATTCCCTGGAATCCTCGGAATCATTCCCCTCCCCTCCCCACTATCCGCCCTCTCCAGTCTTGGCGCCTGGTGACCGCAGCGCGTGGCGCCAGCACGGGCACTTCCGGGGCTGCCCCCCGCACCCCTGCTGGATCAGGTCAACGGGAGCACACGCTGGGCGCCAGGCTGCTCTGGCCGGCTGGCCTGGCCCCAGCTGCGACCTCAGACAGCCCAGGACCGAGCCGGTGGTCGGCACCCACGCCTCCCTCTCCCTCACTCAAGGACCGGCCAAGGGAGGGGATTTGGGAGGCGGGACCACTGAAGGTGTAACGTAACTCAAGGTGCCCTCAGGTCGCCTTGGAGAGCTCGGGATGCCTGGAACAGAGCAACCGATGTCCGAGGCGTAATCAGGGAGGAACCCGTCTTCGCAAAAGCGAATTGGTTTGTCTGACAGCAGTGTGAATACCAAGATACGCCAGAACCCGAACTAGCGGTGGACAAGAGGCTAGAATTTACAGTTTTAAAGATTTTTTTTTTTATTCTAAAGAAAAATGTAATTTGGCTAAATGCAGCAAAGATTTTCCTCAGGTTCAGGAGGTCAAGCACATGTAGACAAGCGCACGGGAGTTATTTATGTCAAGTCGGGTTATGGTAAAGGCGAGAGAGCGAATCGCCCAGGCGGCGCAGGCAGCCAGTAGGCCCGCGCGCCGGGGTCAGGGTGGCCGGCAGTGTGTCCGTCCTGGCGGGACAGTAATTGCCCCGGGTCTGACACGACGCCGGGGGGGCTCCGGGCGCCTCCATCCATCTCCATCCAGTTAGCGACATGCCCCCCGACCGGGTGGGAGGCCGGGCTTGGGTCTCCGCTTCGAATAATGGGAAGAATTGTCTCCCCGCCTGGCACTACCCTGAACTGCTCGGGGCTCGCTGCCCCTCTCCTTTCTCTGGCTTCACTTGTCCCGCAGCCTTGGCGATGGGGTTGGGGTGAGGGGGCAGCTCGAGATCAGGTGTCCCCTGAGAGCAGAGCGCAGCCGTAGCCAGAGTGCCTGGGAGGAGACCCAAGCTTCGGCCCCCTACCACCGTGCACTCCGCTTCCGCCGGCCGCTAACCTGCTTCGTCCCCCAAGCTGCCCGGCTAAGCCAGCCGCCCGGCCCTCCCTTCCTACCCTAGGCCCTCCGGATCCTGCCCCAAATCTCCCCTCATTGCTGGGGGCTGGTAAAGATTCTTCCCCCTCTGACAGTTTAATAGTCCCAAGTCATCATCTGCGTGACATTGACCATCCATCTTCTCCCAGGGGAGGACAAAGCCGGGCCTCGCGGACTCCAGGCCTCTCCCTCCCCAGCTCTTTCTATTTTGGGAAGGCCTCCCCACAATGGCGTCCTTATGAACCATAATGGTGATGTTTATGAAGGCCGCCATCCCAGTGTATGAAGACAATTTTATGCCTAATTAGAAAATGATGTAACCAGAGAGAAGACAAAGAGAAGCTGTCCCCCCTCCCGTTTCTCTCTCTCCACTCACACCCCAAATTTCCTCGGGCCGATCCCCTTGCGAGTGGTCGGGGCTCCGGGCCTCTGTTTTGACAGCGGCTCGGCTGGCCTTGGCCGCGCGGCAGGCGGCGGCCCGCGAGTCCCGCGGCCGAGGGCAAAGGCTGAGGGGCGGGACGGCGCGGGGAGGGGGCAGAGGCGGGCGCAGAGGCTTAAAGAGATTTGGGACGCGCGCTCCTGCACTTTTCTCTTCCCCACGAGCCCCCATCCGAGGGGACTTCACCCCTGGGAAGACTCCAATAAATGCAACCCGGCGCCACTCGATTCCGGGATAATTTTTAATATATATGCAATAAATGTTCACTTTGTTAGATTGAATGACAGACAATAATATCGGCAAATCTTCATATCCATCC